>NC_060143.1:511513208-512864458 GCF_021461385.2 Schistocerca piceifrons
AACAATACGAGGCTGGAATAGAAGGGAGAACCGATAGAGGTACTCATGGTACCCTCCGACACACACCGTCAGGTGGCTTGAGGAGTATGGATGTAAATGTAGATGTAGATGTACTGGAAGTTTTCACTACAGATATTGCAATTCGCCACATAGCAGAGGCCTACTGGCTGAAAAGGGGAATATGCGAAAAAATAAGAGCAACAAGTGGACAAGACATAACCAACAGGTGGAAATTAAACAAGTAGAGAACTGATACATGTCAGACAGAATGGGACACAACTGACAAGGGAAGCGGAGCGGATGAGTTTGAGGTAGATAAACACAACACGCGATATGGCGCACTTTCTCAAGGGCCACGGCCCGTATCCTGCCCACCTCCACAGGTTTGGTCGAAAACAGACTCATACTTGTGGTTGTGGTGAGAATGGCACGCCTGAAATCACAGTGGTCATCTGCGATGCCCTAAGACATATAAGACCGAGTTAGGGAACCAGGACATAGGACAGTTAATACGCAGACAACATGACTGGAACTCGTTAAACAAAATCGCGAGCATTACATTCGGCATACAAACAGGAGAGACCATAGGTTAGAATAAGACAGGCTCCGCATATGACAGCTCAGCAGTACATAGTAAACGGACACAGATCCAAACACACACACTGAATCGGATGTTATATCACACACAGGTAGAGAAGACGAGATAAACAAACATAATAAAAGTAAACTAAGTTTCTCCAACACCAAATCGAATCAATCAGAAAATGTAACTCTCTGTACAGTTGGTTGCTATAGCGTTTCATAACATGTAACACTATCTGAAGGTGTGACATTTCTTCTTCTTTCACTACATCAAGTCTGACTGGCCCCAAGTTTTACCGAATTCTCGCACCCGATACAACTACGACATTTCAAGGGGACCACACCCTATCTATCTAACCCATGTTAATTTACGCAAGTATTTGACCCGTTTCTGAAAAAACTATTTGATGCAGGACCCTAATATTTTTACTGCATGTTACATGATGTTAATAGAGTCAACTGTACTAAAATCTACTTTATCCATTTTATGGTTTTTAAGAAATATTTTTTTAAATTTATTAACAAAAAAATATTAAGTTTTTTTTTCTGCAGGAAATATTTTTTGTGAACTTCCTAATGGGGGAATATTAATAAATTTAGTACCAGAGGTGGCTTTTTATGTTATGCAGTGTCTCTGAAAATTTCATTCATTTGCCTATGATAGTTTCTGATATAATGGGGCATATGTACTGAAAATTTTAGTTTGCAGGAAATTGACTTTAAAGAAAAACCTTTGAAATTTGTTACTTACGGTTAATTAAAACTGTCCTGCTGCATATGATGCCCCTTCTTTTGCTCCTAGCAGGTCTTCCAGCTTCTTTTGCACCTTCCTGGATGTTTGTCTTGCTTTCTTCGCCATATTAGATGCAGACCTGTCTGCATCAGCTATGCTCATTTTATCGCAATGTTGCAGCCCAGTGATCATATTTTATGCAGGGTTAATTCCCACCCTTTTCAGTACCCAACACTTTCCAATATTACCACAATTGAATGTAATAACAGCATCGTGAACTCCTAGTTTCATTGTATGCATGCCTACAAATACAGTTTTAGGAAGGCGGTTCCAAATTATGCTGTTGAAACATTCATTTGGGTTCTGTGTCTGCCCATGCAGACATTTCCTTAAAAGTTCAGGATGAGCAAAGTCTCTGAAAATAGGTTTAACTGCTGTAATAACAGCAGCAGGAAGAGAATGCTGGTGAGAATAAGATTCTCCATTTGCCTGAGCCCTAGTGTATTTACAGCACGAATTTTCTCGTGATGGACACAATCCATGACATGGCTTATCATCAGTAGAGGACTTATGGAAGAATATGGCCCAAACATCTGTCTTCATTGCCTCCAGATTTTCTTTATTTCTCATAATTGCCTGCCCATAGTATACCTGCAAGTTTTCTATTTCAGTTTTAGTTAACTGACCCTGTCCGGTCAACAATTTTCCGTCTTCTAATTTTTTTCCTCTCATATCAACAGCTAGTTTTCTCAGCCTTATGTCCAAACGTTTTTAACATGGCCTACACATTCTATTTTGATAATAATGGCATGTCCATATGGCTTTGAGTTGACAGTAGGTGGGTTGATAGTGGGTGACAGAGAAGTGGGCGTTGACCATAAACACACGTGATAGGAAAATGCTCTTTAAACGCCAGAAATAAATTTTTTTTCAGCCAAGTCCTTTTCAGAGTACTTAAATAAAATCTTAATCTATCGAAATATGATGAAAATTGAAAATAGATTTATTTCGACCTGAACCATGGTGTGGTCCCTTTATAAACTCCCAATCTACACTGTTACCTTAAGTTTGGAAACACATGGTATATTAATTAGTATCAATTAAATAGACTTTTATTTTTAATTTAAAATATATCCACAACCTATTAATATCTAGAATGAAATATCTAGAAAGTTTGGAAGGTAGGAGACGAGGTACTGGCAGAAGTAAAGCTGTGAGGACGGTACGTGAGTCGTGCTTGGGTAGCTCAGTTGGTTGTTTGGTCAGAGAGCTGGTTGGCCTCTGTAATAAAAAACTGAGTGGAAGGATCAACAAAACGAACTTGACCGGATGTCATGTGACGTCCGCAACGACCAGACAATCACAGACACATGGATAAAAAAAAAAAAAAAAAAAAAAAAAGGAAAAAAAAAAGTTTTAATCTGCCAGAAAATTTCTATTAATATCTTATTTATTATCAACAAGTTTAAACAAAATTTTGTATATACATCATACGAAAACGTCTTTCGTCCTAAAGTTTTCCGCATCAATGAATGCACGAAGGTAGTTATAAAGTTGTAATTATTACCTCGAAAAAATACGGTTGCATTATTAATTTTTTATTAGTTTGCAAATGTGTGTCTACAGCCCAAGTACTCACTTAAGTCCCCGCGTCATAGTTTCGTAGCACGCCGCTAGAGGAGCCAAAAAATACCACTGACAAATTGGATTGCCGAGTGGTAATACGTTGTGTGCATTTAAAGGAAAATTAAGTTACAACAATTCGCACTGACACGGTTAATGTGTACGGAAACAATGCGTAATGGCTATGTGGAACAGACGCTTTCAGTATGGTCAAAGAAGTTGAAACGTCCCCTTTGAAAAATTATAAATGACTGTGTTGGTGAACTTCTACGTTATTTGATTTTCAAACAGCTGAGCGAAACTGAACGTACTCAGACATTTCTCTCTTTACTTATTCTGATCATCACTAAACTGACATACAAAATTTTTAACGCAACGCAGCCTGACTTTCAATAATCCCCACAAAAGAATGGTCCTGACAAACAATAACCTATACCTTTCATGAATCACTAACCTCACAAAAATATTCATTACTCGAGCTACTGTAACACAGCGAGCGCCAATACTGCCACCTAAATAAAAGATTCTGAAGGCACTAACTACTGATAGACATAGTTAGCAAACGCAAGATTTTGATGGAGGACAAACAATGTATTTACCTTAATAGAGTACAAAAGTCATCATATATATATCTATCAATTCATGACATCAATCTTTACATATTTCCTTTTTCTGGCGGACACAGGTCCAGATCTTCCGCTTATAGCAACCTCTAAAACCTCTACCATCTCTCTCCCCACATCCACCACTGCTGGCGGCTCACCTCCAGTTGCCCAACGCTAGGTGCTGTTCACATCCAAATGCCCAACACTACACAAGCGAATATTCCAACAATGAGTCCAACCAGCCACAGACTGCACACAGCACAGTCATTGATTTTCATACAGAGCGCTGCGTGGAGTTACCAACATAAAAACCTAAACAGCCTACTTACAAAGTCAGAATTATGGAGAATGAAGTGGCAGACCATGTCTCTATTCACAATCGGGGAACGGAGGGAGCATTATCTAGCTGAAATGTAAGGCATGGACGGGTTGCCATGAGGGGCAACAAAACGGGGCATAGAATATTGTCGAATACCATTGTGCTGCAAGGGTGCCGCTAAAGACAACCGAAGGGATCCTTCCATGAAAAGAAATGGCGCCCTGGACCATCACTCCTGGTTGTCAGGCTGTATGGAAGGTGACAATCATATTCGTATCCCACCACTGTCTGGGACGTCTCTATACAAGTCTACGCTGGTCATCAGGGTTCACTTCAAAGAGGGATCCATCACTAAACACAGTTCTGCTCCACTCAATGAGATTATAATCCGAAGATGTGTCTTGAGACGTCCCGGATAGCGATGGGGTACCGACATGACAGTCACCCGCTTACGGCGTGACAGACAGAAGTGACGGTCTAGGGTGCCGTTTCATTTCACAAGACTCCTCCGGTTGTCATCTGCGGCACCCTTACAGCACACCGGATCATCGACGATGTTCTACGTCCTGTTTTGCTGCCCTTCGTAACAAGCCATCCTGGGCTTGTATTTCATTAAGCTAATGCCCAGCCGCACAAGGCTAAAGTTTCTACTGCTCTTCTTTGTGCTTGCCAAACACTACCTTGGTCAGCAAGGTAGCCGGATCTCTCTCCAAATGAGAACGTTTGGAGCATTATGGGCAGGGCCTTCCAAGTATCTCGAGATTTTGACGATCTAACGCGCCAGTTGGACAGAATCTGGCACGATATTCCTCAGGGACACTTCCAACAACTCCATCAATCAGTGCCAAGCCTGATAACTGCTTGGATGAGGGCTGGACGAGAACCGACACGTTATTGACTTATTGAGTGTGTAAAGCTCTTTCTCTTGAATAAATCATTTCTGGAATTGTAATCATTTGTTTGTCTGTACTTGTACATCAGATCTGCCGATTTCCGTCATATTTGGATAATTCATTCGTGGTGCGTCGTTTCTGTTGTCTTACAGTGTATTTTGAACAAATGTTGCAACTGCGTCAGGCCAATCCAGATGACTTCTGGCCATCTAATCGCCAAAGACGAGTCCTGGGAGTATAATCCCGAGACAAAGGAGCAACGCAAAGCGTGGAACCACGTGGATTCGCCACCGGCGAAAAATACTACGTGACAACAATATTCAGATATTGTGACACAACACGTTGTCTGAGACTACCAGGATGTGGGGCTAATAGACGATGCTTACAAGGAGCGAAATGTCGCAGGAGCAAATCTCCTGACAAAATTACGGGAGGCTGTGCACTGTACTGGTATAATATACGATTGTTGTTATGTTTCTACTGTGCTCTGAAATCAGAAAAAGTCACTACAAGCACCTTGCTTATACAGCAAGTGCCTATTGGTTAATTGTTAACACTGTATATACAACACGATATTACGCCGTTCCAGTACACTGCCGCAGATAACGTACTAACAACCATACGCGCCAAGGCACCTGATCATCAAAAGATTCTCAGATAACGTATTGAGTTTTCAGTACGTACGGAACGATGATGTGTAAGCAATGTTCGACATTCCGTTGACTTGTCTCCAGTTGACCTGCGTTCTGTCAAATGTACAAAGCCTTCTAGCGAACTAAACCACGTTAACACCTCTCTTTACGTGCCAGTACTACTCAGGCTTTCCCGTAATCTCGATTAATTCAAATTGGCTACGTAAACGAAGTCTTGATGTTCACTACTAAATCAAATTTCTTGGGAAATTAAATAATAATTTCGCCTTATTAACACATTCTGAGGCCACAACAACATACATACATTGCTGACTAGGCGAAACAATTCAGCTCCTAGTCAGAAATTGTCTATCTTCGGATTTTCATTGCTGAAGCATACACAAGCCGTTAATCAGTAAATTATAGGCTATCAATTACGTATTTGTTTTTACTCACGATACATGTAAAGTGTAAGTTCTCCAATTCCTCGGTTACTGATCGCGTCAGTTGTCAGAGATATCTTTTGCCACTAAGCCAGCAATATAACCGTAGCCTCCATGGAGGTAAAAAAAGATGGGAGATGGCGCTGTAGACTTAAGCTGTACGTTGTTTTGAAACTAGAGTGGGTGGAGCCTGCCGTCATCTTAAAGAACCCAAAATATTAGCAAACGACTGTCTACGATTGCTTCTTGTTCATTATTTCTGTCGTGTGCATGCAATAACTGTTTTAAATACTGAAAATTACGGTGCTTATACGAACAACAGAATGTCAGGAAGGCAATTTAGAACGTTTTTCTGTTCTTGAGTGCGTATTTGCTCTAATAATACGACACATTTGGTCACGTTAATGTGATTGTTTTTTGTTGATACATTTCGAATAACCAAGGTAGAAGGAAGTGAGAGGCACGCTTTCGTAATCCATTGATTCCTACTTTCACTATATCTGTATCGATAGAAAATAAAGCTGGACCGAAACCAATGCGTCTTTGCTTACTGGTACTGCTTCTTGTTCGTTACATTTTCAGCTTTGAACTCGTACGCAGAACATTTTTAACGTTCGCGTTAGCAAAAAACTTGCCTACCTATTCTTTGCTAGCCCCTAAACGTTTGCGATGACGAAAGAATTAAGGCATGCTATCTTAGCAGTGAAGCTCAAAAAATGGCTCTAAGCACTATAGGACTTAACATCTAAGGTCATCAGTCCCCTAGACTTAGAACTACTTAAATCTAACTAACCTAAGGACATCACACACATCCATGCGCGAGGCAGGATTCGAACCTGAGACCGTAGTGGTCGCGCTCTACCAGACTGAAGGGCAAAGAACGGCTCAGTCACAGCGGCCGGCGCTGGTTGTATTCCATTCTCTATCTTCCTATACAGTTTTTACACTCTAAAGCTTCCTCTAGTACCATGGAAGTTACTCTCTGATGTCTTAACAAATGTCCTACTATCCTCTTCCTTCTTCTTGTCCATTTTTGCCATACATTCCTTTCCTGGCCAATTGTACAAGGAACATCCTCTTGCTTTATCATATCAATCCACCTAATTATCTACATTCTTCTGTAGCAACACGTCTCAAACGCTGCGTTTCTTTTCTGTTCCATGTTTCCCACAGTCCATGTTTCAATGCCATATAATGCTCTGCTCCAAACATATATACTCAGAAATTTTTTCCTCAAATTAAGGCCTATGTTTGATCCTAGTTGACTTCTCTTGGCCAGGGATGCCCTTTTGGACAGTGCTAGTCTGATTTTAACGTTCTCCTAGCTTCGTCCGTCATGGGTTATTTTGCTGCCTCGGTTGCAGAATTCCTTCACTTCATCTACTTCGTGAGCACAAGTCCTGATGTTAAGTTTCTCACTGTTCTCATTTCCGATATTTTTCATTACTTTCGTCTTTCTTTGATTTACTCTCACTACATCTTTTGTACTCATTAGACTGTTCATTTCATTGAGCACATCCAGTAATTCTTGTTCACTTTAAATGAGGATGGCAATGTCATCAACGAATCTTATCACTGATATCATTTCACCTTGAATTTTAATCTTACTCCTGAACCTTACTTTTATTTCCGACATTGCTTCTCCGATGTATGGACTGAACAGCAGGGGTGAAAGACTACATTCCTGTCTTACTTTGTTCTCGGTCTTCCTCTCTCACTTTTACCTCTTGATTCTTGTACATATTGTATGATACCCGTCTTTCCCTACAGCGTACCCCAATTTTTCTAAGAATTTCGAACATCTTTCACCATTTGACACTGCCAAACGCTTTTTCCAGGTCGACAAATCATATGAACGTATTTTGTTTTTTCTTTAGTCTTGCCTCAATTATGAACCGCAGTGTCATAACTGCGTCTCTGGTGCCTTTACTTTCCCTAAAGCCGAACTGATTGTCATCTAACACTTTCTCAAATTCCTTTTTCATTCTTCTGTATATTATTCTTGTCAGCAGCATGGATGCATGAGCTGTTAAGCTGAATGTGCGATAGTTCTCGCACTTTTTAGCTCTTACAATCTTCGGAACTGTGTGGATGATGTTTTTTCGATAGTCTGACGGTACCTCGCAGGACTTATATTTTCCACATACCAACATGAACAGCCCTTTTCTTGCCACTTTCCATAATGATTTTAGGAATTCTGATGGAATGTTATCTATGCCTTCTGCCTTATCTGATCTTAAGTCTTCCAAAGCTCTTTTAAATTCTGATTCTAGTATTGGGTCATCTATCGGTTCCCAATTGGCTCCTGTTTCTTCATCTATCACGTAATAAGACAAGTCTTTCCTCTCATAGAGGCCTTCAATGTACTCTTTGCACCTATTAGCTCTCTCCTCTGCATTTAGCAGTGGAATTCCAGTTGCACTATTAAGGTAACCACCTTTGTTTTCGTCTTCATAGAAGGATGTTTTGTCTTTTCTGTACGGTGAGTCGTCAGTTTTTCCGACAATCATTTCATTTCGATTTCTTCACATTTTTTATGCAACCATTTCGTTTTAGCTTCCCTGCATTTCCTATTTATTTCGTTCTTAAGTAACTTGTATTTCCGTATTCCTGAATTTCTCTGAACATTTTAATACTTCTTTCATTCATCGATTAGCTGAAGTATTTCCTGTGTTACCCATGGTTTCTTCGCAGCTACCGTCTTTGTACCTATGTTTTTCTTTCCAGCTTCTGTGACTGATCTTTCTAGAGATATCCATTACTCTTCAACTGAACTGCCTACTATGTTATTCGTTATCGCAGTTTGAAAACATCAAGTGTACTCTTCATTCCTAAGCACTTCCGTATCTCACTTCTTTGGGCACTGAGTCTTCCTGTTTACTCTCTTAAACTTCAGCGTACTCTTCATCACCACTAAACGGTGATCTGCGTTTATATCTACTGTGTGTGTGTTTGAGGTTTACGGGCGCTAAACAGCGTGGTCATCAGCGCCCATTTATATCTACTCCTGGGTACGTCTTACAATCCAGTATTTGATTTCGGAATCTCTGCCTAATCATGATGTAATCGATGTGAGATCTTCCTGTATCTCTCGGTCTTTTCCAAGTATTTATCTTGTTCTTGTGATTCTTGAACGGATTATTTGCTACTACTAGCTGAAATTTATTGATGAACTCTGTTAGTCTTTCTCCTCTCTCATTCCTAATATCAAGCCGATATTGTTCCGTAACCCTTCTACTCTAACCCCTACACTGCCTCTGTAGCCACCCATAATTCCAAAAGTGTTGCAGGTGCAGGATTTTGTGCACGAACTGACCTCTCGATTATATCCAATAAATTATCTATGGGATTCCTGTGCGGTGGTATGCGTGGCCAGATCATTCCCTCCAACTGTCCAGAATATTCTTCAAACCAATCGTGAACGACTGTAGCGTGGTGACACGGTGCATTGTCAGTCATAAAAATTCAATCGTTGTTTGGGAACATAATGAATGGCTGAAAATGGTATGCAAGTAGCCAAACATTTACAATCACTGATCTATTCAATTGTACTAGAGGATCCAGTCCATTTCATGTAAACGCAGCCCGTATCATTGCGGTTTCACCAGCATTTTCCACAGTACCTTCTTGACAACCTGGTAAGTTGTTTCGTGGGGTTGCGCCACACTCGAACCCTATCATTACCTGTTGCCAACTGAAACTGGGACTCGTATGACTAGGCCACGGTTCTCCAGTCACCTGGGTTCCAACCGATACGATTACGAGCATAGGAGATGCGCTGCAGGCGATGTCGTGATGTTACAAAAGGTACTCGCATCGGTCGTCTGCTGCCATAGCCCATTAACGCCAGGTTTCGCCGCACTGTCCTAAAGACACGTCCGTCGTACGTCCCACGTCGTTTTCTGAGTTACTTGTCTGTCAGCACTGACAACTCTACGCAAACGCGGCTTCTCTCGGTCGTTCAATGAAGACCGTCGACAATTGCGTTGTAGGTGGTGAGAGGTAAC
The DNA here is from genome assembly GCF_021461385.2 of Schistocerca piceifrons. Taxonomy (NCBI): domain Eukaryota; kingdom Metazoa; phylum Arthropoda; class Insecta; order Orthoptera; family Acrididae; genus Schistocerca; species Schistocerca piceifrons. Next base: position 511,523,046 of record NC_060143.1, read on the forward strand.
GCCTGCAACGTGGTTTTCTCGGCACACTCTTGACATTGTGGCTCTCAGAATACTGAATTCCCTAACGATTTCCGAAGTGGAATGCCCCATGCGTCTAGTACCAACTACCATTACGCGTTCAGAGTCTATTAATTTCCTTTGTGCGGCCATAATCACGTCGAAATGATAATTAAATGGACACCCTAGCTGCAGACAGGCGTTGATGTACTTCATTGGGGACATGTTGAAAATGTATGCCCCGACCGGGACTCGAACCCGGGATCTACTGCTTACATGGCAGACGCTCTAATCATCTGAGCCACCGCGGGCACAGAGGATAGTGCGTCTGCAGGGACTTATCCCTTGCACGCTCCCCGTGAGATCCACATTCCCAACATGTCCACACCACTACATTCGTAGTGCGCCTAATAGATGTTTGCCCATCATAGTGGTGTGGACATGTTGGGAATGTGGATCTCACGGGGAGCGTGCAAGGGATAAGTCCCTGCAGACGCACTGTCCTCTGTGCCCGCGGTGGCTCAGATGGATAGAGCATCTGCCATGTATGCAGGAGATCCCAGGTTCGAGTCCCGGTCGGGACACACATTTTCAACATGTCCCCAATGAAGTAAATCAACGCCTGTCTGCAGCTAGGGTGCCCGTTTAATTATCATTTCATTTCTAGCAAAGCTGCATGGTTGTCCACGGTAACTGTTCTTTCGGGAACAGATACTACCGTCATATATAATCACGTCGGACACCTTCTCACATGAATCACTTGAGTATAACTGAGAGCTCCGTCAATGCACTGCCCCATTCTACATTACGTACGCGGCAGTACCACCATATCGCTATCCCATGATTCTTGTCACATCACAGTACTGCGAAAACAATTTATCCTTTTCAGGTGTTGGCTCTGCACGGACCCGTTATTATGCCCTATTTTAATTGGCAACTCGTCACTTAAAGTTAGCAGTAATACTAGCCTTGTCAGGCATTTACTCGAATGGTTCAAGTTTGGTGTGGCTTGCCTATTACTGGGAAATGGGCAGGTTTCGCTGTAAGACCAAAATTCTGGAATTCCCCTGTCACGAATGATAGTGTCTGCTTGTAAGTTAATTCAGTAAATTTGAATGCTCTGCTCAATAGGAATCCTAAATCCATCCACCCACGATTACAGCAATCACATTATTACCTGAGTGTGTGCCAATGCAGCCAACAAAGTATAAAATAATGTCTTCTTGGAGTGTTCTGACCATCGAATTACACATACAGTATGTCCCCATATCACGAGCTCTCAAATTCCGTGTAGTACACATACGGAATCACTAGTTAACACGCATAGAACCAGTCAGCCTAATTGTAGAGAAAACTAAACACCAATTATCAATGTTTAGTCTAGATGTAACATTTGAAACATCCCATTAGAATTTTTTTTATAAATGACAGGGCTGGAAAACCTCTACGATATTTGATTTTCAAACAGCTGAGCAAAACTGAACGTACTCAGACATTTCTCTCTTTATTTATTCTGATCGTCACTAAACTGACACATAATATTTGTTTAGCGCAACGCAATCTGACTTTCAATAATCCCTACAAAAAATGGCCCTGACTAACAATAACCTATACCTTTCATGAATCACTTAACTCACAAAAATCTTCGTTACTCAAACTACTGCAATACAGCGTGCGCCAATACTGCCAGCTGAATAAAAGATTCTAACTACTGAAGGCACTAACTACTGATAGGCATACTTAGCAAATGAAAGATTTTGATAGAGAACAAACAATGTATTTACCTTAATAGTGTTCAAAAGTCATCATATATATATATATCAGTTCATGATATCCAATTTTACAAATTTACTCTTTCTGATGGACACACGTCCAGATCGTCCGCTCTCAAAATTCTGCCATCTCTCTCCCCACATCCACCACTGCTGCCGCCTCACCTCCAAGTGCGCAATGCTACGCGCTGTTCACATCCAACTGCCCAACACTACAGTAGCGAATATTCCAACAATGCAAACCAGCCACAGACTGCACACAGCACAGTCAGTGAATTTCATACAGAGCGCTACGTGGCGTTACCAACATAAAAACCTAAACAGCCTACTTACACATTCACTACATATTGTGGTAAGCTATCAACCTTATGAAACTTTTAATCACCTACAGAGATTGTCCGTTGGTCGTAACTTAATAACGACGATCAGAATTTCGTGCAGCGTATAACAGCCACTGGTAGTCGGTATTAACCTTCGATATACTAAAATCAACCTAATATCACTATAATCAGATATTATTTCTCTGAATAGACCCAATCGAATAGTTAAACTGTGACTTTTGGTATGATGGCTCAACAATTAGTCTTCTCTGTCGTAATTCCACTGGCCTGTACAAGACCCGATATTTAACTGAACTGGTCAAGCACTTTGTTCAAACCAACTAGGAACCATTCAGCAAACAAACGTACAACACTGCTATTACTTTTAACAACTGGTTCATTACATTCTGCAACCGTCTGCTATTGCATCTGTGGTCAGTTCCTGTTACATCTAAATCGACATCTACATGGTTACTCTGCAATTCACACTTAAGTGCCTGGCAGAGGGTTCATCGAACCACTTTCATACTACTTCTCTACCATTCCACTCTCGAATGGCGCGTGGGACGTCTAAATATTTCCGTTCGAGCTCTGATTTCTCTTGTTTTATTATGATGATCATTTCTTCCTACGTAGGTGGGTGTCAACAAAATATCTCATACTCGGTAGAGAAAGTTGGTGATTGAAATTTCGTAAATAGATCTCGCTGCAAAGAAAACCACCTTTGTTTCAGTGACCGCCACCCCAACTCGCGTATCATATTAGGGACACTCTCACCCCTATTGAGCCATAACATGAAACAAGCTGCCCTTCTTTGCACTTTTTCGATGTCCTCCGTCAATCGTATCTGGTAAGGATCCCATACCGCGCAACAATATTCCAGCAGAGAGCGGACAAATGTAATGTAGGCTGTTTCTTTAGTGGGTTTGTCGCATCTTCTGAGTGTTCTGCCAACAAAGCGCAGTCTTTGTTTCGCCTTCCCCACAATGTTATCTATGCGGTCTTTCCAATTTAAGCTGCTCGTAATTGTAATTCCTAGGTATTTAGTGGAATTGGCAGCCCTTAGACTTGTGCGATTTATCGTATACCCAAAATCTATCGGATTTCTTTTAGTACTCATGTGCTAACTGCCACTTTTCGCACCACACAGAAATTCTCTCTAGATCATTTTGTAATTGGAATTGATGGTCTGATGATTTCCCTTCAAAGGGAAATTTACAGTTCACTGCAAAATAGTACCAGACGAACAGTCGATATGTCGGAAGTCATATTTTCAACAGGTAGGCTGCTGCATTAGCTTTCTGTTTGGATGTCACTAACAAGTTAAATAAGTTTCAAGTAATATTTGGCACAATACACAGACTATAGGGGGATAAGGCAAGTGAGGATACTGTAACGTAGCAAGTTATTACGAGAAGACATTCGCTGCAGTAAGGCACGCAGCCGTCTAGTACGGTGGCTGCCGTGACAACAGCATAGCACAACATTCAGTCGATTCGAAGATTCATACCCTCTACGAATCTAAATAATCCATATTAGTTACTATTCGATTTTGTTCAAATTTGGTACACAGCCTTGAGTTATTAATGGAATGATGCTGTAAAAATTTCAGATTTTTATTTATTTTACTTCTGGAGATAAAGAGAATTACCTAAAACTCCTAAAACCTATGCTTGTTTTTTAAAACCAAGTTAGGAACAATAACAGATTGACTTTTACTATCATTTGAAGCCATTCCAAAGTTATCAGTGCATAAAAGTCAATTAATTACGTAATACAAAAATTGGTCAAAATTATTATTTGATCAAATTTTGCCGTGTGAGTGCGTGAGAATGATTGAGAGAGTATATGTGGGACATTCGTTAAAATTTAATATTTAATTTTTCGTAAAACCTTGCACAAGGGAACCGTGGGAAAGTTATGTTGCAACCACGATTCAGGTGACGCATGTCGGTGTGTGCTTGCTTTTGTATAAAAGCAGCCAGAATGGAAGTTACAGGCAGAATAAGTTTATTTGTCAATTTGAAGAATATTTCGCAGTTCGTTTATTTTGATTAAGCAAATTACAAGAAACTGAAGATTTGCTGACATTAATTACTATCAAATTAGTGGTTGGATAAGGCAAGATTTGCGGCGAGAATGATCTGGAAGGAACGTTCTGATCGGTCGTTCTGATCAACAACCAATCAGAATTAAGCTGTTCCGGGGGGAATAGAGAAGTGGGCAGATATGAGCATACCTCGAGAAGAGTCACTTGCTAGCCGATCTACGGATAACATGATGTCAGATAGCTCCTTAAAATGCTGTGTAAGATGAGGAAATAGTGAGCTAATTTCGATTCGAACATGTCCTGACTGAAGCGGCTGGAGTTGCGAACACTTTAATGAATGTTTGGTGTTTCTAAATTAAATAGTTTGAGAGATTTGAGCGTGTGAACTTTCTGGTCGTAGCAACAACTCCACGTGGCGTGTTTCGTGCTTTGTACGGAATATTTTGGCGAGCACCTCTTACGAAGAAGACCACTGAAACGACCGAGTGTTTAACTCGCAAATAGTTGTGGGTCTGTGACTGGTAGAACGTGAAAATTAGTCGGGTCGGACTTACTAAAATTCTGGTTACTTTTCGAGTGAATATTTGCTATACGTACAATGGACTTTGAATGATAACATTTTATCATATTAAATACGGACTTGATAGCCATTTATTGAGTTTCAATATGAATAAATAGCAGCGTTAATCTAATTTTAAACGCTTTTCTGCAAGTAGACTGAAGATCCCGCTACGGTCGCTGGTTCGAATCCTGCCTCGGGCATGGATGTGTGTGGTGTCCTTAGGTTAGTTAGGTTTAATTAGTTCTAAGTTCTAGGGGACTGATGACCTCAGAAGTTAAGTCCCATACTGCTCAGAGCCAGCCAATAACGGTCTTTAGCTGAGACAAATTTTACCAGTTACAATTTATTTAAGACTTTTATTGAATGGTTATTTTTTTAAAACATCAGTTATATTGTTATTATTTCTCTTGCAAGTGGCTATAAGGAATCACATTTTTATTTAAACAGTATATTTGGCAGTCACTAGCCTTTACGCTGTCTGTTGCGCTCCCTGCTGTGCTGACGAAAGAAGAAAAGATTTCTACACTGATGCGCCAAAGAAACTGGTATAGGCATGCGTATTCAAATGCAGACATTTTTAGACAGGCAGAATACGGCGCAGCTGGCGGCGACGCCTATATAAGACAAGTGTCTGGCGCTGTTATTGGATCGGTTACTGCTGCTACAATGGCAGGTTATCAAGATTTAAGTCAGTTTGAACGTGGTGTTACAGTCGGCGCACGAGACGGGAGGTAGCGTGTAAGTAGGCTGTTTGTTTTCTTATTGGCAACGTTACGTAGCGCTCTGTATGAAAATCACTGGCTGTGCTGTGTGCAGTCTGTGGCTAGTTTGCATTGTTGTCTGCCATTGTAGTGTTGGGCAGCGGCAGCTGGATGTGAACAGCGCGTAGCGTTGCGCAGTTGGAGGTGAGCCGCCAGCAGTGGTGGATGTGGGGACAGAAATGGCGGAGTTTTGAAATGTGTAAGACTGGATGTCATGAACTGATATATATTATGACTATTAAGGTAAATACATTGTTTGTTCTCTATTAAAATCTTTCATTTGCTAACTATGCCTATCAGTAGTTAGTGCCTTCAGCAGTTTCAATCTTTTATTTAGCTGGCAGTAGTGGCGCTCGCTGTATTGCAGTAGTTCGAGTAACGAAGATTTTTGGTGAGGTAAGTGATTTGTGAAAGGTATAGGTTAATGTTAGTCAGGGCCATTCTTTTGTAGGGATTTTTGAAAGTCAGATTGCGTTGCGCTAAAAATATTGTGTGTCAGTTTAAGCACAGTCCTGTATAATTGTTTAAAGGGGACGTTTCAAGCGATGAAGTGGAGACTTTGCCGTACGACCATTTCACGAGTGTTCCGTGATTATCAGGAATCCGGTAAAACATCAAATCTCCGACATCGCTGCGACCAGAAAAAGATCTTACAAGAATGGGACCAATGACGACTGAAGAGAAGCGTTCAACGTGACAGAAGTGCAACCCTTCGGCAAATGCGAACCATTCAATGAAACATCATCGATGTTGGCATTCGGAGCCGAAGGCCCACTCGTGTGCCCTTGATGACTGCACGACAGGGACTGTTGATGACTGGAAACATGTTGCCTGGTCGGACATGTCTGGTTTCAAATTGTATTGAGTGGATGTACGTGTAAAGAGACAACCTCATGAATCTATGGACCTTGCACGTCAGCAGGGGACTGTTCAAGTTGGAGGAGTCTCTGTAATGGTGTGGGGCGTTTGCAGTTGGTGTGATATGGGACCCCTGATACGTCTATATACATCTCTGACAGATGACACGTACGTAAGCATCCTGTCTGATAATCTGTTTCCATTCTTGGCCATTGTGAATTTCGACGAACTTGGGCACTTCCATCAGAACCGTGCAACCCCTAATACGTCCATAATTGCTACAGAGCGGCTCCAGGAATACTCTTCTGAGATTAAACACTTCCGCTGTCCGCCAAACTCCCCAACATGAACATTATGGAGCATATGCCTTGCAACATGCTGCTCAGAAGAGATCTCCACCCCTCGTACTGTTACGGATTTATGGACAGCTTTGCAGGATTCACAGTATCCTTTTCCTCCAGCACCACTTCAGACCCTAGGCGAGTCCATGCCACATCGTGTTGCGGCACTTCTGCGTGCTTGCGGGGCCCCTACACGATATTAGGCAGGTCTACCAGTTTCTTTGGCTCTTCAGTGTAAAACAGTTAAAGTATTACTAATATTATTATAAGTACATTTAACATTTATGCAACAGAACTAGAACGGTTTTAATGCTTTAATGTTGAAGCTGTCGGTTTAAATGCTTATGGCTAGTCATACACTAATTATACGAGGTACATTAAAACGAAATTACTTGTCTGCTTGAGTAATCATTCTACACTAATTATACGAGGTACATTAAAACGAAATTACATTTCTGCTTGAGTAATCATTCTGTTTCTAACTGATTAGTTTACTGTTTTGATCCATGTTTGCTTGCATTAATATACTCTATTTTGTGACTATTTTAAGTTGTAAAATTTTATCTGTTCTACTTGTATTATCAAACTATATCCAACCATTTGATGGGTTGTGCCCATGAGCGGAGGCGAGGGCTGAACTGGCTTCTGAACGGCTGTGATGGAAGCCATTGTGCTAGAATTCAGATTAACGTCTTTCCTGTTATGGTTATTGATTTTAAGTTTTCAAAACAGCTTGGTCAATGGTTCAATTTGTGTAAATGATTAAAGTTTAATGATCTTTGCTATTATTTGTGAAGTTTGTTAAACTGAATATGAAATAATGGTTGGTGAATTTCTTTTGATTGAAGTTTTCTCTAGCTTGGTACCTCCTGTTGACCTAAATATCCGCTAGCTCTCTCGCATGGTAGCTGCAGAGCGTGGTTGCGCGAACTTCAAAAAATTGCTCTAAGCACTATGGGACTTAACAACTGAGGTCGTCAGTGTCCTAGACGTAGAACTACTTAAGCCTAACTATCCTAAGGACATCACACACATCCATGCCCGAGGCAGGATTCGAACCTGCGACAGTAGCGGTCGCGCGGTTCGAGACTGAAGCGCCTAGAACCGCTCGGCCACAGCGGACGGCTTTGCGTGAACTAAGTGGTAGTTGTCATACCAGGAAGGACTTCGTTAACTGTACATGTGGTTAACACCGATAACCTGTCATTGCACGTGCGTACTGCTTAAGCTGTGTAAGGTGGCTACACGAGCGATTTTGAAAATAGAACATCTCAACAATCTGTATTTAATATATGAACTTAATACTGAACTTAATATTCTTGAGCGATCGGTGGGAGGAAAGTCACGCAACTGATACAATGCCTCGTAGCGCAGTTGACTATCCACGTGGTCGTGCAGAAGGTTGGCGAGGTAAGTGACTCATGCTGTATCCGTACCTAGCTGTTAGCCAGAATACAGAGTAATGTTGAGTTGCTTCAGTGCTCTCAGTTGTACTGAATTCAGTCTCCTCTTACTAATTTCTGTAATAGTGTTGGAGATACACGAATTGTTAATGCCAGTCCTGACAAAAATTTAATAAATGTCCAGTTACCAGAAGAAAATTCTCTTCAAAAGAAACCAAATGCGCTTAGTGACGAAAGTGTACAGATGAGGAAGGAAGATGGTCAGAGGGCGGTAGCTAGGTTGATATGTTACTGAACAGTAGAACGACTAAGATCTGGAAATCATTTAGTAAAATGCCGAATCCGATATTACCTATTTTACAGGGTACTGGGCAGTTTAGCACTGAGAAAGGGTGAATATTGTGAAAAGTTTTTGGTTGTTTGTTGGATTAATCACTCATCTAAATTTGTTTCGAGTTGCTCATATTGTTATTTTAAAAATGATGTATCAATTGGCTGAAGGGCGGCTAGGTCGAATGATTGATTACGTTATTCAGTATGCTGAATCATTGCAATATTTATGCGATAAAACGATCTGACTAACGAATATTATTCTCATGTTCATTTGCTGACGGCAACCTTTGCCAACATTGTTGAGAGTGTTAGAATAGCTAATGTTTCTGGCCTTCAAGTCAGTGAAGAACAGCAAAATATATTGGAGGGCATGTGGGAGGAGGATTGTTCGAGAGAGTCTTTCTGTGAGAAACGTGGTAGTTTCTTGACTGCATTGCTAGTACAATTGAGGGAATTAGTTTTAGTGCTCAGAAGAGGGATGGTTCAAACAGCGTTGCCCAAGTTTAAAGTTCGTCATTTTCTCTGGGGTTCTCTGAGAAACGAACTTCTGGCAATCAATGTTATTTTTTTCGTTGTACTTCGTCAAGCCATTTTACTCGAAACTGTCTCCAACTTAAGAAGGCGACTAATACTCGTTAACGCCATGAGCGTTTCGATCACCTCTGTGCCATGCAGAGAGTGCCACTAAAGTGTCATAACATTAATGCCGTGGTCCAAGATTCATTGCCACGCGTATACAGCTTAATTAACCAAGTACCAGTTTGTGCACTTTGGGATTCGGGCAGTGATTCATGTTTAATGAATTTGCCGTGGCTTTTGAGATATAAACAACTTGTAGGTTTTCGCCGTTAAATTCAGTTCAGCAAAAGTTTCTGTGCTTGGTCAGTTTACTGCTCACATTAGAATTCGTGTTTCTTTATGGACCGTTAAATTTTGGATAGTAAAAGGTTAGTCCGTGGATGTAATTTTGGACTGTAATTTACTTGAAAAGACAAATTGTGTTAAGTATTTTTTAAATATGAAATAGTGGTTTAAGTTCTGGCCAACCTGAGGTATTGTAACGTAACGTAAGGTTCTCTGAATAATTTGCTCGTTGTCTGAAAAGAGGTTTAGGCGCATCTAAATTTTAGGGAACAATCCCTTCACAGATTAAGTTTATAAAGGTCGCAACGGATAACGCAATGAGTTATTATGGGCCAGTGACAGTAAACTACGCCCCGTTAGCTACACTCGTGCCAAGAACTACGTATTTTAGTAGCATAATCACCAATGAAACAAATGTACCTCTATTTTTAGACGTATTGAATAGGGATAAATTAAACGAGCACGGAAATAACTTCAAATGATGAAATATTTATTTTGGCTAAGATTTCGCATGATAACAGTAGTCTTTTGTATTTAATAGATAGAAAAAACATTCTTGATACATTTATATAAACGAACCTATGGCCTCACGGTCGCCTTAACCTGCGAGTCCTGTGGGATGGGGAATTCGGGAGAGCACGTGGTCACTGCTCGGTTTCGAAACACAAACACCCACGTGCACTAAATCCACATGCCGAACAAAATGTTGACAGCATTTTTGTAAGAAGTGTTGTATGTACCTCGTGGTTGGCATCGAGCAGGATTTTGGGTGGCTGCATACCTTTGTGTGAAGCGGTTCGAATCTAATCGATTCATTCTTTGCCAAATGTACGCTCGATACAATTTTACTGATAATTTACAAGTTCACCACAAATAAAATAATATGGCAAGCCGAAACTGTTAAGGGTTAGGCTACGATTTGAATCTACTGCCGTGTGGTCGCGACTAACGGAAATCATCTTATTACGCCACTGATTAACTGAACCAAAATTGTAGCCAGAACCTAAATGGTAATTCAAAAGAGCTAGGAGAAGAAATTGTTGAGATTAAAAATTATTAACACATTCAAATACCTTTCTGTTCATCGTTCGACGTAGACGCTCAGAAGGAACGTCTGGTCGCTTACCTGTCTTGAAACACACTCCCGCGACTAACCGTCGTGCGGAGCCCTATCCGAACCACCCGAGGTGGTGGGGGAGGCCCATGACCAACCTCTCCTACGAAAAACGTTTTTGCTTTACTCATCTTTGGCCAAGCCCTCCCGTTCCTGCTCTCTGCCTTTCACAGACACCGTTTAAGTTGGCAGAAGATTAGGAAACCCGCCACTTCTCTGGCCCGTCTGCTACTTCATTTAATTCATTCACACTTGACCACACACTTTCAGGAAGGGTGATACATGGAAATCAGGACACAGGACGTGCTCATAAGACTGAAAAGAAATGTGTCGACCCATATTATTTTTACAGGCATGCAGTTGTCGGAGCAGAGATTAATTAGCTGCATAAAGATTGATTAAATTTTACAATAGTATATGTCAGGTAGTATGGAGATTTGTTTTTGCACTCATTTTTAGTCATGTAAGGACACCTATTGTGGTGTTACAGTATCAGTTTTGTAATAATTCTATTTTTGGGGATAATATGTTCAACCTAGTGAAACAGATTCTGATGTATCTCAGTTAAAAAGAGAAGAAGGTAAACGGTGGTTGCAGTTACAGGAGGAATTTCCTTACGTTATTGGTTCAAATGGCTCTGAGCACTATGGGACTTAACTTCTGAGGTCATCAGTCCCCTAGAACTTAGAACTACTTAAACCTAACTAACCTAAGGACATCACACACATCCATGCCCGAGGCAGGATTCGAACCTGCGACCGTAGCAGTCGCGCGGTTCCGGACTGCGCCCTTACGTTATTACCGAGCATTTAGGTGTTACTAATCGTGTTCAGTGCAAGATTCAATTAGCTGACAAAGTTCCTATCCGCCATCCACCTTATAGATTGTCCCCATCTAAGATGGAGGCGATGAGGAAGATTTTCAGTAAACTTTTTCAAGAAAGGGTCTATCAAATGGTCAACATATCTGCACGCATCACGAGTGTTTCTTGAAGGCTACAGATCAGTTCTCGACATTGTAATTCGGAATAGCACAGGCACTAAAACATCGTATACATCAGTTTTGGGTTATTTAGTTTCACAAAGTGGGGTTAAGAAAGATACTGAGCGAACGAGAAGTATTAGAGATTTTCCTCAGCCTAAGAATCGCAGAAGTCTCGTCTGATTCTTCGGAATGACTGACTTGTTCTGGAAGTTTATTCTTGGATTCGCATAACACGGAACATGTTTCGTCATAAAGGCGTCCCCGTCCAATGGACAGACAACCAGCAAGCAGCTTTTGATGCCTTAAAACAAGGCCTTAGTGTGGCACCTGTGTTAGCACTAACCAACTCTAGCAAATATTTTATACTCCAGACAGACACCTCTAACTCGGGATGGAAACTGTGTTATTCCAGGATTATGATGACGAGTGATGTCCTGTGTCATATGCGTCCGGGCCGGTATCAAGTCTAGAAGTTAATCATTCAGTCTACGAGTTAGAGGCTCTGGCAGTACCTTAAGCTCTGAAAAAATTTCGATTATATTTAGAATATTCAATTTTTACTTGAGACTGGTAACGTGGCTCCTAGTTGGGTGATAGTTAAACCTTGTAAAACTGGGCTGTCCAGATTTTAGTATTCCGTTTCATGGTTGGGCGTATTCGGAGAACCGATAATCAGCAGCGAGGAGGACACTGAACAGGTTCGGCCGAAATAGTGCAGGACCGTGGTGCGTGTGATTTGGTCATTCTCAGTCAGATTTCTGAATTATTTCAAGAAAAGTGGTTCATATGGCTCTGATCACTATGGGACTTGACATGTGAGGTCATCAGTCCCCTAGAACTTAATACTACTTAAACCTAACTAACCTGAGGACATCACACACATCCACGCCCGAGGCAGGATTCGAACCTGCGATCGTAGCGGTCGCTCGGCTCCAGACTGAAGCGCCTAGAACCGCTCGGCCACACCGGCCGGCTTATTTCAAAATTTGGCTGAAGAACAGGCTAAGTATCCCAAACTTAGTAGCATAAGCCAACAGCTTACACAGGAAGGAGAATTAACAGGTTACACTTTCAGTAACGGACAGCTTTATTTTCGACAAGAGACGGTGATAAATCAAAGATATGTCTTCCAGCAAATCTGGTACCTGCCGTTTTTTGCTGTTTTCATCAGTCGGTCTGCATTTCGGTGTTTTTGAGACATTATCTGAAGTTGAGGAGCATTTCACCTGGCTCTCTCTTCCTCCTGATATCTGTAAGTTGGTGCAATGATGTCAGAACCGTTTGTGTGATAAGCTGCGGGTTGTTGCAGTATTACCGGGATAAGAAGCCAAAGGAAAAGTTATCCGTGTATTAGTGGAATATTTGTGGCTGTTATCACCTACCAGAAATGACAATAAATATATACACTCCTGGAAATTGAAATAAGAACACCGTGAATTCATTGTCCCAGGAAGGGGAAACTTTATTGACACATTCCTGGTGTCAGATACATCACATGATCACACTGACAGAACCACAGGCACATAGACGCAGGCAACAGAGCATGCACAATGTCGGCACTAGTACAGTGTATATCTACCTTTCGCAGCAATGCAGGCTGCTATTCTCCCATGGAGACGATCGTAGAGATGCTGGATGTAGTCCTGTGGAACGGCTTGCCATGCCATTTCCAACTGGCGCCTCAGTTGGACCAGCGTTCGTGCTGGACGTGCAGACCGCGTGAGACGACGCTTCATCCAGTCCCAAACATGCTCAATGGGGGACAGATCCGGAGATCTTGCTGGCCAGGGTAGTTGACTTACACCTTCTAGAGCACGTTGGGTGGCACGGGATACATGCGGACGTGCATTGTCCTGTTGGAACAGCAAGTTCCCTTGCCGGTCTAGGAATGGTAGAACGATGGGTTCGATGACGGTTTGGATGTACCGTGCACTATTCAGTGTCCCCTCGACGATCACCAGTGGTGTACGGCCAGTGTAGGAGATCGCTCCCCACACCATGATGCCGGGTGTTGGCCCTGTGTGCCTCGGTCGTATGCAGTCCTGATTGTGGCGCTCACCTGCACGGCGCCAAACACGCATACGACCATCATTGGCACCAAGGCAGAAGCGACTCTCATCGCTGAAGACGACACGTCTCCATTCGTCCCTCCATTCACGCCTGTCGCGACACCACTGGAGGCGGGCTGCACGATGTTGGGGCGTGAGCGGAAGACGGCCTAACGGTGTGCGGGACCGTAGCCCAGCTTCATGGAGACGGTTGCGAATGGTCCTCGTCGATACCCCAGGAGCAACAGTGTCCCTACTTTGCTGGGAAGTGGCGGTGCGGTCCCCTACGGCACTGCGTAGGATCCTACGGTCTTGGCGTGCATCCGTGCGTCGCTGCGGTCCGGTCCCAGGTCGACGGGCACGTGCACCTTCCGCCGACCACTGGCGACAACATCGATGTACTGTGGAGGCCTCAAGCCCCACGTGTTGAGCAATTCGGCGGTACGTCCACCCGGCCTCCCGCATGCCCACTATACGCCCTCGCTCAAAGTCCGTCAACTGCACATACGGTTCACGTCCACGCTGTCGCGGCATGCTACCAGTGTTAAAGACTGCGATGGAGCTCCGTATGCCACGGCAAACTGACTGACACTACGGCGGTGGTGCACAAATGCTGCGCAGCTAGCGCCATTCGACGGCCAACACCGCGGTTCCTGGTGTGTCCGCTGTGCCGTGCGTGTGATCATTGCTTGTACAGCCCTCTCGCAGTGTCCGGAGCAAGTATGGTGGGTCTGACACACCGGTGTCAATGTGTTCATTTTTCCATTTCCAGGAGTGTATTATTGGTATTTTACACTTCCGATCGCTTCTCAAGGCTTATACTCAAGGGCATGGCTCCAATTATCACAGTTCACCACTTGAATACTATATTTGCACGTTTTGGCCCGCTAATGTCCAGTTAGTGACAACGCGAGTGCCTTTAGTTCTAGGGAATTAAGACAATTTTGTTTTCAAAAAGCGGTTAACTATGTTACCACGGTTTCCTACTATCCTCAGCCTTCCTTTGTGCAGTCGGCCAACAGCAGTCTGAAGGCTTCTCTTAATGTTTATCATATGAAACACTGAAAGGTGGCTACACTGAGTCACAGCGCCAGAGATTGCACCAAAGAGTATTATTCCGCCGCCTCCACTGGGCGCAGTAGTTGTTCAGAGAATGTCGAGGGCAGTTGTAGTTCAGAGGTTATCGTGGGCAGTGCTTGTTGAGAGGATGTCGAGAGCTGTTCTAGTTGAGAGCATGTCGTGTGCAGTTGTTCTTCTGCTGGCCGAGAGAGCTGATATTGTTCGGTTGGTGTAATGTACATACAGAAGATGTTGCAATGATCACAGTGTATTTTTCGTCAATATATATGAAGGTAACAAAAAATTTTTTATTTCAAATCCTCTTAATAACAATGCCTCTTGGTCACAGGTTCAGTCAACGAAGCATCTGGCTTGTGTTCATGTATTAGACTTGTAATTCTGATTTCTGCGTGCAATTATAGTATTTCTGGTTTTTTTAATTACTTCATTGTAAATGGTGTTTAAAATATCTTGTCGTATTGAGGAAGAGCCGTGTCAGATACATGTACGCTGAATCACACTTCTACACACAGGACAGTTACACTTGTGCTTTGTTGTTTCGTAGCTTTTATAGTTGCTGGGGACTTAATTAATCATTTGTGTTAACGGAAATTTCCCTTCATTCTTTATTGTTATTTTATGCAGTCTGATTGCGTACTAATATTATTCAGGGCCAACCGGTTACGAGACTTCGTAAGCGGATACACAGCTACTAAAATTATTGCATTTTCATTTATATAATTAACCCCCCATGCAACACTCCCTAATAAACCCACCATTATTGACTAGTGGATTATAGCCTAACAGTTTAAAATAGTTTGACCGTTTGCAACTGATAAAGGCTGATCGGTTAATATTTGCACAGGAGTTGTTTCGTATCAAATCCAACAAAGCTAATTATGTTGTCAGTTAGCAAGAATCGGTACATACTCTGTCGTTAATGTTCTATATCTTTTGTATAAACAGCGCGAATGAGGCAGTTACTCACTTCGCCTGACAAAGTAATGACGCTTAACTCATCACAGGTCGCCTATTAATGCCGTCACAAGCCAATATTCTTCCACTTGGCACTGAATCTACAATCCTCACTGCAGTCCAAATCGTGGGTGTCAGGTGCGGTTGTCGGTAATCACGGTATACAAATGAACACTTAAACACATCAACCAAATCACTCAGTTGACGCCATTTACGTATTTGCTGGAGGTCAGACCCACGGCTTTGGGTGACACACACAGCCGTTACACAATTGTAAACGCGGTCGGCCGTCCTGCCGAAATCCGCCCTGCTAGCTTAGCAGTTAACAGTTTTCTTGCTCGGTCTCAAAACTGACTACTCTCTGGCGCACTGGCCCTCGGCTATCGATAGTACGTACTGCGACCTGAGTGAGGCAAAGATATATTGTTCTGAATACGTAAGGGACGGTTGACCGAATACACGTGGTACAACTCAAAACAATTCTGATGTATCACTTAACTGGTTAAATTTTATGTTCAAAACGTCTGAACATGAAGCGCATAAAACTACTCCAGCAAGCTTGATTGTAGCCTATCCACCTAATTCTTCTACTTCAAATTTGTGAGGAATAAATGGTCTCCTCCCTAATGATTTGTATCCTGCTACCAGTAGAGGTAATTGGTATAAGACAATAATACGAGGGTAATCCGAAAAGTAAGGTCTCCTATTTTTTATAAGTACATAGACGTGTTTATTTCTGCAATGGCTTACATCAGTTTACAGCTTGAACATTTGGCCATTTTTCGACATAATCACAATTTCTGTTGATGCATTTTTGTAGACGCTGTGGCAGTTTTTGTATGCACATGTGATACCAGCTCGCCGCCATGCTGTTCAGAAAGTTATGAACCTCTTCATTCACCTTGTCGTCCGAGATGAATCGCTTTCCGGCCAAATGTTCGAACAGGTGATAGTCACTGGGCGCCAAGTCAGGGTGGGTGGGTGATTACGTTCCACTGAAACTGTTGCAGGAGAGTAACGGTTTGCCGAGCGATGTATGGGAGAGCGTTGTCATGGAGAATGTGTACTCCCTTGCTCAATATTCCTCTTCTCCGGTTCTGAATTGCCCATTTGAGCTTTTCCAGAGTCTCACAGTACCTGTCAGCGTTAATAGTGGTCCCAGCAATTCAGCTCCGACGACGAGGTGAAAGAAAAGGTTCATAACTTTCTAAAAAGCGTGGCGGCGAGCTGGTATGACATGGACATACAAAAACTGCCACAGCGTCTACAAAAACGCATCCATAGAAATGGTGATTCTGTCGAAAAATAGCTAAATATTCAAGCTGTAACCTGTTGTGAACCATTGTAGAAATAAACAGGATTATGTACTTATAAACAAACAGGAGACCTTACTTTAGGGATTACCCTCATAATAAATAGGCTCACCGTCAGCAAGCAGAATTGCCAAACCGTGGGAGGCGTCCTTCCTCGTTTAAAATTGGCAACTTGGTTCTCGTTGAATATTTTAAAAGTTATAGTAGGATTGCGGATTAGCGGCTTCCGAGATTTGTCGGAACCTTTCACATTGTTGTGATGCCCACCCCAGTTACGTTACTAGTTGATAGGCTCGTTACGCGCAAGCAAAGTCGTGTTCACGCGAGCCACGAGCAGGCAGTTGAGCAGCAACGGGCAGACCTCCCAGCTGGCCGACCCCAAGTGGTAGTTTACGCGGGAGGGGGGGGGGGGGAGGAGGAGGAGGAGGAGGGGTGGAAAGGGGGGATGAGCCAATTTGGCACTTCTCTAGTCCGATAGATCGGTTGATATCACCTCAGCACATTATCACAGGCCAACATGTGTCGCAGCGCCGTCACCTCCAAAAATACAAGGCCTGCCAACAACTTTGTAACACCATGCTCACTGGCCCACAATAAATTGTTACACTGCGAGGTCTGCAGAGGCTCGTTACTCTGTCGCTAAATACCGCATATAAATCGCGAATGGAGTGCCTATTCCCTTCGATTTTAGTCTTCATTTATCAGTAAAAAAATTACGCTTAATGTCCCACCTTCCCTTTGGACTTCGTTGTTTATGAAAAAACAGATTAGCAGCGGATTACTTCACAGAGATGCAGTTTTATTGGTTAACATGAGAGATATTGATTACACCACGCAGATTTTAGGTACTGGCCATACAATCAGAGAGGGCAACAAAGGATGAATACTCAAAAATTTCTTTCCTTACGCAGCTAATTTCTCCGGGAATCGGCATGCGTTCAATATTTATAACTGGCACCATAAGTGCGTCAATTATTTGAAAAGTCCTGACGGTTATTTGCCTTGGACTTCGTAGCTCGAAATTCAAGAGAAATTGAAGTTTCTGTTGAGTATATCTGGAAACGCGAGTATGTGGTATACAGTTAGCAAAGTTTACTAACCATTCAAAGGGGAGTTATTGTCAAACTGTGCCCAAAAACTTCTGACATTTTGTTTCTTAGCATTTTAAAGAGTCTGTGTAACACTTACATTGCATTTTACACTTATCACTGGGCACAGTATGCACTGGATCATTCATTTAAAGAGTAAAAGCATTTAATTCTCGGATCATCTGGAGGATAGTGACAGGTAAGTAGCAATACATATCAAGCAATAAAAGAATGTCACCAATTACTTAGCACACTATGTACAGCACCAAGGAGTAAAAACATTTTTATTGGGGTACATGGAGTGTGGAAAGTGGTAATATGCAACACAGATTTTAAAAAATATCAAATTGTGCCACAATGTTTGAAGCTTTTCTTTTTGCAATAATTAATCATTACACTACTTAGAGTGGCCCATATAATTACCTTACACAAAAATTTTCAAACATCACATCATTAGCTTCAACTATTTTCAAAATGAGTTCACCTACTACTGCTGAGCCAGCAGCTTCATGAAGGCAGATGTTAGCAGTAGCTTTTGCAGAGTCAAAAAACTGTGTGTGACTACTGTCACAGGAAATTCACGTAGGAATTTCAAACTACCTCTGTCCAATTGTCCAATAAATAAAACTGCTTATCAGTTTTCATACACTTATCGAGTGACAGAAAAATCTGTGGGCTCTGTACACTGAAGTTTCCATAACACTGAATGGCGACAGAAGCCAGCAATATGTGTTAAAACTTGGAGATCAGAGTCTACACTTGTGAAATCATTATTGATTAACTGAAATTAAAAAAATGAATCACTGACATCACCCACACTCCTCTCTGCACGTTCATCGCAACAAGGAATCTCAACAGTTCTCGGTTTCTTTTGTTAGTGCACATTGAATTCTGAGACACTCATGAGTCTTAACTTCTTAACAGTTTCCATAAACTATCTAAGTGAGATAAGATACTGACATCCTGATACTATCTATAGAGACCAAAACTTGTTTCTAGAGAATCAGTTTGGAACTTGCCTGGCAGGATGTATGTCATATTTAGTTCTTTTCTGCAGTGCTCAGTTACCTGCATTAATCCACGTGCTGTAAGCCGAAGTGCTGTTTGTGTTTCTCGGGACAGTTTACCGTTCTCTGAGCTTAAACTTTTCCATTTGTCTAACCAAGTAATAAATCTATCCACGAAACTATAACACATGTATCTTGCTTTTGCATTTCTTCTTTACAGCGAATTTCCTTCTGAGGCGCTTTAACTTCTACAATGTACCATCAGGTCCTAATAAAATTTATAAACTTAGCTGTACCTTCCCAAATCTTTAGATTGTGAACTGGTCCCAAATCAGCGACGCTATTTTTGAGATAATCGCTGAACATCTTGTAACCATTTTAACATTTTACCTTTCTAAAGATGAAAGCCACAGAGCTTCCACCGACATCCCAGAACCAAATTTTAGCAGCTTTTGGCTGACTTCAGCAAAAGACGCTTGTCTAACAGTATCAGGAGTATCAAAATCTGATAACAAAATTTTTGCCTGTGGTTTTTCAGATTAATCCAGTTATCTCGTATGTACTTAAAAATGTGCACTGTGTCATGCAGAAAAAACAGAGGTCTTTTACTACTTGCAGGAGATGGATACACAAAACTGGCTTGTGGCTGATTTGCAAAATATGTAACACATTTTCTATTAGTGGTATTATTATCAGCAACAAATGAAACAATCTGAAAGACAGCACCTTCTGCACCTACTTCTAGTTTTCTTACTGCATTAAACAATCTTAAGTATTCAGTTTCTTCAGAGGCAAAATATTTTAAGATCTTCGTGAAGGAAGAAAAAAAAATGTTCGGGATCATGTGCACTCTTTTCTATATCAGCAGCATCGAAAGTCAACCTGGTGAAATTTCCTGCCTTAAAATCTGCTTCATCCTTCAAATGAGTTAAGAAGTGAGGATTATTTGGGTTCACATTTATATTGGGGCTAAGCTTCCTTAATGAATTAGGATGAGGTAGAATGACAAAACCAGATGATTACAAAAACTTACAAGCATATTGAGAAATAGTAAATAATACAGAACGAAGAATCAAAAACTATGGATCAAATTTAATACCAGCCTTGCATTGAAGACACGGTAAAGTTTACGCCTTCAGGAAGGAAACAACCTTCTTCTTACCTTGTTTAACAGGCAGTGTTTCAAGAAGGGAGGGAGTAACTGGCACACATAAACCTTAGTGCCACTAATCAAGTCTGTACATAACTGCAGAACATTTTCAACTTCAGTTGCACTGCTAACTGTCTTTGGAAGTGTGTTCACAACATCTCGTGAAGTTTTCTCAAAATTAAATAACAAGAACAGAACGTAATCTTTTATCGCAACGTTACTTCCTAGTTCACTCTAACATTATCACTCTTTCTCACATCATCATAAGACTGAAACTGTTTCTTTTTCTTTTGTGCAGAAGCTGTTTCTCTGCTTTCGCCCATAGCTTTTCTCAAAGCATCTGCTTTCAGCCTCTGTCTTCTGTGACTAGGGGGTTCCCGTCGAACATGTTGTCTTGAGCTCAAATAACAGGGACAGTTTGGTAATAAATATGGTACTGCATTTTCTTTCAATTTGGGTTTCTCCAGAGGGGGTGTTAATGTTTTCCCTGTTTTTCAGTCGACTGCATGCTTTGGAGAATCATATCAGTCACATTAAATTTTCCTGACAGACTTCGAAAGGAAATGAAAAGAAAATTATTCCAGAAAAACTTTGAAATAAAAATACTTAACTTATCGCCTTATTATAAATATATCACATTAGTAAAAGTATGCCACACATCTTTGATAGAAAAGTGAGATCAGTACTTTTCATTACCTTAAAAATATTTTGATAGTCATACTGCAGAAAATGCTACTCATAAAATCCAAAATTTTTAGGACTTGAATTTTTGGGACGTCGGTTCTGCATTTGTAATTACTGTACATGAAATGCGTAAAGCCACTCCAGCAAGCTTGATTTTAGCCTATTCAATTAATTCTCCCATTTCAGATTTGTGATGAGTAAACGCTCTCTTCCCTGAGAGGTTATATACTGCCACCATTAGAGATAACTGGAATAGGGCATTCAGTAATTTTAGACTGGCCCATCGCCGGTAAGCAGAATGGTAAAACGGTGGAGGCGTCCTACCTGTTTTAAAATTGGCGACTTGATTTCCGTTGAAACCTTACCGTCTCTTCTATATCTCTTTTGTTACGCAACCTTCCCTTCTCCAATAACCTATGAAACCTTCCCTTAGGCTTTCTATCTTTTGCTTAATAATAACAAATGAAATCTTCGCTTTGAAATTAATTCTCTATCTCAATAATAATAAGTGCAATCTTCGCATAAAAATTTAAATGCTGCTTATAAAAAGTGATTTGCTGATTATTTCGACGAAACATAGAATGTGTCGTCGTCGTGGCCCTGCAATATCCCAAAACTGTTCCTTACCTTTTTTACTGTTACCGGATCGCCACCTGATTGCTACATCGAACTGAGACATGAATATACTTACTCCTTTTAACTATACTCTATTTGCTGCTGGTGGGCTGTAATAATAAGTGGCTGTATTTATTACCAAAGCAGACGTTATTCTTTAATAGCAAAGCTGACGTTATTCTTTAGTTAATTCGACTGAAGTTACGTAATTCATAGTTAAACTTTTTCTTGACAACAATAAAATTTTGCAAAGTTTTACTTTGATGGTTTTTGGGATGGATTATAATCAGTAATGCAATATTTCTGGCAAAAATTAATTATATTCTGAAAACGATTCTTCAAATATTTACTGTTGGTAATGAAATGATTTTACAAACGTTCAAATGGGACTTACTTTTTACAATAATCCCACAACTAGCATTGCGCAAACATACCTTCAGTAGTCTTGAATTTCTCAAAAAAATAATTCAATAATATTAGTTCCTCTTATGATAATACTTAGCTGATGTCTCTGTACATCCGTTTATAATCTCTTGTAAATCGTAGCTGGTGGCTGGCAGGCACACCGCTCCTCTCAACCTCTCACTTCAGACCCGCTACCGACTCGCTTCACATCTCGCTTGCTACTGACTTCCTATGAACGCTAAAGTGCGGTCTCTCCCGCCAAATATGCTTGCTGGTGCAGACAATCCCTGCTACCATTACAAAATGTATGTGCGCGGTCTTTCCCGCTCTTTTCATAAAATGTATCCATACGTGGTCTCTCCCTCCCTTTTTAAAATTATGTCAATGTGCGGTCTCTCCCGCCAACAATACTTTGGTGTAGACATTCACTGCTACCACAATTATTTCCAAAATGACAAGTATTAATTATTCCTACTTAATCCTATTAATATAATACAAACATCTTTCATAAATTGTGGTTTGACAATAGAAATATACACGTCTTACACCGTTAATAATTTTAAAACGTTGTCGTAAAGCTGCCGTCAGGATTAGGCATAAGCTCCTTCAAAGATTTATCATAGCCTTGGCGTTGTTGAGATACCCACCCCAGTTATCTTAGTAGTTGAGAATCTAGTCACGGGAAAGCCAAGTGAAAGAGTGAGCCAAGTGAAGGTATCTGAGCAGCAAGAGGAAATAGTTTGAGCTTCATGTCGAGATACTGGCCCAGCCGGCATAGTGGTTTAAGCAGGGGAGAATGAGCTAGTATGGAACTTTCTCGAGTGCAAAAGAATGATTGTGATCATCGGAGCAGATTATCGCAGGCCAAAATGCGTTGCAGCGCCCGCCTACGAGGGATGACACTGGCTCTACTATGAAGTTATGATTCAATGTCGCTGACGACAAGGGTTCTCTCTCTTGCACTCTCAAAAAATGTTCATATGTGTGTGAAATCTTATGGGACTTAACTGCTAAGGTCACCAGTCCCTAAGCTTACACACTACTTAACCTAAATCACACTAAGGACAAACACACACAACCATGCCCGAAGGAGGGCTCGAACCTCCGCCGGGACCAGCCGCACAGTCCATGACTGCAGCTCCTGAGACCGCTCGGCTAATCCTGCGCTGCTCGATCTTAAGACACTGGGGCTTAGGTATTTGGCTGACTGTCAATGCGCAACTCATAAACGTGCGATTTAACTGCGCCACAGGTAAGCACATGTTGACACTCAAAATATCGGTCTTAAGTCACTGGGGCTCAGGTATTTGACAGACTGTAGCCTGAGACTGTAAGATCGATATTATGAGTATCAACATGTGCTTAGCTGTGGCGCAGTTAAATCGCATGTTTATAAGTTGCGGATTGACGACTTTGGTCTGAGTCCCACAAGCCTGTCAGACGTGATGGTCACGTCCTTCAGACTACTGCCCTCAAAGGGTTAATCGGTTCTAACTATAGTATAGATCCGAGTATCCCGCATCATAACTGATTTAAGCTTGTTGGAGAAGTGACTCGGCTACATTTTCAAAGGTGAGCATTGCATGTGATCGACGCATCGCCGTATCAATAGTACACTAGTGGCCATTAAAATTGCTACACCACGAAGATGACGTGCTACAGACGCGAAATTTAACCGACAGGTAGAAGATGCTGTGATATCCAAATGATTAGCTTTTCAGAGCATTCACACAAGGTTGGCGCCGGTGGCGACACCTAAAACGTGCTGACATGAGGAAAGTTTCCAACCGATTTATCATACACAAAGAGCAGCTGACCGGCGTTGCCTGGTGAAACGTTATTGTGATGCCTCGTGTAAGGAGGAGAAATGCGTACCATCACGTTTCCGACTTTGTTAAAGGTCAGATTGTAGCCTATCGCGATTGCGGTTTATCTTATCGCGACATTACTGTTCGCGTTGGTCGAGATCCAATGACTGTTAGCAGAATATGGAATCGGTGGGTTCAGGAGGGTAATACGGAACGCCGTGCTGGATCCCAACGGCCTCGTATCACCAGCAGTCGAGATGACAGGCATCTTATTCGCATGGCTGTAACGGATCGTGCAGCCACGTCTCGATGCCTGAGTGAACAGACGGGGACGTTTGCAGGACAACAACCATCTGCGCGAACAGTTGGACGACGTTTACAGCAGCATGGACTATCAGCTCGGAGACCGTGGCTGCGGTTACCCTTGACGCTCCATCACACACAGGAGCGCCTGCGATGGTGTACTCAACGACGAACCTGGGTGCACGAATGGCAAAACGTCATTTTTTCGGATGAATCAATGTTCTGTTTACAACATCATGATGGTCGCATCCGTGTTTGGCGACATCGCGGTGGACGCGCATTGGAAGCGTGTATTCGTCATCGCCATACTGGCGTATCACCCGGTGTGATGGGTGCCATTGGTTACACGTCTAGGTCACCTCTTGTTCGCATTGACGGCACTTTGAACAGTGGACGTTACATTTCAGATGTGTTACGAATCGTGGCTCTACCCTTCATTCGATCCCTGCGAAACCCTACATTTCAGCAGGATAATGCACGACCGCATGTTGCAAGGCCTGTACGGGCCTTTCTGTATACAGAAAATGTTCGACTGCTGCCCTGGCCAGCACATTCTCCAGATCTCTCACGAACTGAAATGTCTGGTCAATGGTGGCCGAGCAACTGGTTCGTCACAATATCCCAGTCTCTACTCTTGATGAACTGTGGTATCGTGTTGAAACTGCATGGGCAGCTGTACCTGTACACGCCATCCAAGTTCTGTTTGACTCAATGCCCGGGCGTATCAAGGTCGTTATTACGGCCAGAGGTGGTTGTTCTGGGTACTGATTTCTCAGGATCTATTTACCCAAACTGCGTGAAAATGTAATCACATGTCAGTTCTTGTATAGTATATTTGTCCAATGCATACCCGTTTGTCATCTGCATTTCTTCCTGGTGTACCAATTTTAATGGCCACTAGTGTATATCTGAAGGTTCATTCTTTAGCCAAACCTGGTTTTACTAGGTACAATTGTTCTAATTTTTTTTAAATGGTTATTTTTTAGAATCATCAGTCATGCTATCATGATCCTATTTCCAAGTGGTTATAAGGAATTACACTTTTATGTAAAAGTGTATTGCACAGTCACTAGCCTTCATGCTACCTGTTGTGCTAATGAAGGGAGAAAATATTTATAAAACAGTCCTTTAAGCTAAACTATGAGCGTTAGCTGATCAGTTGAGGTCTTACTAAAACTAAAACTAAACCACGTCTGAACAGACCTCGGACGGTCATTGAATGCGGATGTGGAGGATCGCGTGGTCAGCACACCACTCTCCCGGCCGCTGTCAACTTCCGTAACCGGAACTGCTGCTTCGAAATCACGCAGCTCCTCAATTGCCCTTACAAGGACTGTGTGCTCCCTGCTTGCCAACAGTGCTCCGCAGTGTAGACGGTCACCCATCTAAGTAGTAGCCAAGCGTGACAGCGCTAACGGGAACCGGTGTTACCACTGCGGCAAGCCAGTTGGCGGTTTTTGATAATATTTCTTCTTTCTTTTTTAAATTTTGATTAATGGCATGTCGAAGACTAATAATGTAGTACAGACTATTGCATGCAATACTGAGAAGATCTTTTTGGTTACTAAACTTTTACATTTGATTAGAATATTTATTCCTAGGTAGACTACCATGTTGTACCTAGAAACACTTCTCCACAGTTAGAAAAACCTTACTTTTCCGAAGCAATTTTTGTAACTTTAGTAATAAGACTGTAGCAAATGTAAAGTGAATGCTATCATTTCAAAGTGGAATAAGAAAATTAAATATTAAGTGTCTGTTATAGGGCTGGCGAAGGTCTGAATAGTGTTCCAAGATAAAACACTCTCCCCCACTCTCGCCAACAAAATAAGTGCATGCATTCAGCCCAGAGGGAAGGAAACGTCATAGTATATGTTCTTTGCAAAGCCGGCCACAGTGGCCGTGCGGTTCTAGGCGCTACAGTCTGGAACCGAGCGACCGCTGCAGTCGCAGGTTCGAATCTTGCCTCGGGCATGGATGTGTGTGATGTCCTTAGGTTAGTTAGGTTTAATTAGTTCCAAGTTCTAGGCGACTGATGACCTCAGCAGTTAAGTCGCATAGTGCTCAGAGGCATTTGAACCATTTCTTAGCAAATCTGAATCGAATATGTAATGATTGTAATTACGTCACATACACTCTCAAGCTGTGCAGTTTCGTTTCGTTCCCTTCTCGTCTTCTGGATGTTTCAAATTTTATGTGAGATAATGTATTTCAATCAGCGGACTAACAAAGAGTGCCAAAGTTAGACTTACTAGAGTGAAGTATAGTACCTTTTCATTTCAGTATTGTTTTCGCGAATATCTCTATTACTCTCGAACTGCAATGGATTGTTGACAACAGATTACATAAGTGATTAATTCTAATTTATTTTAACTCGTTTCATTCCACACTCTTAGAAGTGGGGCGGGCTGTTCCAGATCCTGCCCGTTAGAGTCGCGGTTTTGTTCAGCCAACTATCACACGAGCTGATACCTAGTGGGGCAAATCGGGAATCCCAACTGGGAATAGACTGGAGGGATTTACCATTTCCGGCATACACCTTGCAACCAAGGGAAATCTTCAAATGAATATGTGTTCGTACGTATGTTTCTGAAGGAGTCACTGTTGGTGTGGTTGTACTTTGGGACTATGGTTAATATTCCAAATTGCTGAAACAGATGACTGCGAGATACACGTGTATTACTCGCCATTAATGTGATGTCTGCTGGGGAGATTATTTTTTATCACTGTACTAACAGTGCATTAGATATGCCCCGCCATCTCCTGCTGCCTAGAAACTTATGAAGTTTCTTACAACTTGTCATGGCTCGGTGTTAATTTATGCTTGAAGTGTTAAACTGATACACTGAGCTGGGCGCTTGGATAGTTACTACAAGCCAATTAACACGTGCTAGCGTTTGTGTACAGTACGGGAAATTTAATGGTAGAAATGCTGTAGTGAAATGTAAGGTATCAATCAATGAAACATTAACGTTGTTGGTACGTATACTGAAGCTTTGAAAATAAACATGAACGCATAAAAATATCTTTGCATTTGAATGCTTTACAAACAAACTAAAAATTACCGGCTCTCAAGGCGCTATGCGGAAGTTATACTAGACACAGATGTTACCTGAGCTCACATGTATGAAATATAGCAAGCAGAGGGATACGAAAAGGAACTGACGGCGGGAGAGCGGCGGGGGATGGCAAGTGGCAAAGCAGCGGCGACCGGGACAGCAACGCCTGCTGGGCCCACTAGAAATACGGGCTCCGCAACGACCTTGTGGTGTCTCGCTAGTCGGCTTCTCCGCCACACTTCGAAAACACTCGACTCCTCGCAGGGCCTATGGGAAACCGATATCCAATTGAAAAGGAAAATATTGAAGGCCTTAACTTCCGTCATGTATTATCAAGAGCTTGCATGCATTTGAACATACAGTCTGAAACAGTTACTCGCACCTCGCTAAAGATGGCTGCAGGCTATAGTAAGACCTGCGGTGCCACATGTTATGACATATATGCCACGACCTGCCTTTCTCTTGGGCCTCAGATAGCCTGTGTGAGGTTACCACTGTAAGTCTTCGACCACTGAAATGAGAAGATCTGTTGTGCTCAAAGCAGCAGTGCGTGGACAGCTACCTGTTGTTATGTTCCTCAACTACTAATTGTTATGGTCTTCGTACCAAAGACTAGTTTGATGAAGTCCTCCATGCCTGTCTCTCTTTTGCCAGACCCTTCACGTCTGCCTAACTTTTTGCAGCCCTCGTCCTTTTGAATCTGCTTACTCTGTCCGAGCCTTGGTCTCACTTTGCAATTTGTAATGAACATATATCCCTCCGTTACTAGGCTAACAATTGCTTGGTCCCTTAATATGTCTCCTACCAAAGGACTCCTGAGGTGTTTGCAACATAAACTGTGTGTATGTATTGTTGCTTAAGGTTGTCTCCACAGTGGAACTCTCACGCCTTCAAATGATTAAAACGACAATGCCATGGACAACCTATACCTATGAATTGCCATAAAATGAAGTATCGTGTTGTGGTTTTAGTCCTCTCAGTTTAGCCCATCAAACCAGTTATACCTGTCGGTATGCTACTAGAATGACGCACAACTTGGATAAACTTGCAGAGTGCAAAAAATTGTGCAAATATGAAGTATACAATGTCAGATTACACCCTAAATTTAACTTCGAGATTCGCAGAGCATACTTTTGACTTTCCTTGGACCACACCCCCTTTTTATTAAATGGACACAAAATTGGCTGAGGGGACCTATGCATCGTTTGGCACTTTTAGCGCAAGTTTGGTGGATACTGTGTTTCCCCACCCACCGAACCGAAGTGTGCACATCACCTATTCAAGTGCAGACAGCAGTGATACTGTAACGATGATATGCTCGTTGGGCTGTTGGCCTCCGTGCGCGTGATGTACATGGCATACCTATAATTCTCTGCCTGCACAGTGAACCCAGTATGCCGTCTTCACACTCATAGCGCTGAAATTACAAGACACAACACGAGTCAAGATCTCTGTTTGCTCAACAGCCAGTAACAGAAATTGTCCCATAAAGAAGCTCATAAATGTGTCTCAGACATAGAGGGAAAGAATCTTGCCTCGATTAAACAGAGTAATAACTCTGTTCACAGAGAAATGGCTTCATGCTCTCCTTGTGGCGAAATCAGCACTTCTCAAAACCTAACCGCCAGTCGCTGTGGGTCTCGTCAATGAAGTTTCTTCATCAGTTTCCGGAGGGAAGTGTCCTTGATAGATTCCCACAGGGAAGTGTCTTCATGGAATACATCCATTATCTCCTGGACATGCAGCTTCAACGTTTGTGCTCAGGTAACGATTTCCAGCGGCTGTTACAGAAATATTACCTGCTACTACATGCATCATGAATCTGCCAGCCAATAGCCTGAAGGTCATACTCCTTCCAGAAGATTTTCTGCGTCCTTATCATTCCGATAATCAAATATACGCTCTGCTATGTGATGGAAAGCATACCTCAGCTCTTCCAGTGAGAAAATTCCTCGGAAGTCAGCTTGTGACCACCGTTTGCAACCTATCATATCCCTTCTCACTAAAAAAGGATGTATTTTTGTATTATTCCTTCCCGATGCTCTTCCGCCAGGTGCACTAGACCATTTTGTCGTATT
This sequence comes from Schistocerca piceifrons, assembly GCF_021461385.2. Taxonomy (NCBI): domain Eukaryota; kingdom Metazoa; phylum Arthropoda; class Insecta; order Orthoptera; family Acrididae; genus Schistocerca; species Schistocerca piceifrons. The sequence continues at coordinate 511,551,997 of NC_060143.1, forward strand.
CACAACACAAAGTTGCGCCATGTGGACGGAGGCTAGGCATTGTTAGCGATGCAGTGTGAGTTGCCTAAAATGAGCCACCTCGAATTTTGTCTAGTCTTAGGTCTAAGTAGGCCGCTATGAACAATTTTAAGTAATGGTTTCCATTATACGTTTTCTAATGATCAGTGTTTTGATAATCAGTCGAATGTATTTTTCTTTTACCTTCGAAGGCGGCCTTCGGGCTGACGACACTCTTTTTATTTGTTATTTTCGTATTGGGCAACTAAGATCACATAACAACTTCAATTCCTCTTCTTTCCTCGTCGTTTCCTATTTTTCCAGCCCTCCTTCATCTTCTTCCCATGAACTATTTTTCTTTCTTCTATGTTCTCCCCGATTTCTTATGTCTGCTGAATTGAAAGCCTTCTAAATTCAATATTTTAAAAAGGTTTTTGTCTGTTATTTCCAATTCTTTGCTACTGCTTCTATCGCAGCAATTCATGGTATTGTCGATTTCATCTTCCAGAAATACAGGAATATTTTGTTTTGTGACTGTTCTCATTCATTCGGTAGAGGTGTCCAAGAAAGTTTAATCTTCTTTTAGTCACTACTTATGATAATTTCTCCATATTTTTATAGATCTGCTCTTTAGTTTTCATTTTCCACCCATTTGTAGTTTATATTGTACCCATTTTTTTTCCTAACAATCCGTCTTTCAAGTACCTCTATTCTGTGTGGCGTCTGGTTCATCGTTAGCCGTTCACACCCGATAAACTTTATGGACGTACTACTTTTGTATAGTGTTTTAGTAATTTTTTTATGTGCATTTCGTATTGTAAATATTCTTTCTCAAATCATATGCTCTCTCCATTTTGTTCTTATATCTACTGTACATTTACTGTACATTTTCGCCAAGATATTTAAACTTAGTCCCTCTATTTTACTTATTTGTGTTTCTGTGAATTTTGGTGCATTTTTATATTTATCATGCATTTTGTTTTTTCAGCTGAAATTTTTGAACCAGTTCTATTATGACTTCTGTGTCTACTGTAGTGAAATGCAAAAGATGAGGTTAATGTTACACTGAAATTAAAATATTTATAAGAATATTCGAGTATTTAATTACACTTTTTCTGTAGGTGTCCCATTGATAGCAACCTTCCCCTACTAGAGAGGGTAGGGATGTAGGTGTATTACAGGGTAAAAGAGGCAGGGAAAGAGAGAAATTAAAATACATCCAACAAATAACTGAAGATGTTGAGTGTACGAGGTGTGTGAGAAAAGTAGTGAAACTGATAAAACTGCGAGCGGTCTGGCAATGCTGTGTTGTTCTATTTGTGCAGACCGGTATGTTCATCCCTTACAGGTGCTTAGTCTGAGTTTGAGCTCCATACATCCAACACGTGACTTTTGAGAGCGCCGTCAGTGAAATTGTGTTTTTGGTATGTGTTACGAAAATGGGACAGCGGAATTTAGAGAAACGTTATACCATCAAGTTTTGCGTTAAACTTGGGCAATCCACGAGTGTGACCTTTGAAAAATTGAAAGAGGCGTGTTGGGAACACTTCTTATCAGAAGCACAAGTTCTTTCGCTGGCTCAAATCATTTCTGGAAGGCAGCTACGGACTCGTTGTTTCCTGTCTTGGGAGCAGCGCTATAAGGCTTCAACTGGTAGGACCTCAACATGTCGGTCACATTCTTTTGAATGTTCTCCAGGATCCCAAAAGACGTGTTTCTTAAGACATTTTTCAATTTCGAGAAAAGAGAAAAAAATCACAAGGACTCAGATCAGGTGACCAGGGGGCTGCGGAACAAAAGGAATGCCTTTTGTGGTAAAAAATTCCAGTGGCCGTGTGACCTGGGGCGCAGTAATGACGCAGTATCCACTTGTCTGCAATGCCTGGCCTCCCTCGATTCACCCTTTTCCCGGGCCTTTCAAGTACATCTTTGTAAGACACTTGGTTTGACCGCTTGTCCTGGAGCAACAGTCTCAGAAGATCACACACATCTGCGACTTTTCGTCGATTTTTGAAGCTGAAGGCCTCCCTAAACCTGCTAAACCTGTAAGGGTGAATCGAGGGAGGCCAGCATTGCAGACAAGTGGATACTGGGTCACGACTACGCCCCAGGTCACACGGCCACTGGAATTTTTGACCACAAAAGGCATTCCTTTTGTTCCACAGCCCTCTGGTCACCTGATCTGAGTCCTTGTGATTTTTTTCTTTTCTCAAAACTGAAAACTGTCTTAAGGAACACGTCATTTTGGGACCCTGGAGAACATTCAAAAGAATGTGACCGACGTGTTGAAGGCCCTACCAGTTGAAGCCTTATAGCGCTGATCGCAAGACAGGAAACAACGAGTTCGTAGCTGCTTAGCTGTCAAAAGGGAGGGAATTACTCTGAAGGGGACAATACTGTTCCTGAATTAAAATGAAAGCTTTGGTAGATAAAACGTCGGTCTCATTACATTCCTCACGCACCTCGTAAGTGATATTCTGAGACGAAGAGGTTGGAGCAGAAGACGAAATCGTGGCGGGATGCATTTAACCACTCGTAAGACTACGTTCCCTCCACCATTTCCGCCCGCCAATCGAACGGTTGTTGTTCTGATGTAAGGTAAGAAAAGATGGGTGCGATAAATTTAGTCTTTTGTGAGGCAGTAAGCATGATCGCAAATCTGGCTCGAAACAGCGTTATCAGCCCAGTCGAGCGGTGCGGGGTCGAATGCTAGCCGGCTAAAGAGCTGTGTAAGCCGCCTGGAGCCGCGAACAGAGGAGGAGCGGCGCGGAGGGTCGGCAAGTGCCGGCCGGGAATCGAACGGCGACCCCAGCGGCGGAGCGCCGCTCATTGTTGTCGGGCACACAGAGTCGGCGGCGGCCTCATTGTGGTCGCATTGTGGGCCTTCCCTCTGGGCACACGTTAGCTCTGATTACGCCGCGAGCCGCTGCCGCCAAGCCAGCCACAGCTCGTCACGGCGCGATGCTCATTTGTGAGGGGGGGGGGGGGGGGAGAGGGAGCAAGCCGCAGGCGGAAGCTCTGTTTGCTGCCGGCTGCCGTTGTCTGCCCGCACCGACACCCACGTGTGTGTGTGTGTGTGTGTGTGTGTGTGTGTGTGTGTAAGGGGCCCACCACTACGTCTGGCACAATGGCGTTTCCCGCAAGTCGTCCCGCGCGTTCTAATGGACACACTTTCCAAACTTCTGTGAAGCCTCATTTCTTTGAGAAGTGTGGAGAACTGAGTATGAGTGACTTTGTAACACCTATAAGGGATAGCTGAGGAATAAATGACTAACAGATCACTTGTATTGAAATTTTAATTACATTTTTAGGGTTCCGTACTTCAATCGGTGAACACGGAACCCCTACCAGATCACTTTGTTTTCCGAGTGTCTGTCTGTCAGACTGTCCGGAACCCTTTTTCTCAGGAACTCAAAGACGTATCAAGTTGAAATTTGTCATATGTTGAGGTGTACGGTCCCTGGTCGACGTAAACAAGTGGAGCATCTAAATCAATGGAATCTGCGCTGAACCGCCGATCCTGTCGCAGCAACTCAGCAACGATGTCTGCAGCAGGGGAAAGAAAGGCAATCTGCAAACCAACAAGCTTCACAACAGCCTAACCTTGTATGCAATATCGACGGTCCACCGCAGATCAAATTATAAGTTCTTTTCCCAGTTACTTGAAAAATCCATAAAGCAAAACATTGAGCTGTAGCAGATTCAACCTAGAAGGTAAGGATAGACGCAGCAAAATTCACCAGTCCCTGTTGTAAACACGTTTTATTGTAAAAAAATTTTCGACACTTCAACAAAGTCACAGAGTTTCTATATGTTCGTTGTGCGGTCTGACACTCCTTGATATCTTTGCCAGAATAAATTGAAATTCTCCTAATTTTTCCTTGAATAATTAATTAATGGCACTAAAGAATCAATCCTATTCTCATTCAACGAAATATTCCACTTTAAAACCAATCCTCCCGACCACAATTGCCGATAAAGTTTCAAAACAGAATCCTAAAACACTTCACAGTATCGATTATTTTCAAAATATCAATACGTGTCGACCTCTCACCAATAAAACTTCAGACCAGTCAACCATTGAAGATCGTCCACACTCTCGACAAAACCCTGCCAGAATCTCTTCAAGAAGTCTGAATTTTAATAAAACTTGCAAATCTCACACATAAGTAATATTTACGATGCATGTCATAACAACAGAGTCAACTGACTGTTTTAACTTCCAACTCGAAGTTTATTTAACCGTTGATAACCAATTGACATCCATTTACAAACTTTATCCTTCCACCTTCAACATTGAACTCCTTTTCATTTCATAAAAAAACATAAAACATATTTTAATAATGTTCAGCACGATGTTTCAACGGTTCTTCCAGTCGCAGACCGTCGACTACGATGCAATAGTGGTTAGCTCTCGTCGTCCGCCGCGTCTGGAGTCCCCACTGGATCATCTTGCTGCCACGCTCGACATGAACGAAAAGAAACAAAATCCTTTAAAATAAGAAGTTTCCGCTTAACATACTACAAATAAATAAATATATATATTGACATTTCTTACCTGGTGTCGCTCAAGCAGTAAAGAAATGCCAAGTTTCCTGATAGACTTTTGGAACACCACAAATCAACCAACACGGCCATTTATATCACATATTTTGATAGTCACATATTCACTTCTGAAAACCTACAGCGTACTTTGCGGTCGCCATGAAATTTGCCAAGAAGCAAGATTTAACACAACAACCAAAGGACAAGATCTGAAAATAGTTAATTTCTTAATTATATCACTAAAAAACAATTTTTTTCTCATTAGTTATCAAACTCTTAGTGCGCTCGTCCATGTGTTAAGAACCCTTTTACACAGCCACAGGTTTTAAATGAAACAAATAATTGTTTGGTGGATTTAGATTCTACATTTCTCAAGGAAAAACTTCATTCTTTCCATCCTTTTTAAAGATTTTCTGTAGTTTGATGTGATTGAACAGAGAAGTGTCAATCCTCTGATTATTTTTACGATTTGTTCGAAACAAGACAAAAATAAAACGAGGCATATCAGATTGTGCAGAATTGTAGTAATTGGTGTCATCTAGCTCAAAACTTCTCTTTCCATTCAATCCAGCAATCTCTATGGTCTGTGGTTCAAAGAATAATATGGGAATCTTCGAACTTTTTAGTCTTTGATCTAGCTTGAGTGAATATTGTGGGTCACATATAACCACAGGAACATAGATATCCATTGATTCCACAACAATGTTTGCCTTCTTAAGAAGTGTGGTCACATTTTCAACATCAGCTTGATTGTGATCAGATCATCAAAGTACGGCATCGTTCACACTAGAACCCCAAGTAAAAATACAGTAATATCACCTCATTTATAATCTTCAAAAAATCCCACCAAGAAAATCTAGTGGAAAAAGTATTTCTTTTTTCATACTTTTTGTTTTCCTGTCACTGATGAAATGACCTCCCATGTTTAAGTCTTTGGCTAAAGACAAAGTCAGCTGCATAAGGAGAAATGAAGAATTACATGGATGTTTAATTCTAGACCAAATGTTGCTTGTTTTCTTTACAATGATGATCTTAGACATATTTACCCCATAATTATCGATTAATTTTTTATTGTATTTTCCATCATAAGTTGGGCAATCTCTACCATAATCTCCAATTGTACTGAAGTTCATATACAGATGAGAATGGATTAGGATGAACCCAACCACCTCCAATATTTCTATTAATCTCTGTGTCTTTGTTGGGAATATTTAGGTTAATTTTGGTCTCCTCATTCGCAGGGAATGTGTAAAACTGATAGCTGTCAATTTTGTTCATCTAATAAGGAGAAAATTGTATTAGGCCATTTCTAACACAACTGTCACATGAGCACCAATGACATCAATCAAATATAATTTTCATCAGTTATTGTTGTATTTAATACTGAACAGTATCAAAAACTGAACTATATACTGGATAATATGGTTAATGAATTAGTGGTCCACCAAATTCAGCATTAGGCTTGGGTGAAGCAATATTAGTTTCAAATGAAAGTGATCAGTGTGCCTCACAAACATTCCATCAGTCATACTGAAATTTACACTAGTTAATTCGAGAGGAAGTTTTAGGAACATCATTAGCAACAGTCTTGCCATTATCAAGACTATTTTGTCCACTAAATCCAAACACGTTTCCAATACTGTCATTTATATCCATACACAATTTAACATCACTTTTAATTACAACTCTATTTAAAATGTCATCTACCTTAATGTGACTATTTGGCTTCTTTGAATGAATAAATTTTATAAGTTTTTTCGAACTATATTGATTAACAGGAACTTCTATCATCTCTCCATCACAACACAGTTAATTATTTCTTGATGTAATATTTGGAGTTAAAATGTATGAAAACCGATTAGTGCAACATTGCTACAGCTGTCTCATAGAGGTACAATAATTTTTTCTGGCAACAGATGACTTACCACACAGTTTATATAGGAAAACTCATTTACTACTAATAAAAAATTATTAATTAAATGAAAACTGATTCGGAACCAAAACTAAGAATTCTAGAGAAAAATCAAGAAATAATTATGGAAAGCTCTTGCCTAATTCTGTTCAGCGAGCAATAAGTGGGTGAAAAAACACATTAGTGATTAACAGTTATATTATAGCTCCAGAATGGTTTACTTGGAATAAAATCAGTCATCTGTATGTTTACTCTATAAGTTTACATCAACCAAAATGTGAAGAATTTGTGAAAACATACAAAAAATTAAAGAAAAAATAATAGAAGGATTACTGCTTTTATTGGAAATTAATATGAAATCATACCAGTGGATCAGTGACAAGATCTGATGATTTCATTCTCAAAAACAGGATGTGGTTAGAAAACATTTTACTAGAGACAAACATAAAGGAATTGGTTGTTTTTATTTAACTCATACATATTCAAAAATACGTAAACAGTTAGTGAATGCTAGTCGAAATTTATAAACATATTTTGACAGGATCATACAAATTTTAATGCTATGTGCCATGAATTTGTTGGTGGTAATTTAAAGTTTGATGATTTTAAAGAATATTGTTGTAAATACTGGAATGTGAATTAGATCAGATTATTTACAGTACATGTCTAGGAAACCTATTAAAGGAAAGTGCATGTGTCAGACTAAACAGTTTTTTACTGTATCTAAATGTTAAATGTTAAAGGTATATAATTAATTTTTTATCTTTAGTAAATGTTGGCAAAATATGATCCAGAAGTTGTGAAAAAAGTTAAACAAAATAGAAAAAATTTTAGTGTCAGAAAAAAATGGTTCATGCTTGGAAACAACAACCAAGAACACAATATGAAAAATAAAAAAGAAAATCCTTCTGGTATTGATGCAACAGAGAAAGTAACATAGGGATTCGAAGTTTCTGATGTTGATGTACTGATAGCTATTGGACATAGAGGGACTGAAAAGAAAATGGTTCCTTATGATCAGTATCACCATTATCTTCAAGAATTTAATGATATTTAGCACTATGATAATGAAAAAAGATAGATTATATGCTAAGAGAATCAGAAACACATTATTTAATGAAGAATAAGTAAAAGATAGAAAAAAGAGAAGGAAACCACTAAAAAAGTAAATATAAGTGAAAGATTGCTGGAATAAATCGACCATTGTAAAGATCGAGTTTTTTGGATTAAGACTTGATTGCACATATAAATTTGTTGGTAAATTACCAGTAAAATTTGATAGGAATAAATTAATTACTGGTGGTCAGAGATATGAAAGCACTGATGGATTCATGAATCGTTAGACTAAAAACACATCACTGTTGATGACATGAACAAAAAATTTACTTGTTCTGATCTATCAAATCATACAAATACATTGTTCCATTAGGGACCATTGTCTTCTAAAAACATCATAACAAAACCAAACAAATAAATGAGTCAATTGCAATTATTTGCAAGGAGATACTGTTGATAACCTTTTTCGAAGTTCGAGACAAAGAAATTTAAATGATTCGCTGCAAAGCAAGGATGGGAAACTAGGTGAACATATAATAAAAAAGTATACTGGGAAATCAGTTAAATATGTTTGGGTGAATGACATGCGATAAGTTATCAATAGATTAGCAGTAATTCATAGAGAAGAACTGACTGAAAATAAAAATTATCGTAATGAGACAGTTGGCATAACATAAATATTAATGAATAAATTTAGTGATTTCATTGTCAACTATCCTAAAGAAATTTCTTATTTGATCAGATTTCTCAACAATATTTGTCATGTATAGCGGAAGAGTGAAAAATGTGGAAAAGGGTTAGTAAACAGTTTGATCAACAAACTTCCATTCGAAATACAATTACTTGGATTTTTGTGCTGTGTCCCACTGACCAAACTAGTTGAAACACTTGCTAGAGGAGATAAAGGAATTAATCCATTGGATAATGCATGTAAACAACTGACATTCCCTGTAGAGAAGATTTAGAGAAAAAACATTGAGCAGATAAACAACATCAGTTGCCTGCCAAACAAAGAATGGATGAATCTGATGTTTTACTTGGAGAGCAATTAGCTGCATCTACAGTTACAAGAATACTGTATGGAAAAAGAAAATTAGAATGGGCTCAGCCAGGACTACTTAAGCTGTCTCTGGTTTAGATGTTATTGAAAATGGATGGGACTATTTATTCTCATAAAACTTTTATCTGAATGAATGAATAACTTTAGTATTGATTATAAATTGCAACATCATGGCAAAACTAAACCAGAAACAATAAAAATTAACCTCAATAATGAACAATTACACAGTACTGATAATTTTTGACTGAAACAGAGATAAAAAACTGGCAGACATTTGTTCATAACTGTACGTGTACATGTTGTGAAAAATAGTATTGAATATCTAGCAAAAACAAGGAACGATCAACATAACATGAAAGGAGAATTTCTTCCATTACTTTTGGTGGCATTGCCATGTTTAGCTACTACTCGTTCATTAACTGGTAGAGCAGCTGCCATTGAAAAGTAGTTATGAATAAAAGGAAAGGTGATAAAGAACAAGATGAACAAAAAAGACACAATGAAGCACTAGAGAAGATAGGAAGCAGTGAAAAAAGAATAATAAAAAACATAATAAACCTTCAAAAAATTTTGATCTAGGAAAAGCAGCTAAACAATTAAAGGTCAAGGATTTTCATGGTGTATTTGTGATTGATCAATGGCCTAACAAACCAACTAAAAATTGAGTCTTAAATAGTTAATTTAGATATTTCTGATAATGCTGGTACATTAGATGTACTGTTATCAGAATAACGATAAAAAATTGTGCTTGATTCATTTAGAGGGTATAATCCCAAAACTTTGGTTAAATATCTTGGTTCAAAAGTCTTGTTTAGTGAACAGACAGCAAATACAAAATGTTATCAAACTGATATGTAGTCATTCGAGTCTATTCGTTTTAAAGCTGGGATCAGATAATTATAATGTTAATGATATTCTGAGTTCAATAGATGGACATTTTTGGAAGTAAGATAAATAAGCAAAACACTGGAAATATAGAATATGGCCAACTGGAAAAAAATCAAAGATCCGTAATCAAAATTATACCAAAATAGAAAATCTGATTAAGCAGTTTCATAAAGAATTACACAAAATTTTTAAAGTAACTAAGGGTTATATTGATTTTAAAGGTAGAAGATTACTACCTTTGTAAGATCCTATAAGTGGTTACAAAGCAGTTAGCAAACAATGTTTAGAAAATGAACTGAGCAATCTCATTGCAAAACCTGAGTATGTAACTATTCTAATATAATTTACTGTTTTTCTCTGCATCACATCTCAATGAAATATATTAATCAGATTCATAAAGATAACTTAAACAACTACTTTACAAAAAGGAAAGTAGAAAAAGCTTTTGCAGATTATTTCTCAAAGACAGATTTTACTCCATACATGAACCAATTGATCTATCTTCAAAACAGAATGTGTGACAAACATCAGTAGAATTTCATTTTTTTTACTGGTGATGAAGTAATATATGTAATATACAAGAGAATTTTTATTTTTTGGAGCCAATATAAATGGTGACTTGTCACCTACTGATTTTAAAATAAAGGTAAAAAGATACAATGTCAATGAACTGCCCATTTTACATCCCACTCAACTAAATATTCCATCACTTATGAAAACAAAAGATAAAATTTTTGCATCTCTAAATCAGTCAGTTAAAACTATACCTGTTTCATATAAATTACTAATGTTTGGTGATTTGTTTTTGAATCAAATGATATAAGGTAAGAATTATTTGAGAGAGAATTTCAAATCTGAGTTGATTGAATCAGATGGATTGAATACATTTAATTTATTAGATGTGTATAAAAATTGTTGAGGTGTTACATAACATTAAATTATGAAAAAGTAATTGGATTTTAACTTTTGTTGAGAAATAATTTAATTTTTATATTAATTCACTTTGATGAAGGCTCATTTTTCATGAATTCTTCTTCCATGTCACCATCCACAAGATTAAAATAATATTGCCACAAAATAACATTTAGTCTTTCTGCCATCCTTTGGTATAAATTTATCAACTTAGGATTATAACTAAGTCTTAACTATTCTTCACAAATTGGATATAAATGTCTAGTAATGTTCAACTGTTTTTGGAAATTTCTTCTTTGTACCCTAATGACATAATAATTATACTCACAGTTGTCGTCGAATAATGTTAAACAACAAAAGAAGTTCTTAAATTTTAGTGGTTGTTCGATGTACAATATGCGTATATCTTTGACTTAATATTTCTCTAGCATAATCAAATATTCCATATAAGTTTTGTAAGCAATCTTCAGGAACTTTATTTAAATTTCCCTGGTATGTGATTTGGCATTGATCTCTCACTTCATATTCAATCTTATATTCTCCATGTTTATGAATTGATGACAATACTTCGAGTGCAGCCCATTTTCTGAATTTTTTGCTTCTTCCTTTTTCGACTTATAAATGAGTGAATATAAACCTATTTCATAGATGAATATAGTGTTTATCAATGAATTTAAAGAGAGGTACTGGCAGTGTACTACTAACTTTTCTAATATTATTGTATTGTCTACAGAAACATTTTGGGATCGCTTTTCTGGTGTCCTTGTATTCAAGGATTTCAGTAATATCTTTTGCTTTAAATTGTGGGTTATTCTTTTCACCAGTTATCATAAATGAATACTCATGGTTGTATGTAAGCATGTTGTCAACACAAATTTAAATGTAATATTTGAGTTGGCATTACTTGGTTGATTCATGCAGTGACACAATCTTGTTGATGTATCTATTATCACATTACTTGCTTATTTCATAGCCACACTGAAAGCTGTTATAGCAAACAAGAGAAGGCAAGTGAAAGTCACACTATTTTACTTCAGTTAGAAAATATCCAGCTAAATCACAAATAGTTTTACTACAATGAAGATAATTATCTTTTTCTTTTTGACAAAATTTCATCTGTTCTTTTATGTAGTTCAATGTTATCTTGGTAGTTAAGGTTGTCTAGGGCATTAATTACTATTTGTAAATCTTCATTTTCCCTATATTCTTACTCAAATAGTTTTTTAATACTTCTTCTTTCAGTATTAAATAGATGTGGTAGAGCACTTGCCCGCGAAAGACAAAGGTCCCGAGTTCGAGTCTCGGTCCAGCACACAGATTTAATCTGCCAGGAAGTTTCATATCAGCGCACACTCCGCTGCAGAGCGAAAATCTCACTCTTGTTGTGGTTTTAATTGACATTTTTCAGATTTTCATAAACACTTCTAATATGGTTTGTGGTGCAATTGTATTTGATATAGAACATACTGCATTTGATGTCCAGATGTTAGCAATTCTTAGAGGCACTACAGATAAAACATAATAAATTTATCTCATGACAGCAATACTAAAAGATATATTACAAGAATTAATGGAGATGGAAATGTAGTCGCAAGCTGCTTGACCGAGTATAGGGGAACAATGTGGGAGACCCCACACCCCCATACTAGGCAAGGTCTTAATGAAGGTGGTTTGCCATTGCCTTCCTCCAATCATAATGGGGATGAATGATGATGATGAAGATGACACAACACCCAGTCATTTCAGGGCAGGTGAAAATCCCTGACCCTGTTGGGAATCAAAACTGGGACCCTGTGCTTGGGAAGTGAGAACACTACTGTGAAACCAAAAACTGTGGACACAAGAATTAATAATAATGATAATCTGTCTGTCCTAGAGCAGTAACAGTTGCTCTAATATATCACACAAATAATATCTAGGGCAAAGAACTAACTATAGGTGAGATTAAGTAAATTAGAGAAGGAGACAAATACATATTACAAAAAGAGTTGATTATCATGTTATGTAAACAATTACAAGAATACAATGGAGAAAAATTTACTCTATACGATTTTAAAAGTGTTGAGCAACGACTAGATATCCAAATAAAAGTTGTATATACCTAGAATTTCAATTCAGATATCTGTAATTGTCCTGAGAAAGCAATAAAATACATCTGTATAAAAATCAAAACCACTTTTGATGTAATTAACAGTATGCCTTTGGATTATCGTATTTATATGATAAATGTAACAAGACATGTAACAACAAGCACAAATATACATGCAAAGTAGATAAAAAGTCTGTGTATTACACAAAAATGAAAGAACAGAATAATGTGGGAAATAAGATCAATTGAGAAAACTGCAATACAAACTGTCGTAATGAATAATGTTTAAATGAACACCAAGAAGTTTATAATACAGCTGGCAAATATAAGGAATGTGCATTTGTTTGAGATCTGAGGAACCTAAATGTGACTTTGAAAAATGTAGAAAATGTCAACTTTACTTAGAAAATAGAACTCATAAATGTTGCAAACAATATGAGAAACAAAAGGGTGATGTTTGTGATAGAAAAATTGCTGAAGATATTACAGACAAAGTATGCCAAAATTGTAGTAAAGGCGGCTGTTGTATTAATAGAGAACACTGTGATTATTATGTTTTACAATGCTGGAAGTGTAAAAAAAAGTATTTACAGGTGAACTGTTTAAATATTGTGAAAAGAGAATATCAATGTTAATTATTGTACTTATACTGAGAGACACATGCAGTTTGATTGTGAAGCTCAGTAGGAAACAGGTATACATATTCGAAATGTAATAATAGTTCATTACTTTAACAGTGGTACTGTTCTAAGACAAATAATGAATTCTATAGTTGGCAGTATCTGAACAAATCCGAATTATACCTTTATAGCTCATTAAGGTAAAGGTTGTGATTCATTTTGAAGTACTGTGTTGAAAATGCAATATTACCATATTCCATATACACAGGAACTAAACTATCGTTATTGGACATATTGCATTCAGAATTAAAAATTATAGATAACATAAATTTTGTACAAGGCTTACTTAGTAGGTCCCCAAAAACATTTGATTTCGAAGAAGTGAAGAAGGATTAATCCCACAGTTGTTCAATACCCATGAAAATGAAAATTATGTAGGACCTATTCCAAAAAAAGTAATATTTCTCAAATGGCCATGTCAAAATGTTAAAGAAAGTTTTGTATTCAGTATGAGGAAAGAAATTAATGGATGCTATATTTGGATGTAGATATACTGAGAAGAGGTTGCTTAGAACTAAGAAAACTCTTCCTAGAAGTGGTTAATATAGATCCATTCCATTATTGAACAACTGCTGCGATTTGCATCACTATATGCTGATCCAAACATCTGCACAATGGAAGCAATGCTGTATCGAATAAAGAACAAAGAGAAAGTTATAGTAAAGAGACTATTGCTTGGCTAAGCAGTTTAAATAATAATAATGCTCAATATGCTCTTAATAGTGGTGAAGTAAGTATGGAGAAAGTAGGTGGTTTTGATAAAGAAACCCATACTCTTTATCAGTGTCATGGCTTCCTTGGTATTGTTAAAAAAAGTCAATGTATAACCTATGACATTAAGAAAAAGAGGAAAATACGAAATTCTGGATATAATTTATGATTGAATTAATTCAGTAGAACATAAATAACTTAAGAAATTGCAACACTTACCTGAAGTTAATGAACTTTTGAATCCAGGAAATGCCTTTTGTGGTAGCTGAACTAATACAATAAAATGAAAAGCTAAAGCAGATGATGTTAACACAAAAATAAAATATGTTGATGTATGTAGTCTTTACCCAACTGTACAAAAATATGATTACTGCCCTGAGCAACATCGAACATTAGTATATGGACCAACATTTATACTAAATAGTGGAATGGATTCATAAAGTGTAATTTATTGGCACCTAGAGGATTGTATCATCCAGCTTTGCCAGTATGTATCAAGATCGATAAAAATGAAAAACTATTTCCTTTGTGTGTCAGCTATGCAGAAGAAAAAAAATAAACGTAATCACATCAAAAACAAAAGAAGTTGTATTGGAACATGGACAACTGATGAAGCAAATACATCTGTGGAAGAAAGACATAAAATTTTATATATCTATGAAGTGTTAATTTTTGGAAATAAAAGCCATATGTTGTTTAAAGATTATGTAAAAAATTTCATGAAAATAAAGTTAGAAACCAGACTTCATAGTTTTGAATCCAAGGAGTTATATATGCATACATTTAAGAACAAAATGGGTATTGAATTGAATTATGCTAAGATAAAGGAAAATTCAGAAATACAAACTGTTGCTAAGATATGTCTGAAATCATAAAGGGGAAAATTTGGACATTGACAAAATATGAATGAAACAGAGAATGTCATAGACTTACAACAGTTTTATAAAATACCATTGGATGGCCAACTAGATAATATAGATTTTAACTTCACTGATGAAAATGTGATTCAAATGAAGTACAATTTCAAAGATTATTCTGTAGAAAAAACACATCTACAAATATTTTTATTGCAGAATTCACTACATCAAATGCAAGGCTTAGGTTGTATCATCTTTTAGATAAGCTAGGAGATTCATTTATATTTCTTGATAGAGATGGTATAGTAAGTATTGATGATGTTAAAAATACTGTGGAAATGGATTGTAAGCTGGGTAAATCGACTGATGAGTTAGGAAACAATCGGATTAAAAATTTGGCACTGACTGACCTACACGTTACTATTTTGAGAGAAAATGATAAAAAGACTATGATGAAGATAAAGCGATTCACTTTAAACTCGAAGAATATTCAAAAGTCGAATGGTGTATCTATTAATAACAATAATAAGTTTGATTAAGAATGAAGTGAAAGAAAAATACAATTAGACTACAACCAGATAACGAGAGATTTAATCAACAATTAAGATAGAATTCTCATTTTAGAACGATGAAAGAGTACTTCTAGAAAATTATGATATGGTGTCATATTGCTTTTAAAATTAAAGGAAGTTTTCTGTAACTTCTAATGTAAAAATAAAATATGGATAGGTAATATCTTTAAAACAACTATATAAATGCAATAACTGTTTTTATTGTATTCTCTGTTTTCTAATTTGATTTCTCCTTTAGTTTTCTCCTTTAATTGGTGATTTTGAGAATCACGAAAAATATCAAAATCAGAATCAGAAAGTAAGTAACCAGAAAAATATTTTTCAATAGATCATGTTTTATTAAATATAACTAATGCTCATTTTCTTCGTTATCTAATCTTTTTGAATGAAGTTATAATTTTTAATAAATATTCATATTTCGTTTTCTTACATTTTTTATTGATTCATTTATGTGCTTTCTCCATTCTTTATGAGAATAATAATTTTTTCTATTTCTATTTGTTTCAGCAAAGCTTTAGAGTATAATTCCTTTTTAATCAATTTATAGTACCAAATATTTTCTCTTTTTCATTTAAATAATTTTCTTCTTTCTAAAAAATATGTGTAACTCAAACAACGCAATAGCTTGAATAATATTGTTTTTGCTACCATGGTTGTCCATTTGCAACATTTATTTTTTTAATCTCAATAAAAATTTTCTCTATTTAAATGGAGCCTCTACTCAAGGAACTGAACAATGCTAACAACCCAAATTTCTTTAAAATTATTATTGATCTAGAGGCAAATGTTCTGCATAACATTACTGGATGTGACTATTTTAATACTAGATATAGTTGAAAATTTGTATGGAGCTTAACATGGAGTTCAAGATTCTTTTACCAGACAGATGTTCAAAATTAATAACTAATCAGGATTTTCAATTTTTTGAAGGTGGACAGGTTTAAATGAGATACAATGAAATTTGAACAATGAAGAATAACAATAATGTACTTTGTGACCTAGAATATTTAATATGAATTCTATTAAAAGTTTTAGCTTACAATACTCTCCTACTGGAATTATTAAAAAATAAAAAAAAATGAAATAAATAAACAAATAAAGTAAGTAAAATGTATATTGTAGCTAAAATGGTCTTTCCTCCACTCTCAAAAAGTTGGATCACCAAAGAGCTCCTGAATGCACTCAACATACCCACTTAATTCTATAGGTACAGCAGCCACAACAGAAATCAAGGAGGTGCCTCACAGGAGCTGCTCACAGCAACACAAACAAGAACATGGAAAGATAAAACAGTTATGGAAATGATGTAAGAACAGAATATCGACAATAACATAAGAATTTCTGAGTGGCTGCAACGAAGGCCTCTCATGGAATATCACTGAGCGGCATTACCAGCCATCCCGAGTGATTTCTGCTGATCTGGTCATGGAACATGTCCTGGAGTATGAACTGTTGAACATCATGAAAGAGAAGATCAAAACCATCCACAAACCCTATCTGTATGTAATGATCTGTCTCCTGGATGCCACTTTTTGAGTGCCAGAGATGAACACAATCTGCAGCGTATATTACAAATACAATTATGGAAATAAATAAATGAATAAAAGGAATAACTGGAAAAGACCTTATTTTTATTTTGTTAGATGCATGGCTGTGGTTAAGCAGCAGTTCTTTTCGTTTTCTTTTATTTACTTAATAATTTGATTTTATAATATTTTTGTAAGTTATATTAACTTCAGTGTCACCTAGACTTCATATTGAAGATAGGTTGGAACTCTCTAGACTTGAGAGGGCTGCCTGCTGAAAATCAGAAGATAAGAGTTCTGGATAGCAGCCATGCATAGTTAGCAAGTAACACACAAGAAGTCAAGTTTTATTGAAAATTTTGTTATGAAGTTAGAATGACATGATATTCAGTAGGATCTGGAGTGCAGACTGTCCTACAGAAATTTCCTTTGTAAAACATGTTACTGTAATAAGTAAATAAATAAATTGTAGGAATTCTTAAATAGACGCATTGTGAAAATCTGATTTCTCTTGAATGACGATGCAGTGGTAAATAGAATCAGTGAGCAGGGTTTTATAACATTGAATCCACACTGATCCCATAGAATGGGAGGCTCTCTATTGAAACTTAATGATGGATTAAAACTGTGCGCCGCATGTGGATTTTGACCTGAAATCTTTGACCTGGAAATGTTCTCAGCGACTCAGATAGTTAAAATGGCCCAAGGAATTGCTCACATTCCATACTCACAGATTCACTTATGCCCGTATCTCACTGCTATTTACCAAACTTAGAAGAAGTTTTTTTTTTTGGGTGAAATGGCTGTGAGTGGGTGGATAAAGGGGGAACGGAAATATAGTCATAGGTCTTGTGACTGGTTTAATGTGGACATCCAAGAATTCATCTTTTGTACCAACATCTTCATCTCCGAGTAGTTCTTGCAACCTACATCCTTAATTATTTGCTAGATGTGTTCCCATTCTGTTTTCCTCTACTGTTTCTACCCTCTACAGCTCCTTCCAGTACCACGGAAATTACTTCCTGATGCCTTAACACAACTCCTGTTGCCCTGTCCCTTCTTCTTGTCAGTGTTTTCCATTCCACAAACGTACTTTCTCAAAAACTTTTTCCTCCGATGAAGAGTGATGTTTAATACTACAGGGCTTCTTTCGGACAGGAATGCCCTCCCTACTGTCCTAACCTTTTTAAACCTCCATTTTATTGTAACATCCCCTGAGAAAAATTCATGAATGACTGCGCCTGCAAACCCCTCTACGTTATTTGATTTTCAAACAGCTGAGCAAAACTGAACGTACTCAGACATTTCTCTCTTTATTTATTCTGATCAACACTAAACTGACCCACAATATTTTTAGCGCAACGCAATCTGACTTTCAATAATCCCTACAGAAGAATGGCACTGACTAACAATAACCTATACCTTTCATGAATCACTTACCTCACAAAAATCTTGCTTACTCGAACTACTGCAATACTGCAAGCACCAATACTGCCAGCTAAATAAAAGATTCTAACTACTGAAGGCGCTAAATACTGATAGGCATAGTTAGCAAATGAAATATTTTGATGGAGAACAAACAATGTATTTACCTTAATAGTGTTCAAAAGTCATATATCAGTTCATGACATCCAGTCTTACAAATTTCCTTTTTCAGACGGACACACGTCCAGATCGTCCGCTCTCAAAATTCTGCCATCTCTCTCCCCACATCCACCACTGCTGGCGGTTCACCTCCAACTGCGCAACGCTAAGCGTTGTTCACATCCAACTGCCCAACACTACAATAGCGAAAATTCCAACAGTGCAATTCAGCCACAGACTGCACAGTCAGTGATTTTCACACAGAGCGCTACGTGACGTCACCAACATAAAAACATAAACAGTCTACTTACGTAATGTCCTCTTTGTTTCATCTGTCATTTATTATACTGATTCCAAGGTAGCACAAATCCTTGGCTTCGTCCACTTCTGATACTCTCCTGCATATGTTACTGAACTAGCATTTCCAGGAGAAAGCGTGTATTGGAGAAATGGCCTAGCCACAGCAAGTGATTGTTTTTATTCTTCAGAGGAATTTGTGCTGTTTTGAAATGTTATGACACTCTAAAATTGTATGTTCGTCCCCGACTTGAACTCATAACCATTGCGTTTCGCGAACAGTAGTCTTACCAACCGCTATTTCACAGGGCTATTCCACGGGAGCAAGTTCTATGGGAACGTTTCTGTTAGTCTCGCAGAGTCAGAGACTGAGAGAATTGAAGCTCTGAATGTGGTTTGTGAGTCGTGCCCGGATAGCTAGTTGTTAAGAGCATTGCATGCGGAAAGATAAATTTCGGAATCGAGTGTCGGTACGAAACATTGTTTCAATCTCTCGGAGAGTTTCAAAACAGCGCACACTACGCTGCAGTGTGGAAGATTCATTCGAAGCAAAGCGCTAGGGAAGGGGGACAGGATGAGGAGGGAGAATATTGAGGCGGACCATGGCACTTCGTCCCATAACGATAAATACCAGTGATCTGAAATCGTTGATATCAAATGAATTTTCCGGTATGAATGAAGGCAAAGGAGGTGCCGTGGTGTGAGGAAACATCAGTGAAAACCGTTCAGAAATGCTGACTTTGCAAAGTACTGAAAACATTGTGAGAAACATCCTTAAAGCGTAAACCATTGTCCCACATCACATCTGTTCCCATATACCCCGTGGGAGACCTATGGGAGTAACCTTCGGATGTAATGGCGGCTTCAGGCATCTGTGATGCGCGCTCAGGTATTCTATGAATGACATAAAATAATTGAACAAGGAAAAAAATTACGAACAAGTCAAATTGGAACGATTACACAGAATTTTGAGGGGAAGGCAAACCAGAGTCTGCGTTTTATTGAAGATGCAACGGGTCTGCTGAGGAGACTGCCTACACTACATTTGTCCGTCGTCCGCTGGATTACTGATGTGCAGTATGGGACTGTTACCACACACGGCTGACACAGGGTATCCAAAGTTCAACGAAAGGAAGCTCGTTTTGTGGTATCGCAAAATAAGGTAGAGAACGTCACGGATATGATACGCGATTTGGGGAGGCAGTCATTAAAACAAGGGTGTTGTTCTCTGGAGCGAAATCTTTTGAGGAAATTTCAACCACCACATTTCTTCTCCGCAAGTGAAAATATTTTGTTTAGAACCACCTACATAGGCAGAAATGATCATTGTTATAAAATAACAGAAATCAGGGCCCGCACCGAGAGTTATAAGTGTTCGTTTTTCCCGCGCGCTTTGCGAGAGTGGAATGGTAGAGAAATAGAGTGAAAATGGTTCGATGAAACCTCTGCCAGGGACTTAAATGTCAGTTGCAGAACAATTAAGTAGATGTCGATGTACGAATATCCGATTATTGTCGCTAGTCAATATTATAGTCCGCCACGAAAGCTATTTTTTTTTTTTTTTTAGCTTGTGCACGTTAACGCGTTTTGGCCATAGGCAGCATCAGAATGTTTCCTATAAAAGCTCTAAAACAAATGAGAAGCATTGTTTCTGAAAGTACTACAGTAATGCATATCTAATATAAAACAAAGTTTCATCACCGAAAGTAAGGAAAACAACTTCATGATGCCGGCCGCGGTGGCCGTGCGGTTCTGGCGCTGCAGTCCGGAACCGCGGGACTGCTGCGGTCGCAGGTTCGAATCCTGCCTCGGGCATGGGTGTGTGTGCTGTCCTTAGGTTAGTTAGGTTTAAGTAGTTCTAAGTTCTAGGGGACTTATGACCTAAGATGTTAGTCCCATAGTGCTCAGAGCCATTTGAACCATTTGAACCAACTTCATGATGATGCGAGACGCTGCCGATACCAAAGTCCACAGCTCGTATTTTTTATAGTTATATTTCAACGTCCTTACTACGTATTTAATAATGAAATTATTATGTTTTATAACCTCAATTTAAGAAAAGAAAAAGTGGTTGCAATGAGGTATAGTCTGGAGTAGAAGGGAAAGTTACTTCGAGTTCTGCCTTATACAGGGTGATTTTTTCCACTGTGTTCAAACTCTGGGGATTGATCGATGAGAGAATATGGAATAAAAGAGTTCTAATGAACTTTTTGTTCGGAAATGCACGGTTTCCATGCGAGAGACCATTTATTCAGTCATACATTGTTACAGGGACTGTGGTCTAATACGCGCTGTACCATGCAGCCATAGCTACAGTACACGTTGAAAACGGTTTTCATGTGCCTCAACGCATGCTTGTATGCGCCGTAGCATGTTCTGTCTCACACGTTCACATAGTCCAGGCTGCATCCGAACAGTGTCAAAGGCAGCATGAATACACTGCTCAAGTGTCTCCACATCTGGAATGGGCTCTGTATACACGATACTTTTGAGATGGCCCAATAACCAGAAATCGCAGGGGTTGAGATCCAGTGAACGGGCAGGCCGTGGAACTGGATGCCCTCGTTCGATGCATCGACCAGGGAAGAAACGACTGAGATGCGTCCGGACATTAACGGCGAAGAGGGCTGGAGAACCATCATGTAGCAGCTACATTACCCTTCGAATCATCAATGGCACTTCTTCCAGCAGGGGAGGCAAAGTCACCCGCTAAAAGCGCCTATAGTTTCGGCCCGTTAGACGAGGTGCGAGGAAGACTGGTCCCAAAATACGGTCGCCAGTTATTCCAGCCCACACATACTGGCTGCACTGATGCTAATGATTTGCTGTCAACATACCATGGGGGTTCTGCATACTATCCCACAGAAAGTTGAAGATACCACACCGCTTAAAGGTAGCCTCATCTGTGAAGAGGATGGATGACATAAATGCCGAAACCGTGGTTCAAAAATGGTTCAAATGGCTCTGAGCACTATGGGACTCAACTGCTGAGGTCATTAGTCCCCTAGAACTTAGAACTAGTTAAACCTAACTAACCTAAGGACATCACAAACATCCATGCCCGAGGCAGGAGTCGAACCTGCGACCGCAGCGGTCTTGCGGTTCCAGACTGCAGCGCCTTTAACCGCACGGCCACTTCGGCCGGCGAAACCGTGGTTCAAATGGCTCTAGATGAGGTATCGAATATATTGCTTCCCTCTACTTATACCCCTCGAGGAGATCACGAATGTAAAATTAGAGATATTCGAGCGCGCACGAAGGCTTTCCGGCAGTCATTATTCCCGCGAACCGTAAGTGACTGGAACCGGAAAGGGAGGTAATGACAGTGGCACGTAAAGTGCCCTCCGCAACACACCGTTGGGTGGCTTGCGGAGTATAAATGTAGATGTAGATGTAGCACTATGGGACTTAACTTCTGAGGTCATCAGTCCCCTAGAACTTAGAACTACTTAAACCTAACTAACCTAAGTACATCACACACATCCATGCGAACCTGCGACCGTAGCCGTCGCGCGGTTCCAAACTGTAGCGCCCAGAACCGCTCGGCCACTTCGGCCGGCTCCCGAAACTGTGGTTGCCTGTTGAAGAAACCAGTGGCAAAACCGCTCCCGATCCGGAAAGTCTGTCGCGTACTCACGCTGTAAGTGATAAGGGTAGTAACAATTGTCATGGAAAATGTTTCACACGGTCGTCTGCCTTACTCTGTACTGGCGGGCCAGTTGCCTGGTATTATCACGGCGGTCGCCTTCGACAGTGTTAATCACATTTCCTTCCAAGTCTGCTGTCCGAACACGTCGGGTACGTCTGTCATTATTTCCGGCTACCTGAAACGACACTGTCTCAGACAAACGGCGACACGCTGTTGCGAACATTGAATGCTGTGGTTGTTGTCGGCGGGGATAGGTCCCCTGATACAAAATTGCTGCCCAATGGCCATTGCCGTTCGCCCTTCCGTACGTAAATACCATGTCGGCAAGCTCTCGATTCGGCGCTCCCTCCACCCTTAGTGGGCATGAGCGCCCTTGCAATGGAATCTTCATCCAACACAATTGCTGTACATCGTATTAAAAAAATGGTTCAAATGACCCTGAGCCGGCCGCGGTGGTCCCGCGGTTCTAGGCGCGCAGTCCGGAACCGTGCGACTGCTACGGTCGCAGGTTCGAATCCTGCCTCGGGCATGGATGTGTGTGATGTCCTTAGGTTAGTTAGGTTTAAGTAGTTCTAAGTTCTAGGGGACTGATAATCACAGCAGTTAAGTCCCATAGTGCTCAGAGCCATTTGAACCATTTTTTTGACCCTGAGCAGTATGGGACTTAACTTCTGAGGTCATCAGTCCCCTAGACTTAGAACTACTTAAACCTAACTAACCTAACGACATCACACACATCCATGCCCGAGGCAGGATTCGAACCTGCGACCGTAGCGATCATGCGGTTCCAGACTGTAGCGCCTATAACCGCTCGGCCACTCCGGCCGGCGTACATCGTATATTTCGCAGTCCCAGTTGCATACTGTTTTTACAGTACGACTAGTTTGGATCTCCGTGGACCATCTTCAGATCTGTGTATGTGCGTCAGCAACCCGTCATGACTGTATCAGAACCACACATGTGTGGTTTTCGTTCAGACACGACGTGTTGCTGGCGCAACTACACAAATCTGAAGATGGTCCAGGGAGATCGAAACTAGTCGTACTGTAAAAATAGTGTGCAAATGGGACTTAAAAACAACCGATGCATAAAATAGTTCTCAATATCCGTATAGTTTCTGTTCTCTCGCGGCCACTATGTCGAGTGTAGCGAATCTTCACTTTCAGTGAGGATGTTATTTCTGGGATTAGTTATTGCTAGCGTACATTCTGTCAACAGGAACAAACAGAGCGGCGTACGGAGTAGGAAAGCCGAGCCGCAGAGCCAAACTGTCGTCAGCGGCCAGCGCACGGCGCGGGGCTGAGCGGCGCGGCGAGTGCGGCGTCGACGTCTGCGTCAGCGTCGGCGGCCGCGGCTCGCCGGCGTGTTTATTAATGATTGCCCCCTCGGCAGCGCAACCCCGGCTATTGTTTCGGGACGACCGGCCACAATGCCACGGCGGGCCGGCCGCACAATGTTACATCGGGCGCTATTTCCAATCACACAATCGGCCGCAATAATCCATAATCCGCGCATAATAACGGCAACATGGACGCCGCCCCCGCGTTATTGTTATTGTCAGGACAAACAAGGCAACAGCGCCGGGGGCGTCGCGGTGGCAGCACCACGCCGGCGCCGCCTCACCTCGCCTGGCCTAGCCCGGCGCGGCCACGCTGCGCTCTGCGCTGTTTTTCCGGCCGCTGGCTCCTTCTGAATGGCCCGCCGGCCCTTGAGCTTTGTGCTCTGCGCGCATTGTGCCCCCCAGACCCCGTCCTGCCGGACCCGCGCTGACCGCGGGGAGTAATTAGCCGTCGTCACCCACAGCCGCAATGGACTGCGCCGCGTTTGCTTGACCGCGACTTTTAAACTCTCCCAGCACCGCGAATCGCTGTCCCAGCCCTCTTGCACAATGGCAACAGAGTCGTAGCCAAAATACTCACAGAATAAGTTAGTCCAATTCTTTGTAAGGCCCCAGCATGTTTCGCCGCATTCGTTCAATCATCAGTAACAACACTTATTGTTTATGAAATTTTTTTTTTTTTACTGCTTCAGTAACTTTTCTACATCTGCATAGACACTCCGCAAGCCACCATACGGTGGTGCATGGCGGAGGGTACCCTGAACCTCTACTTGTCATTTCCCCTCCTGTTCCACTCGCAAATATAGCGAGGGGTTCAAATGGTTCAAACGGCTCTGAGCACTATGGGACTTAACTTCTAAGGTCATCAGTCCCCTAGAACATAGAACTATTTAAACGTAATAAACCTAAGGACAACACACACATCCATGCCCGAGGCAGGATTCGAACCTGCGACCGTAGTGGTCGCACGGTTCCAGACTGTAGTGCCTAGAACCGCTAGGCCACCCCGGCCGGCATAGCGAGGGGAAAACGAATGTCTGTATGCCTCTGCATGAGCCCTAATTTCTCGTATCTTGCTTTCGTGCACCTTGAAACGTCCCCTTAGAAAAATTAAGAATGACAGTGCTGGAAAACCTCTTACGTTATTTCATTTTCAAACAGCTGAGCAAAACTGAACGTACTCAGACATTTCTCTCTTTACTTACTCTGATCATCACTAAACTGACACACAATATTTTTAGCTCAACGCAATCTGAATTTCAATAATCCCTACATAAGAATGGTCCTGACTAACAATAACCTATACCTTTCATGAATCACTTACCTCACAAAAAAAAAAGAAAAAAAAATTAGTTCAAATGGCTCTGAGCACTATGGGATTTAACATCTCAGGTCATCAGTCCCCTAGTACTTAGAACTACTTAAACCTAACTAACACCGAGCGGGGTGGCGCAGTGGTTAGACACTGGACTCGCATTCGGGAGGACGACGGTTCAATCCCGCGTCCGGCCATCCTGATTTAGGTTTTCCGTGATTTCCCTAAATCACTCCAGGCAAATGCCGGGATGGTTCCTCTGAAAGGGCACGGCCGACTTCCTTCCCAATCCTTCCCTAATCCGATGAGACCGATGACCACGCTGTCTGGTCTCCTTCCCCAAACCAACCAACCAACCAACCTAACTAACCCAAAGACATCACACACGTCCATGCCTGAGGCACGATTCGAACCTGCGACCGTAGCAGTCACGCGGTTCCTGACTGAAGCGCCTAGAACCGCTCGGCCACTGTGGCCGGCCCACTTACCTCACAAAAATCTTCGTTACTCGAACTACTGCAATACAGCGAACTCCAATACTGCCAGCTTAATAATGTTCAAAAGTCATCATATATATATATATATATATATATATATATATATCCATCTTCACAAATTTCCTTTTTCTGGCGGACACACTGTAACACCATAGCTTAGACACCACATACCTTTTGTTGATTCATTTTGCTTTCTGTTTTGTCCAACATTCCATCGTTGAATTTCTGTAAATGTCGTTGGTTTGAATCGATAGCACAGAATTGTATACTTCTTTCTTTGTAAAAACTTGATGTCTCGATAAGATACTATGCGATGTAGTGTATCTAGCATTTAAATTCTTTGTCTCATTTGGAGGGAACAAAACTTACTGTACATAATTGTAATTTCGGTGCGAATAATTTTTTGTAGGAATGTCAGTATATGCAAATGTTCTGTTTTATTTAATATGTTTGGTTGCTGTTATGTAAACTGCTGACCTTCACTTAGGGTTCTAAGTTATTTTGTATGTAAAAGGTGGTGTGGTTCCTCTCGAGAACGGAACTGTGTAGCGTGCGCAAAATGTGGTGCGCATGGATATGAAGGTGGAACCAAGACACAGTCGGGGACGTGCTGTCAAACTGTCAACTGCTCATGTAAAAGTTGTGTATTGTGCTGGTGCCGAGAGAGGCTTTTTCCTGACCTTTTTCGATGCCTCGGGTGGATGGCTAAACAGCTGGAATTATTCTGGAATTGGTATCTATCATCGCCACCAAGAAATGACAGAGCTTTTATCATTACCAACTGTAAATCCCCCTGCCAAGATGTACTCGCCACCACATTGCGCAATCACTGAAAAGGAACCAAGGAACAGTAGAAGTGTACAGTGAAGGATCAGCTCATGTGGATGATTTACTTGTTTTCAATAATACGATAACCAAAAGAGTAATTATGAAAACTTACCTTGATTTATACTCTGTCACATTTCCACTTAGGATCCTTCCCATGCTCAAGTGATTACCGAGTGTCCTTACTGAAAGAACTAATTAATGCCACTTGATGATTGTAAGAAGAAACTAAGTTAAAGTTAATGTAGCAGAACTGACTAATATAGAAAATGATGCTTGCTGAAAATAATTTTTCTATTAAAACTGCTTATTAATATTTTGTTGCCAACTTCTAAAGTGAATGTTCTCAAAATTGTGGCTTATAGAGTTTTGCAAATTAAATGATCACAGTGCAGTCTGTTGAAAATCACCCAAAGGTGAGCTGTTGTCTTATAACAGTATCAGGTTGAGTTCTACTGCAGTAAAAGTTGAGAACTATCACTGTTGAAAGTTACATGTTCATGTTTGTTAAGCGCGTCTTTCTTTAGAGTATTGAAAGTGTGTTTAGTTTGCTCTGCTACAGTGGTCAAGATTAAGGTTCAAAATGGTTCAAATGGCTCTGAGCACTATGGGACTCAACTGCTGAGGTCATTAGTCCCCTAGAACTTAGAACTAGTTAAACCTAACTAACCTAAGGACATCACAAACATCCATGCCCGAGGCAGGATTCGAACCTGCGACCGTAGCGGTCTTGCGGTTCCAGACTGCAGCGCCTTTAACCGCACGGCCACTTCGGCCGGCCAAGATTAAGGGCCCCCATCCATTGAAAGTAGTTCAAATGCACAAAGTTATTTAATTATAGAAAGTTTTAATTACGCTTGCTATTCAAGTCAAATTCTGTACAATATTAGGTTCCTCTTGTGTATTAAAAGTGCATGTTAATAGTGTAACAGGATCCACAGTTTGTCTATTGTACTCATGCTGGATAACGATTAATAGAAAGACCACTATCTATGAAAACAGTAATTTCTTTATTCAAAAGACAGTGAGAAGTAATTTGTTAGCGAACTCCATTTAGTTTTCATTCTAAGTAGAAAGGTGTTTAGTAGTGAGAGACTTAATCTATGCATAATAATCAATTTTGCTGTGAACCATATCCATATTGCATGTCAGATAGGAGAATGCTTGAATAAGTAATATTGAACCTATGTCCAATTCATAATTTTATAGTAAATATTAATAGTAATATTATGGAAGCCATTCACTTTGACTGAGCCCTGAAGGCAGTAGTGTGTGCCATAACCTGTTGTAATTACGCAAATAGCTTTGTTCTTCTATAATTGTTACCATTTTTTAACGTGACCATATGCAGATGCCAAAGTTCACTGCACTCTCGTGTGACAAAGTATAGGCTGTGTTCGCCCATTGAAGTTACTTATTTTCAGTTCTCCAACAAGAATGTTACTCATTCTTATGCCTGATTAGGCTGGCGACCGTTTTATTATCATTTGGACGCTGTGGTTAGGTTAAATATTGTTTATTACTGTTTAAGTATTTACGTAATTCTGACCTTCACTTCCGATAAGCAACCTCCGTTAGGTACATCACGCTCAACACAAAAAATTCCTTTCAGAGGGTAACACTGCTCTGCTTCTTTATACTGTAATTGCTTTAATAAACGTAATTTCACTATAAGAACTGACTCCAGCTTTGAGGTTACAGTATGACAGTAGCAGGCGGTAGTGTTATAACACGTCCAGATCGTCCGTTCTTAAAACTCTGGCATTTCTCTCTCCACATCCACCACAGCTGGCGGCTCACCTCCAACTGCACAACGCTACGCGCTGTTCACATCCAACTGCCCAACACTACACAAGCGAATATTCCAACAGTGAGCCCAACCGTCCACAGACTGCACACGACACAGTCAGTGACTTTCATACAGAGCGCTACGTGGCGTTACCAACATAAAAACCTAAACAGCCTACTTACAACCTTACGCGCGATGTATGTTGTCGACAGTAGAATCGTTTGGCAGTCAGCTTCAAATGCCGGAACTCTAAATTTCCTCAGTAGTGTTTCTCGGAAAGAACGTCGCCCCTTTCTCCAGCGATTCCCATTTGAGTTCCCGAACTCTTGGGGGACAAAAATAAAAAGAATTGTTACTTTTTTTTTAAATGTCGAAAAAGTAAATATTTTTGGTGGGCCACTTCGCAACAGAATCAGGGATTTATTACGCTATTATAATAACATACGTTGACCATTAAATACCTGAATAAGAGCAGCATATTGATATATATATGTGAGATCGCTCGGAAGAAACATTATCATTTCTGTGCATTTTTATAGTCGCGATACAGTCATACCCGGAACAACACTAAGGGACCAGAAGATTTATAGACTTTAAAAGAAATAGGAAAACGATAATGTTCCTTCTGCCTCATGCTGCGTTCGGCCCATCAGCGTGATCGTAATTTCTGATGATGAAGTAACACAAACAATAATTATCATTCAGTTAAATAAGGAGATGGAATCATCAAGATTAATTTACGAAAATAAGCACACTTATCTTTCACACACGTTTTTTTTAATGCTACGTACCTTTTCATATTAAATTACAATAGATGACCATTGTGGTTAAATACTTTATACATAACAGTCAAAATGTCCTCCTGACGCTGTCTGTTTGATATCAGTTACAAGAAACTACATGTTTTCTGATTGGAAAAAATAAAAATTAGCATATTCACTCAATATTTTCACATAAAATATAAAATACAGTTGCGGAACGCAGCACGTCCGCGTCCGCCTCTCATGGAATACAAAAGGTGAGGCGCCAAAAGCCTCATTTGTCTTGAAAACAACAGAATTCTTTTTTATACCATTAATCGATACATGTACATAGAGATTTACTGGCACGGCGCAAGAACGGCAAAGATAAAGAATGATAGATTCTGTCGCTGCTATGCGATGGTTCATTTCTTTTACTTTACAATTGTTCGATAACTTTAGGCCATCAGGCGTTTACTATTGAGCGTATATTAATGTCTGTGAGGCGAAAATTACTAATAATACACTGCCTCCCATGAGGAGGGAAGGAATACCGAAGGTATTACTTTCATCCTTATGCCCATTGGAATATTTGTAATTTTCGGCTGTAACATACAGGTTATTAAAAGTTTCATTTCATATTCATTCCATAATAAAAGAATTAACATTTCAATTTGTAATTACTGACGGTGGATCATTGTGAATTTGTTCTGTTTTTGTGTTAGTGTTTGCATGGATTCAGTCTTTTTTGATGATTCTTAAAATTAAGGCTATAAGTACATATATTTACAAAATTTATAAGGAAATAGAGTCACACTTCATATTTCATCGTTGCAAAAGTAATTTGACTATCACAACTGGTACACAACTTTCTGTTTTGACAGTATTCATTATATTGTCATCGTCTTGTCGATTGATTGCGTTGTCCGTTGTCGCACTTAATTATACATTTATTTTCGTCGCACATACACTATTTGTGATAGACTTGGATTGTAGAGCGGGCACTGGTGATGGCTTCGACAAGGAAGTCCATATCTTTCACTTTCAGGGCTCGAGTGTGGCTCTCCGAATTATTTCACATATGAAACAGATAAAATATCTTATATTAGAATAGCTTACAAAACTAATTTTATATACATGTGGGATGGGATATAGGAAGGATCGGATCCTTTGACGTATTTTCGTGCGCTTATTTTCATTCATATCGTGACCTCTCATTAAAGTTTACATTTCAAAAGTGTTCAGAGGTGACCTTGTGACTTGTCTCTGTGTACAATCAGTCATTATAACAATTACGATAACTTCTCTATCTTAGAGTCTCTCGGAAGGTTTATGATACATACAAAATGTTTTCAGTACTGGGTGTGAATGTTTTTGCTACAGAATGTACCGCACAGCAACTGTGTTGGCGGTTGAACGTTTACATTATTTCGTCACGTGGTGGCTGTCCGCCTCCACTGTTGCGAGCAATCTTGAAATTCAGTCTGTGCGCGCACACGTGACCGGAGCTTTCTTGCAGAGCGTTGATTTCGCGCTTGAGGTGCCGTGCGTCGCTTTTGTTCGGCGGATCGTGGCTTTGTGCTTTTTAGATTGCTGGAGGGAGTTTCTGCCACCGAAACTGCCTCCCATCACTTCCTGTCCACTATCGAGTTACGGATTCACAGGGAAGTGGTAGCTACCGCTGCAACTGCATGTGTGGAATGACACTGATTATTACACACTGCACACATCAACGAATTTTTCACACATATGGTGCAGTAGAATACTGCCACTGAAAATCGTCGAACTTTAAAACTTCACTTGCACTGTGGTGAGCGTCTGCGTGAACGGTGTATTAAAAGAAATTCTCGCTTCATAACATCACACGGTGTTTACAAGTTGATTTACATACTAATATTTATAAGAGTTCGTTTAAATCGATAGATAATCTAATTGACCTCTTTGAATCAAAACAATTGTTTCTTAATTAGTCTTTTTTTTTATTTATGCCTACGGTCACAGGTAGGCTATTATAAGTCCTTTTTCTTTGACCAAATCCATTCCAATCTCCTTTACAAATTAATTTCATTCATAGTAATCTTTATCACGCTTGCTTATTCATTTTGTAGGCCCAATAATTTTTTTTAGTGCTCGTCTTATTTAGTGACTTGTGAGGGGAGCTTCATTTATGTCAAAAGTTTTTCTCGTATGTGCTTGTCTTTAAAGAAAGTTCGAGGACAGATCTGAAAATAGCAATTCCGCCTCTGAATTTCGTGTAGAAATACAAACAGTCGAAAAAGAAAAGGTGGGAAAAGCGGGCCTACTCGCGGATCGTCGACAGAATTTAAATTACTCCTGAACCAGGTCGAAAATTTAATTTACATTGCGCATTACAAAAGCAATATGCGCGTCGCGAACCTACTCATTTTTATATGTAGTACCTCACTTCCCAAGCACACGTGCATGTTTACAAGTTGATCCTGAGGAGTGGATAGGATCAAGGATCTTAAAGGATTTGCACTTAGGAAAGGGATTCAATAATCACATAATCACAGAGAAAACAATAAATATTGCAGTGCGCACTTAAAATAAAATCTATCACTTCAAGCATGTATATCTAATATGTATCTTGCTGCAACTTGCTTACTACTCTTTGCTCATTTCTTAGACTAAGTCGAGTTTATGCATTACGCATTTGGGTATTAATTATCATTTGTATATATAAACCTCTCACTAGAATGTTGTTGTTTGCTGCTGTCGCGACCTGTGAAGCTTGGGCGAGATCCTTATTCTATTTGCTGCTAGCTTGTGAATTTGCAGTATTGCTAATGCTCAATAGTACCGTGAAGTTGCCATAATAAACCATGTTACTCATATGTTCTTTTACTCAGCTTGTTTATAGTCTGGACTCATCTTACTTTGCGTTATATAATAAACTTCCTTTTTGTTCCATCACGCTTTTACTTAAGGTTAACGTCAGGCCTTTTTAGAACAATTGCACAGCGTTATCCATCTGTTCATGCTTAATCCTAGATATCCGTTTACTTCAAAGAGATGTTATTTCATCGCTGACACAGCACTGTGCTGGAACTTACAAGTTAAATCTACCGACTGTTCTGCGCTAACAGGTGGTGCCTTATTTACGCCACATTTGAAAACAGGGAATAACCTCATGGAATCGAATCTTTTCACACAACTTTCCTCTTATGTCTGGACGTTTAAGTATTCCCTTTTAAAACAGGTCATTAATTTGTCCTCGATTAAATTTCACTTACTAATACTAAGCACATATAATCATCATTTTCATATTACTATTTAGTGAGAGAAGTGCATTATTCGCTCCTTCCTGCTCATTCTCAAATTACTATTTAGTGAGAGAAGTGCATTATTCGCTCCTTCCTCTTTCCTCATTTTAGTACCTCGGGGCTAATTAATACCTCTCGAGTACATCATTTTTCTTACATACTAACTTATAACTAAAATTGAAAATCGCCTCTAGGACATGTCCTCCTGTTTACATAAAGATTATTCATGTAAATACTTGTCTACAACTTATTCTGTATTTTATTTTCCAGACGCGTTGTTTTAATACATAAGGTTTCCTTTTAGCACCGGTTAACGTCCGTAGTCAGTTCAGTTCCGTTCTTGTTACTCATTGGTTAATCCTGATTTCCAATACCTTAGAATTTTCTTATAGCTTAAATTAACTTAGTTCCTGGCGTTATAAAATTTTCTTAAATCATGATGGTGGAACAATCCTTTGATTTTATTCGTGGCAGGGTTAGATAACAAATAGCTACCAATGTGTGGTTTCCTCATTATCACAAAGGGACCTTCATAATTGTGTTGCCACTTACGATTCTTCTTTAACAACAGGGATGGTTTAAAGTGAGTCCTGACTAATACCTTTTCTCCTTTTTTGGAATCTATAACTCTGTTTACCTTCTTATCAAATGCCTTTTTTCGGAGGTTAGCATACGTTGTCAATGATATGAGATAATCTTGCATCTAAGACTAGCCTTACGCTACCATCTGATTTTAGTACAGACAATAAAGGACTCGAATAAGGTGAATGAGATACTTCTATCACATTCCAGCGTAACATTTTCCTGATCTCGCACTTGACAGCTTCGCGTCTCGCATATGGAATGGAATAGCTTGTTCTACAGTAGGTTGAATGGGGCAGGACATCCATTCCATATTCAAAGCCTTTTATTAGTCCAGGTTTCTTAGAAAATACTTGAACGTAATCTGTTAACAAATTGTAAAGCTCATTCTTCTGTTGTTTGGATAATTCAATGGACTCACTAGCTTTACCGTATAATTCATTCTGTCCGGGAATTAGGTCTTTATACTTATCGTCATTAACACTTTCAAGATCTGTCATGTCTTCTGTCTGACTGTACTGTTGTCTTTTAGTCCATGGTCGTACTGCTATTTGAAGCACCCCAAAGTTTGTCTTCACCTTACTTCTTAACAAATTTACAGTTACTTGTTGCTGGCTCGCTACTAGAGTACAGATTCCACACTCGATGTCAATTTTAGCTTTCGTCTGCCTCAAGAATTCCATACTCAGGATACATGGCACTCATAGGTTTTTAACAATAAGAAAAATGCACGTTACTGAAATAGACTCTATCTGGATTTGAAGCTGAGTCTGAAGATTTACACGTTGTGTTAGTGGGCCAATTGCTCCCGATACGGTGCAACCTTGATTTGGAAGCGATAAAACTTTGCATACAGAGGATATTTACTTAAATAAAGATAAGACATTTATATTAGCTCCTGTATCTACAATGGATGTTACTGGTATGTTGGCAATTGATACTCTTATGGAAGCTTGAACTTGTTCGTCCCATACGTCATCATTGTCTTTCGTCTCAATGTCTGCTACTAGATCATCCCGTAAGTTTGTCTCTTTGTCATACCTAATTGCTTTAATTTCGTGTGGACTAAGGGACAGGGTGCCCCCATTAAAACCTGCAGCATCCTCTAGGAGGCTCAAAGGTGCTGCTTTTAATTTTCCGCTCGACGCTTACTTTCCTGCTGATTTATATTTCTTAATGTTTCTTCCGTCTGGAACTGGTGTTGGTTTTGTGGTACGAACTCGGTTGGAAATGGATCTTGTTGTCCCGGCGTATTCGCTTGCGCATAATAGATTTGCGTATTATGCGGGCGTTTAGGCTTCAGACTTCCCGAAGGTCCATTCGCATGTTGCGTGAAGTGTATATTTTGCGGCTGAAAGGTATTTTGCTGTGGCTTGTGTTGATTGTAACCGTTACTGAAAGGTATGCATTGGTCTCCACCTTGATTATGCCATTTATTTCTTTTCCACTGACGATTTGAATCGTAAGACTGATCGTTTTGATAATTACCGTTGATCGGTTGCGTGTTTCAATATTGCTGGGGCTGTGTGTTATAATGTGCATTTTCGTACTGATGTGGTGACGAATTATATATTGGATTGTATCTCTGGCCGTTATTGTACTTATTTTTGTATTTGCTGTTGGAGCACGTAGTGTGTTTATTTTTGAAACCGTTGTGGGGTTGGTACTGGCTGTCGCTGTGACGCGCTTTCGCTCGGCCACCATTGTTGCCTGCGTATTCTGTATTGTGCTGGCCGCCTGCACTGAAGTGGGCGTTGCCAACATCAACTCTAGCGTCCTCGTAAATCAGATCTAACGAGTCTAACACAGATAGGAAAGTGTCCGTATCGTCCTCAGACTCGTTTACTAACTTTTCTCTGATCGCAATCGGTAGCTTAGTTTTTAGAATCATAATAACGTCTTTGGCGGTGATCGGCGAATTCCAGAACTTGATTTTCGCTAAATACTTTTCAAAATATCTTCTCAAACTACCGCGCTTACTGTTAAACACTTCGGCGTTGTAAACCTCTTTTCTCAGGCGCTGCTGCACACCAGAACTCCAGAATTTAGCTAAAAACATCTGTTCAAACTCTTTGTAACTTTTACAAGAGTCGACCATTTCGGTTCCCCATAAGGCAGCATCGCCTACGATAAATCCACTAACGAATTGAATTCGCTGGCGGTCACTCCAGCTATTCGGGAAAATTCCTGAAAAATTTCGGAGGAACACTATAGGATGAATTTCTCTTTTCTGTGGGTGAAAGGTCGGAAAAACACGATGTTTGATCACGCTTTCCTCCTGCATCAAACTGACAAAAGTGGGTGGGCTGGTACTCTGGTTAAATTGTGCTTCTATAGAACTATGAGTTTGAGCGTTATCAAATGGTGAACGGTAATGTACCTGCTGTTGTTCATTACTTCGTGGTGAATTATTCCAGTCTCCTGACACGGGAGGTGGGGAATTTTCAACTTGACATTTTAGTGTACGAACTTCATCAACTATCTGTTGACGCCATTCAGGTAAATCTTGAGCTAACGTTCGTCTTATCTGGCCTAATTCTGACATCACCGTGTCTCCTGTTTTTCCAGGGGCTGCCAATATTTCAAAGGTCACGTTTTTGACCGTTTCCCTGAGTTCGTTCTTGACCTTGTTTTCTATGAATCCGTTTTGGTTTTTAATCCACTCTTGGTAGTGGTCGGACAATGCTTCAGCATGTGCCGTAACAGTATTCTTTATTTGATCCTCTACATTAAGAGTCTCAATCTGTTTGGAAAGATCATCAACAACATTCTCGATCGTGTCTACTGCGGTTTTAACTCATTTGACCTCATCAGAGATTGCAGTATAATCTTCTTTTAAGGTCGCAGCTTGTTTTTGATATTCCATCACTTTTGAATTTATTTCTCCTTTGGCTGCTTCGATTTTTTTATCTAACCGTTTTGAAATATCCTCTATTTTTGACTCTACTTGTGTGTCAATTTCTAGCCTCATGGTCGTGATCTGACTGCTGATTTGACTTTGGACATTACCCAACAGGGTATTTAAATCAGCTGTTATGTCTGCCTTTAGTTCGGCCTTTACCGAATTTAACCGTGTATTTAGGTCATTTATCTCCGTTTGCAGATCTGTTTTTACCGAATTTATGTCTGTTTTTACTGAATTTATGTCTGTTTTTACCGCATTTATTTCTGTTTTTACTGAATTTATTTCTGTTTTTACTGAATTTATGTCCGCTTTTACTGAGTTGCACAGATTTGTAAGGACCTGATTTTTTATTATGCCGTCTTTCGGCCTTCTCTTTTTCTTCGCGGGCCTTTTCATCTAATTTTTCCTGCTTTTCACGTCCTTGTCTTGGCGCTTCTCTCTGTCTTTGACTTTCGAACTTGCGTTCCATTATTGCTTCGATCATTGCGGCCAAGTCATTTTTTTCAAAAGCGGGAATAGTTTGCACACTAGGACAGGCTTCTAAAACTTCGGTCGAGGCTGCTTCTGCCTCCGCTCGTGTACCTATCGCGCGTGATCGTAATGGATAGTGAGGTCCATTCGCATCACCGCTGTCGTAGGGTTTTGTATGTGTCCGCTGTTTACCGTCAGCCATGTTCATGAATTATTTGTCAAGCGTCAAAATGCTACAGATATTGTTTGTCACTGCCGTTAGTCGTTTGTCTGTGACGTAGTGCTATGGCTTACTGGGACCTAAGATGAAATTTTAACTTTGGGTAACAACTGACGTTCATGTACGCAAAGAAGACAATATGGTTCCTAATAATTACAAACGAATGAAATTTCACACGTTTTACCAGTTTTGAGCGTAGTTATCCGCCATATCATAATTTTTTTATGCACTGACAACAATGGTACACTTTCACTGAATTTAACTACATAAGAATGGACTATGGACAAATTGAAATAATGCTGTTTCAAGGCAAGGAAAGACAGGTTTACGTTCTGGTCAACTCCAAAGATGCAACGTCACTACGAAAGCTTGGCTACTGCGTATAAAAATTTGACTTACTATGGCTGTCTTGATGGTGATACGAATGAATACTCGCGTTTTTTGGTAATTTCATCAATCGTTCTTCTGAATTAATTAAAAGGTTTTTCCACTTCTCTTTCTCGGTTGAATTGCATCCACACGAAAAAATGAAACAATTACTAGAACAAGCACTGAAAAATTTTTAAACACATACATGAAATGATTTTTGATCAAGTCCCTGTTCGGGC
The DNA here is from genome assembly GCF_021461385.2 of Schistocerca piceifrons. Lineage (NCBI taxonomy): Eukaryota > Metazoa > Arthropoda > Insecta > Orthoptera > Acrididae > Schistocerca > Schistocerca piceifrons. The sequence continues at coordinate 511,588,907 of NC_060143.1, forward strand.
GGCAAGTGTAGCGTTGCTCTTGGGGGACGAAAATAAAAAGAATTGTTACTTTTTTTTTTAGATGTCGAAGAAGTAAATATTTGTGGTGGGCCACTTCGCAACAGAATCAGGGATTTATTACGCTATTATAATAACATACGTTGACCATTAAATACCTGAATAAGAGCAGCATATTGATATATATATATTTGAGATCGCTCGGAAGAAACATTATCATTTCTGTGCATTTTTATAGTCGCTATACAGTCATACCCGGAACAACACTAAGGGACCAGAAGATTTATAGACTTTAAAAGAAATGCAACACTACACAATTAAAAAAAATTGGTTCAGAAATAATAGGAAAACGATAATGTTCCTTCTGCCTCATGCTGCGTTCGGCCCATCAGCGTGATCGTAATTTCTGATGATGAAGTAACACAAACAATAATTATCATTCAGTTAAATAAGGAGATGGAATCATCAAGATTAATTTACGAAAATAAGCACACTTATCTTTCACACACGTTTTTTTTAATGCTACGTACCTTTTCATATTAAATTACAATAGATGACCATTGTGGTTAAATACTTTATACATAACAGTCAAAATGTCCTCCTGACGCTGTCTGTTTGATATCAGTTACAAGAAACTACATGTTTTCTGATTGGAAAAAATAACAATTAGCATATTCACTCAATATTTTCACATAACATATAAAATACAGTTGCGGAACGCAGCACGTCCGCGTCCGCCTCTCATGGAATACAAACAGTAAAAGGTGAGGCGCCAAAAGCCTCATTTGTCTTGAAAACAACAGAATTCTTTTTTATACCATTAATCGATACATGTACATAGAGATTTACTGGCACCGCGCAAGAACGGCAAAGATAAAGAATGATAGATTCTGTCGCTGCTATGCGATGGTTCATTTCTTTTACTTTACAATTGTTCGATAACTTTAGGCCATCAGGCGTTTACTATTGAGAGTATATTAATGTTTGTGAGGCGAAAATTACTAATATTACAATGTCCGTAACACTTACGTGTTATTCGAACCTACCGGTAACAAATCTAGCAGTCCTCCTCTGTAATGCTTCCATGTCTTCCTTCAATCCGATCTGTTACGGATACCAAACACTGGGCCGTCCGATGTGGCTGTGCGGTTCTAGGCGCTTCAGTCTGGAACCACGTGACCGCTTCGGTCGCAGGTTCGAATCCTGCCTCGGGCATGGAAGTTTGTGATGTCCTTAGGTTAGTTAGGTTTAAGTAGTTCTAACTTCTAGGGGACTGATGACGTCAGATGTTAAGTCCCATGGTGCTCAGAGCCATTTGAACCATTTGATCTTGTATCTTCCTACAGTCACTCAACTTCGACACCTTACCGAACACCACGGCATAATCAGCAAACAATCGCAGATTGCTACCCATCCTGTCCGCCAAATCATTGATGTTTATAGAGAACAACAGCTGTGCTATCACACTTCCCTGAAACACTCCTGACGATACGCTTGCTGTCGAGGAGAACATACTGTGTTCTATTATTCAGAATGTCTTTGAGCCACTCACGTATCCGTGAACTTATTCCGTATGGCCGTACATTCGTTAACAGCCTGCAGTGGATCACTGTGTCAAATGCTTTCCGGAAATCTAGAGATATGGAACCTGGGTGTCCCCTTCATCCATAGTTCTCAATATATCACGTGAGGAAAGGGAAATCTGAGTTTCGCTCGATCGATGATTTCTGAAACTACGGTGATTCGTCGACACAACCTTCTTAGCCTCAAGAATTTTATATTATAATGTAGATTCTACATTGGAGGACCAAAGAAATTGGTACAGGCATGAGTATTCAAATACAGAGATATCTTAACAGACAAAATATGGAAGTGCGGTCGGCAACGCCTATATGAGACAACAAGTGTCTGGCGCAGTTGTTACATCACTTACTGCTGCTACAATGGTAGGTTATCTAGATGTAAGTGAGTCTGAAAGTGGTGTTATACTCGGCGGACGAGCCATGGGGCACAGCATCTCCGAGGTATCGATGGAGTGAGGATTTTCCTGTACGAACGTTTCACAAATGTACTGTGAATATCAGGAAACCGCTGAAACATAAAATCTCCGACATCGCTGCAGCCGGAAAAAGATCCTGCAAGAACGGGACCAACGGCTACTGAAGAGAATCTTCCAACGTGACAGAAGTGGTACCTTTCCGCAAAGTGCTGCAAATTTCAATGCTAGGCCATCAACAAGTGTCAGCCTGCTAACCAATAAACGACACGTCATCGATACGGGCTTTCGGACCTGAATGCCCGGTGTTGTACACTTGATGACTGCAGGTAATAAAGCTTTACGCGTCGCCTGCGCCCATCAACACCAACAATGGACTGTTGATGACTGGAAACATGTTGCCTGGTCGGACGAGTCTCGTTTCAAATAGTACGGAGCGGATGGACGTGTACGAGTATGGAGACAACCTCATGAATCCAAGGAACCTGCATGCCATCAGGGGACTCTTCAAGCTGCTTGAGGCTGTTTAATGATGTGTGGCGTGTGCAGTTGGAGTGATATGAGACCCCTGATACGTCTAGATACGACGCTGACAGGTGATAAGTACGTAAGCATCCTGTCTGATCACTTGCGTCCATTCGTGTCCATTGTGCATTCCGACGGTCTTGGGCAATAGCAGCAGGATAATGCGACGTCCCACACGTCCAGAATTGCTATAGAGTTGTTCCAGGAACACTCTTCTGAGTTTAAATGCTTCCACTGGCCACCAAACGCCCCGGACATGAACATTATTGAGCATATCTGGTACGCCTTGCAACGTGCTATTCAGAAGAGATCTCCACCCCCTCGTACTCTTACGGATTTATGGACAGCCCTGCAGGAGTCATGACGTCAGTTGCCTCCAGGACTAATTCACATATTAATCGAGTCCATGCCAAGTCGTGTTGCGGCACTTCTGCGTGCTCGGGGGGCCCTACACGATGTTAGGCAGGTGTACCAGTTTCCGTGACCCTTCAGTGTGTATAGCCCACAGGTGGGTGTTGTGAAGGATGACGATACCGTCCCTCCTAAAGCTACGTTATCTGTGAATAGTATGGATGACAGAAATCCCAATCTCACGGTTGCTGAGAGAATTCCGCAAATAATATGGCCTGCACGAGTTGTAGGTGGTATGGATAGCGGAAACCGTTATGGAAAATGCTCCACGCAGTCCTCTGGTTAAACCATCTGACAGGCACCCTGCCTAGTGCTGACAGCGGGGTCACTGACAAATATCTTTTGTCTCTTCCGTGAACTGGGTGTACCTTTCTGGGAACGTGTTTCGGGTCGTACGTCCTCAGGACTTTATTGGTTCCTTATTCTGTCAGCTGTCTTTTCCCGCAGTTACTCCACATTTACCAAAGCCACACTATATAAACAACTAGGTGTCAACCTCAAATTTATACAACTGCCAGACACTAAAAAACTTATTATAATAAACGTGCAACAGGAAATCGTCGAACAGCTTTAAAACGTTGCCGAAAATGATATTACAACTACCAACCAAATACAGCAATAATGATTTACTCAAAGTTGGCATGTGTCGATCTACAGCGTCGGGTCATGCACTGGTGAAGGATATATAACCGTAATAAGCCTATATACCAAAAGAATATACCAAGCAGTAAACCGTTCTCCAGTTCTCTGCATAATGTCCTACTGTGACATTATACATCCTACAGGTCCCAAATAAAGAAAAAAAAGGGAGGGCTATAGATCCAGGTGTCGTAAGAAAAATAGACTGACTCTGTCACACACAGTGATCAAGTTATTCGATGACCGTTGTTGTCTCACGTTCCATATACGCAAAGATCACGATTCACTCGATAAATATAATCTCCGAATCACACGCGTTTTGATCAAGAGAAAGCCCCAATGGCAAATGATCTCCACCACAATCTATCCTCGAGGGCACCTAGTATAACGCTGAGTTGTGTCAACGGTCATTAAAACTCGCAGAAGGAGAAACTGTTAAGAATTTTCTCAAGTTAAATACCCGACTGAGCAAGTGTTTGAACTTGAAAGAAAGGTGAAGAATCAGATATAGGCAATAGCTCGACCTGCAGTACTGCATTGTAGAATACTTGACAACTCAGGAGACCACAATTACTCGCTCGCCGTCAGATGTAGCCCAATCCAGGAAGCAGACTGGAACGTTAGTTGCGAGAAAATCGGCCTAAAGGTTAACCTGTCACGACATAGTTTCCGGTTACTTCAAAGATATCAGTGCGACTGAAGTCAATATAGACAATGCATGATGTAACTCAGAGAGAGAGAGAGAGAGAGAGAGAGAGAGAGAGAGAGAGAGAGAGAGAGAGTCAGATCATCCGTTCAGCCGTGCTGAAATGGGTAAGCGGATCATGAAAAGAGATATACAGATGACGAAGTTCACCTGAATGTTCCCTTCGCATCTTGCTCATCGGTCATGTCTGAGGTATGGTTGGAAGCGAAGAGGTGGCTGTTTGGATGCCGTTTCCAGGCATCGATTCCTGCCTTCATTTGTTACTCAAGACACGTTTCATGTTTCTTCGAAGTGTATAGGTATCGAATCGTTACACCCTGCAAATCGAGCGAGCGGTTTAAGGCGCTGCAGTCGTGGACTGTGCGGCGGGTCCCGGCGGAGGTTCGAGTCCTCCCTCGGGCATGGTTGTGTGTGTTTGTCCTTAGGATAATTTAGGTTAAGTAGTGTGTAAGCTTAGGGACTGATGACCTTAGCAGTTAAGTACCATAAGATTTCACACACATTTGAACATTTTTTGCAAATCGAGAACAGTGAAGTGCCCTTCATGCTTCCTTGGGGAATGGCGGGGGCAACTTAGGTCTCGGCAGATGAATCCAGCTGCATGGCTGAGATCATATATTACGGAGCCGCAGTTTAATCAGAAGACGCCTGAGAAGACGGATGTCATATAATGGCAGATATAAAGCTGTGAGGGTGGGTCGTGAGTTGTGCTTGGATAACTCAGACAGTAGAGCACTTGTCCGAGAGAAGCAAACGTCCTAGGTGGACGTCCTGAGCTGACACACAGTTATAATCTGACGGGAAGTTTCAATCTCAAAAGCTTTCAGGAAATCTAGGAATATGGAATCAAGTAATCCTCTGTTGTCGAAAAAGTCCACGGGTGAATTGCCAGATGTCACAGTTCAACGGACACAATATTTCAGCAAACGAACACGTTGCCGTCATTAGGTCCGCTGATGACGGCAACGTGATCGCTTGCCGAAATATTGTGCCCATTTGGCACTGACATCCAGGAGTACACCCGTGGACTATTTCGGCATGAAGTTCGCCTGGAGAAGCAGAAAAATGTAATGCTCTGTCGATAACAAGTATTATTTCATGGTAATAGATTTCAGGTTCGCAGGAGAGCTTCTGTGAAGTTTGGAAGGTAGGAGACGAGGTACTGGCAGAATTAAAGCTGTGAGGACGGGGCGTGAGTCGTGCTTGGGTAGCTCAGTTGATAGAGCAATTGCCCGCGAAAGGCAAAGGTCCCGAGTTCGAGTCTCGGTCCGGCACACAGTTTTAATCTGCCAGCAAGTTTGAGTATACATGTTTACATGTATACAAATTGGTGAACATGTCATAAGGCAACAGGCATGATCGGCCAATAATACTTGGATTTCACTATCGCGACGTAAAAGCTGGACATATCGGAAAGGGCTCCTGAAAAGTGTCCGGGTGTCAAAAACGCGGCAAACCGCGCATGATGCCACCAAAGGTCTCCTTCCGCACCGCCGTGTCACGACAGGCCGTCAATGAGCCGGTGTTTTACGAAGCTTTTCGCTGCTGCCGCCGCATTTCGGCCACAAAATGCGCTCCCCCCCCACCCCCCTCCTGCCACCCACACCCACCGCACCACCACCGCTGCGCCCTCCTCCCTCCCTGCTGCGAGCCGAACGATTGGTCTCGTCAATATTTGGGCTCTCGCCGAGTAACACCTGCCGCGTCGGCCGTGTCCAGCGGGCCGGCCTACAGAGAGAGAGAGAGAGAGAGAGAGAGAGAGAGAGCGCCACACGCAAACAATTTGGTGCGTCTTTTTGCGCGGACTCGCGTTTCAATAGCAGACGCATCACTGTGGGAAATATTTCAATAATTCCGGCGCGGCGTTAAAGTGTCGGCCGGCCGCTGATGGCGGCAGCAGCGGGCCGTCAAACGCGCGCGCTAAGCCCCGACATTTAGCAGAAATACCTCAATTAAGGCCGCCGGCGTTATTGGCAGCTGCCGTAACGCGTCCGATGCGGCGGATCCTCTGAAAACGGCATCGCCGGGGCTTTGGCCCGCCATCACCTGCCCCTAATAACGCCGACTAATTGTCCGCAGGCCGCGGTACGCTCCGCTCTGCTCCACAGCGGGCACCGCGCGCCCCCAGCGGCCGCCGGCCACACCACTCCACTAGCTGCCAAGCCGCGGCTTTCACGCAGGGCCCAAAACCGAGCATCCCGTAACGTTACGTACTGTACCCAGTTGTACATGCCTCACAAAGGCTTGCGTTCGTGACCGAAAGAAGGAAGATTATACTTAACTTCCCATCGACCGTGAGGTGAGGGGCGGAATTGGGGGAATATTACTAGAGGATCCGGACGTGCTCTTCGCGAAAGAACCGCTACGGAATTTGCTTTAAACCCTGAGAAACCGTGGAAAAGTCAAGTCTGATGGCGAGACTAGTGTCTGAAACGTCCAAGTCCGGAATGCGTGTCCAGTATGCTAACCACTTGTAATGCTGTTGTAAATATAATACTGCCATTAATCTGTATAGTTTAAAATTTTTTGCTCCGTAATAATTTTGAAAAAGTAAGCAAATACTACAGGGTGTTACAAAAAGGTACGGCCAAACTTTCAGGAAACATTCCTCACACACAAATAAAGAAAAAATGTTATGTGGACATGTGTCCGGAAACGCTTAATTTCCATGTTAGAGCTCATTTTAGTTTCGTCAGTATGTACTGTACTTCCTCGATTCACCGCCAGTTGGCCCAATTGAAGGAAGGTAATGTTGACTTCGGTTGCTTGTATTGACATGCGACTCATTGCTCTACAGTGCTAGCATCAAGCACATTAGTACGTAGCATCAACAGGTTAGTGTTCATCACGAACGTGGTTTTGCAGTCAGTGCAATGTTTACAAATGCGGAGTTGGCAGATGCCCATTTGATGTATGGATTAGCACGGGGCAATAGCCGTGGCGCGATACGTTTGTATCGAGACAGATTTCCAGAACGAAGGGGTCCCGATAGGAAGACGTTCGAAGCAATTGATCGGCTTCTTAGGGAGCACGGAACATTCCAGCCTATGACTCGCGACTGGGGTAGACCTAGAACGACGAGGACACCTGCAATTGACGAGGCAATTCTTCATGCAGATGACGATAACCCTAATGTCGGTTGCTGCTGTACGAGATAACGTTGACCACGTCACTGTATGGAGAGTGCTACGGGAGAACCAGTTGTTTCCGTACCATGTACAGCGTGTGCAGGCAGTATCAGTAGCTGATTGGCCTCCACGTGTACACTTCTGCGAATGGTTCATCCAACAGTGTGTCAATCCTCATTTCAGTACAAATGTTCTCTTTACGGATGAGGCTTAATTCCAACGTGATCAAATTGTAAATTTTCACAATCAACATGTGTGGGCTGACGAGAATCCGCACGCAATTGTGCAATCACGTCATCAACACAGATTTCTGTGAACGTTTGGGCAGGCATTGTTGGTGATGTCTTGATTGGGCTCCATGTTCTTCCACCTACACTCAGTGAAGCACGTTATCATGATTTCATTCGGGATACTCTACCTGTGCTGCTAGAACATGTGCCTTTACAAGTACGACACAACATGTGGTTCATGCACGATGGAGCTCCTGCACATTTCAGTCGAAGTGTTCGTACGCTTCTCAACAACAGATTCGGTGACAGATCGATTGGTAGAGGCGGACCAATTCCATGGCCTCCGCGCTCTCCTGACCTCAAACCCTCTTGACTTTCATTTATGGGGGCATTTGAAAGCTCTTGTCTACGCAACTCCGGTACCAAATGTAGAGACTATTCGTGCTCGTATTGTGGACTGCTGTGATACAATACGCCATTCTCCAGGGCTGCATCAGCGCATCAGGGATTCCATGCGACGGAGGGTGGATGCATGTATCCTCGCAAACGGAGGACATTTTGAACATTTCCTGTAACAAAGTGTTTGAAGTCACGCTGGTACGTTCTGTTGCTGTGTGTTTCCATTCCATGATTAATGTGACTTGAAGAGAAGTAATAAAATGAGCTCTAACACGGAAAGTAAGCGTTTCCGGCACATATCCACATAACATATTTTCTTTCTTTGTGTGTGAGGAATGTTTCCTGAGAGTTTGGCCGTACCTTTTTGTAAGACCCTGTATAACGAGAGTAGGCTTTTGTTAACTGTAGTTTGCTGATTAAAATAACCTCTTTGACGTAGGTGGAATAAATGTATTAAAACATATTTTGTAAATAATTATGTAATATTTCAAGTACAACTGTAATTAATTATGTCAATTTTGTATGTATATGCTGTCATGCAATTGTAGATGGTTCATACTTAGGGTTTTTGTAGGCAGAAGTGTAAATTGAAAAGGTGTAGGGATCATAGGTAGAACGGAACTCCGTTCTGTGGTGGAATGGAAAAGGTGGTAGGGGCGCGCGAGTGAGAATTGGCGCGCAAGTGGCTCACACAGTCGGTAGCTGCCCTGCAAGTGGTGGACACGCATTATGTTGGTCAAGTAGTAGAGGCCCCGAATTTACCTGCAAGACTGGGTTTTGGCCTCGGACGTGTTCTACATGATTGGCGCTGTACGGCAATAAATTAATAGCTCAGAAATTTGCAATTTTATCGTCGCCACCAAGAGGAAGACAGAGCTATGTACATCAAGAGCCGTACCTGCGCAATGTTACTACGCAGCACCGCCTCACGCCACCTTCGACATCAGTAACAGGCAAAGTGCTTTATTTAGAATTGTATCACAGTATGAACCATCCATCTTCAATCGGTGGAATATAAGTGTTAAATGTACCTTTGTGTTTAACCGTAATTTTTCTATTTCATTTACCTCAGTAGGGTCCTTACCTAAACGACTTTATTCTGAGTATCCTGATGCTTATTGAAACTTGAATAATAGTAAATTACTGGCAATAGTACTGTTTTGGTAGTAAATTCTGAAAATCATTATTAAATACTAAAGTTTGCACGTATCAGTTCAAGGGCCACCGCTTTGCGTGACGACGAGGATAAGTTTTCAATAGCATTTCTGAAAGTAAAGTAACATAATTGTTTAGCTGCAACGATCTTAACAGTAATGGTTCGTGTTGCTTCTCCATGTCAAAGAAAGCCAGACAGATATTGGTGTTAGTAAAACATTAACAAATAACAGTCCTAAAGAAATGAAATTTAGTCGTGTTAAAAAATAGTTTTGGTCATATGAATGATAGCTATAAGTTTAATATTTTTTTGTATCCTTGTTGAAACATATGTTTGCCTTCTTTAAATAATTACTGAAGTAAAGTGATAAATTCCACAAGTAACCGAAAGTGGAATTAATGGTACTTACTGCCAAGTGACCGTAGTAAATGGAAATTAAGTGGTTGTGTTTAAATTACGTAGTAAGTGAACGTAGTTATTTATTCAGTGTCGAAAATTGACTTCATCTTTTTGTGTAGACACTGTGCTCGATTTGGGCTGGCGGCCGTTTTATTAAGCGAAACGGTTTATTGTTATAACAGGCTTTGTCTGATGAAAGGTTTCCAAAAGTAATTATTCTCACTGCTTTTCTCACAAACTGTATGATTCGGAGAAAAATAGTTCGATACTTTACCATTAGGTTGACCACGGTTAAAATCTCTCACCGAGAGTCGATGGTTTGGAGTGTTAGTGCTGCGTGATTTTGTGGTGATGTTCCTGCCGCTACTTACTACACAATTCTGACATTCCGAATCGCGGATCTTCCGTCTTTACAGTGGTAGAACTTAAACGTTCTGCTACCGTATTGACGAGAACGCGAAAAACCGTTGCACACTGTGCTGCACTACTCCGTCACACTCGTTCGTAGTTCACTATACGTAACACGATACGTGAGGTCCCAATGAGTCAAAATTATTCAGACGGTAGAAACGTTAAAGAGACCAATGGCTGGAAATGAATATTTCAATCGGCTAGAGCTCCTGAGTGAGCAATAAGTATTCTGCATATTATGGGGTCACGTGAAGTTTGACTTAGCTCCTCTGTTTCATTTCCACAGAGTCCCACAGAATGTTACATTACAATTTAACAAAGGCCCTGTTGCAGATCAACTGGTAACTCTGGAATACGGCTAAAATAAATTAAATATTCTATAACAGGCACAAAACTTGGCTTTAATACCTGAGAAAGAAAGTTCTGCTGCTATTCAAGCCTACATGAGGCAGTGAATCAATTTTCCTAATCATATACCCCGGTGTGCAAAACTTAAGGATGAAAATAACTTTCGCCTGATGTGTCATGCTAAGCAAAATATCTCGTTGAAACTTGGACCATACAGCGAAAGAACTGATACAGTATAGCACAGAACCAATGCTGGACAGAGCCTCATTTGGCGAGAGGTGGGAACACGTAATGCGCCCAGTGTTTGGAGGCGAGGCATAATATTGCATGGACGTACTGACCTCCAGATCTTTTAATACGGCAAACTCAACGCTTAACATTACTGTGACACTGTACTCCTTCCCTATGTGTGTCTGTTCAGGGATGCATTCAACAGAGATTTTATACACTCCTGGAAATTGAAATAAGAACACCGTGAATTCATTGTCCCAGGAAGGGGAAACTTTATTGACACATTCCTGGGGTCAGATACATCACATGATCACACTGACAGAACCACAGGCACATAGACACAGGCAACAGAGCATGCACAATGTCGGCACTAGTACAGTGTATATCCACCTTTCGCAGCAATGCAGGCTGCTATTCTCCCATGGAGACGATCGTAGAGATGCTGGATGTAGTCCTGTGGAACGGCTTGCCATGCCATTTCCACCTGGCGCCTCAGTTGGACCAGCGTTCGTGCTGGACGTGCAGACCGCGTGAGACGACGCTTCATCCAGTCCCAAACATGCTCAATGGGGGACAGATCCGGAGATCTTGCTGGCCAGGGTAGTTGACTTACACCTTCTAGAGCACGTTGGGTGGCACGGGATACATGCGGACGTGCATTGTCCTGTTGGAACAGCAAGTTCCCTTGCCGGTCTAGGAATGGTAGAACGATGGGTTCGATGACGGTTTGGATGTACCGTGCACTATTCAGTGTCCCCTCGACGATCACCAGTGGTGTACGGCCAGTGTAGGAGATCGCTCCCCACACCACGATGCCGGGTGTTGGCCCTGTGTGCCTCGGTCATATGCAGTCCTGATTGTGGTGCTCACCTGCACGGCGCCAAACACGCATACGACCATCATTGGCACCAAGGCAGAAGCGACTCTCATCACTGAAGACGACACGTCTCCATTCGTCCCTCCATTCACGCCTGTCGCGACACCACTGGAGGCGGGCTGCACGATGTTGGGGCGTGAGCGGAAGACGGCCTAACGGTGTGCGGGACCGTAGCCCAGCTTCATGGAGACGGTTGCGAATGGTCCTCGCCGATACCCCAGGAGCAACAGTGTCCCTAATTTGCTGGGAAGTGGCGGTGCGGTCCCCTACGGCACTGCGTAGGATCCTACGGTCTTGGCGTGCATCCGTGCGTCGCTGCGGTCCGGTCCCAGGTCGACGGGCACGTGCACCTTCCGCCGACCACTGGCGACAACATCGATGTACTGTGGAGACCTCACGCCCCACGTGTTGAGCAATTCGGCGGTACGTCCACCCGGCCTCCCGCATGCCCACTATACGCCCTCGCTCAAAGTCCGTCAACTGCACATACGGTTCACGTCCACGCTGTCGCGGCATGCTACCAGTGTTAAAGACTGCGATGGAGCTCCGTATGCCACGGCAAACTGGCTGACACTGACGGCGGGGGTGCACAAATGCTGCGCAGCTAGCGCCATTCGACGGCCAACACCGCGGTTCCTCGTGTGTCCGCTGTGCGGTGCGTGTGATCATTGCTTGTACAGCCCTCTCGCAGTGTCCGGAGCAAGTATGGTGGGTCTGACACACCGGTGTCAATGTGTTCTTTTTTCCATTTCCAGGAGTGTATTTCTGCATAAGAGTGAGCAGCTGCATTGAACAACGCAGATGAAGGAGCTCTTGGAACTAGAGGATATTCGGCAAGTGAACTGTCCTGCCCGTTCCCTTCTCTTAAATCCCACTGACCATGCTTGAGATACATTGGGGAGATGGATGTCACCACATCCATAAGCACCAATGACCGTATAGCATTTGTCACTGCGTTGTTGGAGGAATGGAACGTCCTACAACAAGACCTGCTTGCCACCCTCGTGGTCAACATGGGAGCAGGTTTCAGAGCATGCGTTAATATGCGTGGCGATCTCTCCCCCTACTAAGAACCATGTCCCACTTTTCGTAATGTCCAGTGCTCCATCACAAACTGTGGTGACTTCAATATAATTATTGCCTTTGAAACAAGAGCGTCATGTTTGTTCATCTCACGGGACAGTTCTTTCTGTTACCTTTCGTGCTATACTATTCCTTCTGTATACGGTCCAAGTTTCAATGAACCGTTTTATTTTGCAGTGACTCATCATGCTAAGTAGCTTTTGTTTTAAGTTTTTCACATTAGTGTGATGTAAACTAGCAGAACTTACTCACAAGTTACGATAACACTTTCGCACCATCAGGCATGATAAACATTCCTCGGCATTTAATTTAAATAAATTTATTGCCACGTACCTATATGTGGTGTGCATACTGTAAGACCTTCAGTACACACACCATCAGATTATTTGACTTGCCGCTCTAACGAAGTAGGCGAGTGTCAGCAATATGTCTCGTGGTCTTATCGTGGCGTGTTTACCTTCTGCCGTTAGTCAGACGATAGAAACGGCACTTGCACGCTTAGAGTAGCAGATTGACGGTTACTAACTTTAAACAGAACTTGATTAATTTTCACACACATTTATTAAAATAATAACAAGCATAAAAATTACGTAACTTGGTTCTGGATGCTATTTACAATTGACAATCTGAAGTTCCTTTGGTACTGGTATGTTAATCTTATTCTCCCATATATCTCTGATACTTGACAAAAGTGTCTACACATTTATCTTCATGGCTATGTACAGGAATATGGCAATCTTATTGGGTGCAGACTGAAACTTGACTATAGACTGGTACAGCCAAATGTAGAACTCGTACAGACTGTTGCAGACAAATGCAGATTGACTAATCAGTGGTCTGTACACTCGTTATAATACCTCGCGCGTTCATGTGTCACTGCGCGAGTGTGATCCGTGAGGAGAAAAGGTTCTACGTTAGCAGCAATCTCAATGGCTGCGTTACATATTAATACGGGGATCGGCGGAAGCAGAATTTGGTCCGTCTCTATGGCAGCGCCATCTCGTAGTCCTGAGACGGACGAGCGCTGCGCCTGCGCTGTTGTGCTTAGTGGGGCGCGCTCTAGTGGGAAAGTTGTGTACGCGCTGACTACGCGGAACTATGTACACAACACTATAAAACATTCTTGGAAATAATAAAAAAGGGAAATAAATATCTACAGGTTATCTAAAATGTATGCTACTCCAGTTAAGTGGCATTTTTACACAGCCTCGGCTGTATTCAACCAGTCTCATGGCGCATCCACGGCCAGATGAAGGCCCAAATGGCACAAACCGCCACATGGTTTGCAAAATCGAAATATCACCAGGCAAATATCATTGCACTACTGGCGATAATCCATAAGCGACAACCACAGACGAGGAAATACTACCAGCGAAAAATATCGCAACATAGGAGTTTATCCATACGTGTAATCGCACTCGAAAACCACCAACGATAACACATCGCTCCACTGGCGAAAAATATAATTCAACCACAGCGAGAAAAAACCGTGCTTGAACGTCAGCACGTCTCTGGAGTACAATTCGCAAGAAACCACTATCGATATTGGTGGCATGATCCAGATTACTCCAAGATCCACCACCTCGCCCATAATGGTGGAAGAGACCCCACATGCAATGCGCTCGGTATTAGCTGCACAAACCGAACCATTACCACGTTCCAAGAAGAATTGTGGCTGAACCATAAATGTAATTGTCACATTGTTCCTACACATACCTTTGCTGTTGCGTGATAAATGCTCAAGTGTTAAACCAACCAGTTTTATCATAAAACCAATAAGTTTCCGTCGAGAACTCGGCACGTTTCTATCCACGAAATTTAGTTCCTCTCTGTGAAACATTAGAGTATACCACTGCGGCCCGAATTTGCGGTAAATTATGAAAGTAGAAATGGTGGACAAAAAACTACTAACGCCAACTCCAACTCATGGATCAGATGTCAGAGGAGAAGATCTCATTCTCTAATTATAATAATAAATCATCCAAAAAGTGTAAGTGCAAACAAATAAAGAACAATATACCAAGTGATTACATAAATGAATTGAAACAAATCATTCTTAATACTAACTTAATGATACAACGAGGCCGCAACGGCCGAATGCCAATTCCTGCGCAGACTTCTGCTGCGGTTTCTGTTTGAGGGGTTAGGTGGTCTGATTTCCATTACGTCATTCTGGTGATCATGTTGTGGACTTCGCCTGCCAATCCCTCCATTATTCCTCGTTTGCCCTGAGTTCCAGACCGGCTACATTCCACTGGGGTTCATTATTAAGTCCTTCGCCTTGATATTGGTTTTCTGTTGTCCTGTTCCTATTTCTATCCTCCCCGTCATTAATTCCACCAAAGCACCTTACGAGTTCCGGTCCCTCGCGTTTGGGCTTCCTTGACAAAGCCTGACTCTCGCAGAGCGCTCATGAATGACTCTGTTGTGTCGTTACATATGCCAGAGAGCAGTTCCTGGTACTTAAATGACAGTTTCATATCCCAGTGTCGCATTGTCCCCTTATCACTATATGGTTGGGCCAGACAACGATTCTTGTTGACGAGAGTCTCGATAAATTGCGCCACCCCGATGTTTCCTAATCCTTTCTTAACATTATCTCCTGTTTAATCCTTTCTTGGGTGTCCTTCGACCAGTAGGTATTTAGGAAAGCCTCGCTGTATTCGCCGTAACTGTGGCAGTTTGCTGCAACACTAAGCATGTGCTCTGTTACTGAACCTTCCAGGCATCCACAGACAAATTCTAGTTGGTATACTAGTGGCCATGAGTCGGGTAGTACCCTATCATGCTGAGCAATCCATGGCTGGGGGTGTGATGAACTGTGGTTCTCATTGTAAATATAAAAATTTTGAATTGAGAGAAAATGTTTTAATTAAAAATATTCGTAATTTCGCACCTCTGGACTTTCTCTGTCAACGGCCTTGCCGCAGTGGTAACACCAGTTCCCGTCAGATCACCGAAGTTAAGCGCTGTCGAGCTGGGCTAGCACTTGGATGGGTGTCCATCCGGTCTGCCGAGCGCTGTTGGCAAGCGGGGTGCACTCAGCCCTTCTGAGGCAAACTGAGGAGCTACTTGACTGAGAAGTAGCGGCTCCGGTCTCGGAAACTGACATACGGCCGGGAGAGCGGTGTGCTGACCATATGTCCCACCCTACCCGCATCCAGTGACGCCTGTGGGCTGAGGATGACACGGCGGCCGGTCAGTAGCTTTGGGCCTTCATGGCCTATTCGGGAGGAGTTTGGTTTGGTTTTTGTGTTTGGACTTTCTCGAAATTCTGGTACATGTATCCCAGAGATTCCATGGATGACCGATCCCTGTACGCTGTTGTTTTCTCGTTAATCAGAGTCATGTAGCAATGTTTTGCTGTTGCTTCTGGCTGAATCTACACGAGAGACGCGTTCGCACATTTGTCCCATCTCATCCACTAGCTTATTCTGCTGGGCAGTGAGAGGTGTTTGCTCGTCTTTGATGTCCAACGTTTCTTCCTGTGTCAACTCAACTACTCTCTGTACTCTCTCTTCCTGTTTTTTAAGAGCAGAAATAGCCTTCTTGGTTGCGCTCACTTCGACCTTTCCCAACACTGTCAGATCTCGCTCAATTTGGGAATTTTTTTCGTGCATCTCGTGCCACTAACCTGGTTGTCCTAGCCTCACTTTTGGATGCTACCGCTACGTCTCGCGTCTCGTCCGGTGTTTTCTTTATGTCTTCAAGCTTTGCCTTCACACTCATAACTTCATTCCTGATCTGATATGCGTTTTCGACACATTTATCAGCCCTCCTTTGAATTTCCTTAATTTCTTTCTTGACTTAGTCCTGTCTCTTTCCCTCCTTGTCCTGCCGCTTCGCAATTTCCCTAATTTTATTAATGAGTACCTCCTGCATTTGGTCTTCATCCTTCTTTTATTCCCTTTCCTGCCGTCTCTCTTCTGTCTCTTGTATAAACCGAATGATGGATTCTAATTTCGCATTTACACTAAAGTAGCCAGGACTAGACGGACACAATTCAAATGCTCTATGACGCGAAATCGGACTGTTACTTTCCCTGACTCTACCTCTTTCCGTATTTACAGAGCCTACGTGACCTGCCATCTCGGCATCCTTCATTTCCTCAGTGAACTGAACCCTCGTCATCGGACTACTCTGCATTTGACATTTGCGTCTTGTTTTCAGACTGATTTAAATGAACTTCTTCCGCCGTTCTGCATCAATGGCTGATTCGTGTTCCATTTGGGACGACATTAGTGCACAGCCTGTCTCACTACACACACTTGCTTTGTCTCTCGTAAGCATTCAAATCGACTGCTACTTCCGCGGGCGTCCTACTCTAATGCATCACCCTCCACAACTCTATTCTGATCTTTTAAACACCGTATACATTTATGCCTAATCCCACGAAACAAAGCCTACTCTAAAATGCCGTACACAAACCCATAATCAAATTTATTTCACAAAAGTTTGCACATCGCTGTTAGTAACGACGCAGCATCAGAAAAGAAGTGATGCAGAAGTCACTGACAAGACACAAAGAGAAAAAAAAAAGAAAAAAAAATCAATACATAAACAATACATGCACTGAAATAACGTAAATACAGAATACTTAAAACTGCTGAGATACAAGGCATAATACCAAATCCGAGTGTAAATGTTTTGAGTGCATCATAATCTCACTTAAAAAAAAAGTGCCTGTTCCGCAACATTACCCACTAACTAACTAACTCACAAAAGTGCCTTGAATAGATTGAATCGAAATTCTGGCCAAGGGATCCCAGCTGCAAGCCGTCGCTTGCTTTAATCATAAATATATGTCTGAGTGATGGTAAATTTTATTAATTTTACATAAAGGAAAGTATTATCTTCTCAGTAACCTTCAAATCGTGAGCTACACCCTTAATTTTTATGTATGAATTAGTGAATTCATTCATGCCACTTTCGTTGCCTTTGCCCGTGGGCACTTTCAGAACATAAATTAATAAATGGTTCAAATGGCTCTAAGCATTATGGGACTTAACATATGAGGTCATCAGTCCCCTAGACTTAGAACTAGTTAAACCTAACTAACCTAAGGACAGCACACACATCCATGCCCAAGGCAGGATTAGAACCTGCGACCGTAGAAGCAGTACTATTCCGGACTGAAGCGCCTAGAACCGCTCGGCCACATCGGCCGCCCTTAAATTAATGATCAAATTAACTAATTTCGTAAGATTGTTAGTGTGCCCACGTACCACCACAGTAAAATAAAAACAGTTAATAGCGAGGGAGTGTGGACGAGAAGAGTGGCGTATTTAAGTTTACAAAATAATTACATGTTTCATTAAACCTTTTGTAACTACAACTAGCTGACAAATCTTACACAAAAATGTCAAACACAAATCAGAAAAGAAATGGTGTTTGATTGGCAAAGCATATATTGAGGTCGAAGCTATACAAATTCTTCCCTGAATTAATCCCTTTTACATTGCAATCTGACTTTGTTTACATGAATCCACTGTGGAGCCAAACACTATCGAAATGGAATCAGCTACGACTAAGGGGTACGAAGTGCAGACAACCTCCTAGATGGTGTACCCCAGGCAACGCTGTAACATGGCACAGCGGTGAGAAGTCTACACATCCACGGCGGCCGGACGCGACAACGCCTCTCGGCCCACACAGAGGCAAATAGAGCAGAGTCTTAGCATGAAGAAGCTGAACGTATGCCAGTTCAACATAGAAGGCTACACGAGGACCAGGGGAGAAATTCTCGAAAAGATCTTAACGAGAGAACGAGTAAGTGTCGTACTCCTACAAGAGACCCACCTCACAGATGAAACCATCAATCGACTCAGAATACCAGGATTTACAGCTGTGAGCTACACTGGACACAACAAACATGGCATAGCCACCCTAGTGAAGAACGAACTCCTAAGGAATTTGGACACCAAAGTGATACCAGCAGAGCATACGATAGGCATAAAACTGGGAGAGATGACACTGTGTCTACAAACCTCCGTCACAGAAATGGCCCACAGGTATCCTACCCGAGGCTAACCACCCAGCAGTTAACGCTGGCGATTTTAACTCTCAGCACACCAGGTGGGGATACCCGAGATCCACAGCTGAAGGGACTGGACTAAGTGACTGGGCAGACAACCGGGACCTACACCTCCTTTTCGACCCCAAGGACACAGCGACCTTCAAATCAAAGGCGTGGGGCACAACGTCAACACCTCACCTGACCTTCGTCACACGTGGAGCAACAGGTATACCCGTGCGAGCCATAAGAAGGGTCCTCGAGGCGTTCCCCCGGAGCCAGCACAATCCAGTAATAGTGGAGATCGGACTATCAATCCCAATCATAAAAAGCCCCCCAATCCCCCGGTGGAACCTGAGGAAAGCTGACTGGAATAAATATCGATCCTATGTTGAGAAAATGATAAATCGGATACTACCAAAACCTGAGAACTACAAAAGATTCGTAAACTTAGTACAAAAAGCGGCCCTAAATGCAATTCCACGAGGATCGAGAAAGGAATACACCCCCTGCTGGACGAAAGAGTGTGAAACACTACTGGAGGAATATGAGAAGACTGGGGACGAGGAGACTGCAGACCAACTGATCAACGCCATGAATGGGGAACGTAGGAGTAGGTGGAAGGAGGCGATGGAAAATCTAGATTTTACCCACTCCAGCAGGAAGAGCTGGGGCCTGCTGAGGAAATTAGGCGGTCCCACAGCGCCTAACAGGCCGACTCTTGGAACCAGCGCATCTGAGATTGCAGCTGTCCTGAAACAGACCTCCAAAATCCAGCTAAAACAGCCGAAAAGAGAGAAATTTTCCAAGAGCTAAGCAGTTTATTGCTTAATAACCCAACCAACATGGGCATTGTAAAAGAAGTGGAGACAGAAGAGATATCCCAGGCCTTGAAGCTAATGAAGACAGGAAAAGCAGCCGGACCTGACTACATCCTACCAGAATTCTTAAAGGAATTGGGAACTTTAGGAAGAAGGTGGCTGGCCAAACTTTGTACGGAATGCGTAAGCACGGGGGTTGTGCCTAAGGAATGGAAAGAAGCAAAAGTCATCGCAGTGCTGAAACCCGGAAAGACTGGAGATAATCCTAGGAATTACAGACCAATATCCCTGCTATGTACCTCCTATAAATTATTCGAGAGAATATTGCTGACTAGATTAACTCCATACATCGAAGCCAACCTCCCAACATACCAAGCGGGTTTCCGAGCAGATAGAAACTGCTGCGATCAAGTGCTGTCCCTCACAACCTATACTGAGAAAGGCTTCCAGAACGAGATGAAAACTGGCCTGGTCCTCATAGACCTCACATCAGCTTACGACACAGTATGGATTGAAGGGTTACTGCTTAAGCTAACTAGAATCATAAATTGCAAGCAGACTTACAAACTACTCAAGAACATACTAACGAACAGGAAAATCAAGGTCTCACTCCATGGTACGAACAGTAAGAGCATGGTTCTGAATAATGGTCTGCTACAGGGTTCGGCACTAGCACCCGCTCTCTTCAATCTATATATAGCTGACTTGCCAGAAACTAAATCACGCAAATTTGCATATGCAGATGACCTGGCCATCGCATATCAGAGTAAAAACTACAACGATCTCGACGAAATACTGGATGCAGACCTTGAAGTCCTGAACACCTACTACTCCAAGTGGCACCTACTTCCCAACCCCAACAAAACAACCAACACCATAATGCACCTCAACAACAGAGAGACACACAGAAAATTACAGATCTCTTCGAATGGCCAAAGCATAAGACATGAGGATAAGCCTAAATATTTGGGAGTGAAACTAGACCGGACCCTAACGTACAGCTCACACCTCGAAGACACAAAGCAAAAACTAAAATCCCGCAGTGCTATCCTTTCGAAACTGGCTGGAACAACATGGAGATGTGGAGCGAGCACTTTGAGAACTTCAGCACTAGCCCTTGTCTACAGTGTAGCTGAATACTGTTCACCAGTCTGGAGGAGAAGTGCACACGTATCTAAAGTGGATGTCCAGCTGAGGGAGATAATGCGAATAATCTCGGGAACACTCAGGGCCACGCCCTGTGTTTGGCTTCCTGTACTAGCGAACATAGAGCCTCCAGAAATCAGGCGATCACAGCTAGCCCTAAAAACCTACAGGAAAATTATAGACAACCCGGACCTCCCTATCCACCAAGACCTGACACCGACAAACAGGCTTAAATCCAGATCACCTTTTTGGAAAATCGGTGAAGAACTACAAGCCTTTGAGCCGAGAACGGCCTGGAACGAAGTATGGTCGGCAAGTGAATTTAAGAACAAAAACTTAGTACACGATCCGAACAAGAAGATTGATGGCTTCACCATACCAAGAAGAGTGTGGACAGCTCTAAACCGGGTCAGAACGAGTGTTGGGAGATGTAAACACCTGATGAACAAGTGGGGCCTGGCAGACAGCGCTGTGTGTCAGTGCGGTGAAATACAGACAATGGACCATCTACTCGTGTGCAAAGTGTATGGCTATGGTGGTGAACGCATGGACATAAATAGTGACTCAGCCATAGAGTGGCTCAAAAACATATCTAATATAGTGTAGAATTACATTGTTTTCTTTTTTAGTATATAGTGATAAGAATATTGTAAATTATGCCTCTGTGATGATACGACTAAGTATACCACAAACTGTAGTTCACCTGAAAAGCCGGCCGCGGTGGCCGTGCGGTTCTAGGCGCTGCAGTCCGGAATTGCGAGGCTTCTACGGTCGCAGGTTCGAATCCTGCCTCGGACATGGATGTGTGTGATGTCCTTAGGTTAGTTAGGTTTAAGTAGTTCTAAGTTCTAGGGGACTGATGACCTCACTCGTTAAGTGCCATAGTGCTCAGAGCCGTTTGAACCATTTTTTGAACCTTAGTCCACCACAAGATACAGCCAATGAGTCTCCGCGAGGGAAGGACCTGAATATGAAGACGACAAAGAATCACAACCAGTTTCCACCAAGCCTCGGTGCAGGAACCTAATTAGCAAAAACGAAACTGCCCCCACGTTGCACAAACCACCGAACTATGCTCTACTCATTGAATCTCCCCTCTTGACTGTCCTGTTGGCCTGGCAGCCAATCCAGACACTGCACTGGTGTTCGCACGCTGGGGTAGAAATCCTCCACTTTGCATATCCTGAGAGGAGCCAGTCATCAACTCAAGATCTCTCTTGTCTGAGAAAAGAAGATGTTTGACCAAGAAGACATCATTCTCATCATGTTTTGGCAAAAAACATCTACCTAGAAAGGACCACAGTCCCTCATTTGTGGAAATATCTAATGTTTCCGAACCGACCATTTCCAATTTCTGAAAGAAGGCTGTTAATCCTCGCAGATCGTTATGCCTGTAAGATATACGTTTCTTGCCACTCACTAAAAGAACCTTGCGACTTCCGGGCATCAGGGAGTTTACAGTCTTGCGTCCAATGAACACGTACACCAGCTGCTCTGTCCGTATCGTCCCAGCTTCTAACGTGAGACTGCACATAGATTTATGATCTTCCAAACATGTGCACAAAAGTTCAGTTTACAGCAATCTCTCTTAAGTGATTTCCTCCAACCACTTTCTGCCATGAGGTAAAATGTTTTGTGAACCAGTGCCCTTCTGTCTGCTCTATGCAGAAGGAGGAGAACGCTTCAGTCAAAAGTCCCTCTTCATCTATGATCCACTGAGCGCTGCTTCCCAGAATAACTTAGCATTTATCGCCGTCAATTCATCTCTCTCCCTGTTATCTATCGCCTCCATTACAGTCCCTCAGGTACAAGTTCTCTACAGGTTACACATGCAGTTATGGTACCATTCTGCCCACAATTTCCCCATGTTAGAAATGTCATAAACCACACATAGCAAATGTAGCATTGGGGAACACCAAGATCACGACCTAAAATATGAATCTTAATCCAACTGACAATGTTGCTAAAGTGAGAGAGTGGTGTGCCACCTCTCAGGGGCACCAAGCTGAGAGGGTGCCATCCTAAACAGGATGTATTGCAATTAGTACTGGCCGCTTGGTGCCCCATAATGAGAGGGGTGCTCAAGTGCATAACACAATTAGTAATGGAAACACAGGTGAAACTATATCAGGTAAGGAAAAGTGATGGAGGGGGAAGGCACCAAATGATAAGTCGCTTACATGGAAAAATTTCCTCGAACTGAACCTGGGTGTTCCTAGGGCAGGCAGGAGCTGTGTCCTACCCAGCAGCTTTAGTGGGCTCGCATCAGCATCATAGCCTGAAAGGCTCGTCGCTCTGCATTTTTACACCTTTAATAATGCAATTGGAGGCGAGTTGATTTAGTTTAACTGGAGTCATGAGATCAGAGTAATTGTATGGGCTGATTTGATTTCCTTGTTTGAACCTCCTATAATCTAACATGCACTTCGCACCCCATCTTAAGGGCACAAGTTGCCCATCCGGACCATCCGACCGCCGTGTCATCCTCAGCTGAGGATGCGGTTAGGGGGGGGGGACGTGTGGTCAGCACACCGCTCTCCCGGTGTTAAGATGGTTTTCTTTGACAGGAGCTGCTACTATTCAGTCGAGTAGCCCCTCAATTGGCATCACGAGGCTAAGTTCACCCCGAAAAATGGCAACAGCGCACGGCAGCCCGGATGTTCACCCATCCAAGTGCTGGCCACGCCCGATAGCGCTTAACTTCGGTGATCTGACGGGAACCGGTGCATCCACTGCGGCAAGGCCGTTGCCTTATAATGTAACATGGTACCAGGTATTTCAGTTTGCTCTATGAGTGAGCTGTGGAAGTGAGATGTGCTGTGACAGGCGACTTGCTGTGAGACCCAGCGGAACGAGTCACAGGGAGACATGAACCCACCAGCTTTCGCAAAACTATGATGAGGCGAGAACCAGGTACAGCTGCCTCAATGTGTCGACGATGAAAGCAGACGGAGTAGTTATTGAGTAGTTTATAGCATGGTCTCCAGAGGGCTTTCGTTCCAGAGGACAGAAGCCAGTGGATGGTAGGTGCTACAAGCATGCGAAAAGAAATATTTGAGCAGATAAACATCTCATGACTTCCCTAACAATTTGACAAAACAGCTCTCACCTACTTAAGGTTCAGAAAGAAGTTGCAGCAAAGTTGGCAGCTAGCCTCGTGGACAGTTTTCTTAACATTTCACAGGACCTATAATGCGACGCTAGCTGATGGCTGAATGAGCGCTGATTGGTGTGATAGAAGTGGCATCAGGAGGATGTAACAATTAATACAAGTTTTTTAGAGAACAGGGGAGAAAATTCATACAACTGCCTTATTGAGGTTTCATCTTTTTTTGATGTGCTGTAGTAGCTTGTGGGAGGATTGGTGGACACATTTTGTTCATGGGAAGAAAGGATCAAGCTGGTTTTTGGAGACCTGAAAATATTAGTCGTGGCGGACAGTGAGTGAAAGTCGGATTGTAAAAGTCGTGGAGCTTAGAGGTGAACGGATTTGTGCCCTGCCGGGTGTGCTCTCAACTGGCAGAATCGTCTTGGGTCCAGTGTTCGAGTCCTCCACTGAACGATCATAGTGCTGCTCTCCTTAGCAGACAAGTGCAGCGTCTGCAATCTGCACGTATTAGGTTGAAGATTGTGGTAAGTGTCGTTTACAGATCTGGCATACTAAGACATGCCAGAGTTGGTAGTTCAAATTGGCTGACTCATACTCATCAGTTCATCCTCAGATCTATGGGATTCTGATGTTCTTGTTGCAGACAAACAGTCACTGTGATCGTCTTACAGTCAGGTTAAAATACATTTCACTCAGCCTGATAAGAGACTATTAAGCGTCTCCATATCACTGAGTAGCTTTGTCAATTCACAGTTACATATTTGCAATTCTCATCGGAAAGTAGATCACGCTAACATTAATATGCGCATAATAATTTTGATGCTCCAGTTTTCCAAATGTCATTTGTAATGAACCACAGAGAGCACTTAAATCTAGTGTTTATTATCAGATTCAGACTTTTCAGTGATAAAGATTGCGTCAGCTTCCCACATTCCTTTTCACTGCCTGGGCCTAAATAAATTTTAGCTTTAGTAGATCTGTTGCACACATAAAATTCACCACTGAGTCTGGAGTGTGCCTGATTGATGATTAAATTCACATACACACACTTGGGGTTTTGCAACTTAATTGCACGACTTTGAACTGAGCAATCGGCAATCACCAGCTTCTCCACCGAAAGTCAAGCTACTTCTCCGTGCTGCAAATACTGATTTATTGTGTAACATTCATAAAATACGCGTTTCCTTTTAATAACACTCCTTTTATTTTTGAAATTTCTTGTTACTTCAGATTACTCGTTATGCAAATAATTTGTAGATCAGGATAGCTGTTTCACGCCATAGTGGCTTGTCACAGTTCCTCCGTTTCTTAAAAATGTGATGAGCCTCGTCACACAGATTTGGGGGGGGGGGGGGGTTGACGCCCCTTCTGCAACGGCTCTTTCGAAGAAAGAAAACACCGTGTCATTGCTGGGATGTGCCTGCTGTGTGACCTCTCCGCGGCAGGCGCCAGGCCGGCCTTGTCTGTCGTTCAACCAACAGCCCGAGATTGCACTTTCCTTGCAAAATGTTGTCATTTCTTTGCATTACATACTGTTCCTATGCTACTTACATTTAATTAGAAATAAGAAATTACCACATCGACGTCGGTGGCGTCATCTTCAGAAACAGCACAAAATCGTTCGTAATTAGTTTGCAGCCGATATTGCCACTGGTTACAGTT
Organism: Schistocerca piceifrons; assembly: GCF_021461385.2. NCBI lineage: Eukaryota > Metazoa > Arthropoda > Insecta > Orthoptera > Acrididae > Schistocerca > Schistocerca piceifrons. The sequence continues at coordinate 511,614,194 of NC_060143.1, forward strand.
CATGACTGCAGCCGAAGGTTGAGTATCAAGCGTTTAAAATTGCTGTGATGACTTATGGAATTCTATGTTTTTTAGAGCTACCTCAGATATTTTGTTTTGAAATTTGAAGTTCACGCCACAGATGCCGGTATAAAGCTCTTGATAGGCAATTTTTGCAAGGTGTAAGTTGAGGAGACGGTGTTCGGCAGAGTTTGGTCAGATTCATCAATAAGATGCACATTTACAATAACACAGTGTGGAGAATACTAGAGGCACAATAGTTACACGCCTACTTTATAGACGGAGTACATGCCTTGGTACCAAATGATATTGAACTCATAGTTCAGCTCTGTCAGTGGAAGCTATGAAGCTGGCAGTCGTCACTTTCAACTACTGCTGTGTGATTAAGTTGCTGGTATAATATACAGGTTGTCTATGTAGTTAAAAAAAGTACACTTATTTCCGACCATTGACTCCTAATATCAAATCACTGAGATTAGAATCCACCACAATCCATATAAAATTTATTCTAAAGGTCTAAGATAATCTGTGTAGTGCTGGTAGCAAACCTTACCACATTACGATGCAACGTTCGGGAAAGAATGAACGCAACGATAGAATGCCTAAAGCGATTCAAAGAATAACAACAGTATTGGCAAATCTCTACCTCGTAATTAACGTCTGCAACCGGGTTCTCCAGTGCATTCCAGCACTGTTGCTGTCGATAAGTAGCTTCCAGGTTCAAATCTTGAAAGCGGAAATTACCTCATTACCATAATTTGTTCTGGAAGGGGAAAGAGAGAAAATAACAAGCATTTCAGCGTATTAATTCTAGGGAATATCACAATGTAGGCACATTCAGTGTGTAGGGTGCGTGTGAAATTATTGTCGTTTGTTTTTTGTCAAATACTGCCCGACCCTCAACTCTGTTTGACTGGGGGCGTTATCGCGATGGATGATCACCACATTGCAAATTGTTTCTATTTCTTTCTACACTACGGGGCATAATATTTTTAATGCGAGATACACAGGGACATATTCGTGGTGGACTATTTTCCTAACGTCGAGGCAACAAATCATTATTTCTCTCACGTTATTTTGAATCTGTTTTGTTTTCTTCACGGCCTTGCCGCAGTGGATACACGGGTTCCCGTGACATCACCGAAGTTAAGCGCTGTCGGGCGTGGTCGGCACTTGGATGGGTGACCATCCAGGCCGCCACGCGCTGTTGCCATTTTTCGGGGTGCACTCAGCCTCGTGATGCCAACTGAGGAGCTACTCGACCGAACAGTAGCGGCTTCGGTCAAGAATACCATCATAACGACCGGGAGAGCGGTGTGCTGACCCCACGCCTCTCCTATCCGCATCCTCCACTGAGGATGACACGGCGGTCGGATGGTCCCGCTAGGCCCTTCGTGGCCTGAAGACGGAGTGCTTTTTTTTTGTTTTCTTCAGTGTTGATGACGAAACGGTTCTCGACTAGTTCGATTGTGGCTTGGTTTCTGGATCATAAACACAAATTGTTTTTGATAGAAACTACTTGTTTTGCCATTTGCTCAACTGTTACGTAGTTAAACAAATGAAACAATACTTACGGAAATAAGTGTATGAAAACGGATAACTATAGGTTAGTTGATTGAAATGGATAAGTAGAAGAGGCGCTTTTATGCTTCCGTGCAAACTACTACGTTTTATTCTTACATGGAGCGAAGATGTGCAGCTTTATTGAACAGCCCACTGGTCGACTGCATAGCGGTCAGCGAAGGCTTGTTTTGTGATACCTAACCCCCAAAGATGACTGACCCACCTTCGAACGAATCACTGACCATAGGCTACGTACTTTCACCTAATACGAAGAACAGAAACAAAAGAATGTGACTAGGGAAAAAGAAGGCACGCCAGGACACACTGTCTGGCCCCCTCCTGCGGACTAGTAATGGTTAATGATAACTGAATCAACACTGAATACCAGAAAGTAAGAAGGTTCTGTACTAGTTAGCCTGGCAGATCCTAGACTGCACTGCTGAGGTGGGTAGAAATAAGCTTGGAAGCACATCATGTGAATGTGTCTGCTGCCTCTGGTACTACAGGAACTGCAGAGCAGTTGTAGTACAAGCCTCCACGCCCAAGGAATCCGAGAGGGCAGGGAGACACGGATGCCCAGGCAAAGACTGCCGTCCACAAAGAAATCTACGTCAGAGGCAGACTATCACATCGTCCTCTGTAGAGGCCACAAAGCGGACAGTGTGCGCTTGTGACTGGAATACCACTGACTTTGAAAAATCTAAGACGCACAAACTGTTTTTAAGTGGACTACTGATCTTTTTAGATTGGTAAGTTTTCTTATGATTATCAGTCATAACAATAGCAACAATAATAAAGATGGAGGTGAACGTAGGGAGATGTAGTAATAATGGCGAGAGTACTTGTAGTATTAACAATGGCAACTTTTATGTAATTTGTAAGTAACACCATTATTACGTAAACTAATGGGAATCTAGCAACATAGTTGCATTCACCTACACTACACAGCTGCCGTTTAGAATCAATATTCGCTGTTCGAAAATAAAAGGTTCTAATATATGTGTAGCTAAGAATCATACGTGTTTATATTACTAATGTGTCCCTTAGTATCACATAGCCAACAGTCCCATGCGACATCACTTCTTTACTGCCGTATTACCAATATTTTCCGTCGGCATTTGTAATGGAACGTTTCCTCGTCCCGACTATGAACCAAAGTAGCATTTGGGTTTTTTCAACTTTTCTCTTTGAGAGAGCTCTAAGCTTATGTTAACTGCCAGACGAGGGCGAAGAAAGGAAAGAGAATGGACCTTTGTATCGGTGAGCTGTGCGCGGCTCACGGTCACGTCATCTTGTTTTTGTGGTTCTGGCGCCTCATTTTTCTTTTAATTCGATTTACTGCTGGTTTGCTTGCCCGAGAGTGGCAGCAGCAGCGCTTATCGATAAGTGCACTGTCGTACTATCTCTGGAGCGACCGCTTTTATTTCCGGGTCGTCGTCTGGCAGTCACCTTTCGGCACGCGAGAGGCACGGACGTCTTGTTTACGTCCTCGCCACGCAGCTCGCTCGCGGAGTTGTTTACATGACTCTGCCATCTTGGCCCCCCATAATTCCTTGGAAAGAGAATGGATTATGCCCACAGAAAATCGACGCTAAAGATCAGCTTTTCACCTGAATATACCCAACCAAAAGCACTTGAAATCGAACAGTTTATCAGAGATGAAGTCAAGATTGATTGCAATGATCTCGTTGGCATCCAACTGTCTATAGCGAGCAATGTGGTATACGTGAAATCGGTTAACGAAGACATATGTGACAAAATTTTAAGTGCAACTCGAAGTGGTCTTAAGTTCTGTCACTCTGATGGACACATCGGTGACGTAACTTTGTAACATGCGTGACTTGGACTGCGAATGGTCCGTGTATTTAACTCCCTTTTGAGGTGCCTTCAGAAGTAGTGGTATCGGCATTCCGCCAATATGGGAAGGTGATTAGTCATACAGCTGGAAAGTGGGTTCAGTTCACTACATATCCGGTTCTCAATGGAGAACGAAAGATCCGCATAGAGGTAACCAAACATGTGCCGTCCTACTTATATACTAGTGGCTGCCGTGCAATTATAATTTATGGTGGCCAGCCGAAGACATGCTCGGGATACGACAAAGAAGGACACCTCCGTTCCAGATGTCTGCAACGCAGAATTACACAGTTACTGCCTGGGGACCTGAAGGCCACGACCGCTCCGACGACGCTACCGCTGACGTTTGTCGAAGTTCTCCATAACGAGCCCCGACCGCGATCACCAGTGGCTCCCACTACTAACGCATCGTCGTCTCCGGTAATGCTTCAGGCTGTTGGGACGGACCGACGCCCTTGCCTCCTCCTCCCGTCCTGTGCAGTGGTGAGCAATCTCTAGTGCAGGGGATGGCCATTGACTCCATAGTTGTGCCTACCGATGCTTTTGTGCCTGACCATACGGATCCCTAGGCGTCTTCGGACGCTGAAGATCACGTGCCCAAGCAAAGGTCGCCAAAGAGACGCCGGAAACGGCGGATCGCCCTGTTGACACCTGCAAGAAGTTTCCCCGATGGACGATTCCGTGGTGGAAGCACCAAACTGCCCCCATCGGAGGTACAACCATTTCGCATGCACCAGGAGCTGTAACTATGGACGTTGAACAGCAGCTGAGCCAGCACCATTCTTCCGCCGCCGACGTGACACCGCCTTCGGACTCCAAAGGTACTCCGCTGGACGCACACCATCCACGCACCTTTGCGTGGTCTGACGATGTAGACACCTGCCGTTGTGACAGCAGCGAATGCTACTGCTCCAACCCACGGCTGCTAATCGGAAGGGTTCCTGGATGGGGATGTGCAGCCTGCTGGGACAACGTTCCTATTCGCTGCTGCTCTGTGTGCCTACATGAGCGTCCCAGTAGTCCCAATTCCGCGAGAACCTTACAGGATTGGCTCCATCAGTGTCAACACCATTTGCACCCCTGTCAAACTACCTCTGCTCCGTGAAATGTTGAGGGTGTCCGACCTTGATGTTGCCCTTCTGCAGGAACTTCGCCTAGCGACGTTTCCTAATATATATGGCTATGTTTCCTACCTCACGCCGTGTGCTGACGGTGGCAGTGGGACTGCTATTCTTTTAAAGGAAGGCATTGAGGTAGACGACCTGATTTACCGACTGTCGGCTAGGGGTCTTGCTGTGACTTTCCGCGGTGTCCGAATCATCAATGTTTACGCTCGCTCGGGCACTGCCAAGAGAAGGGAACGGTCGCAGTTCTATTCAGAACAGGTCGCTCCTTTGTTTGTAGGCCGCTACGACCATATTACGAGGCGTGTTCTTTTTAAGTAAGTACCGTTTTGAAATAAAAAAGAGACGTGCTAAGATTTCTCAATAATTTTATTTTTAAATGAAAGCCTGTACCTTAATCTACGCACTGACACCACTACAGTCTCATTCTTCCTTGTTTACGTTGTGTACTGAGTGTTTAAGATGCCTCCGATAATGGTGAGTCCCGCCGACTGAGAAGTACGGGCTGTTATAAGATTTCTTAGTGCTAAAGGCCTAAAGGCGATCGATATTCATCGTGAGATCTGTGCAGTTTACGGGGAAAACATTCTGAGTGATGGAATGGTAAGAAAGTGGGTGAGAGCATTTAAAGATGGCCGCACAAATGAACATGATGAACAACGGTGTGGGCGTCCTTCGGTTGCTAATGAAAGTTTGGTGCAGAAAGTGGACAATAAGGTGAGAGCAAGTAGACGCTTTACGATTTCCTCCTTGCGGGATGACTTTCCTAATGTTTCTCGTAGTGTTTTGTATGGCATTGTGACTGAGCACTTGCCGGCCGAAGTGGCCGTGCGGTTAAAGGCGCTGCAGTCTGGAACCGCGAGACCGTTACGGTCGCAGGTTCGAATCCTGCCTCGGGCATGGATGTTTGTGATGTCCTTAGGTTAGTTAGGTTTAACTAGTTCTAAGTTCTAGGGGACTAATGACCTCAGCAGTTGAGTCCCATAGTGCTCAGAGCCATTTGAACCATTTTTTTGACTGAGCACTTGAATTACCGAAAATTGTGCGCACGTTGGGTACTGAAAATGTTGACGGATGTGCACAAAACCAAACGTTTAGACACTGCATTGACTTTCCTTGAGCGGTACCACAACGACGGTGATGATTTCTTAAGCCAAATTGTTACGAGCGATGAAACATGGGCGGCCTACGTCACACCAGAATCAAAGCAACAGTCCATGGAAGTTGAGCAAGGGCATCGTTTAGCTGCAGGACAATGTCCGTTCTCATATGGCGAATCAGACCAAAGATCTCATCGCATCTTTTCGATGGGAAACTCGAAATCATCCTCCGTACAGCCCCGATCTTGCGCCCAGTGACTACCATCTGTTCCTGCACTTGAAGAAACACCTTGGCGGTCAGCGTCTTCAAGACGATGACGAAGTGAAAACAGTGGTGATGCAGTGGTTAACAAGTCAGGCGGCAGATTTCTATGAGGAGGGTATTCAAAAACTGGTACAACGTTATGACAAGTGCCTCAATATTGACAAAAATTATGTAGAAAAGTAGATTAAGGTACAGGCTTTCATGTAAAAATAAAATTATTGAGATATCTTAGCACGTCTTTTTTTAATTTCAAAACGGTACTTACTTGAAAAACACCCCTCGTATTCTTGGCGGTGACTTCAGTTGTGTGTTATCCAAGAAGGACCAACATCCTCATTTCACCACGTGACAGGAACTCAAGCTGCTCGTGCATGAACTGAACCTCATCGATACTTGGGACCACGTGCATAGTGATCGACCTGGATATACGTACGTCACCAGCCATTCAGAAAGTCGTCTTGACCGTGTCTACGTTTCCCAAGGAATCGTTAACTGCCACGCTTGACGCTGAGTTATGGCCTACCGCCTTCTCCGACCATATCGCCTACATTTGCACTGTTTCGCTCTAGAGGCAGAAGGTATGGCGCGGTCGAGGCCTGCGGAAGCTGAATGTCGCCCATCTCAAGGATCCGGAATGAAGGCAGGTCGCAAAGACGACGTGGAAGAACTGTGTGAGACGCCTTCCAGCGTATCCTTCAACACTCAGGTGGAGGCTCGACTGCACCAAATCTGCTTTACGTCGTTCGATGATGAATTACGGTCGCGACAAAATGCTGTGGCAACGACATACCGTGGAATACTATTTCACAATTCTCCGGGAACTATCGAACCATGCCCCCTCCGTTCGACAACAGGTTGAAATTCAAAGGACTAAGGCGATGATAATATCCTTGCCTTGAAGGCACAATAGTAAGTGCAAGATGTCATGATTGTGTGCTAGGAGAACCCCCGTCCTTGCATCATATTATCCGAGAGAAGCAGCGGTGTCGGAGAAAGCTGGTCAACGCCCTCGACATGCCAAATGGTCGTCGATTAATGTCCCAGAATGACTTAGTAAACGCCTTTGTGGATCACTACAAACAGTTCTACGCAGCAGAGGACCAGAACTTGGCGGTAACGACTGATGTCCTCCGTTCCTTGACAGGTAACCTTGACGGGGCTGCTGCGGAGATTCTCACAGCGACAATTACGGCTGATTGCGCCGCTGATGCTCTTTGTAAGGGTGCGGCGAACAAAGCTCCAGGTCCCGAAAAGTTTGGTTCAAATGACTCTGAGCACTATGGGACTTTACATTTGAGGTCATCAATCCTCTAGAACAACTTAAACCTAACTAACCTAAGGACCTCACACACATCCACGTCCGAGGCAGGATTTGAACCTGCGACCGTAGCAGTCGCGCGGTTCCGGACTGAAGCGCCTAGAACCGCTTGGCCACCTACCCGACGAGTTTCCGCTCGAGTCTTACCGTACATTTCACATCATGAGCTCACGCTGGACTGTGATGTATGAAGAACTGATGATCCCTGACCTTCCGCTGCGACCCGAATTCGTAGAAGGCTTGCTTATCCAGGTCACCAAGCCATCGGGAGGTCGCGGAGTTGGACATTATCGGCCGTTGACTATGTTAAATTGTGACTTCAAGATTTTTATCCGGATTCTTGCCGCTCGCCTTCGGAGCGTCATCCCTCAAGTCATTTCTCTGTACCAAACGTGCTTTGATGGTGACAGTAACATTCAGACGGCACTCAGCGATTACCGTGACGTCATAGCCCTGGCCACGACCTGTCGAAGTCGAGGCGCCTTAGTGACAGTGGACTTCGACCACGGCTTTGATAGAGTGAGTCATGACTTTCTATAAAAAGTACTCCGACGGATGGCCTTCCCCCACAGGTTTATACACATCGTCTTGCGGCTCCTCCGAGGTGTCACGTCGCGAGTGCTGGTCAATGGCCGTGCGGCGGGCCCTCTTAATGTCATCCGGCCGGTCCGTCAAGGATGTCCGCTGTCGATGCTCCTATTCGCCACCGTCCTTGAGCCACTGTTACACGGTTTGAGGAGCCGGCTGACAGAGATAACAATGAGGGGGCATACTTTCATCTGCCGCGCCTATGCAGATGACGTGGTTTTCTTGGTTCTATCGGAGGATGAAGTGCAAGAGGCACTGGCATGGATCAACCTGTACCGGACTTCTGCGGGCAGCTGTGTGAACCTGACGAAATCTAGCTCTCACTCTAGAGGTCTTCCAGCAGAGAGTGTGGCTTGAGTGCTATCAGTGGACAAGCTCAAGTGTTTGGGGATCACCTTCACGCGTGATATATAGCGCACGATCTCATTTAACTGTAAAAGCCTGCTTCAAGCTATCCGCACGAACAATTGTGGCAACCTTCTTAGGGTATTGGACGTGTTACAACGGGTGGATTTTGTTAAAACTCATTTAGTCTCGGTACTACCCCATTTAGCACAGATTTTACCGATGCCAAAGGCAATGGCACACAGACGCGTTCGGCTACTTTGTAAGCGTCGGTCTTATCTTCAAAGTCCGGCCTTGTCAACGTCCAAGCGAGAGCAGCTGCCCCTTATCTAAGTACGATGGTTAAATCGTGGACCCGCAGCCGAAACGGATTATCTGGAGGACTGATTAACTTACTGGCCCTTCCCTCTCGAGTGGCCCTCGTTGCAGTAGCCCAAATTTCTTCCTTTCTCTGTCATGTCAGGACCTTTTTCATCGAATACAGTTATGTCCATGTTGACTTACCTAGTACCAAGAACGTTACGGGTTGTGATGTTTACCGCCTAATGATGAGAAATCATACTTGGAATGTTGTGGAAAGCCGACATTCTGCGATCGCATGGCCCGTGGTTTGGCGTTCTGTGCACCACGTCCTCCTCGACATGAACCCTCGTGCGACCTGGTATCTGGTCGTTAACGGAACTTCTTCTACATGCAATAAAAATAACAGATTCACCGCTGTGTCCCATTTCTCACACGCTTGATACGGACGAACATCGACTGATGTGTGGATCTTCTGGAGAGGTGTGGCAGCTGATTCAGAAGATCCTTGCCTGTCTTCTACGTACGGCTCCCCATGCCGAAATCACTTCTGTTCCCAGGTGAGACATATTTCCCGCGTACGAAGACCAACGCTGTGATCTGCATAAAAGGCATCTCGATCTGTTACTTGTTCCATGAACGTTATAAAAGTGTTCTTGATTTTTGGACGTTTCTGCAAGATCGCTTTACTTTTCTCGTGCACCATCCGCGATACCGTCAGTACTATGCCTACTTTTTGGGCAGAGCCTTCTTCGATTCCCCCTGCAGCTGGGGTGTCCTAGGTATGAGGTGATTTCAGTGTGATTGTATAATACCAGAACTCGGTTCAGTGTACAGGAAAAATGCAATATTCTTCGTGGAGACGTGCCTGGAACATGCCTGACTGCCTTGGGATTCAGAGTGCGTCTACCCACAAGTAGGAGTGACGCGGATGCCATTTTGTTTGTTCTCCCAGGACGGTGTTTTCTTTAATTTCTTTAGTTCCCTTTGTGTTGTGTTTGTTACTGATCGTAATTACACATCAATATTTTTCGCCTGGAGGGCGTCTTATGTGATTTCAAAAGCATATAAAACATAAACAAAAAATAAAAATAAAAATAAATTGGTATGATACATGATCAGAAAAAAACTGGTGTTGAAAAAGTTTCCTTTTTTAAGTTTCCAAGAAATATTATTTTTATTTTATGAAGAAGATCGTCACTTATTTTAGAACACCGTCACTTATTTTACAGCACCGGAGATTTTTGCTTTGTCATTAAAAAAAAAGTAAGCAGGAGATCCCGGGTTCGATCTCTGTCCAGGAAAAAAAGGTAGCGAAAAAAAATAAAATATAAACAAACGAAAAAAATACGTAGGAGATCCAGTGTTCGAATGCCGGTCTGACATTCATTTTCACTTGTCACTGCTGATGTCGCGCAATGTTCTGATGCAGCTGATATCAGGAGCCCATTCTCTTTTCATAATATTTCCATAATATGTATCACAGCTGCAGCTTCTGCATAGTGTCTGTTCTTTCGGACATGTCCAAATAAACAGACGCCATGCATTCACATAGAATACTAAGTTTGTTTCCAGGCAAATGGGAATTCCCTGGTGAACTTAATGTGGTAAGGGGGTAAGGGGGAGAGCGAGAGGCGGGGGGGGGGGGGGGGGGGGGAAATAGTGACAGGTGACCTTGGCGGAAAAACCCCAGAAAAAGTCGGTTGTCCAACCAGCAACTGTTACAAAGAGAAATTCTCGAAATTTCCTTCAAAGAAACTAATATTTCTGCAATCTTTACGTTGCACTGGCATAAAGGATCATCAACTGTATTTTGTTATTCATTCAGTTTTCTGTAACAGTTGCGTACATATTCCTTAATTGTGACTAATTTCTAATGGGCCCGTTCATTTTCGAACCGTTGCATGCGTTTTATCATGTCATTGTAAAATAATTCCTCTTTGCCAGAGTAAGACAGATCGAATATATACTGTAAGAACGGCACAGAACTGTTATTACTCTGGCATTATTTTGCTATGCAAACGCAGAAAATCGTTCGAAAATGGAGGTAATAGTTCGAAACTAGCCACCGTTAAGGAATATGAATGCATCTGTGATAGGAAACTAAATAAATAGTATGCTAATACTAGTATGTTAATGCTGCAATTGTGTTACGGCAGAAACGATGCGATTTTAAATTCCTCGTGGGAAGGACCAATCGGAAGCTGTATTGTGGTGTTCATGACGACTCAGTCATCAAGGCAGAGGCGTTATTGAGCCAAAGAAACACCGGTGTGTCTCTGGCATGACTCACTGCAGAGGTCTCTTCATATTGTGCCAGTGAATCACCCTTTCACCGAGCATATTATTTACTGCTTTAGTTTGGTTCTGCTTTTCGTTGTTGTTGCTTCTGGCATACGATTTTGGCTTCACCCACCGACCCGATTTGGTTCACTACTCAGGACATAAATTCATTCATCTCGGAATCCTGCTGACTGCACTAGAACTGTTTTCAGTGATGAATCCCGCTTTGAACTGAGCCCTGATGATCAGTGAAGAAGAATCTGGAGACGCTCCAGACAGCGGTGGGATACCAACCTGACTCCTCATTTCATAGCATTACATCTCTTGCCTGCCCGGTTGGCCATGCGGTCTAACGCACGGCTTTCCGTGCGGGAAGGAGCGACTGGTCCCCGGCACGAATCCGCCCGGCGGATTTGTGTCGAGGTCCGGTGAGCTTTCCAGTCTGTGGATGGTTTTTAGGCGGTTTTCCATCTGCCTCGGCGAATGCGGGCTGGTTCCCCTTGTTCCGCCTCAGCTACACTATGTCGGCGATTGCTGCGCAAACAAGTTCTCCACGTACGCGTACACCACCATTACTCTACCATGCAAACATAGGGATTACACTCATCTGATGTGAGACGTTCCCTGGGGGGGTCCATCGGGGGCCGAACCGCACAATAACCGTGGGTTCGGTGTGCGATGGCAGAGGGGTGAAGTGGACTGCGGTAGTCGTCGTGGGGTTGCGGACTACTGTGGCTGTGGTGGAGACGGAGCCTCTCCGTCGTTTCTAGGTCCCCGGTTAACATAACATAACATAACAAGACCTCTCTTGTTTGCCATCTGCGGTACACCTACAGCACAGCGGCACGTCGATAATATTCTACATCCTGTTTTGTTGCTCTTCATAGCAAACCATCCTGGGCTTATATTTCACTAAGCTAGTGTTCGCCTGCACATGGCGATATTTTCTACTGCTTGTTTTCGTGATTACCAAACCCTACCTTGGACAGCAAGGCCTCGGAATCTTTCCCGAATTGAGGACTTTTGGAGCATTATGTGTGGGACCCTCCAACTATAAAGGGATTTTTACGATTGGATAGAATTCGGCACAATACCCTTCAGCAGGTCATCCAACAACTCTTTCAATCTATTCCATCACGAATAACTGCTTTCTAAAGGGCCAGAGGTGGATCAGCGCGTTACTGACTTGGTCAATTTGTAAATTTCTTTCTCTTGAATAAATAATCTGTTTTGAGCCGTGGCTGGCTCATGCTCTGCGCTGGATTAATCCTTGTTTGCTATTCTGTGTTTAGTCTCCCGCAGTTATCGCGATTATGCTGTTATCCTCTCCCTCCGCCCGTGGCAGCAGCGGTGTGTATCAATATTCACACCTTGGACTGTCTTTGACCTGGCGCTTATAGCTTCCGGCTGGGCGGTGTGCGACCAGTCGGTCGGTTGGCGTGGAGCAGCGAGGAATTCTCCGCGGGACGCAGTTTGGCTGGGGCCGCTGGCGGTCTCTATGCATGTCGGAGTCTGTGGTGCTGTTCCCATTGATACGAGGTCCGTGGCTCACCGACCCTGGACACGGAAGTTGAGTTTTGATTTAATCTATCAGGAAGCCAAGACTGTTCACATTGTGTCGTTTGTAGTTCGTTGTCGGCTGTTGGGATATACCCTCGAGCAACACCGTGGTTTTCAAGTTGGAAAATTGTAGCCACCCTCAAGCGGAGTTTCACTGTATTTGGTTATTTGAATTGAAGTGCACCGGCGGAATCTTATGCCTTGTGGCCGTTAACCTTCCAGTTACCAATCCTGGCAGTTGATGTGAATTCAGGCAGTGTAGTTTCCTCATCGTGTTGTTGCTGTCCAGCACGGTGTGTTGTTTGACAGCTCCATGTATGATTGGTTGTGGGCGCCAATATCTTCTACGTTGTTCCGTTGAACTCGCCGTTGTGCCCTGGTCGGGTGAGGTAGAAGTTATCCTGTCGGTGGGTCCGTTGACTGTCGGTGGTCGGCCGTTGTAGCCGAGCGGTTCGAGGCGCTTCAGTCTGGAACCGCGCCACAGCTACGGTCGCAGGTTCGAATCCTGCCTCTGGCATGGATGTGTGTGATGTCCTAATATTAGTTATGATTAAGTAGTTCTAAGCTCTAGGGGACTGATGACATCAGATGTTAAGTCCCATAGTGCTCAGAGCCATTTGAACCATTTTGACTGTCGGTCGTTTGGGCTGTCGTTGAATAGTGAAACATTGGCATGACTGCCCGTCTCACCTAAGCGAGCGTTAGTGTTTGAATTCCAGGCCGACCCTCGAACATCTGAGCGCCCTTGGGTGTACTGCCCTTTATTTTTTGTTTTTGTTGTTTGTACTTGTATGGCTTCTAGCCGATTTTTTAAAAATTAAGGTTCTTTTGCCGTTAAGGCGTAAGATTCTTTAGGCCTTCAGCCTAATTTAAGACCTTTGGCATTTTAAAGGTTTTAATGTGATTGAATTTTAAGTGTTGGGCCTTCAGCCGATTTTGAGTTTGAGTTGCTTTGCTCTTAAGACCTTCAGCCTAAATTAAAGAACTGTTTCACGTAAGGCCTTTGGTATTTTAAAAAATTAGTGTTATGGAGTTTTAAGTGTTAGGCCTTCAGCTGATTTGAATTTAACTTGTTTGCTCTTTAAGTGTCTGATTCTTTGGGCCTCCAGCCTAACTAAAGAACTGTTTTAAGATTTTTAAATTAAAGTTGCGTTCAGCCGCTAATTAAGTCCCAAAGATTAAAGCTGTGCGTTGAAAAAAATTTTTTTTTGGCTCTTGTAATATTTGATCAAATAATAAAGTTGGATGTTCGAGTGTAACTGACAGCCCCTTATTTTGGCCACTGTCCACAATTTAAGCTACCTGTCCTTTCCTGTGGGTTAAGCTGGGCGTCATGTTTACCTGTATATTTGCGTCACTTCTACCGATTTCCTCCCATTCTGATAATTCCTTCGTGGTACGTTGTTTATTCTGTCTTAGAGTGTATTTATAAATTATATACACAAAACTTCTTTGTGAATCAGTTTCTCCATTAGTCAATACGATATAAAGCCTAACAGACACTCACAGATGTCGCTATATTTTGTTCTCCTGAACATTGCTAGCGATATGCGTATAGATGAATCACGGTCTCGGGTTCCATAGCATGACACTTTTCGCAACATTTCGACAGTGTGGACATTTTCTGAGAAAAAATGAGGCTTCATTGCATCCCATGATTCCACTATCTGATTCTATTCTCTTGCCGATTTTCTATCCAGTGCTTCGTTCGACAATGTCTTCCAAGAAAAAGAGTTATAAGTTTTTGTATGTTACCATTCGGCTGTTTGGGTCTGGGAAGCGCGAAGTTCTTAGTATAAAACTCGCATTAAATAAATTCATACACGACTTACCCATTGGTAGTATGGTAGAGGTTGAAAAAAAGTGACTTAAACATTTCATTTAACATGCTGCAACGTCAGCAATGAAGGAAAAGCTAAAAACGACACATGAGCAGCGGTTTCCGACCCTGAGATCTCATGCCAATAGTCCCAAAAAGGTAAACACGGAAATAAGCGTTACAAAATCGAAAATGTTTTTGAACACTCCAGTTTTTGAAATGGCGAAAGACGAATGTTCTGCCATTAACGTTCAATCAAATTAAAATTAACATTTTTTAGCCATAGTTAATATCTCTATGAGACGGTTGCTGCTACATGCGTTGAACTACTTTTTATGTCAGATTTCGCGTCAGCCAAGTAAAGTGTGCGGAACTGGATTTTCTACTGTGGTGCCAATGACAGCGAAAGTGAAGAACTGAATGAACTTGGAGCATTACTTACAATGTGTGATGGATGAAAACTAACCGAATATAAAAAAATTAAGAAGTAAGCAGTACCATCTCTGCAGCACCAAATGTTCATAGACGTGTGAAAGATAAAAATCAACAGAAACAAAACAAAAATCATGAAGTGGAGAACAGATGTAAAACAGACCGCTGTTGAGTATTTTGCAAGCGGAAAGCTGGCACAAGTGACTACAACCAGGCACCTTAGAAGCTGTATCACAGCCGGTGATAGAAGTGCAACAGATACTAAAGCTAGCATAGTCCAGACAAAAGAAGCACTTATCCACAAAAGAGCAATATTGATCTCAAACAATGTCTGATCGGGTGCCAGGAAACTGTTCCTAAAGAGTTGAATGTGGACTTTATGTTTGTAGGGGGATAAAAACTTGGACGTTGAGGAAGGTGAAAAATAAACGACTGCCAGCTATCGAGATGTAGTATAGGAGCAGAGGGTTGAAGATAAAATGGACTGATTCAGTATCACAAGAAGAAGTGCTGAGAACTGCAGGAGAGGCAGAGAGTCTACTCAAAAGTCACTGCTAGGAGGAACAACATACTAGGTGTTTCACAGTTCCTATTGTAGGCTACTGGGATTTGTGTAGGGTACTTCATAGATAAAGTTTTGACAAGGAATCCATATTCGGAACTATAGTGTTTGGGTGTAAAATAACTTTGAAAGTCAGATCACTTTCAAATTTCCCACTTGACAAGGGGGCACGAAAACTGCGAAGAGAGCAAGCGATACTGATGTACGATGGTCGTTCAATAAGTAATGCCCCACATTTTTTTTTTCTCAGAACATATTTATTGTTAAGAGTCAGAATTTGGTGACAATAAATATAAACATGTCTTGTCGATGTCCTATTTTTCTACATAGTTGCCATCACATTCTATGGCCATACGTGAAAGTTGTGGAAGAGCATGTATTCTCTACTGGTGAAAGCTCTTGTCCTGTAGGCGTAGCCATGTTTTCACTGCTTGGCTGACACCCACGTCATCTTCGAAGTGTGTTCCCCTATTCAGTGTGTGTTCCAACAATTCAAATGAAATACCCTTTCTTTGAATCCCGTGGAAACCATCGTGAACACCTCTTTGAATATCGGAAAGTCTGGATCATTGCAGACGCACTCCCAATGCTGACCGACAACTGTAGAGCAAATCGTCGAGTTGTGATGCGCCGGTCGGCACGAATAACGGCATCCGTGCGATTCAGCAGGTCGGGAGCCGTGGCTGTGACAGGACGTCCCGAGCGTGACTGATCATGGAGCTCTGTTTCTTAATTTCCTGAGGCTGTAACTTTCTTTACCCATCGCCGAACTGTACCCCTATCAACTGCAGCATCGCCGTACATTGCACACCAACGTTTATGGATGTTCACCATGGTTTCTTTTTCTGCGTACAAGAATTGAATAACAGAACGCTGCTTGTAACGTGAGTCGTATGTAGATGCCATTTTGACGCTGTACTGGGGCTCTGCCATCTGCCAGAACGGTTCGAAACTTCACCGGCGCACAGAACAAACATCAAATGTGAATTATCAATGAGGACGTTTGTGTATGTATATTAACAGCTTTTTTTTTCAAAAAAAAAATGTGGGGCATTACTTACTGAATGATCCTCGTAGTTATTCCAAGACAATCCACTATCGTTTCGTCAGAAAATGTGATTCCAGCATGATGGCGCACCCGTAAATTTTGCACATGGCGTCCGAGACATGTCAACCAAACAGAGGGTGAGCGGTGGTTTGGTCGAGATGGACGAAGACCTTGGCCATCAGGGCCGTCAGTTTTAGCTCCTGTCGAGTTTTTCATGTATGTACCTGAGAAGCGTCTTTTGGATGATACTTCAGTATGAGACTTCCGTACAGTCGGAAGAAGATTTTCTCGACGAGTACTGGCGGCAGCCGAAATTATTCGCCAAATATCAGGGTCTGTATGACAGCATGCGTCGCAGGTACGCCTTGTGAAACGAACGAGAAGCTCTTGTAGGACACACAAGTTCCATCTCATTGTTTCCGCAGCGAGGAAATCGTCAAGCGGGAGATATGAACGTGAACCGATCTTCAAACTTATTTTTCATGCAAATGGTACATTTCCGGACGTAGGTTCCTTAAAAAAACTTTATCTACTAAGTCCCCTCTACAACCCTTATAATCCTGATTTAGAAAAAGTGAAACATCCTTTAAGTAGCCATGTACATCGCCATTCATCCCATATCACTACTCTGACTGAGGGAAGGATGGGCAAGAAGACATCGAGGACGGTTGCGACAGGAGTTAATATTGGGTGATCAAAAAGTCAGTATAAATTGGAAAACTGAATAAATCACGGATTATGTAAATAGAGAGGTACAAATTGACACACATGCTTGGAATGACATGGGGCTTTATTAGAACCAAAAAAATACAAAAGTTCAAAAAATGTCCGACAGATGGCTCTTCATCTGAGCAGAATAGCAATAATTAGCATAACAAAGTAAGACAAAGCAAAGCAAAGATGATGTTATTTACAGGAAATGCTCAATATGTCCACCATCATTCCTCAACAATAGCTGTAGTCGAGGAATAATGTTTTGAACAGCACTGTAAAGCATGTCCAGAGTTATGGTGAGGCATTGGCGTCAGATGTTGTCTTTCAGCATCCCTAGAGATGTCGGTCGATCACGATACACTTGCGACTTCAGGTAACCCTGAAGCGAATAATCGCACGGACTGAGGTCTGGGGACCTAGGACTCCAAGCATGACGAGAGAGACGGTTGAGCACACGATCATCACCAAACGACGCGCGCAAGAGATGCCGATGGATTTTGTACGGATAGCATCGGAGGGTACGCCTCAGTGCCAACCAGTGTATGGAATGCCGGTGCGACGTGCGACTGCACGAGCGCTGACTTCCCGGTGCATAGACGAACCCGCTACAGTCTCCATTTCTTCCTGAACTGTCTCAGCAGCATTACGCCTTGTGCTCGGTCGACCACTACGGGGTCTATCGTCTAAACAACCCGTGGCTTCGAACCTCGAAATCATTCTCGTTTAATGAAATTTGCCAATTTAAATGGAATTTCATTAAATAATAAAAGTAAATAATCAGTTATCTTTTTTAAATTTTTTGCTTTTAGTTAATTTGCCTTTCTTTCTTTCTGTACGTACGAACGAACTTTGTTGTAGAACCTCTCATTTACGTGTGGTAATAAAAAATTCATTTAACGGAACTAAGTACATTTAAAATTACGTGAACTCATATTAACTGATTAAGAATATTTAGTTGAGAATTAAATCCTTTACATAATTTGGCCTTGGCACACATTTTCTAAATGCAGTGGGTTTCTTTTTTAAAATATTTACTGAATTCTTTCCCGGCGTTAGCTATGGAACACAAGACTGTCTCTATTAGCAGAAAACGGTTAAATATTGCCAAGCCGACGTTCAATTATCACTGATAAAACACACATTCCTATACATTTAAGTTATTTGAAAGAACCAAAATTGTTAAATTTCAACATTAACTATCCGCATATGAATGCACAAATGTGAACTAATTTAAAATCCGTAAGTCTCAGGATCGCTGTAAAAGAAGAACATTTTCTTAATTCACTGCTAATTTTTATCTGTTCCCGATTTACGGGTTTGGTTAATTTTTCTTAGCGGAACAATTTTTTAAATGTGCCGCCGCTGCAAATCGTTCGGTCGCGGCACAGCCCAGCAACACCGCTAAAAATGCTGAAAATTCTTTAAAGAAATAATATAGATGACATGGGCAAGCTAATTTACATTAATAATACACACTTTTGATAAATTATAATATATTTAAACCACAACAAATATTCAACTCACATTAGTTTGTAATTTCTCCTCTAATGGCGGCTAAATCTAGCTACAGACAAAAGACGTCTACCCATTCATAAAATGCTTCGTCGCAGCTTGCTCTCGCTTTCAGCTCTACAGGGAGACGACCAAAGAATACTCAGTACGTGGTGCTTTTATACTACTGCTGACTATTAACATCTCTTTGTAATCATATAACATTATTTTCGTCTGTGGCTGAATTTTACATTTTTGTTATCGCAGATATTGACACATTTCGCAATTATCTTATGAATATAGAAATATTACCATCCTAAATACAGAAAGAATATTACTACAGAAAATATTACAATAATAATGAATGTCCTTTACACAAAATTCAATAATATTTTTTGTTAAATAATTACAGTATTTACAAATTGCGTTATAGCGGCGTATATGGTACAAATAAATTTTAGTTTATTAATAGTGTGAGTTTGCCAGGGAACGTTACATTGCCCCCTGGCAGCATTTGGCAAAGAGTTTCTATATTTTGACACAATGGTGCCAGTAACGTTCTTTACAATTCTGTATTTTTTTATGGAATGGCTCTTTTAATTAGTCCCAGGGTTATATATGTTCATGGCTCCCCCATTTGGGCGAAGGCAGACAGGAAACCTGGGAAAAACTGTGCCGGAGCCCAGCCATCCCAGTTGGTTCATGATTAATCTTGTCTCTTTAACAGTCATTCTTTTGAATTGATATAGCAGTTTGTCATCAATGGTTACATAATATCACAGTCACATACAGTTCAACGAAAGTTTTTGTGTGTGATTAACAACTCGTTATTATCAATTTTTGCGATGTAGTGCAAGGTCACTTAGTTTTTTGAAATCACTTAGCACAACGTCACTTTTTATAATGTTCCCACTACCTACGTGTTACAAATCCATCTCCTACACTTGTTAGTGTTCATTTTCTCTTATCAGTTTACGGATATACATAATAAATGTTCAATGTTTATCAAAAATGGAGTCATTGACATGTTATGCAGTTTGTGTAAATATTTTGGAATATGTCAATAATGCTGTGGTTGGTGAGCGGTGCGGAGTGATTGTTGAGCGGCGCTCGGCGCGGCGCGTTGGCTCCGTGTAGGTCACCGCCCCCGGTGTTGACAGCTACGGCGCGGAGAGGCGTGTGGCTGTCTGGTCTGCTACGGGCCGCTGCGGCCGCTGCATGGCTGAAGTAGCCGGATGCGCATTGTATATCAGCTCGCCCGTGTGACATCTTCTTGTAGTGCTCCAGCAAACATGCAACAAGTTCACAAACAGTGTACTATCCTTATGGGCATTTTTCCTGCTGTGGGAAAAAAAACGCACACAGTTATTGGCAGTTATTATTCAGTAAGCCTTCACTAGTCTGGTTTGCACAATGTTTCGTTGTCATAGTAACCGTTTTATGGGCACACAATATTTTTTCACCATGTCATGGCTTGTCATTAGTCACACGCAAGTTTTCACCTTAGGACAAAATGTATCTCTGTAGTCAATGCGCTTTCCTAGCGTCCCTTGACACACAAAGAGTTATAGTTTGACACTAACTTGGTCCACCGTCCGTTATCGGCTCACTGTTCGTGTCGTGCTAGTTCCTTGTTCACTTGCACACACGGCGATGATACAGTTTCTTATTGTTTGTTCAAAACAACTTCGTGACGTATTGCTGCAGGTTTAACAGTCACTGTCTGTCTCTGCCACACAATACCGCACTTTTGTTTAAGTTTTTTTTTTTATTTACAATGTCCGTTGTGCGATTTTTGTAACAGCATATTCGTAACTTCTTTGTTCGCTCTTTACCAAGGTGTGTGATATTTGCGTACATGGTAACAAATATTAAAATTTCGTTTTAGTTTGCCCAAAAATCATCTATATTTATGTTCGAGTAGATTTTATTTGTGCATTCCAGCCGGATTTAGGCATATTGTTCAATAACTACTTTTAAATTATGTCTCACTTTACTTGCAAGGTCCTACGTAACTACAGTGTAGTCTCTGTAGGCTAAAATTGAGTTGGACTGTATCAGGCTAGCTCTTTTTTACTGATTGAATCTGCACATGCTTCAATTGAAGCTTCTTTGTGCGTAACTTTGCGTTACTTAAATTTGCAATAAGTTTGCGTCCCATGGTACCCTCGGGTCACTACTGGGTGCATTATTCTCTTTGATAACACTGGTTTGAGAATAAAGTTCTCAGGGTCTCATATTATTGATATTATTCTGGGTTCGAATCTGTCAATCTGACAGCTACACATACATACATATATAATAGAAAAGATTGTACCAAGAAATATTTCAAGTTTGACACACATATAGAATATTATGCAGTACAGAAACTAATCACTACTAAAATGTTCCTCCTGACTGATCTCTGTCACAATTTAACACTATAAATAATTGCACTAATCAGGTTATCTGTGCAGACATTTAGAGCATGTTTAAACTAACACTAATTAAAAGAAGACATAACACAAATATTCATAAATAAAACAGAAAATCAATCATATTCTTATAACTAAATACTTCTACACTAGTACATTATCTCTACAGATCACATATCATTAATGTTCATTCCTTTTCAAAATAATGGTGTACCTTTTTTACACATAACACATAGGACTATTAGTCATTTACTGTAGGAATATTTTCACATCCTTACGCGGATACAGTCCCCGTACTCTCCCTGAATGGGGATCTCCTAAGAGACAGCTACTATTTCCTTCTTGGACTAAGGAATGGAGTATGAGGCTCGACAGTAGGTTTTGTGAGGCTTCACCTCGATATTGTACTGATATCCCTTAACAATTCCTGGTCGTTCTGAAAATACATCTGCATAATTAGATAATAACTGTACCAAATCCTGCTGTTGCATTGAATTCAAATTTTCGGACTGTGATACTTTGTTCACAAGTGCGTCCACATTTGCTTTTAATTGATCACTTTGTACGTCTGCATAATAGAGATTTTGTCCTAAACAATGATTGTCTAAATGTAGTATCCACTGATTCCTACATTTTATGTTAATAGCATTACAATTAGGCACAGGTACCTCTTCAGATCTGAGCATGGACAGTTCCATCCTCCTACCCGCGTTCATCAAACTTAATTTTCCCCGAGAAAGGTCGATTATTGCGTCCCTTTCTCTCAAAAAATCTACCCCGAAAATGCAGGCTACCTTTAAACCCTTTACTACCAGGAATGAGCACGCTATGGCTTCTCCCCCTATATACATCTCTACCCGCACTTGGAGTTTAATTATTTGTCGCTGTGCACTGATGGCTCCAGAGGCTTTACAATTGTTCACAGGAAAAGTCAGCATACGCTTTTCTTTCCCCAGTACTCTGAATAAGTCCATACTCATGACACTGACAGTAGCACCTGTATCTACGATTGCTTGCACATCAATATTGTTAATTTTGATCTCTATTATCGCTTGTACTTTGTCTTTGTGCTCCTTTATGCACGTGGATGGTTCAGTTATTAATTCATGTCCCAATTGTACCCCGTCATTATACCTAAGGATACAGATTCCCGATGTTTTGTTCTGTGTCGGGCTGCTCTCACTCCCAACCTCAGCCGACGATGGAGAGCGTATCTCGGCTGAATCTAGTTTGTTGGATTATTGCTGGTGGATGGGTGTGGCTGCTCTGTGTCACTGACCTCCACTATGTGTAAGTTGTGTTGCGTCGGCCGCCACGGTTGCGCAATTGGCGCATTTTGTGGTGGCGGTCGGTTATTGTCATATCTTTCACTGTTTTGCCGGTCCGGACTGGGCCTCTGGTTCTGTGGCCAAGTTCGGTTTGCATCGTTATAGGTATTACTGTTCCACGGCCCCCTGGCATTTTTCCATCTACTATTGCTTGGTGGGCCTGTTTCATATCGGTCATCAGACCTCCTTTTCCGGTCATTATTCACCGGCGGACTATTGCCGTTCCGGTCTCTACCTCTATTCCCGTTTTGTACATAATCTTGTCTCCTATTGTTACCTCCGCCGTTTCCATTATTTGGTGGAGGCGTGTTATTTCGACCATTTCTGTAACCGTTTCCGTTACTTCTAGCCTGTTCAGAGGCTGCCTTAACATCCTCCTGAATCAGGTCAATTGAGTCCAGAACAGACAAGAAATGTTCTATGTCGTTCTCCGGTACGTGTATAAGTTTTTCCTTTACGTGTATCGGCAAGTGTGATTTCAAAAGTCTGATCAAATCCCGGGATGAAATCTGCTCGTCCCAGTAACGGGTCTTATTAATATATTTCTCAAAATATTTTCGCAAATTGCCTAATCGTGGAGAATACGGCTCTGGATTATATACCTCTTTCCGTAATCTCTCCTGAATACATGTTGACCAATATTTGGCCAAGAATGCCTTTTCAAATTGCTCATATGTGTCGCAACTGTCAGCTGCTTCGGTTGCCCATAATGCAGTATCTCCTTGTATGTAAGACATAACGAACTGTATTTTCTGTGTATGACTCCAAACGCTAGGCAAAATGTTTCTAAATCCCTTGATTTATACTACAGGGTGAACAGATTTCTTCTCCGTTGTAAAGATCTGAAACTGTCGGTTTCTAATCAGGCTTTCTTCAATCACTATTTTGGAGTGACATTTATTTGTTTCGCTAACATTGGTTGCAATTTTTTACTGCTGTATTTATATGCCTATCATTGTTGTACCTGACTGGCGTGACACACGCCTGTGCGTCGCCGTGCAGCAAGCTGGTTTCCAGCTCTGCTAGACGACGGTTGACATTCCGCTGACACAGCGGAATGTCAGTGTGTACCGCCTTTTTTAGGTCCTGCACTTCCGCATTGGAGCCTACGTCTTTGGCTTCAATAGCGGCGTGCACCTTCTCATCTATTTTTTTTTATAAATTCGTTTTCAATTTTGTGCACTTGTTCGGACATTTTGTGCTCAATTACTTGACTTGTGTCAATTTCTAATTGTTCCATCCTGTTAGCAAGTACACTAATTTCACCCACGATACTGGCGTTAACCACCTGGATATTATCTACTCTGTCGCTCAGTTCCTGCACCGCTTTGGGTATGGTTTCGTAGTTTTGTCTCAAACTAACAATCTCACTTTGCATAGTTTCCAAAGATTGCATTAACTGCAAGTCTCTCTCATTCAAGCGTTGATCACGCTCTGCTTGTTTAGCATCAAGTTCTCTATCGCGTTCTGCTTGTTTAGCATCACGTTCTTTATCGCGTTCTGCTTGTTTACGTACAAATTCAGCTTGGAAATTGAGCATGCGCTCGAACATAACTCTTAATGATTGCACTTCTGACACCTCACCACTCTCTGGTCCGTGTCTAGTGCTTGTGGGTGGCACAGTATTTCTACTATCAACTGAATCACTGGCTGGCAGTGGCAACATTTCTTGCCCTTCTGCCCCCAGATTCTCACATGGTACTTCCTGAATTACGCTACTAACATTACTTTGTGCCCCACTTTCTAACTCGGTATCACTACTTGCTAACTGTTGTTCATTATCCATGTTGATATCTTTCTGACTACGCAATCTAACCATAGTCAACAAAAGAAACAAAATCTGAACTAAATATCCTAACACTCAGGTTTCACTGACATAATCACACAAGAAATGGACATTAACTAATACACACTTACTATACACTACAATGACTAACTACCTAAATGTCCTGTTATTTTAAAACAAAGCACTAACAACAAGCACACCACTAATGATCCGAGAACACTGCACTGAGGCTACTTTACTACCCACAGGACAACTACACTGTAGCTTTACCTTTTGGTGATCTATCTTGGGTGCAGCTGCCCCCTGGTATTGTGGTAGGTAATTAATTTTTGATATAATGAGCTCTCTTCTTCAGCTTGCCTCTGGGTATATAGTGTTCTCATGCAAAAAATCATATACAGGTATTACCACACAATATTGGTTAGGCAATACATACAATACATGAAAAAAATTATTGGTTGGTCTCCAACAAAGTTCGACTACAATAATTCCCTAGTTATCTCATGGGTATTTTGTGGCCACTGCATATTCGAGCCCCACGTTGGGCGCAAATTTAATGAAATTTGCCAATTTAAATGGAATTTCATTAAATAATAAAAGTAAATAATCAGTTACCTTTTTTTAAATTTTTTGCTTTTAGTTAATTTGCCTTTCTTTCTTTCTGTACGTACGAACGAACTTTGTTGTAGAACCTCTCATTTACGTGTGGTAATAAAAAATTCATTTACACGGAACTAAGTACATTTAAAATTACGTGAACTCATATTAACTGATTGAGAATATTTAGTTGAGAATTAAATCCTTTACATAATTCGGCCTTGGCACACATTTTCTAAATGCAGTGGGTTTCTTTTTTAAAATATTTACTGAATTCTTTCCCGGCGTTAGCTATGGAACACAAGACTGTCTCTATTAGCAGAAAACGGTTAAATATTGCCAAGCCGACGTTTAATTATCACTGATAAAACACACATTCCTATACATTTAAGTTATTTGAAAGAACCAAAATTGTTAAATTTCAACATTAACTATCCGCCTATGAATGCACAAATGTGAACTAATTTAAAATCCGTAAGTCTCAGGATCGCTGTAAAAGAAGAACATTTTCTTAATTCACTGCTAATTTTCATCTGTTCCCGATTTACGGGTTTGGTTAATTTTTCTTAGCGGAACAATTTTTTAAATGTGCCGCCGCTGCAAATCGTTCGGTCGCGGCACAGCCCAGCAACACCGCTAAAAATGCTGAAAATTCTTTAAAGAAATAATATAGATGACATGGGCAAGCTAATTTACATTAATAATACACACTTTTGATAAATTATAATGTATTTAAACCACAACAAATATTCAACTCATTAGTTTGTAATTTCTCCTCTAATGGCGGCTAAATCTAGCTACAGACAAAAGACGTCTACCCATTCATAAAATGCTTCGTCACAGCTTGCTCTCGCTTTCAGCTCTACAGGGAGACGACCAAAGAATACTCAGTACGTGGTGCTTTTATACTACTGCTGACTATTAACATCTCTTTGTAATCATATAACATTATTTTCGTCTGTGGCTGAATTTTACATTTTTGTTATCGCAGATATTGACACATTTCGCAATTATCTTATGAATATAGAAATATTACCATCCTAAATACAGAAAGAATATTACTACAGAAAATATTACAATAATAATGAATGTCCTTTACACAAAATTCAATAATATTTTTTGTTAAATAATTACAGTATTTACAAATTGCTTTATTGCGGCGTATATGGTACAAATAAATTTTAGTTTATTAATAGTGTGAGTTTGCCAGGGAACGTTACACTCGCCACAGCTGCATTTGTCAACGGACCGTTCGAATCCCCCTCCTATGGCGATAGGATCGTATCGCTGAACTAGCACATTCCCCATTCTGATAATACAGCTTCACTAAAAGCGCCTTTTCAGGTAACGTCAACATGCTGCGACTGCTGGCGCATCTGATTCTCTCTCTCACTACAGTGCCTTTTATACACTATTGTCACGCGCAGTCACTGACGTTTTGCTGTCCAGCGCCATCTATCGGACATCTTGTGAACTTTGTTTTTTTTTTTTTTTTTGGGTCTAATAAAACCCCATGTCATTCCAAGCATGTGTGTCAATTTTTACCTCTCTATCTACATTATTCGTGGTTTATTAAGTTTTCAAATTTATACTTACTTTTTGATCACCCGGTATATGAAACTTAATCCAGCGGAATGTAGCGAGAGTATCGACAGACGAGTTTCAAGAAATAAGGAAGTTTGAGTGAGTCGACAAACATTCGGGTTGAGGAGAAAAGAAGATATGTTGTATTCACTCATTATTTCTTGCGTCCAGTCCACGATAATGTTATTTGTTTGAATGTTAACTAACGTTATTAATCTTAATTTTAAAAATGGGAGTTGAAATTTTCTTTTTTCATCAATGTTAAATTTGGGGAGGTGCTGTATTTTATTGTGGCTATTGGTTCACGAGTAATCATCTCAAAACGGTGATCTACAGGGTGAAAAGTATTTAAACCGACAAACTCTGGGAGGTTGTAGGGGACATCAAAGCAAATATTTTTCCCTAATGTCATTTTTTCCTATGAGGATTATTTAAACCGGTGGAGGCCGTATTACGCTCTTCAGTTGTAGGCAACTGCTGTCCATCAGTGTAGTAGTGCATTGTCTCTGTTTACTAGTGGAGTGATACACCTGGAGTGAGTACACTGAAACGGTTGGTGCGTACTACGTAGCGCACCACAACGGACGAGCTACACAGCGGGTTTATCAACAACAATGTCCTAATCGCCGTATCCCGCATCATACGACCTTTGCTGCTGTGTACCAACGTCTGCGTGAGACCGGGTCATTTAGCAGATTACCTGGACATGGACGCCGTCGCACGGTAAGAACGCTGCAAGTTGTGGAAGCTGTCTTGCAGCATGTGGAGCGGGATCCTTCAATTAGCATTCGTGCAGTTGCACGTAACATGAAGACGAATCAGACGAATGTAAGAACAGTCCTTCGAGAGCAATTGTTACGTTCATTTCACTTACAGCGTGTCTACAACCTGGAACCAGTTGATTATCCACCCAGAACACAGTTTTCGCAGTGGTACCTGGAACAGTGTGAAATGCATCCTACATTGCCATCCTCTGTGTTGCTTACCGATGAAGCAACGTTCTGGGGTGCTGGAGTCTTCAACATGCACAATTCGCATGTTCGGAGTGAGGATAAGCCACATGCCACAGTTACTAGCGCCCATCAAGTGCGGTTCTTCGTTAATGTGTGGGTCGGTGTTGTTAGGGACTGTTTAACTGGACTGTATCTGCCACCTAGTTGTTGTCTCTTGCTCATAAAAAAATGGAAAAGTGTTTGTTGGTTTAATTAATTTGCCACCAGAGAAATCTTCCTCTACCGGTTTAAATACTCCTCATAGGAAAAAATGACATTAGGGAAAAATATTTGTTTTGATGTCCCCTACAACCTCCCGGAGTTTGTCGGTTTAAATATTTTTCACCCTGTATAGACTGTCTATACACAAAGTCGCGCAGTAAGTCTACTGGAGTGTACTAGGCTTAAAGGAACCGCGCCAGTACTCACTTGAAGTGAGTGCTTTAATAAAACCACAGTATAATTCACGGTGGATGTCAACGAATTTCAGCTCGATTTCTTCGAGTACGAGCGCACAATGGCTCGCCAGTGGGCGTTGTGACGTAGTGTCATAACTGCGATTGCCCCGATAATTCCAGCGGATTACAACAAATCCCGGGAATGACATGGCGGAGACAACAAGTGTATCTGTCAGCTGGAGGAAGAATCAATCCCAGTGAACTGCGATACGAAAACAAATTGTCCCCTTTTTTACCTGTCGCAATGGGATCAGTCTAATCCTCTGCCAGGTTTTGCCGTCATCACAGTTATCCCGGGGAAATACCGGCAGGGCTGCCACCACATGAGCATGCACTGCTCCCCCACCCCCGCACCACCTCCGCCACGGTGAACTACCCCTCCCCTTTTACGTTAATTTAACATTTGCGCGCGCACGCGCCTGTTCGGTGGCTAGGTGCAGCGCGTGTGTAGGTGCGTGTGTGTTATTGTTTAAACGCTTCTGATGAGATCCATTACGTGATTGATAGCTTCTAGACCGCGTCCGTGCCGGCCGCAGTCGACGATCTCTCTCCCCTCCCCCCCTTTCCCCCTGCTGCCGCGCTCGATGACGTGGCAAACATTGTCCGACATGCTGCCGCCTCGGTACGGGTATGCGTGCACGCGTGTTGCGTATGCTTCTGTGTGTGTGTGTGTGTGTGTGTGTGTGTGTGTGTGTCGGGGAGACCGCCTGCGTAGGCCAGCTCCATTGTGTCGCGCTCGATGCAATATTTTTTTGAAAAAAAAGAGGAGGAAAGAGAAAGTGGTCCAGGGGGGGTGGGGGTGCAAAAAAGAACCCAAATGCCGTGAGCGGTTCGGTGACATGAAAAGTGGGTCATAATTGTTACTCCGGCTCCTAGCGCGGGCCTCGGCGGCTGTGTTTACTCTGGGCGCGGCCGCGACGGGACGGGGCAAACCGCTACGGCTTGCGTGTGGAGCTTTTTAATTTCATTTTTAATATCGACTCTTTTATTCGCATATTTTAATTTTAGTTAACGTCTGCTGCTGCTGGGCGGGGAGGAAAAAAGTAAGCAGATCCGGCCCTAGTTGCCCCCGCGACAGGGACAAAAAGCAGTGGCGGGTAGTATACGACGGGGGTAGGTTAGGTGGAAAGGGGATTGGGAGAGGGAGATATGGGTTGGGGGGGGGGGGGGAGGTGTACCACCGAATGGAACACACTCGCGTCGTGGTGCTGGTGGTTGGATCGTGGAGGCGAAACCGAAACGCACAGGCGATACTGTAGGCCAGCCGGTACTGTACGAATGGAGGATAAGTAATGGCGCCTTATTATTCCGATAGCGGTACCTTTTTTTAAAATTGGATCACTCTGCGTGATCGGTGGGCTACAGCGGTAGAACGGGATAAAAGCCCTGGCGGGGGAGGCGATTTTAATTTGCGCGATGTGGGCCGCCGATTGGAGGTGAGCGGCACAATCTAACGTGATGACATTCCTTGATGACACTCCTTCGAAAATGCTACCGTACCAATGTTTGACCACCACACAGTCTACAAAAAGATAGATGCTGATCTAAGCACTCCCACTACGGAATACAATTAAGATTTGATTTTTGCTGCATGGGCTAAAGCATCTTTCTGTGCCTTACGATTAGTCTTCTAATGTTCTATACTTTATCAGAGACTATAAAGACTCAGATAGTAGTTTCAAACTGAACTGAAGATTGTAATACGAAAGCGTCCTAATTGGTTTTTATTCTAAACGAAGCGCTTTTCAGTGCTATTATGTTCTCGGTATGTTGCATGTTTCAGTACGTATCCAGGCGCCAAACCATGGGGAAAGCCTTTTAAACATGTGTAAGGAGATGGCATATGGTCTTTGTCCTGCAAGCACTGGAGTTACAAAATTTAACAGAAAGTGGCTTTGGTAATTACAGTTCTCCTACTTAAAAATCTAATGCTGTATTTCTGTACTTGTATTAGAACGAATAAAATGTACTATCTCAATATTTATGGCACTTGGTACAAAAACTTTCTCTCTGCTTTTTTGTCGAAAACTAACAATTTTGAGACCTTGGCTGTGTGCAAAATACAAGCTGATTCTTGCAAAAAGAAAACAGCAATCAGCGACTGTTAATAACAGTACTTATTTACACAAATAGCGCCGTTACCGGTTTCGAGCTAGCAGCTTCATCTTAAAATGGCTGTTCACGTTTATACACAATCGGAAAAAAATCGCAACACCGAAAAATAATTAATGTAGAGCAATGAAATTTCGGGAATACAGTTGCCTACGTAACATATGTAGTTAATTAGCAAGCAAGATCACAATTTAATATAAACGTGAGATAAGCCAATGCGAATGTGAAATGATGGTAAATTAATAATTGGTGTAGGCGTCGGAATGTTGAATGCAAGCATGCAAACATGAATGCATTTCGTTCTACAGGTGCCAGATATCAGTTTCTGGGATTGAATTCCATGCCTGTTGCACTAGGTCGGTCAACACAGGCAAATGCTGGATGTAGATGACGCTCGAGTTGTCATCCAGTAATGTCCCACATGTGCTAGATTGTCGAGCAGGACAAGGCACGTAGAGCACGGTGGGTTACAGCAGCGGCAAGTGGGCGAGCGTTATCCCGTTGGAAAACGCTTCCTGGAATGCTGCTCATGAATGGTAGCACAACAGGTCGAATCACCAGACTGATATACAAATTTGCACTCAGAGTGAGTGGGTTAACTACGAGACTGCTCCTGCTGTCATTCGAAATGGCACCGCAGACCAATACCCTTGGTCTAGGTGCTGTGTGTGCAGCACGCGAACAGGCTGGTTGCAGGCGCTCACATGGCCTCCTTCTAACCAGTACTAGCCCATCAGTGGCAGCGAGACAGTACCAACTTAAGAAACTACCCTCCAATGAGCTCTCGCTTGACACCAGTGGAGTCACAAATGGCGGTGGTTTGAGTTCAGTGGAATGCACACTACAGGACGTCTTGCTGGTAGTTGTTCTTGATGTAACCGTTTTGTAGCAGTTCGTTGCCTCACCGTGATGCCAACTGCTGCTCAGACTGCTGCTGCAGATGCAGTAGGATGCGCCAGAGCCATACGCCGAACACAATGGTCTTCGCTCTCGGCAGTGCCACGTAGCCGTTCGGAGCCACGATCTTCTTGCGACCGTACATTCTCGTGATCACCGCTGCCAGCAATCATGTAGAGTGGTTACATTACTATTACACGATCTCGTTCAAGCTCGGGGGGGGGGGGGGGGGGAGGGGGGGTTGGAGGGGGAGGGGGGGAATGATATCTTCTTTGTCGCCTTAAAGCCATTCTTAATTAACATCAACTCACCATGTCCAGTCTCAAGGGCAACTTAAGCGTACGACCATTGCAGGGTGTATTTAAAGCAAACATGAGCTGCATCTTCATACTGGCGCTACTAGTACCACTCTTGAGCTACTGGAGCGTAATTAGAATAGGCATCATTTCTCGGATGTAGAAACACTTCTACCAGATTTCCTTTATATCGCACAACTCCTCCTCGGTGTTGCGATTTTTTCCATCAATGCTTTATGTTTGTTGTCATTTACATTAGTTGCTCAAAACGGCCAACAAATTCTGTAAACAAAAATGTAATAAGAATGTGAACAGGCATCTGATGGCGAACCCGTCGGTTCGAAACCCGTAACGGCGGTACTAGTGTAAATAAACAGTATTACTATGAGTGTTTCGTAACTGTTTTCCTCTTTGCAAGAATCAACGTGTAAAAACTTTCTTTTTTTCCTCTAAGAACCAATCAGTTTCCCTCTATGGCACTTATAACGTTCCTTATAAAGTATTTATTTTCTAATACGGATCTGAGACGCCCTGCTAAACCCGCAGGACAGGACAGGTAGTTTAAGTTGTGGAAAGGAGCAAACATAAGCGGCTGTCAGTTAC
Source organism: Schistocerca piceifrons (assembly GCF_021461385.2). Classification (NCBI taxonomy): domain Eukaryota; kingdom Metazoa; phylum Arthropoda; class Insecta; order Orthoptera; family Acrididae; genus Schistocerca; species Schistocerca piceifrons. The sequence goes on from NC_060143.1 coordinate 511,645,630, forward strand.
ACCCGAACATACAGTCTTTTATTTGATCGTACATTATAAGATCGACGAAAAATTTAAAAAAAAACACACACGCAGCTTAAGTTTTGTAACTTAATTAGCGGCTGAATGAGCTGTACAATCTTATGCCTTAAGGGCAAGACAACTTTAATTTAAAAACGGCTGAAAGCCAATAAATTAAAGCTCAACCAAAATCAGAAATTTAAAAGGCAAAGCCTTAATTAGGCTGAAGGCCAAAAGAATCTGACACTTTAAGAGTAAACAACTTAAATTCAAAATCGGCTGAAGGCCCAACATTTAAGACTCAATAACATTAATTTTAAAAAATGCCAAAGGCTTTACATCAAACAGCTCTTAAATCAGGCTGAAGCTCCAAATCATCTGACGCTTTAAGGGCAGAACAACCTTAATCTAAAAATCGGTTAGAAGCCATACAAGTACAAACAACAAGAACAAACAAGAAAAGGCAGTGTACCCAAGGGCGCTCAAAAGTTCCGAGGGTCGGCCTGGAATTCAAACACAAACGCTCGCTTAGGTGTGACAGGCAGTCGGCCCAACCATTGTCGATCCGACGATAACCCAACCGAGAGACAGTCAACGGGCCCACCGACAAGATAACCTCCGCTTCACCCGACCAGCACACAACCCAGGGAGTTCAATGGAACAATGTAGAAGGTATTGGCGCCCACAACCAATTATACATTGAGCTGTCAAACTACCAAACAAAAAAAAAAAAGTTCAAATGTGTGTGATATCTTATGGGACTTACCTGCTAAGGTCATCAGTCTCTAAGCTTACACACTACTTAACCTAATTTATCCTAGGGCAAACGCAAACACCCATGCCCGAGGGAGGACTCGAACCTCCACTGGGACCAGTCGCACAGTCCATGACTACAGCGCTTTAGGCCACTGGACTATTGTCAAACTACACACCGTGCTGGACAGCGACAACACGATGAGTAAAATACACTGCCTGAATTTACGACAACGGCCAGGGCAAGTAACTGGATCGTTAACGGCCACAAGGCAGCAAATTGCGCTGGTGCACTTCAATTCAAATAACCAAGTACAGTTAAACTCCACCGGAGGGTGGCTAAAATTTGCCAACTTGAAAACACACATTGTTGCTCTCCGGAATATCCCAACAGCCGACAACGAACTCCAAACGACACGATGTGAACAGTCGTGACTTGCTGGTAGATTAAGTCAGAACCCAACTTTCATGTTCAGGATCGGTGAGCCACGAACCTGGTAGCAATGGTAACAGCACCACACACTCCGACACCACATAGAGACCGCCAGCAGGCCCGGCCAAACCACGCGCCACTGAGATTTCCTCGCTGCTCCACGCCAACCGACCAACTGCCCCCACACCGCCCAGCCAGAAACTATAAGCACCAGGCCAATGATTGTCCAAGGTGCGGATATCGATACACACCGCTGCTGCCACAGGCAGAAAGAGAGGATAACCACATAATCGCATTAACTGCGGGAAACTAAACACAGAAGCAAGGTTTAATCCAACATGTAGCATGAGCCAGCCACAGCTCAGTCTCTTTATATTTTGTGATGATGGCGTCAGCAGCGTAATTCTTTGGTATGAAATCACCTTTCAGTCTTCTGCGTACAAATTATTTACGTACAAACATAGATACAGCGTTTCCACATTCTCCTGAAAAATATCAAATTTAGCACCCAGGAAGTTTTTCATTTTCAGTTTTCAATTATTTATACGTATCCACTGAATTCTTTGATCCTAATATCAGGCCGCTTACTAGATTGTGGAGTCACGGCTACGTCTGTTGTTGATCTTGTACCGTTGAGAAATTGATGCTGTTTGTTTTACATAGCACTAAGGCCTACAATTTATTTATTTCAATCCTCCAACTCTTCTGTTTAAGTTACCTTTGTGCTTTGGAATTTTAATGGCCTACTGAAAAAAAAGAAGAAAAAAAATGAAATGTCGTATGGTGTTGTTGGGTGGTATATACCAGAGGGAGAGTTCAGCCGCGTAGTCGAAAATGATTTCTTCCACAATGCACTCTGGCTCCTTACCTTTCGGGTATGTGAAAGTTCTGTCTTACGTCTAACTGTAGAATATACACTATATGATCACAAGTATCCGGACACCCCCAAAAACGTACGTTTTTCAAATTAGGGGCATTGTGCTGCCCCTACTGCCAGGTAATCCAAATCAGCGACCTCAGTAGTCATTAGACATCGTGAAAGAGCAGAATGGGGCGCTCCGCGGAACTCACGGACTTTGAACGTTGTCAGGTGATTGGGTGTCACTTGTGTCATACGTCTGTACGCGAGATTCCCACACTCATAAACATACCTAGGTCCACTGTTTCCGATGTGATAGTGAAATGGACAGGTGAAGGGACGTATACAGCACAAAAACGTACAGGCCGACCTAGTCTGTTGACTGACAGAGACCGCCGGCAGTTGAAGAGGGTCATAATGTGTAATCGGCAGGCATCTATCCAGACCATCACACAGGAATTTCAAACTGTATCTGAATCCACTGCAGCTACTATGACAGTTAGGCGGGAGGTGAGAAAACATGGGTTTCATGGTCGAGCGGCTGCTCAGAAGTCACTCATCACGGCAGTAAATGCCAAACGACGCCTCGCTCGGTGTAAGGAGCGCAAACATTAGACGATTTAACGGTGGAAAAACGTTGTGTGGAATGACGAACCACGGTACGCAACGTGGCGATCCGATGGCAGGGTGTGGGTATGGCGAATGCCCGGTGAACGTCATTTGCCAACGTGTGTAGTGCCAACAGTAAAAGTCAGAGGCGGTAGTGTTGTGGTGTGGTTGTGTTTGTCATGGAAGGGGCTTGCACCTCTTGTTGTTTTGCGTGGCACTATCACAACACAGGCCTACATTGATGTTTTCTTTCTTGCTTCCCACTGTTGAAGAGCAATTCGGGGATGGCGATTGTATCTTTCAACACGATCGAGAACCCGTTCATAATGTGGCGGAATAGTTACACGACAATAACATCCCTGTAATGGACTGGCCTACACAGAATCCTGACCTGAATCCTATGGGACCCCTTTGAGAAGTTTTGGAGCGCCGGCTTCCTGCCAGGCCTCACCGACCGACATCGATACCTCTCCTCAGTACAGCACTCCGTGAAGAATGGGTTGCCATTCCCCAAGAAACCTTCCAGTACCTGATTGAAAGTATGCCTGCGAGAGTGGAAGCTGTCATCAAGGCTAAGGGTGAGCCAACACAATATTGAATTCCAGCATTACCGATGGAGGCTGCCACGAACTTGTAATTCATTTTCAGCCAGGCGTCCGTATACTTTTGATCACGTAGTGTAGATGAGCGTTATGGATGGGTGGGTAGTGTCGTGTCACATCTTTGTTGTGTGATTTTAATGATGATGATGTGATGATGAAGGTGATGAGGAAAGGGAGAGGGTGAAATCCAGTGTTGACACATAGCATACTCCTCTCGAAAAGTATCAAGGCGACCATCGAACTTAACGTCCCCAACGGACCACCGTCAACAGAGCCGCATGCCCTCACATCATGAGACACTGCAGAGAGGTTTGGAATTTAATCCAGGCTATTGGTGCGAGGAATGGTGATTGGGAACTTTACGCCACTATCTCTACTCCCCTAGTTGGCTAAATGCTGAAAGTATAAATTGCTTCTATCTCCCGAATTCGAACCAGCGTACCTCAGAGTCAAGCGCCAACGTACAAGCGTGCGTTATAGACCTCGACTACGGAGGCAGATTCTCTCCCTGTACGTTCTAGCATATTAATGATTTGGCCTTGATATAACCATAGGAACGAATTTGGTTGTTCTCTGGCCCCAGTGCATGCCTTTTTGTTATCGATTTCTCAGGTTTTTCCTCAATAAAACAACTGCCAGTGTGTTGTTTAAGCCACGTGTCCTTTAAGTGTTTCTTTTAGTAGCACCTATGTTCCTTTGACCGCATGAGCGAGGGATTTTCTTTACCCCAACCTATGTAACAAGGATCAACAAGGATCCAACGACCGCCCGTCAAAGCTTGCATACTATGAAACATTAAAATTACTCAAAGCATACAAAGTGCTAGGCGCTGCCGGATTTCCAGTTTCATTTTACACTGAATACATTGCAGAATTAGCTGCTTCCCTGTCTTATATTTATGGAGAATCTCTCGGACTGGAATAATGCTGTGTGACTGGAAAGGAGCTCAAATCGCTCCTAAGTATGGAAAGAGTACAAGATCGAATGCGCGGAATTACAGACCAGTGTCGTCTACGTTCATTTCTTGCAAAAATCATGACGTTACTGTGTGAAAAGAAACCATTTTCACAGAACCATCAAGGATCCAAAGAAAAACAATAGTTTCGAACTCAGTTTGATTTATTCACACATCACATCTAGCAACGAATAGGTGCAGTTGACCAGGTGGGATCCATCGTCCTACATTTCCGACACTACGCCACATTGTTGATTTCTAAGCAGCATACGATCGTACGTATAACCTTCGTTTACATAAGCTTGACGCGATGAATATTTGATTAACAGCCACTTAGGCTCCAGCTGTCGCTTGTTACAAATCTCTATAGAGGCAAGTTAGGTATTTAGCTTTTCCTGTGTGTCCCTAGTAGCACGAGGACTATTTGGAAGTTAATACGATCGGACGCGAAATGGAAACCACTGTGAAAATCCGATGAAACTTTGCACAGATGTATTGTGCAGTGTCTTTAGTATGTCCGTAGATCGCGTCACGTCGCTCTTTTCAGTTCTGAGAGCACAGTGAGCACGTAAATATGCCTAAAATATAGTACCTCCCGCTAAGTATGAGGGCTGGTGAGAGATTTCGCCTGATGTCATGCCGCCCACATAACACAACTGTCATGCCGTTAGTTCTTCATGAGTAGAGGCCGGATTATATGCATCATAAAAACTTTAAAATATGCATACAAATATGCATGAAAAATGCTTAAAATGCATGAAAAGTGTCGAAATATGCAAGATCAAATAATAAAAAAACTTGGTAGTTACTGCGTGCATTTTACCTCAAAGTCGAACCTGTGCATATAATTTACGAGGTAGAGCGCCAGCCACGCGAAAAATCGATAGATTTAGAACTTTCTGGTAGATATTAAGGAAGGTGCCTTTTTGGGATTAGTTTTTAAAAATTTGCGAAATGGGGACGCATATCGTGTTTCAATGTTCCTTCTTTGCTGTTGCTGTCCGTAACAAGCGGAAGCGAAGCGAGTGAGTCGCAGCGAAACAATCGATTTGTACAGAGCAGACTTCAAGATCAATTGCACGCAGAGGGGCACGCTCAAAGACTCCGTAATATTTTATTTAAAAAACAACATATAATCATGAAATTTTTCAACAGCATTAACTTTTAATTAATACTATTGAACCAAACATCATTTACAATTTATGAATGGTGGGCTCCAGGTGGTTCCCAAGTCGTGCAGCGACCGTAAACCACAAAATTACCAAATATGCAGCTACCAGTCGCAAAATCATGTTTTATTTATTCACTTTTGCAAATCGGTTTCAACTGATTAACAGCCATCGTCGGTACTTTCAACCAATTTGTGCCCTGGGTAGTAATACTGTCTTAAGCAAAGGTCAAACATAAACTTTGTGTTTGACCTCTGCTTAAGACAGCACCGATGATGGCTGTTAATCAGTTGAAATCGATTTGCAAAAGTGAATAAATAAAACATGATTTTGTGACTGGTTGCTGCACATTTGGTAATTTTATCATTTACAATTTGTTTTACGTTTTTCTACTATTGTAAACACAAACGACCAAGTATTGTACAAAGTGTTCGGTAGTAAGATTGTGTCTCCGATCACTCAAAACATTTTTATAAGCTGAAAAGGTCCGTTCTGTATCAACTGAGGTAACTGGGCAGTATTTGAATTTGGGTGCTATGTTGGCACTTATTGTTTCTGGTAAAAGTTCACCCGTCCCATTCATAAAACTATCGATTTGGCACAAGCGTTCAAAGCCTGGGTTATAGTTTAAAATGTTCTCAGACTTTTCTTTAAGTTTTCTTGGGAAAACCTGTGGCAATTCCACTTGGCGACCGATCGGACCCTACTTTGCGAAGAAACCTTGTATTTTTCCTAAATTTCTTGTGTGTTTTTTTTCTATGTAATCTCGCGTTTTGTAACTGTAAGTGTAAATTCAGGAAGTCTGTTGGGCAGTTTTCATTTATTCTGAACAGCCAGCTACACAAATCATTAAGGCGTCAGCGTCCATTGGTGGACACATTAGGAGGGTAGCAAGTTGGATATCTAATCTTCTGTGTGAACTTCTTCATTTAGTATTGTTAGGATTCGTAGGATGTGTGAGTGCTGTGTGAGGACGCAGGAGGCGCTGGCTGCACTTCTCGAGCAGCTGAGTGTGCTTTTGGCTAAGGTCACCTGTCTTCAGGCTGCTGTCCCGGGGTATAGCGGCGGCGGAGAATCTGGGGCGTTGCATGGGATCTCTCAGCAGCAAAGGATGTCGCTTGTTTCTCCCGCGGTCTCTGCTGCCGAGGCACCTCCTAGTGTACCCGACACAATGGGTACGCCCTCGCAGCAGGGTGAGTAGCGGGTGGTAACGCATTCCTGTCGCTCGAGTTGGAGGACCAATGTAGAGACTGGCCGCCTGGCCTCTCCTACTCGTCCTGTGAGTAAACAAGTGGCGATTCGTTCAGCAAGATCCAAGCAGTCTTACGTGGTTTGTTGGTTATCGGGAGCTCCAGTGTTAGGCGCGTTATGGAACCCATTAGGGGAGATATGATTCAGGGTTGGAAAGAAAGGCAATGCTAAATCGGTGTGCACGGGTGGGGTCAGGGGAGGGGAGGCGGCGGCTACCCAGCGTGCAGGGTGTAGTCGTCTGCAAGTTGTGGCTCACACCCTCAGTTCATGCAGGTGGCTGGCGGAAGTGGTGTAGGCTGCTGGCCTTGCGCGCGGGGTGCAAGCAGAGCTCGCTGTTTACAGCATTGTTCCTAGATTTGATCGGGGTCCTTTGGTTTGCAGCTGAGTGGAGGGTCTCAGCCAAAGGATTCGTCTCGTCGGTGACGAGCTAGGCTGCAGCTTTCTGGACCTGCGTTACCGGATTGGGCATTGTAGGATTCCTCTTGATAGGTCAGGAGTGCGCTACGGAAAGTAAGCGGCTACTCGGGTAGTAGGTACATGTGGAGTACACAATATTCCTGAATTCCAATCAAGAACAACTGACAAGATGAGAAACATAGAATTAGATATCCTCGGTGTAACAAAGCAGCTTAAATCACTTAATAAAGGCAAGGCCTCCGGTCCAGATTGTATACCAGTCAGGTTCCTCTCAGAGTATGCTTATAAAATAGCTCCGTATTTAGCAATTACATACAACCACTCGCTCACAGAAAGATCCGTACCTAAAGACTGGAAAATTGCTCAAGTCACACCAATACCCGAAAAGGAAAGTAGGAGCAATCCGCTGAATTACAGGCCTATATCATTAACGTCGATTTGCAGTAGGGTTTTGGAACATGCACTGTATTCGAACATTATGAGATACCTCGAAGAAAACAATTTTTTGACCCATAGTCAGCAAGGATTCAGAAAATATCGTTCTTGTGAAACACAACTAGCTCTTTATACTCATGAAGTAATAAGTGCTATCGACAGGGGATGTCAAATTGATCCCATATTTTTAGACTTCCAGAAGGTTTCGACACCGTCCTTCAGAAGCGTCTTCTAACCAAACTGCATGCCTTCGGAGTATCGCCTCAGTTGTGCGACTGGAGTCGTGATTTCCTGTCAGAAAGGTCACAGTTCGTAGTAATAGACGGAAAGTCATCGAGTAAAACAGAAGTAATATCCGGAGTTCCCCAAGGAAGTGTAATAGGCCCTGATCCATATTAACGACATAGGAAACAATCTGAGTAGCCGTCTTAGATTGTTTGCAGATGATGTTGTCATTTACCGTCTTGTAAAGTCATCAGATGATCAAAACGACTTGCAAAATGATTTAGATATCTGTATGTTGCGAAAAGTGGCAATTGACCCTGAATAAAGAAAAGTGTGAAGTTATTCACATGAGTGCTAAAAGAAATACGAGCATATGGAATAGGTTCCTAGATACGTGAATGGCTCGAAGACTTCTTAAGTAATAGAAACCAGTAGGTGCTTTATCCTCGATGACGAGTGTTCATCAGAGGCATGGGTATTTGATATAGATCACAAGTCTCGGCTAAACATTTAAGATGACGGCTCGTATTCTCGAGCGGCTCTTCTAGTGTGGTTCTACTACTGCCTCTCTTCTAGGGCCCATCTTCTAATGTCCCTGCGCCGTATATTCTCTTCGTGTAGAGTCCGCTCCTGTCGTGGTGCGGCCCTAGTCAGCGTACTATTGGCTGACGTCGTCTCACAGCCTTCTCTACTGTTTCGTTCCATGCCGATCTGCCGGCTGCGGTTACGTTCCGTGCCGACGTGCCGGCGGTTGACGTAACGCCGGAACAGCCTTGACCGCGACTGACACTTGCAGCGTATTGAGGACATTGTACAGGTACCGCTCTTGGTAAAATACACTCCTGGAAATTGAAATAAGAACACCGTGAATTCATTGTCCCAGGAAGGGGAAACTTTATTGACACATTCCTGGGGTCAGATACATCACATGATCACACTGACAGAACCACAGGCACATAGACACAGACAACAGAGCATGCACAATGTCGGCACTAGTACAGTGTATATCCACCTTTCGCAGCAATGCAGGCTGCTATTCTCCCATGGAGACGATCGTAGAGATGCTGGATGTAGTCCTGTGGAACGGCTTGCCATGCCATTTCCACCTGGCGCCTCAGTTGGACCAGCGTTCGTGCTGGACGTGCAGACCGCGTGAGACGACGCTTCATCCAGTCCCAAACGTGCTCAATGGGGGACAGATCCGGAGATCTTGCTGGCCAGGGTAGTTGACTTACACCTTCTAGAGCACGTTGGGTGGCACGGGATACATGCGGACGTGCATTGTCCTGTTGGAACAGCAAGTTCCCTTGCCGGTCTAGGAATGGTAGAACGATGGGTTCGATGACGGTTTGGATGTACCGTGCACTATTCAGTGTCCCCTCGACGATCACCAGTGGTGTACGGCCAGTGTAGGAGATCGCTCCCCACACCATGATGCCGGGTGTTGGCCCTGTGTGCCTCCGTCGTATGCAGTCCTGATTGTGGCGCTCACCTGCACGGCGCCAAACACGCATACGACCATCATTGGCACCAAGGCAGAAGCGACTCTCATCGCTGAAGACGACACGTCTCCATTCGTCCCTCCATTCACGCCTGTCGCGACACCACTGGAGGCGGGCTGCACGATGTTGGGGCGTGAGCGGAAGACGGCCTAACGGTGTGCGGGACCGTAGCCCAGCTTCATGGAGACGGTTGCGAATGGTCCTCGCCGATACCCCAGGAGCAACAGTGTTCCTAATTTGCTGGGAAGTGGCGGTGCGGTCCCCTACGGCACTGCGTAGGATCCTACGGTCTTGGCGTGCATCCGTGCGTCGCTGCGGTCCAGTCCCAGGTCGACGGGCACGTGCACCTTCCGCCGACCACTGGCGACAACATCGATGTACTGTGGAGACCTCACGGCCCACGTGTTGAGCAATTCGGCGGTACGTCCACCCGGCCTCCCGCATGCCCACTATACGCCCTCGCTCAAAGTCCGTCAACTGCACATACGGTTCACGTCCACGCTGTCGCGGCATGCTACCAGTGTTAAAGACTGCGATGGAGCTCCGTATGCCACGGCAAACTGGCTGACACTGACGGCGGCGGTGCACAAATGCTGCGCAGCTAGCGCCATTCGACGGCCAACACCGCGGTTCCTGGTGTGTCCGCTGTGCCGTGCGTGTGATCATTGCTTGTACAGCCCTCTCGCAGTGTCCGGAGCAAGTATGGTGGGTCTGACACACCGGTGTCAATGTGTTCTTTTTTCCATTTCCAGGAGTGTACAACAGCGCAAGCTGCAAGATACGCTAACAGCAACATTTATGTTCAAGCATGCATCTCTCGCTGAGTTCTGTAAGTAGCGATATGAAAAGCGACAATCATATAAAAACACACCACTGTGAGCAATTCAAGAGAGTTCCTGTCTAGTAGACATGACAAAAGACAATGGACGGAGATGTGCTGCTAGGACCATAATAGAACGGTGTAGCCCATACGAATGTGTTACAGAGATGCCCGGAAATTAAGTGGGAATCCTAGGTAAAAAGGCGGTGCAGTTGTGACGAAATCCTGTTGGTAGTTTAAGAAAAGCTGTATTCGAAGAAGACTGTTAAACCATTCTGCTGCTACCAGCATACACCTCGGTTATGGAGAATAAGGTTAGGCTATAGCATGCAGAGAGGCATAATGACAGTAATTTACTCTCGCATACTGAGTGAGGATAAATTGCTGCCGTTATGTGTCAACATAATGCCTCCGGAAAAGGTCGAGAATGCGCCAATATTAATACGAAGTATCCTGTGGCATACAACGACTATGGAGAAGTAGATGTAGGAAAATCGCGCAACATGAGGTGGAAGACCCTTGATGGAGAATGGAAAGTAAACAGTTATTCAGGCTAGTGAAGACAGTGATTTTGTAGGGCGTGTTTCCTTCGACTTGATCACAGCATCACTGAATTGTGTAGTACATGTTGGCAACGTTCGGAACATGTAGCACATACACATAATTCTCTTTGAACTTAACACTAGCAAATTGTGGTGTCACCGCCAGACACCACACTTGCTAGGTGGTAGCCTTTAAATCGGCCGCGGTCCGTTAGTATATGTCGGACCCGCGTGTCGTCACTATCAGTGATTGCAGACCGAGTGCCGCCACATGGCAGGTCTAGAGAGACTTCCTAGCACTCGCCCAGTAGTACAACCGACTTTCCTAGCGATGGTTCACTGACAAAATACGCTCTCATTTGCCGAGACGATAGTTAGCATAACCTTCAGCTACGTCATTTGCTACGACCTAGCAAGGCGCCATTACCAGTTACCATTGATATTATGAATAATGTACCGTCAGGAGCGACGTTCACCATTTGTGGATTAAAGTTAAGTATTCCACCAGCTACGTCCGTTTTTTCTAAATTCTAATTTCCTTGACCTGTTCCAGACCTCACGCCAGCCGGCGTGAGCTAAAACGCGTGCCTTTCGGCTTCCTCTAGTAACGGTGTTGGCTCTCTTGCCAACCAACAACACAAATATCTGTAATCATCTTGACGTTCATTTGACGCACAGCACCGTACGGTAATGGGTCATGGACGGTGGTAAGACCGGAGCGAAAGAGAATTGAAGCGCATGAAATGTAGTGATACAGAAGAATACAGAAGAATTAGGTGGACTGATAGTATAAAGCATGAGAAGTTTCTCATCAGAAACGACGAAGAAAAGAACATATGAGAAACACTGACAAGAAGAAGCGACAATATAATAGGGCATGTGTTACAACAGCAGAGAATAGCCTCCATGGTGCTAGAGGCAGCTGTAGAGGGTAAAAACTGGAGGGGAAGACAGAGAATGGAATACATTAAGGGTAACGGAACGGATCCACAAAACTACTGTCGAATCTCATTGACTTTCATATGTTATAGAAACTATTTGTGAGCTCAAACATAATGACGAATCTCGAAAAATATGACCACACCTACCAACATTGATTCCGAAAACATTGATCACGCGAAATCTAACTTGCTCTTTTCTCGTGTCATATCCTGAATGCTATGGCTCAAGGAAATCGATTAGGTGCAATATTTCTTGACTTTAGAAAAGCCTTTAATTCGGTAACACATTACCGTTGCTTAACGAGAAAACAATTATACGGGGTACCAAGCAAAATTTGTGACTTGGCTCAGCATTTACTGGCATGTAGGACGCACATGCTGACTTGGATGAGTGTCGTCGATAAATCTAGAAGTAATTTTAGGTGTGCCCCCGGGATGTGTGTTGAGACGCTTGTTCGAGTTGTATGTCAATGACGCAGCAGACAATGTTAATAGCAAACTCATACCTTTCGCAGATGCCTTAGTTGTTTTTAATCAAGTCCCATCAAAAAGAAAGCTTCAAAACGTACAGTGAGGTTTCAACAAACTTTCATAATGTTGCAAAGATCGTAAACATGCTTAAAATACACAGACATTTAAAATTATATCCCTGATGTAATGCAAAAACGTAGTATCCTACGGCTACAATGCCAATGATTCCCAGTTATAATCATTCAACTCGTACAAATATCTGTGTGTAACAGTCGGTGGAGGTATGAAAATTAATCATCTCATAGCCTCAAGAGTAGTCAAGCAGGTGGCAGATTTCGGTTCATTGGCAAGGTACTGGGAACATGCAGTCATTGTGCAAAGGAGATTGCTCAACAATCACTTGTGTGTGCTGTCTTGGAATATTGTCCACGTCTATAGGACTCATAACGAATGAGATTAACAGGAGACACTGAATGTATACATAAAAGGGCGGCACGAACGGTATCAGGTTTGTCCGACGCACAGGAGGGCGTCACGAAAATGTTGAAAAACTTTAACTGGAAGGCTCTTGAAGATAGATGCATACCATCCCACGAAAGCCTACTTCCAAAATTTCAGGAAACAGTATTAAGTGAAGAATGTAGAGGTATTCTTCAGCTCCGTGGAAACAAAATTATACTATTCACAGCATACACAGAGACATATGAGTCGTTCTTCCTGTGTTCCCTTCGCGATAGGAAAGCGATGAAACCGTAACATATGGTACCATGCTAAGCACCTCTCCAAGGCACTTCACACTGGTTTGCAAAGTATGTGTGTAGATATAGTCTTAGAGCCTGTACTTGATACATATTCCCTTCCTTCAGCTGAGGCAGCGTTCTGTATGTCATATCATTAAGCTGACAATTATTTTGTTAATTCTTCAGTGATTTATAATAATAAGGACGGAAGTCCATCAGAAGCGCCGGATCTATAACGATGCTTATCATATTTAGAAGTTATTGATTAAACAAGACTGGACTGAAGATAGAAGTGTGAAAAATGTAAAAAAAATTGAAAATTGCTTGTTAAACAGCCGTTTTCCAATTATATTCTTTCGTAATCACGGGAGTTAGTCCTCTGTAATCAGTATTGATACAGACAAGATACATCTTTAAGGTGTCACTCTGAGATGTTTAACGGAAGCTTCTGTGCACGCGTTTCCCCCCTATTGGTCAATCAGCGTTCGGGCGTATATATCGGCAAGTTAACTTTACAAACTGCACTTCATTCCTGCTGCTTCGCGAAGACGACTGAGGGTTGTTTATTCCGACTGTCGCAGACCTGCAGTCTTGGTGAGATGTTTCTACTTATTGCGCTTATTTGAAGGAATTGTTCATATGCAAGATCCTTCTGTTAAGCGGTTCGTGGGGTGTTCGCTTTCCACTACTAAATTTTCACTCATTTCTTGTGCTAATATCGCTAGGAATTGCGGATGCTAACGTTTACTCATTCGTGTGATGTTGCAAACGATTCATATCTTTGAGAAGTCAGTAGACATGAGTCTTGTTGCTGAACAGAATTCTTCGCTCTCAACCCGAAACGCTATCCCTTTCTGTAGGGGTTGTGGCAGCCAGTTGCACGCAAACGTTTGTTGTGCCCCACCCTGCTTGTGTCAGCTTTAGCCAGCACCATTCTACCTAAGAATATAAGACTCTTGAGCGACTGACATATCAAGAGACCAAGAAGAAATTTGATGGTTTGAACCTTGCACATATGACGATGATCTTCGCTACAACTAAGACCACGTCATTCTATGTAGGAACATGACCCTCGTCATTTGTTCCTTTTGCGTTAGGCCCTCGGGGATACTCGTCCACACCCACTGCTCTGGTTGTTGGTGGCCCCCCTCCTACTGTTTCACCCACACCCATTTTGGGAACGTTGTCTCCCCACTTGCTGGGGGCATCAGTCCTCCACACCCAGCCAGATAAGCAACACCCTCCTCTGGCATCTCTCATGCGGAATAGGTCCCTAGGGTTGCTCCTCTCCCAGGTTTCCATTGATCTGCAATCGGATACAACCAGAGAATAAAGGAGCCACAGGCTCCTGGTCGTAGGATTTTGCATTCTTCCTCTATCCCTGAAACTATGGCACAGACATCGAAATGATCTTAGAAGAAGGAGGACAAGTAGTAATCCTCCAAGAATAAGGAGCTTTCGGTGGTCCACATCCGAGGCTCTGTATCCTCTCGAACAACCTGATTCAGAACCAATGTTTATTGACATCATATCCTCACAACTGGTGACCTCGGCTTTCTTGGCTCCTTCATGCCCCAAAGGATACCGATAGCGTGATTCTCCAGTGGAACTGCAGATTTTTTCCACCACCTGGCAACGAATCGACCTTTCATTTACGTTTCCCCTGGTTTCTGCATTGCCCTAGAGGAAACTTGGTTCCCAGCAATGTGGAACTCTACCCTCCGTGACTATCGGGCCTATTTTAACGATCCTATGGATTATGAAAGAGTGTTGGTGCACCTTGGACATGCGTTCTGAACGCTGTCTTCAGTGAACACATGCCACTTGATACACCTTTGGAGGCTGTGGCTGTTCGTATGACGACGTCTCTGAATTTTACCATGTGTAATGAGCAGCTGTCTCTATCTCAGAAGACATTGTCTGCATTGATTTCTCCCCCCCCCCCTCCCCCTACCCCCTCCGCCGTCCAGCCTTACTAATTTTCGGTGAATTCAATGGCCATAACCCTTTGTGTGGTGGTGTCATGACCACTGGCCATGGCAAAATTACCGAAAACTTGTTTGCGGAGTTCGATTTTTGGCTCTCGAATACGTGTGCCCCTCCACACTTCACTGTGGAATATCACTCTTATTCGTTAATTAATTAATCTTTCCATTGGCAGCTTTGGTATTCTCCGCTCCATCCACTGGAAAATCCATGATGGCGTGCGTGACAGTCATCACTTCCTGATCGTCCTGTCTCTTCCTCTATATCACTCACCTGCACAATGCTGACGAGGATACTTTCACTTCTATTGTCTGTTTTAGAAACGTGGAAGTATCGATGCAGCTGTCCAGAGCACAACTGCGGCGATCCTATTGGCAGCTGACTTAGTGATGCCATATTCCTCGGGATCCTCACCACTGGGAGAGAGTAATTTGGAGGACCTGCGAAATCATCATGGCAATTAGAGATCTGACAGGCTCTCCGTTCGATAAGCGACATCCATCGATTGAGCTGCTCATCGCTTTCAAATGGCGCCCTGCCTGTGTCCGCTACCTAATAAAACCGCATAAACAAGAATGCTGGGAACGACACGTTACTACCACTGGAACGTGTACCCCTCCTTCTCAGGTTTGGGCAAAGATTTGACGCCTCCATGGATAACAGACCCCCCATAGGTGTGCTTTGTATCTCCGTGAATGATGTTGTCTATTCTGACCCAGCCACTGTCACGAAACATTTTGCCCTAGCTTCTGGGCCTGAGAATTATCAGCCTGCATCTTGGTTCTCAAAGAGCAGGTGGAGTAAACTCACTTACCTTCTCACTACACGCCACTTGGAGCCATGTCAGGGAGCGGTACACAAGTCCAGTGGTTCAACCGCCGACAGGTGAACCAGTTTTGCATACACATAGGCAGTATGTAATGAACTACGCTCCCTGCCAAACGGATGCAGCGTATTCATTGCTTAATTTGGGGCCCTCAATCCAGCCCTCAGTTATGTTCGTTCTTGCACCAGCGAGACATTCTTAACTGGCAGTGACTTCTTTTCATGCTGTAGACCAGTGATGCTTCGACACCCATTGATTGTGACTATCCAAGACCTCTTTTCTGATCTCCATCACACTGGACCTTCCGTCTTCTTCGTCTGGAACCCTTTTCACGTTATGATCCCAGGAAATAAACATGCTGACCAGTCGGCCAAGTTGGCTACCAAGATACCGACTCTTGAATTGGGAATACTGGAATCGGACCTTCTGTCGTCTATATCATGTCCGTTGTTGGAAGCTTGGAACACAGAATGGTGTACCGTGGTTTATTTTTGAACAGTAGTGCAGGCAATAAAGGGGACTACGACAATGTGGCAGTCTTCCCAACGTACTTCTAGCAGGGATACACCGTTCTCTGTCAGCTTTACATGGGCCACACTCAGCTGAGCCATGGCCACATCCTCCGACGAGAAGATGCAGCCCACTGTCGGTCTGGTGCCCATCTGACGGTGCCCCATATCCTACTGGATTGCCGTAATTTGGCTACCTTACAGTGAAATCTTAAACTTGCTGGCACACCGCCTCTGGTACTAGCGGATGATTCCAGCGCAGCTGGTCTGATTTTGCGTTTTACCCGTGAAGGAGGTTTCTAGTCCTGTCTGTGAGGTAAAGTACTTAGGTGTCGTCGAGCCCTTGAGGGATTGGACTGGCCCTTCGTCACCTGCTCTGACCTGGGGGGACCGTGGCTGCCTTTTCTTGATGGTCGGGCATGGCTTGGCCTTCTCATATATTTATTTTTCTTACTCCTTTACATTTGTCTTTGTTGTAATATATCGGCGTCTTTGGTCTCTGTTCTGAGAGTTTATCAACTTCTCCGCGTTGGTAGTTGTCTTGTTATAACGGAGGGTGAGAGAACACGGATAAGAAGCAGAAGATGCATCTCCTACCACGTAACATGTCCTGGGGACCTCCAGCTGATTTCTAAGAGGAGCATCTCACCTACCTTACTGCTCCTCATCAACTTCTCATTTCTACTTGCTTCTGTTTCTTGTTTTTATTGATTCTCGGTTGCAGTCGAGTTCATCAGGTTTTGTCTTATGTTCTTCCTCTCTGAGGATTATTCCCACCATGATGCATATAGGATGAAGAGACAAATGACCTCGTAGTGTGATCCTTTGAACGCCATCAATCCATCCACCGATCCAACTATGATGTTTCCTGGCCAGTGTTTCAATCAAGTGACAGATTTTAGAGTCATAATCGAGATCGCCCCGAGAAGTTTCCAACATTTTCTTGTGACTTTTTCCCGTTTAACGGCTTCGATCAACAAGCATTTCATTTGGTTTGTAGTGCCATACATTTATCTGTTGTGTTACACGTAATGTTTTCAGCCTCACAGTAAGTATTGACTTTGCAGTTTGTAGCTGAATGCAGTTCCAACGGCAGCAATATTTTAGATCAGTATTCAAGCAATGTTCTCGATAATCATTAGAGTTCAATGTTAATTATTTTGGATACTTACATTCAGATCGTACAGATGGCAAATACATTTCAACTGCACAACTGTTCGCCTACAATATGTGACTTATTACACGAAGTATGCAGAATATTTTGCTAATACTAACTCATTTGTTTACTTTAGAAACGCATCAAAGTAGGTTGTGTTGCCATTACCAAAGTTTAACCACGGACATGTTGCCGCTACGAAAGTTAAACCATACTCGCCGTTATTTCGAGTCGAATAACATTATCGCAGGGTCTTGCCAAAAAAAAAAAATGGCTTTTAATCCCTTTAAAAGTTGTTTCAATAACTCAATTGAGCGTTAAAATGAAAGTTACTAGAAGACGGTTAGCTATCGATGTTTAAAGTGTGTGTGTGTGTGTGTGTGTGTGTGTGTGTGTGTGTGTGTGTGTGTGCGAACGTGATTTCATTGTAATTTGTGTGTCATATTATCTCGTGTAGTGTTCTGTTAATTCTACATTTCTCTACATTTCGCCCTATTATGTTTCTTGGGGTTCTCTGGTAAGTGAAATGTAAGTAGAAGCCGGAATCTTACTAAATGTCAGCATTAGTGGCAGAACAACTGAGAGAAAATCTGGAAAACATTTCACATAAATTTCCTCAGCATGTTATAATCTTAGTTGGAGATTTCAATTTACCAGATATAGACTGGGACACTCAGATGTTTGGAACGGGTGGTAGGGACAGAGCATCGAGTGACATTATACTGAGTGCACTATCCGAAAATTACCTCGAGCAATTAAACAGAGAGGCCGGACGCGGTGGTCTAGCGGTTCTAGGCGCTCAGTCCGGAGCCGCGCGACTGCTACGGTCGCAGGTTCGAATCCTGCCTCGGGCATGGATATGTGTGATGTCCTTAGGTTAGTTAGGTTTACGTAGTTCTAAGTTCTAGGCGACTGATGACCATAGATGTTAAGTCCCATAGTGCTCAGAGCCATTTGAACCATTTGAACCAATTAAACTGAGAACCGACTCGTGGAGATAACATCTTGGACCTACTGATAACAAAGAGACCCGAACTTTTCGACTCTGTAAGCGCAGAACAGGGAGTCAGTGATCATAAGGCCGTTGCAGCATCCCTGAATATGGAAGTAAATAGGAATATAAAAAAAGGGAGGAAGGTTTATCTGTTTAGCAAGAGTAATAGGAGGCAGATTTCAGATGAACGAAAATTTCTGTTCCGACACTGACAATGTTGAGTGTTTATGGAAAAGGTTCAAGGCAATCGTAAAATGCGTTTTAGACAGGTACGTGCCGAGTAAAACTGTGAGGGACAGTAAAAACCCACCGTGGTTCAACAACAAAGTTAGGAAACTACTGCGAAAGCAAAGAGAGCTTCACTGCAAGTTTAAACGCAGCCAAAACCTCTCAGACAAAGAGAAGCTAAACGATGTCAAAGTTAGCGTAAAGAGGGCTATGCGTGAAGCGTTCAGTGAATTCGAAAGTAAAATTCTATGTACCGACTTGACAGAAAATCCTAGGAAGTTCTGGTCTTACGTAAAATCAGTAAGTGGATCGAAACAGCATATCCAGACACTCTGGGATGATGATGGCATTGAAACAGAGGATGACACGCGTAAAGCTTAAATACTAAACACCTTTTCAAAGCTGTTTAACAGAGGAAGACCGCACTGCAGTTACTTCTCTAAATTCTCGCACGAACGAAAAAATTGCTGACATCGAAATAAGTGTCCAAGGAATAGAAGAGCAACTGAAATCGCTCAACAGAGGAAAGTCCACTGGACCTGACGGGATACCAGTTCGATTCTACACAGAGTATGCGAAAGAACTTGCCCCCCTTCTAAGAGCCGTGTACCGCAAGTCTCTACAGGAACGGAAGGTTCCAAATGGTTGGAAAAGAGTACAGGTATTCCCAGATTTCAAGAAGGGTCGTCGAGCAGATGCGCAAAACTATAGGCCTATATCTCTGACATCGATCTGTTGTAGAATTTTAGAACATGTTTTTTGCTCGCGTATCATGTCGTTTCCGGAAACTCAGAATCTACTCTGTAGGAATCAACATGGATTCCGGAAACAGCGATCGTGTGAGACCCAACTCGCTTTATTTGTTCATGAGACCCAGAAAATATTAGATACAGGCTCCCAGGTAGATGCTACTTTCCTTGACTTCCGGAAGGCGTTCGATACAGTTCCGCACTGTCGCCTGATAAACAAAGTAAGAGAGTACGGGGTATCAGACCAGCTGTGTGGCTGGATTGAAGAGTTTTTAGTAAACAGAACACAGCATGTTGTTCTCAATGGAGAGACGTCTACAGACGTTAAAGTAACCTCTGGCGTGCCACAAATGGTTCAAATGGCTCTGAGCACTATAGGACTTAACTTCTAAGGTCATCAGTCCCTGGCGTGCCACAGGGGAGTGTAATATATATAAATGATCTAGTAGATAGTGTCGGAAGTTCCATGCGGCTTTTTGCGGATGATGCTGTAGTATACAGAGAGGTTGCAGCATTAGAAAATTGCAGCGAAATGCAGGAAGATGTGCAGTGGATAGGCACTTGGTGCAGGGAGTGGCAACTCACCCTTAACATAGAGAAATGTAATGTATTGCGAGTATATAGAGAGAAGTATCCTTTATTGTATGATTATATGATAGCGGAACAAACACTGGTAGCAGTTACTTCTGTAAAATATCTGGGAGTATGCGTGAGGAAGGTTCAAATGGTTCAAATGGCTCTGAGCACTATGGGACTCAACATCTTAGGTCATAAGTCCCCTAGAACTTAGAACTACTTAAACCTAACTAACCTAAGGACATCACACACACCCATGCCCGAGGCAGGATTCGAACCCGCGACCGTAGCAGTCCCGCGGTTCCGGACCGCAGCGCCAGAACCGCACGGCCACTGCGGCCGGCGTGCGGAAGTTTTTGAAGTGGAATGACCATATAAAATTAATTGTTGGTAAGGCGGGTGCCAAGTTGAGATTCATTGGGAGAGTCCTTAGAAAATGTAGTCCATCAACAAAGGAGGTGGCTTACAAAACACTCGTTCGACCTATACTTGAGTATTGCTCACCAGTGTGGGATCCGTACCAGATCGGGTTCACAGAGGAGATAGAGAAGATCCGAAGAAGAGCGGCGCGTTTCGTCACAGGGTTATTTGGTAAGCGTGATGGCGTTACGGAGATGTTTAGCAAACTCAAGTGGCAGTCTCTGCAAGAGAGGCGGTCTGCGTCGCGATGTAGCTTGCTGTCCAGGTTTCGAGAGGGTGCGTTTCTGGATTAGGTACCGAATGTATTGCTTCCCCTTATTTAAACCTCCCGTGGAGATCACGAATGTAAAATTAGAGAGATTCGAACACGCACGGAGGCTTTCCGGCAGTCGTTCTTCCCGCGAACCATACACGAGTGGAACAGGAAAGGGAGGTAATGACAGTGGCATGTAAAGTGCCCTCTGCCACACACCGTTGAGTGGCTTGCGGAGTAGAAATGTAGATGTAGATGTAGCCGAATAGCACTGAGTTTGCCTATTGCTTTAATTACTAACTCTCCGGTTGTTATGCATACGAAATTTCATTGTTAGGAGTTTCTTTATAGAACAGACTACGATTGCAATTCAAACGGAATGTCTTTGGAGTGTGTATGAAACCAATCCAACATTCGCGATCAACGAAATAATGTATTGTGCTGCACTCTTCATTACCAAAACATTTTATTTGCCAAGCTCGCAAGGACCCATACATCAGTTATTAGATTCGACCAGTTAAATGGCCGTTTTCAGGTGCAAAACCGGGCCAGTATTCCTAATACAAAGAACAGACGAGCTTAATAATGTCATAATAGTTGTAAGACTACGTACTACACAAGAGAAAGCAGCAAAACGGTTTGCCACAATCTTACAATCTGTAAGATAAAGTCAAATAAAATTTATGGAAATAATCCACAGTCATCGACAAAAGTTATGTACAGCAGATTTTTGTAAAACACATACGTCAAAAATTGTGGTTACACTATATACATATTAGATACGCTACGCACCATTTCATTGTGCAATGTAACAGATACATCATCATAATAAAATGAGACAATAAAAGGAGCCATCCTGTCTGTTGACAAACTCGGCCGAAGCTATACAACTGACCAATATTGTGTGTACAGACTTTTGAGTCATTGAAGCTACCACCAGGCGGCAGTTCAGTAAACAGAATAACATAAAATAATGGAAGAAAATTGTATGCAGTAGTTTAAAATGTAGTAGACATAGAGCACACAGAGTTTATGTACTCTGACGTAATTTATTTGCGATTTCAGTTATCTGGAACAAAACAATATCATTAGGTATCCAACAGAGCGTACTCCTTATAATAATCTACTATTAATCTTCTATGGCCATTATTTTTATGTGTAACGTAAACTTTGACTAACTATGAGAATGATCTAGTTATTATAAACGCTCATATTGTTATGCATTTTAGTACATCATACGCCTTTGAGCATGGTACTCTTTTATTAATATAAATTATTTGTGATAGTAAACAATATAACCAACTGCGTAAGCATTAATACCACGAAGACATAGAGCTACTTACATGTGCTTCGTAAGCAAGATTACAACATACATCGAGTTACATTTCGCATACTTTATTAATGCAAATTTTCAGTGTTATAGTTTCCGTATTTCAAGGTAGATCCCTCAGCTGTTCTACAGCATTACTGTTGAGTAATAACATCATATGGATAACGAGGCCACATATTATGTGCTGTGATAATAAGATTATAATGTAGTCACTGAGCTACATAGAACATACTTCAGGAAAAAAACTGTCCAAAATGTGATCTCTTAAGTTCAAGGCAGGTCTGTCAACTACTCTACATTTTTTACAATAAGACAAGAGATTAGAACATAACGTTGAAGTTCATTTTATATAACGTTTCTATGTTCTTTAGATATCTGTGTCATTCGCTTAAAAATTCCTTTTTTTGACAAAGTTTTAGACTTACGTAGATTTGTGCAGTATGTACATGCTGAGCATTTGTCTGTAACGGAAGGTATTCCATTGGCGTACTCACATCTGTCTCCATACCCTACGTTCCTACCATCTTCCTATGAGATTTATATTACAATGTATCGTCAGCTTGTGCATTACATTACGTTCTACAGCCAACAAAGTGACTTAGACTTCGTTCTGTGCAAAATGTATTACTTAACTGTAACGGTCTGTTTCGTAAAAATGGATTTAACGTTGTCGTTCTTATAAATTGATAGTTGTATCATTATTACTTTTATAAAAAATTTTACTGTTTTGACCGCCATATTTGTTACTTTATTACATTTATAGCCCATGGAACGTGTTACAATGCTGCACTCACTACGCATTGTTCACCTAGTTTCTCTCCACCTACTCACTGGACACCACTCTGTGTTCTTACGGTAGTTGTTAGCCTGTCTGCATACTTTTTTGCTACTTTTTATATAAAATTTCTAAGTAAATTAGACTTATCCATCAGGTTATGTATTTATCGCAGTATTCAGAATGAAACAATGACATGCGTTTAAGAGTAGACAACAAGAGAATATGCTTATAGGGAACCTGGACGTCATTCAAAATAGTTTCCTCTTACATGATTTGTACCATTTACTATGTCGACGATCCGCTATTTGGTTAGCGATCATCAACGATAAACTACGTGTGAAATTTGTAAAAGTGCACTGTGTTTCAGTTTCATAGTTTTAAACGTAGTAGTGTCTCATGTAGTTTCTAGCGTTTTAGGTTAAAATTGTTTCATATAGTCTGATATTCTGCACTATTGGAAGTCAGTTTTTATCATCTATGCCAGTGATCGGCAAAATCTTTAGTCAAAAGACCCAAATATCGACAGTACAACGAATGAAATTGCTTTTGAGAGCCAGAATTTTTAAAACTGAAACTATATAGACGGCTACCTCGTTACTTATTTAATTAGGGTATTCCTAAGTTGACCTTTGCGAAAAACGTCTTCATTCTGATTGAGGTACTTTCGCTGAAGTCAATCCCTTCCACATCTCTTGTCAACACTCGTCTTGTATTCTTGTTGCGTATGTCTCCTCTCATTCATCCACTCTACATGTCTAAACCATCTCAGCATACCTTCCTCAATGCTCGGCGCCTCATCTTCTTTTATCCCGCAACGTTCCCTAAAATCAGCTTAATAAATATTATTTAAAGTTTTAGCTTTTAGTTGAACTTCAGGTACTTTGAATAAAACTTGATATCATACGTAACAACGATGTTATTTATTAATAAAAGTAAACTGTAAGGTATGTAGAAAACTGAATCGCAACAATGGCTGACGGAAAGTAGTGTGAACGACGGCCTCCATCTCCTAGGAAAGTTTGGGTAAGCTACGTTTGTATGTCGTTAATTTTAGGCATGATTCCGCATTCTCATCAATAAGACGACTTCTCAACTTCCTCTTCACCAGGCTCTTGCGTGAAAATGATTGTTCGCATGAATATGTAAACCCGAACAAGGAAAGAACATAAAACAATAATTTTTGCAGCTGACTGTGCCGTCAGGAGTGCTATTCTATGTGTTAAAAACTAACTTATCTTCAATAATTTTTGAGAAAATTTCTCGTGGAGAAAGTGGTCTGGCTAAAACTACTTTTAATGGAAACAAATAGTCTCGACTGCAAAAAACATTTATTTGGTTGATAGCCGGTTTGGGTTAGTTTTTGACCAACCTCAGACACTCGTATCATTATGGTAGGCGGTGGCGGTGAATGGAGAGAGTGTTGTAGCTCCGCGAACGTCAGCAGTTGAGGTGCAGTTACAGCAACCGCTCCAATCACCGCCTACCATCATGGCATGCGGGTCTGGTAGAAACAAGTTACTATCAAAATATATGCTTTTGCGGTCGAGACTCTTTGTGTCCATTTCTAAAGTAACATATCTTCACTTAAGAGTACTCGCCTAAAGACGAACACACAGAAGCTAAACATGTAAAAATAGAAATTAGAAAACCGGTCATATCTTCACGTACCTTTATTTGTTATCACACAAGCTTATATTTCTTTGTCACTCTAATCGTCTGTTTCACTTACGTCCGACTCGGAATTATTAGTAAATAGTGATACTCTCTCACACTTACAAGGGGAGGCCGCCAATTGCGAAATTCAGATTCGATTCATACTGTGCATAATAAAAGCTCATGGCCAGAGGTGTAATGTGGTAAAGCACCAAGATGCACTTCGCAGCCGTTGTCGAGAAAATCGACAGCTAAAAGAAACCGTTGCGGTGAAATACTCTCTACGATAAATAATTTTCAATGGCGTCGTGGCGCAGCGGTAAGCACTCGGGTTTGTAATCCGAAAATCGCCGGATCGAATCTCGCGCCATGCAACTTTTTTTTTTAGTATTTGTTTTTTGTAATTCAAACGTATATATATATATATATATATATATATATATATATATATATATATATATATATAAAATTCCCGGCAATCAGTTGCAACAATTATGCATATAATAAGTTGTTGAAAGTCGTTTGTCGTGGAAAAACTGGCGACTTCGAACATCATTATTTTTTCCGCAAACAAAGTCCTATTTCACAAATGTTATTAATTGTCTTCATAATGTTAACCACGTATAGTTAACGGAAGACGTAGAGACGATATTCCGAAACGAATACGTATAGCGTAAGTCAAACGTTCGAATTAGAATAGAGACCCCACGAACACAAATTTGCTGTGGCGGGTATGAAATATAAACTCCGTTACTCGCTCGTTACACTTGAAGGACAGATGTTGAATGGGCCGAAACGAGCTGCCGCATAACAGCGTAGTTACCTGCTAACTTCGAAAGAGGATAGATGCGGTCCCTAGCGCAACTTATAACATCGTCGAAAATCAGTGCGGACGGGAGAGCTTTGGTACACCCTGTTAAAAAAACGGAAAAATGAAGGCGGTACAATTGGAGAGCGATCCGCCTTCACCAACATGCATAAGAAATTCATTAATAGTTTATATATATATATATATATATATATATATATATATATATATATATATATATATATATATACTCCTGGAAATTGAAATAAGAACACCGTGAATTCATTGACACATTCCTGGGGTCAGATACATCACATGATCACACTGACAGAACCACAGGCACATAGACACAGGCAACAGAGCATGCACAATGTCGGCACTAGTACAGTGTATATCCACCTTTCGCAGCAATGCAGGCTGCTATTCACCCATGGAGACGATCGTAGAGATGCTGGATGTAGTCCTGTGGAACGGCTTGCCATGCCATTTCCACCTGGCGCCTCAGTTGGACCAGCGTTCGTGCTGGACGTGCAGACCGCGTGAGACGACGCTTCATCCAGTCCCAAACATGCTCAATGGGGGACAGATCCGGAGATCTTGCTGGCCAGGGTAGTTGACTTACACCTTCTAGAGCACGTTGGGTGGCACGGGATCATGCGGACGTGCATTGTCCTGTTGGAACAGCAAGTTCCCTTGCCGGTCTAGGAATGGTAGAACGATGGGTTCGATGACGGTTTGGATGTACCGTGCACTATTCAGTGTCCCCTCGACGATCACCAGTGGTGTACGGCCAGTGTAGGAGATCGCTCCCCACACCATGATGCCGGGTGTTGGCCCTGTGTGCCTCGGTCGTATGCAGTCCTGATTGTGGCGCTCACCTGTACGGCGCCAAACACGCATACGACCATCATTGGCACCAAGGCAGAAGCGACTCTCATCGCTGAAGACGACACGTCTCCATTCGTCCCTCCATTCACGCCTGTCGCGACACCACTGGAGGCGGGCTGCACGATGTTGGGGCGTGAGCGGAAGACGGCCTAACGGTGTGCGGGACCGTAGTCCAGCTTCATGGAGACGGTTGCGAATGGTCCTCGCCGATACCCCAGGAGCAACAGTGTCCCTAATTTGCTGGGAAGTGGCGGTTCGGTCCCCTACGGCACTGCGTAGGATCCTACGGTCTTGGCGTGCATCCGTGCGTCGCTGCGGTCCGGTCCCAGGTCGACGGGCACGTGCACCTTCCGCCGACCACTGGCGACAACATCGATGTACTGTGGAGACCTCACGCCCCACGTGTTGAGCAATTCGGCGGTACGTCCACCCGGCCTCCCGCATGCCCACTATACGCCCTCGCTCAAAGTCCGTCAACTGCACATACGGTTTACGTCCACGCTGTCGCGGCATGCTACCACTGTTAAAGACTGCGATGGGGCTCCGTATGCCACGGCAAACTGGCTGACACTGACGGCGGCGGTGCACAAATGCTGCGCAGCTAGCGCCATTCGACGGCCAACACCGCGGTTCCTGGTGTGTCCGCTGTGCCGTGCGTGTGATCATTGCTTGTACAGCCCTCTCGCAGTGTCCGGAGCAAGTATGGTGGGTCTGACACATCGTTGTCAATGTGTTCTTTTTTCCATTTCCAGGAGTGTATATATGAATTACAAAAAACTAATAATAAAAAAAAAAATTGGATGGCGCGAGACTCGATCCGGCGACCTTCGGATTACGAACCCGAGCGCTTACCTGTGCGCCACGACGCTGTAGAATACTATTAATCGTAGAAAGTATTTCACCACAACGGTTTCTTTTAACTGTCGATTTTCTCGACAACGGCTGAGAAGTGCATCTTGGTGCTTTGCCCCATTACACCTCTGGCTTTTATTATGCGCAGTATGAATCGAATCTGAATTTCACAATTGGCGGCCTCCCCTTGTTAGGTGACAGAAGTCTGGAATAGTGATATTCTGTCATTTGCACTCAGGTGATTCATGTGAAGAGGTTTCCGAAGCGATTATGGCCGCACGGCGGAGTGGCAGTTGGAGACAGACGCTTTTGACATTCCATTTCGGAAATCGTTAGGGATGCAATATTCCGAGATCCACAGTGTCAAGAGTGTGCCGAGAGTACCATACTTCAGCACAACGCGGTGGCCGACGACCTTCACTTAACGACCGAGAGAAGGGGCGTTTGGGTGGAGCTGTCAGTGCTAAGAGACAAGCAACACTGTATGAAATAACCGCACACATCAGTGTGGGACATACGACGAACGTACCCGTTAGGACACTCCGGCGAAATTTGGTGTTAATGGGCTGTGGCAGCAGGCGACAGACGCGAGTGTCTATGCTAACATCACATCGCCTGCAGCGCCCATCCCGGGTTCGTGACCATGTCGGCTGGAGCCTAGACGACTACAAAATTGTGTCCTTTTCAGATGAATCCCGATTTCAGTTGGTAAGAGCTGACGGTAAGGTTCGAGTGTGGTGCAAACCCCACGAAGCAATGGACCCAAGTTGTCAACAAATCACTGCACAAGTTGATTGTGGCTCCATAATGTTGTGGCTGTGTTTACATGGATCACTGACAGGGAATGGTTATGTTCGGCTACTTTGACACCATTTGCAGCCATTCGTGGAGTTCACGTTCCCAGACAACGATGAAATTTTTATGGATGACAGTGCGCCATGTGACTGGACCACAGAACATTCAGGACAATTCGAGCGAATGATTTGACCGCCCAGATCGTCCGCTATGTATCCCCGCCAACATTTATGGAACATTTTCGAGAGGTCAGTTCTTGCAAAAAATCCTGCACCGGCAAAACTTTCGCAATTATGTTCGACTATAGAGGCAGCATGGCTCAATATTTCTGCAGGGCACTTCCAACAATTGGAGCGCGTGCATGTCGAGTTTTTACACTACGCAGGACAAAAGCAGGCGCGACACGATATCAGAAAATAACCCATGACATTTGTGACCTCAGTGCAGTACATTGAAACATAATTATTTTCTGTCCCCTTGTCAGACGTTTCTGCCACACTCCAGGAGAAACTGTTCCACATCGTTCAACGGAACAGATATTCCTTCAGGTGCTTCATTTTGTGTCCACTTGGTCACGTTAAAAATTGTCTCGTGCGCATTACTTCGAAACAATACCCATCATTCACTTTCTCAGAGATCGTCGCAAACAGCAACAGTGTCGCTGGTGGAAGCGAGTATACGTTCTCCACCCCCGTACAACGCTACTTCAAAACAGAGTCGCAGAGCCAGTAAACCGACTTCTGTGCATGGGCTACGAAGTTTCGAAGACACTGTACTTTCTGGAAGAGCAACACTAAAGGGGCCAAAGAGCCTCATGTGGCTCACGAGCCGCGGGGTGCCGACCGCTGATCTATGCCATCCATTGGCTCTAACTATGCGTGCAGTTCTCATATTTTTACATACACTACTGGCCATTAAAATTGCTACACCAAGAAGAAATGCAGATGATAAACGGGTATTCATTGGACAAATATATTATACTAGAAGTGACGTGTGATTACATTTTCACACAGTTTGGGTGCATAGATCCCGAGAAATCAGTACCCAGAACAACCACCTCTGGCCGTAATAACGGCCTTGATACGCCTGGGCATTGGGTCAAACAGAGCTTGGATGGCGTGTACAGGTACAGCTGCCCACGCAGTTTCAACACGATACCACAGTTAATCAAGAGTGGTGACTGGCGTATTGTGACGAGCCAGGCGCTCGGCCACCATTGACCAGACGTTTTCAATTGGTGAGAGATCTGGAGACTGTGCTGGCCAGGGCAGTAGTCGAACATTTTATGTATCCAGAAAGGCCCGTACAGGTCGTGCATTATTCTGCTGAAATGTATGGTTTCGCAGGGATCGAATGAAGGGTAGAGCCACGGGTCGTAACACATCCGAAATGTAACGTCCACTGTTCAAAGCGCCGTCAATGAGAACACGAGGTGACCGAGACGTGTAACCAATGGCACCCCATACCATCACGCCGAGTGATACGCCAGCATGGCGATGACGAATACACGCTTCCAACGTGCGTTCACAGCGATGTCGCCAAACACGGATGCGACCATCATGATGCTGTGAACAGAACCTGGATTCATCCGCAAAAATGACGTTTTGCCATTCGTGCACCCAATTTCGTCGTTGAGTACACCATCGCAGGCGCTCCTGTCTGTGAGGCAGCATCAAGGGTAACTGCAGCCATGGTCTCCGAGCTGATAGTCCATGCTGCTGCAAACGTCGTAGAACTGTTCGTGCATATGGTTATTGTCTTGCAAACGTCCCCATCTGTGGACTCAGGGATCGAGACGTGGCTGCACGATCCGTTACAGCCATGCGGATAAGATGCCTGTGATCTCGGCTGCTAGTGATACGAGGCCGTTGGGATCCAGCACGACGTTCCGTATTACCCTCCTGAACCCACTGATTCCATATTCTGGTAACAGTCATTGGATCTCGACCAACGCGAGCAGCAATGTCGCGATACGATAAACCGCAATCGCGATAGGCTACAATCCGACCTTTATCAAAGTCGGAAACGTGATGGTACGCATTTCTCCTCCTTACACGAGGCATCACAACAACGTTTCACCAGGTAACGCCGCTCAACTGCTGTTTGTGTATGAGAAATCGGTTGGAATCTTTCCTCATGTCAGCACGTTGTAGGTGTCGCACCCGGCGCCAACCTTGTGTGAATGCTCTGAAAAGCTAATCATTTGCGTATGACAGCATCTTCTTCCTGTCGGTTAAATTTCGCGTCTGTAGCACGTCATATTCGTGGTGTAGCAATTTTAATGGGCAGTAGTGTATTAAACATTGGAACATACTTGATGTCTGCTACATTTTAATCTTTTGCAAACAATTTTCTTTCATTATTTTACATTATTCTGTAAAAGTATCGCATGTTTACTGAACTGCTACTATTGCTATCAGCTGGGTAGCTTCATCCGATTCTGTCAACAGACAAGATAGCTGTTTCTAATGTCTCATTATATCACTATGCTGTGTCTGTCATACTGCACAATTAAATGGTGCATAGTGTATATATTTTAGCCACAATTTTTGAGGTACGTCTTTTTCAAAAAGTCTTCTGTACCCATGTTTTAGTGATGACTGTGGATTATTTCCATAAATTTTATTCGATTTTGTCTTACAGTTTGGATTCGTAAACAGGATTGTGAGGAAGCATCTTCTCTCAGTAGTAGATGTATATACTGCTTTCTACTACAACATTCCGAAAGCATTAAGTTCATCTATTTTTTGTGTTATGAGTATTGGCCAATAGCTGTCTGTGTAGTTTCAGATCTGAAGATGGACATTTAACTGGTCTCATCTAGTAGTCAATGTACCCTTCCTTGTGATCCTGCCAAATAAAACATTTCCTAAAGAACATTACTACACTATATTTAAAGATCGCCCCCTACAACACCTACGATGTCACGTAATTATAAGAGTGTGCATTGTCTTGCTGTTGGGACAAGTCACAACTTTTCAACACTGTAGTTTGTGTCGTTCAAGATATGTCCCTCTACTGTTGTACTGCTTTACTGTTGAGTGACAGTATTATACCAACAACCGGCGGCCGATTTAAATACCCTCCGCCCGCGGCGCGCTCCCTCCGCCGTCCGCGCCCCGCGCCGCCGCGAGCGAACCCAGTTCCCTCTGAGCAGCCATAGCGTACGGATCTCCGTGCCGGCACGTTCACAGGAGCTCAGTCCGTCAGTTCACCTGATGATGGCGACATGTATGATCGCCGAAATATTGTGCCCGTTGGACACTGTAGACCGGCAACACACCCGTGGATATTTTGACTATGTTTTCTTCAGTTTTTGTCAGTATATCCTGAAAATGAAGATAAAATATACTGACTGGCTCCCATTTCTGAGATAACGGTGATTACTGTACTGTTGCGACGCAGAAAGATATCGTGGGCAAATGAAAAATAGTTCTTAAAGATTTCCCTAGCCATAACTAAACCAAAACAAACCAGGCCAGCGCGCTGTGTAGCTGTGCAGCAATCAAAATGACTAAAAAGGTAGGGAGCCAAAACTGCAAATAATATGAAACAATCCGAAAGACGTTGCTTCGAGCGACAAGCCTGCTTCGTTAATTCAGGAACATTAGCTCAGTGAGGACGGTCTGTAACGTCGTTGTGACAGCACAGCACAGCACAGCACGACGCCACAAGAATATGTCCCACACCACTTCGATGCCCACGAGGGTACCCTAGTAAAAGCAATCGACGATCTGGTTTTATATGAGCAGCTGCGACAGAGACTACGAGTTCGGGTACCTGCTGAGGTGGACAAATCAGTCCGCTCCAAGGCTGTATGCTCTGTCCACTGCCGTTGCCACCACCATGGGGAGGATGATTCAGTTGTAACACTTACATCGAATAAATGTATTTATTCCTAACGCTATTTCATTAGCGTACAGTGTGTCACGTGGCCTTCACCACTGCTCCACGCTTTGCCGTCTTGCAGTCGTAAGGGTATCAGCCCAGTCCCTTACAAACTGGAGTTAAATGATTTCGTCGGCTGCCACTGCTGTAGTGGAACAAGAGGTGCAGCATCATCGTCGTCCCCATCCAGTCTTTCATCCTGGCGCAGTGCACTACGGTGATTGGTGTTAGTCTTTGGTTATTGTGTGTGACCGTATGGAATCGTAGGAACATTAAAGCTTCTCTCAGAGTGTCACCTGTTCAGCCTCAGGAACTTGCTGACTTGTCATTGTCTATGGAGAGTACCAGGGAAGTGTGTTTAACGCCACTGATGTGCCACTTTTGTAATATATCAGGGCATAAATTTGCCATGCACTAAGACATTTGTAGACAGTTTGGTCATTTAGCACAGAACTGTTCTGAATCATACACTGACACTGTCCGACGTGAAAACTAATACATTTCATTGTTGCTTTTAATATAAGTGCTTTTTCCCACATCTCTTTTACCATACCAGCCGCGAGGGATTAGCGGAGCGGTCTGAGGCGCTGCAGTCATGGACTGTGCGGCTGGTCCCGGCGGAGGTTCGAGTCCTCCCTCGGGCATGGGTTTGTGTGTTTGTCCTTAGGATAATTTAGGTTAAGTAGTGTGCAAGCTTAGAGACTGACGACCTTAGCAGTTAAGTCCAATAAGATTTCACACACACACATTTTTACCATACCGTAAGCTGTAGGACGCGCAAAATGGTTGAAACAATTGCTGTTACTACGGCAGAAATTGTTACTACTTTAAAGGAGGGAGTACAGACGTATGAGTAGCAAAATGAAGAACTATGAAGGCAGGTGGAAACTCTACAGGCTGCAGTATAGCGGTTGCAGTCGGGATTAGAAAAGCTAAGGCAGTGTTGAGTGTGTTGTATTGTACTGTATTGAACTGGAGACCGATAAACCACGGAGAGGCTTCGTCCCTGCCGTAGCCCTCAGTGGTGCACAACCGCACAATAGGCTACAGCAGTCCACTCACCCCACCGCCGCCCCACACCGAACCCAGGGTTATTGTGCGATTCGGCTTCCAGGGGAACCCCCTCCCTCCCCCTCCTCCGGGAATGTCTCACACCAGACGAGTGTAACCCCAATGTTTGCGTGGTTTGCGTGTTAGAGTAATGATGGTGTATGCATATGTGGAGAAACTGTTTGCGCAGTAATCAAATGGTTCAAATGGCTCTGAGCACTATGGGACTCAACATCTATGGTCATCAGTCCCCTAGAACTTAGAACTACTTAAACCTAACTAACCTAAGGACATCACACAACACCCAGTCATCACGAGGCAGAGAAAATCCCTTACCCCGCCGGGAATCGAACCCGGGAACCCGTGCGCGAGAAGTGAGAACGCTACCGCACGACCAGGAGCTGCGGACCGCGCAGTAATCGCCGTGATAGTGTAACTGAGGCGGAATAGGGAGAACCAACCCGCATTCGCCGAGGCAGATGGAAAACTGCCTTGAAAACCATCCACAGACTGGCCGGTACACTGGACCTCGACACTAATCGTGCCAGGGGCCAACAAGCCTTCCCGCTCGGAAAGCAGTTCGTTAGACAGCACGGCTAACCGGGCGGGCAGTGTTGAGTGTACTCTCCCCTCCTCTCGGTCCATCAATAGCGAATTTGATGCCGTCCTCTTCTGGAAAGATAAGGCGTAACTATGTTCAATAAAGCTATCGCCAAATTGCGCAGTTGGACGGATAAACATGTTTATACATGACTATCACGATTATTGGGAGAAAGCTCAAATATATGTAATATCACGAGGCACTTAGGATGCTTCCGGGTTGTGCCAGGGCTACCGGAAGAAAGAAGACATTTTAGGGAAAAACTGAGTAGTTTGGTGCAGAAGCCCAGTGAGTTTGTGGAATCCTTCTTGGAGAGAATCCAGAAGATTAATGCACAAAGGTATGAGATGACGTGAAGGGCAGAGGTCGATGCAGCTGCTCTGCATGAAGCAGAGAATAGGGATCTCGAAGGCTTCTTACAGGTTATGCCCCCAAGGACTTGTCACACAGAGTCATAACGGAGAATTCATCTGCTATGGCCACAGCTATTAGGATCGCCACAGAGTTGCAAGAAATCGATGTTATTACGAAAGGGCATAATGACCGTTGGGTCTTTGCCTTCAGAGTGAAGTGTTACAGATGTGAACCTAAAGGTCATCTGCAAAAGAAGTGCTGTCAACCGGAGTGCTATAAGTGTTTTCGAGACGGTCTTAAGGCACGAGAGTGCAGGAATGAAAGCCGGCATGGTGGCCGAGCGGTTCTAGGCGCTACAGTCTGGAACCGCGCGACCGCTACGGTCGCAGGTTCGAATCCTGCCTCGGGCATGGATGTGTGTGATGTCCTTAGGTTAGTTAGGTTTAAGTAGCGCTAAGTTCTAGGGGACTGATGACCTCAGCAGTGAAGTCCCATAGTACTCGGAGCCATTTGAGCCATTTTGCAGGAATGAGAAACGAGCAAAACAGTACAAAAAAAAAACAACAACCGCCTGTTAAGTGTAAAAAGGAATGCATCGCCGTCGGAAAACATTCCGAGTGTAGCGGAATATTATACATACTTAGTGAGAGACAGAGTGCCGCTTGTCAGTCGTAGTACAGGGCAAGAAACACAAGTTCTTAGTATATGCAGGTGCACACGTGTCGGGCAAGAAACACAAGTTCTTAGTATATGCAGGTGCACACGTGTCGGTCGTACAGGTTACATGGTGTAGGTGAGAATGACATGAAGTCAGAGGGGACAACATTGCTCCACTTCAACAATGAAGTTAAGAGTTTTCATGAGTACATGGAAGTGTTGCCACATCCTGGTGAAAGTCATTCTGCAATTATCGGATTAGACTTCCTTGATAAATGTTATTCTTAAATCGATCTTCGCAGGTACGTAATTAAACTCAGTGGAAGCGCAAGCGAGACAATGTCGGAAGGTATGCGGAGCATGACAGTGTTGCCAACTGAGCTGCAAACACGTATACTAAGGATTGGTTCCCATGATAACATCCTGCCAGGTACAGGGCAGTTGATTTTGACTCCTGCAGATACCGATGTGCCATGAAAGTATAGTGTGTGATGGAACCACTGCAATGTAATAGAATTAGATAAAATGTATTGCAAGTTGTATTGGTTAAATAGCGTCTTTTGCAACTGTAATGAAAGTCTTATTAGGGCCAAACAAGTTTCGCTTTATTTGAAAGCATACAGTACAAATTCTTCTCGTTATTCATGATTTTTTGTTGTTCACGTCATTCTTTGTCTTCTTCCAAGTACAGGGTGATCATTAAATGTCTGAAACGATTGTAGGGGGTGTTGCAGAGCAGGTAGTACTCAGATATAAATGTCATGAAAAAGATTCAATACTTTGCGACGTGCGCTGACATTCAAGCGGCCTGCCAGGGGCGGTGTTATGTAACGAGTGCTTTGTTTGGTTAGCTGAAACTTGAATTTGCGCACGTGACGACCTGACTGGTTGACTTCAGTGTTGGAAACATCGAACGTATCGTTTGTTTTCTTAACATTTATGCCTCAGTACAGCCTGCCCTGCAACATTCCTACAAGGATTTCAGAAATTTTCTGACAACCCTGTGTTTATGTTTGATTTACTTTCACTAACACTAGTTATATTATTGTCATCTCACCACTTCGTGTGTATTTTCTGCAGTTGTGGGATGCGTTCATCTTTACCTTGTGTTGGCTGTAGTGCGAACATCTGCTATTGCTCTATGTAGATGAGTGTTTATATTTTCCAAGTGACGTGTATGTCCATGTATGATTGTATGTTTTGCCAGGTTGTGTGTGCGTGTGTTTGTAAAACGAGCTAATATGTCCTAACTACGGTCTGTGTACATTAGTGCTTTTCTGTGTCTAGGGTGTTGTTATTCCTGTATAATAAGTTTCATTAGTTTAAATAAAGTATGTTTTCTGATGTTTGTCTGTTCATTTATTATGTGATTTTTTCCATTGTTGCTTTTTGAATTTGTAAGCTCTCTTGTATATTTAGGAGATGTTTAATGTTACTGAATCTATTTTCGTGTTCTTTTCTGTGGTAGGGTGGTGGTTTTTCTTACAGGAAGTGTCCTGAAAATGTTGAATGTATTAACATTCTCTTTGGTGTGCCCTATACCTCATTTCAAAAGTTCTGCCTGTCTACCCCAATTATAGAGAGTTACAGCTGTGACGCTGGATATGATAAATGCCAGATGTTTGGTACATGTCAAGTAGTACTGTGTTTAGTCTGAGGAGCATATATGTGAGGGCAGCTTCTTTTAGGGCCTGTGGCTGGTTATATGATTGCTGTAATATTATGCCCGTTGTGGTATTTTCCCCGTAAATCGTTAGTGAGTGTTGGCTATTTTTCTCTGTAATGGATGTAACCAGGAAATTGATTTGGTCTGCTTGTTCTGTCTTTGACGTGAACTTTATGTTTCTGTGTTATGTGTTTATCTCTGCATTTAGTTATTCCATTTTATTTTCTGACCCATCTATCAAACAGAAGATCTCATATATATATATATATATATATATATATGTGTGTGTGTGTGTGTGTTATTGGGGTACTATTTTCTGGAAAATTCTTCTGTGATTTTCACTGTTTGTCATTTTGTATTTTATATTGCTGTGTTAGTATATTTCACCTGTTGGTGAGGTTGTATGTGGGTGCTTTTCCGTAATTTACGATGGGTACTATAGGACTTTTAGCTTCTGTTGGTTCCAGAGTTTTTTAGCATTAGGTTCCATATGAGCATTTTGTCTGTCATCAGATGTGTGTTCAGTTGAAGTCACTTCCTTTTTTAATTTTTCTGTGGAATCTGTTCGTTGGGTCTGACTTTTGTTTTGTGATTTTATTCTGTGCAATGAATCCTTGTGCCCTGTTTTTGTATTCTTGTTCATTGAGAAGGGCACCAGTGTTCCCTTTGTCTGCCTTCGTTATAATCATAATTGTCTCAATGTAGTGTTTCTCTTCAAGTTTTAGAGTTTTAGCTTCTGTGGTTATCTCTCTTGTTTTATTTTGTTAATGTCCTGTATTTATATGTTTTTAATTTCTTTTCCTACTAATTTTTTTAAATATATACTCATAGGGCTTGTGTCCTTCCTCTAGTCTTGAGACAGTATGTTTTCAGATTCTAGAATTAGATTTTCTAAGAAATGTTCATTTACTTTTGTGTTTACATTGTGTCTTAAACCTCTCTGCAGTAACTGTGTGTCTTCGTCCTTAAAGGTGGTCTCTGTGAGATTTATTAGGAATGGGTAGAATTGATGTGTGTGTTTCTGAATGTTTGGAGCGTTTGACTGTATTTGTTTGTCCATAAGTGTCTTTAGTTTCTTATCCTGCCTTTGCGTTAACTCTTCAACTTTGTCCAGTGTATAACAGAGAAGGGTGTTATTTTTTAAAGTGTCAGCTAAATACAAGTATCATTCATACAATTTATAGTTGAGTTTCTGTTTTGTTTGTATTGTTGTTGTTGTGGTCTTCAGTCATGAGACTGGTTTGATGCAGCTCTCCATGCTACTCTATCCTGTGCAAGCTTCTTCATCTCCCAGTACTTTCTGCAACATACATCCTTCTGTATCTGTTTAGTGTATTCATCTCTTGGACTACCTCTACGATTTTTACCCGCCACGCTGCACTCCAATACTAAATTGGTGATCCGTTGATGCCTCAGAACATGTCCTACCAACCGGTCCCTTCTTTTAGTCAAGTTGTGCCACAAGCTCCTCTTCTCCCCGATTCTATTCAATACCCCCTCATTAGTTATGTGATCTACCCATCTAATCTTCAGCATTCTTCTGTAGCACCACATTGGGTCTTTATCAGTGTTACAGAATACCATTTGGACTCCAGAATGCACCAGCTACATTCTAGAGACTATTAGATGTGGTACTTCATGGATTAAAACCCAAAAAATGTACAGTACACTTGATGACATTATTAGATTTTCGAAATACATGGAACAAAATGTAAAACATTTGGAAGAAGTATTTAACAGGCTACAAACAGCATGTCTGATGCTCAGTGCAGATAAATGCCGTTTTGCATGGATAAAAAGTTAACTACCTTGGGTATATAATTAGGGGGAAGGCATGAAAACCAATCCCTGATTAATATTGGCAGTCTGTGACATCGCAACTCTGCAAACATCCAAACAATTTTTGTCATTTACGGAATCATGCAATTATAATAGAAAATTCATCAAGGATTTTGCGAAAATCGCAGGACCATTAAATCTGTCATTAAGAAAAGGTGTCAAATTTGAATGGATGACAGAATGCCACCGAGCATTCCAGCTGTTGCAAAAAGTGTTGGCATCAGATCCAGTACTGATTTCCTCAGATTTCGAAAAAGAATTCATATTTTCTTTTGATGACAGTAATATGTGGTCAGGTATATTCTCAATCAAAATTTAGATGGTAAAGAACGTCCAGTGGCTTACGCTTCTAGACAACTCACTAAGATGGAATGGAATCATTTCACAACAGAAAAAGAAATGCTAGAAATCTTTTATGAATTTACTTACTTCTGCTGTTATTAGTATGCTCAGAACACCACACTTAGTAAAATGTTTGAAGGGATTTAAGGATCCTTCTAGTAGATTGACAAGACGGGTACTCAAATTGAATGATTTTAGTTAGGAGGCAGTCCATGAATGAGGGAAGAGGCTTATGAATGCAGATATGTTGAGCAGAAAAATCAGAGTACTGCGGACACTAGGTAAGAGGGAGGCTTAATGGCAGAACACATTATTAGTTGATGTAGACTGTCAGCCATTCAGACTACTGCTACAGTTTGTGCCACATGATGGCTTACTCTGCAGATGGACAAATTTCAGACCGTATATGGTGGTTCTGATTGCACTCAGGGACGAAATTTAGCAAAAAGCGCATGACACATGTAAGAACGTCATGTCAGTCACAAACTATGGAGAGAAGAGTCGCCAAAAAATACTGTTGGAAAACTAGAAGATGTGTTGTCGGATGGTATGTACTCGTAAGAAACCGTATACTTTATGCACACCTTAGACACTGGAAAATCCCATTGCAAAGATTGCCAGGAGTGAACAAACCGCTTGGAATGGTTGGAATTAACTATATTAACAATAATAATTCACTTTTCTCAATACAATGAAATGGCAGCAGTTCCAGACCAACAAGCTAACACAGTAGCACGAACCATGGTAAATAACTGTGTCATTAAATTAAGAGTACAAGGTACCATAATAACAGATCATGGTCCAAATTTCATATCAGATCAATTGAAGAAGTAGTATCGTTCGCTCCACATCCACATGTTACCAACAGGACCTTTTCATCCCCAAGAAACTGGGTATTCAGAGATAGTGCATAAGACTGTTCCCAAATTGTTAAGCCACTATGTCAGTAGCTGACACGACGATTAGGACACATATCTAGCATTCGTAATTTCGGTGTACAAGTCTAAAAGTCCACTCCGGTACCAGTCTTTCAGCATACAAGCTGGTTTGTGGCAGAGAGAGATGCCACCTCTTTTGACATGATGAAACCCAAGCTTTGAGCTGATAGTGAGCCAGTAAAAGAATTCACATAATGTTTGGCAAAGGGTGAAATGAGCCAACAATAAAGCCTTAGAACGTCAGGAACAGACTGGGAAAAAATGGAGGAAACTACCAAAACACAGAGCTGGTCACTTGTTATTTTCAACAATCCCATATACACCTAAAGGTAAAAGCAAGAAGTTTTTAACCAGATACCGTGGCCGATACCAAGTTACTGAAATGACTTCGCCAGTAAACGTTAAATTTCAACTGCTGACGAGCATGTGAGTAGGGTTAAACCATGCAGTAGAGCTGTTGTTGCATTACTATAAGTCCCACCAGCAACACCAGTTTCGAAAAAAACAATTCCAAAATTTGGAAAACAGGTTCCTAACGATGATCAAGAGATATTCAAAATTCCTTATGCACTCGGGTCACAAGATAAGTTGCGATCAAATTTTTATATTGTTTTTAGAGTTTGCTATACCTTTGTAATTAAATACTGCTGTGGATTTATTGATTTATCATGTGGGACAGATTTCAGAAGTTTGTACGGCATATTATTGGTCAATAAGTAGGGTAGAATTTATTTTCTTTTTGTTTTTTATGGTACACACTTTGTCAGAAGAGGAATGGAGTTTATAAAATGTTCCTTTGTGGCGTGCTAACATGGACGTCGAGGAAGGTCATCATATTCCTGAAAACACTTCATTTCGTCAAGAGAGAAGTACTGAATTCAGTTCAAATCCAACTTCTGAATTTTGGAATATTGTTCTCCAGATAGCCGGATGTGCTACTGACTAGCTGGATGTCTGCAAGCTAACCATCGGTGTATGTTGAGATTAACCGTCAATGTGTGGGAAGCACGAAATGAGATGCACAGGTTATGGGTGTTCACGGAATTATATGAAGAAACGCGGAAAAAGAGAGAGTTAGAAGTACAAAATGAGTATCAAGAGCTGAGACACTCGTATGAGAAACTGAGAGTGTAGCTGAATCAGGTAACGGAAACATAGTCACAGACGTTAATACACAGAAAAAGTGGATGGCTGGCTGCTGAAAATAAATTACTGAAAACCATATTCGGTATGTCAGACAGTGAAGATATACAAAATCTAAATAATACAGTTGAGCAAATACGGGTGACAATGAATAGCATCAAAATCAAAGAAGAATATCAAATTTGGAACAGAATGTATAAAATAATACGAGAATGGTAAGAGAACAGACCACAGAACTGGTGCAGTGTGCTATAAGTACTATGAGGACAATAAATAACAACTTGCAAAGAATTCAGCGTCTGTTAAGCGCATTAGACGGCAGAATGACTGGCAAGCCTGTTGCGAGCATTGTCAGGTAGCTTGAATAACGCGAGACTAGAAGTTGCAACACTGTAAGAACTAGTTTACTATGCAATGCACGGCTGACTGAGTTCTGCACTTTTAACTCTAAAAGAGTTCATACCAGGATTACGTCAGGTACAAAAATAATTTCCTGCAGATCTGCAACGTGTAATGAAATTTAACTGAGAACAACCTAGCACTTTTCTGACACTAAGAAACTGATGAAGTCAGTTCGCATAGAGCAAAACTGTATGTATCCATTCAGTTTCCGATAGAGGGCGTGAAAGCACGATACCGTTGTTTTATCGTTCACCCAGTTAATTTAGGAACAAACGCAGGAAGTACTATTAATCTCATAACAGAAGGAGGTCCACGTCTACATATCACTAGCAGAGTTACGAGAGTGTCTGAGAGACAGCATCCACCAGAGTGACACAGCGTAGCACACTTGCATGTCAGGTAAAGTTGTTCTTAGGGAAAGCAGAAGTAGCAGCGTGCTGAAGAGAAGCGTTGGCCCCACGAGGACATTTCTAGAGAGTGGAGAATGCTGGATTATTTCTCGTCGTCAACTGTTCTATCAAAGTAGACCTTCGAAACAACAGCATATTGACAAGTGGTACAACTTGTGATATAGCAGGAACAAAATTTCGCCTTGCAGCGACCACGATCTAGCTATCACGGTATACTCTGTCTCTATCGGAAAAATCGTGAGAAATGTTACTAGCCCAAAACCTAAAGTTCATCAACAGCATTTTCAACATTTTAAACCTTGACTATTATCAGCACTGGACGAACTGATAGGTCCACAAAAAAGACCAATTTCCGCAGAACGAGTTTTCCAGCATCACTATAGAGATGGACAATGATTTAACTTCACGACTATAACCATTACCGTTACCAGTGCTGCCATGGTTCTATCAACAGCTTGAAATCTAAAGCTATTCGTCCTCATAAATCATCAGTACATCAAATACCTGTCCAGTGGCTAAGTAGTATTAATAATGGGTAAAAATATGACAAAAATACGACTGTAAACATGTATTATAGCATAAGGATACAACAGAGACAATGTAGGACTAAATAATGATACAGAGACTTTGTAAATAAGCTTTTGCAAAAGCATTTGAATAATAAGAAATTGTACTGTGTGTAATTATCAAATGGTTCAAATGGCTCTGAGCACTATGGGACTTAACTGCTGAGGTCATCAGTCCCCTAGAACTTAGAAATACTTAAACCTAATTAACCTAATGACATCACACACATCCATGCCCGAGGCAGGACTGGAACCTGCGACCGTAACGGTCGCGCGGTTCCAGACTGTAGCGCCTAGAACCGCTCGGCCACTTCGGCCGGTGTAATTATCCACGTAACATATATGTCATGAGCCTGTTCCAGAGGCAAACTAAGGAAAAATTCGGGACGAATTTTTTTAAAGGGGAGGAGTATGTTGCACCATAGGAAGACATCACAGACAAATGCAAAATTTTCTTATAGCAATCAGAATGACAAACAAGCGGTTAGGCGATAGTGCAAATAAATTGGCACAATCCAGAAGCTATGCTTCACCGCGCTCGAGAGAAAAGTCTGTATCTTCAATCCAGCAAAAACGCCACATTCACATTTCATTTCCTATCATTCTACGTATCTTACAAGAAAA
This sequence comes from Schistocerca piceifrons, assembly GCF_021461385.2. Taxonomy (NCBI): domain Eukaryota; kingdom Metazoa; phylum Arthropoda; class Insecta; order Orthoptera; family Acrididae; genus Schistocerca; species Schistocerca piceifrons. The sequence goes on from NC_060143.1 coordinate 511,687,635, forward strand.
ATACGTTAACTGTTTCCAAAGTTTGTGTTGTTGTCCCACCTCTGGTATCCCTCTTTCACCGACAAATTGTTCGTAATTGTAATACCCAGATATTTAGTTGAATTCACGGCTTTTAGATTAGACTGATTTATCGTGTAACCGAAGTATAACGAATTCCTTTCAGCACTCATGCGGATGACCTCACAGTTTTCGTTATTTAGGGTCAACTGCCAATTTTCGCACCATTCAGGTAATTTTTCTAAATAGTTTGGAATTTGCTTTGATCTTCTGATGTCTTTATTAGTCGATAAACGACAGAGTCATCTGCAAACAACCTAAGACTGTTGCTCAGATTGTCTCCCAAATCGTTTATATAGATAAGGAACAGCAAAGGGCCAATAGCTCTATCTTGGGGAACGCCAGAAATAACTTCTGTTTTACTCGATGGCTTTCCACCAATTATTACGAACTGTGAAATCACAAATCCACTCACATAACTGAGACCATATTCCATAAGGACCCAATTTCACTAAAAACCGCTTGAGTGGTGTTGTTGTTGTGGTCTTCAGTCCTGAGACTGGTTTGATGCAGCTCTCCATGCTACTCTATCCTGTGCAAGCTTCTTCATCTCCCAGTACCTACTGCAACCTACATCCTTCTGAATCTGTTTTGTGTATTCATCTCTTGGTCTCCATCTACGATTTTTACCCTCCACGCTGCCCTTCAATACTAAACTGGTGATCTCATGATGCCTCAGAATATGTCTTACCAACCGATCCCTTATTCTAGCCAAGTTGTGCCACAAGTTCTACTTCTCCCCGATTCTATTCAATACCCCCTCATTAGTTATGTGATCTACCCATCTAATCTTCAGCATTCTTCTGTAGCACCACATTTCGAAAACTTCTATTCTCTTCTTGTCCAAACTATTTATCGTCCATGTTTCACTTCCATACATGGCTACATTCCATACAAATACTTTCAGAAGCGACTTCCTGACACTTAAATCTATACTCGATGTTAACAAATTTCTCTTCCTCAGAAATGCTTTCCTTGCCATTGCCAGTCTACATTTTATATCCTCTCTACTTCGAGCATCATCAGTTATTTTGCTCCCCAAATAGCAAAACTCCTTTACTACTTTCAGTGTCTCATTTCCTAATCTAATTCCCTCAGCATCACCCGACTTAATTCGACTACATTCCATTATCCTCGTTTTGCTTTTGTTGATGTTCATCTTATATCCTTTCAACACTCTGTCCATTCCGTTCAACTGCTCTACCAAGTCCTTTGCTGTCTCTGACAGAATTACAATGTCATCGGGAAACCTCAAAGTTTTTATTTCTTGTCCATGGATTTTAATACCTACTCCGAATTTTTCTTTTGTTTCCTTCGCCGCTTGCTGAATGTAGAGATTGAATAACATCGGGGAGGGGCTACAACCCTCTCTCACTCCCTTCCCAACCACTGCTTCCCTTTCATGTCCATCGACTCTTATAACTGCCATCTGGTTTCTGTACAAATTGTAAATAACTTTTCGCTCCCAGTATTTTACCCCAGCCACCTTCAGAATTTGAAAGGGAGTATTCCAGTCAACATTGTCAAAAGCTTTCTCTAAGTCTACAAATGCTAGAAACGTAGGTTTGCCTTCCCTTAATTTAGCTTCTAAGATAAGTCGTAGGGTCAGTATTGCCTCACGTGTTCCGATATTTCTACGGAATCCAAACTGATCTTCCCCGAGGTCGGCTTCTACTAGTTTTTCCATTCGTCTGTAAAGAATTCGCGTTAGTAGTTTGCAGCCGTGACTTATTAAACTGATAGTTCGGTAATTTTTACATCTGTCAAAACCTGCTTTCTTTGGAATTGGAATTATTATGTTCTTCTTGAAGTCTGAGGGTATTTCGCCTGTCTCATACATCTTGCTCACCAGATGGTAGAGTTTTGTCAGGACTGGCTCTCCCAGGGCTGTCAGTAGTTCTAATGGAATGTTGTCTACTCCCGGGGCTTTGTTTCGCCTCAGGTCTTTCAGTACTCTGTCAAACTCTTCACGTAGTATCATATCTACCATTTCATCCTCATCTACATCCTCGTCCATTTCCAAAATATTGTTCTCAAGTACATCGCCCTTGTATGGACCCTCTATACACTCCTTCCACCTTTCCGCTTTACCTTCTTTGCTTAGAACTGGGTTTCCGTCTGAGCTCTTGATATTCATACAAGTGGTTCTCTTTTCTCCAAAGGTCTCATTAATTGTCCTGTAGGCAGTATCTATCTTACCCCTAGTGAGATGAGCCTCTACATCCTAACATTTGTCCTCTAGCCATCCCTGCTTAGCCATTTTGCACTTCCTGTTGATCTCATTTTTGAGACGTTTGTATTCCTTTTTGCCTGCTTTACTTACTGCATTTTATGTTTTCTCCTTTCATCAATTAAATTCAATATTTCTTCTGTTACCCAAGGATTTCTACTAGCCCTCGTCTTTTTACCTACTTGATGGTCTGCTGCCTTCACTACTTCATCCCTCAAAGCTACCCATTCTTCTTCTACTGTATTTCTTTCCCCCATTCTTGTCAATTGTTCCATTATTCTCTCCCTGAAACTCTGTACAACCTCTGGTTTAGTCAGTTTATCCAGGTCCCATTTCCTTAAATTCCCACCTTTGTGCAGTTTCTTCAGTTTTAAACTACAGTTCATAACCAATAGATTGTGGTCAGAGTCCACATCTGCCCCTGGAAATGCCTTACAATTTAAAACCCAGTTCCTAAATCTCTGTCTTACCATTATATAATCTATCTGAAACCTGTCAGTTTCTCCAGGATTCTTCCATGTATACAACCTTCTTTCATGATTCTTGAACCAAGTGTTAGCTATGATTAAGTTGTGCTCTGTGCAAAATTCTACCAGGCGGCTTCCTCTTTCGTTTCTTACCCCCTATCCAAATTCACTATTTTTTCGTCTCCCTTCACTATCTGAATAATTTCTTTTATTTCATCATACATTTCTTCAATTTCTTCGTCATCTGCAGAGCTAGTTGGCATATAAACTTGTACTACTGTGGTAGGCGTGGGCTTCGTATCTATCTTGGCCACAATAATGCGTTCACTATGCTGTTTGTAGGAGCTTACCCGCATTCCTATTTTCCTATTCATTATTAAACCTACTCCTGCATTACCCCTATTTGATTTTGTGCTTATAACCCTGTAGTCACCTGACCAGAATTCTTGTTCCTCCTGCCACCGAACTTCACTAATTCCAACTATATCTAACTTTAACCTATCCATTTTCCTTTTTAAAATTTCTAACCTACCTGCCCAATTAAGGTATCTGACATTCCACGCTCCGATCCGTAGAACGCCAGTTTTCTTTCTCCTGATAACGACATCCTCTTGAGTAGTCCCCACCCGGAGATCCGAATGGGGGACTATTGTACCACCGGAATACTTTACTCAAGAGGACGCCATCATCATTTAACCATACAGTAAAGCTGCATGCTCTCGGGAAAAATTACGGCTGTAGTTTCCCCTTGCTTTCAGCCGTTCGCAGACCAGAACAGTCAATCATCGAGACTGTTGCCCCTGCAACTACTGAAAAGGCTGCTGCCCTCTTCAGGTACCACACGTTTGTTTGGCCTCTCAACAGATACCCCTGGTGGTTGCACCTACGGTACGGCTATCTGTATCGCTGAGGCACGTAAGCCTCCCCACCAACGGCATGGTCCACGGGGGCTTGAGTGGTACAGTGTCAAAAGCCTTCCGGAAATCCAGAAACACGGAATCTATCTGAAATCCCTTGTCAATAGCACTCAACACTTCATGTGAATAAAGAGCTAGTTGAATTTCACAGGAACGATGTTTTCTAAACCCATGTTGACTGTGCGGCAATAGACAGTTTTCTTCGAGGTCATTCATAATTTTTGAACACAATATATGTTCAAAAATCCTGCTACATATCGACGTTAACGATATGGGCCTGTAATTTTGTGGATTACTCCTGCTACCTTTCTTGAATATTGTTGTGAACTGTGCAACTTTCCAGTCTCTGGGTACGGATCTTTAATCGAGCGAACGGTTGTATATAATTGTTAAGTATGGAGCTAATGCATCAACATACTCCGAAAGGAACCTAATTGGTATACATTCTGGACCAGAAGACTTGCTTTTATTAATTGATTTTAGTTGATTCGCTACTCCTAGGATATTTACTTCTACGTTATGTTGGCAGCTGTTCTCGATTCGAATTCTGGAATATTTACTTAGTCTTATTTTGTGAATGCATTTCGGAAGGCGGTGTTTAGTAACTCTGCTTTGGCAGCACTGTCTTCGATAGTATCTTCATTGCCATCGCGAAGAGAAGGCATTGATTGTTTCTTGCCACTAACATACTTATTCGTTGCTTACTATGATTATAAAGGTTACTTTCGTGAAAAACTTTTAAATTACATATTTTTTCGTATTATAGAGGCTTAAAGGGTTAAGGGACCACTTACTACGCTGGTAGCCTCATTTCTGCTTTTATCTGTGACTCACACACACACACACACACACACACACACACACATATATATACTCACACACACACACACACACACACACACACACACATACATACGCACACATGAAAAAACAGATACAAGTATGATATCACAATATCTTCTGAGTATTTTGGTACAAGGCATCCTTGGTCTCCGAGTCCTTAACAGAGTAATAATGTAATTAATGTATGATTTATTGAGTGCGTTACTGCAGTCACCCCCGTTTCGGTGACAGTACCATGACGACATTGAACAAGAATGTAATACGCAATGACCATGACTTATGAATACTGTTGTGTTTTACGGGTTAAAGTATAACTAACGCTGCCCGAAAAAATAATCGCGAGACAAAACTGAACATCACTAAATGCAAGCTTCAGGATGATTTGAAAAGTGGACATTACTGCTGATAACAACAACTACAATGAGTAACTCGATAAGTTTTGTTTCCAAACACGAGATAGAGTGTTTGCTGTCGACATTTGTACTGTTGTGCACTATTGTCACTGCAATACGGGTACAAAGCCAACTGGGGCAAGAAACCAAACTAAATGCAATAAAGCTCTAAATAGCCACCAAAGACCGTAGGTCCCTTATACCAAAATACTCAGTGCGTGTGTGTGTGTGTGTGTGTGTGTGTGTGTGTGTGCTACTCACATAAATAAACTATTTCACTGAATTCTTCTCAGTCGTTATGTGCCATTATATTTAGCGTGCCTTTTACTGTACTGATTTAAGAGTGTGTAAACCAAAGTGAGTTATAACCTTTTACTGAGCCGTCTGGCGTTCATTTATTTATTTATTTTGAGTCATCCGTCTTTTGACTGGTTGGATGCGGTCCGCCGCGAATTTCTCTCCTGTGCCAACGTTTTTGTTTCTGAATAACAATTGCAACCCGCGTCCTCTATTACCTGATAGGTGTATTTCAATTTTTGTCTTCTTCTGCAGTTTGTACCCTCTACAACTCCCTCTAGTACCATTGAAGTTATTTCCTGATGTCTTAACAGGTCCTATCAGCCTGTCCTCCTTTTCAGTGTTTTCCATATATTCCTTTCCCTCGCCGCTTCTGCGGAGAACCTCTTCACTCCTTATCTTATCAGTCCACCTAATTATCAATATTCGTCCGTAGCACGACACCTCAAATGCTTCGATTCTCTTCTATTCCAGCTCTTCATTACCGTGCCACGCTGCGCTCCAAACATATATTTTCAGAAATTTCTTCCTGAAATTAAGGCCTATGTATGATACTAGTAGACTTCTCTTGGCCAGGAATGCCCTTTTTGCCACTGGTAGTCTGCTTTTTATGTCCTCCTTGCTTCGTCTTCTTCACTTTCAGTGAGAACAGCAATGTCATCAGCGAATGTTTTTACTGATATCCTTTCACTTTGAATTTTAATCCCACTCTGGAATCTTTGTTTTATTTCCGTCATTGCTTCTTAGATGTATAGAGTGAACAGTAAGGGCGAAAGACTACATTCCTGTGTAAAGCCCCTTTTAATTCGAGCACTTTCTTCTTGGTCCTCCAGTCCTATGGTTCCCTCTTGGTTCTTGTAAATATTGTTTATTACCTGTCTCTCCCTGTATCCTACCCTAGTTTTGACAGAATTTCGAATATCATACACAATTTGACATTGTCGAACGCTTTTTCCGCGTTAATAAATCATATGAAAAAGTTTTGATTTTTCTTCATCCTTGCTTCCATTATCAAACGAAACGTCAGGCCTGACTGTCTGGTGCCCTTACCATTCATAAAGTAAAACTGATCGTTATCGAATCTAACACACCCTCAATTTTCTTTTCCGTTCATCTGTATTTTATTGTTATCAGCAATTTTCATGCTTGAGCTCTCGAGCTGATTGCGACAATTCTAGCATTTGATAGCTCTTGCTATCTCCGGAATTTTGTGGGTTATGGTTTTCCGAAAGTCTGACGGTATATTGCCAGACTCATAAATTCTGCCCTCCAACGTGAGTAGTCGGTTTGTTACCATTTCTCCCAATGATTTTAGAAATTCCGATGGTATGTTAACTACTTTTTCTGCCCTATTCGATATTAAGGCGTACTAATGTATGTGGCTTTTCTAGAGTAGAGTCACTTATGTATAAATATTTATGAATTATTTAAATTAACAGAACTGTTTTTGTATAAAATTACCTATAAAAAACGAACAGCAACATTAAATGACTTTTATGAAACTTCTGTTACGTGGTGTGGGATCGTAACGGTCAGACCCTGCTCTCGTTAAATATAGGTGAATCTGGACTGCTTTAAATGAAGGTATTTGATAAGGCTTCATACTTTCAGTATTAATACCGTAGTAGTCGTTCACTTTGCTAATTTACAGTCAAGCACGTATGCTTCCACAGTTGCATGTGTTTACAGAAATGCAGAACAATGTTTAGCACCAGAGATGAATCACTGCAAAGTTACCTTGGCTCATCTGGGGAGCTGCTTCTGCCGCTGACAATCTCTGGTGCCGTCGTGCGGCAGATGTTTGGCAACTCACGGGAAAAGGACAAAATTCTGGGTGCTATCTTGTTAGTGAAAGAAATTACTTTATAAGATAAAAGGTAAAATCCTGCCGCATCTCCGATGAGTAACCTCATTGTAAAAACGCTCGCTGTTAAAACTCTTTAAAATTTCACATGAAGTGTATGCGACTGGGATGTGCACGGGTAGAAGTATGAACTTTGTTTTAGGTACACAGCAATGAACGCCTATGTAGTTATGTATTTCAGTAGCGTGGCATCCGTTTCATTTCTAAGTTCTCAATCCTAAGGTAATTTGCTCTTTGGTCTTCTCAGGAATTATCTCTACAGCAGATAGTCCAACCACAGTCTAAGTACTTTAAATACAAAAGATTTCTAAACAACCACTTTCCAGAACACTGCCCATAGCACTGACCTAATACACGGTCTATCCTCAGTTTAAATAATGCTGATGACTGTTAGTAGACTACCATAGCTGATTCACAATATGCTCGTGTTTTCATGATGAAACTGTTTATAGTTCTCTTGTTTATTGATTATATCAAGTCGTATTTCTTCTCAAAACTACGTCTTCCACTGCAATATCTCTTCTCAAAACTACGTCTTCCACTGCAGTATTTCTTCTCAAAACTACCTCTTCCACTGCAATAATTTTCGTATGATAGTTTTCTGGAAGCTTCTGACACCTACTCGTTTCTGCGTATGCAATCAGTTTCCTCCGGTTCAGTTCTTCAGTTCTCTCTTCTACAAACAATCTCCTGACTTTCACCGGCATAAAACTGACTCTATGTCCGCGAGAGTTCTACTTTTTCCAACGATTAACGACACGTCCTCTTCCGTCGGTTATTACGTGACCCAGTCCCAGCATTGACATCCTATGTCAATTATCACTTCCTAGTTAACCCTTAACTATAGTCGTGGGTCGAACTTGAAGAGACTACGCATGTTTTCTTTGCGATTTTATATACTTGTAACACGCCACTGATTCTAAAATGTTGAATAGAGAGAATAGCGCAAAAAAAGGACCCAGGATGTATCACTACAAAAATAAGAAATTCATTCAGTAAGAATTCTCAAGTGAATTACTCAATTGATGCTAATGGAACAAGATGTTGGTAGGTTTCCGTGGACGTTGTGGCTTCAAAATGTACGTTCCCAGAAAACCGAATAAATATGGTAAAAATTTCAATATCTTGCAGACTCTAAGACGAATCCCGTACTTCTACTGTGATAAAAGTACTGTAGGGTTTCACTTTGACATATGGAGAGAAGAAACTATCAATACCAGTAGAAGTTTATCTACCATTATACCAGCCAGTTTTGAACATCAATCGTAACATTGCGACTGACATTTGGTACACCCCAATGGAATTTGTGGGTATTATCCTCTCAACATAAGCAACAATTGACAGCTATGTACCAGAAAAAATAAGAGCGTCATTCTCGTGTCTTCGATGCATCACGACAGTATCATGGAGCAGTTCACGAACAAGCCAGAAATCATTCTACACTAGTACGGCACAAAAGAGGGCGTCGAAGCTATTGACCCAATGTGCTCAGTATATTCAAGCAGTCGTAAAACACGTCGTTGGCCTATGCCTAATCTGTATAGACTGTTGGACCTGACCGCATTGAACGCTTACATCAACCATCCAACAGAATCATGAATGAGCTTCTAAAATGACATGTATGGTGTTCTTGAAAGGCTTTGCTAAGTCTTTAGGTGAACCATATACGAAATTGCGATGTTACAATCAGAGAATGCCCGCCGATTCCGAATGAGCACTGCAGTAGCTCTCACAATTCTATTTGCAGGGGAGGGGACTTCTGAGGAGGCCCTAACAAATGGTTCAAATTGCTAACTTCTGAGGTCATCAGTCGCCTAGAACTTAGATCTAATTAAACCTAACTAACCTAAGGACATCACACACATCCATGCCCGAGGCAGGATTTGAACCTGCGACAGTAGCGACCGCTCGGTTCCAGACTGCAGCGCCTAGAACCGCACGGCCACTCCGGCCGGCTGGACTCTAACACTGGATAGGAACAAAAAGAAGCGATGTTCATTCTGTTTGCCTGGGAAGATATCAGAGACTGTCCGTTTATGCACTAACTATAAGCTGCCCATGACTTATGGAAATTTTGTACGCAATCCATGCCTGTAATTAGGCAACTGTCAGATTTTTTTTAGAAACATGCTATTTTTCACAGGTACAACGCTTCCTGCACGACCACAGCGTTTCTTTACATACAAATGGTATGCAATTAAAATTACATAACATACGTGTAGAACATAGTAAGTCTGATTTACGCTTGCACACAAAACAAAGAAAATGGATTAAGCATGTATAAATATTTATTACAAACTTTATTACTCAAGTAGCGAAACACTGAAATCGTATGACGTTGCCTAGTGACAGAGAAAATACCGTATAACTTGTACTATGAGAACTTTAAACATAGATGAAGGACAGCAGACAGATTCCATATTCCTAGATTTCTTTAAAGCGTGTGTCACACTGCCCTACTGTAGACTTTTGACGAAGGTCTGAGCATACAATTTGCGTTCACAGATATGCGAGTGGCTCGCAGACTTTTTAAGTAACAGAATCCAGTACCTTGTCCTCGACGACGAATGTTTATCAGGGACAAGGTTACCGTAATGAGAGTCCCAGGTAAGTGTGAAAGATCTCCTTCTATTTTCTATATACGTAAATGACCTCACGTACAGGATGAGCAGCAATTCTCTGCTGTTTGCTGATGACGCTGTGGTGTATGCGAAGGTGTCCTCATTGAGTATACAAGATTTTCTTTATTTAATCGTACGGCTATGGCCCCCCGTCGGGCAGACCGTTCGCCGGGTGTCGGTCTTTCAATTTGACGCCACTTCGAAGACCTGCAGTCGATGAGGATGATAGGATGATGATGAGGACAGCACAACACCCAATCTCTGGGCGGAGAAAATTCCCCGACCCAGCCGGGAATCGAACCCGGGCCCAGTGGACTGACAATCCGTCACACTGACCATTCAGCTACCGGGGGCGGACGGTATACAAGATGACTTAGACAAAATTTCTATTTGGTGTGACGAATGGAGCTAACCCTAGATGTAGAAAAATGCAAGTTAATGCGGATGAGTAGAAAATCCTGTAACGTTCGAATACAGCATTTGTAGGGCTGAGCTTGACATAGTCACATCGATTATATATCTAGGCGTAACTCTGCAAAGTGATATGAAGTGGTAGTGCAGGCGAATGCTCGACTTCGTTTTATTGGGAGAATTTTGGGGAAGTGTATATCATCCTTAAGGTAGACGGCGTATAGAACGTTAGTACGAACGATTCTTGAGTACGTTTCGAGTGTTTTGGATCACCGCCAGGCCGAATTAAAGGAAGGCATCGAAATAATTCAGAGACGAGGTGCTAGATTTGTTGCCGAGAGGTTCGATCGGCACCCAAGTATTTAGGATATGCTTTGGGAACTCCAAAGGGAGTTCGTGGATGGAAGGCGACGTTCTTTCCGAGTCACACTGTTGAGAAAATGTAGAGAACCGGTATTTGAGGTCGACTGCAGAAAGAGTCTGCAGCCGCCAACACACATTTCGCGTAAGAATCACTAAGGTAAGAGAAACCAGGGCTCGTACAAAGGCATGTAGACAGTCGTTTTTCCCTCGGAAAACAAAATTGGGAAAACAACCTACCTGATTACTATTCAAAAGGTAATAATTTTTGGCTAAATTTAGTAGTCTTGAGTATTAAGTCTCGTTTATTACGACAATTGGTACAGTGTATCACCTGCCTTCATTAACTAAAGGTTCTGTAAACACACCCTCGCAGGTGTAGTTAGCAGTGGAACTCAAGAAATGTTACAAAACACGTACGGCAGGCCGGTATGGATGGCCGAGCGGTTCTAGGCGCTACAGTCTGGACCGCGCGACCGCTACGGTCGCAGGTTCGAATCCTGCCTCGGGCATGGAGGTGTGTGATGTGCTTAGGTTAGTTAGGTTTAAGTAGTTCTAAATTCTAGGGGACTGATGACCTCAGAAGTTAAGCTCCATAGTGCTCAGAGCCATTTGAATCACGTACAGCGGTAGTTACTGACGGCAATGAATGGGGACACAGGGCAATAGGTAACTTTCTTGATTTCGCACGTAAGATAAAAGGATTCCGAAAGTTGAGGCGTCTTACTATTTTACCCTCTGCACATTCAGCTACAACTTATGTAAGTAGTATCAAAACTATGGTCGCATCTGGATGTTATGTATCATCCAATCACTTATAATGAAAAACTACAGGGTTAATGTTGTTCTGATGGCTTTTAGTTTGTTGCTTATACCGCTTTTAGCTTGTAGCTGATGCAGAACTACCACATCTGTAAATTCACAAGCCTGATATGTGCTCATAAACCTGTTATGGTCGTGTCAGAGTGTATCACACTGACTTGTCCGGTACGTCCATAAGTTTTATGGTTCAGATACTTTCTATATTCTAAATTAAAGTCCACGAAATCGTACGATAGTATTACTTTAGTTCAGTCAACTAAACGCCGGTAGGTTTTCACACTGTGTTAGTATGTATAAGGATTGATCTGCGAGTTCTCTCTAATATGTTAGTCACCACAGCTGCTCTTACGACACAGCTGCAGTAGATGAAGGCTGTTTAAACATAATACTTGCAGCTTATGTAATGTGTAACTTTGACAATTCTTTAACAACTTTTTAAATTCTGGAGTAAGGCAGGGTTGTTTGCTTTCACTGCTGCTGTTTGAGCTGACATTAGATGGCGTCATGAAGAAGATAACCCGAGAGAAAAGGAGAGGTATACAGTGGACTCTATATGATCGCCTTGAGGACCTGGACTTTGCTGGCGGCACCTGCCTTCTGTCCCACACTTTCAAGGATATGAATGAGAAGCTTAAGGAATTGGAAACAGAAGCTCAGAGAGTTGGATTAAAAATAAACACGCCTAAGACTAAAGAGATTAGGACGAACAGTAAGAACAAGGATGCACTAGCCGTGAAAGGTGGAGAGCTTTTGTTATCTTGGAAGTATTGTTGCCAAAAATGGAGGGGCGACAGAAGACGTCGAAAGTAGGATCAAAAAGGCAAAAGGAGCCTTTGTCCAGCTGCGACCAGTTTGGACATCTCGTGAAATACTGTTGAAGGTAAAGCTTAACATCTTTGACTCAAACGTAAAATCTGTTCTCTTTTACGGGTGTGAGACGTGGAAGGTGACAGCACAAACTGAAGCAAGAGTACAAACCTTCATCAATAAATGTTTGAGCACTATACTGGGAGTTACCTCAAACCAAGAACTATGGCAACGCACCCAACAACGGAAAGCCGAAATAATCGTAAAAGAAAGGAAATGGAGATGGATTGGACACAAATTGAGAAGAGGCCCGCAATATATTCCAAAGTAGGCTTTAAAATGGAACCCACAACGAGCAAGGAGGAGAGACAGACCGAGGTCGACCTGGCGCAGGATTCTTGAAGCTGAGCTGGCAGCCGTTGGCCACTCCAGGAGTAACATCAAGAAGATGGCAACGAACGGCGTCAGATGGAGAGCTCTAATATGTGCCCTATGCTCCACAACGGAGTAAAAGGAATTAAGTCAAGTAATTCAACTTGAACAATGTTGATATCGTCTACTTTAAAGCTCTTGCCAATGTCTCATCTAAAATCGTTAACGTGTAACTACCAAACCACTCCTGCTTGCCTTGCTAAATTTCTGTTTCTGACTTGAAAACATGGTTGCTACTTCAGGAGTGAATAAATCATAAGCTCTTTATTCCAGACGAGATTTACAATGACATTCCTCGACAAAAATATGACTTCATAACTTAATTCCGTCGAAAAAGCGTACGTCGACTTAAGCAGTAATGTATCTTAGACGTACAGCCGCGAGATTCCACAATCCCGTCCAAATAATGATCAGTGGCGATATGATTAGTTTTACTTATTTTCCGTCATGCTTCTCCAACCACTCTCTTCTCCTGCATATACGGGAAGCTCTAGACATCTCTAAAAATTACATATAAATAGGTATTCGTCTGCTGTGGCGTGACTTAAAAACTAACCTGCTTAAAATTCCACTGCAGGGTACCCGAAATCAGATATGACTGAGGAACAGCGATTCGTTGAGCAGATGTCTATTACCACATCTTCCTGAGGTAGCTGTCAAAATCAAATTTTCCCCAACTCCATATGTTCTTTACTATATTTGGAACAGATTTTTCATAGGCTTTCAGTATTGTAAAACTGCGTCGGAATTCAGTTTTCAGATCGCTTTTCTTTATTTCTATATAATCCGTTTCGGACTAGCTGCCCATCTTCAGATCTTTTACAAAAAATACCTTATAACTGTCATCGGTTCAAATTACAAATGGTTAATATTTTAAGCTTACAAAGCTTCAAGCTTCTTAAGAAATTAGTTATAATACAAATTTGTGAAACATTCCATTTGTTATAGCTACAGAGTAACTTGTCGAATACTGAACTGAAAGTTCACTGTTATAACTAACATACACTAGTCTACTGCGGCCTTGTAAATAATTTTTAAGAACACTGGTTGGTGTAACACCTATAGCGCTGAAAATCGTCCTCTATTTGTAGAGAGTGGTTTCATACAATTCATAAGAAATGCTCCTATGTATAGCATGAAGTACTGGTGTGTAATAGCATTAAACTTTTTTTCAAGAAACTGTAGAAACAACTATCCAAAATTTTTTAAAATTATTTTTTATAACGATCCTACCTGGTTCAGAGTTCGTAGCACTCGAAAGTGGCCTCTGTGAACCCATGTAATACATAAAAGATGTTCCTAAATATAACAGATGACACATCCATAGAAACATTATTATTATTAAAAACTTTAAAATAGGTTTAATATGTCCCAAAAATATCTTCTCCTCTTGTTTGGCGGTCGTAGTCCACAGAGGGCACTCTTGAGCGCTACTGGCTCTTCGATCGCCAAATTTGAAAGGAGGAGAAAATATTTTGGGAGTGTTTTAAAGCTCTTTTAAAGTTTTTAGAAATAACAAATCCTCATCGACTTTTCAGTTGTTACATTTAGGTACATCTTTTATGTATGACATTAGTCCATCCATGGCACTTTCGAGTGCTACAAACTTTACATAAAGTAGGATCCGCATAAAAATATTTTTAAAAATTTGGGTCATTGTTTTATAAAGTTCTTTCAAAAGATTTTATTGCTATTAAACTCCAAATTAGTGTTTCATGTTATAAATAGCAGTATTTTCTTATGAATTACATGAGAAATAAAAAAAATGGTTCAAATGGCTCTGAGCACTGTGGGACTTAACTTATGGGGTCATTAGTCCCCTAGAACTTAGAACTACTTAAACCTAACTAACCTAAGGACATCACACACATCCATGCCCGAGTCAGGATTCGAACCTGCGACCGTAGCGGTCACGCGGTTACAGACTGTAGCGCCTAGAACCGCTCGACCACCCCGGCCGGCTACATGAGAAATAGCTGACGCTTTTCAGCGCTTTAGTTGTTGCACCAATTAGTTTTCTTAAAAGTTATATGTAAACCAGCTGCGGGCTGGTGTATGGCTAAGTTAACTTTCAGTTGCATATTCGACAGGCTACTGTGTCACTGTATCAAATGATATTTTGCAGAAATTTGTGTTATAGATAATTTCTTAATAATCCTGAAGCTTTATAGACTTAAATTATGAACCATTTGGAATTTGAACCAATGGTAATTACAAAATGTTTTTATATAATACATCACACGATGGGGAGCTGGCCCTAAGCCACTCATATTGAAATAAAGTAAAGCGATCTGGAGAATGAATTTGGAAGCTTTCTTATAAGTAACTCCACGAGGACGAGAATACGCCTGGTTTTGATTTTAGCCTTGTAATGAGTATGCCGCGTTTTCATACAGCTTATATTTCTGTCACTGAGAGTGGAATACATTAAATTTTGTGCCAGCACTTTTTTTCCGTCCCTCAATAATCTGCGGCTTTTCTGTGTAACATCTGGTTCATTGTTTACTGATAAATGGGCGTGTGTTCAATTTTTTACTCCGATTTCACAATTATCTGCCGCCGAGGGCGTGCAATTTGATAGGATTATTTCAGATGATATCCGCTATCGCTCATTCCATCGGCGCTGCCTTCGCTTTTTATTGCTCGTCTCGCCAGCATTCGCACCACATTCATCAAGCTAATAGCATAAACGGGTGTTTCGAATCGAATGCGCGGCCCTGCACCCAACGTCCATTTGATACGTACACACCGACGGACACACACACACATAGACATGCACGCACACTTAGACAGGACACAATCAATCATGTGAGTGGCAGTAATTAACAATACGCTACGTGTTTCTAACTGCACTACACAAATATTGATCGCGAAAAGCTATTGGCGCTCGAGGATTAATTCACTGATGTACGATGCGAGTATCAATCATCATTATCGTCATCAGATGGGGCGAGGAGGCCAGGGGAGCGCGGCTGATTTTCTCACCGTTCGCGATCTACATACTGGCGCCCTTCCAAACCTCGAGACTTTTGCATTCACAAAGAGGAATCGCCTGTTTTCTTTATGTCCGAACAGGTTCTTTTCCAGCAGGAAATAATGAGAAAGAAGTCGACCGATGCTCTTCCCACTCCATCGTTGTCACGTCGGTGTTGCTTTCAGTCCAGCCATTCTACATTTACGTCTATAAATTGTAACTGAAAATAGAGAAAACTGTAACTATCCACATTATTTTTCGGATATAAAACCTTCATTATCTGGTGGGTAATTCTTTATCCGTGTAAATCCATCAAAATTGCTGGATATATTTTCACAAATTATGATGTTTCGGCTATTACCATCATTATACTAAAACTTAAAATTCGGAAGTTGATGCCCCGCTGACACATAGTTTATGAAACATCCCCTATGAAAAATTTATGAATTACAGTGCTGATAAACCTCTTACGTCATTTGATTTTCAAACAACTGAGCAAAACTGAACGTACTCAGGCATTATTCTCTTTACTTATTCTGATCAACACTAAACTGACTCACAATACAGGGTTATTACAAATGATTGAAGCGATTTCACAGTTCTACAATAACTTTATTATTTGAGATATTTTCACAATGCTTTGCACACACATACAAAAACTCAAAAAGTTTTTTTAGGCATTCACAAATGTTCGATATGTGCCACTTTAGTGATTCGGCAGACATCAAGCCGATAATCAAGTTCCTCCCACACTCGGCGCAGCATGTCCCCATCAATGAGTTCGAAAGCATCGTTGATGCGAGCTCGCACTTCTGGCACGTATCTTGGTAGAGGAGGTTTAAACACTGAATCTTTCACATAACCCCTCAGAAAGAAATCGCATGGGGTTAAGTCGGGAGAGCATGGAGGCCATGACATGAATTGCTGATCATGATCTCCACCACGACCGATCCATCGGTTTTCCAATCTCCTGTTTAAGAAATGCCGAACATCATGATGGAAGTGCGGTGGAGCACCATCCTGTTGAAAGATGAAGTCGGCGCTGTCGGTCTCCAGTTGTGGCATGAGCCAATTTTCCAGCATGTCCAGATACACGTGTCCTGTAACGTTTTTTTCGCAGAAGAAAAAGGGGCCGTAAACTTTAAATTTTGAGATTGAACAAAACACGTTAACTTTTGGTGAATTGCGAATTTGCTGCACGAATGCGTGAGGATTCTCTACCGCCCAGATTCGCACATTGTGTCTGTTCACTTCACCATTAAGAAAAAATGTTGCTTCATCACAGAAAACAAGTTTCGCACTGAACGCATCCTCTTCCATGAGCTGTTGCAACCGCGGCGAAAATTCAAAGCGTTTGACTTTGTCATCGGGTGTCAGGGCTTGTAGCAATTGTAAACGGTAAGGCTTCTGCTTTAGCCTTTTCCGTAAGATTTTCCAAACCGTCGGCTGTGGTACGTTTAGCTCCCTGCTTGCTTTATTCGTCGACTTCCGCGGGCTACACGTGAAACTTGCCCGCACGCGTTCAACCGTTTCTTCGCTCACTGCAGGCCGACCCGTTGATTTCCCCTTACAGACGCATCAAGAAGCTTTAAACTGCGCATACCATCGCCGAATGGAGTTAGCAGTTGGTGGATCTTTGTTGAACTTCGTCCTAAAGTGTCGTTGCACTGTTATGACTGACTGATGTGAGTGCATTTCAAGCACGACATACGCTTTCTCGGCTCCTGTCGCACATTTGGTCTCACTGCGCTCCCGAGGGCTCTGGCGGCAGAAACCTGAAGTGCGGCTTCAGCCGAATAAAACTTTATGAATTTTTCTACGTATCTGTAGTGTGTCGTGACCATATGTCAATGAATGGAGCTACAGTGAATTTATGAAATCGCTTCAATCATTTGTAATAGCCCTGTATTTTTAGCGCAACGCAATCTGACTTTCAAAAATCCCTACAAAAGAATGGCCCCGACTAACAATAACCTATACCTCTCATGAATCATTTACCTCACAAAAATCTTCGTTACTCGAACTACTACAATACAGCGAGCGCCAATACTGCCAACTGCATAAAAGATTCTAACTACTGAAGGCACTAACAACTGATAAGCATAGTTAGCAAACGCAAGATTTTGATAGAGAACAAAAAATGTATTTACCTTAATAATGTTCAAAAGCCATCATATATATATATCAGCTCATGATATACAGTATTACAAATTTATTCTTTCTGACGGACACACGTCCAGATCGTCCGCTGTCAAAACTCCGCCATCTCTCTCCCCACATCCACCACTCCTGGCGGCTCACCTCCAACCGCGCTGTTCACATCCAGCTGCCCAACACTACAATAGCAAATATGAAAACCAGCCACAGACTGCACACAGCACAGCCAGTGATTTTCATACAGAGCGGTACGTGGCGTTACGAACATAAAAACCTAAATAGCTTTCTTACAAGTTCATTCCGACTGGCGCTAAAATTGTTTACAAAATGGCTCTGAGCACTATGTGACTCAACTGCTGAGGTCATTAGTCCCCTAGAACTTAGAACTAGTTAAACCTAACTAACCTAAGGACATCACAAACATCCATGCCCGAGGCAGGATTCGAACCTGCGACCGTAGCGGTCTTGCGGTTCCAGACTGCAGCGCCTTTAACCGCACGGCCACAAAATTGTTTACAAGTTTTCGTTTTTGACTTGACTATGGTAGTAACCGAAAGGTTGTAATAATTTTTTTTAATTAGCTAGTTGGATTTCTTCGCAAAAATTCACAATATTCACAGGTTAATTATGGAATCTATTTAATTTATAGTAACCCGATGGGTGATTTAAAATTTGATCGTATATTATTGACGTCGTGGAGCGCACCATTGTCTTATCGATGCAGTGACACTATCTAGTCTATATTGCTTTTCCTCAAAACGTCCTTCATTTGCATAATCTTGCTGCACGATGAGCAAGTACCTTTGCAAAATTTTGTGTACAAGCTGCGTGCGCCTACTAAAAGCTACGTTCACCAATTTGACAGCCTACCCACCCAAAAATATCACTATCAACTCTCTCAGTACACCGAACAATAGACGTGCAAATTCCGAAACTTCTCAATGAATAACACAGTAAAATGATTTATTACTATGGCAGTTTTTTATTCTGTTATCAATGCTGCTGATAAACATCTACTATGACGGAGGAAATTGATAACACAGTAATAAGGATACTTAAATCTTTCATTGTATTAGAAAAGCATTAAGGGCTCAAATAAACAATATGTAGCCTCATGAGTGACTTAACTTTCGTTGCAAATATTTCCGGCATTGGTTTACGGCTAAATGGTTAAATGATGATGGCGTCCTCTTGGGTACAATATTCCGGAGGTAAAATAGTCCCCCATTCGGATCTCCGGCCAGGGACTACTCAGGAGGACAGCGTTATCAGGAGATAGAAAACTGGCGTTCTACGGATAGGAGCGTGGAATGTCAGATCCCTTAATCGGGCAGGTTGGTTAAAAAATATAAAAAGGAAAATGGATAGGTTAAAGTTAAATATAGTGGGAATTAGTGAAGTTCGGTGGCAGGAGGAACAAGACTTTTGGTCAGGTGAATACAGGGTTATAAATACAAAATCAAATAGGAGTAATGCAGGAGTAGGTTTAATAATGAATAAAAAAATAGGAGTGCGGGTAAGCTACTACAAACAGCATGGTGAACGCATTACTGTGGCTAAGATAGACACGAAGCCCATGCCTACTACAGTAGTACAAGTTTATATGCCAACTAGCTCTGCAGAGGATGAAGAAATCGGTGAAATGTATGATGAGATAAAAGAAATTATTCAGGTAGTGAAGGGAGACGAAAATTTAATAGTCATGGGTGACTGGAATTCGAGAGTAGGAAAAGGGAGAGAAGGAAACATAGTAGGTGAATATGGATTGGGGTTAAGAAATGGAAGAGGAAGCCGTCTGGTGGAATTTTGCACAGACCATAACTTAATCATAGCTAACATTTGGTTCAAGAATCATAAAAGAAGGTTGTAAACATGGAAGAATCCTGGAGATACTAGTACGTATCAGATTGATTATATAATGGTAAGACAGAGATTTAGGAACCAGGTTTTAAATTGTAAGACATTTCCAGGAGCAGATGTGGACTCTGACCACAATCTATTGGTTATGAACTGTAGTTTAAAACTGAAGAAACTGCACAAAGGTGCAGTACAAGTTTATATGCCAACTAACTCTGCAGATGACGAAGAAATTGAAGAAATGTATGATGAAATAAAAGAAATTATTCAGATAGTGAAGGGAGACGAAAAAATGGTGAATTTGGATAGGGGGTAAGAAACGAAAGAGGAAGCCACCTGGTAGAATTTTGCACAGAGCACAACTTAATCATAGCTAACACTTGGTTCAAGAATCATGAAGAAGAATCCTGGAGAAACTGACAGGTTTCAGATAGATTATATAATGGTAAGACAGAGATTTAGGAACCGGGTTTTAAATTGTAAGGCATTTCCAGGAGCAGATGTGGACTCTGACCACAATCTATTGGTTATGAACTGTAGTTTAAAACTGAAGAAACTGCACAAAGGTGGGAATTTAAGGAAATGGGACCTGGATAAACTGACTAAACCAGAGGTTGTACAGAGTTTCAGGGAGAGTATAAGGGAACAATTGACAGGAATGGGAGAAAGAAATACAGCAGAAGAAGAATGGGTAGCTCTGAGGGATGAAGTAGTGGAGGCAGCAGAGGATCAAGTAGGTAAAAGGACGAGGGCTAGTAGAAATCTTTGGGTAACAGAAGAAATATTGAATTTAATTGATGAAAGGACAAAATATAAAAATGCAGTAAATGAAGCAGGCAAAAAGGGATACAAACGTCTCAAAAATGAGATCGAGAGGAAGTGCAAAATGGCTAAGCAGGGATGGCTAGAGGACAAATGTAAGGATGTAGAGACTTATCTAACTGGGGGTAAGATAGATACTGCCTACAGGAAAAATAAAGAGACCTTTGGAGAAAAGAGAGCCACTTGTATGAATATCAAGAGCTCAGACGGAAACCCAGTTCTAAGCAAAGAAGGGAAAGCAGAAAGGTGGAATGAGTATGTAGAAGGTCTATACAAGGGCGATGTACTTGAGGGCAATATTATGGAAATGGAAGAGAATGTAGATGAAGACGAAATGGGAGATACGATACTGCGTGAAGAGTTTGACAGAGTACTAAAAGATCTGAGTCGAAACAAGGCCCCGGGAGCAGACAACATTCCATTAGAACTACTGACGGCATTGGGAGAGCCAGTCCTGACAAAACTCTACCATCTGGTGAGCAAGATGTGTGAGACAGGCGAAATACCGTCAGACTTCAAGAAGAATATAATAATTCCAATCCCAAAGAAAGCAGGGGTTGACAGATGTGAAAATTACCGAACTATCAGTTTAATAAGTCACAGGTGCAAAATACTAATGCGAATTCTTTACAGACGAATGGAAAAACTGGTAGAAGCCGACCTCGGGGAAGATCAGTTTGGACAGATGTGAAAATTATTGAACTATCATTTTAATAACTAACAGCTGCAAAATACTAACGCGAATTCTTTACAGACGAATGGAAAAACTGGTAGAAGCCGACCTCGGGGAAGATCAGTTTGGATTCCGTAGAAATGTTGGAACACGTGAGGCAATACTGACCTTACGACTTATCTTAGAGGAAAGATTAAGGAAAGGAAAACCTACGTTTCTAGCATTTGTAGACTTAGAGAAAGCTTTTGACAATGTAGATTGGAGACTCTCTTTCAAATTCTGAAGGTGGCAGGGGTAAAATACAGGGAGCGAAAGGCTATTTTCAATTTGTACAGAAACCAGAGTCGAGGGGTATGAAAGGGAAGCAGTGGTTGGGAAGGGAGTGAGACGGGGTTGTAGCCTCTCCCCGACGTTATTCAATCTGTATATTGAGCAAGCAGCAAAAGAAAAATTCGGAGTAGCTATTAAAATCCATGGAGAAGAAATAAAAACTTTGAGGTTCGCCGATGACTTTGTAATTCTGTCAGAGACAGCAAAGGACTTGGAAGAACAGTTGAACGGGATGGACAGTGTCTTGAAAGGAGGATATAAGATGAACATCAACAAAAGCAAAACGAGGGTAATGAAATGTAGTCGAATTAAGTCGGGTGATGCTGAAGGAATTAGATTAGGAAATGAGACACTTAAAGTAGTAAAGGAGTTTTACTATTTGGGGACCAAAATAATTGATTATGATTGGAGTAGAGAGGATATAAAATGTAGACTGGAAATGGCAAGGAAAGCGTTTCTGAAGAAGAGAAATTTGTTAACATCGATTATAGATTTAAGTGTCAGGAAGTCATTTCTGAAAGTATTTGTATGGAGTGTAGCCATGTATGGAAGTGAAATATGGACGATCAACAGTTTGGACAAGAAGAGAATAGAAGCTTTCGATATGTGGTGCTACAGAAGAATGCTGAAGATTATGTGGGTAGATCACATAACTAATGAGGAGGTATTGAATAGAATTGGGGAGAAGAGGAGTTTGTGGCACATCTTGACAAGAAGAAGGGACCGATTGGTAGGGCATGTTCTGAGGCATCAAGGGATCATAAATTTAGCACTCGAGGGCAGCGTGGAGGGTAACAATCGTAGTGGGAGACCAAGAGGTGAATACACTAAGCAAATTCAGAAGGATGTAGGTTGCAGTAAGTACTGGGAGATGAAGAAGCTTGCACAGGATAGAGTAGCATGGAGAGCTGCATCAAACCAGTCTCAGGACTGAATACCACAACAACATTACGGCTAACGTCTTTCACGCAGACATTATTAATTAGTTTTACAGTGACTATTTTGGGCATGATTCAATGCCGTATTCTGTCTCTTCTTAACATCTCCTTATCGTTTCATTTCTCTACACTTACCTTTCCAAAAATCCTAAGTGACACGTTTTTCGTATTCCTAACTTCTTTTATCGCTACAATCTTCCCATCATTCGTCCTCTTCCAGGTTCAGGGGAACTGTTCCTGGTAGCCTCAGCAGATGTCACACTCATCTACATTTTCTTAAGTTAGTGGTTTCATGCATACTATTTTTCCCACGTATTCTTTCTAGCATGTCTTCACTTCGTTTCGCCTATCAACGTAATTCTTAAGCAGTACATTTCAAATGCACTCAGTTAATATTGTCCGATTTTCTCACTGTTCACGATTCGCTATCGCCCAATGATTTGGTGTAAAGTTAGTGTGCTTGAAAATGTTTCAAAATTTCGTGACAGTATGTCGTATCTTTTGTTAATGAACGCCTCACGTTCTTGCACTGCCCTACTTATATCATTCTTACTTTTTCAAACTTTATGTTAACTTGCTTTGTAGACAGAAGATTTTTTTTATCCATTTTTGCTTTTAAGAAAAGCGTGGTTCCAGTGCTCAAGTGGTTCAAATGTCTCTGAGCGCTATAGGACTTAACATCTGAGGTCATCAGTCCCTTAGAACTTAGAACTACTTAAACCTAACTAACCTAAGGACATCACACACATCCATGGCCGAGGCAGGATTCGAACCTGTGACCGTAGCGGTCGCACGGTTCCAGACTGAAGCACCTAAAACCGAACGGCCACACCGGCCGTCTTGCAAATCTGGAAGCACGTGTTGCACGAGGAGGTCCTTATAACCTGCAGATGGTGGACACTTCGTTCTTGCTCGTCCACTCTTATTATTCCCTCTTAGCTCTTGTACATATTGTATATTACCCGTGACTCCGTATAGCTTACCCCCATTTTTTCCAGAGTTCCGAACATCTTGCACCAATTTACATTATCGAATGCATTTTCCAGGTCGACAAATCCTATGGACGTGTCTCGATATTGCTGTAGCTTTGCTTCCATTATCAATGGCAACGTCAGAATAGCCTCTCTGGTGCTTTTACCTTTCCTAAGCCAAACCGATCGTCATCTAGCACATCCTCAGTTTTCTTTTCCATTCTTCCGTATATTATGCTTGTCAGCAACTTGGATGCATGAGCTGTTCAGTTGATCGTGCGATAATTCCCACACTTGTCAGCTCTTGCAGTCTTCGGAATTGTATGGATGATATTTTTCCGAAAGTCACATGGTATGTCGCCAGACTCATTCGTTCTACACACCAATGTGAACAGTCGTTTTGTTGCCACTTCACCCAAAGATTTTAGAAATTCTGATGAACGTTATCTATGCCTTCTGCCTTATTTGATCTTAAGTCCGCGAAAACACTTTTAAATTCGAATTCTAGCACTGGATCCCCTATCTCTTCTAAATCGACTCCTGTTTCTTCTTCTATCATACCAGACGAATCATCCCCATCATACACGAATTCAGTGTATTCTGTCCACCCATCTGCCCTCTGCATTTAACAGTGGAATTCTCGTTGCACTCTTAACTTTACCACCCAAGATTTTCCTGTATGGTGAGACTGTCCCTCTCACAATCATTTCGTTTCCGATTTCTTCCCGTTTTTTTATGCAGCCATTTCGTCGTAGCTACCCTACCTGTCATATTTATTTGATTCCTCAGCGACTTTCTGTATTCCTGAGTTTCCCTTAACATTTTTGTACTTCCTTCTTTCATCAATCAACTGAAATATTTCTTCTGTTACCCATAGTTTTTTCACTGTTACCTTCTTTGTACCTATGTTTTTCTTTTCAACTTCTGTGATGGCCCTTTTAAGAGATTTTCATTCCTCTTCAACTGTACTGCCTACAGAACTATTGCTTATTGCTATATGTATAGACTTAGAGATCTTCGAGCGTATCTCGTCATTCCTTAGACCTTCCGTATCCCACCCTTTTGCGTATTGAGTCTTCCTGACTAATCTCTTAAACTTTACCCTACTATCACTACTACATTGTGATCTGAGTCTATATCTGCCCCTGATTACGGCTTACAATCCAGAATCTGATCTCGGGATCACTGTCTGACCATGATGTAATCTAAATGAAATCTTACCGTACAACCCGGCCTTCTCCAAGGTTACCTATTCCTCTTGTGATTCTTGAACAGAGTATTCGCTAATACTAACTGAAATTTATTACAGAACTCAATTAGTCTTTCTGCTATCTCATTCCTTGTCCCAAGCCCATATTCTTCTGTAACCTTTTCTTCTACTCTTCTCCTACAACTGCATCCCATGACTATCAGATTTTCGTCTCCCTTTACGAACTGTATTGGCCTTTCAATATCCTCATATACTTCCTCTGTCTTTTCATTATCAGCTTATAAAGTCGGCATATATACCTGAAGTACCGTTGGCGGTGTTGGTTTGCTGTCGATTCTGATTAGAACAATCCTGTCACTGAACTGTTCACAGTAACACAGTCTCTGCCATACCTTTCTACTCATAACGAATCCTACACCTGTTATACCATTTTCTGCTGCTCTTGATGATACCCTATACTCACCTGACCAGAAATCTTTGTCTTCTTACCATTTCACTTCAACGACCCTTACTACACTACAGGCCATTAAAATTGCTACACCAAGAAGAAATGCAGATGATAAACGGGTATTCATTGGACAAATATATTATACTAGAACTGACATGTGATTACATTTTCACGCAATTTGGCTGCATGATCCTGAGAAATCAGTACCCAGAACAACCACCTCTGGCCGTAATAACGGCCTTGATACGCCTGGGTATTGAGTCAAACAGAGCTTGGATGGCGTGTACAGGTACAGCTGCCCATGCAGCTACAACACGATACCACAGTTCATGAAGAGTAGTGACTGGCGTATTGTGACGATCCAGTTGCTCGGCCACCATTGACCAGACGTTTTCAGTTGGTGAGAGATGTGGAGAACGTGCTGGCCACGGCAGCAGTCGCACATTTTCTGTATCCAGAAAGGCCCGTACAGGACCTGCAACATGCGGTCGTGCATTATCCTGCTGAAGTGTAGGCTTTCGCAGGGATCGAATGAAGGGTAGAGCCACGGCTCGTAGCACATCTGAAATGTAACGTCCACTGTTCAAAGTGCCGTCAATGCGAACAAGAGGTGACCGAGACGTGTAACCAATGGCATCCCATAGCATCACGCCAGGTGATACGCCAGTATGGCGATGGCGAATACACGCTTCCAATGTGCGTTTACCGCGATGTCGCCCAACACGGATGCGACCATCATGATGCTGTAAAAGGAACCTGGATTCATCCGAAAAAATGACGTTTTGCGATTCGTGCACCTAGGTTCTTCGTTGAGTACACCATCGCAGGCGCTCCTGTCTGAGATGCAGCGTCAAGGGTAACCGCAGCCATGGTCTCCGAGCTGATAGTCTATGCTGCTGAAAACGTCGTCGAACTGTTCGTGCAGATAGTTGTCTTGCAAACGTCCCCATCTGTTGACTCAGGGATCGAGACGTGGCTACACGATCCGTTACAGCCATGCAGATAAGATGCCTGTCATCTCGACCGCCAGTGATACGAGGCCGTTGGGATGCAGCACAGCGTTCCGTATTACCCTCCTGAACCCACCGATTCGATATTCTGCAAACAGTCATTGGATCTCGACCAACGCGAGCGGCAATGTCGCGATACGATAAACCGCAATCGTGATAGGCTACAATCCGACCTTTATCGAAGTCGGAAACGTGATGGTACTCATTTCTCCTCCTTACACGACACGAGGCATCACAACAACGTTTCACCAGGCAATGCCGGTCAACTGCTGTTTGTGTATGAGAAATCGGTTGGAAACTTTCTTCATGTCAGCATGTTGTAGGTGTCGCCACCGGCGCCAACCTTGTGTGAATGCTCTGAGAAACTAATAATTTGCATATCTCAGCATCTTCTTTCTGTCGGTTAAATTTCGCACGTCATCTTCGTGGTGTAGCAATTTTATTGGGCCAGTAATGTCTAGACTGAGCCTTTGCATTTCCTTTTCAGATTTTCTAGTTTCCCTACCACGTTCAAGTTTGTGAGATTCCACGCCCCGACTCGTAGAACGTTATCCTTTGGTTGATTATTCAATCTTTTTCTCAGGGTCACTTCCCCCTTGGCAGTCCCCTGCCGGAGAGCCGAGTGGTGGACTATTCCGGAATCTTTTGAAATGGAGAAACCATCATGACATTTTTTTCAATTTACAGGTCACATGTCCTGTGGATACACGTTATGTGTCTTTAATGCAGAAGTTTCCATTGGCATCTGCATCCTCATGCCGTTGATCATTACTGATTCTTCCGCCTTTAAGGGCAGTTTCCAACGCTTACGACAAGAAAGTACCCTGAACATCTGTCCGCTCCTCCGTAATCTTTGACAAGACCGTTGCCAGAATGAGGGTGACTTCTTATGCCTGAAGTCTTCGACCAACAATGCTGATTATTAATCAAATTTTAAGCAGTGACGGGTTTCGAACCTAGGACCTAGGACCTAGGACCTTTTGATTAATAACGAAAGACGGTACCCCTAGACCCCGTGTCTAGGGGTATGGGAAGGTAAA
Source organism: Schistocerca piceifrons (assembly GCF_021461385.2). Classification (NCBI taxonomy): domain Eukaryota; kingdom Metazoa; phylum Arthropoda; class Insecta; order Orthoptera; family Acrididae; genus Schistocerca; species Schistocerca piceifrons. Next base: position 511,714,585 of record NC_060143.1, read on the forward strand.
GATATCAGAGAGGGTGTTATGGAAGGTAAAGATATCAGAGAGGGTGTTACGACGTCGATAATGGAAGCAAGACTTAAGAAAACTCAAGGCGTGTTCACAGGATTTGTGTTTTTGAATGTGAAATGGAACAAGATAATCAGAATTCTAAAGAAAGAAGCAGTAAGGAAAGACTGGCAAAATTCAATATGTAGAAGAACCCAGATGGGACGATCAGAATAGAAGACCAAGGACGAAGTGCTCGAATTAAAAAGCTTGTAATACAGGGATGCAGTGTTTTATCTCTACTGTTTCATCTCTTCATCAAAGAAATAGTGATGGAAGTAAAAGAAATTCTATAAGCGCAATTAAAATTCGTGGTAACAGAATATCAACGATAAGATTCGATGATGACATTGCTATCATCAATGAAAGTGAAGAATAGCATTTGAATGAAATGAACAGTCTAATGAATACACACTATGGTCTGAGGGAGAACCGAAGAAAGACGAAAGTAATGAGGAGCAGCAGAAATTAGATTAGCGATGAACTCGACCACGAAATAGACGATATTAGGGAATTCTGATGTCTTGGGAGCAAAATAACGCATGACGGGCGAAGCAAGGCGAATTTAAAAAGCTGGCTAACGCATATAAAGAGGGAATTCCTGCCCAAGAGAAGTCTGCTGATATCAAGTATCGGCCTTAATCCGAGGAAGAAATTTTTGAGAATGTCCGTTTGGAGCACAGCGTTATATGGTAGTGAATCATGGACTGTGTGGAAAGCCGAGAAGGAGGCAAGCGAAGTGACTGAGATGAGGTGCTACAGAAATGTACTGAAAATTAGGTGGACGGATAAGAAACGAGGAGGTTCTCTGTATAGTCGTAAAGGACAAAAATATCTCGAAAATATTGAAAAGAAAAAGAAACAGGATGGGTTGACATGTGTTGTAAGATCAGGGAATAATTTTGGTGGTACTTGAGGGAGTGGAAGAAGGTAAAAACTGTGGGTCAAGACAATTTGGAATAAATCCAACAAATGAGTGAGGACGTATGGCGCATGAGCTGCTCTGAGGTGAAGAGATTGGCACAAGAGAGGATTTCATGTTGGACTGTATCACACCGGTCAGAAGACTGATGAAAAAAATGAAGAGATGATCTGCGCTTTAGATGCAAATAGATAAGTTCAGCAACACAATACGTAAGAGACATTTGAAATACTATGACCATGTTTATTGAAAGGACGACGGTAGACTCACTAAAAGACTACCCAACACTCTTAATTCAAAGGACAGCTGGTTAGAAGAAAGTAGGACGATTTAAAAGACATAAGAATAACATAAGTCGTAATAAACCGTCAAGCTTCTGGAACAATAGCAACAAAGCACAAAATCAATAAGAAGCTTAAAAGAAGTTTGGTACGACACGGCCGAAGCACAAATAAAAAGATGGAATGATTTCATGAAAAGTTTTTGCAGGATAAGAACACAAAAAACATCAAGCAACTGCCAAGTTTCAACGCGCTCCTTAAGTGGGAAAAAGACAAAAAGATACACACGATAATCAAATTCTTCATAATCACCCCACAGAAGATGAAGGAGCATACTAGCCTATTACCATAAGGAAAAAAGAACAGTAGCGCCATTACGCCTTACTAACGCTGTCAGTAACTCAATAAGTTCACTACGCAGCCACAAATATGTTGCATCATTTGTCCAATAACAAATTATCTGACAGGTGAGAATGCACTTTCTTGAATCCAGTGTAAAATAATTTATTCTGCTTTTCTGCAGGTACAGTAAAGAAATATTGTTATTTTGTTATGAAATTTGTGTTGCTGTTGTAACATTAGTAGTCTCAATAGCCAATCTGTTCATTTCTGTTAAATTTAATCCACCATACTATTTTTAACCTGTAGATGACGAACATTCAGTAATACACCCAAACTAATCAGGTGCACGTATACACCTCATCATCATCATCATCAATCATCATCATAGTGTCAAATAACAGCCCTGGTTGCCTCTTACGGTCGTAAAATCTCTTGCCAGATCAACCCAACAATCTCTTTCCTTTGTGTATGGAATGTAATTTAGAATCTGTCGTGTCAATCTGAAACATTCCAGTCTTCTAACTTGTTGAAGCCAGTTTTGTCAGTGACCTTGGGAGTCATTCTTTATATTTGTTATCTAAAGCTTTTTCGCTAAGGTTCATTGGATTTGTGGTTTAGAATAGCTTATCTATATTTCATCTTAATGCTTGCTAATCGTTTTCTATCTTGATTTCGAATGGTATGTTGGATACTTTGCTCTTATATCAAAGTATTGATGGTGCTAAGAAATTGTAAGCTTTTAATTTTGTTCGTCTATAGATTGTTAGTCTTTTAAAAATTAGATTGATAATTTTGGATGCTGAGTTGTGGTTATACAAGTTGTAAGATCAACATGGATGGTCTACAGGCGATGTGAAGCCTAACTGTTAAAAGAAATTAATTTGCTCTGTTCTTGGTCTACAGAAATTTTCGTTATTGAACGGATCATAATGTAATTTGTCGCTATGGCATTTAGTTGTTTAATAGAGTAATGCAATATATCTTGAGTATTACCAAAGAACGCATGATCGTTTGTATATAAAAATAATAAAAAAGGAACATTAGGGTTTAGCGTCACGTTGATGACGAAGTCATCAGAGACGGAGTTCAAACTCAAATAGTGGAAGAATGGGTAACGAAATAGACGTGTCCTTTTCAGAGGAACGATCCGAACATTTGTCTTAAGCAATTTTAGGGAATCTACGAAATGCCTTAATCTGGATAGCCAGGAAGGTATTCCAACCACTCTTTTTCCGAATGTGGATTGTCTCGCTACATTATGGCATCCAGGGTTTAATTATCTTGAAAAAGAATTTCTCGTTGTCCTACAACTGAACTAAAAGAAATCAAAGGCTTGTCGACAAAAGAACCCAGAAGAATATTAAGTGGAAAAATCCGTTTCGCAGTAACTAGGTAGAAATCATGCAAATTATCTACGGCGCATGTTTCTGACTCAGCAGCAATTATCCTCACCTACGGCAACAATGCTATTGTGATTCGGGAACGCAATGTACTGGGTGCTTGTAATAAAAATGGTGATGTTACGAGTGATGCAAAGCTGATGTATATATTGCAGAATGATGATACACTGTAGGTATGTTCATTAATCGACGTGCTCACGGAGTATGCCGAAAATAGTAGTTCCACTTCAGTCGCTGGGTAAAAATACGGCTCTGTAAGCTGTCATAATGTAGAGTGGATGCAGGGAAGGAGCACGAACGATCAAACACGTGGTAACAGTGGTCCTGACACGATTATTAGGATATGGTCGCAATTTGCAATATGTATTCAGTATGGTCTCGCGACTCAGCAACATAACACGGCATGGTCGACAGTTGCTCGCAGTATATCCAGTGTAATCAGAGCGATATGTCATAGTAGTCTATCCGTCAGAGTAGGAGGAGTCCGAATAGATCTGTGATAGACACAATCTTTCAGAAATCCCCACAACCAGAAGTCACATGGATTTAGGTCAGGGGACCAGGAAGGCCTAGAGACGATGCGGTAGTTACCGAAGGTTTCTCGAAGCAAATCTTTCACCTGGGAAGTAGCATCTGGTGTCGCCCCATCTTGCATGAAGATAGTGGTTTGGATACAGTTGCGTTCTTCCAAATCTGTTTCAAAAATGGTTCAAATGGCTCTGAGCACTATGGGACTTAAAGTCTGAGGTCATCAATCCCATAGAACTTAGAACTACTTAAACATAACTAACCTAAGGACATCACACACATCCATGCCCGAGGCAGGATTCGAACCTGTGGCCGAAGCTGTCGCGCGGTTCCCGACTGAAGTTCCCTAGGACCGCTCTGTGACACCGGCCGGCTTGCAAATCTGGAATCACGTGTTGCACGATGAGGTCCTTGTAACCTGCAGATGTTGTACACTTAACAGACCCTCGAGGTGTCATCTACTGAAAGGAAAACTGACGGAGAATAAAGGGATTTGTGAAACCACACCACACAGTCACATAAGCTGAGTGCAGTGGATGTTTTTGCACAACATGTGGCGAAGCAGAGCCCCATATGAGAAGGTTCTGCACATTCACGGCACCGTGCAGAGTAAAATGAGCCTCTTCCATCCAAGGGATATACCCCCGCCACTTATTATCCATTTCCACGTGTATTAAAAAACATAGGGCATACTCACAGCTTTTATCCCATCCTGTACATTTGGTGCATATTCTGAATCTTTTAGGGATACCGGTGTAAAATGCGTCACAAAATCTTTTGAAAACTGTTGACCAGCGGAGAGACAATTCCCATGACGCGGCTCGAGCACTGGCTGCAGAATCTGAGGCGTCTGCTACACGGATAGGTGTGCTACAGCAACTCCGTCAACGACTGCCATGGTACTGGCTTTCCTCCTTCTTCTTGCTCACCACCCGATTCACATGTTTGTTCAGATTTTTCAACCATATTCCTTAGCCCATTTATTGCCACTGGGCACATTTGCAGCTGTTTCTGTGGCCGATATTTCCGCAGTGAAGCGCTGCTATTGTTTCTGTTCCGATAAAATAACGTCACAAGGAGTGCCTAATTTTTTTTCTCTCAATAGCCATTACGGAACACTTCAACCATCTTAACCCTTTACGTCAACAGTCACTGTGCAAAAGAAATCAACATGTGTCGCCAAATGAGAAACAGCATACTGAACTCAAAACAGGAAATATTTCACACTCTTACTGTTCACAGCGCCATATCTCCACCTGGTGACAGAATGTGGAACTATTCTTTTTTCAGTGTACTCTGTGAGCACAAAGATTAATCAAGATACCAGCGATGTTTCAGCATCCTGTGATGTATACAGCCTGAACTGCTGCACTCGAAACACATTATAACCAGCCGGTACTATCGCGAGCACCGAAATAAAGCATTCCGATGGTTTCTGGAGTCACCGTAATCAACTCCGTTAGGGACAGAAGACTACATTATCATACAGGTAGCTTATTTGCCGGAAATGTAAATTTCTAGCCGTATTATTTATACTGTACAGTCACGTATGTAATACTCAAATAGGTTTATACTTATATCGTAAACGAAATGTGAAATCAAATGTGTCGGTTCTTATTTGCAAAAACAGCCACATCTGATATTTGCCGATTACAGCGCCATATACCACGAATGGGAAACAATGGTTTGACTAATCCGCACGTATTTTTTGACGTAGAATCCGAACATGCTATAAAAATGGGAGGGTTCCGATTTGATAATACGAAGTTGACCGCGTCCACACAGGAAGGGGGTTTAGGAGGTGCCTAGTTGTAGCACAGATGGTTGTCCGCTTTCACCTAGAACATTGTTTTTGTGCGATGCATCGTTTTCGAGATATTTAGTTGTCTCAAGTTAAAACAAGCATCCTGTATATGCAAGGTGAATCACCTGAAACTTGCATCGCAAATATTTCGGATGGAAATTGCTATTAATGGTGGTTTTCACGGAATGGATTCATAGTCAGGGGCTCCTACCGTTAGCCAATCGTACTGTTAGCACACGATCGAGCTCTATTTGTTAATAATGAAGACGAATTGTAATATTCCGTTCACCATCTAAATATCACAGAAATTGCTTCCAATACGTTAATCTCAACAATGATACGTAAAGTCGAGGGACTTCGAAAAAACAAGTACCTTAGAAAAGCAAGTGCTGTTGAAGTGCGGTTTTTCGCAGAATCGATTGGTCGTGTGGGACTCGTTTTGTTAGCCGATAAACAGATTGTAATAATACTTTATATTTTAATGCAAACATACACTTTTTAAATCGAACAATGCCTACTGATATTAACAAACTAAAAGCAGGGTAAATTAGAATGTCTGTGGTGTTTGTTGCAGGATTCTAGCCGGCCGGTGTGGCCGTGCGGTTCTAGGCGCTTCAGTCTGGAACCGCGTGACCGCTATGGTCGCAGGTTCGAATCCTGCCTCGGGCATGGATGTGTGTGATGTACTTAGGTTAGTTAGGTTTAAGTAGTTCTAAGTTCTAGGGGACTGATGACCTCAGAAGTTAAGTCCCATAGTGCTCAGAGCCATTTGAACCATTTTTTGCAGGATTCTAGTGCGAGTCTTTTACGAGATATCGTATTTTGAATAGTTTCCACACAGGCACTTGTTTGTACCATTCAACTTGCGTAGTTGCTAGGAATGATGTTACGTGTACTTGCGACTTGCTAGTCAGTTAGTGAGTGACAGTCCAAGCAGTAGGTCGTGAGTGGACGACGTTACCTACCGATGTAGAAAAAGCCGACACGCTTATGGATTATGGAGAGTGTAGGAAGAATGCAGGTCGTTCTTGCACCCCCATCAAAAAAATGTTCAAATGTATGTGAAATCTTATGGGACTTAACTGCTAAGGTCATCAGTCCCTAAGTGTACACACTGTTATCGTAAGGACAAACACACACACCCATGGCCGAGGGAGGACTGGAACCTCCGCCGGGACCAGCCGCACAGTCCTTGACTGCAGCGCCCTTAGACCGCTCGGCTAATCCGCGCGGCGTCAACCATCTCGGCAGTTATTTATCAACCTCTTCAACTAGTTACGTGAAAGTGGTAGCGTAACACCTGTACGTAACAGAAGGAAACAAGTGGCTACGTAAAAAGGGAAAATTAATGCTCTTGTTGCTGTTGCAGGTCATCCGCATGTTAACTCCCGCGCAATTGCACCAGGAAGTGGCACGACTCTGGCAAGTGTTCTATGCATTCTCCAGCGGCTTAGGTTTCATCCGTATCGCTTGTCTCTCCATAAAAGAGCTGCATGGAAACCATTATGAGAATCGTGTTAACTTCTGTACATGGGTATTAAGACAGGATACTCCAGATGTATCACGTTTCTTGTTTAGTGGTGAAGCCAATCATGGTCAGCGTCCATGGGGTGTAAACGTGGGGTGTGGGGTAGTGAAACATCAGCTCATAGGCCCGTTTCTCTTGGACGGAACATGCACGCGCACAAGTGTCACAGCCTCTTAACAGACCGTCTTCCACGGATGGTAGAAAACGTTCCTCTGCAGACTAGGAGCAACATGTGGTACCAACTTGATGGCTGTCCAGCCCATAGTGTACGAAGTACTTCGGTACGTCTTCACAAACTGTTTCCAAATCGTTGGACTGGACGCAGAGAACCTGTACCTTGGCCAGCCCCTTCGCCGGATTTGACGCTGGTAGACTTTTCCTGTGGAAAAAGTACGTAGACGCTGTCTACAAGGACATACCAACTACACCCAATGACATGCAACGACGTATTACCTGCAACCTGCTAGGACAACTCCGCTGAAATGCTAGCACGTGTGTAGCTTAACAGACTAGAAGCGTGTGCTGACGCTGCCGATGGTAACAATGAATAAAACCTGTGACGGTCAACTGTCTCGTTACTTGTCAGAATACTCATAACTAGTGTATGGACTCGTGCTGTTCTTTAATGTGTGCTACCACAAGTAGTGTACAAGTGTCGACGTCAGAACTTTTTGAAATACGATATGTCGTAAACGACTCCTATTACAACCTTGCAACAAACACCACTTACTTTCTAATTAACCCTACTTCTAATTTGTTAATGTTATAGGCATTGTTCAATTTAAAAAGTGTATATTTGCACAAAAATACACTTTATTGGTATTGTTATAATCTGTTTCCCCAATGAGACAATCTGTTTATTGGCTAACAATATGAGCCCCTGACTACCAATCGATTCTGTGAAAACCGGACGTCAATAGCACTTGCTTTTCTAAACAATTTGTTTGTTCAAAGTCCCCCGACTTTACCTGTCATTGTTGAGACTGACATATTGGAAGTAACTGCAGTGATATTTAGATGGTGAATGGAGTGTTATAATTCACCTTCATTATTAGCAAATAAAGCTCGATCGTGTGCCGAATTGATATAATACAAAAGCATAATGTTCTCACGGATTCCAATTAGATTGATGTAAACGTTAAACAGAAACGGTAATAAGGCCATATAATAGGCGTATTTACAAGGAGTTCAAAAAATTGTATCACTTATTCTTATAGGAGATACGCTGAGCTGAGAAAAGTCATGGGATACTTCTTACTATCGTGTCCTTCCTTTTGCCCGACATAATGCAGCGGCTCGACATTGCATGGACTCAACAAGTCGTCGGACGTCCCCTGCAGGAATATAGAGCCATGCTGACTCTACAGCCGTCCATAAAAAGTATAGCTGGCGCAGGATTTTGTGCACGAACCGATCTCTGGATTATGTCCCATAAATGTTCAATGGGATTCATGTCGGATGAGTGGCCAAATCATTCTCGAACTGTCCAGGATGTTCTTCTAATCAATCGCGAACAACAGTGGCTCGGTCACATCCAGAAACGTGAAGTCCATAAATGGCTGCAAATGCTCTCCAAGTAGCCGAACGTAACCATTCGCAGCCAATGATCGGTTCAGTTGGACCAAAGGACCCAGTTCCTTCCAAGTAAACGTAGCCCACGCCTTTATGGAGAGATCACCAGCTTGCACAGTGCCTTGTTGACAACGTGGCTTCGTGATGTCTGCGCCACTCTCGAATCCTATCTTCGGCTCTTACCAACTGAAATCGGGATTCACCTCACCAGGCTACCGTTTTCCAGTCCTCTAGGGTACAACCGATATGGTGACGAGCCCGGGAGAGAACAACGGCACTCGCGTCAGTCGCCTGCTGCCATAACCCATCAATGCCACACTGTCCTAAGGGACACGTACGTTGTATGCCCCACATTTATTTCTGTGGTTGTTTCACGCATTGTTGCTTATCTTTTAGCACTGACGATTCTACGCAAACGCCGCTGTTCTCGGTCGGTAAGTGAATTCCGTCGGCGATTGTGTTGCCCATGGTGAGAGGTAATGTCTAAAATTTGATTTTCTCGGCACGCTCTTGACACTGTTGATCTCTGAGTACAGAATTCCCTAACGATTTTCGAATGTTCCATGCATGCAGCTCTAATTACCATTCCACGCTCAGAGTTTGTTAATTTGTCGGAAACCTTTCAACATGAATCACCTGGGTACAAATGACAGCTCCCTTTTGTACCTTGAGGCCGACCACGGTTGCCGAGCGGTTCTAGACGCTACAATCCGGAACCGCGCGACTGCTACGGTCGCAGGTTCGAATCCTGCCTCGGGCATGGATGTATGTGATGTCCCTAGGTTAGTTAGGTTTAAGTAGTTCTAAGTCTAGGGGACTGATGACCTCAGATGTTAAGTCCCCTAGTGCTCAGAGCCATTTGAACCATTTTTATACCTTGTGTACGCGGTACTACCGCCGTCCGTATGTGTGCATATCGCTACCCCACGGCATTGTAAATTATCGCAATGGGCAGTTGTGTGAAGATACAAATCCTCGAGCATACGAACTGTAGCATCAGTATCGCTTCAGTATCAATGCGAGGGCAGAACACGTTACTAAAGATATTAGCAGTTTCTGTGAATCACTGATATTTTCGTCATGAATTACCAGCGTTATTGGAGAAAGTTACGCTTGCAGAAAGACAGCGGTCTCTTTTTACACGCACACACACACACACACACACACACACACACACACACACATACACACACTACAGGGCACTGCCCCATTCTCTGTATGCGACAGTACTTCATCGTAACGTTTCTTAGGCTATGGCTTGGTCCGTTAGCATCACCTCCCCTTTCAACGGACCTGAACCCGTTGCATTTGTGGCTATGGGGACATTTAAAGACACTGGCGCCTGACTATCCCATGCACAATGTACAGAAGTTAGAGGAAAATTTGAGCAATGCATGTGACACAATCCGAATGGAGTTTGGTGTGTTCGAAGGAGTGCGTGATCCACTACGAAGAATGGCAGAAGGATGTATCAGGATGTGTGGTAATCACATACAGCACTGCCTATAGTGTCTACTTTTACGTAAAAGATAGATAGGTATGAGAGGACAGATTGGCCGATATCCCACGAAGATCGGTTTCCTGACACTATGGGAACTTTTCTTCTAGTTTTGACCAATACTGCAGCATGTAGGGATCGTGATACTTTCCTTAAACGCCCTGCATAGAGTGAGAACAGCATACCAGCATGAAACTGGAACTTCATTGTAATGCTTTTTGTTTACATTTTGGTCTACGACATAAACCTTGTTATTACTTGTATTTGTCGTTTACTTACATATTCAGTTACAATAGACAACAAAATTTAACATTTTTCGTGCTTTGGAAACGAAAAGTGAATTTTCTTATGAAATCGAGGGTACTGAATTCAAAAATCACAACAAAAATGTTGAACTGGTTCGAGTTTAACGTGAGTGTAAAGGGTCAGTGCTACCTAGCGTTAATGTGAAATAAACAGGAGTGCACACAGTGAAAGTGATAAAAACATAACTTACCGGGATATTACAACTGGCACGTTTTTGCCTGTCGCTTGTAGTGATAATCTGGAACATCTCAGAAAGCTTAGACTTTCTTCAGTGGCCCTGGTATCGTTTTTTTCATTGTGGATGTCACTTGGTGGAAATGCTACCCTTGTTCGTCGCTAGATGCTCCCCAGTTTTCAGGAAAGAAGTTTATGTGGGAGTGTAACATTTGTATTTTTAAAGACAGATGACACCCTATTGATCGGTACGATGATACAGGATGCTCCACTAGGTTCTTCCAAGAAATTGATGACCACCTTTTGGAAAGAATCCCATGCAATCTCCGTATCCTGTAACAGTGCATGAAATTCAGGATCATTGGGGAGTTCTCGAATTTGGGGTCCGATAAACATTCCTTCTCTGATTTAGCTTTCAGTAATTCGTGGAAATTTACTCAGAATGTATTTGAATGCGTCTCTGACTTGGTTGGAACTCTTAACAAAATTCTTGATTAAACCTACTTTAATATGTGAAGGAGGAAGTAAAACCCCGTAGTAATCTATCAAAGTGACATGCTGAACGTTCTTTTTTCGTGGCTCCAAAGATTTACAGAGTGGTCAGTCTTTTTCTAGGTAGTGGGAAGTCTTATCTTGGCTATCCCACAGGCACAGGATACAGCAATATTTTGTGTAGCGAGCTACAGGCCAAAAAGTATAGACAAAACTTTGAAGTCGCCAAAGTATTCCATTAGTATTCGATATAATTTATAGCTCTCAACAGCTTTTCCATGTTGGAAGATTCCTTCTCACAGTGCACTGCATAGCCGATTGAAATTGATGGCAACACGTTTCCATTGTGCACTAACGCAGCTTTAAGTCTTAGTTTTGATGCGTCTAAGAACAGTCAGTCACCAATCACTGGGTTATATGGTAAGTTTACACATAAGATCAGTTACGTTTCTACAGGACACTAGATCATTTTACACCGAGAAAAAAATCTCCCACAGTCTTTTGACATGTCCAAAAACCAGATAGCTTAATATCTTCAGCAAGAACTCCCAACTGCTTGAATCTAGGTATCAGGAGATCAGAGCCATTTTTTGACAACCCGAGTTCCCTCACAAGATCATTTAATTCACTTTGAGATGGCGTTTGGATGATGAGATGTTGGCTGTGAACTGAGGCTCAGTGGAAGAAGATGAATCTACAGTAGCATTTGGCATACCTCCGTCGAGTTTGTCCGGATCTTCCTCTTCGTCAGATGAACCAGTGGAGTAAGTTGCGTGAGGCTTTCAAACAGGTTGTTCTTCAGAATGTGGCACTGGACGAATAGCTGAACGGATGTTGTGATAAGTGATATTCCACTTCTTTTCTGGGTGTGTCCTTAATTACAAGAATGATTCAAATATAGCACTTCGTAGAATGATTGGTCAGCTCTCTCTGTATCATGGTAACAGCAAACGGCATGCTTTCTTCTTTTCCAAGTTGCCAGTCCCGCAAGTACCTAGAGGACACATTACGAAAAAATGTGTGGTGTCCACTTCTTGTTCGTATCTCCCACTTTACAACCAAAATACAAGTATTGGGCTTTTTTTAAGATAGGCGCAAAATTGCTCTTTCGATTGGCAAATGTTACCTCACTGCAAACATAACAAAAATTGTCTGCACTGTTCACACATATACGTAACATGTTTCTGGACAGCATAGATAAAAGAAACACCACACACTCACCTAGTATGTCACCACGGTCACATTCGCAACTGCAAATTCTCACTATCACCACTCCAAACGTACAAGTTGTGGTAGGTCATCTTTTGACGAGCAGAAATTACTTTTTTGGTGGTCAAGTGTCACGTCATCGTAAACAACTTTCTGTGCATTGTCAAAACATTTTCGCGATATGTATTAAATAACTCACTTCAACTAACGATAACAGATTTAACATGACACAGTAGCCTAATGTAGTATCCTCATCGCCGCTGTAGAGTCTCGTAACGCAAGGAACGAAGGGAGAGGATGTTGTTATGGGTGGCCAGTTTCCTTTTTCTCCAACACAAATGCACACGTGGATTAATACGGTTCTTTATTTACATGGACCTTTAATTAACTGGAACTAGAGCCCATGGTGCAAGCTCATCAGTAATAGTCTTCTTGCAGACAATATCGGTAATCTCGCTATTACAGTCTTTAATCTCACTGCTGGTTAAGTACAAGTCCCGCTATAGTCACTAATCTGGTCGCTATGCACTGTCATAGGCTGCGACGTGAACTGAGCCCACTCTGCGAATGTGCTGACAGACGCCAAACTGGGGATGACTGAGTCAGTGGGGCCTCCCGTTCAGCGGCGGCGGCCTGAATACTTGCTGTCGAGAGGGCGTTGGCGGCATGTTGCCTGTCGGTCTGTCTCTGGCCTCTCTCGTGATAACCACGCTTGATCCAGCGCCTGCTAATCGATCTTCATCTCTGTCGCCCTGTGACCTGGCGACCGCTTACGCCAGCACACCTAATATCTCACCATGACCACCTCTTGGAATGCAAATTGTAACTGCAGAAGAACTCTAAACAACATGTTTTCGCTAGCAAAGTTTTAATAAAAACTAAGGCATGATATTCTGTGTTTCTAATTAATTTCAAGCAAAACCACCAAAAGCTGGTAAACAAATCGGCAAACTTTTACGTTTTGAGTGTAAAAAAAATATCTTTTCCCCAGTAGCAGTAGTTTGGAAACCCACTAAAATAATATGTGTCCCCCTGAAGAATGTCCCAGATCCACAAGATTTAGTGGCAGAACTACTACACTGGCAACACTGATAAGGTTGTTGATCTTTACCTGTGCTAACTATAAAAATATCGATGTAGCTGACAGCCAAACAATGGATACTTATTAAATAAGCAGACAACTATTATTGCCATGAACCATTATTTTGTGGGCATATCCGGCGATAATGTGTTTCTTCTAAACGCCAACTAATCTTTAAAAACTGATGGTATGCTAGTTATCAACGTCTTCAATTAGTAGTAAATGGATACTCTTATCTCCGAAGTATTTTCACTGTTGACCAGTGTCATTAGTGACAAAAGTGGTGAAAACTTGCTGTTACGGACGCAAATCGAAATATGTGAAGAAAGGCCAAGTTACTTTTTGTAGGTAAGTATACAGTCACATGACCTGAGAATCTGTGTATATTGACGATAAAATTTCTGTCTTGCGCATATGAATGCTCACTTCATAGATATTCCTAAAGTCTAAAGGGGAGGACAAGGAAGTTGTTGGCGAAAGAACAGTCCACTAGAACACGAAAAGAAAAAAAAAAATCATTCCAGATCGTTTTACACAGAAGTCTTGAAAATGATATAGAAAATAAGGTATTATCCAACTCAGGGGGTAGTCTTTCCTGAACGGATGAAACACAAGTGATTTTCGTGATGTTTGTAAGTAAAATAAAAGGTAGTGCTAAACCTGACAATATAATTTCATTCCTTACACTTGTGGCGCAAAAAACGTAACCTTTGTCTCCACATCGGACCTACCTGTAACAGCTGCATCAGCTGAAAGGACCCATCACAGACGCAACACTGGTCATCGGCCGGAGTTCCCGAAGCGCTCCTATTGGACCTGAACCAAAAAATTTTGATAAGTCATTTTCAATACTTTCCTATCAGCGTTCATTAGATAATAGAAAAATATTAAGTTCTAGGAAAATGGTGACGTGCTGAAATAAATGTCATTTTCTTGGCCCATGAAATCGGAACAAAAGCCTGAACGAAAAATAGACTTTTGATGATATAGCATAACGGCTACGTACGCTAATAGGGAATTCAGTTTACAATGCTGGCATAAAATGGCGATCAAAATCGTATGTACTGTTCTGGTGTTATGTTTCCCGTCAATCTAAAAAGCACGATTTCGAGAAAAACGTGTTTTATGTTTTGGTTTACAACTTTTGTTGTTAAATTAAACATATATATAGTCACCGATCCCTATACCATACAACAATCTTTCCAGAAAAAAAAGGAGGTCGTCCCCCATCTCATTCGTGTCCATGGTGGTCCTGTGTGGCTCTTTGGCAGTTCCTGTCATTCGCTGCTCTGCTCGCTCGATGCACCTTTCGACCGCTTTTGTGCAAAAGTTGCTACAGGCCGGTCCGAAATCAAGTTTGAGCACTTCTCTTAATTTCCTTTATGCCTTTTAGGGTGTCGTTAAAATTACATGCTAGCACATTGGCCATGATGTCGACTACCTTTTTACCACTGCAAATGGCTTACGAAGCTACTTTTCCACATATCGACTGGTAACTCGATAGTGGATTTTTAGCGAAACTAATACGAAAACTATAATAAAGTAATGTGAGACCTGTGTCTCCCCCGGCGTCTACAGTATTCAGATAAATTACGGGCGTTCAGCCGGGTGACGTCACCGACATTCGACGGTATTTCGACAAGAGAACACCCTATTTTCAAGGGATACCTTATGCCTTGAAAATGGCAGGGTGTGCTCCTGTAGAAATATCGGCGGTTGTCGACGACGTCACCCGCAACCATCCCCGTAAGTTATTTGTACAATAAAGTAGATGTCACCGACTGAGGTGGTGCTGTGGTTAGCACAGTGGACTCGCATTCGGGAGAACGACGGTTCAAAAACCCACGTCCGGTCATCCTGATTCAGTTTGTCCGTGATTTCCCTAAATCATTCCAGGCGAATGTCGTGATGGTTCCAGCCAACCAGAGTAGATGTCATAGAGAAACTTTTAAGCAAAATAAAAAGACTTTGGGACATTTTCAAAGTGAACTACCCTTTTAACAGGCAGTTGAAATTAACGGATCTTGCTTCGTGTCGATACGGTAAAATGTCCTGGACTTTGTGTCTTCTGACAGTGTTTATCTTCACTTGCTACCTGGTACGGCGTAAAGTCAAGCGCCGGTGCGCCAGTCGGGAACGACAGTGAAGACAAGGCTGTCAAAAGACGTCAGCCAATCGCACGCTACCCGGACTTTCATCCGGGACGACAGTGCGACAGTGGCGGCCCCTATGTGGAGAGGACATAAGCGCCGCGACCGACTGGTGACGTCTCATATCAATAGCAGCTTCAAGATTAGCGACTTCGATAACAGCGTCAACGCTAGTTACTTCGCTTGTACTCTCTATGTAGTACAGACTTGGGATTAAATGATAATCAAATCGACACCCTAGCTGCAAACAGGCGTTGATATACATAACTGGGGCCGTGTTGAAAATGTGTGGCCAGACCGGGACTCGAACCTTGGCTCTACTGCTTACATGGCAGACGCTCTATCCATCTGAGCCACGGAGCGCACAGAAGATAGTGCGCTTGCAGGAACTTATCCCTTGCACGCTCCCCGTGAGACCCACATTCCCAACATGTCCATCCCACTACATTCGTAGTGCGCCTAATAGATGTTTGCCCATCGCGCTCATTACTCGTCGCAGATTCATCTACCAAGTCCCGTACGAGTGGGGGCATAGCGTGTGTATCCCCACAAGAAGGTCAATGGCCGGGTAGCCATATTTTAACTGTATATGAAGATAGTATCTGTTTCCGAAAGAACAGATACCATTGATGACCGTGCAGATTCTTTAGAATGAAATGATAATTAAATGGACACCCTAGCTGCAAACAGGCGTCTATATACATCGTTGGGGACATGTTGAAAATGTGTGCCGAGAGCGGCATTCGAACCTGGAATCTCCTGCTTACTTGGCAGAAGCTGTATCCATCTGACCCACCGAGAGCACGCTCTCTCCGTGAGACCCTCGTGCAAGGGATAAGTGCCTGCAGGCGCACTATCCTCGGTGGCTCAGATGGATAGAGCGTCTGCCATGTAAGCAAGAGATCCGAGGTTGCAGTCCCGGTCTGGGCACACATTTTCAACATGTCCTCTATGATGTATATCAACGCCTGTTTGCAGCTAGGGTGTCGATTTAATTATCATTTCATTCTAGAGAAGTTGCACAGTCATCAATGGTATCTGTTCTTTCGGGAACAGATACTACCTTCGTATGCAGGGTGTTACAAAAATGTACGGCCAAACTTTCAGGAAATATTCCTCACACACAAATAAAGAAAAGATGTTATGTGGACATGTGTCCGGAAACGCTTAATTTCCATGTTAGAGGTCATTTTAGTTTCTTCCACCTACGCTCAATGGAGCACGTTATCATGATTTCATACGGGATAGTCTACCTGTGCTGCTAGAACATGTGCCTTTACAAGTACGACACATCATGTGGTTCATGCACGATGGAGCTCCTGCACATTTCAGTCGAATTGTTCGTACGCTTCTCAACAACAGATTCGGTGACCGATGGATTGGTAGAGGCGGGCCAATTCCATGGCCTCCACGCTCTCCTGACCTCAACCCTCTTGACTTTCATTTGTGGGGGCATTTGAAAGCTCTTGTCTACGCAACCCCGGTACCAAATGTAGAGACTCTTCGTGCTCGTATTGTGGACGGCTGTGATACAATACGCCATTCTCCAGGGCTGCATCAGCGCATCAGGGATTCCATGCGACGGAGTTTGGATGCATGTATCCTCGCTAACGGAGGACATTTTGAACATTTCCTGTAACAAAGTGTTTGAAGTGACGCTGGTACGTTCTGTTGCTGTGTGTTTCCATTCCATGATTAATGTGATTTGAAGAGAGGTAATAAATTGAGCTCTAACATGGAAAGTAAGCGTTTCCGGACACATGTCCACAAAACATATTTTCTTTCTTTGTGTGTGAGGAATGTTTCCTGAAAGTTTGGCCGTACCTTTTTGTAACACCCTGTATAGAGTTGGGATTGTCTATACTGAAGGCGGTTGATTATTTTATGTGGCGCCCTTTGCTTGCGTCACATCTGTGTAACTGCCAAAGTACTGTCATTTTCTTTTCGCAATAAAACTTATTAATACGAATTATTTGACTGTTTGTCTAGCGAAGCGAGTATGCAGACTTCCTAGACACTACACTACCATAGATTTCCATCAGGTGTTTTATCAGTCGTAACTATCATGTATCCTAGTGTAACTTCTTTGTCACGCTGATTATCTGGAACACTGAGTAACCTCTGTGTAGAAGACAACGTCCTTTTCTCCCCTGCCGTCCTTTGTGACTTAATCCCTGGTAAAGAAGTATCGCCTGAAAACCGTTCACCAACTCACGCGGCAGGTGGAAGGCACCCGATTGCAGCAGCAGCAGCTGCTGCTGCAGAACCAGGTGTCGGTGGCGCTGTGGGCAGGCGGTGTCGCGCGGCCGGCGGGCGGTCTTCAGGGGCGGCGCCCGGCTCTGGCGATTGCTGATGGCACGTGATAATGTCTGCAGAGGCGGGCGGCGCGCGCTATCGCCGCCCCCTCAATGGCGCCATTGTGGGACCGCGTTCAGCTGGAACGGCCGCCGCCGATACGCCACATGTTGCGGCGACCTGGCCGCCTCATTGTCCGCGCCCCTAATTTACTGGGCCCGCCCGCCCCCGCCGCCCCCGCCGGCCCCGCACAGTCTTCTGGGCGGCGGCCGGCACTGCGCGCGCGCTGGCGGACGCGCTCGCCTGTCTCGGCAGATTACGGCCGGCGCTGTTGTCCTTTCCAAATTAACCCGGTCCCCGGCGCGTGCCGTGGCGTGGCGCGGCCATCGTGTCATTTCCACGACCACCTGGTACCTGGTAGCTGGCGGCCGGTACGGGCGAGGACCAACACGCCGCAGCGCACACTTCTCACACCACCCGACTTCCCTCCTCCCTCCACCGCCGCCCCCACACCGCTTCCAATCCCGGCTCGGACCACGGTCAACTGCGCTGGAACAACAGCCCCGCTACCGCACTTCATTCGCTTCTTGCCACCTCGCTGCGCACATAGTGGCTGGAGATTACATAGATAGCTGCCGTACCGTAAGTTACTTGCACTGTTCGCCGCTATACATTCTTTACTTGAAGAAATGAACAACCGATCTCCTTTCAGGTAACTTTACACTGAAGTGATAAACGTCATGGGATAGCAATATGCACATATACAGATGACAGTAGTATCTCGTAGTAGTAGTAGTATGGTATTATGCCTTACGCCAGGTCTTGTCATGGATTAAGCTACTTCCACTTTTGTCTGTCCATAGCCAGTGTTTTCATTTCTGAACTTTTGTCTCCTTTGATACTATCCAGCATTTGATGTCTTCTTTCTCCTCTTCCCCCTTTTCCCTCCATCATTCCTTCTATTCCTTCCTTCAATATACAGTCCCTCCTCAAACAATATCCAATCCATGTGCATCTTCAACTTCTCGCGGTGTTATGGGTAGTCCATTAAATTTTGGGCATGCAGCCGCGCAGTCCAATCCAGTTCTGTTTTCTCTTTCTGATACGTTTCAGCATGATTTTTTTCTTCTCCAACTCTTGTTAATACTTATTCATTCCCATCTAACTTTTTCCATTCTTCTCCATATCCACATCTCTAGTGCCTCCAATCTTCTATCCTTTTCCTTCCTCAATGTCCAAGTCTCTGCACCATACAGTGCGACGCTCCAGATGTACGAGTCACTCCAAAAGAAATGCACACAAATTTTTTTTAAACCCATCTTTTATTACACATGTTTGAAAGTCTTACAGTGTGTAGATACATCCTTTAGGAACAATATTTTCATTTCTCCACATAATTTCCATCCCTCTCAACTGCCTTACGCCATCTTGGAGCCAGAGCCAGTATACCCGCACCGTAAAATTCTGGACCAACTTGTTGGTGCCACTGTTTGGCAGCGTGCGCAAGGGAGTCATCATCTTCAAACGTTGTTCCACGAAGAGAGTCTTTCTGTTTCCCAAAGAGATGATAGTCACATGGAGCCAGGTCAGGACTGTAAGGCGGTTGTTTCAGTGTTGTCCGCCCGAGTTTTGTGATCGCTTTCATGGTTTTTTGACTGACGTGTGGCCGCGCATTGTCGTGCAACAGCAAAACATCCTGCTTTTTGCCCATGTGGTCGAACACCACTCAGTCGAGCTTGAAGTTTCTTCAGTGTCGTCACATATGCATCAGAATTTATGGTTGTTCCACTTGGCATGATGTCCACAAGCAGGAGTCCTTCGGAATCGAAAAACACCGTAGCCGCAACTTTTCCAGTAGAAGGCGTGCTTTTGAATTTTTTTTCTTGGGTGAATTTGCATAATGCCACTCCATTGATTGCCTCTTCGTCTCTGGTGAAAAATGATGGAGCTATCTTTCATCTCCTGTCACAATTCTTCCAAGAAATTCATCTCCACCATTACCGTACTCTTCCGAAAGTTCGCTGCATACCGTTTTTCTTGTTTCTTTGTGAGCCACTGTCAACATCCTGGGAACCCACCTGGCACAAACCTTTTTTAACGCCAACACTTAGTATTCTGTAAACACTTCCTTCCCCTATCCCAAAGTAGCATGACAATTCGTTCACTGTGAAGCGTCTGTCAGCAGTCACCATTTCGCTAACTCTCTGCACATTGTCTGGAGTGTGTGCAGTACGAGGCCTGCAGCTGCGAGGACAATCCTCAGTATTGTCGCGCCCGCTTTCATCACGTAAGCTGCTGGCCCTCCGACTAACCGTACTGCGATCGACAGCAGCATCTCCATACATCTTTTTCAACGTCTTGTGGATGTTTCCCAATGCCTCGTTTCCACAGCACAGGAATTCTATGACAGCACGTTGCTTCTGATGAACGTCAAGTGCAGCAACCATCTTGAAGACATGCTGTGACGGCGCCACTCGCGGCAACAGGTTGGACTGTTTGAAAACCATCAGGAAAGATGTGTCTACACACTGAAAAACTTGCACACATGCAGAATGAAAACTGTGTTATTTACAAAAATAGTGTGCATTTCTTATGGAGCGACCCTCGTAACATTTGGCACGTCTTGTCCTCAGATCTCTGTTTAGAGCCCCACAAAGGAATTTCTGTTTCCTCTTGAATCCTTATTTTGCCGTTGTAATTCTTTTCCTAATTTCTGTTGAGCAATGCATATCATCCATTATTGCACTTCCCAAGTTATTGAACTTATTCACTTGCTCTATTTCCTCTCTCCCTATTTTCATAGGGCATTTCCTTCGCTTTCCTCCAGCTGCCATGCTTGTCGTTTTCTTCTTGTTAATCTCCATTCCATATTCTTTTAATCGCGTACACGAGGTATAAAAGGGCAGTACATTCGCGTTGCTGTCATTAGTACTCGGATGATTCATATGAAAAGGTGTCCGACGTGATTATCGCCGCATGCATTGAATTAACGGACTTTCAGCGCGGAGTGGTGGTTGGTTCAATATTCCGACACCCACAGCCTCAATAAAGTGCCGAAAATACCAAATCTCAGGCATTACCTCTCACCGCAGACACCACAGTGCCTGACGGCCTTCACTTAACGACCGAAAGCAATGGAAGGTAGCAGACGAGGTACTGGCGGAACTGAAGCTGTGAGGACGGGTCGTGAGTCGTGCTTAGGTAGCTCAGTTGGTAGAGCACTTACCCGATAATAGCAAAGGTCCCGATATTATTTATAACCCGTCTTGATTGCAAAAAAATGTTTAATCTCATGACCGGTTTCGGTTCATCTAGAACCATCTTCAGATCCGCGCATGTGACGCAACATGTGAAAGGTTGCTGTGTATGGACGGGTTACTACTGTAGCCGAAATTGCAGATCTGAAGATGGTTCTAGATGAACCGAAACCGGTCATGTGATTAAACATTTTTTGCAATCAAGACGGGTTATAAATAACATTGGAAAAACCAGTGATTGCGGTTATCAGACATTATGTCTGTTTTTGAAAAAGTCCCGAGTTCAAGTCACGGTCCGGCACACAGTTTTAATCTGCCAAGTAGTTTTATATCAGCGCACACTCCGCTGCAGAGTGAAAATCACATTCTGAGAGCAGTGGTGTTTGTCTAGAGGTGTCAGTGCTAACAGACAAGCAACACGGCGTGAAATAGCCTCAGAAAACGTCGTGGGACCGTACGTCGAACGTATTCGTTAGGACAGTGCGGCTAAATCTGGCGTTAATGGGCCACGGCAGCACACGGCCATCGCGAGTACCTTTGCTAACAGAACGACATCGCCTGCAGCGTCTCTCTTGGGCTCGTGATCATATCGGCTGGACTCTAGACGACTGGGAAACCGTGGCCCGGTCGGATGAGCCCCAGTTTCGATTGGTAAGATCTGATGGTAGGGTTCGACTGAGACGCAGACCCCCACAAAGTGATGGACACAATTTGTCAACAAGGCACTGTGCAAGCTGGTGGAGGCTCCATAGTGTTGTGGGCTGTGTTTACATGGAATGGACTGGGTCCTCTGGACCTGCACCGGTACCGTCTTCGCAATTATGGACGGCTATAGAGGCACCATGGCTTATTATTTCAGTTTGAGTCTTCCAACGATTTGGTGAGTTCTTGTCACGGCGAGCTGTTGTACTACGTCGGGCAAAAGAAGGTTCTACACGATATCAGGACGCATACCATGACTTTTGCCACATCAGTGTATTTATGCCAAGTTGTGATCCGTGTTTACACCCATCTTCAATTGGCGTAATTTGTTTTACTAAACGGCTATAACGATCACCCTCTCCCAGTTACAACTTAGTTATGTAACGGATACCACAGACAACAAAAATTTGATATTCAGTATTTCATAGACTTAGTGATGCAATTTAAAAAAAATTAGAATGCTGCCATAATCCACTCGTTAAGAGTCCTACGCTAAGGCTTTTACACAATTAGAAAAGTATTAAAGCTAGAAGGTGTGTATTTGTATTGAGGCAGTGAACTCACGGCGCACAAATCTCCCGCAGTATGTTCATCCAGTATTTTGGAATTGGATCGCTTGGCGAATTCCAACGAATTTTTCACATAGTTTCAAATATTTTTGAAGCTAACAACCTCCATTAAATGGCTACAGGAAAAAAGTTAATTTGTTACTTCGTTTTCGCTGTTCATACAGCAAAACTTGAGCATCAGACATTACGTTTTAATTACTTACTATGAATCAGTGAGTTATATGGAGCAAGGTCTGGGTAAATAACATGCAGAAAGAAAACTTCAAACATTTATTAATTAAAAGTATGTAGGTGGAAAATAAAATAATATTTTGAGCATTGAGCCACAATTTGACAGCTAAACACGCCGAATTAATTAGTAAAATTATTGTAAGAAACAAGACAGATAGTCAAACTTAAGCAAATTTAATAAGCTTACTTTATGTAAGAAATAATAACAATGAATGTTTGTGGTACACTAATTAAAGTATCAAATCACTGGAAATGTTTGTTGTATTAAATTTCTGGCCAGGTCATAAATTTCAACCATTTATCAACTTCTTAAAATCTCACCTTGGCCAACTGGTACGTATATTGCATAGTGTGTCAGTAAATGTGCTTTAGAATATAAGACTGCATCTTCAACAGTTTTGAATATACTGCATTAATGGCGTGTGTGCTTGTGTACGAACATGGCCGACAGTGATTATAAATTATTCTGTCCAAAAGACGATTAATTGTTAGATAGTGAATTTTTAAACAGTTGTTAGAATAATAATTTGGGCCGTTCCTGTTTTCAGACAGACCAAAACTGTCGCTTCCTTCCAATGAAAATATGTAATTGTCTACTAATTTCAGTTACTAGAACAATGTTTTAAGATTTGTTTTCTTTTTGTTGCCAATTCTGTTCTATAAAAGTTGTACTGATGGAGGTCTTGAATAGTTTTATTTTGGTATATCTAAAGAGACGTAATCGAAAAAAGGGACTTGTTTAATAATAAGGTTTCGCTGCAGATTTCAATGCTGGGCCATCAACAAGTGTCAGCGTGCGAACCATTCAACGAAACATCATCGACATGGGCTTTCGGAGCCGAAAGCCCACTCTTGTACCCTTGATGACTGCACGGCACAAAACTGTTTACGCCTCGCCTGGGCCCGTCAACACCAACATTGAACTGTTGAATACTGGAAACATGTTGCCTGGTCGGACGAGTCTCGTTTCAAATTGTATCGAGCTAATGGACGTGTACGGGTACGGAGACAACCTCATGGATCCGTGGACCCTGCATGTCACTAGGAGACTGTTCAGGCTGATGGAGTCTCTTCAGTGGTGTGGGACGTGTGCAGTTGGAGTGATATGGGACCCCTGAACGTCTAGATACGATTCTGACAAGTGACACGTACGTGCGCATCCTGACTGATCACCTGCATCCACCATTCATGTCCATTGTGCATTCCGACGGATTGGGTAATTCCAGCAGGACAATGTGGCACCCCACACGTCCGGAATTGCTACAGAGTGGCTCCAGGAACACTCTTCTGGGTTTATACGCTTCCGCTGGCCACCAAACTCCCCATACGTGAGTTTTATTGAGCATATCTGGGATGCCTTGTAACGTGCTGTTCAAAAGAGATCTCCACCACCTCGTACTCTTACGGACTTTTGGACAGCCCTGCACGTTTCATGGTGTCAGTTGCCTCCAGCACTACTTCAGACAGTAGTCGAGTCCATGCCAAGTCGTGTTGCGGCACTTCTGGGTGCTCGCGTTAGGCGTTTCACGATACTAGGCAGGTGTGCCAGTCTCTTTGGCTCTTCAGTGCACTAGTGTACCACGGATATGATGCGCGAGTTGGGGGTGTCAGTCATCGAAACAAAGGTTTTTTGCGTGCTGGTGATATCTATTCACGAAATTTCTATCACCAGCTTTCTCCTTCGAATGTGAAATATTGTGTTGGCGCTCACCTAAATAGGGAGAAGTGGCCATGACAGTAAAATAAGAGAGACCAGAGCTCGGACGAAAGGAGTTGTGTTCGGCTTTCCCATGCTTTTTTCGAGAGCGGAATGGCAGAGAAATAACTTGAAAGTGGTTCGATGAACCCTCTGTTAGGCACTTAAGTGTGAAATGCGGAGTAGTCATGTAGTTGTAGATGCACGCTGTCATATGGTAGCATCTCTGAGGCAATGGTTTGTAGACAATAGCAATACTGAAATGGACTGGTCTGCCCAGAGTCCGAGCCTGAAAGCAATGGCACAGCTCTGGAATGAATCGAAACGTCGACCTCGCTCCAGAGCGCAGCGTCCATCCTCATGGCCATCCATGGTTTCTGCTGTTCATAGACATTCAGGCACCTCTTTGAAAGTGTCTCCAGCAGAACTGAAGCCGTCATAAAGACGAAGGGCGGACGCACCCAATGTTAATGTCCCTAATAGGTGTCCCAGTACTTTGGGCAGATTGTGTATATACTATCAACGTCGCAAATAGAACGTTAAACAAATAAGACCAATGCTACGAGCTTGTTACCAACAACGTGTATTTTTTACTACCATATTACGTTTATTCCGACGTTTCATCCATGCTACTGTATGTCACATATATTTCACACACATATATATTTCACATATATTTAACAAATTTCACACATATTTATACACATATTCCATCTGTAACTGTAGCGAATTTAGCCCTACATTTTCCTCTCAATCCAGAGGAAATTTCTAACTCGAGAACAAGCGTGTAAAAAATCGTGGACCAAGTTTTAGTTTTTTTAGCTATGAAAATGCGAAACACAACTTACGTTTGTTATTGGGTAGGCATTTCGGCTTATTTCTTCAAAATCACTCAGGTACCTTACTTGTTAAAAATTGTGTTTATCGCAAGATCTGGGATTAAATAAAAAAAACAACATTTATTTCACCTTACAAATATTCCAAAAATAAATTCTTGGAAAGTTCAGTAGTACATTTTGCCCTTTTCCTGATACGGAACCACCTCTTTCCATATTCACCCCATCCCCTATGAATACTCTGTGTACCTTACTCCTACAGTATTTTTATACATTTAATAAGTCACGTAAATATCAGCTGCAGTTGCAGTTGCTCCAAACATTCCTGAATTATGCTTCTATGTTAGCCCATTTTACCCTGCCTCAGTCCCTACGGGATACAAGTCTTTCTTATCGCCACAGAGCTTCTTTGTAGATACTAAGTAATACGCTACTGGCCATTAAAATTGCTACGCCAAGAAGAAATGTAGATGATAAAACGGGTATGTATTGCACAAATATATTATACTAGAACTGATATATTTTTACGCAGTTTGGGTGCATAGATCCTGAGAAATCAGTACCCAGAACAAACACAAAAAAATGTGTGTGAAATCTAATGGGACTTAGCTGCTAAGGTCATCAGTCCCTAAGCTTACACACTACTTAACCTAAATTATCCTAAGGTCAAACACACACACCCATGCCCGAGGGAGGACTCGAACCTCCGCCGGGAGCAGCCGCACAGTCCATGACTGCAGCGCCCAGAACAAACACCTCTGGCCCTAATAACGGCCTTGATACGCCTGGGAATTGAGTCAAACAGAGCTTGGATGGCGTGTACAGGTACAGCTGCCCATGCAGCTTCAACACGATACCACAGTTCATCAAGAGTAGTGACTGGCGTATTGTGACGAGCCAGTTGTTCGGCCACCATTGACTAGACGTTTTCAATTGTTGAGAGAGCTGGAGAATGTGCTGGCCAGGGCAGCAGTTGAAAATTTTCTGTATCCAGAAAGGCCCGTACAGGCCCTGCAACATGCGGTCGTGCATTATCCTGCTGAAATGCAGGGTTTCGCAGGGATCGAATGAAGGGTAGAACCACGGGTCGTAACACATCTGAAATGTAACGTCCACTGTTCAGAGTGTCGTCAATGCGAACAAGGGGTGACCGAGACGTGTAACCAGTGGGACCCCATACCATCACGCCGGGTGATACGGCACTATGGCGACGACGAATACACGCTTCCAATGTGCATTCACCGCGATGTAGCCACACACGGATGCGACCATCATGATACTGTAAACAGAACCTGGATTCATCCGAAAAAATGATGTTTTGCCATTCGTGCACCCAGGTTCGTCGTTGAGTACACCATCGCAGGCGCTCCTGTCTATGATGCAACGTCAAGGGTAACCGCAGCCACGGTCTCCGAGCTGACAGTCCATGCTGCTTAAAAAACGTCGTCGAACTGTTCGTGCAGATGGTTGTTGTCTTGCAAACTTCCCCAACTGTTGACTCAGGGTTCGAGACGTGGCTGCACGATACGTCACAGCCCTGCGGATAAGATGCCTGTCATCTCGACTGCTAGTGATACGAGGCCGTTGGGATCCAGCACGGCGTTCCGTATTACCCTCCTGAACCCACCGATTCCATATTCTGCTAACAGTCATTGGATCTCGACCAACGCGAGCAGCAATGTCGCGATACGATAAACCGCAATCGCGATAGGCTGCAATCCGACCTTTATGAAAGTCGCAAACGCGATGGTACGCATTTCTCCTCCTTACACGAGGCATCACAATAACGTTTCACCAGGTAACGCCGTTCAATAGCTGTTTGCGTATGAGAAATCGGTTGGAAAGTTTCCTCATGTCAGCACGTTGTAGGTGTCGCCACCGGCGCCAACCTTGTGTGAATGCTCTGAAAAGCTAATCATTTGCATGTCACTGCATCTTCTTCCTGTCGGTTAAATTTCGCGTCTGTAGCACGTCATCTTCTTGGTGTAGCAATTTTAATGGCCAGTAGTGTATGTGTACCAAGTTTGTCTGAAATCCATCCAGTGCTTTACAAGGGGAGCTGGAACGTACATACACAGGGTGTAACTCCTAAGAGTCGTCAGGCTCATTTTCTCTGGTTTTTCGGGAGACATTTGCAACTTTCTTTATGCTACGCGTAGCTGGAGTCAGCTCATCATGTCTTTAATACGATGCCCAACGACGGTGGATAGCGTCCGTTTGTTTGGCGTTACAAAGAAAATGATTTTTTAAAGCGGAGTTTAATATGCCCATTTCGATGGAGAACTCCTAAGTTAGTCTAGTGCAGTATTCGTTTTATCGATATCTAATAACAGGCACAGTAAAACACGAAGAATAACCATCACTACAGCAGCGACAGGACCGCCATGGTCCGCGCTGGCTGCTACTACCAAGCAGGCAGCGCAGCTGACGAGCAGAGCACGGCAAGTGCCGCAACCGGATGTCCCATAAACTTTGCTCAGTGGCAGAACGGTCAAAATAAACGAACTCGTGTCTCGGTTTATCCGTAAATACTCCACCGTTTCTGAGAAAACGACGGTCAGAGCGTTCGATACAATTTATGTGTCTTTTAGCTCGCAGTAATCTCAGCCGAAATGGAGGCACAGCGACTAGCGTTGCGGCCTCACTTTTGCGTCTCGTGTTCAAAACCCGGTTACTGTCTTATTTATTTGCTTTTTCCTTTAACTACCTATATCCATACAACGTTCTTATAATGTTAGGGGTGCGACGACGTTATATTAATTTTATTATTAATTTTATTTTATTTTATATTATTATTTTATTATTAATTTTAAAATCACAACTGGGTTTCACAACATGTGTCATACATTTATTATACGAGGGTAAGTCAAATGAAAACCTTAAATATTTTTTTAAATATGATTTATTGTGAAGAAGTGGTACAAAGCTGTATCACTTTTCAACATAATCTCCCCACGCTCAATGCAAGTCCTCAGAGCTTACAAAGTGCATAAATTCCTTTAGAAAAAAATTCTTTTGGTAGTCCGCGCAACTACTCATGTACCGCGTGGCGTACCTCTTCATCAGAACGGAACTTATTTTCTCCCTTTGCATCTCTGAGTGGTCCAGACATATGGAAATCACTTGGGGCAAGGTATGGTGAGTATGTGGATGAGGAAGACACTCAAAATGCAGGTCTGTGATTGTTGCAACTGTTGTACGAGCAGTGTGGGGCCTTGCATTGTCATGTTGCAAAAGGACACCTGCTGACAGCAATCCACGTCGCTTTGATTTGATTGCAGGCCGCAGATGATTTTTTAAGAGATCTGTGTATGATGCACTGGTGACAGTGGTCCCTCTAGGCATGTAATGCTCCAACATGACGCCTTTCTCGTCGCAGAAGAGAGTCAGCATAACCTTCCCTGCTGATGGTTCTGTTCGAAACTTCTTCGGTTTTGGTGATGAGGAATGGGGCCATTCCTTGCTCGCACTCTTCGTTTCCGGTTGGTGGAAGTGAACCCAGGTTTCATCCCCAGTAAAGATTCTTGCAAGGAAGCCATCACCTTCTCGTTCAAAGCGCCGAAGAAGTTCATCACAAGCATCAATACGTCGTTCTCTCATTTCAGGAGTCAGCTGCCGTGGCACCCATCTTGCAGACACTTTCTGAAACTGGAGCACATCATGCACAATGTGGTGTGCTGATCCATGACTAATCTGTAAACATGTTGCAATGTCATTCAGTGGCACTCGGCGGTTTTCCTTCACTATGGCTTCAACTGCTGCAATGTTCTGTGGAGTCACAACTCGTTGTGCCTGACCTGGACGAGAAGCATCTTTCACTGAAGTCACACTATTTGCGAACTTCCTACTCCATTCGTAGACTTGCTGCTGTGACAAACATGCTTAACCGTACTGAACCTTCATTCGTCGATGAATTTCAATAGGTTACACACCTTCACAAAACAATAACAGAACGCTGTTCTTCCTTGGTGCAAGTCGCAAGTGGGGCGGCCATCTTTATACTGATACTGCGACGGTATGTGTGCATCTGCACTATGCTGCCACCCACAGGCCATTCTGCACGCTGTTTGTAGCACGCTTACCAACTTACAGGATAACGGCGCGAAATTTCGATTTGTTATTGCAAATTTAAGGTCTTCATTTGACTCACCCCCGTATGTTATCTTAATAGTGCAATCATTTTAAATTATCATATTCTTGTTTTTAATTTTTATATTTTATTCTTATCTTTAGTCTTATAGAAGATTTCATGCATTTTTGTTGGACGATACAGATCGTAGAAACAGTTAAAATATAGAAATTCAGAACACCACAACAGTCGCACAACGATAGGCTTGCCATAGTGACGTTTCTTCGTACGAATCTTACTCGGAAAGGAAATGTTGTTTGTTGAAGATTTCACCCGTTGGCAATACTTTTGTGGCAAACCATGCATAACGGATCACTTTATCGAAAACTGGCGCTTGCGATTGATTATAAATAAAGATACGCTAGAGGAATTTCACCAAAAACAACTTCAAATAATTTTCTCACTCATTCCTTGTTTTTTTTCCCTTTTTTTTAAAAAAAGTTTATTCACCAGGCATACAACTAGTAGACGAATGAGGACAACGTTATTCCAATATAAATTGGAAAATATTCGTGGAGTCGTCTTCTACGGACATGCGTAGATAAATGCAGAACAAAAACAAAAATAATAATGCAGTTTCGAACACGAGTCGCCACCGCTTCGACTGCATTATGTACACGCTACAAAGTGCATAAAGGCCTCGAAAACTCTGACCCTCGGTTTCTCAGAAATGATCGAGTATCTACGGATAAGCCGAGATATGTGTTCGCTTATTTTGACTGCTCTTCCACCGGGCGAAGTTTCTGGGAAATCTGGTTGTGGCACTTGTCGTGTTCTCCTCGTTAATCGCCGCTCGACTGCCGTTTATTCTTCGCCTTTTACTGTCCCTGTTAACACATAAAGATGAAACAAATATCGGATTAAACTAATTTGAAAGCGCTCGTTCGAATAGGCACGTAAAATTCCGATTTTAAAACGTTGGCACTGGGCGTCGCATGAAAGACGTGACGAGCAGTAATTGTTTGGGCTAACTCCAGCTACACACTGCGAAACGAAATTGTAGGTATCTGCCGAAACACCTGACGACTCTTAGGTGAGACTTCTGGTAAGTTGAAATACATAGCTTTCAAGGTCAAATTGCTTTTCATCGCGAGAAACTTTCTCTGCTTATCAGGACCAGTTGTGAGTAACGGACTAGAAACATGTTTTGCTGTTAGTTATCACAGTATATTATGAGCTTTGTGCTCAGTGGTCTCTCCAAACTGTCTGTAGGAGAAATGAGAGTCGTCGTGACATGGGAATATATACTCATTGACGAGTCCCATATTATTTTTGCCTCCAGTTGGTTCCAAAGGTGTGTGCTATAACTACTGTCGTTCTGAGTGTTCTTTGTTTAATTAAAACAGACCCAAATCACACCACATGCTTCTCATTAAGCTCAAGCATCCTTAAGTTGCATTTACATCTGTGCACCTTGCGCCTAGTCGTCGTGCGACTGTGCTTGCCCCACACGCAAGTAGACTCACAGTTGTAGGTTTCGTGTCTCCTGAGGCGCGCGTATAGGTTGCTTGTCTCTTCCTCAACATGTACGTGCGAGTGATTCCATTCGCAGCTGTATTCGCACTGTGCGCCTCTAATTCCTTGTGGGGCAAACTACAGTACCTTTGCGGTGCGTTTACACCTGTGCGACTTTCCGTGCGCACTAAGCGCATGCGATCGTTGCAAGGTTAGGCAAGGGGGTGCATGCACCGGCGCTGTCACGCATGCCTTTGATGTGCGTGCAAGGGCTGCTGTGAGCAGGTGTAGGATCTCCCCACTTCACTCGAGTGACAGTTTTGCGACTGTCAGCAGCTCTTGATTTGTTTGTCTGTCAGGGATAGTCAGCACCACGGCTGATTGGGCTAATGAGAAAGAAACAGAATTTGTGGACGCTCTTTTCCTTTTTCGTAATTTGTCAGTTCCGCCGATTCTAAAAACAGAATTGAGAGTAATTACTGTGTTCAATTGCTCAAAAATAAGTATGGCTCGCAACCGGGCGGAAAGGAGCGCCGGTCCCCGGCACGAATCCGCCCGGCGGATTTGTGTCGAGGTCCGGTGAGCCGGCCAGTCTGTGGATGGTTTTTAGGCGGATTTCCATCTGTCTCGGCGAATGCGGGCTGGTTCCCCTTATTCCACCTCAGCTACACTATGTCGACGATTGCTGCGCAAACAAGTTCTCCACGTACGCGTACACCACCATTACTCTACCACGCAAACATAGGGGTTACACTCGTCTGGTGTGAGACGTTCCCTGGGGGGGGAGGGGGAGGGGGGGGTGATTCACCGGGGACTGAACTGTACAATGACCCTGGGTTCGGTGTGGGGCGTCGGAGGGCTGAAGTGGACTGCGATAGTCGTCGTGCGCTTGCGGATAACTGAGGCTGCGGCGGGGACGGAGCCTTTCCGTCGTTTCTACGTCCCCGGTAATATAACATAACATAACATGGCTCGCAAACAACGAAGGCAACCCAGAACAAGTTAAAAACGCCTTCGTTTTCACTTCTGAGGTATAACGACTATTTGAAGAAGAAAAGTGGTTCTAGCGACGCTGACTTGACTCACATGGCCAGACAGAGAATCTTTCACACTTTCATCGGGGAGGCAGAAAGGTAAGTTTTCGTCATTGAAAAACTACATGCTTCGTGTCCACAGCCACCATATAACGTCGAAACTCCCCAGTCATTTCAAAATCAAGTATAAGATACAAGCATTCTTCTCTACGATGGTGGCTTTAATCAGTCTGGTAAATTTCCTTAAAACTATGGAACATTTTTGTTATGCCATCATCGTTGGTAAGATTGATCATTGCAAGGAAATTCGACAAAGTACAGCGTACAGTTGTTGCTAACAGCCGTATGAACTGGTTAGTGTGCTGTTGTTAAATATTTTCATTTGAAGGTTGGACTGCGGTGCAAGTCAAAGCAGAAGTGGATGAAGTTCACGCGGACTCTGCACCGTCCTTGAAGACCATTTACTTTTGGATTAATGAATTTAAACGTGGTCGGACAAGCATCGAAGCACTCTGCGGCCGTCCAATTGAGGTCACCACAAAGTAAACAACTGACAAAATCCATGATATGTTGAGGCAAGACCACCGATAAAAAATACGTGAAACTGCTAAGGCTATAGGCAACGCTAACGAGCAAATGCGTGATATCACGCACAAAGAATTGGATATGAAAAAGCTGTATGCGGAGTGGTAGCTGTGATTGCTCACGTTCGAGCAGAAGCACATCTGGCACAACATTTCAACATAGCCGGCCGGTGTGGCCGAGCGGTTCTAGGCGCTTCAGCCTGGAACCTCGCGACTGCTACGGTCGTAGGTTCGAATCCTGCCTCGGGCATGGATGTATATGATGTCCTTAGGTTAGTTAGGTTTAAGTAGTTCTAAGTTCTAGGGGACTGATGACGTCAGGTGTTATGTCTCATAGTGCTCAGTGCCATTTGAACCATTTTTTGAACCATTTCAACATAATGTTTAGCGATGTTTAATCCCAACCCGGAAGACTTTTTGCGCCTATTTCTGACTGTTGATGAAACCTGGATCCATCCTTACACACCAGAGTGAAAACGGCAGTAAAAACAATGGACAAAGCCTTGTGAAAGTACACCGAAGGAGGCAAAAACTATTTTGTCAGCTGGTGGCCACTACTTTTTGGGAGTCTCAAAGAATAATCAGCATAGATTATTTGGAGAATGGAAGAAATGTAACTGGACCCTATTATGCTTCATTGTTGAATCGTTTGACGAAGGTTGGCACACAAGGAGCGCTTTTTCTCCAGGATAATGCACCATCCAAAACATAAAAGTTAACAATGCCGAAATTGAATGACCTGGTTTTTAATTGGTTCCGCATCCATGTCAGTCACCACCCTTAGCCCCAGGAGACTTATTCCTGTTCCCCAACTTGAAGCTTTGGATTACTGGGAAGAAATTTCCGTCAAATGAGGAAGTGATACTTGCAGACAAAGATTATTTAACAGGGTTTGGCAGAACGTATTTTTCCGATGGGATTACTGGACCAAACGTGTATCCCTTAAAGGAGACTATGTCGAGAAATGAGGCAAGTTGTGTGCGAAAGCAAAACGTTTTGACTTTCTTTTACTAGCTTTTTCAAACCACCCTCGTAGTGTTTGGAAGTTGAACATAAACGAGAAAACATTCTTTCCTCTCTCTGTCTCTATCTTACCACACACACACACACACACACACACACACACACACACACACACACACACACACAGACAGACAGACACACACACACACGTATATATACTCACAAATGAGGTTTTTTACGTAAGTATAAGGAAGTAAGTATGTTTGAAGAACAAACTTTTATTTTCATATCATCGCGTATTTTAAATTCATTGAGTTTGTGTGACATACATACAAAGTACTGTCTTCGTACAGGCATATAATTTCGTTGTAGAGTATGCATGGCCGCGAGAGCGAGGAGCGTGGCGGCACCGTGGATGATCCTGGTATTAGCCGAGCGGTCTAGGGCGCTGCGGTCATGGACTGTGCGGCTGATCCTGGCGGAGGTTCGAGTCCTCCCTCGGGCATGGGTGTATGTGTGTTTGTCCGTATGATAATTTAGGTTAAGTTGTGTGCAAGTTTAGGGACTAATGACCTTAGCAGTTAAGTCCCATAAGATTTCACACACATTTGAACATTTTTACCCTCCTGCGCTCAGCGAACCCCACTTTAGCGAAGTATGATCACCTAACTTCCTTAGGAGAACAAGAGCGTCGTTGACGGGGCCCTCCTGCACGGCCCTCTTACCCACGGCGATGGGCATAAGACGACTGAACGGCTCGCGGCGCAACACCGAAATAGCGGGAACTACGGAAGCAGACCATGGAGGAAAATAAGTCTCCATCAGCACCATGGATATACAGAGGGGTCAAAAAAACATGTACCCACTGTTTAAAACTCCATAACTTGCAAACTAATTGACGGAGTTGTCTCATTTTTGGTGAAAGTGTAGCTTAAAGTCCAACTTAAAGATATCACTGTAGGTGTTCGAAATGGTCACCATTAACATCCACGCACAAACGGTGCCGCCGAACTGCAGCACGAACTACTGACTGCCAGACGGGTTACGTAACCACCGTCTAGACGATAAGCGGGCAACGTGGCGCTATGTTTTATAAATTTGTTCAAACTGTTGCATCCTTGAGCCCCCGGTTCGAGATGTACCCTTGTCCGGTTAGTGGCTGACGCTACAGATCTTTATTTATGGAAATATACAGTACAATCAGATACAAATTTTACATATTCACATACTCCTTTACCTTTAATCCAAATAAATACAGATTCATCAGGATTGAGTCTTCTTTTGTTACGTGCATACAATACAAGTGGAGACGTAGAATCATAAGCAGATATACCAAAATCTTTATTAGCTATTTCAAACATATGGTATGTACGATAGGCAATTACATCTCCATCATTAAAACTTTCAAGACCAGGTACACTAGAAACTCCACTACCACCTCTCACTATGGCAGCAGTGAACCATCCATTTCCATGTGAGAATGTATCGTTTATATCCAAACTAAAATTAAGTGAACATCCAAGAAATACACAAGGTCCATCGACGAGAGTGTGGGCTGCAACACTCTTCACTGGAATGCGATTTTTCTTGTCTCCTGATGTTGTGGTAAGTTCAATGTTTTCTATATGTTTGTACACTGTTGTGCGACGACGACGTCGATATCTCCTGTAGGGCATGTTGGCGGCGTTCAATGCAGTTGCCTGTGCAGCAGCTAGACACAGAATGAGCGTAGCGCGTGAGCGCGCTCGCTTATATAGCGTGGATATTTGCACATGAATGTACGATGGATTCTCGAAGTTCATCCAATGTGCGTGGCTGTTGCCGATAAAAGACGTCCTTTAGTGTTCCCCACAGTTAAAAGTCCAGAGAAGCTAGGTCTGGGGAACGTGGTGGATACTCCACAGCACCTCTACGGCCTATCCATGTTCCTGGTAGATTTTCGTCGAGATACGCCCTAACATGATTTTGGTAGTGAGCTGGGGAACCATCTTGTTGAAAGTAAACTCTTCCGACTCCATACAAGTCTCGGATGGCAGGTAAAATGGGTGCCTGAAGCTTCTGAAGGTACACTTCACCGGTAACTGTGCCGTCAAAGAAGAATGGCCCACTCAAGCCCCGGTAAGACAACCCACACCCCACATTTACTCCTGGCAAATTCACGGCTTTGTCTACATGGACTTTCGGATTTTCAGCCGCCCAGTAGATGCAATTGTGGCGATTTACCGTACCACTGAGTTTGAACTGTACCTCATCAGACCACACAATCATCTCTGCAAACTCTTCATCGTTGCGCACCATGTTAGTAAACCACTCGCAGTACTCCATTCTACGATCTGGGTCGTCCTCGTTCATTATGTGTAGCAATCGTGGGATGTAGCACTTCCACATTGCTGTGTTCAAAATTCGCCGAACACTTGAGCGACTCAATCCAGTTTCACGGGCACACTGTCTCACAGACTTCTGTGGTGAGCGAGTCAGTTGTTGTAACACACGACGGGAGTTAGCTGGACTTGTTACTGTTACAGGTCGTCCAGATCGTTGTTTGTGTACATCTTTAACACAGCCTTCGGCTTTAAATTTGTCTCGAATGCGACGAATCGTTAAACGTGTCGGTGGATCTGTTTGATACTCATTTCGCCATTGCCGTTGAACCTCATTAATGTTTTCGTGCTTAAAATACCACTTCAAAACTGACTTCCTTTCATCGAATGTAAGCCTTGTGCCAGCCATGTTTACTCGAGTAACTAGGTGCAACTAAGGACAAAACACTGACTATCTGGCGACTGTCACCTGCCAAAGCAAAACAACGCAATACATCGCTTGTGTGGCGATTGCCGGAACTACAAACTATTACACTACCAAAGATGGGACAACTCCGTCAATTAGTTAGCCCGTTATGGACTTTTAAACAGTGGATAAATTTTTTTGGACCCCTCTGTAGAAATCGTCCTTTGTTTTAGATCGTACAAAAATGATAATTTTATTGTGTTTTAATTTTGACAGGTACAGATTTTAATCTTGACGTCTATAGATTTTAATTATTTTTAGAGATAAAAGTAAATTACAAAAATCTACTTAATACAGCCGGTCATATGAGTAACATTTCGGTATCCCATGAGACATGTCTGTTTTTGCAAAACTTTTCTCTTATCTGTAATTTATCTTTAGGATTACACGGCGTTGTGAGATCCAAAATAAAATACTGTCTTGGTTATTCTTGAACTATTTACTGCAAATGTTATGAATTTATCAACTCTTTTGTTCTTCATAGCAAGCTTATACGCAATATTTGGTGACCTCCAGTCCGTCGTTAGAAGACACGTTCAAGCTGCAGCCTCGCTGGCCCACATAAAGAGCACTGGCCACCCTTTCCACACAGGTGCGTTTGAACTACAGCTGCAGCTGCAGCTGCACCCGCGCGAGCAGCGATCACGTTCTCGAGTCTGGCAGTGAGTCTGCAGTGTAAACATAACCCTTAAATTTAGTCTTTCATGATTTCCTCATAACCTCTATTAAGACCCTACGTAGCTATATTTTAAAATTCGCCTCTTCAGTTAAAGGTTTGTAAAGTCAACAGTGAATTTCAGGCCCTTCAGTTAGTATACGAGAGTTATATAGAAAGTAACACAAGTTTTCAAATAAAAAATTAACGATACAGAAACACCAAATTTTATCATACACATTTTAAAACTGAAGCTATTTTCCTACATTCTCGCCATTCACATTGAGGCACTTATCATTCAGTGGCACAAGCTTTTCAATACCGTCTCTGTAGAAATCTGCCGTCTGCGATTGCAACCACTGATTTAAACCTGCAGGCAATTCGCCGTCAGTATCAAAGCGTTGTGCCAAGAGCCATGTTTCATTGCTGGGAAGAGGTGGCAGCCGCTCGGCGCCAGAATTTCATGCACCAAACTTCGTGAAATGTGGGGAAAATGTTAGGAAAGTTCTGTAATCGTGAAACGATGATTCTCTCGACTTTTGTCATTTATGGCATATGATCAGGCACCTCCTATCCAAAACCCCGTAGGTGCCCGCGAGTAGGATTCGCCGTGCGTGGACGTGCGTTGTCGTGAATGAATTTTGCGCTAAGTTTTCCCCGACGCTTGTTTTATATCGCCTGCCTTAACTTTGTCAGTGTTTGACAATACCTGTCTCAGTTTATTGTTGTGCCACGTTCAAGGAAATCAGAGAATCAGTCTCTTAGAAAACCAAAACAAAGTAGCCATGATCGTTCTTCCTGACAGCCTTTTGCAAACACTTCCTTGGTTTACTGGGAGAATTTGTGTGTTTCCATTCCATCTACTGCCTTTCTGCTTCACATTTAATGTGATTCACTCAATTTTAGTCCACAGTTATGGCATGATCGATAACTTTGTTACTATTTTTCTCTTAATTTTCGAAAAAGTCAGTGCTGCAGCCAGTCTCTTTATGGCCTTCCGTTAGGAGTTTGGGAAACGACGTAACACAAAAGCTGTGGTAACCAAGCCTCTCCACCACAACTTCATGCACCAAACTCCGTGTATGCACTCCGTCATCAAGCCACAAGTGGCCCGTCGGGACAATCCGACCGCCGTGTCATCCTCAGGTGAGGATGCGGATAGGAGGGGCATGTGGTCAGCACTCCCGATCGTTACGATGGTTTTCTTTGACCGGAGCCGCTACTATTCGGTCGAGGAGGTCCTCAGTTACCATCACGAGGCTGAGAGCATCCCGAAAAATGGCAACAGCACATGGCGGCCCGGATGGTCACCCATCCAAGTGCCGGCCACGCCCGAGAGCGTTTAACTTGGGTGATCTGACGGGAACCGGTGTATCCACTGCGGAAAGGCCGTTGCCAAACTCCGTGTGGTTTGGAGACAATGTTGCGAAAGTTCCGTACTCGTGAAACGTCGATTTTTACGAATTTTGTCTTTGAGTTTCGTCACCAGATCGTCAGTCACAGGCTAGGCCCACCACTGTAGTCCTCATGGTGAACAATGGTACGGCCATTTTTAAAATCAGTGCACTACTTCTTCACTCGGATTTCACTCATCATCCCTTTTCGGTACACGTCACTAAGGTGGTAATAAATTTCAGTTGGTTTTTGCCATAAAGAAACCTAATCACAGAACGCATCTCACAAGTGGCGAGATTTTCTAGTGCGGCGTCCATTTTAACACGTGAAAAAAGGCATAGTAGCAGTGACACAGACCACACGCTGCCACTGCTGGCTGCGTACTGGGTGTAGGAGCATTATGGCACCAAGATGGAAGCTGTAATCCCGCCTACCGCCGCAGTAAACCAAAACGTCTGTTACTTTCTAGATAGCCCTCTCTCCAAACGCTGAGATGGTGCAGCAACTTTTCTTAACAGAAAAGTTGTTGAAGAAGCAACACTGCTTCACTTAAATACACTTATCTGTTATCACAATAAAATTTACGTTAGGCAACAAAGTACTGCGGTTCGTAAAATAGTAGAAAGTTGATCAAATTTGTCTTGATAGGCGACACATCCGTAATTAGACGTAAAGTAATACATAAAGTTTCCTTGGAAAGCTCTTCCGTCAGGTCTGGTATTTCGTGGAGTGCTTCGAAGACCCAAAAGTCCTACGTTACTCCCAACATCTGCTCTTTCTTTTCCTGATATTAATTTTGCTTCTCGAGTATTTTCACTATCAATGTAGCCAGGAGGGCAATACAGATGTGAATGAAGCTACACATCTTCGAGGTAAATTTTTTTCAGTTTCATTGGTTTTGTAAAAATTCTCGGTGCAGGTCGTAAAAATCCAACGTGTTCTCTCCTACACGCCGTGTTCTACATAGTGTGTAAATGTACACATGCCTCGGAGATCCTGAGTGCAGTTTACTAGGAAATGGTTTCATTATGAAGGTTGATAACAGAAAGGCACCATCTGCAGTGAACACATTTGATGTTGGGTTAGGGCTTCCTGGAAGAAGGTCTTTCTCAGGGATATTTAACTTTGCATTATAATGACGTCTGGACAAATACCCCACGAACCATGTTCGGTCTGGAATATTTACGTTTACGTACCGAAATAAATATTCTGCGTCGGTGAGAGCCAATGCTTCTATTTGAATTTGATGCTTCCACCATTATGTTGAAACTGCAGAACCACATATTTGCCCTCCAAAGCGGTACATTCCACTTCATTTCAAAATCCAACACGACATCCTACCACTCTCCTTTAGAGTCTGGAAGCTGAAAGCAAACGAAAAAAGCAACTCTGATAATCTCGAAATTAAACACTTTTGATAAAATAAGACAACTTGTCCTCTTTCTACACACCTACACATATGCCAATGCTGATGGAATTTGGCTGATGTATATGTAAATGAAAGTGTGTTATCCTTCCCGCAGTTCCATTTCAGGTACCTCGACAGCTCTTATGTTTTGAAATAACAACATATTCGCATGTTCTTCTTAACTTTAAACGTTAAGCATCAGCGAAGTTGTTCGTTTGCCAGACAACGGTAACTGGCAGTCAACGTACCTTAATGTAATTTCCCTGAAAACGTTTGGTAATATGTTAGCTATCGCTGCAGTAGATATCTTGAATCGAACGTCAATAAATTCTCCCCATTAGCAAGAAACCGAAGAGTCACAGCTAGTCTTGGAGCTACTGTTAAAGAGTCTCAATATTTCGTATTCTCCTTATCTGTAAACGGCCCAAAAAGATGAAGTATGACCTCGAAATCACACGACGACATCGGGTAAAGTTTTCAAACATCACACCACTTAACATCTTTATCTCTTCCACCACACTCACACAAACATTACGACACAAGCGGTATTCTTTAACGCTACACCTGTGCTTATTTCTACGATTTCGTCTTTTTGACAAAGTAATACCGGCTCCTGCGGCAGATGGTGCTACCAACCCTGATATCTTGTCACTCCAATAGCGTTCGTGCTTCTCTCCACGTGTGAACGGAGTCACGCAGGCGCACATGTTGAGAAAGACTCATGCACCTCCCCCTCTCCGCTTCGCAAATTTCATCTTCCAGTGCGTCTAGCGTAGCCAGCAAACTGAAATCATAAGAGCAATCACAAAATGTCAGATGTGGTAGTAGTGAATTATTCGTTACATCTATCATATTTAATAGTGAGTTCAAGATATCGCAACAGATTATTGTCAAATGATAGCACACAAAAAGAAGTATTTTAGCATGTGGTTAATATGCGAAACTTCCATACAGTAGAAGTAACTACAGGTTTTCTTTCAAAGGGATCTATAACTGGTGGAAGTAGTAATCGTGTGGGTTTGCAATAACGTAAATGAAGAGATTACACACTTATTTTTATACCGACAAAGAGCTATTTCATAAGCTACTCACCAGCCTTGTGTCCTCAGTTACTTGTTAAATAACAGACTACGATTTTGGATTCTGTCGCCATTAGAAGTGTATTAGCATTTTTTATTTTTTTGAAGTTATGATTTGTAGACCCCACTATGATCTGGTAAGAGTCAAATTGTACATGGAAAAAAAAGATATATAATTCAGAAGTAGGCACTAATGCCACTTTTCTAAAAGAAGTGAAGGTTATAAAGTCGGACGAAAATAAATCACTACTTCTTTTGCAATTTCTGTGTAGTTCTAGAAGATAGGTTTTTCAATAAAGAACAATTGCAATGTGAACCTAAGAAAGTATTGTCTCCATAAACTTCAGTGCTCTGAAAATATGAAAAATTTCCCAGCAAATTAGATGTGTGTGTGTGTGTGTGTGTGTGTGAGTGAGTGAGTGAGTGAGTGAGTGAGTGTGTGTGTGTGTGTGTGTGTATCCTTGACATGAGTTGTCGCAAACAGCTCACAAACTAATAAGCAGCGATAATTCCCAGTCTTATTAATCTTAGAGATACACAGCAATCAACATTTTTTTTCAACTGGAACTATGCTGATTTTTAGTTCTGGAGTAGTAATCCTTGTTCAGACGAAGTAACTAATCTGTAGATTTGAAGCTGTGACTTGCATAATCGAGATGACTACTTGTCCAGACGAAAATAGATTATCAGTGTCTTTGACAAACTGTAAGATATTTGAAGTGAAAGAGTTCAGTCCTTCACCCTGCGTAGGGATGGACACGGAAAGTTAGTATGCAATTTATTGTGAATTTTTTTCGTATTTCAAAGATCGTTGAGATGCGGGAAGAAAATCCTTCAGTAAGTTAGAGTTTCAGCTGCTCATTAGTAAAAATATACCAGTTTACAAGTTTTCATGGCAATTGTAAACAAAAGTGTCGACTTATTCTCCTTATTTTTATTCTTCAGAGAAGTGTTATCAGATACGATTTCTCGGCAAAAACATTTCTCTTGCTGCAATGACAAATTTTGCTTCTTTCGCCAAAAAATAGCCGAGTTTAAAAAACGTAATTTCAATAACATGCTGCTGCAGTTAGTGTACACACATGATTTTCATGCAGTTAATGGGTTGTCGACTTTCATCCCTCTTCCAGATGATATTGCTGCTGGAAAAGCATGTATTAATGTTCAGAATCTAGATGAGAAATAATAAATGTGCTTTGCATGGTCGCTTGTGGCTTGCGATAGAAGTTATTCGGATCATGCACGTCTTACTGATACATACGAAACAAACAATGTCAGCAGCATTATAACTTCGAAGACATCTCATTCCCCATCACAATCCCAGAGCTGCCAGAATTCAAGAAGCGGAACCTTAATTATTTGGTTGATGTTTACAGTTGGCATGGAGGAGAGAAAAGAAGAAAGTCGGGAAATGTGAAGCATAAAGTAAATGGATTTCCCTACTTTTCCAAAATAGCCGGTCAGCATCCTAAATACTTAGATTTACTGCTATACAGCAAAGGTGACTAGCATTCCTTTTTCTGGATCAAGGACATGTCCTGCCTACTTTCTGCTCTATTGTCGAAACATCATGTCATGAAGCACTTTTGCCACATATACATCACCTGTTTAAGGACGGCTACTATGTCCCTTTATTGTGTACACTGACCGCGAGTGCTTTTTTTTTAATCAGTTTTCTGACTGTTTTGATGCGACCCGCCACGAATTCTTTATTCATTAATTTATAAAAATCTTTTTCAAAATCACGCATCGAACAAGCCGTTACTGGTTCCTGTGACACGTTGTGAAGGTGATCCCACAGCCTCTCACACGGATTTCACTGAACAACAGTCTTGTATGCAGGCACGTATCAAGTTGTGCGCTCATTTGATTCCAGTCGTAACAAACTTGGCACACATGTAGGGATTAACCCTGCGAGATGGTTGTTCTTTGAGCTCCAAATTTGCACGGTGTTAATGCTCTCTATAGCAAAAACATTCCAGCGAGTAGCTTATAGGAGAATGATGCCGTATACAAGTGAACAGTTAAATATCATGTCTGTGGTGTGCCACTGGATAGAGAAACAAAAACTCCACATAGAGATCACTGTCATCTAATGAGAGAAAGTTCCGTGGTGCAGCCAGTAATGGGTACAACTTGAAATACAAACTGCCACGACACACTCGCGTCTTCTTCCATAATTTGAGTGATATGATGCTCACTTTCTTGTTGAGCGCTTGGGTGAATGCGGGTTTCAGAATGATGATCTGAGTATCATACCTGACGCTGTAGAAAATTGCATTTCATTCTCCAAGCGAATCACGTCAAGAATAGCACTCTGCACCTTGGATTCCTAACGATTTATGCAGGCACCTCTTCAGAAACTTGCTGAAACGATTCTTCAGGAGGATATGCATATCACCAGGGCCATACATCTCGAGGGTGCAAAGTGTCAGCTTGTGACGAACAATGGGGTTTTCGCATACGAATAACAGGATTCGATGGAGGGACTCCACAAAACCACATTACCCGACGGAATCACGTTCTCCAGAAAACTAACAGGCAATGCCATAACAAATGCAGACTATAGGCACATGGAGAATGTTTGGCAGGAGTTCAGCATCTCTGATTTAGAGGGATATACTAAATTTTAGCTGAATATATAAAACTGCAATCAGTCATTTTTGTTAAATATGCATTTCATGAATTGGTTGTCGGACCTATTCAAATTCATCTTCAGATGGTGTACAAGAAGTTACATGGCTATTTCAAGCATATCCCTGGATGCTTACATGCGACAGTACGAGCGGCACCCAGAAATATGTTTGAAATAGCTTCTAACTTGCTGTACACCATCTGAAGATAACCTGATAAGGTTCTAAAACTGATCCTTTGACTGAATTAATAACTATTTCAAAAAAGTGACTAGTTTCAGCTCTATGTATTTACATTGAACAATGACAGATTCTTAAATATCGATGATGGATAGGCTTAATATTCTAAATTGTTCGTGGAGACAGGCGCGTGCTTGTTTGTTGACGTTTTTAAGAAATTCTGCTGTGTATGCTTGAGCCCCTGCACTCTGAATCCCGCCTCCTATTGCACCATGCCTGGGCTTTTGTGGGACGCGATGTTAAGAAAGATACACATAAACATCGAACCGTCGACAGTGATATGTTGCTGTTTTCGAACGTGGTATTCATGGGAAACTTTCCCAGTGCGTCCGAAGATATGCCAAGGCAGATAGGTCATGTCTGAGTGACGTTCCAATGGCAATCTAAAGATGAAATCGTCGGCTTGAAGGACAAGATCCAAGATGTGGCTTCTGATAATGATAGAGGATATGTCCTGGACGCAGATCTAGAACATCCGACCGATTTGCATGACAAGCACAACAACTTTCCAATCTGTTAGAAGTGCCTTATCCCACGAAATGGTTTGTTCACAAGCTGATGACAACACGGGGGTATAATCATAGATACATTCTACATTACAGAAACCTCCAGCAGTGTCTCAAGTTACTCCTTCGACCAGCGTCCCTGGTTCAAGGAGTACATTGATGTTAATACACAACAAAGAGCTTGCTCGATGTGCGATTTTGAAGAAGATTTTTATAAATTAATGAATATTTCAGTTTTCAACAAAACCATAGAGAATGTAGGAAACTATTTCGAAATTCATTTGGTTTACCGTTGGAATGAGTGTGATACTGCAAAAGATTACATCGACAGGCCCAGTTTTATGTGGGTTGCAATCTTCAGTGAAGGATTAGTTGCTTTGGAGATGGATACGGTTTTAGTGGATTTCACATAGCCTGTCTGCATCGGTATATGTGTTCTGGACCTCTCCAAACTCCACATGTACTGACTTCACTATGAGTTTGCAGAACTGCATTTCGCTGATGTCAAGTTATTTTATATGGGTACAAGCAGTTTCACCTGCTGGGTGAAAGGCTACAACCCATAGAGACAAGCAGATGAAAAATTTGGTCAATAAATTTGTAGCAAAACAGTGTAAATTCAACTATGATAAACGTGTGGTGCAATAAGAAAAAGACGACATAATTGACACTCTTCCATATGGGTTTTAATAAATATATATTGCATATATAAAATGGCATCTGTACAAGCACTAAAACATGAAGCGAAAAAAAGGGCTTAAGGGGCTCCGGAAAGGCTCAAAATCATGAAAAGTTCAATTTTTACTTTTTTGCGTTTTCCGAATCTGCAGACTATT
Source organism: Schistocerca piceifrons (assembly GCF_021461385.2). Taxonomy (NCBI): domain Eukaryota; kingdom Metazoa; phylum Arthropoda; class Insecta; order Orthoptera; family Acrididae; genus Schistocerca; species Schistocerca piceifrons. The sequence continues at coordinate 511,759,204 of NC_060143.1, forward strand.
ACCTTTTAATAGATGTATAATTTATTCAATTCCGAATACTACAACTATTTTTAAATTTTTTTTGAAATGTGTTCTACATGGGCGTGACCCACTGTGGCGCTGTTAAACTGCTGTCAAATGGTGTTATTATTAACGTCCGTGTTCATCAGGTACATTTTAGTGATGTGAGATAAAGTATGTGTTGTGGCTAACCTGTGATGGTTCAATATATATCGCTGGTGTGATTGTCGATTGTTTCATGTTTATTTACTCTGTCGTTATCTCGAAAATATTCGTAACTAATTCTGTTTCTTGAGTCTCTGTTTTGTTGAAGTATAATAATGAGTAAAAGTAAAGTTATTAGAAATCCTCTGAAGGCTTTTAAGAAAAGGAGAAATGTTGGAAAGCCAAAGGTATGTGTTATTACTGTAAACAATTAAGACGATAACCAAGTGAGTGAACCTAACCTCTCAAGTACACCTGCCCATAGCAGTCAAAGTGGGAAAGAAAATACTTCACAGAAGAAGCTTGGTTCAATGAGTGAAAACTATGAATGTTTTATGGGCGAATCGGATGTGAATGAAATATTTGATATGTCGGTTCTCAAAGGAATTTTTTCAAACTGTGTAAGATGTATTCAATGTAGTGAAGTTGGTCTGGAACTCTCCATAATAAAGTACGTAGGACTTGCTAGTGAAATACAACTGAAATGTGATAAGTGTTCATACATGACCACCTTTTGGAACAGTGTTGCAGTAACTGCAACTGAAGAAAATGGTAGCAAAATCTACGAACACAACATTAGATTTGTTTATTCCTTGCGTTCAGTTGGTAGGGGTGCTACTGCAGGTGCAATTTTCTGTAGCATCATGAATCTTCCAAATCCCCCAACCAAGTTTACGACCTATAATAAATTAATAGGGTCTAAAGTAGAAGATGTCTGTATAGAATCTATGAAGAACGCTGTGGAAGAGGCAGTAATGGAAAATAATGGTAACAGAGATTTGACTGCAGCGTTCGATGGTACCTGGCATAAACGGGGACACACATCTCTTCATGGTGTAGTTTCTGCCACCAGTATGTATACAGGGAAAGTTTTAGATGTAGCAGTAATATCAAAGTATTGTAGATGTCCACAAAAATATAAAGGTACACATGAAAATAATTGCAAAGCTAACTATAGCGGCAGTAGTGGAGGAATGGAAGTGGCTGGTGTTGCCAGTGTATTCCAGCGTTCTGAGGCGTGTGATAAAGTGCGATATGTTAATTACCTTGGTGACGGTGGTTCTAAAAGTTTCAAACATGTTCAAGGACTGAAGCCCTATGGTGATGATGTTGTAGTGCAGAAATTTGAGTGTATTGGGCACGTACAGAAGAGAATGGGAACAAGACTTCGGCGACTGAAAGCTTCGTACAAAAAACAAAAACTCAGTGATGGTAAAGGGTTGGATGGGAAGGGAAGGTTAACTGACAGTGTAATTGACAAAATACAGAACTATTATGGAATGGCTATTAGGCAAAATACACAAAGTGTCGACGAAATGAAGAAGGCTGTTTGGGCTCTTTTTTTTTCATGCTTCATCAACCGATGAAAATCCCCAACATAGCTTGTGTCCCAAAGAAGAAGACAGTTGGTGTAAATATAACAAAGGATTGCTAACTGGTGAAGTGTACATTTATAAGCATAGTCTGCCTCATGCAATAATGGAGGTGATAAAACCTATTTTCAGAGACTTAACAGCACCTGAACTGTTGAAAAAGTGTATTCACAGAAAAACTCGAAACCCCAATGAAAGTGTAAATAGTGTTAAATGGTCGAGAATCCCCAAGACTGTGTTTGTTGGAATAGAAACACTTCACTTTGGTGTGTATGATGCTGTTGCGACTTTCAATGATGGCAACATTGTAAGGTGCAAGGTATTTAGAAATATGGGAATGAAGATAGGTTCTAACATGGTACGAGTGATGCTTGCTTTAGACAAGGAACGCCTTCGGGCTGCAGACAGGGCTGTAAAGAGTCTAGAAATACAAGCAAGAGTAAACAGGAGGAGGAACAAGAGGAAGCTGGAGGAGGAGTTTGCAGAGGATGAAGATAATCCATCCTATGGACCTGGAATGCACTAAAAAGTTAATCCAATCTTTGTCGCTCGATTCCCAAAACTTTTATTTTCTCATACTAATTACATGTTTTTTAAGGATATTCCAAACATATTTGTTTCAAACTTTCAGTAAATGTTACACAGTACCTTCTGCATAATTTAACACAGCCTTTTTCCAAAAAAACTGTATATTTTTGAATATATAAATAAAAAATTGCAAAAAAATGTTGTGAATTTTCATTACAATTGAAAAAAAATCATCTTTAATAACTGAACAAAAATTTTGTAAAATCCCTGTGTTACGTTGTAGCCCATATTCCAATAAATAATCTGTAAAAAGTTCAACTTCCTACCTCAAACACTTTGTGAGGAAAGGTGTAATTTATAAACGTTATTTTAACATTGCAAGTATAGGGCGTTCCGGAGCCCCTTAAAAGGCTATTCGAAGCTGAAAAAACAGCAACTTATTATTTTATCCATAATCATAAAAAAATGCAGTGGCTGAAGAAGTGAAGAACTTTAGTGTAGAAAAAGAACTTATTCAAGGCTTGCATCTTGCATATAAAAAATAAAAATTTAAACAGCTATACAGCATGTATTCAGCAAATAAAACATGTGCGGTAGTAGTTACTGATTATATCACAAAAGAAAATCCATTTGACTGGCATGCTGTACCAAAATATCGAACCTCGTCAGAAGATTTAATGAGGGAGTTTCAAGACAGGTTAGACTGGGATGATATATCACATAGACAAAAATTGTCTGAAGGTTTCATGAGGGAATTTCAACATCGTCTTGATTGGCAAGCTGTATCATTGAATCAAAAATTATCAGAAGATTTCATGAGGGAATTTCAAGACAGATTACACTAGAAATATATACCACAGAAGCAAAAGTTGTATGACGATTTTATAATGGAATTTCTACATAAAGTTGACTTGCTTGCAATATTGAAATATCAATGTGGATTATCAGAGTCGTTCAAACAAAAGCTGCAGAATCTATACGAAATTTTATCGACTGAACAACAACTTGAGTGTTCCATCTGTTTAGATGAAGAAAAACAGCAACAGCGAATTTGTGGTGACGATATGTAAGCACGTTTTTCATAAAGCGGGTATTGACGAACGGTTTAAAGAGCAAATTATTTGCCCGCTGTGTAGAACAGTTATTAAAAGAAACTTTAAGTGATTTTTAACTGAATTTTATCCGTTAAAAAGTGGATGCATGATTGTGGCTGCTTGACTTTTCCACGCAAAAGATGATGCTTGGCGTGTGGCTGCAATGATTGTGGATACTTAACTTTTGCACGCAAAAAAAGGGTGATGATGTGTGACTTTTGCACACAAAGATTCAATGCAAAACATTTGATGCACAACATTCAACGCCAACATTCAATGCAAAACATTCTGTGCAAAACATTCAATGCAAAACATTCAGTGCCAACATTCACTGCTAACATATGATGCAAAACATTCGATGTTGAACATTCAGTGCTAACATTCGATGCAAAACATTCAATGCAAAACATTTGATGCCAACGTTCAACGTTAACATTCGATGCAAAACATTCGATCTAAAAAATTTTCTTCTGTTAATAAAGAGATGTTTGCAAAGTACGATCAAAATCTTGTTAAGCAAGCAAAACAGAATAGAAAAAAATTTGAGCAGTTGAAAGATTATTTCAAAGAGTGGAAAATTAAACCTATAACTGAATATGAGAAGTATAAGGGAGAAGATCAGCTAGTTATCGATAAGCTGGATGCTTTAGGCCGAGGAGTTATCGATGCAATGGAGAAAAATTGTGAGATTGAAAAACAGCTAATACCATACGATGGATACTATGTTGAAATGTTTCCAGTTCCAACCCACCCTGAAGTGTCATCCTTTGAAAGAAGCTTATTTGTTGATGAACCCATCAAACCAAAAACACACATAAAACACGTACCAGTGTTGCAGCAAATTTAAAGTGAAAAACGGCAGAAGATGAAGGATTTAAATGAATATTCAATGACATATCTTGGGCCAATAGTGTCAAAATATTTAGGTTCACTCAAAGATGAAACATTTGGCCTAACATTTCTTGGTGGAAAACACTATATGGGTGATTCTGAAATAAGTTTCAATAATGATAATATTTATGTTAATGGCAACGACTTTTAAGTCACTGAAGGCTAGATGAAACTTTTGAAAAGAAATCGCTTGTCAGGTGACGATTTTACTACTGATAATCTCAACGCATATACATCCATGTTAAAAATGACTAACGCAATATTTCACTATAATGACCCAAACGCAAATAAATCAAAGTCAAGTGTTAGTGCAAAACACAATGTCATTATTAAGGCAATATGGATGGATATTAAAAAAGAGCCCAAAATCATTCACGATAGTATGGGCTTCATTAAAAAATATACAGGAAAACAAGTCGAATACGTTTGGATGAATGGTGTCAGAGATTTGATCGATAGATAGACGGTGATTCAGGGCGAAGAAAACGCTGGCAACAATAGCTATTACAACGAAAAAGTTGACATAGCAAAAATGCTCACCAGCAAATTTAACGACTTCATAATCATAATCAATAATTTAAAAGGAATTCCATATTTAATAGGATTTCTGATCAATTTGCCACACACATTTTGGAAGTCTGAAAAACATGGAAAAGGCCTAGTCAACTGGGCACTAAATAATCTACCAGTGCCAGAAATGGACCTGTCTGGCTACAGATTTTGCGGGCTGTTCACTGAACTAGAGGAAAGATTAGAGCATGGAGATCAAGGAATAAAGAAACTTGATGAAGCATTCAAAGCATACGGTATTGGTTACAGAGATCATAAATATCTTGAAAAATAGACATCATGCTGATAAAAATTCGCAAATGGCCACAAAAGAGAGAATTTTTAGCAAATATGCATCATTAGGTGAAAGACCAGCAGCAGCAGCAGTGACTGGTGTAATGTATGGTAAACGAAAATTAGGCCGAAGCTTAGATGACAGCAGTTAGACATTATAATTTTCGTGCATAATTTGCATGAAAAGTTGTGTAGGCGTCCAGCGCTGATGCTTGACTTTTGCATGCAAAGTTGTTGATGCTTGACTTTTTCACGCAAAATATGATGATGCAATGATTGTGGTTGCAAAAGATGATGATAAAATAATTGTTAAAATTTTTTATTTTCTGTGTAATAAATGAAGAGTTTTAGTGTTGATTGTAATGTGACATCAAATGGCAAGCCAAAGCCAAAGCTGTCAAGATAAAGCTGTCAATATAAAGCTGTCCAGTATGAACTGAAAAGTCATGGCTTTTTTTACTCCTATCTCACAGAAACACAAGTAAAACAAAAAACAAAGAAGATTAAAAAAGGTGGCAGTTTACTCATATCTTTATCTACGCCAGTGGTGAGAAATTTGATTAAATATCTTGTAAGAAAAGGTTCAGGATTGAGTAAACACGAAGCCTGCTTTCTATCGTTGGCTCTTGCAGCTTTGGGTGAATGTGGGTCATTGGCTAGAGGTGCTGTGAAGCAAAAGGAAGACGCAGAACTGGCTGAGCAGAAAAGACATAACCTAGGAATGGAGAGAAAAAAAGTGGGCGCAGATTTGTGTATGAAATAAAAGTGAAAGAAATGATGCAAAAAATATATTCATCCGCTAAGGAATTCCGACATAGAAAAATTAGTGAATGATCTGAAAATCAGAAATTTTAGAGGGATTTTTATGACTGATGAGCTGCCAAATAAAATAGAAGAAATTGAAGTAGGACTTGTTAATCTAGACACATCTGATCGTGTCGGCACACACTGGACATGCTACTTCAAAAATAGCTGTGAAAAATTTGTGTTTGATTCGTTCGGTTGTGAATTTAAATTCTGCTAGTAAAAGATTTTGGTCCTGACAATTTGTTTTACAATGTAGAGAGATTTCAAAATTTTGATCAGTTTATATGTTGGCATATGTGTTTTCTGTTCTTGAAGCTATTTACAGATGATTGGTCGCTTAGAAAAAGTCTTGATATGATTAATGGATATTTTTGGCACCACAAAAAGAGGAAGAAAGATATTAACAGCTCATGCAACCAATTTTCAAGTCCTTAAGAAGAATTGAAGGAGAAAATTAGAGAATACTAGGATGAATTGGCGTAGGAAGAAAATGAATCTTTGAAGTTTTTCTTAAAAGAAGAACAGGAACTAAGTGAAGGTTGGAACTGCAGGAATCTGTGGCACAGAAAATTAGAGAACAATAGGAACTAAGTGACTTTTAGAGAAGAAAACTAGAGTACAATAGGAAGTAAGTGAATCTTTGTTGCAGAAAATTAGTAAAGTATTACATGACTTTGTCAAGAAATTTCACAAGGAACTAGACGACGTTTTAAGGCATATAGTGATGTTATTGATTTTAAAGGCAGAATAATAGCGAATGTCAATGGCCGTAAACTAACGATATTTAGAAAAACCGTTGAAATCTGACAGCAGTAAGTACTACAGCGAGAATAGCTAGAGAAATATTTTGCTGATTATGTGAGCAAAGCTGAATATACAAGCAATCTCACTCAATTTAATTCTTATTACAGCAAAAAAGACTTGGAAAAAATTTTTGGTGCTATGGTAGGAAAAGCACACAAAGATGAGCTCAGCAAATACTACAGCAAAAAAGAGCTAGAGAAATTTTTCGATGATTATGCACGGAAAGATGAGGTCAGCAAACACTACAGCTAAAAAGAGCTAAAGAAGTTTTTCACTGACTTCAAAAAATAAAGCGGAATTTACGATGGTATCATGGAACATCATGATAAAGAGATTAATGAAGTGAAAAAAAAGTCTTGATGTGCTAGAGATGAAAATGCAAAATTAATTTAATTGTTGAAGTAAACCAATGATGGACGAAAAAAATATATGGTGCTTAAGACCCAAAAAATTTAGGGCTACAATGCACCGACAGACATTTACCACAAAAATTGGCGGAAATTGTGCTGCCTGTAATAGTGAGAAAAGCAAGACTGTAAAAAAAGGTAAATATTCGTGAAGAAATTGTCAGTGAACTGCACAAACCGATGAGAAAAAATTTCCCAAGAAAACCAGTCACAGCTTTTGGAATGGACAATTTGTGGCAAGCTGATATGGTTGAGATGGATTTTGGAGCCTAAAAAAATATCAAAAATCAATAAAAATATGTGATTCCTGTTAAAAACAAAATAGTTTGCAGAAAGATAAAGGTAAAAAATTCTACAACAAAAACATCAGAGATATCATCAAGCTTCTGTTTGGTGATATTTGTTGACCGTTATTGACGTGTTTTCAAAATTTGCATGGGCAATATTCACAAAACAGTTCTGTGAATAAAACCAACGTTATACTATAATTTTAATGGAATTTTTTCCATTAAAATTTATACAAACGTTTTGATTTTTTCTCTATATTTGCCTGAATTCGGCTTTCGTGTCATATCAACGGTGATAAAACCAATATCGTCTTTCCACACTTTACTACAAATTTCTCTAAAATCGTTCCGCCGCCCACAAATTCGTCGTATATATGCTTTAGATTTGTGTCGTGTTGCCTAAATATGTTCAAAAAATTGAGACTATCGAGCACAAGTTGCTTTGGAATTTTTGAGTACGTTTGTGCTACATAAAAGCAGTCAATATTTTCATGTCGACTTCTAGCAAAATATTCTCTCACTATATCCTGATTTTCAAGAATAAAATTGTCAAACACAACGACCCAATTGTATATACATTCATCTGGCAGAATAATATCGTCGCTGTTGCTGATAAATGTATTAATCTTCTCTTCCATTTTTTTGGATCTTTTTGTAAATTGTTGATATTTCGGTTGATCTAATCTTCCTAAATAAATATATAGGTGATTACTTTTGTACTAGTCTAGCCAGCCAGGTGTCAAGATATAATTGTCGATCATTAACGTTGCTTTTCCACAGCCAGTTGGCCCCATTATTGTATATTGAATAGAATTGGATAAAAGTTGATCATGTTGCTTTTGCTGCTTCTGTTCATGGATTCTGACTTACGTTCCCAATCGATTGCATCTTTGCTTATTTTTATATTATTATAAATGAATAGAATTTTTGAGCTTACCGGAAAGCTATCAACTTTAGAAAAAATTTGCCGGTACGAAATACATTTGCAGAAGTTGGGTTGGTTGGATTTTATACATATTTTTTTATGTTACAAGCGAAAACATCAAGGTACATTATGAAAAAGATGGTGCCATTAACGCTTAGATTATTCCCACAGGACAGTACAGTCTAGGCAATTTAGAAAAATATATTAAAAAACAGCAACCATTCAAAGATGATAATTTAATGACAAAGCCAAACAATACCATAAACTGAGTAGATATTGAGAGCACAAAATATAAGCTGCTTTTTTATAGAGACAGTAGTATTGGCTTGTTGTGGGCCTTAAGAAGCAGATTGTTGAACCAGGAGTAAAAACGCTTGCAGCAGAATTGCCAAAAATTATTCCAGTCAAAAAATTAAAGTGCTCTTCAATTTAGCTGATGTCATGTTTGTCAAAGAGTCTGAACATTTTCGTCGTGAAACAAACATTATCGCATCATTTAAGCCAAAAATGGAACAACTGTCTGGCTACTTAAAATTTGGTTACCCAATTATATATGCGCCAAAATATCCATTCTTTTTCTATTCATGAGAAAGTGCAAAATCTACAAGTCATTACCACCGATGAAAACGACTGTGTGATAGATTTCACTGGTGCAAATGTTACTGTGCTCTTGAAAATGTTGTGATAAATTTTTTTTGTATGTAATAAAGAATGAATAACATTTAAAGTTATCAATGGCAGTCTTTTCTAATAAACGAGAAGACAAAAAAACTTGAACTTGCCAAATAAAGATGTGGAAATAGATGTCAAAGTTGGTGATCGATGGTTTGGCAATAATGCTTACTTTACAGGACATTTAATGCTACACATGCAAATGGCACAGATTATACAGCATACGAAGGAAAATCGAATGTAAAATTAGTTGACAATTTTCCAAGTCAATTATGGAGTCAATAATCATCAAAAAAGGAGGCCACATAATCTGTGGGTTAGAACATTCAGGCATTCCTTCAACGGTTTTGTATAATCTAACGTCATTTTTTGCCGATGACATCGGAGACAAAGGCAATTTCATTAACAACGGAAAGTTACAAAGGAAAGAAAATGAGGTGTTATATCCGCTTAATACATTGGGCGGCTTTTTTAAAGACTACAAAGAAATGATGTGGGAAGTTGATTTAACGATCATGTTTGTTGGTAGTGAAGCATTGTATAGACGGTTTTCACAAAAAGATGGTACTTATGACCCTGGAACTCGACCATCTGAAGGTAAAGTGACAATTACAACCATGGAAATTCGTGTGCCAATTGTTAAGTACGAGCCGAATTATGAACTGGAATTGAGAGAGAAAAGAGCTTAAGATCACAATTTCGTCTTTTGACATTCAAACACAAGAAATAGCATGAATTATCGGCAAAAGAAATTTTGAACTAGACATACCAAATTACTACAATTGTATGGAATTTGATATGCCATATTTTGTGTTTGTGGTTTTTGAGACCAACAGGAAAGGAAACCAAGATGCTGATTCATCGTTGTATCTTCATGTTAATCTGCAAAATATTTATCTCAAGAATGGCCGAAACGAAATATTTCCAGAAGAACTGTGGAACATTAATCCGCCTGATACTTGTTTGAAAGTATACAGAGCGTTCACAGATTTTAAGAGAATAACTGAGGTAAATGATGACATAAAAATTAGTGCATATAGTTTCATTAATTCATTTAATTTACGTCATCAACATGAAAATGTCAGCAACTTCTAATGCGCCTATTCCTGATAACACTTTGGCATAATCATTAAATATGGCAAGAGAAATTGACATATGGATTAAACACGCTATAATTACTGAGAATTTTTAAGTGAATTTTTTTCCATTAAAAAAATCCGCTTCGGGAAAAGCCGCTTCGGGAATAGCCGCTTCGGGAAATGCGGCTGCTAAAAAGTGGCTTCAAAAAGCGGCTATCAAAAAGTGGCTGCAATATCTTATCAGGAAATTTGTGTGGAAATATTTTTCTCTTGGATTGCACATAAAAGCGTTTTTTCTTGAATTGCTGTTGGGAATTTTTGTCTTGGATTGCTTTTGGGAATTTTTGTCTTGGATTGCTCTTGGAAATTTTCTCTCTTGGCCTGCTGTTGCAAATTTTTCTCTTGGATTGCTCTTGGAAATTTGAAGAGGAAATTTTGCGGAAGCATTAAGTGAAAAATCAAGAGAAATATTTTCACTTGTTTGTCTGCAACCGCCCCAACCACTAGTTGTGATACTTCACCTGTTGCTCCTCGTCCCTGTACTCTGCAAATATTCTATATAAAACAATTCCATAAGAGTTGATGTTGCTGTTTTGTAAATATAGTACACAGAATCATTATCTTTCTGTCTTAGTATAACATATCTCTGCTAGTTATGTATAATGAGTGATGCTGTAAATATTATATACAAAGGTAAACCTCAAGAGAATTTGATCAGTTGCTGTTGTATAAATAATGTATACAGAACCATTCTGCTTAGCCCATAAAATGGTGTTGATCGGTGTAGTCTCTTTTTGAAAGAAATGTGTTGTTACTCTTAATAAATCATAAGTTAATTTGTTGTATCTCTCTAATTATTTGATCGTTTCACCATTAACAATATTGTAGGTTAGTAGCAAATGTGAACAGCATTTTTGTAGAACATTTCTTTTTACACAACACACACACACACACACACACACACACACACACACACACACACACACACACACCATCACACATACACACATCATACATTGACATTGGTTCAATAATATCAGCCTCCATAGATTTTATAGTTACAGGTTCAACACCTATATGCTATGGTACAGGGAGAATATAGACAATGACACATTGCTCCACTTGCTCCATATGTAAGAGGGGTGTAATATGAATTTGTTGAGTATCCGGTCAAGAACAGCCTTGTCGTTGACCAGATACTCAACAAATTCATAGTACACTACTCTTACAGATGGAGGAAGTGGAGCAGTTTATCATTGTCTATATTCTCGCTGTAACATAATGTATATATGTATACTACACCCCAGTTATAGATGGGGCCAGTGGCACAATCGATCTGTTGCAGTTGATAATACATAATACAGATCTCCCACTTTAACAATGCTTGGTCTATATTCATGTGCAAGAGATTTTTTCTAGCATTGCCTCATTATACATATATACTATGGAACTTTATGACCAAACATGCAGCTGTCATACCCTTGTCTGTCATCTTGCTCTCTGTATGTTCCATCATACTGGATGGATAGTTCCACTCATCCCATGAATACTGCTGTTTAGCACCGACACACTATGAATTTTCTATTTCCTTAACTACTACAAAATTATTGTCACGTGCCAGGCCTACATTCCCACGTTTAAAGCCACTGCAGTTGCATTGTACATGCTGGTGAGTAACAGTACTCTTGTGGGACTTGACTGCTGTGGTTGTGCTTTGAACATCTGAGTGCCCTTGTCCAGCAGTGCACCAGGTGCTTGTTGCTGCTACTGCTGCTTCAGTGGCTGTACTGCTGCATAATTGAATGACACTAGGTCAGGGACACGTCCTGTAGAGAGTGGCTGTTGCTGTGATGTGTGTAACACCTGCATGTCCTCGTCTGGAATAATAATAATAGTAATAATAATAATAATAATAAAAGATGGATTGATAAAATACATATCGATAGCTTTCTTCTTCAGAACCGATTGCTGATGGTGCTGGTTGTGTTTTGTGCTGGACAGCAATTGATGTTGCACACACAATCAAATTCTTATGAAAAAGGTGCTTGAAGGATGGGAAGCTGAAATTGCATGCAGTTGGCTGATTAGGGGCACTGGGGGGGGGGGGGGAGGGGTACAAGCATGAGGTGGCGTGGGTGGGGGGGGGGGGGGGGTTAACAGATGCAGGTGAACTTAGCGACAAGAAAGTTCTGATGCTGATGTCAGCATTCTTGCTAAGAATGCCCAGTTACCCACTACTCATCCCAGTTATATTTGCCCTCCTTAAAACCTACGGTTTTTCACAAGGAGACTATATTATGACTACAACTATTTCAATGCATATAAGTCGTCATCCTCTCAATACCCTCTTCGATGTTTGCAAATTCAGGTGTTTTTAAAATATCACATAAAGGAAAATTGTTTGCATACTAGGACGCATAACACCGATCTCCCCACACTACATTCAGCACTTTTAACAAATAAGCGTTTGAATGAGCATTACGGACTAATCCAAAGCTTCAGTCTGTCAGGACCTCTTTCGTCCATCTCAGACTTTATTCTGTGGAAAAGAACTGCAAACGTCTCAGTCTAGAAGATGTGTGTAGGGTGTAGCTTATAGTGAACTGCAGATGCGGAAGACGGAAAACCCGCTGTGGTACCTCAGTTGGTGAGCATGTGGTTCGCAAAACAAAATGCTCTGACCCTATGTTCATATTTGGAGATGGATCCTGCTTGCATAACATACAGCCGGCCATCATTATCACAGCACACTACACTGAAATGAGTCTTGGGAGCCTAATAAGGTCACCTGTACGCATGCACAGACAAATCGTTAAGCCTTTATACAAGGTACAGCGATCGAGTCGCGTGCTCAACCTCGTTCGCTCTGCGTCTACGTTAGCATATGTAAGTAGCGGTCAGTGTGACATTCATGTTTCAAACCGACGTTTTACCTTAACATGCGTGTATGACAGGACGTGACAGAGTGGCAAAAACGGGCAATCCTGTATGGCCATGCCCATGGCCATACCGTGTATTAAATTGCGGGAGTTGTTGGTGTTCCGCCGTGGACTCGTCAACGTGTCCGTAAGCACTGGTGTCAAACACGTAACCATGAAACAAAACGTCAGAATAGTGGTCAGAAAATGATCCTGTCTGAGAGGGACTGGAGACGTGTTTCACGGCTTGTGAATCAAAATCGGTTCCAAACCCGACAGGAATTGCTGCAGGCAGTAAATGAAGGTCCATCCAAACCTATTAGAGGGAGAACGTTGCGACTGGAGCTGCATGCACCGAACATTGGAGTCGGTCACCTCGCAAGAGGCCATTGCTCACACAGACATACAAATACGACGAAAGCAAAATTCATCTGGCTGAAAGAATATGTGACCGATTTTCTGAACACTCTCCCTTTGTATTACATCTCGACCGGCCTTCAAAATCAGCTAACTTGAACCCCATAGAAAATCAGTGGGACGTGTTAGAATAACGGGCAGAACGCCATGAAAATCCACGCAATTTGGTGGAATTGCGAGATCAAATTCTCAGCGGCTGGGTGGATATGAGGTACCTGTATAGCCTTGTGGCCTCTCTTCCCAGCCGAATCCGGCCGGTTATCAAGTCCAGAGGCAGAATTACATAGTATTAAATGATGCGGATAATGATTTCTCTAGGGGTGATTAATTTTTTTTTCCTATGAGCTTATTAGGTGCACACATATCTTAAGATGAGATGACTGATATGTATATACCCCACATGTCTTGTAGTATTTCGACATCGAAATATTCAGATATGTCGGGGATTTACTGACTTTTTTCCCACCTTTCCTCTTGAAAAGGTCTCTACAGCACCCAGCCTGAACAGGCCATGAAGGCCTGTCGCCGTGTCATGCTCAACCCACTGGCGTCACTTGATGCAGATGTGGGGGGGCATGTGGTCAACACACCGCTCTCCCGGCCGTATGTCAGTTTACGAGACCCGAGCTGCTACTTCTCAGTTAAATAGCTCCTCAGTTTGCCTTACACTCGAGATAGAGAAATAAATGAATAATAAAAACTTCAACCAAACGACAGCAATTATTTCATTAAGTAAAGACTGATGTGTATCCTAACATGAGATTTTCGTTTATTCACACAGTTAGGTACTTGCCTCAAATTCCGAGAATGTGATTAGCTCGGGACTTGGCGCAAAATATCGGTTAACTTCATTTACAAAGCAAACGAAATTGCTAACGAGCAATGGATACCCACATCCGACTGACGATTTATCGTATTCATTCGTTATGGATAACGTTACCAACAGCAGCGTTCAAAGGAAAATCCGCGTTCAGCGGGGAGCACTTCGCCACGTTTCATGACGCATGTTGTGTATTTGCACAGTAGAACACTCATACTGGAAACAAAATCTCGACAAAACGTTCAAAAGGCACACTTTCGAAAGACGGGAGTATTTACATGGTGCACTCATTAATGTAAATTAACAGGTAACGATGATGGTACAAGAAGTGTAAAATAAATTAGGCAACTGTAATTACAACTCCTGATGCAAATAACTAAATACGAACTGACAGTTTCACATGCAGAAGAATGATGATCTACGTATGGCACACGCAGCCTGGTATCATATGAAAACCACAAAACTAAACTGTGATGACTGCCACCAAACGAACAGAGAAATTATCGTGCTCTTAAAAATACAATAAAAACTTGAATACTGCACCGTTGGAAAAATATCAATAATTTTTACAAAATACGAGTGTGTTGAATGCAGGCGTTCAGCAACATGATTCAGTTTGTTTAGTATGTATTGCACCAATTTGTGTGTTAAATGGAATGTATCTTTCGCTAACATACATCATGTAACGGGTATAATGGTAGATATTTCTACTGGTGGCACAGATAAGTGTACTGAACAACATTACATCGGTATTTACGTCAGTTGCAGACTAATTATAATTATAGCTATTAAAGTCTTATCTTTTTAAGCTGCGTAGTACCTTCACGTACATGTGGCAAGAGCAGACCATTAATGCTTATTTTCTCCTGGGCAGCATGTCAGGTGTTGCAGTGTGGATGCGTGAACGCAAAACAGTTGGTCTATATTGACAGGCGTAGTCCACATAGTGGTGCAGTTATGACTGTGCAGACAGCATCAGGTCGTAAAGTTGTCTGTGGGAAGACTGTTCGAGTCAGGAAAAAGAGCTAACACACTGATGCATGTACGTATTAAGGAAGCATTTACAAAATATCTGCATGTATATCTGTTACGTCCTGTATAACTAGCATTGCCGAATGCGCGTTATCATTAACAGGTATCCGGTTTTACTCATTGTATGTGGCAGTAGTAGACAGTTCAAATTCACGGATGGAGAGTATTTCAGTTGTGAGAACAGGGAAGGATGATCGCTAGTCACATTCCTTGTTCAGCCGAATCAAAGTCCCGCCTCGAAAGATTGCGTTCTGCTGCTTCTCAAGATGCGATAGTCAGTTGTTATTCACTCCTCTATTGAGTCAGAATCTTCTTCACCAAGGATTACAAAGCTCGAAACGCTGTCAATCAAACGTAAATTCAAATCAACTTCGAAGTAACTGCTAAGCAGCAGCATAGGCAGCTCCGGCCCACAATGTATTGTATGGGTCCTGCCCTAGGACCGATGTAAAATGACTGCTCCATTATCTTCAGAACATTCCTCAGAGCTTACTGTTGATGTATCTCTAGAATCGCATCTATTAAGGATATTAATATAAATAGGAAGTACTATGCAGCTGAGGACCGATATTGCTCTTTTAGTTTCCAAAAAACAAGAGCAATATTTAATTGTTTATCATCAAATCAGTCAAATCGTACTTGTTTTATGACTGATTATTTTAATCTTTAGAAGCAGCTGTGTTTGAGAATACATGAAATAGGTGCTCCCGTACATCTTATAATAAATATTTTCTGTTAATCAGAGACTATTGTACAAAGTATAATTTTCATATCTGCGATCTACTCAGCAGATGAGAGGGCTTCTAGGTATATTTCTTCGACTACAACAATATATTATACGAGTGGTCACTCGGAACTAAGTTCCAGAGACGAAACTGAGAACTTTGAAAGTAGCTATCAGTTTACACATGAACTAGACAAAAAGTATCTTACTGGTTGGTCATATATGCGAGTTCCTTTACTGGTTAGTGCAGGGGAGCAATGCGACTCAACAAAATGTAAACAATTGTCTCGTTTAAAATTTGAGCTGCTATTTGCCTGTGGTTGAGTGAAATGCGACTTTAGCGAATATTAATGGCTGAAGTAGTAAGTGATACACTGATTCGATGGTCGGCTCAGATTTTTAATTCTGGACATGACAGCACTCGTAATCAAGAAATAAGCAGACGACCTTCAGATGTGGTTCAGTTATAGAGGGAAAAGCATACCGAATTTTCACATTGAGAACGCCTGTGTTTTGACATGACAATCCGATTATCGTCTTAAACGGTAAGTTTATGCTAGGAAAGTACACAATACCTGGTCTTTTACTTTGGTGCGTAAGTAATGGAAAATATGACAAAATGTCCAATTTTGTACTAACAAAAAGTCATTTTCACTGTGTCTGGCATAACTTTTTCCTCGTATTTTCCATCTTTCACTTTTCATCATAACGTGCGTCACAGATGATCTTAAGTTAATATATTGTCATAGGCCTTCAGATAATTTGCAAAATGAAACACATCAATAAGTACTGAGTAAGCCCGTGGAAAAAGGAACATATACACACAAACGTCTACTACACAGTTGAGAGTACATAAGATTGCCGTAGACACTCTAGAAAAGCAAGGGCTGCTTTAATTCATATATCGAATCAGTCTTCAGTAAGTCCAAGTCACAGATTTGTGGTTGTCGTTCAGGATAACTGTCTAATCAAGGAAGACACGATGTAGTTATCATTAAGGAGGATAGTTTTATTGCAAAAAGCTATGAAAGCACTGGACTGCATTGTTACTGATTTAAGTATATGTATTTCGGTGAACATGTCATATTGTCTTGACGCATCGCATCTAATAACATACAATCGTATCAGAATCATCTAGTCGAAAATTGTGATGAATTATTTATGATGAATTTCATTAACAAATATGTGCACTGTGATGGTGCAGCTGAAAAGTCTAACTCGATGAAGAGATATCTGCATGACGACTGCAGGTGTACAGTGCATATTAATCTCACTGATAGCTTTTGTGCAATCGATACTTTCTTTCTTATTTGTGAATTAGACCAGAAAAGTATTCCGTAAGACATTACTGAGTGGAAATATACAGAATATGTCAAGAGATTGATTCGTTTGTTTACAAGACCAGCAGTTATACGAAGAGAAAAAGCAGCTGAACATAATTTTTTGATCAGCTCAGGAGCATGCTTCTTCCAGGTCAAGTTTTCGTCAATAAATACACCAAACGAATTGGAGCATTCTACCCATTGTACTGACTCCTGTTAATGAGGTACATCAACTGTTATGACTATTTGCTGCACAGAACGGAATATAGTGTGTTTTATCAAAATTTTAGGCAGATAACCACTTAATAGTTCTTTGAAGAAAATCATTAAAAATCCTTTGTGTTACGGCACTCCATTATTTGTTATTTAATATATAAATTGAAAGGTCTTTAAATTTTTGCATGTCCAATTTTCTATAATTTTAGTCAGTTTTATTTCTTTATTGCGAAATTTCTTTTTGCTTCAGTTTTAATATAAATAATTTAATTTAATACATTATATCATTAACATATTATATTTAATATAATATAATAAGTAACATATTATATTTTCTCTCTAATGCGATGCACCAGCGGCCTTACCACAGCTGTAACACTGGTGCCCGTCAGATGAGCGAAGTTAAGAGCTGTCGGGCTTGGGTAACACTTGGATGGGTGACCGTGCAAGTCAGCCGATCGCTATTGCAAGCGGGGTGCCCCCAGCTGTTGTGAGGTCATGTGAGGAACTACTTGACTGAGAATCAGTGGCTCCAGTTACTAAAACTGACAGTGGCCGGGAGAGTGATGTCCTGACCATATCCGCATCCAGTGACATCTATCGGCTGAGGATGACACGGTGGTCGGTAGGTACCGTTGAGCCTCCTGACGCCTGTTCGGACGGAGAGGGAGAGGAAAACAGAGAGAGAGAGAGAGAGAGAGAGAGAGAGAGAGAGAGAGAGAGTATCGCCTGCAAAAGGTACCATTTCTACTTGATGAATGTAACAGGAAGGTCATTCACATTTATAGCACATAGGTTACCTAAGATTGGTCCTTGTGTGGCCCCTTCGTAATTTCTTCGAAGTCACTAAAATTTTCCCCCTTACAATATTGTTTCAGCTATTCAGCACACCTTTTTGCACTTTGTTAAGTATGATTCGAACACCATCCAATACAATCCAAAGTTGCCAGTATAGGTTGCATTAGTAAGAAAAGCGTTTCAGAAAAAACGAAAATTGTTAACAACGGATATAAATTTGAGTGTTTGGAAGTCTTCTATGAAACTATTTGTTGGAACGAAACCTTGTGTGGGGGCGAAACGTGGACATGTAAAGATCAGCAGCTTTGACATGTGGTGCTACAGAATAGAGGTGAAGGTTAGGTGGGTATAGCAGATAATTAACGAAGAAGTACTAAATCAAACATACGGAGAAATAAAATTTATGGTACTGGTTGGCTATAAGAAGGAATCAATTGATGGGAGCACACACCTGGGCATGAAGTACTAATCCATATAGTAATGGATGGAAGTGTGAGGGCTAACAACACTGGAGATAGACAAAGAACTGACTACAGTGAGCAGGATAAAATGCATGGAGGTTCCAATGTTGATGCAGCGACGAAGTAACTTGCAGAGGGCAGACCGGGGACAACAGGTGCATTACACCAGTCTCCGGAGGGAAGGCCATAAAAACAACGCATAAAACATTTAACGGAAGGTCCAGTGTAGACTCTTGAGAAGAGAAGATAGATTTTATTCTCGGTAGTACTGTGTTGCTGGTCATTAAACTTGCAACAGCACGAAGTTATAGGCATCAAATATCAAATTGGCATGAATATATTACATACTTGGATATTTATTTCTTAACTCTGGTTTCTTAAATAGTTTAGAACATGGCCCATTATCAGCATGCGTTAATAAAACAGATTTAACAGCAAACTGACTCTTCTTACTAGCGACCTAAAGCGGTGAAATGACGTGGTCTTCTTCTTGGAATACAGGATTGTCCAAAGCATACTCAACATGAAGATGTAGAAGGAGGAGCAACATATGCTCACGGAGAGTACTGAAACGTTAATGAGTGGTCCTAGTCATAGTTCGAGAAACACCATCTAAACATTACAGAATGACCTGCGGTCTGAACTACGCTTTTCGTGCACTACAGGTTAAGGGCCTCATTTGACAGTCGATGCAATCGACGCCTTGGATCATTTGAAAAGAGGCTAAACAGCAGCTGCACGCTTCCAGACATCTATTTTTCTGTTTGTATTCTTTGCCCCACTGTAGACATGCATCTTTATGTGACACTGCGAGAAATCGCTCGGAGACTACACTGAAGCGCCAAAGAAACTGATATAGGCATGGGTATTCAAGTACAGAGCCACGCTGGGTAGCCGCACGTTCTAAGGCGTCTTGTAACGGTCCACGCGGCTCCCCCCGGTCGGAGGTTCGAGTCCTCCATGGGGAATAGGTGTGTGTGTCGTCCTTAGCGTAAGTTAGTTTAAGTTACATTAAGTAGTGTGTAAGCTTAGGGACAGATGACCTCAGCAGTTTGTTCCCATAAGACGTTACCACAAATTTCCAATTCTCCAAGTACAGACATAAGTAAACAGGCACAATACGGCGCTGCGGTCGGCAACGCTTCTATAAGACAACAAGTGTCTGGCGTAGTTGTTAGATCGATTACTATTGCTACAGTGGCAGGTTATCAAGATTTAAGTGAGTTTGAAAGTGGTGTTATGGACGGCGTACAAACTCTGGGACACAGTATGTCTGAGGTAGCGACGAAGTTGGGATTTACCCGTACGACCATCTCACGACTGTTCAGTGAATACCAGGAATCCGATAAAACGTCAAATCTCCGACATTCCTGCGGACGGGAGAGATCCTCCAGGTACGGTACCAATGTGACAGAAGTGCAACCCTTCCGCATATTGCTGCAGATTTCAGTGCTGGGCCATCAACGAGTATCAACGTGCGAAACATTCAGCGAAACATCATCGATGTGAGCTTTCGGAGCCGAAGACCCACTCGTGTGCCCTTGATGACTGCACGATACAAAGCCGTTTACACCTCACTTGGGCTTGTCAACACCGAAATTCGACTCTTGATGACTGGAAACATGTTGCCTGGTCAGACGAGTCTCGTTTCAAATTGTATCAAGCGAAAGGACGTGTTCGGCTATGGAGACAACCTCATGAATCACCAGCCGGAGTGGCCGTGCGGTTCTAGGCGCTACAGTCTGGTGCCGAGTGACCGCTACTGTCGCAGGTTCGAATCCTGCCTCGGGCATGGATGTGTGTGATGTCCTTAGGTTAGTTAGGTTTAATTGGTTCTTAGTTCTAGGCAGCTGATGACCTGAGAGGTTAAGTCGCATAGTGCTCAGAGCCATTTGAACCATTTGAACCTCATGAATACATTGACCCTGCATATCAGCAGGGGACTGCTCAGGCTGGTGGAGGCTCTGCAATAGAGTGGGGCGTGTGCAATTGGAATGATATGGGACCCTGATACGTCTAGATACGATTCTGACACGTGATACGTATGTAAGCATCCTGTCTGATCACCTGCATCCATTCATGTCCATTGTGCTTTACGACGGTCTTCGGGGAATTCCAGCAGGACAAAGAGACAGCCCACATGTCCAGAATCGCTACAGAGTGGCTCCAGGAACACTTTTGTGAGATTAAACACTTCCTCTGGCCACCAAACCCACAAGACATGGAAATTATTGAGCGTATCTGGGATGCATTGCAACGTGCTGTTCAGAAGAGATCTCCATCCCTTGTACTCATACGGATTTATGGACAGCTCTGCAGGATTTCCTTCAGCACTACTTGAGACATTAGTTGAGTCCATGCCACGTCGTTTTGTGGCACTTCTGGGCTCTCGCGGGGCTCTACACGATATTAGGTAAGTGTACAAGTTTCTTTGGCTCTTCAGTGTAGTTGAGAAAGACCGTCATTCATTGACAGAAGCAAATGCCGTAGGAATTGAAATCAGTTGTCATCAGAAAAGTGTGACACTCGTCCTCAGTCGTTGTCGGTTGGGATCTGCTAACGATCGCTGTTCTTCTACCATGTTCCATGGTGGCAAGTGCTACATAATTCCTTGTAGACCCTTTGGACAATCCGCTTTGATACACCAAAAATTGAAAAATTGGGAAACTTTATTGATGGTGTGATCGTGGGCAACTACAAACACAATATCTCTATTCTGTCACGCCTCCACGTCGAGTGATCTTACTTATTTGGTTTATACAATCGACTTGAACATACAAACCACGTCACTGCCAAGGCTGACGTCAGCGGTCGAAGGCTGCATGACCGCCTGGTACCGGTTTTGTCCGTCGACAGCACTTCAAAGTGGCTAGTGTTCTCTTTTAAAGATATGCGCCTATATTTCTCTTCTGCGTTGCTCGTACTACAGGTTCTTCCCACTAATGTGACCACCACCTACGTTCGACATTAACGTGCAATAAGCACTCACAGCCGTCAGGTGGCACCACTGTCAGTAGAGTGTACATAAAGCGCATCGCGAGGATGCAGGAAACATTGCACTCGTTGTCGTAATGCGGAAATGGAGCGATATATCTGACGTGCAAATGGGCATGACGATTCGCTTTCAGGCCAAGGTTGGAAACATTTGCACAACAGTTGAGTCTGTGTACTAATCACGTGTCATCACGGTTAAAGTAGACCGTGCATGGAAAAATGGCGCTGTCCAAAACCAGCAACGGTTCAACCGTGGTGCACCATGGGCCATTGGGGTGGACAACGGCTGCGGACATGTGTATGGGGGAGGAACTGACAGCCCAGATGAACTAAGGCGCTACCAAAATTATCTCCTCAACGGTCATTCAAGTGACCTTTGCTGTGTATGGGTTTCCGTAGCAGGCGCCTGGTTCATGCAACCATGCTTACCGCTATTCATCGGCGACGATGGCTGAAATTCGTACGCCGCCAGTACAGCAACTGGACGTCCACAAGGTGGCGAGAGGTGGCATTTTCAGGCGAACCACGTTTTATGCTCCAACCGGTAAATGGCTGTTGGCGTGTACGGTGTGAACGTCTGAAAGCAAACGCCCTTCTACATTAGTCGGAAGAGTCTAGGCCGGAGGAGGTTGCGTTATGGTGATATCGTCATTCTGGAAGGCCGAATGGGTCAATAAAAGTATGCATTTATCTAAGTCTGCAGGCTTTCGTGGCCGTTGTCACTGAAGCTTAAAATCTTCTGGGTTTGTTCGACGTTTCGACTCCTCTGCTTGGATCTTCCTCAGGATCTTTTGGTGTCCACTACTGCTAGAACGCTGTCAGAGACGAGTGTCACGTCCACTTATAAAGGGGGAATTTTCTGGCGTTCGTGCTGGAGAAATGATAGTATTGGTTAAAATTCATGTGGCTACCATTGGTTGGCCATAGTCATAGGCTAAAGCAGAAGAAGGGGCGTTGGTAGCTCATCTCCTGTGGATACCATTGGCGGTCATCGTCATTGGGTAGAAAGGCACTGTTCCACACATATGCTGGAGAAGGGTTAAAGGGTTATTGGTTGAAATGCCTGCTATCGCTATTGGTTGGTCGTCATCAGTGACTAGGTTCGAAACGGACAGAGCAAGAGATGGGGAATGTTTAACCAAAATATTATTGTCCGCCTAGGTGACTTGCAGCGCTGCACGAACGCCAGAAAATTCCCCCTTTATAAGTGGACGCGACACTCGTCTCTGACAGTGTTCTAGCAGTAGTGGACACCAAAAGATCCTGAGGAAGATCCCAGCAGAGGGGTCGAAACGTCGAACATCTTAGAAGAAACATGACGCGGCCTAATAAACTAGAAGATTTTAACTTCTATGCATTTATCCTTGGAGACCATGTCCTTTCTACATGCAGGTTTTTTTTCCTCTGCACGATGGCATTTACCAACAGGACCACGGACCATGTCACTCAGCTTGCAGTGCGTATGTGTAGTTTGGAGAGCACCAGTATCAGTTTGCTACACTCCCCTGACCATCAAATTCACGGATTTAAACCCAATCGAGAATCTGTGGGTCCATCTCGTGCGGACTGTTCGCGCCATGGATCCTCAACTGAGAAATCTGGCATTGCTGGCCACGGCACCACATCCCCGTCAATACCTTCCAGAACATCACTGACTCTCTTTCTGCACAGCTCACAAGGTCTGCGCTGCAAAAGTTCGTTATTCAGGTTTTTGACCGGTGGTCACTTTAAGGGGAGGTTTACTACCTTTTGGTTCAAAAAATCGATTTTTTTAAAATTGCGTTTTTGGATAAATAAAAGTGTTTAGAATCCACTTCTGAAAACATTTTTCCGAATACGGAACGGAAATGTTTGTTATTCGCGGTTGAACAAAAAAAATGCACCTGCCTGAAATCGGCCTTTTTCACGCACCAATTTTTTTCTTTCGGAGGATGAGTTATTTTACCGGTGCTTGGGAGAAAACACACAAAATTCACATGGAAGTTTGAACGCGTGTGTTTGGAGGTTAGCCACCAAGCATTTGCATTCAGGTGCGAAGACTATAGAGATTGCGAGTTTTCTGGCAGTGAGCAGCTTCAACGTAGGGTATTCAGCAATTCTGAAGACCCTGACAACGATGGACGTCACCCTGGGACTCTATTCGACGCAGTTCGCCAAGCATTCGGGCGACCAACGGATTCAAGCGGCCGAAAACTGCTTGTCACCGGCCGTACGAGCGGCTCTGGAGCAGCGCAAGATGGCCCAGATAGAGCAGAACGCCCTCTATGAGGAGGAGGAAGGACTAGTTTGTGGACCCGGAATAGCAGATTGAACGTAAGTTGCATAATATTGCATTTATATGTAGTCAAAACTTCAAACGCGTTTTTCTCGAAATGACTTTTTTTTATGGCGCAGTATGGTAGCTTCAAATCTACTGAACCGATTGACATTATTCTTTGCTTCCGACGAAGCTAACTAAATTGTCTAGGAGTTGTATCACTTTTATTTCGATCCATCAACTATAAATATTTTTACTTGGCCGACGAACCCGAAAAATCGATTAAAAAACCCTATTTTTTTCAAACTGCCGCCATTTTGTTTCCTATGGTCCAAATAACTTAAGCGAGGTACAGTTCCTTAAGAATCTTATATACTTCGCTAGCGTCAACTCAATTTTGATTTCAGACAAGCCGGCTGACCTGTGACATACCACGCGTGGAGATCTGCATCGAAATTTTGTTTCGTTCCGACGGCACTTCCGGCTTTGCTCTACGATATTTCGGGTCGAAAAAATTCCAGTTTGTAGAGGAAATATCAATAAATATTTTGACCAAAATTGACATTGATATCTATAACACACCCCAAGAAAAAAATTCTCAAAGAACATTCTTTCTTCGGGTCAAAGATAGTAAACCTCCCCTTAATGTGGTCGGACAGTATATTACTGTCTTCAGTTGTTCCTGTTATCATAATTTCATTATGTCTTCCCGCATCGAAGAAAAATTCCGAATAGTTTTATTTCAGCATATTCCATCCCTTTTTCAAATACCGCTTACTCGAAACTTGTGCTGATATTCATGAAAGAATATAGCACATCCTTGGCTAGCACTACCTTTCTTCAGAGAGGTGGTTCGATGCATGGTCTGTAGTGAGAACTCTTGATATGCGAAGTGTTGTAGGAAGAAGAAAAGTTTTGTATCATTTTAAATCATTTAGCAATTGTTATCTTATTGTCTTCACAGCGTAAAGTCGTACTCATACGCGTGATCAACCAGGAGGCAATATCGTTGGAAACCTATTCTTTAGCAATTACCTTTTACTTTTTGAGATTTTCTGTCTCTTTGCTTTCATATTTCACATAACATCTTTTTCTGTTGCCATAAGCAACTTTATTAAATAATTACTCATTTCGTATGTATCTGTATCATATTCATTTTCTAAGGCGCTGAACATATTGTTTAATTTTATCTGTTACACCATCCAGTTCTCAAAATAAATTACATTTTCTGTCCGATGGGTTTGTTTCTTCATAGGTATGTAACTATTTTTACTCTGTATCGTGCTGGTTTTTTGTGTACTGATGCAGTTTAAGACAGTCGAGTCCTGTCTAATTCCTGTGTTGTCTGATAAAATAAAGCCAATTTAATTTTTAAGGTAGTTCTGAGTAAGCTTAAGGGGACCACACCGTGGTTCAGGTCGAAAAAAATCGATTTTAGGTTTTCTTCATATTTCGATAGACTAAGGTTTTATTTAAGCACTCTGAAAAGGATTTTGCTGAAAAAAATTTTTTCGAGCATTTAAAGAGCATTTTCCTACGACGTGTGTTTATGTGCCACGCCCACTTTTGTGTCACCCACTTTTCTGCGCATATTTTAGATTTTTATATCCCCTACATTGCGCGTTAGGGATTTTTTTCTTACTCCCGAGTGTGTTGGCTATCATTGGAATGCAACTGTCGGTATTCTTTTGTTCCTGTTGTTTGTAAACAACACGCTTTCAAACACGCTGCTAGTTTTGTTCAAGTGTTATTGCGAGTAGTTGTTATAGAAAACGTGCAGGTATACTGCGGGCAGGCAATTACGAGAAATAAAGAAGATCTGGAGGCAATGAAGAGAGATGTTTGGCCCATATTCTTCCATAAGTCCTCTACTGACGATAAGCCATGTCATGGATTGTGTCCATCAGGAGAAAATTCGTAGTGCAAATACAATAGGGCTCAGTCAACTGGAGAATCTTATTCTGACCAGCATTATCTTCCTGCTGCTGTTATTACAGCAATTAAACCTATTTTCAGAGACTTTGCTCATCCTGACCTTCTAAGGAAATGTCTGCATGGGCAGACACGAAACCCAAAAGAATGTTTCAACAGCATAATTTGGAACCGCCTTCCTAAAACTGTATTTGTATGGATGCATACAATGAAATTAGGAGTTCATGATGTTATTACATTCAGTTGTGGTAATATTGCAAAGTGTTCGCTACTGAAAAACGTGGGAATTAATCCTGGTGAAAATATGATCACTGGGCTGCAACATTGTGAGAAAATGAGGATAGCCGATGCAGACAGGTCTGCATCTAATATGGCCAAAAAGGCAAGACAAACACCAGGAAGGTGAAAAAGAAGCTGGAAGACCTGATAGAGGCCAAAGAAGGGCCATCATATGCAGCAGGACAGTTTTAATTGACTGTAAGTAGCAAATTTCAAAAGTTTTTTCTTTAAAGTCAATTTCCCGCGAACTAAAATTTTCAGTACATGTGCCCCATTATATCAGAAACTATCATAGATAAATGGATGAAATTTTCAGAGACTCTGCATAACATAAAAAGCCACCTCTGGTACTACATTCATTAATATTTCTCCATTATGAAGTTCACAAAAAATATTTTCTGCAGAAAAAACTTAATATTTTTTGTTAATAAATTTAAAAAAGTATTTCTTAAAAACTATAAAATGAATAAGTAGATTTTAGTACAGTTAACTCTATTAGCATCATGTCACATACAGCAAAAATATTAAGGTCCTGCATCAAATAGTTTTTTCAGAAGTGGGTCAAATACTTGCCTAAATTAACATGGGTTAGATAGGCAGGGTGTGGTCCCCTTAAGAGACGAACTGATTCCACTAAGTGAAGCGTCTTCTCTTAATCGATTTGGCAAAGCCAA
This sequence comes from Schistocerca piceifrons, assembly GCF_021461385.2. NCBI lineage: Eukaryota > Metazoa > Arthropoda > Insecta > Orthoptera > Acrididae > Schistocerca > Schistocerca piceifrons. Next base: position 511,785,962 of record NC_060143.1, read on the forward strand.
AAAACTCTCGGAAAGTTTTTATGTCCGTTGGCTCGAACAATAAGGTTCAAACGTATTAATAGGAGATTGAATGTTTCCCCGTTTCTATTCATTCCTAACCTTAATTACTTGAGCGTACAATTAATTCCTGTTAATAGGTTCAAATGGCTCTGAGCACTATGGGACTTAACATCTATGGTCATCAGTCCCCTAGAACTTAGAACTACTTAAACCTAACTAACCTATGGACATCACACAACACCCAGCCATCACGAGGCAGAGAAAATCCCTGACCCCGCCGGGAATCGAACCCGGGAACCCGGGCGTGGGAAGCGAGAACGCTACCGCACGACCACGAGATGCGTCTGTTAATAGGCAAAATAGTATAAGAGTGTTGCTGGTTGAAAGATTTAGCGGTGTATACAATGAATAACTGATCTTTGACCTAGTGCAAAAACTGGTGAAAGAGGAAGGGTGATGCAAGAACTGTATGAAATAATTCAGCAACCGTACTCTGTCCAGAAAAAGAGAAAAGACTTCGATGTGCAAGTTGTATGCCCCACTTGCTAGACTACGTTACAGCCAAATTGGTGATGGTATTGAGGACCGAGAGCGTACATTTGATTATTGGATCCCATAAGCGGTGGATGGTTGAAGCAGTGATATTTGCGTGAGAGTTTTCGATCTAAGATAACTGAAATTTATATTTCAGTAACACTTTTAGTGAAGACAGATAGTAAGCTCTGCACATGATTTAACTTTCTATGACTGTCAGCGCTGAGCACGTAGTGTATGTTAATAAATAGGTGATCCTGTGATTTCTTGTGATTGGGCAGTCTACATTAGGAAATGTATCTTGAGATGTCCTGAGTTTCAAGATAACGGAGGTTTTTTAAAAAACTTTTGTGGCTGTAAGAGATTTGTGTTCATGAAGGGACATTTGAGATTCCTTCGTCTTTTTCTATGTAAACCTTCAACACAGTGTTTTTGAATCACCCATACAAAGGAGTAACATACACTGGTATATTTACAACCATTAAATTTTCTCGAATAAATCTCTGCAGCTATCAAGAACATTACAAAGTAGCAGTCATACTAACCGAATTTAAGTCAGATTCCAATAGGGTTTTAAGTAAATAAGTCTGAAAGAGTCGTACTACACTTCCGTTTCACAAAACAAACGCTTTAACAAGCAACTAAATAATGGCGGAGAAATAATTACAAAACCTATAATGTGATAACAGTACTGAGATACTGCAACTGAGTATCTCAAATGAACGGAAACTGTTCAAAGCTCTGCGTGAAAGGAAGAACAGCATAACCATTGTTGAACAGCTAGCAACTAGATAATAGCGGAGAAATAATTAAAAAAGCCATAATGTGATAACAGTACTGAGACACTGCAACTGAGTACCTCAAATAAAAGCATACAGTTCAAAGTTGTATGTGAAAGGAATAATAGCTTTATCATCGTTGAACTCCTCATAGCAAAAGAAGTAGCATATTCATTCCAGATCTACAAAAAATGAAATCACTACAGAAAAAAAACCTCACTGAAAATTGCTCCTAACTGCCAACCGGATCAGTAGCGAAAAGAACTTTCCAGTTACCTACAAAGAACTGGAAAGGTAATAGAGAATAAACAAATGCTGAAGTTAACATTGGAATTGCATAGGCAACATTTCTAACAAATGAAAGAAACTCCTGCCGGTTCATAAAAAACTTAAGATCTTAGATTTTTTTAATATTGGCTCCTAATAGGTAGGTTCCTAACTTCCGTTTCTACGTCGAGAGGTACATCTCTTTTTGACAGTAAATATTGTACATCGCCACAGGCATATGATATTATTATTAGCACAATCATTGATACAACAGAGACGTCAACGTAGCGCTACTTTAGGTTTATGCAATGCCTGAAAATTAAGACGCTAGTAGCCCTCTTGCTGTCTAACAGTACACGGCAGTGACATTGTCATTTAACCTCTCTTCCAGATGGATGTTCAGCCTCATCCTAAAAACGGAAGTTCATATTTGCAAAATTTCTGTAACTGAATGGAGCGGAAGAAACTGGTTAATCGTAAGCTGTAGTTATTAGGATAATCGTCCCAGAAACGGAAATAAGGAATGTGCGCAGAATCGTCATTTTGAATTTCACGAATGAAATATTTTACATTTTTCAAGATCGATCACTCTACCTTTCAATAATACCACTACTAATAATGCATGTAATTACAATGAAATGAATATCCCTAGCTGCCAACAGGTGTTGATGTAAGTCGACGGGGACAGTTGAAAATGTGTGCCCCGACCGGGATTCGAACGCGAGACCTCCTACTCACATGGCAGACGCTCTATCCATTTGAGCCACCGAGGACACAGAGGATAGTGCGACTGCAGGGACTTATCTCTGTCACGTCTCCAGTGAAACCCACATTCACAACTTACTGTCCCGCACTATATTCATAGTGCCCCTGCCCATCATAGTCATTACTCGCGGCTTTACTGCCGATTCCCGTAAGAGTTCGGACACTGTTTGTGCATTCGAACAGAAGAAGAAGATGGTCAAGTGGCCGGTGGGCCTTAACTATATACAGGGTGAGTCACCTAACGTTACCGCTGGATATATTTCGTAAACCACATCAAATACTGATGAACCGATTCCACAGACCGAACATGAGGAGAGGGGCTAGTGTAATTGTTTAATACAAACCATACAAAAATGCACGGAAGTATGTTTTTTAACACAAACCTACGTGTTTTTAAATGGAACCACGTTAGTTTTGTTAGCACATCTGAACATATAAACAAATACGTAATCAGTGCCGTTTGTTGCATTGTAAAATGTTAATTACATCCGGAGATATTGTAACCTAAAGTTGACGCTTGAAACCTCCGTCGTTCAGTTGCGTGTTGTAACAAACACGGGCCACGGTCGACGAGCAGCATCTGCAGGGACATGTTTACGATGACGATCGTGTTTACGAGTGTGGCTGTAGTGCACTGTTGTGGTTTTGTCTAGCTGTCGCAGTGTCCGCATGTAGCGTTTGCTGCTATTGTTATTCTGCATCCATCTCCGCACGCAGACCAACTGTAGTACACCGTGTTACCAGACGTCTGTGATAGTGTAGTGTTGTAGGAACTATGACCATGGTGTATTCGAACTCTGCAAAGGCGGAGATGATACTCATCTATGGCGAGTGTCGACGAAATGCAGCTGAAGCCTGCAGGGTGTATGCAGAACGGTACCCGGACAGAGAGCGTCCAACGTGCCGCACATTGCAAAACATCTACCGCCAACTGTATGCAACAGGTATGGTCGTAGCACGCAAACGGGTCCGTAACAGGCCCGTCACAGGAGAAGCGGGTGCAGTTGGTGTGTTAGCTGCTGTTGCCATGAACCCACACATGAGTACACGGGACATTGCGAGAGCCGGTGGACTGAGTCAAAGTAGTGTCATGCGCATACTGCATCGTCACCGCTTTCACCCGTTTCATGTGTCGCTACATCAGCAATTCCATGGTGATGACTTTAATCATCGAGTGCAATTCTATCACTGGGCATTAACAGAGAATGCGTTGCAGTTCTACCTGTTTACCGATGAAGCGGGTTTCACAAACCAAGGGGCAGTGAATCTACGGAACATGCATTACTGGTCCGTGGACAATCCTCGCTGGCTCAGACAGGTAGAGCGACAGCGACCGTGGACTGTAAATGTATAGTGCGGAATCATTGGCGACCACCTCATTGGTCCTCACTTCATTGCAGGGGCCCAAACAGCTGCAACATACATCGCGTTTCTACAGAATGATCTGCCAACGTTGCTCGAAAATGTTCCACTGGAAACGCGTCGACGTATGTGGTATCAGCATGATGGTGCACCTGCACATTCCGCAATTAACACTGTGCTGACCCTTGACAGGATGTTCGACGGGCGTTTCATAGGACGTGGAGGACGCATAAATTGGCCAGCCCGTTCTCCTGATCTTACACCTCTGGACTTCTTTCTGTGGGGTACATTAAAGGATAATGTGTACCGTGATGTGCCTACAACCCCAGAGGATATGAAACAACGTATTGTGGCAGCCTGCGGCGACATTACACCAGATGTACTGCGGCGTGTACGACATTCATTACGCCAGAGATTGCAATTGTGTGCAGCAAATGATGGCCACCACATTGAACATCTATTGGCCTGACATGTCGGGACACACTCTATTCCACTCCGTAATTGAAAACGGAAACCACGTGTGTACGTGTACCTCACCCCTCATGGTAATGTACATGTGCGTCAGTGAAAAAGACAAAATAAAAGGTGTTAGCATGTTGACGTAATGTGCTGTTCCAGTCTCTTCTGTACCTAAGGTCCATCACCGTTCCCTTTGGATCACTACGTAATTCGGTGCTCTCCGATACACACGATCGAACAGCGGAGGAGTGGTACTCAAGCGTCAAATATAGGTTACAATATCTCCGGGTGTAATTAACATTTTACAGTGCAATAAACGGCACTGATTACATATTTGTTTATATGTTCAGATGTGCTAACAAAACTAACGGGGTTCCATTTAAAAAAACGCAGGTTTGTGTTAAAAAACGTACTTCCGTGCATTTTTTTTATGGTTTGTATTAACCAATTACACTAGCCCCTCTCCTCACGTTCGGTCTGTGGAATCGATTCGTCAGTATTTGATCTGGTTTACGAAATATATCCAGCGGTAATATATATTTGACCGTCTTCTTCTGTGCGGATGCACAAACAGTGCACGAACTCTTACGGGAATCGGCAGTAAACCCGCGAGTAATGAGTATGATGGGCAGGGGCACTATGAATATAGTGCGGGACAGTAAGTTGTGAATGTGGGTTTCACTGGAGACGTGACAGAGATAAGTCCCTGCAGTCGCACTATCCTCTATGTCGTCGGTGGCTCAGATGAGTCAGCGTGTTCGGTCAGAGGGCTGCGTGCTCTCTGTAAAAAAAGAAAAAAAATGAGTCAAAGAATCAACGATCAGCTTGAACGGATGTCTTGTGACGTCCGCCCAGACCAAACGCAACGAACACTATCGAACGAAATGAATAAAATAAATTAAAAAAAGATGGGTAGAACGTCTGCCGTGTAAGCAGGAGACCCCGGGTTTGAGTTCCGGTCGGGGCACACATTTTCAACTGTCCCCTTTGACTTATATCAACGTCCGTATGCAGCTAAGGGCATTCATTTCATTGTAATTTCATTCTAACAAGCTGCACGGTCGCCGATGGTATCTTCATATAAAAACGTATGTCTTTTATGAAGTACGTCTTTTCACAGGTTGGTAAAAATTACAAATTATTCTTCCTAAAGAATGCAAACGTCTACAGTACATACCCCTTTAATAAACTGAGCGAGGAGTAAATGATTACAATATAGAAAAACTGAATGTTGTATTCAAGACAAAGAGCCTGACAAATTGAGAAGTATATAACGCGCTGATCTACATTTAGCCCTTGTGCAAGCAGTTATTCGGCTTGGAATTGATTGACAGACATGGTGGATGTTGTCCTGAGTGATATTGTGCCACGTTCTCTCCAATTGGCGAGGCGGATCGTCAAAATACCGAGATGGCTGGAGGACACCGCCTTTAATACTCCAAACGTCCTCGATTGGGGAGAGATCCGGCGACTTTTCTGGCCAAGATAGGGCTTGGCAAGCAAGAAGACAAGCAGTAGAAAACGTCGCCGTGTGCTGGCAGGTATTATCTTTGTGAAATGTAAGCCCAAAGCGGCTTGACATGATGGGCAACAAAACGAGCCGTAGAATGTCGTCGACTTTCCACCGTACTGTAATAGTACCGCGGCTGACAACCAAAGGAGTCCTGCTATGAAATGAAGTAGCACCCCCAGACCATCACTCTTGGTTGTCGAGCTGTTTGTTGGGGGGGAAGTGAAGTTGGTATCCCACCGCTACCAGGGGAATCCCCAGACATGTCTTCGGCCTGGAATTTCATTGACTGGAGCAGAATTGCCTTCAGTGATAAGTTCCACTTAGAACTAAGCCCTGGTGACCATCGAAAACGGGTCTGGAGGGGCTCCAGACAGCTCTGAGACACTAACCAGCCACACGGCTCGACAACGAGGAGTGATGGTCTGGGGTGCCTTTTCTTTTCATAGCAGATAACCTTTGGTAGTCAGCCGCGGCATCCTTACAGCACAGCTTTACGTCGACGGTATTCTACGGCTCGTTTTGATGCTCTTCATAACAAGCCATTTCAGGCTTTCATTTCAGCAAGTTAATGCTCGGTGCTTCCCAAACTTTACCTTGGCCAGCAAGGTCGTCGGATCTCTTCTCAATTGAGAACGTTTAGAGCATATGGGCAGGGCCCTCAAACCAGCTCGGGATTTTGACAGTCTAACTTGTCAGTTGCAGATAATTTGGCATCCTGCAACCCTGTCAATCAACATCAAACCGAATAACTGCTGGAAAAGGCTAGGGGCGGACCAACGTGTTACTAGATTGCTCTATTTGTAAAACTCATTCTCTTGAATAAATCATCAATTTTTTTCTGATACTGTCTTTATTTGTACGTGCACTCGACATTAGCCGCCTTCCATTTCATTCGGCTAATTCCTTCGTCCTTCGTGGAGAGCCTTTTTATTTTTTGTCTTAGAGTGTAAGCCGGCCGTTGTGACCGAGCGGTTCTAGGCGCTTCAGTCTGGATCCGCGCGATCGTTACGGATGTGTGTGATGTCCTTAGGTTAGTTAAATTTAAGTAGTTCTAAGTCGAGGGGACTGATGACGTCAGATGTTAAGTCCTAACACTAGGCTCCAAAGTAAACTGAGAAATAATAGTGACGACGAACGTAGCTTATCAGCACCACTGTGTAATGAAGTAACAGACATTCAAAGTAGTAATTTGGTAATAGTGCATAGGGAAATGGAGCGGGCGGCAAACAATGGCGTAGACAGTGAAACAAATAGTGAACAGGGAAGCATTATCGATCGATCGCTCGGCAACAGCTCGCCTCAGGAATCCGAAATGACAGGACACAATCTTGCAAATACTGCAGATTCAGGTTTTGGGTCCTCACCGTTTTCTCAAATAAGTCAAGACACATTTTCTGCTTGTCAAAATGTCAATGTTGCCGGTGCAAATTCACTGCCGAAAAGCACTGAGGAACATGTTTCAGACACCAGTGCATTGTTATTACAGTTAATGCAAAAAGGGGACGTTTCAGTCCCATTGTGCTCAGAGCCATTTGAACGATCTTAGAGTGTACCTATATGACGAAAGATAATATTCTTAACAAATTCTGTGGTATGTTTTATATTTTCATTGATTATTATTGTTATTATCAGTACAGAGTTTACTGAGTGAAAATTGGTTGTATTGCCAAATATTTACAAATAGGCGACGGGGTCATATGAGAGGGAGCACAAACCCTGCTTCATGGCGGAAGGGACGGGAAATCAGCTGTCACCTTTTCAAAGAACTATTGTAGCATTCAGTTCAGAGATGTAGGAAAACCAAGGAAAACCTAAAATTCGGTGCCCAGTCAGGGATTTGGACCTCGCTACTTCCGAATGGGAATCCAGTGTATTTACGACCGTCCCATTTGTTTCGATAAAACTGTAATGGTTACGGAATATTTGTTAACATAACTCTGAATTAGTGGGCTACTGTTTCCATTTGTGTCTGTTATCTCGAACACAAAGGCAATAGGAAACTAGAGGCACCGTACCAACAGCCCGAAATCCACCCTTTCCGATGTGTGAACGTTCATCAGCTACGGTACTGACAATTGGAGGAAAGTAGTTCGTGAGAAGAAGAAAAGAAGGAAGCGAGGAAGCAAGAGATTCCAGATACTGGATGACATGATGGACGGTACAACATACAGCAGCCTTAAGAAGGAAGCAATGGATCACAGAAAATGGAGAGGCAAAGGACCTGCTAATATAGCAGATAACTGATGATGATGAGTTAGTGAGGAACACATCTGGCTAACGGAAGATACTGGAAGAGATGCTGTACAGAAAGGATTAAGTTATAATATAATACAGAAAAGAGATATGTGAATACCAACATATTTATAGAGTGTGGAATTTATTTTTAATGTGAACTAATTTCTCGGGACAAAAGTCTAAAATCATAGCTTCTAATTGAAAAGAACATAAAAAAATCGAAATTCGTTCTTCAGTGCCAAACTGCAGACCACGTCACAGATATTAAATATTTGGGATGTGAAGTAAGCTGTATAAAGGCAGAGAATTATCTGGAATCATTGTAAATTTTCAACCAATAAGTGGGAATTAAAAGATCGTTTTCCTGTGTACAATGCACGAAAATATAGGTTGGTTTGTGTGGTGCAAATATAGCTGTAGAAGGCTCGAACGTAATTCTCCTGACGTTTTATGATGTCTCAGCTTTACAGCTTTACCGTAAAGTACTGAAATTTAGGATACTAGTAAGAGTGGTGGAAGGGGAATAAAAGTGCCTTTAATTGATTTTATTAAAGACTGTAGGCTAAGTGACAAAGAACACAGCCAACATGCAGGAAGTGACCTGTGGCAGCAACAGTAAATGAGGAAATAAGCAAAATATTAAGAGACGTAACTGCAATACAAACGACCTCAGGCAAAGGGTTGCCGAAGTAGCGTTGCGATACCGGCCTATGGAAAATACACACTTCAAAAAAAGTTTTGCATCCCCTCGGTTCCGAGAGTTCCGGAACCTGTACAGAAAATTGGAATAGAGATCAACATAAACATCATTTCTGCCCTTTTTATGGCTCATGAAAACCACACATTGCAATAGTACCACCATACAGCGAGACCTTCAGAAGTGGTGGTCCGGATAGCTGTACACACCAGTACCTCTAATACCGAGTAGCACGTCCTATTGCATTGATGCATGTCTGTATTTCTGTATTGGTCGTGGCTTACTACCCACATGCTCATCAAGGCACTGTTGGTCCAGATTGTCCCACTCCTCAATGGTGATTCAGCGTAGATCCTTCAGAGTGGTTGGTGGGTCACATCGGACATAAACAGCCCATGTCAATCTATCCCAGGAAAGTTCGATAAGGTTCATATCTGGAGAACATGCTGGCCACTTTAGTCGAACAATGTCGTTATTCTAAAGGAAGTCATTCACGTGATGTGCATGATGGGGGTGCGCATTGTCGTCCATGATGACGAATGTCTCGCCACTATGCTGCAGATATGGTTGCACTATCAGTAGGAGGATGGCATTCACGTATCGTACAGCCGTTACGGCGCCTTTCATGATCCCCAGCGGCGTACCACGGTCCCACATAATGCCACCCCAAAACAGCAGGGAACCTCCACCTTGCTGCACTTCCTGGACAGTGTGTCTAAGGCATTCAGCTTGACCGAACTGCCTCCAAACACGTCTCCGAAGATTTTCTGGTCGAAGGCAAATGCTACACTCATCGGTGAAGAGAACTTGGTGCCAGTCCTGAGCGGTCCATTCGGCATGTTGTTGGGCCCATCTGTACCGCGCTGCATTTTGTCGTGGTTGCAAAGATGGTCCTCGACATGGACGTCGGGGGTGAAGTTGCACATCATGCAACCTATTGCGCACAGTTTGAGTCGTAACACGACGTTCTGTGGCTGCACAGAAAGCATTATTCAACATGGAGGCGTTGCTGTCAGGGTTCCTCCGAGCCATAATTCGTAGATCGCGGTCATTTCCCCAGTACTAGCACTTGGGCGGCCTGAGCGAGACATGTCACCGACAGTTCCTGTCTCTCTGTATCTCCTCCATGCCTGAACAACGTCGCTTTGGTGCACTTCGAGATGCGTGGACACTTCCCTTGTTGAGAGCCCCTCCTGTCACAAAGTAATGATGCGAACGCGATCGAACCGCGGTATTGACCGTCTACGCGTTGTTGAACTACAGACAACACGAGCCGTGTACCTCCTTCCTGGTGGAATGACTGGAACTGATCAGCTGTCGGACCACCTCCGTCTAATAGGCACTGTTCACGCATGGTTGTTTACATCTTTGGGAGGGTTTAGTGGCATCTCTGAACAGTCAAGGGGACTGTGCCTGTGATGCAATACCCACAGTCAACGTCTATCTTCAGGTGTTCTGGGAATCGGGGTGATGCAAAACTTTTTTAGATGTGTTTAGATGGACTGGAAGCCAAGGGAAGAGGTACATTGATGCTGGAGAGATAACGAAAGGAGTAATGGAAGAAAAGGAATATAGGACAGCACAGATAGCCGATTACGTTAGTGTGCCGTTTTCGGCGATTCGAGGAGGCACATGGAATAATACTAGACACAGACAAAGGGGAAGACAAATTTCGTCGTGGGACGAGGGGAGGGGGGACAGCCGTGGTGATAGGAATGGTAGTCGACCATTCTAACATTGCTAAATCAACGACCCCGAAAATATAAGTCGTAAGACCATTAAGAACAGGATAAGGAAATGATGATATGAATATGACGATTTTCATGGCGGGAAAACAGAACGTAACTTCAATATTTTTAATATGAATTTTTCTCATGTTGTCACACGGGTGTGTGTGTGTGTGTGTGTGTGTGTGTGTGTGTGTGTGTGTGTGTGTGGGAATGGGGTTTGGCTTGTATACGTGTATCATATTTTGAGGGATAATGTAACACGCGAATGAGGTATCAGCCGTTTAAAAATTACTTTGTCCATCCACTTTGTCATTCACCGGCACCACGTAAACAGTGTTGTAATAGGTTTGTGAAGACGTATTTCAATTATTATAATTCACTTCTTCGAGTGATTTAATTAAAGCAGGGGAAAAGTAGATATCTGCAAAATGGGAATCGAATTCAAAGGAAGCATGACGAAATCTCCTGAATCACAAATAATCCAATAGAGGAATTTGAAAATACATGCAGTGTGCTTACTAATATACGAAAAAAAGGGATTTTAAATATGATCGTATGTTCGGACCAGCCGGCTGCAGTAGCCGAATGGTTCTAGGCGCTACAGTCTGGAACCACGCGACCGCTACGGCAGCAGTTTCGAATCCTGCCTCGGGCATGGATGTGTGTGATGTCCTTAGGTTAGTTAGGTTTAAGTTCTAGAGGACTGATGAGCTCGAAGTTAAGTCCCATAGTGCTCAGATCCATTTTTATGTTCGGGCCTTGAGACGACTCGGGAGTTAATAACTCGTCCGGAAACCCGAAAGAGAGGATTGACGTCTAAATTATGAAGGCAGATGCGTTGAACCTCTTGCTGTAGTCAGCAGATCCATTCTTACACGTGTCCCGCTAAAACATCTTGCACCCCATCCACACGGCCTTCCTCTCCCTTTCTGTCTTCCTCACCCACAAATACGCGCCCACATTGGCTTTCCACTTTCCACGCCGCCAGACGGAAGAGAAAAAAAGACGCCCAACGGCGCGCGGCGCGGCCCCGAGCAGCGATATCCGTACAGTATATAAGCAAGTTTATATCATCATTGTTCGCGGCAATCGCGGTCTTTGGGCGCGGGGGCGTTGATTACGTGGGGATCATGTTTAACACCGTTTTGATGCGCACAATGGAGCAGGGGTCTGCAGAGTAGGGCCGCCCCTCCCTCATCCCCGCCCCTCCCCCCGCTACACCGCTCCCTCCAGCACTACGCTAGCCTCGAACCCGCGTCCCCCCGGCCCAGCCTCGCCTGGCCTCCATTATCATACGACATGAATTGAGTTGACGTTACATTATGTTGCAATCCGCAACAATAACGCCGGCTCCTGGGAAACAATAAGCAAGACTACAGGCCGAGAGTGCATACAAGCAGCCGCTAACACTGGCCTCTGCGGCGAACAACGCCGTCGCCTGACTCCCGCCTGACCACAACAGCGCGGTGGAGTGGGGGCGCCGCCACTGCTGCCGCTGCTGCTACTGCTGCCCGCCCAACAACAACAACTTGACTTACCACTGCTCCAGTACTGTACCCTGCACCAAGCACAGACGGCAACTGCTCGCTCGCTTACATTCTTAGCTACTTTTGAATTACTAACGAGCAACAGAGTAACACGTGATGAAACTATCTGCTTTTTAAAATTTATTTTGTCCATCCACTTCGTGGTTCATCGATACCACCAGTACAGCTGCGTAACAGGCATGTAGTATTACTTTAGGGTTTAGCTACAGCGGGGATGCGACGTGAGTATGTCTCTACAAGACACTGATTAAGTGTCATTGCTAACGCACTTCCACCATCAACAAACCATGGACGTCCACCGTTTCACTACCATTTGGATGAATGTGTCCCACAATAGGTAAATCAGAGAAACAGTGGAAATATGCTGCGCGTTATTTCTATGCGGGCAGTGCGGCACTATGCTTTATAATTTTTTTTCAAACTGTTGCATCCTTGAGCCCCCAGTTCGAGATGTACCCTTGTGCGGTTATTGGCTGACGCTACAGATCACACTTTATTAATAATTATAATACAGAATTACATCACCAGTTACAATTACATTCTCAGCAAGTACACAAAGTCCTTTAATCCATACATGTATTTTTTCATCATTACTAACTTTACGACAGGAACGGGTATACAATGTAAAAGGCATATTGCTATACACATAACTAGGTCTAGATTGGGAGTTAGCATCTATTCCACAATCCAGGTCTTGTAGGCGATGACATCTCGGTCGGCGAATGATTCGCGTCCAGCTAAAGACGCATTCTCACATCGGACGATAGCTAGAGTAAACCATCCCCTTCCAGTATTCCCAGTACCAGCATCGAGATTAAAATTTACTCGACATCCACGGAGAAATATCGGTCCATTCAATATAACACTTTGTGCAGTTCCATTTGTGCCAAGTTTGTTTTCGAGGTTCATTATGTATTTGTAGACAGGCATGCGGTGGCGGCGTTGACGATACACACGTCGGCGAGGCATAGTGCTTCAATGCTATTGCTCATAGAGCTCACAGCGGAATGATTCCGCTGGATGAGTGTGTCCCACAATAGGTAAATCAGACAAACAGTGGAGACATGCTGCGCGTTATTTCTATGTATGAGTTTCTCTCCGGTAGAGAGAAGCCTGCTAATGGTTTGCAGAATTCTTATAATTGCATACATCACTAAAGAACAGGCGTGTCTGAACGAGTAGACACATCATCCTTTTCGCATTGTGTTATCGAATTATGTCGCGTCTGCAAAGAGGTAATCCACTGAACAAATCTGCAAAGCGGACTGCTGTCACACTTTCGTTCACAATTTGTACGCTCCACTCACATACTGGCGTTTGCCGCGCCACGAACGGTGCCCGTTTTGAGCACCTGTAACATGTGCTAAAAACTTTGCGATATTCTCTGCCCACTGTGGTGTATTTATTTCCTGTATGTCTTATACTTCCGGGACATCATCTTCCAGAAGTAATTATGAATAACGCTGTACGTCCCAACCCCCTTGATGCTGGAAAACGAAACAAGAGAAACTATTTTTAGGGTGCCGTAACTCTTAACAGGTAAAAATCTAAGGTCTACTATTGCTCGGCGGAAAAAAAATCATTCAATCTTCTAAGTCAATGCAATCAAAAGACACGACCTTTATGTAATATATTCTGGTTCTCGAAAATTCACTCATCATAACCTGTCAGGCACTTCCCATTGTCTTGAAGTCATGAAATTTGACAAGAAAGAGAGTTTCACAGTGAAGTACAGAAAAAATTCAGACAATTATTAATCTATAATTACATTACATAAAATGCATCTTTCTGCCATTAGAGCTTACGTTGGATTCATCACCCGTCATAAGCATAATAGAGAAGTATCACTGGGATCGATACGTTGCCAGTATACATATCGATAACAGCTAAAAATCTTCGAGACTTTCGATTTCCGGGCTGGATGAAGTATCTATACTCATAACTGAGTTTGCCGGCCGGTGTGGCCGTGCGGTTCTAGGCGCTTCAGTCTGGAACCGCGTGACCTCTACGGTCGCAGGTTCGAATCCTGCCTCGGGCATGGATGTGTGTGATGTCCTTAGGTTAGTTAGGTTTAAGTAGTTCTAAGTTCTAGGGGACTGATGACCACAGATGTTAAGTCCCATAGTGCTCAGAGTCATTTGAACCATTGAACCATAACTGAGTTTGTGCGGAACTCTCAGTGCACGAGTCGTACCAGCACTTCGTCAATTTCTTTTCATATTGTTACCTGCGAATATGAAATTAATTAAAATACCCATGCATTAATATCTTTCAGTCCGAAAAGTAAATGGTAGTGAAAGAGCTAAGTGAAGACTGGAACTTTTTTGCTTGGGATGTGCTTATTTAGACCTCTTCCTCGTTTCTTAACTAGTCTTGGCTTTTTAATTAATTACAAGCGTTTAGCTGCATATTTAAAAAATGACGTCAAACTACCAACGGAGAACGGGAAGCACCATATGTAGGAAATTGGCAATGTATTTGCATGATGTGCTTTCATTCGTTTTGGTTTCCAGATCTTAGTGTTCTTAATGATTTGACAGACAATTGATGCACTTCAGGCGGAAAAATTGTGCAAAGATATATTGATTCCCAAAGAATAAAGCTGAGGACTGACCATAAATTTAAGAGATCTATGCACGCGTGTTTAAGTGTGTGCCTTAAGGAACGCCAATACATAGCAAAAAAAAAAAAAAAAAAAAAAAAAAAAAAAAATTAAGAAGAAAAGAAAGTAAACGAAAATAGGAAAACCTTGAAGCCAAAACAAGACAATGGGAAACGGAAACTAAGAAGTAATAAAGAAGTTTATTGAAGAATAGATCGAACATTACCACAATGAGGCAGAGAAAAATTGTATTCTATCATCACCTAAAACGCTAGACAAGGAAAGATCAACAAAAGAATTTTTTTTTTTTTTTACAGAAAATCAGCTACAGTACAATCATCACCAGTCCTAAAAGGAAAAAGGAAACATAGGAATCAGGAGGTTCAATTGATTATATGGAAGCATTTAGTTTTACAGCCTGAAATTTACGAGGGGGGGGGGGGGGGGGGGGGAAGGAGGAGACGAAAATATCGTTTTGTAGGAAGTCATGTAGGCCAAGAAAGTTTGCATATGCACATGTTGTGGAAACGATTTAAGTCGTCTATAGCTCAGTTCTTACTGAAGCTGCCGCTTGCAAGCCTACACAGCCAGCCACGACATGTCATGGATAGTAAATGGCGTCCCCTATGCTAAAAGCCTGTTAGTTACAAGTTGAAATTTATAACAGTTTCATATAAAATATGATAATAGCAATAAATTAAAAGATATTAAACTACGAGTCCTAATATACAGGGCACTAGGGATCTAGGTACCGATATTGTGATCGTTAGTACCTTAGTATGTACACACTGCAGTGTGTAAAGCTATTCTTCTCTGTCTCTAACAGTCCTCCCGCAAACACATCACATAATTTACTACCTAATGTTGTCTACATGGTTGTAACTACGACGGAAAGTGCACTACGCCTATAAGCCTAGACAATCCGTTTTGCGTTCAGATGTCGCACTTCAATATTTGACCTGCTACCCAGGGGAAAGTAAATATTAATGACTTGCCTGTGTCATGCGAACTTGGAGGCACCAGCCATCCTAAAATTCATTACTAGTAATGGCTCTAATTATTACGTGGAAATGAAGTGAATATTGGTGTAATGCTGTTCAGTATACCGTCCTCAGTCATCAAGAGGAATATTGGCGCTTTACACCTAACACCCTGTAAACATGTAAATATTGGACTGAATATTACTTATTCGTCGTTGATGATGTTAGGACAGCAACCAGCCACAAACGTACTTTAGGTTCCTTTATTCAAAGGGTACCGTTACCGGTTTCGAATCGTTGTGATTCATCCTTAGACGGTTTACACGAAAGTAAATTTGTGCCTTGGTGCTGCCCTAACACCATCAACATTTGTCTTCAAACAACAGCCACGGTCTCCATCATGTCATCATATGGCAAAATTGCATTATTCGTCGTTGTTTCAGTCCAAGGCAACTGATTCAGACCGTAGGCACCTGACTCCTTATTTATGAACAAAGTATTATGGAAATTGAGGAAATTTACATTAGATAGCAGAGCTGGAAGAGTAGTGACTTCAGAATTGGTGAACTAGTGTGAATCCGTTCTGTAGAACACATTGTTTCGATGTTCGTATGCGGAATCCTTTTCTTATCAACTATAATTATATGGTCAAGAAAATGATCACCATCGTGTGCTTGCCGTATCAGGAACACAGTAGTCGAACAGACTCTAGTGGCCATATAATCGTCATGAAGATATTTCGGCACCGAACATGCACTAAACTTTCCGCACCCAACTCTGTTAATTGCCACGTCGCACTAAACTGTTCGTTAAAAGTGAGGAGAACTGTGTGATAATTTCAGTTTATGTTTTTATTTTACACCTTTAGTGTGATTTGCTTTCAAAGCAAGCACTATTTCATTAACGTATGTGTTTAGAAACAAGTTTCATCATTGCTATAAGCCTGTATGAATACTTATTTTCTTTGTTGATCTGTACTTATACATTTACAGTACCACTGTTATTCCATTGTACAGTGTTATTATATTTGATGACAGATACTGTGGTATTTCTCTTTTCTTTATAAAAGACATTTTGATAGTTAAACGTGCCTTATGAGTATCTTTACTGAATTCACAATGCTTTTCAGCTCTTGAACAGTCACACTCTATGTATCAGTCACTGGATGTCATTATTTCTCACTAATTCTACGACAAATAGTGTCATTGTTACCATTTTCTTCCGCGTAATTGCCGGAAAACGTGTAACGATGATGAAACTGAACAATGACCACCGCTAAATTAATGTTCATACATCTAATTTAAACAACGATCACACCGCTAGTTCGTCATCAGTTTTTGCAAATTGGAAGTGTAAAAGTACCCGAGTCACTTACTCAATGTTGAAAGGTGAGTTGATGTTTCATGAAATACACAAATGTCAATCGTAGTTATAACTCGGAAATGCAGAATTTGTGACTCAAGTGACTTTTGGAAGTCAACGACTCTATCGATTCGTTATTTAGGAAAAGGAACACAACTTGAAAGTGTGAATTCAGAAGAAGTGGCTCTATTTGTGAAAAACTTGGCACTGAACTTATAAATAGCGGAAAACATCTTAGCGGATAGGTGCAAGAAATATTTTAAGAAAAGTCCGTATACATATATAGATTCAGATTTGGAACATTTGGTACTAGGAACTTCTTTGGACTGCTTTTCACGTGTGTTATGAATAATATAAGTTACCTGAATACGCAATGTTATGTATCAAAAGGTAAAAGATTTGATTTTTTATGTCACTATATATACTTAAAATTAAGATTTTAATGTAACACCTTATTAAATCAGACTGAAAACTACAAAATAGTATTACCTAGCCCCACACACACTCCTAACCCACTCATAAAGTTTTACAAATTTGTGATTGTGAACTTTTAATAGTTGTGAAAATACTTGTTAGATTTATGACGAAAAACGTAGGTGGCATGCAATAGGTAATAGGAGGTCACCCCAAGTTTTTCGTTATAAAACAAGAATTTTTATAGCTATTAAAAACTCACAATTACAAATTTTCAGAACTATCTGTATAGGGTTAGAAATCTGTATGGGTCTAGGAGAAGTTTTATACTTAATAATCTGATTTAAAAACGTACTACATTAAAAATATATTTGTATTCAAATAATTACTTTATGCTTTTTAGTCTTGTGTGTGTGAAATTGATCAACGGTGTCTTTTCACCCGATAACATCTGAAACACAATGGTGTTATACCCAGATGGTGACAATATATCAATCTGCCTAACGGTTATTTTTTCTAAAAAATAAATAAAAAAGCAAGCAAATTAGTTTTGAATGATTTTTGTAATATTTGTATTGTTACAAACTATCGTTACCGGAATCTGACAGTGATCGCGGAGGCCTCAAAGAACCAGTAGAGACTGGCCGACTAACCACGAGGAACAGTGCTTAACCGAGTATGAACAGAAGGACAATAACAAAACGGTTAACGGAGACAGCACGGCAAACTTCAAACGAGTAATCCAACAGCGAAAACCTTAGGCGTAGCGGAAATTGAGACCAAACCAACGGCATATAATGAGAACTGTTACGAGATCGCAGCGAATACACAACTGAAAACTGAGCTACAATGGGTCTAGTTTAATAGTGAGGCGCCGCGCGGGATTAGCCGAGCGGTCTGGGACGCTACAGTCTTGGGCTGCCCGGCTGGTCCCGGCGGAGGTTCGTGTCCTCCCTCGGGTATGGGTGTGTGTGTTTATCCTTAGGATAATTTGGGTTAAGTAGTGTGTAAGCTTAGGGATTGATGACCTTAGCAGGTAAGTCCCATAAGATTTCACACACATTTTTTTTTTATAGTGAGGCGTCGAGCACTAATTGGCCGGCAAGATGGGCGTTTTCCTGTGGTGCAGCGAGCCTAGTGCTGCAGAGGTAATACTAGCGCTCGCAGATGTAGCAATGCGATCTAGTGGCTGTCAACAAGTTCCATGCGTACCATCTGGAATACATTCCAATACTACCTGCGTGCAGTCCTAAAGGATCGACTGTACACGGTCAGCGCAGCTCTGTGAAACGTCCTCAAGAAGGTGCTGACCCATGCGCCAATGGAAAGAACAGGGAGCACCACACCTCCAGGAAGACAGAATCTAGCGCCCCCTGTCAGTGGCGATTTCACCAGTCGCCTATCGCTCATCGAGCCCGGTGCGGTGGCGGACTTCGAGAATATCAGTACTGAGTTCTAGGAAGACAATACTCAGCCTCCATTCTGCGAGTAGTACGAGGACCATTCGCAAATTAAGGTCCAACTGGTCGCAAAATGGAAACCGTAGTGAAAAGCTGATGAAGCTTTGCACAGATGTGTTGGGCTGTGTCTCTAATATACTCGTCGCTCGCGTGAATCGTTCTTTCCAGCTCTGAGCGCACAGCGAGCACGTAAAGACGCATGGAAAGTAGTATCTCCCGCCAAGTATGGGGGCCTAATGAGAGATTCCGCCTATTGTCATGCAGCCCCCGTAACATAACTGTTATGCGTTTCCTTCTTCATGACAATTCTCGGCCGTACTCTGCAGGGGCAATGAAGACGCACCCGCAGCGTTTTCGATGGGAAATGTTTGGTCACCCGCAATACAGACCGTAATTGGCTCCCCCTGAGTTTCATCTCTGCTCTCATGAACCGCAGGCTATGAAGATAACATTTTGGTAGAGACAACGAGCTGTAGAATAGCGTAGAGAATCGGCAGAAAGCAGAGGCGACTGCCTTCTATGGCGTGGGTACTGGAAAGTTGGTACAGTGCTACGACAAATGTCTAAGTCTGAGCGGCGACTATGTAGACAAGTATCTGGAAGGTTTAGCTAACAGTTGAAAATAAGACATTTTTGATTTTCACAGTGGTTTCCATTTCGCGACCGATCGGACCTTACTTTCTGAATAGCCCTGGTAATAGAAAGTAAAGTACTTGTATGTAGGAGGCATAGGAATAAAGAAGTGTTATATTATTCAGCATGTGATATGTTAAGATCATTTTGGATTCTGTTACCGACCATCGCAACTTCTCTCTTCTCTTGTTTGTGTCGGTGCTGAGTCACGCAGCAGCCGACACTACAACCTGCTCAATACACCGGTCCTACAGCATAGCCAAAACGTCAACCATTAACAACACTTTTCACACCACTCACGCTCCTATGGGAACTAGCTGGATCAGACAGATAAGGGAAGTATGTTAATGTTACATTGTCATCAGTTCCCAGCTATGTTTAAAATCTCAAATCTCAGTGGAAAATTAGTTTAAATTCAGTTGCGAAATTGGTATAAAACAGAAAAGAAAGTCATCTAATAAAGACATTCAGAATGACTCTATATGTACCTAAGCTTTTGCTTGTAGAATGTTATGCAACCATTAACCCAGATGAAGGGAGAGAGGGCCACCTCACTATTCCTCCACTTGAGTAATTCCTGTGTGGTGCGTCCGCTCTTTGGCAATCCACACTTCTATAGATCAGAGCGATAGAACGGCTGAGTTCAGACAGCATCTTCGAATGCCGAATTCAGTTCTGGAGCACTCAGCCTACGGTTCCTTTGACTCAAAAGTCGTAGATATCGATCATCCAGTGCACCTGTCGAACTTGAACGGCCTGTGCGGTGTAATTCCTTAACACTACACATCAAATGGAACCTATTCCTGGCCAGCCTGTGTGGCCGAGCGGTTCTAGGCGCTTCAGTCTGGAAACGCGCGTGCGCTACGGTCGCAGGTTCGAATCCTGCCTCAGCATGGATGTGTTTGATGTCCTTAGGTTAGTTAGGTTTAAGTAGTTCTAAGTTCTAGGGGACTGATGACCTCGGATGTTAAGTCCCACAGTGCTCAGAGCCATTTGAACCATTTGAACCCATTCCCTGTCTGTACCTCATCAGTTTGACTCTGTTGCACACTTCGAGCTACCTCCCTGACTGGCAAGCACTCTGCGCTTAACGTGATGATGTGGACCCAATCATTGTCCGCGACTATCCTTCGTAGCATGTTGGATGTTCAGTCAACTATTCCACAGATGTCTCTAATGTTAACAGAATCTTCCGTCGGTTCTTGGTAGAACAACATTATAATAAATGAAAAGCAGCAGTTTGCTTTTTTTCTACAATATTACTTTTACTGTTAACCGGTTTTCGGCTTACAAGGCCATCTTCAGACATTTACTGAGTATTATCACCAAAGAAGTTACTACATTTGCAAACAACATTGGATGAGAAGTAACACGTCCAGACTGAAGTAGAAACATACAGTAACTTTGACAGTGCGGTGGTAACGCAATGAAAAAGTAAAAATTGAACAGTACATAAATAACAATAGAGCAAACAGGAAAACTTTTGACGTAAAATTTTGTGTTTGCTCTATTGTTGTTTATATACTGTTCAATTTTTACTTTTTCATTGCGTTACCACCACACACTTAAAGAAGTTACTTACTACATGTTTCTACTTCAGTCTGGATGTGTTGCTTCTCTTCCAATGTTGTTTGCAAACCTTGTGACTTTTTTGGTGATAATACTCAGTAAATGTCTGAAGATGGCCTTGTAAGCCGAAAACCGGTTAACAATAAAAGTAATATTGTAGAACAAAAGCAAACTGGTGTCTCTAATGTGTCCCTACTGCTGTTTCACTTTCAAATGAAATGCTTCATCCCATTCTACTATGCCTTCTAACCGTAGATAGAGCTCATGCTAACTGTGTGTATGTTGACAGAAACGTCTAGGGTGACCTCCAGAGCACTACGAGAGCAGTCAAAATAGTAACATACTTGCACGACCTATCAGGCTGATGCGAAACTTTTGTTGATGCGTGTGTTATGAAATGAAGAACCACCAATATTTGTTTGAAAATTAAGGGAGGAACCTTCAGTTAAAAAATGTGTCAGATTCGGAGACACATTGAAATAGCCAAATTCTTAACGCAATTGCTCGCGAAAGCCGGAAAATCCGGTTCGAGCCTAGTCTGAAAACTTTTCATTACTCACAACTTATTCACTCAGTTGTATGTAATTAACAATAAAATTAGTCACTGTTATCAACTGTTATCTTATATGTTAGGTATTGAATGTCATATGTGATTATTGGAATAATATGCGCATAAGGTTGCACATAATTCGTGATAGCAAATACAGCTTGGTACAGTTTTCTTCGCCCTATAGTTTGCACACTGTGTTGTAACACCTGCACATATATTACAGTGTTTCGTTTAGGTATGTTCTCCCAGCTTACTATAACTGCTCACTCCTGAACCATGTACATATCGCCTGATCTCGGTAGTTCCTAAAGTGCATTTAATACGCTCGTAACCTTGCGTTACGTTTATCAGCTGTACGGTGCCTCGAGCGCCATTGCGATACAGCCAGCGTACCTGGCTAATCCACTGACACTGGTTTGTGTTTATTGGTATGCGAGAAGCTATACATGTCATGAGTTTTACATTTCTCTTAGTGAATACAACCGTGAGATTAGATTTGGCGTTACAATCTTGTTACATTTACATCTACATGGATACTCTACAAATCACATTTAAGTGTCTGGCAAAGAGTTCATCGAACCACCTTCACAATTCTTAATTATTCTAATCTCGAATAGCGAACAACTATATCTTTCCGTACGAGCTCTGATTTCTCTTCTTTTATCATGGTGATCCTTTCTCCCTACGTACGGCGGTGTCAACAAAATTTTTTTCGCATTCGGAGGAGAAAGTTGGTGACTGGAATTTCCTGAGAAGATTTCTCCGCAACGAAAAACGCCTTTGTTTTAATGATGTCCACCCCAAATCTAGCATTATTTCAGAGAGACTCTCTCCACTATTTCGCGGTAATACAAAACGTGCTGCCCTTTTTTGAACTTTTTCGATGTACTCCGACAATCATATCTGGTAAGGATTCCACATTTCGCAGCAGTATTCTAAAAGAGGACGGATAAGCGTAGTGTAGGCAGTCTCCTTAGTAGATCTGTTACATTTTCTAAGTGTCCTGACAAGAAAAACGCAGTCTATGATTAGTCTTCCCCACAACATTTTCTTTGTGTGCTACATCTACATCTACATCGATACTACGCAAGCCACCTGACGGTGTGTGGCGGAGGGTACCTTGAGTACTTCTACCAGTTCTCCCTACTATTCCTGTTACGTATTGTTCCTGGAAAGAAAGATTGTCGGTATGCCTCTGTGTGGGCTCTAATCTCTCTGAGTTTATCCTCATAGTCTCTTTGCGAGATATACGTAGGAGGGAGCAATATACTGCCTGACTTCTCGGTAGAGGTATGTTCTCGAAACTTCAACAAAAGCCCGCACCGAGCTACAGAGCGTCTCTCTTGCAGAGTCTTCCACTGGAGTTTATCTATCATCTCCGTAACGCTTTCGCGATTACTAAATGATCCTGTAACGAAGCGCGTTGCTCTCCGTTGGATCTTTTCTATCTCTTCTATCAATCCTATCTGGTACAGATCCCACACCGGTGGGCAGTATTCAAGCAGTGGGCGAACAAGTGTTCTGTAACCTACTTCCTTTGTTTTCGGACTGCATTTCCTTAGGATTCTTCCAATGAATCTCAGCCTGGCATCTGCTTTACCGACGATTAATTTTATATGGTCATTCCGTTGTAAATCACTTCTCATCCCTACTCCCAGACTATTTATGGAATTACTGCTTCCAGTTGCTGGTATATTGTAGCTAAACAATAAAGGAATTTTCTTTCCATGTATTCACAGCACATTACACTTGTCTACATTGAGATTCAATTGCCATTCCCTGCACCATGCGTCAATTCGTTGCAGCTCCTCCTGCATTTCAGTACAATTTTCCATTGTTACAACCTCTCGATATACTACAGCATCATCCGCAAAAAGCCCCAGTGAACTTCCGATGTTATCCACAAGGTCATTTATATATATTGTGAATAGCAACGGTCCTACGACACTCCCCTGCGGCACACTTGAAATCACTCTTACTTCGGAAGACTTCTCTCCATTGAGAATGACATGTTGTGTTCTGTTATCGACGAACTCTTCAATCCAATTACACAATTTGTCTGATAGTCCATATGCTCTTTGTTCATTAAACAACTGTGGAGAACTGTATCAAACGCCCTGCGGAAGTCAAGAAACACGGTATCTACCTGGGAACCCGTGTCTGTGGCCCTCTGAATCTCGTGAACGAATAGCGCGAGCTGGGTTTCACACGATCGTCTTTTTGGAAACCCATGCTGATTGCTACCAAGTAGATTTCCAGTCTCCAGAAAAGTCATTATACTCGAACATAATGCGTGTTCCAAAATTCTGCAATATCGACGTTAGAGATATAGGTTTATAGTTCAGCACATCTATTCGAAGTCCCTTCTTGAAAACGGGGATGACCTGTGCCCTTTCCAATCTTTTGGAATGCTACGCTCTTCTAGAGACCTACGGTACACCGCTGCAAGAAGGGGGGCAAGTTACTTCTCGTAGTCTGTGTAAAATCAAACTGGTATCCCATCAGGTCCAGCGGTCTTTCCTCTTTTGAGCGATTTTAATTGTTTTACTATCCCTCTGTCATCTGTTTCGATATCTACCATTTTGTCACCTGTGCGACAATATAGAGAAGGGACTACAGTGCAATCTTCCTCTATGAAACAGCTTTGGAAAAAGACTAGTGGTATTTCGGCCTTTAGTCATCCTCTGTTTCAGTACCATTTTGATCACAGAGTGTCTGGACTTTTTGTTTTGATCCACCTATCGCTTTGACATAAGACCAAAATTTCTTAGGATTTTCTGCCAAGTCAGTACATAGAACTTTACTTTCGGATTCGTTGAACGCCTCTCGCATAGCCCTCCTCACACTACATTTCGCTTCGTGTAATTTTTGTTTGTCTGCAAGGCCTTGGCTATGTTTATGTTTGCTGTGGAGTTACCTTGGCTGCCGTAGCAGTTTTCTAACTTGGTTGTTGTACCACGGTGGCTCTTTTCCATCTCTTACGATCTTGCTTGGCACATACTCATCTAATGCATATTGTACGATGGTTCTGAACTTTGTCCACTGATCCTCAACACTATCTGTACTTGAGATAAAACGTTTGTGTTGAGCCGTCAAGCACTCTGAAATCTGCTTTTTGTCACTTTTGCTAAACAGAAAAATCTTCCAACCTTTTTTAATATTTCTTTTCATGGCTGAAATCACCAATGCTGTAACCACTTTATGATCCTTCCAATTTAAGTTGTTCGTAATTGTAATTCCTAGGTATTTAGTTGCATTTACGGCCTTTAAATTTGAATGATTTATCGTGTAACCGAAGTTTAACGGATTCCTTTTAGCGCTCATTTGGATGACCTCACACTTTTCGTTATTTAGGGTCCAGTGCCAATTTTCACGCCATACAGGTATCTTTTCAAATTGGTTTTGCAATTTCTTTTGATCTTCTGATGACTTTACTAGTCGATAAACGACAGCGTCATCTGAAATCAACCTAAATTGGCTGCTCGGAGTGTCTCCCAAGTCGTTTATATTGATAAGGAACAGCAAAGGACCTATGACTCTATCTTGGGAAGTTACTTCTGCACTATTGGTTTATGTTTCCGTGCCTCTACTAAGAAATCAAGTTAATATTACACACATTGCTTCACAACACAAGGATAATTTTTCGACTTTTATTGTTTGCCTTACACTTACAACCGTGGTGAAATTTAATTCTAAGTTCGTACCTATAAGCACATTTTTATTACATGATTACAAATCGTATTATTGATTTATTGCAGCAGTCTCTCTCTCGCTCGTGTAATCAGTAATAAATGTTGCCGCTCATTTAGCATACGAGGGCTATTCGGAAAGTAAGTTGCGATCGGCCGCGAAATGGAAACCGCTGTGAAAATAAAAAATGTTTATTTGCAACAGGTATCTACAACTTCCAGCTATTGTTCTTGATAGTCGCCGCTCCGAGTTAGACATTTGACCTAGCGTTGTGCACCTTTGCAGTAATCTGGTCGTAGAAGGCTGCCGACTGTGCTTTCCGCCAATTCTCCACACTGGTCTACACTCATTGACTGTTCTAAAATGTTGTCTTCAAAGCCAGCGGTTTTTGTGAGCAGAGATGAAACTCAGGGGCAGCCAGCTTCGGGCTTTATTGTGGGTGATCAAACACTGCCCCTGCAGAGTGCGGCTGATAAATGTCGTGAAGACGGAAACGCATAACAGTTGTGTTATGTGGGATGCATGACATTGGGAGAAATCTCTCACAATGCCCTCACACGCGGCGGGAGGCGCTAGTTCCTAGGCATTTTCACGCACTCACTGTGCACTCAGAACTGAGAAGAGTGACGTGACGCGATCGACACTGCCCACCAAATCTGGGCAAAGCTTCATCGGAATTTCACAGTGGTATCCATTTCGCGACCTATCGGAACTTACTTTCCGAATATCCCGCGTACTAATGAAGCGTTCATAGATCTTATGTTTCCAGTGCTGTTACATGCTGCACTGCAATTAATTACATGTTGCATGTTTATACCATAGATTAACCCGTGAAATAGTGGAAGCAGGTACAATACTTGCATGTAAATTTCAAAATTCATAAGCAACCGTCATTATGACAGAATTGTAAACTGATGATGAAATTTTACGCTCTTGAATTTTAAAGATTGCACTACAAAAGACTGTGATACAGTAGTTATGCAAATTCGCTCCTCGAATCATTGTAAATCGTTTGGCTTAAGAGATCGAGTGTGCATCGTTCATGCATACGGTCTCGTTGTCACTTCCCTTTGAGTGGTAGAATTGTGTAGACATGCCTCAATGTGCAGCTCTGTATTGATCACACCAGCGTTTAAGTGATATTGCCATGCTAATCGAAGTTATTCCAACCACCAGCAACCAATCCTGTTTGATGGGACGTATAGCTAAGTGGTTTCGTGTATCTGCGAACCCGCCTACTCCATATCAACAATCAGCACAGGGAACATTTGAAATTCATCAGCAGAAGAATTAGACCAAAGCTTCCACGTCAAGTCTCCATCTACAGCGTACAGGGGATGTACAAAGACACGGAAACACCAAAAGCACAACACTCCACCAAGACTAATAAAGTGTAGGAAAACCTTGCCATTCAAAACAGTTTGCAGACGTCTCGAAGTGGATAAATACAGCTCCTCCATGGTTTTCAAGGAAATCTTATGGCATTATTCCTGCAAATTACTGGCAAGTCCAGGTAACGCTTGTGGAGTTGGATAGCGACGATGCACCCTATTCTCCAAAGTAAATCAAAGAGATCTACTTTGATCTGGTGACTGTGGTGAGCGGGGGAGACGGGAAAGTTCATCGTCATACTTCCAAACCAACTCCTGGAAGTTGCGGGCTGCGCCAAGAGGGCCCTGTCGTCTTGGAACTCAGCTACACTGTTGGGGAACAAACACTGTACCATGGGATGGACCTGATCAGCCAGAATGGTCACATAATCCTTGGAAGTAACGAGGCCTTGCAGAATATCAAGATATCGCTGCCCGAATCATCATCTTTTACTCTTGAAACGCAAATTCAGCCAGAAGTTGGAAACAATGTGGAACAAGACTCATACGACAAAATATTCTTCCACTGCTCCATAGGCCAGGTTTTATGGCTTCGATATCACGTTTCCCTGTCAAGGACATTTGTATCACTGACCCACGTTCGAATTCACTTAGCTGCGACTTATGGTTTTGGAATTCCATTTCACCCTGAAATGCCCCACTTATGAAGCTACCTTCGCACTGTTTTGGCGCTGACTGGGTTCGTGACACTCAGTTAAGGAGTAACTTTTGCATCTGTCGTCCTCTTGCCTCTCGTTACAATCTTTTTCAGTGATCGTCTGTCACGATCACTCACCACACGTTTTCCGCCACGTTGTGACTTAGCGGATGATGTTTCTCGCTACCCATACATGCGATATAAACCTTGTGCACGGTGTCTCTTGAATCATCAATCACTATGTCTCTCTTGGTAACGGCAGCATGCACCAAACGACCTCCAAGAACTTACCCATGTTCGAATTCACTTGGTTCCGACATAATCCACTCACAACTAGACAGGACACTGTTCCGACCACGACCGACTTGCGACTCTGAGTACATTTCACAGGTGCAGTTCGTGGTCAAGTACAACACCTCAACCTGCTGGCTCGTCTAGAATCTGTACTTACTTTCAAACATGCATTTATGGCGGTTGTAAGTAGGCTGTTTAGGATTTATGTTGGTAACGTCACGTAGCGCTCTGTATGAAAATCACTGGCTGTTCTGTGTGCAGTCATCCAACTGCCCAACACTACAATAGCGAATATTCCAACAATGCCAACCAGCCACAAACTGCACACAGCACAGCCAGTGACTTTCATACAGAGCGCTACGTGACGTTACCAACATAAAAACCTAAACAGCCTACTTACACGGTGTCTCCGTATTTTTGTACAACCCCTGCATGTAGTTTTAAAAACTGAAATGTCGTTCTATACGAACGGGGATAACATTTCCAATTTTGATGCAGTTAGTGGCACCTGCGCTCTTAGGCACAGTAACGGTGGACGCTATTTAAATATACGCAGGAGCAGAGACCTGTACTCTCTCCTCGTGTTCTAACCATATCACACCTCGTCCCTGTCCCCTTCTCTGTCGCATCTCCTTACCTTTTCCTTTCAAATTTCTAGATCCCAATACCAGCTACTCCTCTCTCCCTGTCCCCACAACCACCTCTATTTCATCACTATCTCTTAACAGTCATCAGGCCTCATCATCACTACTTTCCTATTTCTCTCCATATCCACCTTTGTTTTCATCAATAATATACCATCGCAGGTCTTTTCCAATTTTAATGAAAGTGTACGGTGCTCCGTTTTTATTGGTAAGTGTCTCTTCTGTGTTGTTCATGTGGTTTTCACTGTGCTGTATGTCTATATTTTATCGCTATTGTTAAAGTATTCGTGAAGACAGCATTATTTCTTACAGACCGTCATTAATGTCACGTTTTTAAATTTCTTACAGACCCTCATTAACGTCACGTTCTTAAAAATTTTAAATTCATAGTACACATGTCTCCTTTTATGTGTTATTGAATAATATATACTGGCTGAAGAGTAGGCTGATTGCACCACTGCTCCCTCACCCGCCCCCCCCCCCCCCCTCCCCAAATCTCCCGTTCCCCCGCGCCTACATGGGGCGAGGAGGGATGAAATAATAGTAAAGGAAAAGAAGAAACCTATAAAGCATAATAGACATACTATTGTTAAATAATTGATAATTCTCCAAAAGGGAAACTGTACAACCGTGCAACCAATACAAGAAAAATGACAGTTGGAGTCCGCACTAAATAATTTAAACGATTATTGCAGACAAGGGAAACTCCAGCATTGGTTGTACAAATCGGGATCCTTTTTTAAATTATTACTTTAATCATACCTGCTAGTTGCCATGTTCTTCACAATAAGCACCTGTCTTTGAAATTATATTTTGTGCATGACTGTCCAGGTCCACTGGACTTAGTCTTGTACTGAAGATGATCACTTTGCGATCGAAATCGATATGAAATAATAATACACTAGTGGCCATTAAAATTGCTACACCAAGAAGAAATGCAGATGATAAACGGGCATTCATTGGACAAATATGTTATACTGGAACTGACATGTGATTACAGTTTCACGCAATTTGAGTGCATAGATGCTGAGAAATCAGTACCCAGAACAACCATCTCTGGCCGTAATAACGGCCTTGATACGCCTGGGCCTTGATACGCCTGGGCTTGGATGGCGTGAACAGGTACAGCTGCCCATGCAGTTTCAACACGATACCACAGTTCATCAAGAGTAGTGAATGGCGTATTGTGACGAGCCAGTTGGTCGGGCACCATTGACAGACGTTTTCAATTGGTGAGAGATCTGAAGAATGTGCTGGCCAGGGCAGCAGTTGAACATTTTCTGTATCCAGAAAGGCCCGTACAGGACCTGCTACATGCGGTCGGGCATTATCCTGCTGAAATGTAGGGTTTCGCAGGGATCGAATGAAGGGTAGAGCCACGGGTCGTAACACATCTGAAATGTAACGTCCACTGTTCAAAGTGACGTCAATGCGAACAAGAGGTGACCGAGACGTGTAACCAATGGAATACCATATCATCACGCCGGGTGATACGCCAGTATGGCGATGACGAATACACGCTTCCAATGAGCGTTCACCGCGATGTCGCCAAACACGGGTGCGACCATCATGACGCTGTAAACAGAACCTGGATTCATCCGAAAAAAATGACATTTTGCCATTCGTGCAACCAGGTTCGTCGTTGAGTACACCATCGCAGACGCTCCTGTCTGTGATGCAGCATCAAGGGTAACCGCAGCCATGGTCTCCGAGTTGATAGTCCATGCTTCTGCAAACGTCGTGGAACTGTTCGTGCAGATGGTTGTTGTCTTGCAAACGTCCCCATCTGTTGACTCAGGGATCGAGACGTGGCTGCACGATCCGTTACAGCCATGCGGATAAGATGCCTGCCATCTCGACTGCTAGTGACACGAGACCGTTGGGATCCAGCACGGCGCTCCGTATTACCCTCCTGAACCCACCGATTCCATATTTTGCTAACAGTCATTGGATCTCGACCAACGCGAGCAGCAATGTCGCTATACGATAAACCGCAATCGCGATAGGCTACAATCCGACCTTTATCAGAGTCGGAAACGTGATGGTATGCATTTCTCCTCCTTACACGAGGGATCACAACATCGTTTCACCAGGCAACGCCGGTCAACTGCTGTTTGTGTATGAGAAATCGGTTGGAGACTATCCTCATGTCAGCACGTTGTAGGTGTCGCCACCGCCGCCAACGTTGTGTGAATGCACTTGGTTCAAATGGCTCTGAGCACTATGGGACTTAACATCTGAGGTCATTAGTCCCCTAGAACTTAAAACTACTTAAACCTAACTAACCTAAGGACATCATATACATCCATGCCCGAGGCAGGATCGGAACCTGCGACCGCAGCGGTCGCGCGGTTCCAGACTGAAGTGCCTAGAGCCGCTCGACCACATCGGCCGGCGTGAATGCACTGAAAAGTTAATCATTTGCATATCAGTGCATCTGCTTCCTGTCGGTTAAATTTCGCGTCTGCAGCACGTCATCTTCGTGGTGTAACAGTTTTAATGGCCAGTAGTGTAATAAAACAGTTTCAAATTTGTACGACCAATGCTGGAATTTCCCTTGTTTGCGATACTTATTTTGTGGTCATGCTGCACAAACTTCCTAATGGAATCCAAACTCAATTTAAACCATTCATCACCGCTGCGAACCTCATCTGACTGAAGGTTGTTGATAGAAGTCTGACGTGCAAATGTTGCGGTATGCACTGCCAGGTAAACTGAGCACGTGCTACTGTGTGTGAGGGCGGCGTATTTCGGGCTCGGCCACGCAGTGGTTCGCCGTAATGGCTGCTTGGCGGCAGGCAATAGCACGCGCGGCCAGGCTCCGAGAATGCCGCCCCACGACCAGAATGCCCGCCGCTGGGCGCTGGTGCCGCAGAACGCAATTTGTGGGTCCCACGTAGCGGCGTGGCTCTGTCGGTGTCGGCGTTCAATCCCAGCCTCCCCACCCTGCCCTCTCCACTTACACTCCTCACCGCCAGGTCCCGGGACGTAAAAGATTTTATAAGCCCCACTTGAGACTGCTGCTGTCTCAGGTGAAGTGCATATTCCGCGGTAACTTCTCTCGTAAAAGCCCTGTTGCGTCTGTCTGCAGTTTCGACATTACGTTTAGGCGTCAGAGATGGAAAGTGGCTTAACCACCCTGAGCTTTCGAGCAGTTGTCTGAGGCACGTATGCTTTCACCACCTGCATTCGTAATGGGAACACCGCTGAGGCTCTGGTGGGCACCAGACAAGGGGGAGGGAGGGGGGGGGGGGCTGCGGGGAGGGTCCAGTGAGGACCGAGCGAGCGGTCACCAAGGTGTCGAACGATCATCGAGTCACGCTGTGAACAACAAATGTTCGCCGTTCAGAACTCCTCAGAATGGAAAGTGCTTTGGCACTAGTAGTTAGCTTAGCTGGTGCCAACGTGTGAAAGTGCCGGATGATCAAAAAGTCAGTGTAAATTTGAAAACTTAATAAACCACGGAATAATGTAGGTAGGGAGGTAAATATTGACACACGTTCTTGGAATGACGTGGGGTTTCATTAGAACAAAAAAAAAGGTATTGCTAGACGCGTGAAAGATCTCTTGTGTGCGTCGTTTGGTGATGATCGTGTGCTCAGCCGCCACTTTCGTCACGCTTGGCCTCCCATGTCCCCAGACCTCAGTCGGTGCGATTATTGGCTTTGGCGTTAACTAAAGTCGCAAGTGTATCGTGATCGACCGACATCTCTAGGGATGCTGAAAGACAACATCCGACGCCAATGCCTCACCGTAACTCCGGACATGCTTTACAGTGCTGTTCACAACATTATTCCTCGACTACAGCTATTGTTGAGGAATGATGGTGGACATATTGAGCATTTCCTGTAAAGAACATCAACTTTGCTTTGTCTTACTTTGTTATGCTAATTATTACTATTCTGAGCAGATGAAGCGCCATCTGTCGGACATTTTTTGAACGTTTGTATTTTTTTGGTTCTAATAAAACCCCATGTCATTCCAAGCATGTGTGTCAATTTGTATCTCTCTATCTACATTATTCCGTGATTATTCAGTTTTCAAATTTATATTGACTTTTTGATCACCCGGTATGTCAGGGGAAGCAGAAAAAACTATGAAAAAGAAGATAGCGCATGGTGTCAATTGAAGAAAAATTCTTAACCTATTGTTTAACCTTCACTGTAAACTTTAATTTACTTTTTTGTGCATTTTAGAACTCTGCTGAAATTTGTACTTTCGATGTACAACATTATTGGCAGATATGTCAACATAACAATCTGGAAAATCCCAAAATTTCTGCAGAATCTCTAATGAAGAGTAATAAGTGAAAGTACGAGGAACTTGGACATCTTTTTTACTTCAGACTAAATGGTTGGTCAAAATACTTTTTTTATATTTTTTGTAAAATGTTTAGATTACCACCTGGAGGAGTGCCGACAGCACTTCGGTTCTCGATGCATATCTGACTAGAATAGAACAGGGAGCACCCTAGGCCACTTATTGGTTAGCGGAATACGTGTAGCTGTAGGAACTGATAAGCAATAAAATTTGTCATTCTGAGCAAAAGATGATGAACGATAATTTCAGATATTAGAGAAGCTACTAGTGAAAGAAAGTAATCGATGAAATACTATTGAAGATTAATTTAATAACACAGTTTGTTTCATAAATAAACTGATTACGTTTCACGAAAGTGAATATAATCAAAAAAGGTTGATGAGCGATTGGTCACCCAAGAAGGCTTGTGAGGGGATCCTATGTGTGGCTGGCGTTGACGAGCGCCTCTAGACGAATATTGGTACAGCTGGACTCGCACGCATTTGTAATTTACGTGACGTATCTTCTTTTATGTTTTATATACAGCAGAGTAATAAAAATTTATAATAGTCATACCACAGAAATTTTCTAATTGAGAGACCTGGTAATCAGGAAAGTGATGAAATTTTTTTTTCAGCTTTCTTGAGGTAACTTTTCTTAATCAAAAGCTGACTAATGGTGGCAATGTTTCCTTGAACAATAAATATGATTGGATGAGTCTACCTTGAACAAAAATCAGTTTCTTGTTTATTCTCACCACCCGGAGAAGTTTTCGGATGTAATATCACCATAACTAGCTTTTCCTTCTGTTTTACTGTCATGAATAAGTAAATTCTAGAAGAGAATTAAAAACAGAAGAAATTTTGGTCATCATATTAAAAAAAAGCTAATGAAAATGTATCCCCTGCCATCATATGTTGTTGTTCATTTTGTTATCACTCTTCTACAGTGCACAGCGTAAAGTTTCTACCTACAACTAATTACTACTGTGTTCTGTATAGAGCAAAACCTGTAGGTCTTAAATGAAAATGCTTATGGGTGGATTATTTATCACTTGCAAGGGGTCCTTAAAAATTGGCCTTCTCAATTTTCTTCATACTTATGATCTGAAGACCCAGGGCCAGACATCCTTTTCTAAAAAAAAAAAATCATACGTGAAGATTATTAGTGAAGTGATCTCAAGAGTAAAACATTCATTGTGCACTTATGATTTTATCAGTAGCCTTGTGTGTAGCATTAAAAAAAATATAATTATTAGATTGTTAGTTGAAATCACACTAGTAGTATACTTAATTACATATTTATTATTAAACAGAAATGTTAATTAACAAATACTAAATTGTGATTTTTAATAAAAGTAACATCTTTTATATTTAATTACTGGTCACATTAAAATAAATTAAAATTTGATAAGTTGACGAGAATTACTTTTGTGAAGTAAAAATAATGATATTCATCGATAGTAACGTTCAAACATTAGAAATAACTAAATATTCGATTTTCAGTTTGATGTTTTGCGCTATTGTATAGAATTTTAATTTATTGTGAATAATTGTATTTTCCTGTAAATTAGTATTAAAAATGAAAACATGTTAAATTTATTGAAAATTATGACTCATTATTTGTTGAGTAACATTTCCATTTATTACAAAATATAAACTTAAAGAAAAATTAGGACACTACATTACTTGTAGATTCGAACCTATGACTTCATAACGACAGTCCTATTGTGCCACTCACCAAAGAATTTGCTAAGAAATCACAAATATTTTGTATTTAATATCGCTTGGATATCTTCAGATCTGCAAAGGAGATTTTTCTAAGTTTTATTTTTACTTTTTAGGCGTGCATCATACTGCTTTAGGGAATTGATGCATGTATACTGACCAACAAAAACTTTATTTTTTGCTTGTGTCATTAGTCTTCTGATTGGTTTAATGTGGCCCGCCATGAATTCCTCTTCTGCACCAACCTCCTCATTTCAGAATAATACACGAACTCTAAATCCTCTGTTATTTGTTGGATGTATTCCAACCTCTGTCTTTCCCTACAATTTTCACACTTTTGCTTCTTGTATGTATTGTATATTATCTGTCTTTCAAAGTGGCTTACTTCTATTTTTTTCAGAATTTCCAACATATGGCACCATTCCACATTACTTTTTCTAATACTGGATCTCCTTACTGACATCAGTTTCTTCTTCCATCAAGTTATTAGGCAAGTTCTTCTCCACATAAAAGTCTTTATTGCGTTCTTTCTACTTACACACCCTTTCCTCTGCGTACGACAGTGGAATTCCCATTTCATTCTTAATGTTGCGACTGTTACTTTTAATTTCACTGACTTGTGAATTGTTTTAACTTTTCTGTGTGGTGAGTCAGTCGTTTCGATTATCATTTCTTGTTCGATATCATCACAGTTTTCCTATAAGTGTAAGAGCGCTGTAAAGAGCCGTTCCATAAGGCCCCCAAAGTAGAAACGTTATTTATTTTACTCATTCTACTTACATGTTACGTCTGCTATCAATACTGTTATTCTTATCATATTAACAATAAACAATAAAGGAAATGACAAAAATTGTCAGTGTAGTAGTGGCTACATTCGAAGTATCAAATAAATAGTAACAATACAACAATAACATCAAGTGAATGAAAATTAAGCTAGATGCCAGTAGTAACACATGAACCCTAAATTTTTCACCTCATTTAAGGCGCATTGTTTTAGATAAACCCCTGTTATTTGCCACTATTAAAGTGATATGAACAAAAAAGGTTTATTAAATTATATACCCATATACTTTTTTTTAAAAAAAAGTGATGACCACAATTACAACTTGGATATATCACCATTCAAATTTTAGTTAATTTGAGAATAAAGGAAAGTGAAACCCATTGATGACAGTGTAGCTCTAACTTAACCGGAACACGAGGGGGACAAGAAACAAGAACCAATATCAAAAAATGAATAAAATGTGCGAACAACCATGAATCTAATAGGGCTCTCAGGTTCAATACCCGTCGCCCAGAGCAACCTTGGTCTCAGAATATAGGAAAAGTACGTTGTCCTCACAAGTATTGAGTCTGTGCCAATAATGAAATCTGTTCTGAACATCAAATTGTCAAAGTTGCTTATAGGGAAATTAGCAGCTTTAAGTTCCTGTTTTCCAGTAAGGAATCTTTTGCAATTCTCGGTAACAATTTAGCAATGCAGTTAGTGAGAGTAC
Organism: Schistocerca piceifrons; assembly: GCF_021461385.2. Taxonomy (NCBI): domain Eukaryota; kingdom Metazoa; phylum Arthropoda; class Insecta; order Orthoptera; family Acrididae; genus Schistocerca; species Schistocerca piceifrons. The sequence goes on from NC_060143.1 coordinate 511,821,598, forward strand.
TGAAGTTGTAAATAGTACTACTGATGATGATGTTACTGTCACTATTTTTACACGTGGACACACATCATTGTAAACTTGAACAGTGTAATATATATATATATATATATATATATATATATATATATATATATATATATATAGTTACATTTTACCTGTATATGGAGTGGGTTGTTCTTTTGATATAGCTGTAAGCTCAATTCCGTTTAACATCAATATTTTGATACAATCATGGAATATCCCAGACTGGGTGTTTCTTTCCTTCAACTGACGTAAATAAACAATAACATTCAACTGAAGACTGTATATGTTACTTTTGAAATCTGGAACTGACTATAGTGTCTCTAGAATGCAGATCATACGCAGTCTGGTCTAATAAAAACAAACAATGTTATAAAATATAATATACTTTTTATAGTGAAATGTATAGTATAACGATTGGGAAAGTAGGGACTTGTTGTCTGCTAGCTCCTTGCTCCTTCTCTCTGTCTATTATCCGTTTTGGGATCCAGGTCATCATATCTACTCGTATTCCGCTCCATATGTCATCTCTGGCGACTTTTCAGTCCACATAGTCTAAACCACTAAGCCTCGATTTGCTCTTATCTGATCTGTTAGCTTAAGTTGTTGATAACATTTCGGGACCCTGTGACAGCGTTTCGGGACAAGACTGAGCTACCGCTGCTGCAGTCTACTTTTCGAGCAGCAGCCAATGGGAAATCCTTGAACTGTCTCAGTAGGTACCGCGGTACTGCCTACTTTTGGCTTTCCAAATGCTTTCCATGTTCATTCACAAAGACGAAACTCTCGAGTGGGTTGATACTAGTTTTTTGCGACTCCATAACGTTGTACATACCACGTGTGGATTCTAATTACATTTAATCTTAGTATATTCTGTGATTCTGCTAAACGAATACGTGTGAGAAGACAAACAAAGGAATGAAGGGTTTGAACACGTCGGTGCTTCCACATGTTGGTGTAAGAACTGTGTACAATTCAGCCCACACCGACAACTTGTGCGGAGGGGAAGTCATACCGCTATGACACGGAGAAGTCTTCCTGAAAACAACCAGTTACCTGAATGAGATTTTCACTCTGCAGCGGAGTGTGCGCTGATATGAAACTTCCTGGCAGATTAAAACTGTGTGCCCGACCGAGACTCGAACTCGGGACCTTTGCCTTTCGCGGGCAAGCGCTCTACCAACTGAGCTACCGAAGCACGACTCACGCCCGGTACTCACAGCTTTACTTCTGCCAGTACCTCGTCTCCTACCTTCCAAACTTTACAGAAGCTCTCCTGCGAACCTTGCAGAACTAGCACTCCTGAAAGAAAGGATATTGCGGAGACATGGCTTAGCCACAGCCTGGGGGATGTTTCCAGAATGAGATTTTCACTCTGCAGCGGAGTGTGCGCTGATATGAAACTTCCTGGCAGATTAAAACTGTGTGCCCGACCGAGACTCGAACTCGGGACCTTTGCCTTTCGCGGGCAAGAGCTCTACCAACTGAGCTACCGAAGCACGACTCACGCCCCGTACTCACAGCTTTACTTCTGCCAGTACAGTTTTAATCTGCCAGAAAGTTTCATATCAGCGCACACTCCGCTGCAGAGTGAAAATCTCATTCTGGAAACATCCCCCAGGCTGTGGCTAAGCCATGTCTCCGCAATATCCTTTCTTTCAGGAGTGCTAGTTCTGCAAGGTTCGCAGGAGAGCTTCTGTAAAGTTTGGAAGGTAGGAGACGAGGTACTGGCAGAAGTAAAGCTGTGAGTACCGGGCGTGAGTCGTGCTTCGGTAGCTCAGTTGGTAGAGCACTTGCCCGCGAAAGGCAAAGGTCCCGAGTTCGAGTCTCGGTCGGGCACACAGTTTTAATCTGCCAGGAAGTTTCAACCAGTTACCTGTTTGACTGTAGACGGTTCGGCTTACTGCTCTAAAGCCTAGGTCATCTACTTGGTCACAGGAAACGCCAGTCTTTAGAAATGGACTGCAACAGTGTGCAAGAAGTACACTAGAGTGACGATTACATAATAGCGACTCGATGGCAATCTGGCATTCCTCGAAGGAGCTTTTCCAAGGCGCTAGGCACGCAGCAGGTAAACATAGAAATTTCCGATTGCAGCAAGTCTCAAGGTAACTTCGTCTGGAACCGAAAGACCGCTACGGTCGCAGGTTCGAATCCTGCCTCGGGCATGGATGTTTGTGATGTCCTTAGGTTAGTTAGGTTTAACTAGTTCTAAGTTCTAGGGGACTAATGACCTCAGCAGTTGAGTCCCATAGTGCTCAGAGCCATTTGAACCATTTTGTCTCAAGGAAATTCATTATATTGGAGCTGAGAATATGTTAGAGAATCCTGCAACAAACCGATGTTAAGGATATTGGTCTGTAATTTTGAGGTTCCGTCCTTCTACCCTTATTATGTACATGCGTCACCTGCGTTTTTTCCAGTCGCTCGGGACTTTACGTTGGGCAATGCCCTTGACTCTGTGGATCTCGGAATATTGAATTCCCTAACGGTTCCCCATACGTGTAGCTCCAGCTACTACTCCGCATACAAACCCTGAATTCCCGTCGTGCGGCCGTAAAGACGTCGAAAACCTTTTCACGTGAATCACCTGAGTACAAACGACAGCTCCGCCAATGCACCGCCCTTTTATACCTTGCGTACGCGATACTCCATCTTCTGTGTATGTGCACAGCTACCCCTCAGAGTAATTTCGTCTCACCGAGTCATCCGATGTACGGATTCACTGCAGCTCTCTCTTCAAAAAGTCTGGAGCGTATCCATATCGTGCATTCTGCCGAGATTACGTACATGGAGAGTCAATAGCTCGCCGGCCAAGTAGAGAGGGCCGTGCGGGTGGCACCGAGAGGCCGCAGCGCGCATCTGCATCTGTCTGGCTGCGAAGGACGGCCGCTGACAGATGGCGACCGCCGCAAAGCGGGCCGACCGCAGGGCACGGAGCGCAATCAGAGACGCGGTCAGGGGCCGGCGGCCAGGGGCCAGGGAGCAGGAGGTGGGCGGCGATATTACAGCCGAGGGGCGGCCGTCTCATACGTGCGGTCGCGCGCCGCCACTGACGCACGCGCCCACCGGCTCTCAGCGATACGTCACTGGGGCGAGCGCGGAAGTACACAGCAGTTCTGCGTGACCCCGACTCGTAGGAGCACACGAGGAGCGGTACGAAAGAGGACGAGCACATACAATCAGTATTAGGGAAGACGAATGGGGTAGTTAGATTTGTCGGAAGCACTCTGTGAAAATACAGGAGACGTTTAATAAGTAAAGAAACACATTTTTTTCTTGGACAATTTTGGTTGAAAAAATACAAAATTTGCAATACTGCCGCATCAGTCCCAACACTCGTAGTTTCATAGGTAGGGACGTCGGTAACGGTTCAAATGTCTCTGAGCACTATGGGACTTAACATCTACATCTACATTTATACTCCGCAGCCACCCAACGGCGTGTGGCGGAGGGCACTTTACGCGCCACTGTCATTACCTCCCTTTTCTGTTCCAGTCGCGTATGGTTCGCGGGAAGAACGACTGCCGGAAAGCCTCCGTGCGCGCTCGAATCTCTCTAATTTTACATCCGTGATCTCCTCGGGAGGTATAAGTAGGGGGAAGCAATATATTCGATACCTCATCCAGAAACGCACCCTCTCGAAACCTGGACAGAAAGCTACACAGCGATGCAGAGCGCCTCTCTTGCAGAGTCTGCCACTTGAGTTTGCTAAACATCTCCGTAACGCTATCACGGTTACCAAATAACCCTGTGACGAAACGCGCCACTCTTCTTTGGATCTTCTCTATCTCCTCCGTCAACCCGATCTGGTACGAATCCCACACTGATGAGCAATACTCAAGTATAGGTCGAACGAGTGTTTTGTAAGCCACCTCCTTTGTTGATGGACTACATTTTCTAAGGACTCTCCCAATGAATCTCAACCTGGCACCCGCCTAACCAACAATTAATTTTATATGATCATTCCACTTCAAATCGTTCCGTACGCATTCTCCCAGATATTTTACAGAAAAAAATGGTTCAAATGGCTCTGAGCACTATGGGACTCAACTGCTGAGGTCATTAGTCCCCTAGAACTTAGAACTAGTTAAACGTAACTAACCTAAGGACATCACAAACATCCATGCCCGAGGCAGGATTCGAACCTGCGACCGTAGCGGGCTTGCGGTTCCAGACTGCAGCGCCTTTAACCGCACGGCCACTTCGACCGGCTATTTTACAGAAGTAACTGCTACCAGTGTTTGTTCCGCTATCATATAATCATATAATAAAGGATCCTTCTTTCTATGTATTCGCAATACATTACATTTGTCTATGTTAATGGTCAATTGCCACTGCCTGCACCAAGTGCCTATCCGCTGCAGATCTTCCTGCATTTCGCTGCATTTTTCTAATGCTGCAACTTCTCTGTATAATACAGCATCATCCGCGAAAAGCCGCATGGAACTTCCGACACTATCTACTAGGTCATTTATATATATTGCGAAAAGCAATGGTCCCATAACACTCCCCTGTGGCACGCCAGAGGTTACTTTAACGTCTGTAGACGTCTCTCCATTGAGAACAACATGCTGTGTTCTGTTTTCTAAAAACTCTTCAATCCAGCCACACAGCTGGTCTGATATTCCGTAGGCTCTTACTTCGTTTACCTGGCGACAGTGCGGAACTGTATCAAACGCCTTCCGGAAGTCAAGGAAAATGGCATCTACCTGGGAGCCTGTATCTAATATTTTCTGGGTCTCATGAACAAATAAAGCGAGTTGGGTCTCACACGATCGCTGTTTCCGGAATCCATGTTGATTCCTACAGAGTAGGTTCTGGGTTTTCAGAAATGACATGATACGCGAGCAAAAAATATGTTCTAAAATTCTACAATAGATCGATGTCAGTGATATAGGCCTATAGTTTTGTGCATCTGCTCGACGACCCTTCTTGAAAACTGGATCTACCTGCGCTCTTTTCCAATCATTTGGAATCTTCCGTTCCTCTAGAGACTTGCGGTACATCGGTCCCCTAGAACTCAGAACTACTTAAACCTAACTAACCTATGGACATCACACATATCCATGCCCGAGGTAGGATTCGAACCTGCTACCGTAGCAGTAGCGGTGTTCCGGACTGCTGCGCCTAGAACCGCTTGGCTACCTCGGACGGCCGTCTGTAACCGAGGTGCCATCCAAGCAAAGAGCTGTCATTGAGTTTCTTTTGGAGGAAAACCAAAGCATCGCATATATTCATAGAAGCTTGCAGACTGTGTATGGAGGCCCGGCAGTGAACAAAAGCATGGTGTGTCGTTGGGCGAGGTGTCTGTCTTCAAAGCAATAAGATCGCGCAAATCTTTCCCATATCCCGCGTGCCGGCCGGCCGCAAACAGTTGTGACTCCTGCGGTGTTTGAACGTGCGGACACTCTTATTCGATGTGATCGACGGATCACAATCACACTTCGCTGCTCAACTGGACTTTTCTGTTGGTACTGGTGACACTCTCGTCCATCATTTGGTGTACTCAAAGGTGTGTACTCGCTGGGTTCCTAGGCGGCTAACAGAAGACCATAAAGAGCAATGAAGGACCATCTGTGCGAAATTGTTTGCGCGTTACGAGGCTGATTGTGACAATTTTTTGTCGAACATCGTCACAGGCATGGGTTCATCACATCGAACCGGAAACAAAACAGTAATCCATGGAGTGGCTCCATACCACCTCCACTCCGTAGAAAAAGTTCAAAACCGCACCCTGAGCCAATAAAGACATGGGGACCGTCTTCCCGGAATGTGAAGGAGCTATTCTGTTCGATGTCCTCTCTCACCGTTAACGATCAACTCGGAAATATGTTGTGCTACTCCCAGGAAATTGGAGAAACAATTTTAGCATGCAAAAGAATGTCTCCTTCTCCTTGGCAACGCAAGGCCTTATACAAGTCTGCCCACCCGATAGGATTTCACAAAACTTTATTGGACTGTTCTTCGTAGTCCACGCTACAGCCCAGATTTCGCACCGCCCGATTTACTTTTGTTGGTCTAATGAAGGATGCACTTGCGGGAAGCCTGGCAGGTTACCGATGCAGCGAGAGATTGCTTCCGACGTCGAGAACTAGGGTGGTACTATGGGAGCATGAAGGCCTTCCCAGGAAGGTGGAGTAAGGCTGTCGCACTCAACGGAGATTATGATGAAACATGGAGTTTTGTAGCCAAAAGAGTGGGGAATAATATGGTGTACTGGTGCGCTGGAATCCTGAGCAAAAGCAACCGGCTTTCAGAAAAAAAGTGTTGAATTATTTATGAAACGCCCCTCCAACTTGCAAAGGAAATCGCATAGTGCGACCACCTTTCGAGTATTCTTTCAGCGTTTAAATTCCTTATCATGTAGGTATGGCAGCAGCCATTGAACGAATTCAGAGATTAGATGCCAGGATCGTCACAGGTCGGTATAACCCACACAAAGCTGTGTAGCGAAAACGACGATCGTGTGAACCGCAGCAGAAAACGGTAAATACCGGCAAGGGAGCTGTTCAATACAGCTCCGCACTGCCGCCTAATGAACAAAATACGAGCGTATGGGATACCAGACAAGTGGTGTGATTGTATTGTAGAGTTTCTAGCAAACAGAACATAGCATGTCATTCTCAGTGCGGAGAAACCTCCTGACATAAAAGAGACCAATTATTGTGGGACTACACAACAATCACTACGAACAGTTACTTCCGTAAAATATCCAAGAGAATGCTTGCGGAAAGATTTAAAGTGGAACCACCATATAAGATTAGTCGCGCGAAAGGCAGATACCAGGCAGATTTATTGGAAGAACCCTTAGAATATGCAGTCCGTCAGCAACGGAAGAAGCTTACAAGTTCCTTGGATGAAATGAGGGAGGGACACCGTTACAGATATTACGCACCGCCACATACCGTAAGGTGGCTTGCAAGTGTAGTGTAACGACGTAAGTTATTTATAACCGATTTTCGTTTGATATATGACCATGTGCAGACTTCGTCACCTACGTCAGTTACAACCCACTTCAAAAATGATTTATATGCTTTTTAAATTGTCATAGAATGGTTCTTGAACGAAACTGCAAAACATCAGTTGAGTCGTATGCAAAGAATTACATCACTTGGGCCAATTGGTTTTCGTAAACTTTTTTCGATTTAAATTTCGTTTGTTTCTCCTCAGAAATTATATTGACACACGTTATCTTGATTTAATCGATATCAGAATCACACATTAAATGAACCTTTGAGATTCAAAGTTTCGATGAACGCTGTCAGAATCAATAATCTTGTCAAATATATTATTATTCCGTTCACATAATTCTTCATAAATAAATCTTCAGAACACGTGTTTCAACTTTAGTAGCATACACTATTTTATTAGCTTCCTACACATACAGATGTGAACTTGACCGTTGGCAAATTAGGACTGACTTTTAATAAGATTAAGCTCTATATGACGTCATTGTTGTACAAAAAGAGTACAAAAAACTCATTTTTAATTTTTAGAAGCACGACGCAACAGCTCGGTTCCAGGATCTTCTGTTGCTCCTTGGCTGTCGACCCGCGACGTATAGCGGCCAGCAATTTCCTCTCTGGTCGCGGCAACGAAGATGCTGTCTCCGTTCGTTGCGCCGCCCTCTCCGTACATGAAACACATAAAAAAAATACAAAACTTTTAGATAATTCACAGATATTACAAATATTCAGAAAAATACATAAACAAAACTAAATTAAACTTATAGTCACCTGCAAACTGGGCTGACATTGGTGGATGGGTGATGCTTAATTTCGTCCCACTACACAAGGTATAGATGTAGATGTAGACGAAGAAGGTGTAACCGATATCCTCAGAGAATTTAAATGCGAATCATTGGAAGGGAGACGACGTACTTCTCGTGTGAGCATGTCAGGTAAATATGGAGAACTTCTATTCCAGTATGACAGTGCGACTATTTCCCTGCCGCCGATATATATGTCGCATCGTTAGAATAAGTGACAAGGGCGGGTACAGAGGCATCTAATCGTCTTTCCCTCGCTCAATGCGCGAAAGAATGAAACTCGTGTTCTTTAGGATTTTTTTAAACGTATAAATCAGGGAATAACGAGGCACTGAGAAGACTGATGCTGCTTGTTTCTAACTACGTTTCTATATTCGGTTTGGTGTCAACCGAAGCATTTTGTAAGGCTTGCCATGAGTTCATTCACTTCCATACTTTTCTTCAGTGTCACTGTATCAGAAAATCTACATTCACTGCTGAAATTTATGAATGGACTTGGTAATATTATGGCTTTTATCCATAATAACGGGTGCTCCAAAAATTCCATAAAATGTTAATAATCCTTTCTATTGTCTCCGACGATTCGAAGAAATTAAACGCATCTACCCCCTTTCTTGCAGCGGTGTACCGGAGGTCTCTAGAAGAGCTTAGCGTTCAAAGAGATTGGAAAAGGGCACAGGTCATCCCCGTTTTCAAGAAGGGACGTCGAACAGATGTGCAGAACAATAGACGTATATCTCTAATTTCTATCAGTTGTAGAATTTTGGGTTGGGTTGGGTTGTTTGCGGGTGGGGACCAAACAGCGAAGTCATCGGTCTCATCTGAGTAGGGAAGGATGGGAAAGGAAGTCGCCCGTGCCCTTTCAAAGGAACCATCCCGGCATTTGCCTGGAGGGATTTAGGGAAATCACGGAAAACCTAAATCAGGATGGCCGGACGCGGGATTGAACCGTCGTCCTCCCGAATGCGAGTCCAGTGTGCGAACCACTGCGCCACCTCGCTCGGTGCGTAGAATAACACGTATTATGTTTCAGTCTTCATCATCATCATCATCATCATCATTTAAGACTGATTATGCCTTTCAGCGTTCAGTCTGGAGCATAGCCCCCCTTATACAGTTCCTCCATGATCCCCTATTCAGTGCTAACATTGGTGCCTCTTCTGTTGTTAAACCTATTACTTCAAAATCATTCTTAACAGAATCCAGGTACTTTCTCCTCGGTCTGTTTCAGTATAATGACTTTTCTGGAGACTAGAAATCTACTCTGTAGAAATCAACATGGGTTTCGAAAAAGACGATCGTGTGAAATACAGTTCGCGCTGTTCGTCCACGAGACTCAGAGGGCCATAGACACGGGGTCCCAGGTAAATGCCATGTTTCTTGACTTCCGCTAGGCGTTTGATACATTTCCCCACAGTCGTTTAATGAACAAAGTAAGAGCATATGGACTATCAGACCAATTGTGTGATTGGATTGAAGAGTTCCTAGATAACAGAACGCAGCATGTCATTCTCAATGGAGAGAAGTCTTCCGAAGCAAGAGTGATTTCAGGTGTGCCGCAGGGGAGTCTCGTAGGTCCATTGCTATTCACAATATACATAAATGGCCTTGTGCATAACATCGTAAGTTCACTGAGGCTTTTTGCGGATGACGCTGTAGTACGAGGGGCGTTCAGAAAGTAAGCTCCGATCGGTCGCGAAATGGAAACGACTATGAAAATCCGATAAAGCTTTGCACAGATGTGTTGGGTAGTGTCTCTAGTATAACCCCAGTTAGCATCACGTCGCTCTTCTCACTTCTGAGCTCGCAGTGAGTGCGTAAAGATGTCTAGAAAATAGTGTCTGCCGCCAAGTACGAGGGCCTGGTGAGAAATTTCGCCTGAAGCTATGCAGCTAACATTACATAACTGTCGTGCTGTTTCGTCTTCACGACATTCTCAGCCGCATTCTGCAGGGGCAATGAAGATGCTCCTGCATCGTTTTCAAATGGAAATGTTAGATTACCCACAATACAGTCCGAAATTGTCTCCCCCTGAGTTTCATCTCTGGTCACATGAACCGCTGTCTTTGAAGACAACATTTTGACACAGACAACGAGGTGTAGGCCAGCGTGGAGAATTGGCGGAAAGCACTGGCGGCTGCCTTCTATGATGAGGCTATTGAAAAGTTGGTACAACGCTATGACAAAAGTCTAAGTCAGAACGGCGACTACGTAGAGAAGTAGCTGAAAGGTGTAGCTAATTGTTCCAACTAAAACATTTCTGATGTTCACTGTGGTTTCAATTTGGCAATCAATCGGAGCTTACTTTCTGAACAGGCCTCGTATATCGAGAGGTTGTAACAATGGAAAATTGTACTGAAATGCAGGAGGATCTGCAACGAATTGACGCATGGTGCAATGAATGGCAATTGAATCTCAATGTAGACAAGTGTAATGTGCTGCGAATACATAGAATGAAAGATCCTTTATCATTTAGCTACAACATAGCAAGTCAGGAACTGGAAGCAGTTAATTCCATAAATTATCTGGGAGTAGGCATTCGGAGTGATTTAAAACGGACGGAATGGCCATATAAAGTTGATCGTCGGTAAAGCAGATGCCAGACTGAGATTCATTGGAAGAATCCTAAGGAAACGCAGTCCGAAAACAAAGGAAGTAGGTTACAATACACTTGTTCGCCCACTGCTTGAATACTGCTCACTGGTGTGGGATCCGCACCAGATAGGATTGATAGAAGAGATAGAGAAGATCCAACGGAGAGGTGCGCGCTTCGTTGAAGGATCATTTAGTAATCGCGTAAGCGTTACGGAGATGATAAACTCCAGTGGAAGACTCTGCAGGACAGACGATCAGTAGCTCGGTACGGGCTTTTGTTGAAGTTTCGAGAACATACTTTCACCGAGGAGTCAAATGTTCAAATGTGTTTGAAGTCTTATGGGACTTAACTGCTGAGGTCATCAGTCCCTAAGCTTACACACTATTTAACCTAAATTATCCTAAGGACTAACACACACACCTATGCCCGAGGGAGGACTCGAACCTCCGCCGGGACCAGCCGCAAAGTCCATGACTGCAGCGCTCTTGACCGCTCGGCTAATCCCGTGCGGCTCACCGAGGAGTCAAATTGGTTCAAATGGTCATCAGTCCCCTAGAACTTAGAACTACTTAAACCTAACTAACCTAAGGACAGCACACAACACCCAGTCATCATGAGGCAGAGAAAATCCCTGACCCCGCCGGGAATCGAACCCGGGAACCCGGGCGTGGGAAGCGAGAACGCTACCGCACGACCACGAGGTGCGGACACCGAGGAGTCAAGCAGTACATTGTTCCCTCCCACGTATATCTCGCGAAGAGACCATGAGGATAAAATCAGAGAGATTAGAGCACACACAGAGGAATACCGACAATCTTTCTTTCCACGAACAATACGAGACTGGAATAGAAGGGAGAACCGATAGAGGTACTCAAGGTGGCTTGCGGAGTATGGATGTAGATGTAGATTTCACTCTCTAAATATATTCTTTACTAGCTGACCCGACAGACTTCGTCCTGTCAAAAAGATTTGTAATATGGCAGTTTTTTTGCCTACGTATTTAAAAAAATTCTCCTGAACAGAACCGTCACCCTGGTGATAGGGCGTTGTGAATAAAAAATAATTAAATAAAACATATATAAGGATTTAAAAGTAAGTAATCGCTTTATTGTTAATCATGTGAATCATAATTATTATTATTATCATTGTAGTGCTTTGTGGTATACGATGTTTTTTGTTTGATTACCTGGCGCATAGATAAACAAATCTGATGGTTTTCCAACACGGGAACAGGCAACATACAATTGACCATGTGAGAAACATGGGTTTTCTAGATTAATACCACAAACAGTTAATGATTGCCCCTGGGACTTGTTTATAGTCATAGCAAAAGCAAGCCGCACTGGAAACTGTAGTCGTTTAAACTCAAATGGCACATCAGTCGGAATCATTGGGATGCGCGGTATGAGAACATCTTCTCCTTTATACTTTCCTTTGAGTATAGTTGCTTCTATCACATTGTTTAGTAATTTTTTTATCGCTAACCGTGTACCGTTGATATTTCGCAACATTATAACCACCGATCCAACCTTTAATTGAAGATTGTGAGGTGGCAATCCTGGCAAATCCAGCGAGTTTAAAAATTCCGGTGGATAGTTGACTACATCATCTTGATTAGTAGCCGAATCAACTGATTTATATATCCTCAATTCGCCTGTAATTTGTTCTTGAATTTTGAAATTTAATTCATTTACATCTATGTTTTTTTGCAGCCAGTATAGCTCGTTCGCTCAACCAATCATGGTTTCTGTAATTTTGAGAAACATCTGGAAACACCTTCTGAATAAGTTCATCTTTTGATCGAGTTAACTGACAAAAACTTTGAGGAAAGTTAATGCAGCCAGTCAACATGTCTATAGGAAATTTGCCATTACCAATGTCAATGAGTTGTTTAGAGAATATGTTTCCAGATTGGTCATTTCGCAACTCGACACGCATATTCTTGCTTAAATGAAGTACTTTGACATGTTTCCACAAATTGGAGGACTTTAGACATGCATTGAGTTCATCAGCTGGCGTTGATCGTGGAATCACTGGCAATGTTTGACGAAAATCTCCTGCTAATAAAATCATTGCACCACCAAATCGGTTATTATTGCTCCGTAGATCTTTTAAGGTTCTGTCTAAAGCCTCCAAAGATTTTTTATGTGCCATCGTGCATTCATCCCAAACAATCAATTTACATTGCTGCAAAACCTTTGCCATTGCAAAGTTCTTCGAAACGTTGCAGGTTGGAGTTTCATTGCTTTGCATATTTAATGGCAATTTTAGTGCTGAATGGGCTGTTCGACCACCTTCAAGCAAAGTTGCTGCGATTCCCGACGAAGCGAGTGCAAATGCAATTTTATTTTGTGAGCGAATTGTTGCTAATATTAATGAAATCAAAAAAGTTTTTCCTGTACCACCAGGTGCATCTAAGAAGTAAATCCCTCCAGTTTCATCATTTGTTACTTTCATAAGAGTTTCAAATACATACTTCTGTTGTTCAGTTAACAGTGGAAGATTTGTTTGAATTATTTCTTTCAAAGCGTTGAGATCATACAGTTTTTCTCGATGCAACTCTTGGTTAAAAGCGTCATGCATTGGACGATTGGGCGCGGTCAGGCCTAATTGAATTAATAGTTTGTTTGACATTATCAAGCACATGTCCTCAATTGAAATCAATGCTTCATTGTAAATTTCTTCACTGATTTGTATATTTGGATTTCCCATTCTATTCCGTATTTGATACAAAATATCATCACACATATAATCTTTGTACTTGATCCACAAATCAATTGGGTTTGATGGGAAGCATGTAGATATGATTATAGAAAACAATGTTCGTATTTGATGAGCGTGTGATGATATTACAGCATCATTGAGAGTTTGCTCCCAATGAGCGTCATTTTCAAGCAATTGCAAACGTTGACAGGCTTCTCTGTAGGATCCACACAATTCACCATGAACAGTTCGTAACTGTTGGAATGATGTTGGGCCACGTACATTGACTAATAGCAGTCGTAAATAAAAACATTCATCATTGCTTGGATGTACTGAATAAATCCGGCCAATCGCATCGGTGGAATATACATCTGTATATCCTGGAACTGGTTTTCCTTGTTTCCGTCGTATAAATCTCCTTGAGGATTGATTCCAGGTATAATATTTTGGCATTTCAGAATATAGCAATGTTTGTGCGAAATGATCGTTTTGGCATGTGTCAAAAAAACTGGTTAATGTAGTAGATGGTGGCTGAGCAGCTCTTTGTACTGCGTTCTGTGCTGTAAAATACACTCTTTGTCCATTTTCTAAATGCACAGCTAAGTGAACAACAGAAGGGTGTCTCTCATGAATAGGAAAAGAAAATATTCGCCAAACTGCTTCATTACTACTGACATAGCGGCCCATTTGGTATTGGGTAACTTCATCATTGGAATTCTCTGCACCAATTCCAATCACAGCCATATCACTCCCTTTGGTTACATATTTGCAAATGTATTTAATAGATTTCACTGAATGGCAAGATTCAACGTTGATGTGTGCTTTGAATGTCTTTGATAAAATGGGTGAATATGGAACAATCCAACGATTATCTATTTCAATATCTTGTTGATTTAATTTGACAATTGTTGATTTTCCATTGTCTGCTGTCGATCTGCGACGATACAATGGATAACCGTCATTACCAGTAATTGTTTCCGATATTAATGTCCGTGGATATCGTTTTGAAAATTTACCATCCATCATACACGGTGAATTTTGATTAAGAGTTCCACAGGGACCATGTATCATGTTTTTGATAACTACCTCATGCAATCCAGGATCTACTTGTACATTAGGGATTTCAGCTGATATCACTGCATCAACTTCATTTGGCCTTATCTTTTCAACCAACCAAATCAAAATGTGTGCATGTGGCAATCCTCGTTTCTGCCACTCCACAGAATACATCCAGCAGCGTGTCTCACCAAACACATTATGTTTTACGATGAAATCCATTAAAGATTTCAACTTTTGTCTAAAGACTCTGGCTGTAATATCATGACGATCAATGGGTGATTGCCCAGGGAATAACTCCTGCTTGATTTCTATCCATTGCGGATTGCATGTAAATGTGATGAACAAATCTGCTGTACCATAATGACGAACATACGACATGGCATCTTGAGCATATTCGTGCATATGCCGAGGGCTTCCGATGTATGTTGCTGGAAGAATAGTCATCCGACCGACATTCTGTGCATTTCCATCAGTATTAATCGCATCTCGAAGGTGAATATACTCTTCAGATCGGAGTTTGGTTTGATTCAACCTGATGAATGTTAATCTCTCCGTTTCAATTTTTACATACATGTCAACAACATATTTGTGATATAATCGCCGACATTTCAATATGTGATTTTCTTCATTTTCCCGAATCATTAGGCGGTATGAATAATAGTTCATTGAACTGACTTTTTTGTTGGTTTCAGAACCTGTAAATAGATTTTCTTTTAATAACATTCAAATATAAAATTAAAATACATAATATAATGACTGAGATATTATCGCCATAGCTAAATTAATATTTTAGTTACCTGTAATGGGATTTATCATTTTTATTGAGAAATCGTAGCCATCTTCACCTTGCCAAAATATAATGGGATATTGCAGTGCATCATATGAGCGGTGTGTTTCCTTTATACGTTGTAATTGATCATTCCGACGATGTAAAACAATATCACGGGATTCCAAGTTTTCTCCAACTACAACGATAGCAACTTCATCAATAGTTGGTGCATTAAAACGTCTTGTATGTTGACCTGCAGGTATTTTATCAGCTCTGATTACAATTTTGTGATTATCGGATGGCATCAGATCCAGGGCAGTTTTAAACAATATAATCAATTGATTGTGTTGATGAAATAAAGTTTGTAATTGTTCTACAATAGACCTCTTTACTAAATTGTTATGTGCACAACGCAGATCAATTTCTTGTGGTGAATTGCCCATAAAATAAATTTGCAGGAATTTGTTGTCGCTATCTGACACTGGTAACAGTGAACCTGCTCTGTGATATATTTGCCCTTGTATCTGTAAATAAAATAAAATATTATGGTGTGGTATAAATTAATGGATTGTCAGTGATCAAACTTAAATAATATTTGATCTTAAAAAGTATATATTTAGTTTGAACTAATATCTATCAAATATGAAATATAATAAAAGTGTCACTGAAACTGAATCACCATATAATATGATGACTAAGTGATATATAAGTGATTAAGAAATTGAAGATTAGTGACACATCTTAACTTTTGTGACAGAAAATTTTGTTCGCTAAAATAATTATGAGTAACTGCTATAATACATACCTTGAAAGTTGGCATAAAATTTTCCCGAACTACATTTGTTGCCCCAAATGAAGTCATTTGAAAGCAATTGTTATATTGTTGGATATGTGTCAAAAAGTGTATAGAATCTGTTCCTATTCCTGAAACCAATGAGTACAATGGTTCTGGTGGTGGGTCCAATGGTATCAATTTCACTTTACCATTTGCGCAACACAATCCATTGGCTTCGTTTTTGTATTTTAATGCCTTACAGTGTGAGCAAACCGAGTTCATAGAACCAATAACAACACATTGGTAGTTACTGTAGTCAATTGACACATCGTAACTGAAAGCAGCTCGATTCAAACTTGCGCGATTATTAGTTGAATGTCGCGCTCGCGCTTCACGCGTTTGTGATATCCGAATTCTTTCACGTTCATTTCCGTCGTCACGTTCTTGTGCCGTACGATTAGATCGGTAATTAGCTTGGTTTGTAGCATTTCTGGTTCTTCTACCTAAATTGCTTCGTCTTATAGGAGGCATATCAAATATAAATTAGTTTTTCACTAATCACGAACTAAACAAACACTAACTAAGTAAACACACTGCACAAAACACGAATTTGTTTCGTGTATCAGTTGACAAAAGCAAACTCAGTAGATTAGGTCACAGACAACTTTTTTTTTTTTAAAATTTTATATGACTTGAAGTCAAATCCTTTTAAGCCGTACGAATTGTAACGCGATTTTTGTTTGACTGATGTAATGACGTGGAAACTGATGCATTTTATCTCGCGTGCCGAAACTAATACAAAAGAAACGCGAGTTTCGGAACGCGACATTAAACTTCTCCAACTATGTATTCTGTGCTCCAACGCACACACGCACATTGTTTTGATAGATATGATCTTTGACGTTAGGAACACACCTACATTGCTTAGACAACAGTGAGTGCTTGTAATTTAATATGAACTTTATACCATAGCAATAAAGCTCAAATTGACTACGTTTTAGTTACAAATCATTTGTATAGGATAAAGAAAAGGGCTATTTTTAGGGTTTTTCCAGCAATAATTCTAATTTTTCTCGCCGTAAAAACCATCCTTGAACTTCAACGAACATTTTAAAAAAAGATTTGGCCAAATTGGTCGAGGCGTTGTTGAGTTATGCGCTTACCAACACATTTTGCGATTCATTTTTATATTATAGATTTCAGTAACAATGGTCGTAGAATCCAGAATTTTGTTCGTCGGTATTTCAAATTAGAAAAAAAGTGGCTAATTAATGAGGATCTGTGTTGACGACTACAACTAGTTCTGCTCTGTTAGTAAACTAAACAGCGATTTCGGAACTTACGTTCTACATGTAATCGGTATGCGGTATGTTATTATCAGGATCACCGACCGACAAAAGTGTGCAAAGACTGTGTCGACGCACCACTCTTGAGATGACACCTCAGCGAGTAGTTGCCTCTGAGCGTGAGACTGGCAGCCCCGCAATCGTCATGCTACAGCAGAGGGAGTGAAGATCATTCTTCCAGACTAAGGTAAATTTATTTACAATCCAGCTTACCGCACTATTGTCTTTCCGAACTCCATCATGGTGAAAGTTTAAATATCTACAGGAGAAAACTGTCCAGCAGTGAATGCCAAATGGCTGATTTTTATTATTTAACAAAGAGCAGAATCCGAAAAGAGATTGATATTGGGGCATATTTTTTAATATTTGAAGCCACTGATAAACCATAGTTCCTTTTTCGTTCCCATAAAATTTAATGTCAACCTCCAGGAAGTAATTACTCTCAGGTTGTAAACCACTGTAGTACAGAATAAAACTTGCCCGTTGTTCATTCAGTTAGATTTAACATTAGGCGCTGATGCTACTGATCATTTGATTTTGTTTATTTCTGAAATCATGACTAAATCCTTACATAACGGACCTTATGGTGGTACTGCCCTTCTTGCCAAGAGCAGGAAATGCCTCACCATTGGTAAGTTCAACAGAATGGATATCATCTTAGGTCGGTAAAAGAATGTAATGACATTTGGCCCAAAGGATTTACCTACAATGCACAAAAGAATTTGACTAAACGACTTCAGCACGACTGATCAGTAAATGAGTTTATTAATAATTTCAAAAAGACCTTCCTGGAGCAGGACAGCTGCTCTGATTGACCATAGTGTGAGGAACAGAGTGGCGGAATGGATGTAGGCGAAAAGACTAGCGAACTATACCCCATGAAAAAGGATATTAACATGAGGTACCCTCTCCTCGAATTTTAGCAGTCACTTCACAGCTTAATACTGTGGTTCCTCATAGGAGTTGATTTCTTAACAACCTACCAAGACATTATTATGTCATCAAAGGATCATGTAATTTGGAGGATGGGACACAGTTGCTCTTGTGAATGCATTAAAACTCAAAACACTTGTTACAGTTGGGAAAGGAGGTCGCTAGAAGATAAGTACGCCAAGCAAAGAAAGTCCTAATAATTCCTAAGAACTGCGAGAGCTTGCAGTCAAACTTGGCTTATGACTGTTCATTCCACTCAATATAATCTGCAGAGCACAATGGAGAGGTCCGCGTTCAAAGTCTCTTAATTCCTGTCGTCTGGCCATAATCATATAGGGAACCTTGTCACGTGATTAACCGGAGTACGGAGACGGCTCTGGCGATGCACTGCACTTTTATACTGCGTGTACGCCATGCTACCGCCATATATATACGAGGGTTGGAACTTTTATAGTGGCAAATATTTATTTACAGCTCGTACAAAATAGATACGTGTTTCAAAGTTTTACTGACCTTCAAAGTAGTCACCAGCATTGTGTATAACCCGTTGCCAGTGATGTGGATGTCGTAGGATACTCTTAGCGGTACCAGTTGTGTTGATAGTTCGAGCGGCGTGGTCTATTCAAACGTTCAAATGTGTGTGAATTCCTAAGGAACCAAACTGCTGAGGTCATCGGTCCCTAGACTTACACACTTCTTGAACTAACTTATTCTAAGAACAACACACACACAAACACACACACACGCACACACACACACACACACACACACACACACACACACTCACACACATGCCCGAGGGAGGACTCGAACCTCCGGTGGGAGGGACCGCGCGCTCCGTGACATGACGCCTCAAACCACGCGGCCGCTGTCTATTGCCCTACGAATTTGTAGCAGTTCCTAAGCGGATACCGTGAAGTGTTTCCTTCAGTTTAGAAGTCGAGTTGAACTTAGGAGGGCTTAAGTCAGGGGAGGGCAGTAGGTGGCATAGCACTTAGCAGCCCCATCAGTCAGACAAATCAGTAACACCTTGCACTGTACGTGCTTGAGCATTGTGCTGCAAAATGGTGGTCAGGTCCTGCAGAAAGTGTCATCACTCTTGTCTCTATGCTGTTCATTTCTGGAAGAGAACCTACGACCAGCTTTGAGACAGAAGTGATGACACATTCCGCGGGACCTGACCATCATTTTGCAGGGCAATGCTCAAGCACGTACAGTGCAAGCTGTTACTGATTCGTTTTTCTGATGGCGCTGCTAAATGCTATACCACCTACTGCACTCCCCTGGCATAAGCTCTCGTGAGTTCAACTCGATTTCTAAACTGAAGGAAACACTTCACGGCATTCGCTTAAGAACTGCTACAAATTCGTCGGGCAATAGACCGCGCCTCTCGAACTGTCAACGCAGCTGGTACTGCTAAGAGTATCCTACGACTTCCATATTGCTGGCAACGGGTTATACACAATACTGGTGACTACTTTGAAGGTCAATAAAACTTTGAAACACGTATCTATTTTCTACGAGCTGTAAATAAATAGTTGCTACTATTAAAGTTCCAACCCTCGTATGTGTAGCTCTATCCCATAAGCCCAGCGTATGTTTCGATCCTCGCTGGGTTACGATAAACTTTTTATGGATAGGAGCAGAGGAAAGCTGACTACAAAATCTCAATGAATCGGATTTTCAGTCCTGTGTTAAAATACTGGTTTATGATGCAATGGTATTAAATACAGGCAGTATGAAAGTTGCGTGTGTTTTGATGAAATTTTTTTGGAAAAGTAGCTGTTGTACTTACCTTGTACACATCAGATATATGAAATAAAACTCGGATACATTTTTGAAGAAAAGATGAGCGTCATACTACACCAAACTCAGAAATATTTCAGTACCCTTTGTCTGAAATCGGCGTTAGTAAATTGTAATCTAGAATTCAGCCCGGTAAGGTTAACGAATACTTGGATCGAGTCGCTGAGTCTCGATACCTATATACTTCGAGAGAACAGAGGCTCAGAGAGAGCTATACTGAATTTTAGAGTAACTTGTGTAGTGGTTTTGTAGTACAATTTCGTGCTCCAGGGGTCATCCATTACGCAAGATAGAAGGCCAAAAACAATATTTATTTGTTGAGAATGTTTACATTCTGTGATGAATTTGAATGGTCACCAAAAGCAGATAATACATTTCGTGATATTTATATTTGTGTTATAGCTGTGTAAGTCAAAGAATAGTTCACGGCTCTTAGGAAGTCAAGGCACCATATCTGGATGTCAATATTTATTCAAAACTTTATAAATATCATGTTTTACATCGTCACATTTCTCGTTTGGCATCACAAAAACTAAAACAAAAAATCTTGTTCCTCCAAATTGATTGCCTTTGATACTAATTTTTGATCTGAATGAAAAATGAATATGGTCAATGTAGTGAATTCATCAAACTTAATTCTTAAAGGAGCTTAAATAGGAATTAATTAAACCGCAGAAACTGCCAGTAATGGGCTTTGACAGCTTGTTTCTAACCACGTAAGAGTATTTTACTGCAGATTTGGATTAAGTGACGAGTCCCTTATGACAGATCATATGCAATGGCGTGAAATGAAACTTTCGTCAACTTTGTACATCAAACTATTGATCTGGAACTTGCAAAAGATCTGGTTAAGGGTATCGTCACCATCACTAAAGGCTACAATAAACATTTTTTGTGAAGATAATGTGATTTTCTCATCATATTAGCCCCACAAACATTGTACATCATAGAGTCTGTGTTATATTATTAAAGTTAACACAACAGTGTTATTAATTTCAAAGCAATCAAATTATTGGTTAATGAGCTGCTTTTGAACTTTGTTCTTTTCTCTTGTTTTGAGAGAAGAAAAGAAAAATGACTTCTACGCAATTTTTCGGCTATTTAATGCATGGGCTAAAAGCCACACCTTCCCCTCGTCCTACTGAGTTCAAATTATGATCAGCTCTTTAATCAGACTGGTGGGTTGCTAGAAGAAAAGAATCCAGCTTGAAAAATAAGTGTCCCTAACGCAGTAGATATGTTGAAATGCCGATAAGCGACAGTAATACAGTTCTGCATCAGACAGACTTTAGAATTTATGACCGAAACATCATATACCATGAGAATGATTACACTTATTATTGCTTGTAACCGATAATATACTATATATGGACTGATTCGTTGTCAAATGTGGCTTATAAAAAATGTTTCGAATAGCCACATTACATCTGACGCAAAAATTCAGACACTGTCATTTACAGCACCAAATAATTAAACCTCGCTGTGGGAAGTCTTTCTCGAAATAATAGTTTTGAAGCAAATTCATTGTGCCATGCGCGTTTTTAAATGCGGCGAACGTTACATTTTAGCCACCATTTACTAATTATTTATTCAGTGATTCTTAATTATTACGAGTAATTGACATTTGAATGTGGAGATATCACTAAATATCGGACAGGAACGCTTTTGCATTATGCTTTCATACAGAAACGTATTTGTGAAATTTAATAAACAGTAATTATTAGATAAACGATATTACATGACGCGTGCGAACTCGATCCGAAATGAGCGCATTTCCGGACAAATTTTTGGCACTGATTATTGGCGCCGCGGAAGAGAGAATAGCGAGTTGTAACAACAGCGAATATGAACGCAATGACTACGAAGCCTGTCAGCCGCAAATAACGTGCTTATAGCGCCGCTATTGTTACGACGCCGAGTAATTGCATTCGACTGCCATTTCGCGAAACATTCGCATTAGAACTAAAATCTCTCTCATTAACGTCACTGGTCGATTTGAAACACCTGCCGTATAACCCAATACCGCAGGAACAGAATTTAGACTCTTTGCCTGTGAAAACCGTAATTCTGTACCACAAACACAACTGAGCGCGCTGCCAGTCTCTGCTAATTATCGGAGTGACTGCCGTCCCAGAACCCAGTTTGTTTGGCTTCATCTCTCATCTGGCTGCACGGTACTGGTGTAAGAAGTGCGTCAGAACCCTCCACTACATTGATTACATATTATATTGAGTATCGAAAACAATACAGCCAATTATTTGCATTGTGTAAGATTGGAATTAAATAAGCACTCAGATATCGATAGTAACAATCTGAGGGCGAAACATGCGAGCGCGATCCTAAGCATTGTTGTGAGACGAGGACTGTCTGCGAGAGTAAAATTTCGATAATATTGGTCGAGAGCTCGGAGACAGTATACGTGTCATGCTGTCCTCACGCCAGTGATGGCAGATCTTTCCACACTCAAGATCTGATTTCATTTATATGGAGAGGAGAGATTTAGATGGCTTAACTACGCTTGAAAATGGAATTCAAGGTAAAATTCGCAAGTACAGCGTAAAGCGCAATTGCAGGATTAGGCTCGTGATTGTTAGTCCGAGTTTGCAATGATCCCATGTTTTTCTTGTCAATTAAAGAAACCTCCTTACCCTCAAAATAATAATAATTATTCTCCACGTCTAATTCGTAAATATGCTGTGGTTGTTAAATGATAATGTCACTTTGAAACTGAAATAATTTGGTAATGTGACACTCAGCCATTATTGATACGTGTAAGGTCATTGTCAGGCATTTCGCCATTATTAATATTTGTCAATCTACTATTGGTCATGATGATTTCTGAAGTTTTTAAGTAGACTTTATTTATGAAACCCTTCTTACAAGATATTTGGTAGTTAACATGACCCAAGCAAATTCCTTTTTACTAAATTAATTCTTAGTAACAATAATGTTTAGCCGCTGCTGCTGCATGCTACTGCGAATTGCTGTAAACCGCTTGGAAAATGACAGTCATCTAAAGAGGTCAAAACAAAACTTAGGGCCAAAACAGAGACACTGACACACCACGACATGTCATGTACTCTAATTCAGTAAATTCCATTGCACACCTCAGATTCTGTATCACTTCTAAATTCTTATTCAAATAGTCAGATAACTTGTCCAAATGATAGTTTTAAGTTTGTCATGTAACGATCTGTTGAGGGCTTAAATGACAGTGAAACTGAGACTCATGCAACACCACACAGTGGTATGCGGGTTAAATTCCGATTACTGATAGCTCAGGTTGCTTATAGAGTCCATTTTCGCAGACGAACATAGGCTATGTTTGTTGTAGGTAAGTTACATCTTTGTTGTAGGTACGTTTCACGGGGCAGAAGACATGTGTCAGGTATTCATGGATCATTCAAATATCGGTAGAAAGCAGCACTCGATAGATATTTGATCACTAGCTTCCGACTGAAAGTTCTATGTTTCTTTAGCCATAATTTTGACATATGGAAAGACGGTTGTGTTGATGTAAGCGTCTCTCATTATACAGAGTGTTTTAGAAGTGATGGTCACAATGGAAAGTACAGGTCAAAAGTAGCTAAAAAGCTCCATTAAACATGGGTCCACAAATCAACCGTTGCAGAGACGCAACACATTTTCTGTTGCGGTTCATCAGTCTAGCAACACGTGGCATCTCTAAACGTTAAAATAGGTGTTCGAAATGTTGTACATGCGTCAGGATGTAACACTGAACTCGTCTCTGAAATGAGATGCGAATCTTCTCAGGCACTTTCGGGGAATTCTGTAAATGCCAGAAGGCTGCTTCAATCCGCAAGTATAATTCTTCAAAAGAGTTGACCCCGGTAACGTAGACCAGGTTTTTGACATGATCCCACACACAGAAATCCATGTGATTTAAAACCGGAAACCTTGAAGGCCATGGCATAGCCCCATCTCACCTATCCAATATTGGTCATACATCCGAGTTAGAAGCCGGCGCACTCGTACATGAAAATATGCTGGAGCACCGTCACTCACGAACAACATGTTCAGGCGTTGGTTCGTTGGGACACCATCATGTACATGTAGATCTGGAAGAACAATCAGCAGAAACAGTATGTACTGCTTTCCGGCTACTCTCTGTGGTAGGAAGTTTGGTCGAATTATGAGGTCTCCAAGCAGTCCTACCCAGATGTTCAACGAATAACGCTGCTGATGTGATTCGTGTGTTGCGTTAGGATTGACATCTGTCCCAATGTGAGAGTAGTTAAAAATACCGTCACGGTAAATCCAGCCTCATCCGTGAACAGAATACTCATCTCAAACAGGGGATTCGTGGTACAGTGTTGTTGAACCCGTTGGCAGCATTTTTGTCTTGGAAGGAAGTCTACATTGTTGAGGGCTTGCACACGCTGGAGACGATATTGACAGAGTACTTGCCGACGTAAAATCCGCCACACACTGCTGTGACTCAGGACACGCTCTTGGGTAGCAAATCCTCCTTGTTGAAGTACTCGGACGTTCGTGTACAATTCGTACTACCCTTTCTTCAGCATCCGATGTTACAGAGCTGGGTCGACCTTCTCGTACATGGTGTTCGAGACTCTCGGGTTCTGTAAGGCACTGATGTAACCGGCTAAATGTAGGCCTGTAGGGCTGCCTGCGGAGAGGAAAAAAAACACTCCCTCTTCAGGCCACGAGTGGCCCACCGGGACTATCCGACCGCCGTGTCATCCTCGGTGGAGGGTGCGGGTAGGAGGTGCGTGGGGTTAGCGCACTGCTCTCCCTGTCGTAAGATGGTATTCCTGACCGAAGCCGCTACTATTCTGTCGAGTAGCTCCTGAGGCTGAGTGCACCCCGAAAAATGTCAACAGCGCATGGCGGCCTGGATGGTCACCCATTCAAGTGCCGACCACGCCCGACAGCGCTTAATTTCGGTGATCTCACGGGAACCGGTGTAGCCACTGTGGCAAGGCAGTTGCCGGAGAGGAAAAGCTTCTTCACATAATCGTGCAGCCTCAAGGGCACTGCCATTCACTTTGCTTTACATGAAGTGCATGCCAGTGTACTCTTCATTGCTGTCCATGGTGCCTTCATGTTCGTGTCTGATTGTGAGTCTGGTACGGCACAGAGCACGGAGAGGGATTGGGAAGTAGTTGCGTATGCGTAAACAGATAGTCTATTCCACAACTTTAGATACCAAAGAAAATAGCGCGGTATCCATGGGCGGTTACATTTGGCTCGCAGCTCGAATTAATACGATACCTCGCCAACGGTTCATTTGCGGACCCGCGTTTAATGGAGCTTTTTAGCTGTAGCCTGTATTTTCCATGGGTGAATTATTGACCACCACTTCTGAAACACTCTGTATTGGTACTGTTTTTATTATATGTGACCGCGTTATGTGTACATGGTGCGTTACGAAATAAAACGTGCGTAGTGCATTTGTATGTTCACTGATGTCCAAGCGCACGGCACTATTTGTATCAGTCAGTCAGCCAAGATAGATACGAAGCCCACATCTACTACAGTAGTACAAGTTTATATGCCAACTAGCTCTGCAGATGACGAAGAAATTGAAGAAATGTATGATGAAATAAAAGAAATTATTCAGATAGTGAAGGGTGACGAAAATTTAATAGTCATGGGTGACTGGAATTCGGTAGTAGGAAAAGGGAGAGAAGGAAACGTAGTTGGTGAATATGGATTGGGGCTAAGAAATGAAAGAGGAAGCCGCCTGGTAGAATTTTGCACAGAGCACAACATAATCATAGCTAACACTTGGTTTCAGAATCATGAAAGAAGGTTGTATACATGAAAGAACCCTGGAGATACTAAAAGGTATGAGATAGATTATATAACGGTAAGACAGAGATTTAGGAACCAGGTTTTAAATTGTAAGACATTTTAAATTGTAAGACATGGACTCTGACCTCAATCTATTGGTTATGACCTGCAATTAAAACTGAAGAAACTGTAAAAAGGTGGGAACTTAAGGAGATGGAACCTGGATGAACTGAAAGAACCAAAGGTTGTACAGAGTTTCAGGGAGAGCATAAGGGAACACTTGACAGGAATGGGGGATAGAAATACAGTAGAAGAAGAATGGGTAGCTTTGAGGGATGAAGTAGTGAAGGCAGCAGACGATCAAGTAGGTAAAAAGACTAGGGCTAGTAGGAATCATTGGGTAACAGAAGAAATATTGAATTTAATTGATAAAAGGAGAAAACATAAAAATGCAGTAAATGAAGCAGGCACAAAGGAATACAAACGTCTCAAAAATGAGATCGACAGGAAGTGCAAAATAGCTAAGCAGGGATGGCTAGAGGACAAATGTAAGGATGTAGAGGCTTATCTCACTAGGGGTAAGATAGATACTGCCTACAGGAAGATTAAAGAGACCTTTGGAGATAACAGAACCACTTGCATGAACATCAAGAGCTCAGATGGAAACCCAGTTCTAAGCAAGGAAAGGAAAGCAGAAAGGTGGAAGGAGTATATAGAAGGTCTATACAAGGGCGATGTACTTGAGGACAATATTATGGAAATGGAAGAGGATGTAGATGAAGATGAAATGGGAGATACGATACTGCGTGAGGAGTTTGACAGAGCACTGAAAGACCTGAGTCGAAACAAGGACCCCGGAGTAGACAACATTCCATTGGAACTACTGACGGCCTTGGGAGAGCCAGTCCTGACAAAACTCTACCATCTGGTGAGCAAGATGTATGAAACAGGCGAAATACCCTCAGACTTCAAGAAGAATATAATAATTCCAATCCCAAAGAAAGCAGGTGCTGACAGATGTGAAAATTACCGAACAATCAGTTTAATAAGCCACAGCTGCAAAATACTAACACGAATTCTTTACAGACGAATGGAAAAACTAGTAGAAGTCGACCTCGGGGAAGATCAGTTTGGATTCCGTAGAAATACTGGAACACGTGGGGTAATACTGGCCTTACGACTTATCTTAGAAGAAAGATTAAGGAAAGGCAAACCTACGTTTCTAGCATTTGTAGACTTAGAGAAAGCTTTTGACAATGTTGACTGGAATACACTCTTTCAAATTCTAAAAGTGGCAGGGGTAAATTACAGGGAACGAAAGGCTATTTACAATTTGTACAGAAAACAAATGGCAGTTATAAGAGGGACATGAAAGGGAAGCAGTTGTTGGGACGGGAGTAAGACAGGGTTGTAGCCTCTCCCCGATGTTATTCAATCTGTATATTGAGCAAGCAGTAAAGGAAACAAAAGAAAAATTCGGAGTAGGTATTAAAATCCATGGAGAAGAAATAAAAACTTTGAGGTTCGCCGATGACATTGTAATTCTGTCAGAGACAGCAAAGGACTTGGAAGAGCAGTTGAATGGAATGGATAGCGTCTTGAAAGGAGGATATAAGATGAACATCAACAAAAGCAAAACGAGGATAATGGAATGTAGCCGAATTAAGTCGGGTGATGCTGACGGAATTAGATTAGGAAATGAGACACTTAAAGTAGTAAAGGAGTTTTGCTATTTGGGTAGCAAAATAACTGATGATGGTCGAAGTAGAGAGGATATAAAATGTAGACTGGCAATGGCAAGGAAAGCGTTTCTGAAGAAGAGAGATTTGTTAACATGGAGTATTGATTTAAGTGTCAGGAAGTCTTTTCTGAAAGTATTTGTATGGAGTGTAGCCATGTATGGAAGTGAAACATGGACGATAAATAGTGTGTACAAGAAGAGAATAGAAGCTTTAGAAATGTGGTGCTACAGAAGAATGCTGAAGATTAGACAGGTAGATCACATAACTAATGAGGAAGTATTGAATAGGATTGGGGAGAAGAGAAGTTTGTGGCACAAATTGACCAGAAGAAGGGATCGGTTGGTAGGACATGTTCTGAGGCATCAAGGGATCACAAATTTAGTATTGGAGGGCAGCGTGGAGGGTAAAAATCGTAGAGGGAGACCAAGAGATGAATACACTAAGCAGATTCAGAAGAATGTAGGTTGCAGTAGTTACTGGGACATGAAGAAGCTTACACAGGATAGAGTAGCATGGAGAGCTGCATCAAACCAGTCTCAGGACTGAAGACCACAACAACAACAGTCACCTTTCGACGGTACATAAGCTCCAACCGTTAAAAAATGGTTCAAATGGCTCTGAGCACTATGGGACGTAACATCTATGGTCATCAGTCCACTAGAACTTATAACTACTTAAACCTAACTAACCTAAGGTCAGCACACAACACCCAGTCATCACGAGGCAGAGAAAAGCTCCAACTGTTCGCTGTACACACTACAGTACATTGTACCTGGAACTGATAATTACGTACTTAGCAAGGCGAGTTCGGAATAACGTGTCACGTACTTGAAAATACCCTCACATATGTTCTGAAAAGCCGTTCAGCGAAACATAACCATTTGCTCTTAACATCTGATAAAGTTCAATCACACGTATGTGGCTAGAACTAACACCTGGTTGTTCGTTACTGTACCAGTGGATATGTGTTGCTTTTTAAAAGACTGAGAGAAAAGTGGGCTACCAGCTGCCTCAGTACTCTTAGTGCCTTCCTCATCAAAAATTTTGGTATGCGAACATATTCACACGCTTTTAACAGGGAACGTTCTAAAGCCTTTTACCTCGTCTTTCTTTGTAGTTAAGCCCCCATATTCAGTATTTCTCTCTCACTAGCGCTGCTTGTAGTACAGTATATGTCATTCTCCCACTATCTCCTTTTTCTCCCATTGATTTACAGTGTATCCCACAGCCATTGTCTCCTCTCTCAATTACAATGCCTCGTTTTGTCTTTCTTTCCTACTGCGACTGTCTACATAATACCTCGGCAGCTCAAAAATTCTTGGGATCCCATTTATTTTTCCGTATATCCACATTTTTAAAATTTCGGTCCAAAATGTGACCTCCTCTACATGTACGTGTTACAGTTCGCCAGCGTGGGAGAGTCCAGATCACCAAGCCTATGAATTCTACCCATCTGTATTTTCCATTTCCATTGTCTCCTCTCTTTTGCTCCCCCTGCTTCTACCTCCTTCCATCTCTCCTTCTCTTTTACTGCCACTGTCTTTCACTGACCATCAATATCTCCTCTCTCTTTGACTCCCACTGCTATTGTATTCAACAATCTCTCTTTCTCTTTCACTGCCACCTACTCTCTCCCACTTTCACAGCGTCCTCTCTCTTTTTCTTCAACTGGCATTGTCTCTCTGCTACTCTCTTTCAGCGCAAAAATGCGCTAATATGTTCGCATGCCAACACTTTTGCTGACGAAGGAGAATTGAGGACTGAGGCGGCTGGTTCCCCACTTTCATGCCAGAGGCTTTTAAACAGGAAGATTGCCGCGCGGGGTAGCCGCACGGTCTATTCGCGTCTTTTCACGATCCGCGCGGCTTCCCCCATCGGAGGTTCAAGTCCTCCCTCGGGCATGGGTGTGTGTATCGTCCTTAGCATGTTAGTTTAAGGTAGATTAAGTGTTGTGCTAGCTTAGGGACCGATGACCTGCGCAGTTTGGTCCCATAAGACCTTACCACAAATTTCCAAATTTCCAACAGGAACATTCTCACCTTTTTTGTACTGAGACAGCAGCATTTTTCCACTGTTTTCCTCCTTTTCCCTTCTACAGCAGGATGTGCTGCTCGTATAATACGAATTCTGTTGGCCAATAAACTTTTGACAGTTTATTTATATACATCGATACATTTATATACATTGACACAAACAACAAATAAATAAGCACAATATAAGGTTAACACAAAATCGCTTGCTTTACATTTTTTCTTGTCGTCCTTAATTAATCGAAAACACCCGGAATTTGATTTCTATCTTAACAGAGCACAAATGTTATTAGAAATTGCAATCTTTCCAGTTTTAAGTAATTTTTGGCAGTTATTTTACGTTACGTTTGTATTTGTTGAAACTCGTGTTTGTAAGTGCGTGGAGTTGTTATCTGAAAAATGTAATGGCAAGTAGGACATTCCCCTTTACAATACTGCTTTGGGCTTATTTCTATAGGCGTGAAGTCAGCGCGTCATACAGTTTTATAGGTGAAAAAATGCTAACTAAATCCCTAGTAGATTCCATAGTGACTTCAGAACGCTTGAGGTGATCGCAGAACCCTTGCCACGTGTTCACTGCGTCACGTAAAATTATATTTACGCCTCAGACCGGATACTGCGAGCATTTGTACGTGCATAAGTAAGGCAACTTTCAACCTTTGAATCTCGATAACGAAAACTGATATCGTAAAAAGTTTCGAAGCTCCCAATGAATATTATCTTAAGAACATATGGCAAAGATTTCGACGGTCTGCCATGAACAAAAATTATATAAGTGTACGTCCCTACAATTAGTGATTTTCGTACCCAAATATCATAGCTTTTCGCCATTTTCTCAGGAATCTCCCACGAACAAATAGTAGTTCTGTAAGCCGCCAAGATTCATCCTAAGCCACATCCTAATGCAAAAGGGTCACCCGATTGCTCAATTTGCCTGGGCTGGAGCAAGTGTGTAATGCTTAAATTGTGACCCTGTACTGTGGGATAGCTACAGTATGCGTGTCCTTCTGATACGTATACAAATGACAGCTAGGCCAAGGGCTGTTCAAAACACTTGACCCCTTATCTCTGTGATCAATAGAATCCGACATATGTTCAGCTGAAAAATTTGAATTTTTGCGTGCGGATTTTTTGAGCTTATTGGTACCGTGCACTATCGTTCACTGATAGAGTGGTAAATTCAGCATATTTTTGAGACACCTAGAACTGCAGTAAAGCTTACAGGTACTGCGGTCGCACTGTCGGTAAACATGATTGTATACAAGAATCACAGTTCTGTTCAGTAACGTCACTGACTTCTCTTACTGATACAGTCACGAATATCTGTATAATAATTCATTTTCGAGTGTTAATAAACACTACGAGCAACACTTTCCATTTGTCAGCGAGTACTTTCGTCAGATTCTTCACAATATTCAAACCACATTGCAGCAAATATTAGTAGAATCGTTGGCATTTATGCCCTAACGAGCCGCACGGATAGCCGCGCGAGTTAAGGGACTATCAGGCGTTCAATAATTTGGTTAAATCGTCCATATATTGACCGTCTGAGGTCGCCTAATGACATATTGTCGATACTAGAAATATTGACGAGCAATATGGATGGTCCTCGAAGTATTCTAAGTATTGTCAATACATACTGAAAGTGTGAGCTCAAGTACACATTCAGATGTTGACAGAGCTTAATGAACCAGCCACATGCAGTGTTCGTGTTTTCACTTCGCCTTTGTGAATATCATATCTGGGATTCAATTATTCAAATTGTCTTTAAACACAAAACCATTTTAATAAGTCTGCACAACGGAGTAGTTTTATGTACCGCTTTAGGACGGTCAACGGAGGATTGTCTATGACACTGTTTACTTTAATAATTTGAAAATGTAGTATAAGTAGGTGAATTACATACCAGTTTCGAAAAACGCTTCCACTTCGATCAATGCACCACATATCTTGAATGCCTAGTAAGAGGCCTGCGAAATGTATGACAGTTTCGCCAAATTTTTATAACACGTAAAAAAGTTTTGCGTTAATTAGCTGAATGTAGACTTGCCAGGAAGATACATTGCTACACAGATTTCAGTACAATTTTTCTAATTGTTTTTGCTGATGTTACAGAACTAAACTCTAAGCAAATGTTCAAATTTGTGTGAATTCCTAAGGGACCAAACTGCTTAGGTCATCGGTCGCTAGACTTATACACTACTGAAACTAACTTATGCTAAGAACAACACACACACACACTCACACACACCACACACACACACACACACACACACACACACACACACACACACACACACACATGTTCGAGGGAGGACTCGATCCTCCGGCGGGAGGGAAACTTTAAGCATTCGAAATCAAATGGCCCAGAGCACTATGGGAGTTAACATCTGAGGTCATCAGTCCCCTAGAAGTTAGAACTGCTTAAACCTAACTAACCTAAGGACATCACACACATCCATGCCCGAAGCAGGATTCGAACCTGCGACCGTAGCAATCACGGGGTTCCGGACTGAAGCGCCTAGAACCGCTCGGCCACCGCGGCCGGCTTAACCATTCGAATGACGTGTATGTCGCCAGAAATCTCGAAGTGATCCCTAACCTCTCGTGACAGTGACTGGTCCCTCATTAAAACACTTTCTGCTCTATTTTATTATTACGTATTGACATCAATAATTTGTCATACGTTGCAGGAATTATGAGAATACTTTATGAAATCTCTCGGTGACGTGAATCTGATTTCAGTCAGCAAATTAACATGCAACAAATCGATCCCCTTTTTCAGCCATTTTACGACCAATTTCCTCTCTCTGTTGTTTTCTGTCGGGACAGCTAATACCCCGGTGATCACTTGTTATCGCAACCGCTCTCGCGGCACGCGGGCAGCCAGCGAGGCCGGCTGCTGTGCCCGCGGCGTGGGTGGCAATATGGTCCGCAGGCAGGTATAGTACGGTTTGTCGTGTAAGTAATTTCTAACATACACAGCACGAACACTTACAGAAAAAAATTAATTACTCGCATTTGTTAAGCTGGAAATTCCTCTGTTCATTGTTCAAGCATTTCTGGCGCCTACTTAGGAAACTGCTTATTACGCTCTTAAATTTCCTCTGAGAAATGGCAACAATTTTCTTTTAGTTTCATCTAAAATGTGTAGATTTGATTAGTACGGGCTTTCTTTTAATCGAAGGCCGTAAAATCGGGGTAACGCAGAGGGTGCAGGCTGTAAGATTTGTGTGCTACTTCGTACACAACGGCAAGAAGAGGTGGGCTGCAGAATGGTGCTGTAGCTGTTGTCCTATGGAAGCTGGATAGAAGCAGAAATGATTAGCGACCACATAAATACAGAAAATAGTAGTTTTACTTATAGCTTTCTCCAAGTTTGCAAAGATAATTTACGAAGGAATTAACAGCAATAAAATCCAGTTATTACAAAAAGCAACTAAAATGCGTTTATTCGGATATGCTGGAGGTGTGGCTCAGCAGTCGTGCGCCATTGGTTCCACCAGGCCCCCGTATGATCGCTGTCGGCGTCTGTCGGAAACGTGAGTTTCCAACGCCAACTGTGAGACACTGGTGAGGGTGGTATGGCTCTGTGATACGACAATCAGTGGTAACTCTACCTTGAAACAATTCGTGAATTTCCTGTAATGAGAATTTGGCTGTATGAGTCATCACGGAGTCCTGCTCTCAGTACGTTAGCCAATAAAGTGCCGCAAATTTAGCTCTCGCTGTTAATTGCATCCTGAAAAAAGATGAAGCCTATTATTATCTCAACACCACGCTCTCATAATGCACCAAGCTCCTATTTTTTTGATCATGCAGTGATACCTTGTGTATCACGTTAGGTTTTTCAGAACTCCAGTAACGCCTGGAATTAATGTATTCACTTAGATGTAACCATGATTTGTTCGAAAAGAAAGATGAGAGTCAATTTCTCTGTCATTCAGCCCATCCAAAATCTATCACAAAACTGCTGCCTTTTTGCAGGGTCAACCAGGTTAAGTTCTTTATATATATTTTGTCTTCTGACTGATTTGATGCGGTCCACCAAGAATACCTCTCCTGTGCTAACCTCTTCATCTCAGATCTCAGAGTACACTTGCAACCTACGTCCTCAATTATTTGCTGGATGTATTCGAATCTCTATCTTTATCTACAGTTTTTGCCCTGTGCAGCTCCCTCTAGTACCATGGAAGTCATTCCCTCATGTCTTAAGAGCTGTCCTATCATCCTGTCCCTTCTCCTTATCACATGTTCCTTTCCTGTCCGACTCTGCGCAGAACCACCTCATTCCTTACCTTATCAGTCCACCTAACTTTCAACATTCGTCTGTAGCACCACATATCAAATTCTTTGATTTCCTTCTATTCCGGTTTTCCCACAGTCCATGTTTCACTACCATACTATGCTGTACTCCAGACGTCCATTCTCAAAAAATTCTTCCTCAGTTTAACGCCGATATTTGGTATTAGTAGTTTTCCCTTAGACAGGAATGCCCTTTTTGCCGTTGCTAGTCTGCTTTTGATGTCCTCCTTGCTCCGTCCTTCATTGGTTATTTTACTGCCTAGGTAGCAGAATTCCTTAACTTCATTTACTTCGTGACCATCAATCCTGATGTTAAGTTTCTCGCTGTTCTCATTTCTGCAACTTCTCATTACCTTCGTCTTTCTTCGATTTACTCTCAATCCATACTCTGTACTCATTAGACTGGTCATTCCTTTCAACAGATCACGTAATTCTTCCTCACTTTCACTCAAGATAGCAATGTTATCAGCGAATCGTATCATTGATATCCTTTCACCTTGAATTTTAATTCCACTTCTGTACAGATTGAACGGTAGGTGCGAAAGGCTGCATCCTTGTCTTACACACTTTTTAATACGAGCACTTCCTTCTTGGTAGTCAATTCTTGTTATTCCCTCTTGGCTGTTGTACATATTGTATATGACCCGTCTCTCCCTATAGCTTACCCCTATTTTTTTGGAATTTCGAACATTTTGTACCATTTTACATTGTCGAACGCTTTTTGCAGGTCGAGAAGTCCTATGAACGTGTCTTGATTTTTCTTTAGTCTTGCTTCCATTATTAACGGCAATGTCAGAATTGCCTCTCTCGTGCCTTTACCTTTCCTATAGCCAAACTGATCGTTATCTAGCACATTCTCCATTTTCATTTTCTTTCTTCTTGTAAGCAACTTGGATGCATGAGCTGTTAAGCTGATTGCGCGATAATTTTCGCACATGTCAGCTCTTGCCCTCTTCGGAATTGTGTGGATGATATGATGGTATGTTGCCAGACTCATACATTCTACACACCAACGTGCATAGTCGTTTTGTTGCCCTTTCCCCCAATGATTTTAGAAATTACGATGGACTGTCATCTATCCCTTCTGCCTTAATTGATCTTAAGTCCTCCAAAGCTCTTTAAAATTCTAATACTGGGTTCCTTATCTCTTCTAAATCAACTCCTATTTCTTCTTCTATCACAGACAAATCTTCCCCCTCATAGAGGCTTCCAATGTATTCTTTCCACCTATCTGCTCTCTCCTCTGCATTTAACAGTGATACTCCCGTTGCACTCTTAATGTTATCACCCTTGCTTTTAATGTCACTGAAGATTGTTCTGACTTTCCAGTATCCTGAGTCTGTCCTTCCGACAATCGTTTCTTTTTCGATGTCTTCACATTTTTCCTGTAGCCGTTTCGTCTTAGCTCCACTGCATTTCCTATTTATTTCATTACTCAGCGACTTGCATTTATTCCTGAGTTTCCCGGAACATTTTTGTATTTCCTCCTTTCGTAGATCAATTGAAGTATTTCTTCTGTTACCCATGGTTTCTTCGCAGTTAGCTTCTTTGCAGCCATTTGAAGCGAGCCATAGGAAATTCGCATTTCCTGGGAAAGACTTCAAACTGATTTTCTAGGACACCTTTTCAAAGTGTGCCCAATGTTTGTTCTGTGAATGCTGTAAGTAGTTGTCTATATTACCTGTCAAGAAGACTTACTGTTTCACGAAATTTATGTATCAGTATTTGTAGTATTCCACTTAGGAACGTAAGCATCAGGAAATTCCTCTTGGAATAATGTCCTTACAGTATGCGCTGATTCTGTACACAAGTATGAATCATACCAAATATTCCTTAGCCAAACAAAGATGTACTACCTGCTCAACAGTTCTACACAAACAAAAGCCTCAGAGCGGAGAGATCGCAGCACCGCAAAAAGGGCCAACCAGGCGATCGCGTTTAATTGGTAACCTTGTGTAACTGCGGCACCCAATTTCTTTGGGTGACAGACATCTTAACCTGGTAAAACAGC
Organism: Schistocerca piceifrons; assembly: GCF_021461385.2. Classification (NCBI taxonomy): domain Eukaryota; kingdom Metazoa; phylum Arthropoda; class Insecta; order Orthoptera; family Acrididae; genus Schistocerca; species Schistocerca piceifrons. The sequence goes on from NC_060143.1 coordinate 511,857,237, forward strand.
GTTACCAACTGATAATATTGACAAGAATATTGGTGGTGTGTAAATTGCTTCAATACTCGTACGGTAACTGAAGAAAACTTCACAATCCAAGATCGCTAAAAAGTATTGTATTGGATGGCTGGTTTCGACAGAGCTACGCTGTCATCATCGCATTCTATGTTTTAAAATACTACAACATATGCCTGTCAATATATTTAAGGTTTGACAAACTAGTATTGTCAATAAATATTGGAAGTGTGCAGGCCGCTTTAAGCACCGCTTCCCTGACAGGAAGGGGCACTAGCCCCGGATCGAATACGCCCAGCGCATTAATGATGAGGTTCGATGCGCCAGAGAGCCTGGATACGGTTTTTAGGTGGTTTCCCACATCCCACTAGGTGAATACCAGGTTGGTACCCCTGTCCCACCTCAGCGACACAACGCCAACACTTAGACTATGTAGGACAAAGGCACAAGAATAAAAGAGTATTATCACTTACCGCATAACACGATTTGCAGTACAGTATGGTACTGTCTAGATGCTCATGTGGTTCCCGACACATGCTGACTGCATCGTGCCTGCGCTGGCAACAGTGACCAGCACTGGTGATAATGCCACAAACCAAATTATAATCGCCGGTTTGCTACTTAAATTTTCAGACTCTGCTTAAGACTTAGAAGGTAAAGAAAGTCAGTAATCTACATGCCAACTCGTCGGTCCATCCAGTGCAGCTATACGTGCCTACGAGTACACATCGTGGATGGTGGTTACCTTGCTAGTCAAGATGTAGCAGTGCCATTTCCTGCAGAGTGTCACATGCATTAGCTCTCCAGCCTTACACGTTTTACAGAATCCATTTGGTAACAAAATTTGATTGTTTTCGTTACTTGTAGCTGTATATATTAGAGTCATGGTGAAGTGCACATCATTTTGTCAATGGTGACAGTTCCTCTGATATTTCCCTTTTAAGTAAGACATTGCACGAAATTTGAAAAGTTCACAACGAAAAATAGGAGTCGCTATGATTTTGCATTTGGTGCATATGACAGCATATGTTACTGTGTATAAAATTGGCTAACATATTGAATTTTTCTTTAGACTTGGAAGGGAATCTCTATTTCCAATCTCGAGAAAGTGGATTTTATGCAGCACACAGATTTCTGGTAACGTGCACCAGTGATGAAGCCACAAGCGGTTTGAGAAAGGCAAATGAGATTTTGGCAAATGGTAGCACAGAAAAAGGAGAGTATTTTGTCATACTGCTAAGTAAGTGAAACTTCCTTATCTAATGCATTGTTCAAGTAATTATATATTTTCGATGAAATAATGTAATTTTTAAGGGCAATCGATAACTGGTGAAGTGAGAATTTACGGAAAAAATTACTTATTTTTACTACTTCACAATACTTATAATTTATTATATTTGGGCAATTATTGTCTTTATTAATTATTATTATTATTACTAATCATTATTATTCATCGCTTATTATGTTTACGTTCAGCGTTTCTTCACATAAATTAGATATAATAATAGAAGCACAAGAAGGAAAAAATTGGCTCAGTACTGAAACTTCTTTGTCTAACAAACGAGTAAGAACCTTCTTCTGGTGGTTCTTACTCATTGGTCTGAAGATGACCACATTTATGGTCGAAAGCGGTCATGGGAACAAATAATTTGTGATCAAGGCTGTTTTTGATGGTAAATATCTTTATTCTCGTTCCGTTAGTCTTTGAACAGGGCCTGTCAGGTGTACCATGACATCGGCGCGTTATCGAGACCTCCTTGTGCCTCATTTGATTCTTGCTTTGGAAGAACGCAACTGTGTGGAAATCATTGTTTTCATGCAAAATGGGGCAACACTTCACGTCGATCGCCTAGTGAAAGATCTATTTATGCAAACTTCTAAGCACTTGTTGTCTCCAGAGGTTTTCTAAATGCATGGCCTGCAAGATCACATGATGTGAATCCACGTGACTTTTGGCTCTGGGGGTATTTAAAAGAACGGGTTTACCAGGAATTCGTTCGGCCTCTACCTAATCTGAAGGCCAGTATACAGGAAGCGTTGCTGAGAGCAACTGTTGATCCGATCGTTTTACGGATGCAACATCTCGTCGACGTCTCCGTGCTCGTATTGAAAAAAATTGTGTAAGCGTCGGTTAATAATAAAATCGACAGTGCTCCTTTCTCACTTGTCTGACCAGTTCTGCCCACGCTCCTAACCCATTAGATGTCATAGCATTTCTATACGTCTGTCTTGCTATTCACAGCGCCAAGTTGGCACTAGGTGACCAAAATTGGAACTAAATGTTTTTAGAGCGCAAATCGGTTCAGCATTAACGCATTAGAATATCTACCAAGATTCACTACCATAAATAATTACAGTCCGCATTGGTTCTCTGCAACTAGCTACACTTTAATTATAATCATCCGGTGTCAGTGAACCGACATCTGCCACCTGCCCTACCAGCAACTAAGACTACGTGACCATCGCGTTTCATATTCCTAATTGTTGCTCGAAATATTGTTGTGCCCTGATCTATTCATTGCTATTGTTGTCATAGTATTCTACGCTTTTGAGCAAGTTCCCGTCTTTGCACCACAATGAAATCTTATCAAGATTTGTCTGGCTGTTTCTGCTGTTTTTTTTTTTTCAGATGTTACTTCATCTCGACAAACATTTTTTATGCTATCGATAACGCGTTAAGTTTTCGAGTTATTTTTACTTCAGAAAAAAGTGGTACAGCGTATGCTGCGAGTTTTTGAAATATCTGTTTTGCTGTACCAATGATGGAGAGAAAACTTTTGCGTGGACGCGGGAAAAATCATTTACTAGAGAGTTTGAGCATCTGATGCAAACTTACGAGGATAAGGCTCGAGGTCGAATTCAGAAGTGCTCGCCAATCAATTGAAGGTAACCGGAGAAGAGGAAGGCTCTCATATTCAGAAAATAAGGGATCCAGTATTTGGCAAACATTGCTCTCAGAGAACTTGTGAAAGAGGCTGAAATCTCAGCTAGATGGGGTCATGAGATTTTAAACGAAAAGCTTTTTATGTGTCGACGTTTATTCCTCATTTGTTGACCGAAGAATAAAAAACAGCCTCCAGTGAACTTTCGCAGGAACCGTATAAGCAAACTGATGATGATGTGACGTTGAGGCAAAGGATCGTCACAGGAAATAAGTGTTAGTTTAGCAGCTACGGCATTGAAATAAAAGTTTGTTGGTGATAGTTATTTAGTCAAGTATGTCCGTGCCCAAATAAGCAGTGTCAAAGAGGTCAACAGCTGTTTTATGTCAGTGTAATTGAATTGTGCATTTCGATTCGTTTTGCGTCGTGGACAGACAGTCAACCATCACAAAAGGACTACAGTATTCAGGAGACATCTCATGCTTTCTGAGTCATGGTAGAGCGCTACTCATACAGGTTTGTAAATTCTGCGTTTTGTCCCGAATATCAGATGGCTGTCCTCTTAAGACCACCCCATTCCTCTCACCTCACTGGACGCCAGCTATTTTTTTCCAAAATTGAACTTAGTCCTGAAAGAAGAGCGTCATTGCACTTTTTGAAAATTGCTCATAGGTATTACAGAACACTCAGAAAGAAGCTTTCAGGATTACACAGAAAATAGGAAATAAACCTGTGATACGCGTATACTTAAACGACGAGATAACTACGAATAAGACAGGGCCTAGACATCAAAAACTTCCTTTATTACTTGAAGATACTCCGTTGTCTAACATTCCCTACTTTATAATTTCTCACTGGGAGACAACGTGTATCAGGAACTTTATAGTAATATGAACACTGCCAATAAAAAAAAAAACGTTAATTCCGAGATCGAATAAAGGACCAATAATTCTAGAAATGTTTGTTTTCACCGGCCGGGGTGGCCGAGCGGTTCTAGGCACTAGAGTCTGGATTCGCGGGACCGCTAAGGTCGCAGGTTCGAATCCTGCCTCAGGCATGGATCTGTGTGATGTCCTTAGGTTAGTTAGGTTTAAGTAGTTCTAAGTTAAGTCCCATAGTGCTCAGAGCCATTTGAACAAATTTTTTTTTTTTTTTTTTTTGTCTTCGGACAAGATTTCATATACATGTAAGATAATTAATTGCGTATAAGACTGACAGTCTGTACACTGTAACTATATGTTTATCAGAATATTTATACACATGTGAATTCTTGATGATGAACTATAAGTGGAATAGAATAGCGGTATCTGAATGACTTATTATCAGAAAAATAATGATTGCAATACAAACTATAGGTGATTGGGAAACGAGACGTAACGAGGAAATCTTGAAAATATGAAGAAAAAATTTGAACATAGAATAATAACAATGATAATTTTGTGTGGGTCGAAGAGCTGGTACAAGTATCTTAACTACATGAAATTTCGGTGACCTGCATGCCTTAACCTACATTTGACATGAAATTCGAACCCGATGTCGTTTCTGGCAATTATTTCCATCATTGAGAAGTAACGGCTCTGGGTGAAAAGCAGACTGAAAATTCCGTGCTCCCACCGGGATTCGATCCTGCGACATTTCGATGTCCAGGCACGCGCTCTGCCGCTAAACCATCTGGCCCAACTGTCTAACAATAACAAATGACAGATTTTAAAACAATGATAACTTCACATCTCATTACTGGCAAGTAGCAATTACTTGTAAAAATTTACTAGTAGGTGGTCTTCGTGGTACACTACTGGCCATTAAAATTGCTACACCAGGAAGAAATGCAGATGATAAACGGATATTCATTGGACAAATATATTATACTAGAACTGACATGTGATTACATTTTCATTCAATTTGGGTGCATAGTTCCTGAGAAATCAGTACCCAGAACAACCACCTCTGGCCGTAATAACGGCCTTAATACGCCTGGGCATTGAATCAGACACAGCTTGGATGGCGCGTGTAGGTACAGCTGCCCATGGAGCTTCAACACGATACCAAAGTTCATCAAGAATAGTGACGCGTATTGTCACGGGCCAGTTGCTCGGCCACCATTGACCAGACGTTTTCGGTTGGTGAGAGATCTGGAGAATGTGCTGGCCAGGGCAGCAGTCGAATATTTTCTGTGTCCAGAAAGGCCCGTGCAGGACCTGCAACATGCGATCGTGCATTATCCTGCTGAAATGTAGGGCTTCACAGGGATCGAATGAAGGGTAGAGCCACGGGTCGTAACACATCTGAAATGTAACGTCCACTGTTCAGAGTGCCGTCAATGCGAACAAGAGGTGACCGAGATGTGTAACCAATGGCACCCCATACCATCACGCCGGGTGATACGCCAGTATCACGCTTCCAATGTGCGTTCACCGCGATGTCGCCAAATACGGATGCGACCACCATGATGCTGTAAACAGAACCTGGGATCATCCGAAAAAATGATGTTTTGCCGTTCGTGCACCCAGGTTCGTCGCTGAGTACACCATCGCAGGGGCTCCTGTCCGTGATGCAGCTTCTAGGGTAACCGCAGCCATGGTCTCCGAGCTGATATTCCATGCTGCTGCAAACGTCGTCGAACTGTTCGTGCAGATGGTTGTTGTCTTGCAAACGTCCCCATCTGTTGACTCAGGGATCGAGATGTGGCTGTACGATCCGTTACAGCCATGCAGATAAGATGCCTGTCACCTCGACTCTAGTGATAAGAGGCCGTTGGGATCCAGGACGGCGTTTCGTATAACCCTCCTGAACCCACCGATTCCATATTCTGCTAACAGTCACTGGATCTCGACCAACGCGAGCAGCAATGTCGCGATACGATAAACCGCAATCGCGATAGGCTACAATCCGACCTTTATCAAAGTCGGAAATGTGATGGTACGCATTTCTATTTCTTACACTAGGCATCACAAGAACGTTTCACCAGGCAACGCTGATCAACCGCTGTTTGTGTACGAGAAATCGGTTGGAAACTTTCCTCATTTCAGCACGTTGTAGGTGTCTCCACCGGCGCCAACCTTGTGTGAATGCTCTGAGAAGCTAATCATTTGCATATCAGAGCCTCTTCTTCCTGTCGGTTAAATTTCGCGTCTGTAGCACGTCATCTTCGTGGTGTAGCAATTTTAATGGCCAGTAGTGTAGTTCTATTGTTTTGACGAGCTTCCACGCCTGTGCTGGACGCAGTTGCAGGGCCGACCGTGCTATGATTCAGTGTGGGGGACACTTATGCAGACAGAGCAGGACCCAGCGAGGACGTGCAGTGGCTGTCAGAGTCGGCGAACTCTGTGAGGCAAGGGTGATGGATGGCGGCGGATGTGCAGTGTCACCGAGCCGCAGCTGCCGCAGTCAGGTGGGGAACGGAAGGAACTCTATGGCGAGTCCTTCCCACCGAGCTCCCACACGTAATTACACCCAACAGTCGTCCTCCTCTACAATGGCGAAAAGCCAATTCATCCCCCTGTAAAAAGCTCCTTTCATGCAAACTCAGCGTCGCGCTGTCTGCAGGACCGCTGCTTCCAGGGGCTGCGCGGCGAAGGGGCTGATGTGCCCTTCATGCGCTGACAGAACTGTGTAGCTAATGTAGCCGAAAGGTATATCCCAGCAGCAAATGCAACGCTGATGCCGTGTTACTTGACTTCTTGTGGCATTCGATACAGTGCCCCACTGTTGTTTAGTGAACAAAACATGGACTTAAGGAGTATTGGACCAAAGTTTTGGCTGTGACTGAGGACGTCTTAGTAGATGGAACGCAACACATCATTCTTACGGGAAGAAATCTTAATCTGTAAACATAATTTTGTGAGTATATAGATCCGCTTTCCATCTATGGACGAGACCAAAACGTTTATTACGTTTACAATACAAAGCTGTACCTGCATGGCGAGAAGCATTTTCAAGCAGTCACCTTGCGTAGCAGATTCGTAACGCTCCAGACTTCAAGTGTAGGAAGTCGCGCTGCACTGTGAGAATATCCTCAGCTACTTGAACAGTTGCATCTTGAGAGTTCTGCGTAGCGTGGGCGGGTGAATTTCAGCTGTTGATATTTATTATTACTGATACTGAAAAAGGTAATGCAGCAACTTTAAATAAGCATTACGTGAGACAGGTAATTTTGAGATATATCTGGCTAAAAACTGGTTATGAAAGATATTACTCCTAGTGTTTGTGAGCACATATATTAAACATTACAAATTTTTCAACTTCGGCATTCACAAGCCAAATGATCTTTTTTTGTTAAGACAATGAATCCTGCAGAATTTTATGGAGAGAAGAGGAGTGTTGTCGCTCGTGAGGCTGGCGGAGAGACTATTCCACGAGGGCCTCCGCAACTGATAGCACTAAGTACGTTGACCGGACCGGTACTATAGAAGAAACCTGAAGATTAGATGGGTAGATCACGTAACTAACGAGGAGGTATTGGAGAGAACTGGGGAGAAGAGAAATTTGTGGTACAATCTAACTAGAAGAAGGATCGGTTGGTAGGACACATTCTGGGGCATCAAGGGGTCACCAATTTAGTACTGGAGGGAAACGTCGTTGGGGGGGGGGGGGGGGGGGAGGGGAGTATAAAATCATAGAGAGAGACCAAGAGATGATTACATTAAGCAGATTCAGAATGATATAGGTTGCAGTAGTTACTTGGAGACGAATAGGCTTGCACAGGACAGAGTAGCAAGGAGAGCTGCATCAAATCAGTCTTTGAAAATCACAACAACAAAGTGATTCGATTCGATAAGAAGGCCAAAGAAAGTTCACCAAATAGACTTCCCTACAATTAGCTTTTGGGAGGAGTAGGTCTTTGAGATTCACTGATTGCATTATACAGAATCAATAACAGAAGGGACTGTCTATCCACATATAAGCGGAGACTACTTGGTCCGTTCAAAGCTGAAATAGCAATTGCCCTATGCAATATGAAGAAGAACATAATTGGAAGACAGGGGGGAGACCTTTTTCAAGTGTAGACACTCAGTACGCAATAATAAGAAAGTGAGGCATGGATCAAAGCCAGTTCCCCAAAAGGTTGTTTACCAGCGTGCTGGACATTAGCAGATTGTGGCTGAATAGGGAAGTAGATGCAAGATGACAAACAGCAAAAGAAGTCTATCAGTTATTTGCCAAAAGTGTAATTTTAATTTGTGCATTGTAAAGAAAAGGAATCGTTTTATGGACTTTCATAAAAAATAAAAAGTATGATAATCAAAAGTTTCAAATTCTTAAATATTTTCAAATGTCAGAAAAGCATATATGTAATTGTTCACAAGCCAACATGTAATTCTTCTGTTTTCTTGCATCCAATGTAATAAATATATCACACTGCAATATACGTATAATAAACGTGACTTAATGTATTTTTATCAATATATTATTGCCATCTTTAATTGGCTCAAACATAGCACTCAGAATTTTTCGTCTTTATTGTTTTATAATTCCGCCCATTAATGGTTAGCAGTGGGTTGAAGGCGTCGACTGCTTGTGCTGCCTTCTTTTAATTCTGCGCTCAAGCCCGACACGCGCTTTTCTTCAGTTTTCACGCCAATTCATCATAATCTACAAGACACTCCTACTCTTACGGGCTCACTTAGTATCTCTGGCCAGTCTCGCGTTATTTGTCTAGGATAGCTTACAGTCTTTGCCCTGCGAGAGCCAATTAGGGACCTTGCTACAAAATACGAGCTCAGACGTGTTTGAAACGGAGGGTACTCTTAGGCCGGCTTTGGCGTGTTGTGGACGTTTCAGTCACATTTTGCGGACTGGCAACACAAATCAGCTGCTTCAGTGCGCTGTTTCACACATTTGTCTGTGGTCGCTGTATGTTTTTGGGTTAATCAATGCATTTCACGTTCATCATAATCGCTTCTTACTGATCGTGTTACATCTGAATCATATATGCAATGTGTATTTGTTCACATTTTGACGAAAGTCCAGTTTCCTTTGAATGAGATCAGAACAACGTGGCCACATACATATGGAATAATCACACTTCAGAATACAATTTCTCTCTCTCAACTAAAGATATAAAGAGCAGTTTTATTACATTATTTCCTGGTGATGTGATATACTGACATGATTGATGATGTTTAGGGTGCTTCAAACCAGTTATCTTCACACACGCATACAGAATTTCTGAGTGTTAGAATATCTTTCTAGCACAATTTGGCTTGTGTATTTTCCTTACATTAAATTGTTTCCTTTGCCCGAGTTACTACTGTGTGCGTTTAAATCCTTACGCCATTACTGTGTTCCTCTATAGTATCTGATCCCTTTCTGTTTTTTCGCGACACTGTGAAAAGCATTTCCTTTATTTCGCCATGCGTTATGTTGATGCCTGTTGTAACATTTGGAGGTGTCAGGTACGTGGCGGAGTCACGGTTTGCTGATGCATTTTATGGTAGGTGCAAGGTTGAAAACCTTATATTCTGTAGTAACCATTATTAAGTTGCAAAAATAATTATCCTTATTAGAGATGATAGCTCTACTAACAAGGGAACCTCCCCATCGCACCCCCCTCAGATTTAGTTATAACTTGGCACAGTGGATAGGCCTTGATAAACCGAACACAGATCAATTGAGAAAACAGGAAGAAGTTGTGTGAAACTGTGAAAAAATAAGCAAAATCTACAAACTGAGTAGTCCATGGGTGAGATGTGCAACATCACGGAGTTCATGAGTTTAGGAGCGCCGTGGTCTCGTGGTAGCGTGAGCAGCTGCAGATGAAGAGGTCAGAGGTTCTTGGTTCAAGTCTTCCCATAAGTGAAACTTCTACTTTCTTTATTTTTGCATAGTTATTATCTGTCCGTTCGTTCATTGACGTCTCTGTTCACTGTAATAAGTTTAGTGTCTGTGTTTTGCGACCGCATCGTAAAACCGTGCGATTAGTAGACGAAAGGACGTGCCTCTCCAATGGGAACGGAAAACATTTGATCGCAAGGTCATAGGTCAACCGATTCCTCCACAGGAAAACACATCTGATATATTCTATACGACACTGGTGATGGCATGTGCGTCACATGACAGGAATATGTTGTCGACCGACCTAACTTGTACACTTGGCGAATGGGTAAAAAGACTCTTCTACCTTGCCCGATTTAGGTTTTCTTGTGGATGTGATAATTACTCCCAAAAAAGTGATGAAAACATAAGAGTTTGTCACATAAATTGGAAATAAAAAATTTAAATTTTCACTCGATTGAAGATTTGAACCAAGGACCTTTCGTTCCGCAGCAGCTCACGTTACCACGAGACCACAGAGCTCCTGCTGCCCCAGCGTCCTTGATGTTACCTATCTTCCCATGAACTACTCAGTTTGTATAGTTTGCTTATTTTTTCTCAGTTCCACACAACTTCTTCCTGTTTTCCCAATTGATCTGTGTTCAGTTTTTCAAGGCCTATCCACTGTGCCAACTTCTAACTAAATCTGAGGGGGGTGCGATGGGGAGGTTCCCTTGTAAGTGAATGAAGCTTGAAATCGGGTCCAGTTTCAGGCACCATCAACACCAGCAGCCGCTTTAGAGGCCAAGCTCAGAGTAGCGCCTTCGGGTGTAGATACCTTTCTATACAGGACACATCACAAGTACTAGCTGCCGCTTGCGGTGCCAAACTGAGATATCTATGCAGTGCGTATCACAGTTAGTGAAAGTGCATGAGAGGAAAGGTGGGAAGGTGGAGGAGGGACAAATGGTAAGTCGCTTGTGTCGAAAAATGTTTTCAAACCCATCCCGAATATAATTACCAATCTAGCTGCCCTTGAGTTATGATTCTATACAGACACACATAATAGCACAACGGATATTCTTTGAGATCTGAGATGATTTACTATTCACTGAATCTAACCTTTCAGCTATAACCATCAGCTAGATAACTCCCAATAGGAAGGGTAAGAGGAGAAGGTATACTCGAAAAGGCCGGGAGATATGGGAAGATTCCAGTTAGATTGTATCAAGGTCAGCCAGAGATTCCGGAACCGGATATTCCATTACAAGGCGTCCACAGGAGCAGATATGGACGCAGATCACAATTTAGCAATGATGAAGAGCTGGCTGAAGTTAAAGGGAGTAGTCAGGAAGAATCATTGAGCAAAGAAGAGGGATACGGAAGTACTAAGGAGTAGAGAGTGACGTTTGAATTCTCTGAGGCTGTAGACACTGCATCAGTGAATAGCTAAGTAGGCCAGTTGAAGAGAAATGGACATCTCTAAGAAAGGGCTGTCACCGAAGTTGGAAACGAAAACATAGGTTCAAGGAAGGTACCTGCGAGGAAACCACGGGGAACAGAAGAAATATTTCTGTTGTTCGACGAAAGATGGATGTATAAAAGTGTTCAGGGAAATTCAGAAATACAAGTCACTTAAAAGTGAAACGAACAAGAAGCACAGAGAAACTAAGGCGAAATGGCTGCATGAAAAGAGCGAAGAAATCTAAAAAGAAGTGGTGGTCTGAAGGCAGAAAAAAGTAAAAACAACCTTTGATGAAATTAAAAGCAAGGGTGGTAATATTAACAGTGAAACGGAAAGGTCACTGTTAAATGCAGAGGAGAGGGTGGGTAGGTGGAAAGCGTACAATAAGGCATCTCTGAGATGGAGCACTTGTATGATGACGTGATGGAGGAAGAAACAGGAGTCGACAGGGAAAAAAATATGGGATCCAGTTTAGAATTTAAAAGTGCTTTGGACGATTTAAGATCAGGTAAGGAGAAGGAATAGATAACATTCCATCGGAATTTCTAAAATTATTTGGGGAAGTGGCAACGAAACGACCATTCACATTGATGTGTAGAATATATGTGACTAGCGATATACAGTCAGACTTTCGGAAAAAGATCATCCACACAATTCCAAAGATAGCAAGAACCGACAAGTTCGAGAATTATTGCACAATCAGATTAACAGTTAAAGCGTCCAAACTGCGTCAATGGACCACTTAACTTTAGTCTCGAACTGAAGTGAATCCAATGTTTCAGAAGTTCTGCAACCGAATGTCGGAATTCTTCAGGTGACCTATACTGCATTATTCCTGAAGTACCTTTCACCATCATGAATAATGCTGAATTTTTTTCCATAAAGGTGCAGTGATGCATACTCGTTTCCATCAAAGGACCAGATGAATTCCATCAACGGAGCATTAGACGTATATCCGAAATTTTGTCACGAAATCGCTCTTATTCCATTATACGACGGCTGCTTGGATTTGAATACGCTCACACATTATAATTAAGAAAACAAAAGGATGGTTAAGTAGAAATTAAATTTAATATTAACGAAGGCTGTTGATTCTGAACATAAAAATAACTAAATTAGACCAATATTGAAGTTCAGTACAAATGTAAACTGATATTACGAAATTAAATGGAATTAGGCTACTTTATAAAATAATTTCCATGGAACCGGTACATTGAGGCCCACTTTACCATACACAAAAGTCTGAAAAAGAAAATCTAGGATCTGTTAGATCAAGACCTTTTGGCTTTGGGACAGGTAAAGGCACCAGAGAGTCAGTACTGACGTTATAGTTGATAATGGAAGAAATACTGAAGAAAAATCAAGACACGCTCGTAAGACTTATTGACGTGGCAAAAGCGTTCGCCAATATAAAATGGTGCAAGACGTTCGAAATTGTATGAGGAATAGGAAGAAACAACAGGGAGAGACGGGTAATATACAATATGTACAAGAATCAAGAGGGAACAATATGACTGGAAGACCAAGAACGAAGTCCACACATTAAAAAGGGTGTAAGACAGGGGCGTAGACTTTCGCTACTACTGTTCAATATGTATATCGAACAAGCTATGATGGAAATAAAGGAAAGGTTCATGAGTGGATTTAAAATTCAAGGTAAAAGGATATCAATGATAAGATTCACTGATGACATTGGTAGTCTCAGTGAAAGTGAAGAAGAATTACGAGTGTGCTGAATGGAATAAACAGTCTGACGAGTACAGAATGTGGACCGAGAGTAAATCGAAGAAAAATAAAAGTAATGAAAAGTAGCAGAAATGAAAAGAGAGTGAAACGTCATGTCAAAATTTGGAATCACGAAGTAGACGAAGCTAAGGAACTCTGCTGCCTAGGCAGCAAAATAAACAATGATGCACGGAGTAAGGAGAACAAAAAAAGCAGACTGGCTTTGGAAAAAGAGAATTCCTGGCCACGAGATGTCTACTAGTATCAAACATAGCCCTTAATTTGAGGAACAAATTTATGAGAATGTACGTTTGGAGCACAGCATTGTCCTGTAGCCTAACTGATAAGATAAGTATTGAGGAGGTTCTCCGCAAAATCGGCGGGGAAAGAATTATATGGAAGACACTGACAAGAAGGAACAGGATTATGAGACATTTGTTAAGACATCAGTGAATGACCGCCATGGTATTAGAAGGAGCTGCAGAGGACAAAATCTGTAGCGGAAGACAAACTGAAATAAATCCAGCAAGTAATACAATTAGTTATGTATCTCAGCCACTACTGAATGTAATGGTACTTTACAGAGGATCGTCTTTGCCTGTTTGAAATATAAATGTTCCTTCATGATTTTCTTCCCTTTCGTATTAATCACTGTGATACTGTGTTAGTACTGGAAGTCCTGTATCTGACTACTGATTGTGGGGTTGTGAACCTTCACTATGTCAACTTAGATGTTGTGTGAGCCTAAAAGAAACATGAAATATTGTTTCACCTGATCTGCTTTCACCTTACGTTCTGTGATGAAGGTCTGTGACCTAAACCAGCAGACATACAGGTTAATAATAAACAGCGGATGGTCAATAATCTGCACTTTTCAAGTATTTAACGGCAGCTTGTTATAACTTAACAAAAATTTAAATATATAGCAAGTCCCCTCTACAAACTGCAAAAGCATATAATAAAAGATCCGGTGGGTAATGTGAAACGCTCCATGAGGTTACTTGTTGACGGTGTTCTTGTCTCTAGGAAAACCGTTCCGACAAAAGACTTCAGCGAAATGAAGGAATGCATGAAGAGGACCGATGGTTGGTGCTTTTAAATATGCATAGTATTACTGCTTACTTACGCTGTTGATGATAAGTATCTGAAAACATTTGTTTATGAGTCATCAGTCTTCTGACTGGTAAGACGACGTCTGCCATGATTGCCTCTCCGATGCCAACCTCTGCAACTCAGAGTAGCACCTATAATCTACGTCCTCAATTATTTGCTCTATATATTCCAATCTCTGCCATCCTTTGCAGTTTTTACCCTTTGCAGCTCACTCTAGTACCACAGCATTTATTCCCTGATGTCTTAACAAGTTTCCTACCGTCTTGTCTCTTCTTCTTGTCAGTGTTTTCCATATTTCCTTTATTCACCTCGTCATTCCTTACCTTATCAGTCCAACTAATTTTCAACATTCTTCTGCAGCGGCACATCTCAAATGCTTCGATTCTCTTCTTTTCTGGTTTTCCCATAATCCATGTTTCACTACCATAGAATCCTGTGTTCCAAACGTACATTCTCAGAAATTTCTGCCTCAAATTAAGACCTATGTTTGATACTAGTAGACTTCTCTTGGCCAGGAACGGCTTTTTTTCCCTCAGTGCTAGTCTGCTTTTGATGTCCTCCATGCTCCGACCCACACTGGTTATTTTGCTGCCTGGGTAGCAGAATTCCTTAACTTCATCTACTTCCTGACCATCAATCCTGTTATTAGGTTACTCGCTATTCTCGTTTCTGCTACTCCTCATTACTTTCGTCTTTCTTCGATTTACTCTCAATCCATATTGCGTACTAAGACTATTCATTCCCTTCAGTACATCCTGTATTTCTTCTTCACTTTCATTGACGACAGCAATGTCATCAACGAATCTTATCATTGATTTCTTTTCACCCTGAATTTTAATTCCACTCTTGAACATTTCCTTTATTTCCGTCATTGCTTCTTCGATGTATACGTTGAACAGAAAGGACGAAAGACTACATCCCTGCCTTTCACCCTTTTTAGTCCGAGCGCATCATTACACGCTTTCACTCTTATTTTTCCCTCTTGGTTCTTGTACATACTGTATATTACCTGTCTTTCCCTAAAACTTACCTCTATTTTTCTCAGAAATTCGTACAACTCCCGCCATTTTGTACTGTCGAACACTTTTTCCAGGTCGACATATTCACTGAACGTGTATTGATTTTTCTTCATTCTTGCAGCCATTGTCAACCGCAACGCAAGAACTACCTCTCTGGTGCCTTCACTTTCCCTAGAGCCCAACTGATCATCTAACACATCCTCAGTTTTGTTTTGCATTCTTCTGTATATTATTCTTGTCAACAACTTGGATGCATGAATTGTTAAGCTGATAGTGCGATAAATGGCGCACTTGCCAGCTCTTGCAATCTTCGGAATTGTGTGGATGATATTTTTCCTTGTGATGGAATGTTATCTATCCCTTCCGTCTTATACGATCTTAAGTCTTCCAAAGCTCTTTTAAATGCTGATTCTATTACTGCATCCCTGTCGACTTCTATCGTGTGGTCACACGATCTTCCAGTTCATAGAGGCTCTCTCCTCTGCATTTAACATTGGAGGTCCCGTTGCACTCTTAATGTTACCGCTCTTTGCTTCTAATTCCACCGAAGGTTGTTTTGACTTTTCTATATGTTGAGTCAATCCTTCCGATAATCATTTCTTTTTTCGATTTCTTCATGTTCTTCATGCAGCCATTTCACCTTAGCTTCCCTGCCCTTCCTGTTTATTTCGTTTCTAAGTGACCTGTATTTGTGTATTCTTGAATTTCCCTAAGCATTTTTGTAATTCCTCCCTTCATCTATCAGATGAAGTATTTCTTCTGTTACCCATTGTTTCTTCGCAGTTACCTTCTTTCTACCTATGTTTATCTTTCCGACTTCTGGGAATACCCTTTTGAGAGACGTGCAGTCCTCGTCAACTGAAATACCTACTTAGCTATTCCTTATCGCACTATCTATAGCCTTTGAGAATTTCAAGCGTCTCTCTTCGTTTCTTAGTGCTCCCATTCCACTTCTTAGCGCATTAATTCTTGCTGACTAGTCTCTCAGACTTCAGACAACTTTTCATCACTACTAAATTGTGATCTGAGTCTGTACAATGACCGCAAAATACTCCTATCGAGAATAACTGTCGCCAGAGAGTTTAAGTAGAATTATCATATAAAACTAATTATAGAAAAAGGCGATGCCAATCAGCATATTGGAAGTCTCTTAGGGAAACGTAAATTATGTACTCCAGAACTGGCGTACAGATTACTTCTTTGATCAGTTCTTGAGTATTTTTCGTCCTTTAGCCCTTACCGGGTTGAATTAATGGAAGAGTTAGATAAGAACATATGAAAAGCTTCGCGTTTCGTCACGAGTTCGCTTAGAATTATAGGGAGTCTTACGGATTTGCTCAACAAACTCCAAATACTATAGTTTTAACTTTAAAATTCCATGACTGAATATTCCAAGAAGAGGCGGATAACATAATATTGTCTTCAAAACACGTATTGCGAAATGACCAGACCGGAAAAATCTGAGGAATTGGAAGCCTTTTTCCCGCGCACGAGATGTACTCTCAGGCTTGATGAGATTTGATATACATTTCACTATCAGTACATTGTTTGCTTTTCCTTTCGTTGTTACTTCAATTTCACAACGTGCATCTGAAAACGGATTTAGACTTCTATCCAAGGTATTGTACGAAGTAAAACTTTATTTTATGTTTCTCTTCTTACAATAAAAAATTAAGCATGTACTTGTGCCGTGTTGAGCGGCATGTTTGTCTTGCCCACAGCCATGGAGTCATACGGCGTCGTCATAATTAATTTACGGCTACTCACAGAGGTCCAGTGTGGGCTGTAATTTTCGTATGGCAGCGAGGCTACTTAGATATGCTAATTTGTTAATGTGGAACCGATTTGCGCTGGAAAAAAGTAGTTCTAATTTTGCACCCAGGTACAAATATGACGCTGTATAGCATCTCGTAGATGTCGTTGGCAATCATATTGAAAAAACTTTGTGAGCGGCACTGTATAATCAAATCAACGTTGTGCCTTTCTCAGTTGTTTAACCTTGTTTAACCCACAATATGTTTCGTGTTTCCTCGATACCATAAACTGGCGTATTTTACAGTACCAGTTTCCCCTTAGCATACCGACTCACTCACTATGCAGAGATACAGTTCCCACACTACCATTTACTCAGATAATAGACGTAACTATATTTATTTATCATATTAATTCACATCCTCGCCTTCATTCTCACTTATAAATAAACATATTAAATTAACTATAATTAATAAAAGATGTAATATTCACAAGCAATAAAATTTGGTTTCCAAAGCACATAATTTTGACTGCTTATGATTTAACTATCTGTACGAGACTGACATCCCTTGCCTATGGCTGTAACTGTTAGCAATTGCTGGAGTGCAAGAGTACATCCGTTGTGATAGAAACGTGGCACGTCTAGGGCTGAAGCTATTTGCTATCGTTAAGCTACTGTAGGTGTGATGCAAATTTTTAATAATTATACTAAATCGTATTATTTCAAAATTCTGGAAACTAATAAAATGAAATACATTATGCTAAGTTCAGATATGGCAGTTATAAAATTAACTGAGACTATAGTGTAATAAAATCTCATTTTTGTTCAATATTCTTTACAAAATCAAGTTATATACAAGTTCTCGTTCCAACAACAAATTTACTTCTGTTTTCAGAACACTTGAAATTATTTAAAGTATCCATTCCCGACTCATATTGGCACTAGAGTTGTGTCCTACACTTCGAATTATTTTCTTAGATTTCATGGCACTTTATTCATATGGTGTCCATAAAAATCCACCCTTACTTTAGTCCAGACTTCAGCTACATATCGATTTTCCTGCAAACATAGTTTAGTTTAAGACTACTAACTTATATGGAACCTGCCTGAAAGATATTATTAGAACATATCCTTTCTCTAAATTTACCATGTTTTTACACTATTACTTATATATTTTTAAAATATTATACTAGTTATCCTCAACGAAAGTAAATTAACAGAGAAATTCCTCTAACTGGTGATTAAATTGGCACAGACTGAAGCTACAGTACTTGGAAAAACTATTATTCTTTTCAAAATGAGAAAAACCCACAGTTTTAGCGAAAATTCGTTGCTAGTGAAAACATCTTCTAATTTACCTAACTGATTAAAATTGTTTTTCTGATATAGGTCTGTCAAAATTTTTCAAAAAGTCGTAAATCTAGCACCAATAACTTTTTGCGAGATTCACTTCATAAATTGGTTACCAATTGTTTTACCACTTTTTCCCCAAAGCTTATGTACAGTCACATATATTACAGTGGGGTCACGACGCTTTTCACACTGTTTACTATAAAAGAATATATATTATATCGGGAATCATGAACTTATTTACAAAATTCTTCATATCATTTTCTTTCATTCTTAGTCTCCCACACTTCAAGATCAGGAATGTTATTTCAATATTAGGATATTTATTATGTATTCTCTTTGAAACATCTACATTGTCTACTGTTGAACATCTTACGTCAGTCCACCATATAATTCTCAAGTTAACCCCATTATTAGTTTTCTTATACTAATTACTTCATTTTATAGATCACATCCAGTAAAATTACAAAACTACTTCAAGATCGTTCCATAAAAACACGGGAGAACTGCCGGATATCAGTAACGTCCCGCCACGATATTTCGGCGCAGAGTCTTCTGACCATCTTCGGGTGAATGCCACTGTAGTAGTACTGACGAGTACGCGCTGAGCTCCGCTATTTAAAGCCTTCTGAGGTGACATTGCGCATGCGCTGCTCAGCGTGCGCGTTCATAACGGCTCCGTGCGCTGCGCCTCGCGCCCTCCACTGTGGAAGCCTGGCGTATCGGTATCAGGCCGATTTCCATCTTTATGCAGATAAAGGGACAAGGAAAGAAAGAGGAGAAAGACTAATTGAGTTCTGTAACAAGTTTCAGCTAGTAATAGCGAATACCCTGTTCAAGAATCACAAGAGGAGGAGGTATACTTGGAAAAGGCCATGAGATACGGGAAGATTTCAATTAGATTACATCATGGTCAGACAGAGATTCCGAAATCAGATACTGGATTTTAAGGCGTACCCAGGAGCAGATATAGACTCAGATCACAATATAGTAGTGATGAAGAGTAGGCTGAAGTTCAAGACATTAGTCAGGAAGAATCAATACTCAAAGAAGTGGGATACGGAAGTACTAAGGAATGACGAGATACGTTTGAAGTTCTCTAACGCTATGGATACAGCAATAAGAAATAGCGCAGTAGGCAGTACAGTTGAAGAGGAATGGACATCTCTAAAAAGGGCCATCACAGAAGTTGGGAAGGAAAACATAGGTACAAAGAAGGTAGCTGCGAAGAAACCATGGGTAACAGAAGAAATACTTCAGTTGATTTATGAAAGGAGGAAGTACAAACATGTTCCGGGAAAATCAGGAATACAGAAATACAAATCGCTGAGGAATGAAATAAATAGGAAGTGCAGGGAAGCTAAGACGAAATGGCTGCAGGAAAAATGTGAAGACATCCAAAAAGATATGATTGTCGGAAGGACAGACTCAGCATACAGGAAAGTCAAAACAACCTTTGGTGACATTAAAAGCAACGGTGGTAACATTAAGAGTGCAACGGGAATTCCACTGTTAAATGCAGAGGAGAGAGCAGATAGGTGGAAAGAATACATTGAAAGCCTCTATGAGGGTGAAGATTTGTCTGATGTGATAGAAGAAGAAACAGGAGTCGATTTAGAAGAGATAGGGGATCCAGTATTAGAATCGGAATTTAAAAAAGCTTTGGAGGACTTACGGTCAAATAAGGCAGAAGGGATAGATAACATTCCATCAGAATTTCTAAAATCATTGGGGGAAGTGGCAACAAAACGACTATTCACGTTGGTGTGTAGAATATATGAGTCTGGCGATATACCATTTGACTTTCGGAAAAGCATCATCCACACAATTCCGAAGACGGCAAGAGCTGACAAGTGCGAGAATTATCGCACAATCAGCTTAACGGCTCATTCAACGAAGCTGCTTACAAGAATAATATACAGAAGAATGGAAAAGAAAATTGAGAATGCGCTAGGTGACGATCAGTTTGGCTTTAGGAAAAGTCAAGGGACGAGAGAGGCAATTCTGAAGTTACGGCTAATAATGGAAGCACGGCTAAAGAAAAATCAAGACACTTTCATAGGATTTGTCGACCTGGAAAAAGCGTTCGACAATATAAAATGGTGCAAGCTGTTCGAGATTCTGAAAAAAGTAGGGGTAAGCTATAGGGGGAGACGGGTCATATACAATATGTACAACAACCAAGAGGGAATAATAAGAGTGGACGATCAAGAACGAAGTGCTCGTATTAAGAAGGGTGTAAGACAAGGCTGTAGCCTTTCGCCCCTACTCTTCAATCTGTACATCGAGGAAGCAATGATGGAAATGAAAGAAAGGTTCAGGAGTGTAATTAAAATACGAGGTGAAAGGATATCAATGATACGATTCGCTGATGACATTGCTATCCTGAGTGAAAGTGAAGAAGAATTAAATGATCTGCTGAACGGAATGAACAGTCTAATGAGTACACAGTATGGTTTGAGAGTAAATCGGAGAAAGACGAAGGTAATGAGAAGTAGTAGAAATGAGAACAGCGAGAAACTTAACATCAGGACTGATGGTCACGAAGTCAATGAAGTTAAGGAATTCTGCTACCTAGGCAGTAAAATAACCAATGACGGACGGAGCAAGGAGGACATCAAAAGCAGACTCGCTATGGCAAAAAAGGCATTTCTTGCCAAGAGAAGTCTACTAATATCAAATACCGGCCTTAATTTGAGGAAGAAATTTCTGAGGATGTTCGTCTGGAGTACAGCATTGTATGGTAGTGAAACATGGACTGTGGGAAAAGCGGAAGAGAAGAGAATCGAAGCATTTGAGATGTGGTGCTATAGACGAATGTTGAAAATTAGGTGGACTGATAAGGTAAGGAACGAGGAGGTTCCACGCAGAATCGGAGAGGAAAGGAATATGTGGTAAACACTGATAAGGAGAAGGGACAGGATGATAGGACATCTGCTAAGACATGAGGGAATTTCCATGGTACTAGAGGGAGCTGTAGAGGGCAAAAACTGTAGAGGAAGACAGAGATTGGAATACGTCAAGCAAATAATTGAGGATGTAGGTTGCAAGTGCTACTCTGAGATGAAGAGGTTAGCACAGGAAAGGAATTCGTGGCGGGCCGCATCAAACCAGTCAGTAGACTGATGACCAAAAAAAAAAAAAAAGGCAGATAACTACGTCGACTACGAAGTTTCTCTATAACAGGATTCCAAGCAGAGTTTAGCTGATAACCGCTATCTCCACTGATGAGAGTCTCGTAGTCAGACAATCTTATTTCCACAGATTCATTGATAATCGAGCTCCAAAACTTTGATGTATGGGCCAAAATTTTTGTGTCGTTGTAATTCATGGAATGGTCTGTGGAAATACAATGTTCGGCGATTGCGGACTTGGTGGGTTGGACAAGGCGAGTATGCCGTTGGTGTTCCACAGTGCGTTCCTGCACAGTTCGTGTTGTTTGCCCTAAATATGATTTTCCGCATTCACACGGAATTTTGTAAACACCTAGTTTACGCAGGCCCAGGTCGTCTCTAACGGATCCCACCAGTGATGAAATTTTGGAAGGAGGGCGAAAGATGACTCTCACTTGATGCTTTCTCAATATTCTGCCTATCTGTGAAGAAATATTCCCAATAAATGGAAGATAAACAGTCGACCTGAAGGCCTCTTCCTCTTCCTTGTTCCGTCGTTTGTAGGTCTTCATCACTCTGTTCACTTGCCTCGGTGAAAAGCCATTCTTCAAAAATACTTTTTGCAGGTGTTCCAGTTCCGCTTGAAGACTGTCGGCGTCAGAGATAGTATGGGCACGGCGGATCAAGGTTTTGAGAACGCCCATTGTTTGTGCTGGATGGTGGCAACTAGTAGCTTGTAGGTACAGGTCTGTATGAGTGGGCTTTCTGTACACCGAGTGACCAAGTGTGCCATCACTCTTCCGTCGCACCAAGACGTCTAAAAATGGCAGACAACCATCTTTCTCTATCTCCATGGTAAACTTTATGTTTACATGTATGGAGTTCATGAGACGTAAAAATTCTTGGAGACGTTCCAGACCATGAGGCCACACTATAAAAGTGTCGTCAACGTACCGCCAGGCTTTCACAGTGGAGGGCGCGAGGCGCAGCGCTCGGAGCCGTTATGAACGCGCACTCTGAGCAGCGCATGCGCAATGTCACCTCAGAAGGCTTTAAATAGCGGAGCTCAGCGCGTACTCGCTGCTGGTGCCAGCCCGCCCCGATGGGGAATTGAAATACAATAAAGAAAAAAAAAAAGCATACTCGCCAGTACTACTACAGTGGCACTCACCCGAAGATGGCCAGAAGACTCTGCGCCGAAATATCGTGGCAGGACGTTACTGATATCCGGCAGTTCTCCCGTGTTTTTATGGAACAATCAGTACACCGGGAAAGCTTTAAACATACTTCAAGATCTTTTATCTATTTTTCATCATGACAATGTATCCCTCTGCAGTTAGTTACCTTTCTCTCATTAGTTTTCATACGCTATTTAGTTTCCGTTATTAGTCATATTTTACATCAAATGGTTCAAATGGCTCTGAGCACTATTGGACTTAACTTCTGAGGTCATCAGTGCCCTAGAACTTAGAACTACTTAAGCCTAACTAACCTAAGGACATCACACGCATCCATGTCCGAGGCAGGATTCGAAACTGCGACTGTAGCGGTCGTGCGGTTCCAGACTGTAGCGCCTAGAACCGCTCGGCCACACCGGCCGGCATTTTACATCAATATTCCAAAAGTTATTAATCATGATTCTTCACAACACACTCTTTCACAAATAGTCACCTTATTCCACTACTAATTATTTTTATTATTAACGATATTTGGAACTGTTCATGTCACTACTTCAATATATGTTGCCTGTTTTTCAACACAACGACACACTCTTATACAACATTATTTTTTCACCAGCTACATTCTTTATTTATTTATTTATATTGTCCAAAAGCTAGTTACTATTTTCTCTCTTAGTTTCATTGCACTTTTGCAACTGCTAAATTCAATACTATAACACCCACTAATAATTCTACTTTTCTCTTGATAGCGAAGAAGATTAAAGATAATAGATACAGTTCAGAATGACGGAAGAGGAAGAACGACAATAAGAAAGGAAAATTACGGAATATTGTCAATAACTCAAGTGTCTGGTGACATTGACTAACCTACCGTTACAAAGAGTGCAATGGCCTCAGAGGTCATTAACCCCCAGCTCATACTCTTTATGTATATATCTCTTTGGATCAATAATATTTCATAACATTAACGGCTTTCCCGATTTTCAATATTCCAAACTAATCAAAAATAGCTGGAAATTGCACCAGATCAGACAATACAGGGATTATTCCATACATCAACTCATATGGAACAAAGAAAGTTGCTACATGCTTAATATTGTTAACTACTTCCTCAAAGTATCCTAAATATTGTGACCATGCAGCATGTCTTCCATGGCAATATGTTCGACATAATCTGCTCTTTCATAATTCGTTCACACATATTACCTTGGAAAAAACTTGCTGAAATTTTGACATGTTCAATATTTCTATTTTCCAAACATTCTTTAAACACTTTCAAGACACACTGAGGAACATTGTCTAATAATATGGCTTTGGTACACCCATTGTAACAAAGCAATTTTCTGTAGTTTGCTCTCCAGTACCTTCACATTGGATTTTTTAACAAGGCACATTTTAACACGCTTGATAAATCAGTCTACCAGCACAAAAACATTTTCACATCCCTCTGTAGATATGGTAACAGCCAAAAAAGATTGGCACTGACTAAGTCAAGTTTGTTTTGTGGCTCTACAATATATGTTTGGCCTCGTATTATTTGATTACTGGCTCCACCTTTTTAGCGTTTGCCACCCATTTCTACTCTTTTTTGTAGATATTGTCACATGTTGTTAAATATGACCTTTGAGCTTTGCTATACATTTCCATGCTCCATAGTGCCCAAACTTTTTGTGTATGTAGTTAGTAAATAAATAAATCGATATGTTGCCCAGTAAAGTAAATTTTCCGTTGGCTTTCACTTTCCTTTCTACCTCTGAACAAGATTCCTCCGAATAATATTTAGCAACTTTTAGATATGCAGGATCGCTTAAATCACTTCGAACTAACTTAAGATTAACTTTCTGATTTTTCTCCTGCCATAATTCCTTGCGTATCCTTTAAGTTGACCTTTCTCATCTATTTTAAGCACTGTAGGAAAAATGTGTACTCCTTCCTAATACAACAACGGGTTTTTATTTTCACCACTTTCCTCTACTCTCCTAGATAAAGCATCTCCAACTACATTTTCTGACCCTTTGATGAATTTAATTTCAATATCATATCGTCGTAAATATTAACTCCACCTTTGTTATTGTTGGGTGCTTGAGTTTACATGCTTGTAAGAAAGCCATTGCCCTGTGATCGCTATAAGGCGATCACTTTGCGTCCCAACAAATGAAGACCTCCTTCAAAGACGGTTGTGTATCATAATATTGGCAAAATTGAGTTTTCACTATAATAAAGTGTTACATTACACGAGACGTCCTACCATAGCAATATATTTCTTTCTTTCTGTTTATAAGTTGAGCTGTTTGTAGCTGTAAAGTTGACCATCCTGGAAAAACGTCGTATATCAATGAAAACGGCAGGTGTGGTCAATGTAAGTTTCACTTCAAAGGATATTGTATCTTTAAATAAAAGCGTAGAAAGGAAAATAAATCGATGAAACTGGAAGCCGAATGTCTAGAAAAGTAGGAGGAACAATGGCATATTTTATATTTCTGCAGCTACAAAAACATGGCTGAAGAATGTGTATCTAATGTGGAATGTGCAGGAACGTTGTATATCATCATAACTTAAAAATTACACATTACAGTAATTTGCTTGGTGCGGACGTTGGTTCCGGCAGATCGACAACGGGACGGTGACACTTTTATCCTACTACCTTGTTTTGACTGGATATTTTACAGCAGTAGAGCAAAAGTTGTCTCGAGACATAGCATTTTGTCCTGGGACTGAAAGTCGGCGTTAATCGGAAAAAGAATAATAATTTATGTCATGATTATTTATGAACGGATTTATAATTTTTTGTTTAAGTACATCTTGCATCATAAACGAAATGAGCCAGAATTGCTTTGTTGCTGTCAATGTTCCTGCAGGAATTAGGAAGGGCGATCCAAACTTGAAAATTTCTAGTTACATGCCTGAGCATCAATGCAGATGATCCAAATTCAAGGTATCTCAGCCATATTGTCATTCACTCTTGGGTACGTAAGTCTCTGCTATTTTATAGATGGGTGTCAGGAAAATATTCTCGCACTCGAAGCAGAACGTTGGAGATTCATATTTCGTGAAAAGTTCTCGCAGCAATAAAAAATACCTTTTTTTAAAAAAAAATGATTGCCAACCCAACTTACGTATCGTATTTGTGCCACTCTCCCCCTATACCGTTATAACACAAAACGAATTATTCTGTTTTCAACTTTTTCAATGTCTCCGTCAATACTAAATTCCTTTTTTGTATAAAGAGCTTCTTGCTCTACCGGCAGAGAAAATGCGAGACTTGTGGATATGTGTAAATACCTTGATGTAGGCTACAGGGAATTTTATGTGTAGTTAACTTCTGAGTGAGCAGTTCCGTTTATTTTTCCTCTCTTTAATTTTTTCTGTGTGACTGTTTCTATTTCTGTATAACTAGTTCTTCTTTTAGGTTGGAGGTTACATGAATGAACTATATTATTTCAATGTGGCAGGTAATATATTCAGTTAATACTTTCCAATATTTTTGCCACTGTAAGATAAAATTATATTTTCTTGATTCACTAGGTTATTCCATAATGCACAGAATGAAGCAAAATTCTGTATACATCCCTATAAAAGACGAACGGTGTGAAGAATCATAATGGCGTCTAATATGGGGTGTTTGTACATGGGGGGGGGGGGGACAACTTACACGAGATAAGGTGACAGCGGCAGCTATCTTATAATCCGCCGTCTTGGATTAGGTTATGTGTTTCAAATGGAAAAGGGGTCATGTGGTACATCATTTTCAGCTGACTCTTTCACAGAAGTACACATGTGAAATCTGTTTTACGCTATCTTTATTTGTGCAGAAGTTATGACATGCTAAAGTTAGAAATTGAGAGAATGTGATCAATTCTATTTATTGTTGCAGGTTGTAAGACGTATGCTTTGCCGGCGATGGGCGAGGCATGACAGAATCTCTGACCAGAGAGTAGTTTATCATTAGTTCTTGCTTGTCGCTAGTCTGCGCTTGACTGCGCGAGTGGACAGTAGTAGTCGGTAGTAGTCTGCGTGAGTCGGCGGGAGTCGGCATGCGTCGGGCGAGCAGAGCGCACAGCCGACGCATGCCGACTCCCGCCGACTCACGCAGACTACTACCGACTACTACTGTCCACTCGCGCAGTCAAGCGCAGACTAGCGACAAGCAAGAACTAATGATAAACTACTCTCTGGTCAGAGATTCTGTCATGCCTCGCCCATCGCCGGCAAAGCATACGTCTTACAAGGTTGTTCACAATGGCACTTGCACAACAGGAACGCATTGAAATTGTGTTAATGAGCGGTGGGCAAATTACCAGAGTGATTGCTGCTGATTTCAGCTGCCGGCATCCTAAGAGAAATGTCCTTTCACATAAGTATCCAAGTTATTGGACAAATTTAGTACATCAGGTTCTGTGGTGGACAAGAACAGCCGTCGACGAGGAGACTGGAACAGTCGTTTGTGAAAAGTCCACATCGTGATACGTGTCAGTTATCAGCACTATCCGGTGTCAGTCAGCGTTCTGTCCTGCGTGTGTTGCACACACATCACTGGCACCTGTACAAGTTACAGCTGCAGCATCATTCTCAGAAGATGACACTGATTGGTGAATGCGGTTTGCAGAATGGGTTCTGGATCAGTGTAACAGGAATCCATACTTCATACGACAGGTGTTGTTCGGTGACGAAGCTAATTTTTATGCGTAAGGAGAAGTAAGCAAACAGAATTATCCTTACAGGTCGGATGCAAACCCCTCGCGGGTGGATACCTGTATAGGTGATTGTGGTGAAAAAGTGATGGTTTGGTGTGGGATTTGGGACACAAAGATGGAAGATTGAGTGTTCGTTGATGGAGCCTTGAATAGGGAGAGGTATCTTAACGTGCTTCATGATTATGTGCTTCCAACTCTGTTGAGACTCCAGGGCGATTTCCCAACCTTCTTCATCCAAGAAGACAGTACCCCCACCCCTAAGCTATTGATGTCAAACAGTTTCAGGATAACATTGTGGAGGTTACTGGATAGGTAGGAGGGGTGCTATCGAATGGCCACCACGGTCCCCTGGTCTTACACCTCTTGACTTTTATCTGTGAGAACGTTCGAAATCAGTTGTATATGAGGTAAAAATCAACAATGTAGGCCATCTTTGCCGGCGTATTGAGGAGGCGTGTGCCTATCACATGCTGTGACGCCGACTCTGTAAAGTACCTTATACTTTAACAGGTCACAACTCCTACACAAATAAAGATATCTTAACAGACTTCATATGTGTATACCTGGGAAAGAGGCAGTTCCAAATGATGTGCCACATGAACCCCTTCCCATCTGAAACACCTAACTCAAATCCAGATGGTCGCCTCTGTCGTCTTAGCTCCTGCAAGACGCATCCCGACCTCCAGACACCCCATACTCAACGCCAGTATGATCTTCACACCGTTCGACTTTCGCAGGGGTGTGTCCACATTTTGGCCTCAACCTCTACTTTTACAGCACATGCAGCGTTCTTACACGGAAAGCTACATAAAACTTAAGATAACTTTCTAAACACATAATACATGTTGCTGTTCTGTAATACATACTGTGTCACTTGATCTCACATAATAAAATGTATAAATACATAGCACCAAAGTAAAACAACAATTATTTTTAATTACCGAAAAATTATGAAGTAATTGTGATATACAGCCTTCTTCGAGGTATGTCTTCAAATGAAATTTCTGTAGGCCCATAGTATACCTCCGTTACTACACTCCTGGAAATTGAAATAAGAACACCGTGAATTCATTGTCCCAGGAAGGGGAAACTTTATTGACACATTCCTGGGGTCAGATACATCTCATGATCACACTGACAGAACCACAGGCACATAGACACAGGCAACAGAGCATGCACAATGTCGGCACTGGTACAGTGTATATCCACCTTTCGCAGCAATGCAGGCTGCTATTCTCCCATGGAGACGATCGTAGAGATGCTGGATGTAGTCCTGTGGAACGGCTTGCCATGCCATTTCCACCTGGCGCCTCAGTTGGACCAGTGTTCGTGCTGGACGTGCAGACCGCGTGAGACGACGCTTCATCCAGTCCCAAACATGCTCAATGGGGGACAGATCCGGAGATCTTGCTGGCCAGGGTAGTTGACTTACACCTTCTAGAGCACGTTGGGTGGCACGGGATACATGCGGACGTGCATTGTCCTGTTGGAACAGCAAGTTCCCTTGCCGGTCTAGGAATGGTAGAACGATGGGTTCGATGACGGTTTGGATGTATCGTGCACTATTCAGTGTCCCCACGACGATCACCAGTGGTGTACGCCCAGTGTAGGAGATCGCTCCCCACACCATGATGCCGGGTGTTGGCCCTGTGTGCCTCGGTCGTATGCAGTCCTGATTGTGGCGCTCACCTGCACGGCGCCAAATACGCATACGACCATCATTGGCACCAAGGCAGAAGCGACTCTCATCGCTGAAGACGACACGTCTCCATTCGTCCCTCCACTCACGCCTGTCGCGACACCACTGGAGGCGGGCTGCACGATGTTGGGGCGTGAGCGGAAGACGGCCTAACGGTGTGCGGGACCGTAGCCCAGCTTCATGGAGACGGTTGCGAATGGTCCTCGCCGATACCCCAGGAGCAACAGTGTCCCTAATTTGCTGGGAAGTGGCGGTGCGGTCCCCTACGGCACTGCGTAGGATCCTACGGTCTTGGCGTGCATCCGTGCGTCGCTGCGGTCCGGTTCCAGGTCGACGGGCCGTGCACCTTCCGCCGACCACTGGCGACAACATCGATGTACTGTGGAGACCTCACGCCCCACGTGTTGAGCAATTCGGCGGTACGTCCACCCGGCCTCCCGCGTGCCCACTATACGCCCTCGCTCAAAGTCCGTCAACTGCACATACGGTTCACGTCCACGCTGTCGCGGCATGCTACCAGTGTTAAAGACTGCGATGGAGCTCCGTATGCCACGGCAAACTGGCTGACACTGACGGCGGCGGTGCACAAATGCTGCGCAGCTAGCGCCATTCGACGGCCAACACCGCGGTTCCTGGTGTGTCCGCTGTGCCGTGCGTGTGATCATTGCTTGTACAGCCCTCTCGCAGTGTCCGGAGCAAGTGTGGTGGGTCTGACACACCGGTGTCAATGTGTTCTTTTTTCCATTTCCAGGAGTGTATTTTCCCCTGAGTATATGACTCATCCACTCTATACCGATGCAATTTCCACGCTACCATTTACTCACATAACAGACAAAGCTATGTACATTTGTCATGTTGCTTCACGTCCTTATTTTCATTCACAATAATAACTAAACATATAAAGCCAGGAATAATTAATATAAGACATAATATTCACATAACATAAAATTTAGTTTGCAACAATCATTGTTTTTACTGATTACAATTTAACATCTGTACGATACTGACATCTCTTGGTTATGGCTGCTACTATCACTAACTGAGCGTGCACGAGAGGATACCTGTCACCACAGAACCATGACTCATCTAGGCCTGAAGCTACTCACTATCGTTATACTTCTACAGGCACGATGTGAAGACCGTCATTGAGTGTACTGGTTAACAAATAATATGAGGCACGAAAAGACCATGGTTACAGTGAGACATGTTGTGGTTGTTGTAAGGTGACACACTGGGCGAGAGAATGTGTTCTCTAAAAGCGAGAGCTGTTTTCATTTTGTTAATTACACGCAGTGTCCGTGATTGATTTGTATACTTTATTGTGAAGAAGGTGATATTATTTTTACTGCACTGTTAATGTGCCATATCCTGAAGGATCATATAGTAAAATACTGTTGTGTCTCGGTGTCGCTGCATTAGTTCCTTGCCATTTTGGACCTGCGCGCGGCGTGGGACTGGCTTTACACATTGTAGCCAGCACTGAAGTGAGGACGAGTACTGTGTGATGCGCCCATCGTGGGATTCCCATGTGGTCGTGACCGTTCGTCGACATTCTGTTTCCTGCAAGTAGGCAACGTTAAGTTTCCACGGACCCCGACTGCGCCTTATTGTTTTTCGTCGGAGGCTAATCGTGCAGCTGGCCGGCGTGGCCGAGCGGTTCTGGGCGCTTCAGTCTGGAACCACACGACAGCTACGGTCGCAGGTTCGAATCCTGCCTCGGGCATGGATGTGTGTGATGTCCTTAGGTTAGATAGCTTTAATTAGTTCCAAGTTCTAGGGGACTGATGACCTCAGATGTTACGTCCCATAGTGCTCAGAGCTATTTGAACCATTTGGAAAAGGTAGCAGAAAAATGGTTCAAATGGCTCTGAGCACTATGGGACTCAACATCTTAGGTCATAAGTCCCCTAGAACTTAGAACTACTTAAACCTAACTAACCTAAGGACATCACACACACCCATGCCCGAGGCAGGATTCGAACCTGCGACCGTAACAGCCTCGCGGTTCCGGACTGCAGCGCCAGAACCGCACGGCCACCGCGGCCGGCTAAGGTAGGAGATATAGATGTGTTACACTGCTTTTTTTTTTTTTTTGGTGATCGTGTACACATAAACGCTACGGTCTGTGAAAGTCGAAGACCATAAGGCCATCTTTCCACGCTCAGGACGTCCGAAGCGAGGGGGGAAGTCACGTAGACGCGATTCAGTCTTCAGTGGCTTCCCAGGTGTCTACGAGATTGTGTCGACATGCTAAATAATGAATATCGGGGCAGATGGTAAAATTTGGATGTTGGTCCTTCCAGTTGAAATCTCCGCCGACTATTATGTTCTCATGTCGTTTCAGTGCTCTAGCAGCTGGACTGTGCCGGAAGGTGCATAGACATTCACTACAGTGATTCCGTGCACTAATAGTGATAGGCCTCCTGCTGGGTGGAATGAAGTGACGTCTTCTACCGCAATGCTGTCGGGTGCGAAAATCGCTTCTCTACTATCTACGTTGGCGGCGGTAGTGACGTATGCAGTACAACCGTAAAAATCGGACCAAATCTCCGTCTGTAGCTTTCGGAACAGGGCAATGTTTAAGTCCGCTGGTCGTAACGTTTCACGTAACAACTGAAGTTTCATGCACGAACGGATCATATTTAAATTGATGCTGACAATTCTATACGCCTGTTGGGGCAGCACGGTGCCGTGAGCTCTCATATCAGGAAGAACGAATGTAGTAGCGTCTTGAGCGTTGTCGGTGTCCTTATTATGCCTGGTTCACCGGGACGGCTTGTGGCATTTCTTCGTCTGGTGGAGGTTCAGGAACAACGTCATTCGCCCACAAAACGGGGCAGTCAAGTTCAATCGGGGCTGATACACGAAGAGCCGTTGTTATCAGGGTGTCCATGCTGCGGCGTGGGGAACGTTGCCGTTGGGGTCTTCAGGCCGTTGCTGTGTTCACTCAGTAAATTTTCCTGCCCGTGATGAGGGTGGGTACCGGCAACAGCGCATGTCACCTCCTTCTGGGAATCATCTACTGGGCACGTGTCTGATTCCTCCTGGAAGCACGACTCCTGCTCTGACGCCGATGTCATCTTCCTCTTCTTGCGTCGTTTTGGTAATTGTGCAGACAACGTCGTAGGTAGGGCGGCTATAGCTTTGTGTACTCGTGTTGGGTACTAATAAACCGCTTCAGCTGTATTTAATCCTTTATTTTTGGATCACTACCGGTTTCGTGGAACTAAAAGCCACGTCTTCAGGTGAACATATAACTCTATAATATAACATAATACACACATCAAAAAAAATTTTGCATCACCCCGGTTCCCAGAACTCCTCAAGATAGACGTTGACTGTGGATATTTTATCGCAGACACAGTCCCTTTGACTGTTTAGAGATGTCACTAAACCCGCACAAAGATGTAAACAACCATACATAAGCAACACCTATTAGACGGAGGGGATTCGACAGCCGATCAGTTCCAGTCATTCCATCAGGAAGGAGGTACACGGCTCATGTTGTCTGTAGTTCAAGCATGCCTAAACGGTCAATACCGCGGTTCGATCGCGTACACAATGTTACTTTGTGCCAGGAAGGGCTCTCAGCAACGGAAGAGTCCAGGCGTCTTGGAGTGAACCAAAGCGATGTTTTTCAGACGTGGAGGAGATTCAGAGAGACAGGAACTGTCGATAACATGCCTCGCTTATGCCGCCCAAGGGCTACTACTGCAGAGGACGACCGCTACCTACGGATTATGGCTTGAGGAATATGACAGAAACGCCACCATTTTCAATAATGCTTTTTGTGCAGCCACAGGACGTCGTGTTACGACTCAAAGTGTGCGCAATAGGCTGCAAGACGCCCAACTTCACTCCATACATCCATGACGAGGTCTGTCTTTGCAACGACGACACCATGCAGCTCGGTACAGATGGGCCCAACAACATGCCGAATGGACCGGTCATGGTTGGCATCACGTTCTCTTCACCGATGAGTGTCGCATATGCCTTCAACCAGACAATCGTCGCAGACGTGTTTGGAGGCAACCCGGTCAGGCACTGTCCAGCGAGAGCAGCAAGGTTGAGGCTCCCTGCTGTTTTGAGGTGCATTATGTGGGGCCCACGTACGCCCCTGCTGGTGGTAATGTAAGGCGCCGTAACGACAGTACAATACTTGAATGCCACCCTCTAACCGATAGTGCAACAATATCGGCTGCATATTGGCAAGGCATTCGCGCCCCCATCGTGTACGTCTTGTGAATGACTTCCTTCAGGACAATGACATCGCTCGACTAGAGCCTTGATGAACTTGTGGATAGTATGCCACGACGAATACAGGCATGCATAAATGTAAGAGGACGTGATACTGGGTATTAGAGGTAACGGTGTGTGCAGCAATCTGGACCAACACCTCTGAAGGTCTCGCTGTATGGTGGTACAAGATGCAATGTGTGGTTTTCATGAGCAGTAAAAAGGACGGAAATAATGTTTATGTTGATCGCTATTCCAATTTTCAGTACAGGTTCCGGAACTCTCGGAACTGAGGTGATGCAAAACTTTTTTTGATGTGTGTGTATAACGCTCTAATGTTTTAGTTATATGTTCACAGGAAGACGTGGCCATTAATGCCAGGAAACCGGTAGTGATCCAACAGCAGAGGACTAAATTTAGTTGAAGCGGTTTATTAATACTGGAGATAACTTTATTTGTGCGGATGTGGTTCAGAGTCGTACTGTACTGTTGCAGAATAGTAAAGAGTTGGAAACGTGGATTATTGTCAAAGTTTCGTTACCTATGCCGAGAGCCAGAGGCAGTAGGTTAGCCAAGAGGTAAGAAGATTGCACATATATCGGAATGTGTCGTCACGCAGGGGCAGTGGCCTGGTTACACACAACAGGCGAGAGAGAATTGCTTAGCACGCGGGTTTGTGTTAGACGGAGACTTTCGTGGAGTGCAAGACAGAGGTATAGCGTCAGCTGTACTGCATTTCATAACTTCGCGTAAGTCTGCCGTAATAACACGTAACTCTGTCACAAGATCACCTAAGGGGCGAGTACGACAGATAAATCAGCAGTGTAAGTGGAACGAATGCGTTCATTACAAACGAGCATAACGTCAGGACGTCGCTCATGCTTCCTTTAAATACGCCAGCTTTGATAGCAACAAGGCACTTGGAGTTAGAATTGCAGTTAGATGTGCACTGGTCGCTGCGTAGCGCTCAGCTCGGTGATCGACATTTTAGTCTTTATAAAGGAGATGTTACAGTAAGGGCGGCCCCTCCGGCAGCAAACGCGAGAGAAAAGTACCAGCTCTGGTCCTCTCTGCTGCCGCTGTCAATCATCAACCCAGGATTAGCTGACATCGTGGCAGACTCGCTCGCCGCCAATGCTGACCACATCAGTTAGCCGTCGCCGAGATTGTGCGGGGCCTAGGCCCTGTGCATCCGCCGTCACAACTGGGTGAGTCGATGACGCTGGGGGATTGCAGCCTGTTCCGCCCGTCCACCGCTGACGAGCCACCAGGAAGAGCAGGGGAAGACGGGGTGGGATAGGGTACACTCCACACTACGAGAACGCTTCTCGTGTCGACAGCGCCGGGACTCCAACCCGGAGCCTCCTATGCACAGCGGCTTGCTGTCCGCCGCCGAGCAGGCCAGCCAGCCGGGCGCTGCCAGTCACACGCGGCCGAAGTAAGGGCATTCCACTGCTACGTCACAGCACGCGGCGCTGCGCTAGCAAGACTGGTGCGGCTCGGAGCTGGTGTAATCGCTCCGAGTCAGCGAGGACTTGGGGAAGGTCGTTGATATCACCAAACTCAGCCAGCCTGTGTAACGCAGGCCACATTGTACTCGGCGGGAATGAAGGTGTCATTAATTAATAATGTTTCTTTGGCGTTTCTGACGCGTCCACGGTCACTTCCTAGCATCCTGTCAACTGGAGAGGTCACCGCTCGGCTTCCAGTCCACCGCAGGCGACCGGGACCACCGGTGCGCCTACAGTAGGACGGGATGGGATCGCGACGTTCAGAAATGAAGGTGGCAATAGGCAGAACCATGGTATCTCCTTGACGTCTGTCAAGATCTTCATCTGGCATCGGGATCTCCGAGGGAGGGGTCGGTTGCCGTTGTAGACGGTCAGCCTCGTCCTGTCTCTGTAGGCTGTGAAAGATCGTGTGGAAGTTGCTGTACAGGCATCTGAAGGTTATCGGGTCTCGTTGCCTCGGCGTAGGTATGTAGAATGGATTTCATAGTCGGAAGGGGAGAAGCTACGTCGGTTCGTAGCTGCATAATTCTGCGTTGGAAGCATTCATTACTCACATGTCTTTCTTTACCACATGTATAATAGGTCTTTGGCTGCCCATCGTATATGACTATGGCCCTGCAACCGCCAATGGAGAGGTTGGACGGGACATGTTTCATTAGCGGATTTAACACACTCCGTTCAAAACTGGGTATGTAGCGAAGTGTGCCCATTTCTCTGCTAAATGCCCCAGTACTGTTCCGTAAGGGCGCAGTGCCGCCAGCACGTGTTCTGCCAGCGTTTCGAACGGAATTTCGAAGGTACGAATCGTGCATAATCCCAGGCCGATGCGGGCGTCAGAAAGCTGGAATCTGAGACCATCTTTTGTCCGTTCTGTGATCTTGTCGCAAGCTTCGTCGTTTGTTAATCTGAGATATACCACGCTACTAGCGATGGGCAGGTGTGTTCCTATCGTATCTTCACGGGGGATTTTCACTTCGTCACGTAGGAACTGATGACCGGCGAATGATCTTGATCGTGCATATTCGCTCGAAAACGTGCATTTCAATGCGGATTTACCATAACATTGACCATCTGTCGTTGATCGTAACAAGCGCAATAAACGCAGTGAAGTGAACAATCGCGAGGCACTCTGTGGCGAAGAAGTAAACAGCTGAGTCCGCACCATTTGGTCATCGACGGCGAACTGCGATTGAGCTCCACAAGCACGGCTCACGGTTTCGAGTCTCGGTCCGGCAAACACTTTTAATATGTCAGGAAGTTTCCTTTGGAGAGTGAAAAATTCGTTCTTGCATTAACCTGTTACGAACCTAGCAGCATATCTCTCGATTCTTTCAGTCTCAACTGTCGCACCAAATTGATACACATTTCAAAGACTGAAGCAGTAATCTAGAACTGGCAGCACTAGCATCTTGTAGTTAGCTCCCTTTACGTTTGCAGAAATTTTCCTGATCTCTCGCATCAATAGCAGTACTGTTTAAATTGTTTTTCGTTTACATACGTTCATCAAACTACGATAATTTTCTGTAGTCAACAGCAAAAAATGGCTCTGAGCACTAAGGGACTCAACTTCTGAGGTCATCAGTCCCCTAGAACTTAGAACTACTTAAACCTAACTAACCTAAGGACATCACACACATCCATGCCCGAGGCAGGATTCGAACCTGCGACCGTAACGGTCTCGCGGTTCCAGACCGTAGCGCCTAGAACCGCATGGCCACTCCGGCCGGCCAATAGTCAACAACATGTTCAGCGTACAGTGCAATAATGTTGCCAATATTAATTAATGGATAGTTTACGTATATTAATATCATTCGAGAGTCCTGTTATGCTTTCTTGGACCACACCCGTTGTTATTTTCGTTTCTGCTGTACATTTACCGTTCAGTGTTACGTACTTATTGGTCGGAAACGGAAGGAAATAAACTTACTGTTATGAGCGATACGAAACACTTCGCTGCTTCCCTATGATTCATTAATAATACTTCCCGATCTCTTACGAAAAAATAAACTTTCTGTGAGAGCACTCTTCGTTTTACAGTTCATCCCATACAGCACTTCATCAGGTACAATTTTAACTAACAAAACCGGCGTAATAATCTGATTATGAAGGTGGAGGTTTTGACGTTGGAAGATCTTTAGCTAAAACTCAATAGAAAAACAGTAAAGTCTTCGCATCGGGTCATGCTTACTGCTTCAAGAGTATGTTCCGTTCTGACACCGACAATACTGTTCGAAGCCTTTGTTCTCTACTGTGCATACGAAGCCGATAAACACTTGACAATACAATGGAACATATCGGCCGGCTTTAGTCAATGTGGCCCATGTACCGTGTACTGGAATCCCTAGAATTATGTTGCAGCAGTGCAGAATTTATTGCAGTCGTTCCTGTATTACGGGAAGAGCAGTTTGAGCCCCAGGATTACACTGTGGGCACTCTGTTTAAAGAGTGAGGCCAGGCCACTTTTCTAGATGTGTGCCAAAGTTGTTCTGACGTCAACGTATGTCCCATGACATTTCATCAACAGAGCTGTGTCCCTGCTGCTGATGCTATGGAAAGTGTCATTCTGTAATTCATAAACATGTGTCTTAAACAATTGTCGTCGAAATGTATATTAATCGGAAATATCTGTACATTCTTTGTTAGGAAAACATTTCATAACACTTTCATTCCAGTCTGCCTAATCAATTAAGTAGACTGTGATTACTTTACTTAATAAATACGAAAATGCAATGATTCCGAAATACTTCAGCCGAAACAAAATGTAGAAGTGGATAACTAAACACGAGAATTGTAATTTATTATCCTTAATTGTAAACACAGAATTAAGAAATCTTGACTGTAGTCCACTTTTAGTACATCCGAATATTTCAAAATGGTTCAAATGGCTCTAAGCACTATGGGACTTAACATCTGAGGTCATCATTCCTCTGAGTCAGAACTACATAAACCTAGCTAACCTAAGGACATCACACACATCCATGCCCAAGGCAGGATTCGAACCTGCGACCGTAGTAGCAGCGCGGTTCTGGACTGAAGCACCTATAATCGCTCGGTCACAGCGGCCGGCTCCGAATATTTGGTAGAATGTATAATCAGTATTCGTATTTAAGTGAATTTAATTAATTGAACTGCCAAAAATATGGTCGCCATTCCTAAAACTGGACTACATGCATATGAACCAATTCGTTATTATTATAATTCGATTCATGGAACAGTTACACTCATACTAATGACACCTGTCAGAAAGACATGTGCCAAAAAAATTTCACGTAGGTTGGTTGGTTGGTTATTTTTGGGGAAGAGACCAAACAGCGAGGTCATCGCTCTCATAGGATTAAGGAAGGACGGGGAAGGAAGTCGGCCGTGCCCTTTCAAAGGAACCATCCCGGTATTTGCCTGGAGCGATTTAGGGAAATCACAGAAAACCTAAATCAAGAAGGCCGGACGCGGGACTGAACCGTCGTCCTCCCGAATGCGAGTCCAGTGTGCTAACCACTACGCCACCGCGCACGGTTCCACGTAGGTGGTGTATAAATATACTTACGACAGCCTTCAGAACCATAAATTTAGAAACACTTAATGTGATGATAAACATAATGCTGAATAAATCGCCAATTGCTGTTTGTAATAAGTTAATGATGACACTGTGTGAGCACTCTGTAACTCTTCTTGTTATATATTCTTTCAAATGAAACTTTTTATTCATCAAACTATCACATTTTAGTAGTCACCAACTGAGATATTAGTACTTTTTTCATAAAAACACAACGAAGGAGTGCAAAGCCAAGACACAGATTAGTATAATTAGATAAAGCACAGAATTAATGATTGTCATCAAAACAAAAGGAAGGTGTTGGGAGTTGTACTTTTCTAACTCTTCTTGTAACCTTCAAAATTTCTGTTATTAGCGCTATTATTCATGTTTTGAACAAAGAGTAATTTACTTAGAAACTATATGAACTTTAAAACTGAGAAAATTTTCTTTCTGAACATTTATCATTTACACGAGCATAGCATGATACTCATAATACAGGACAGATGGATTAGTATCCTGTTCGAGGTAACAATGACTTGTGAAAGTAAATAAATGTAAACGTCGTGTGAATAGGGCCTCCCGTCGCGTAGACCGTTCACCGGGTGCAAGTGTTTCAATTTGACGCCACTTCGGCGACTTGCGCGTCGATGGGGATGAGATGATGATGATTAGGACAACACAACACCCAGTCCCTGAGCGGAGAAAGTCTCCTATCCAGTCGGGAATCGAACCCGGGCCCTTAGGATCGACATTCTGTCGCGCTGACCACTCAGCTACTTGGGGCGGACCATGGTGAAAGTGAACACCAGTCTATAAGGTATAATATAACATTCCTCACACACAAATAAAGAAAAGATGTTAAACGCTTAATTTCCATGTTAGAGCTCATTTTAGTTTCGTCACTATGTATTGTAATTCCTCGATTCACCGCCAGTTGGCCCAATTGAAGGAGGGTAATGTTGACTTCGGTGCTTGTGTTGACATGCGACTCATTGCTCTACAGTACTAGCATCAAGCACATCAGTACGTAGCATCAACAGGTTACTGTTGATCACGAACGTGGTTTTGCAGTCAGTGCAATGTTTACAAATGCGGAGTTGGCAGATGCCCATTTGATGTATGGATTAGCACGGGGCAATAGCCGTGGCGCGGTACGTTTGTATTGAGACAGGTTTCCAGAACGAAGGTGTCCCGACGGGAAGACGTTCGACGCAATTGATCGGCGTCTTAGGGAGCACGGAAAATTCCAGCCTATGACTCGCGACTAGGTAAGACCTAGAACGACGAGGACACCTGAAATGGACGAGGCAATTCTTAGTGCAGTTGACGATAACCCTAATGTCAGCGTCAGAGAAGTTGCTGCTGTACAAGGTAACGTTGACCACGTCACTGTATGGAGAGTGCTACGGGAAAACCAGTTGTTTCCGTACCATGTACAGCGTGTGCAGGCACTATCAGCAGCTGATTGGCCTCCACGGGTACACTTCTGCCAATGGTTCATCCAACAATGTGTCAATCCTCATTTCAGTGCAAATGTTCTCTTTACGGATGAGGCTTCATTCCAACGTGATCAAATTGTAAATTTTCACAATCAGCACGTGTGGGCTGACGAGAATCCGCACGCAATTGTGCAATCACGTCATCAACACAGATTTTCTGTGAACGTTTGGGCAGGCATTGTTGGTGATGTCTTGATTGGGCCCCACGTTCTTCCACCCACGGTCAATGGAGCACTTTATCATGTTTTTATACGGGATACTCTACCTGTGCTGCTAGAACATGTGCCTTTACAAGTACGACACAACATGTGGTTCATGCACGATGGAGCTCCTGCACATTTCAGTCGAAGTGTTCGTACGCTTCTCAACAACAGATTCGGTGACCGATGGATTGGTAGAGGCGGACCAATTCCATGGCCTCCACGCTCTCCTGACCTCAATCCTCTTGACTTTCATTTATGGGCGCATTTGAAAGCTCTTGTCTACGCAACCCCGGTACCAAATGTAGAGACTCTTCGTGCTCGAATTGTGGACGGCTGTGATACAATAGGCCATTCTCCAGGGCTGCATCAGCGCATCAGGGATTCCATGCGACGGAGGGTGGATGCATGTATCCTCGCTAACGGAGGACATTTTGAACATTTCCTGTAACAAAGTGTTTGAAGTCACACTGGTACGTTCTGTTGCTGTGTGTTTCCATTCCATGATTAAAGTGATTTGAAGAGAAGTAATAAAAAATGAGCTCTAACATGGAAAGTAAGCGTTTCCGGACACATGTCCACATAACATATTTTCTTTCTTTGTGTGTGAGGAATGTTTCCTGAAAGTTTGGCCGTACCTTATACATATATACAGGGTGAGTCACCTAACGTTACCGCTGGATATATTTCGTAAAGCACATCAAATACTGACGAACCGATTCCACAGACCGAACGTGAGGAGAGGGGCTAGTGTAATTGTTTAAAACAAACCATACAAAAATGCACGGAAGTATGTTTTTTAACACAAACCTACGTTTCTTTAAATGGAACCACGTTAGTTTTGTTAGCACATCTGAACATATAAACAAATACGTAATCAGTGCCGTTTGTTGCATTGTAAAATGTTAATTACATCCGGAGATTTTGTAACCTAAAGTTGACGCTTGAGTACCACTCCTCCGCTGTTCGATCGTGTGTATCGGAGAGCACTGCAACATAC
The DNA here is from genome assembly GCF_021461385.2 of Schistocerca piceifrons. NCBI lineage: Eukaryota > Metazoa > Arthropoda > Insecta > Orthoptera > Acrididae > Schistocerca > Schistocerca piceifrons. Next base: position 511,897,971 of record NC_060143.1, read on the forward strand.
GTCGTGTTTCTACAGAATGATCTGCCAACGTTGCTCGAAAATGTCCCACTGGAAACGCGTCGACGTAAGTGGTATCAGCATGATGGTGCACCTGCACATTCCGCAATTAACACTAGGCAGACCCTTGACAGGATGTTCGACGGGCGTCTCATAGGTCGTGGAGGACGCATAAATTGGCCAGCCCGTTCTCCTGATCTTACACCTCTGGACTTCTTTCTGTGGGGTACGTCAAAGGAGAATGTGTACCGTGATGTGCCTACAACCCCAGAGGTTATGAAACAACGTATTGTGGCAGCCTGCGGCGACATTACACCAGATGTACTGCGGTGTGTACGACATTCATTACGCCAGAGATTGCAATTGTGTGCAGCAAATGATGGCCACCACATCGAACATCTATTGGCCTGACATGTCGGGACACACTCTATACCACTCCGTAATTGAAAACGGAAACCACGTGTGTAGGTGTACCTCACCCCTCATGGTAATGTACATGTGCGTCAGTGAAAAAGATCAATAAAAAGGTGTTAGCATGTGGACGTAATGTGCTGTTCCAGTCTCTTCTGTACCTAAGGACTATCACCGTTCCGTTTGGATCCCTACGTAATTCGGTGCTCTCCCATACACACGACCGAACAGCGGAGGAGTGGTACTCAAGCGTCAACTTTAGGTTACAATATCTCCGGATGTAGTTAACATTTTACAATGCAACAAACGGCACTGATTACGTATTTCTTTATATGTTCAGATGTGCTTACAAAACTAACGGGGTTCCATTTAAAGAAACGTAGGTTTGTGTTAAAAAACATACTTCCGTGCATTTTTGTATGGTTTGTATTAAACAATTACACTAGCCCCTCTCCTCACGTTCGGTCTGTGGAATCGGTTCGTCAGTATTTGATATGGTTTACGAAATATATCCAGCGGTAACGTTAGGTGACTCACCCTGTATATATATATATATATATATATATATATATATATATATATATATATATATATATATATATATTAATGTGATACAAGACGGTCGATGGGTTTATGGAAAAGTGTTTCCGTTTGCCTACGGAACCATGACTGTACTCAGGCGTGTATCTCTTCCGAATTCAATCGACGGCCACGAATATCTTTTCTCGGGACTCTAGAAATATGGTAATCGCATGAAGAGATATCGGGACTGTATGGAGGATGTTTAACGGCGTCCCAGTGAAACTTCTGTGGCACAGTCGAAACAACTTTGGCAGCATCTGGGTGCACCTACAGTGCGATAAATGTATTGTTACAGTAATTAATTTTGAAATAGTAATCAGTTTAAAATTTTAGAAATCATTCTGTAATTGGACAGCGATTGATACAAAATCAAATGAAAACAGTCGCGATCACGTTTTCAAATGTTATTCAAATTACAATTTATCAACTGGTTTAGGCATTTTCCTCAGATCATCGTCAGGCTTTCCCCCACTGCAATTCAGTAATAATACGTATTCAATATAGAGGGATGAAAATATGGCTAAACAACTTCTAAAATATAATCTAAAATAATTGAAAAGCACTATGTTATACTCATTATGGCTCCTGGTGGTGAAAGACGGATCGAGATCCATAGAAGGGAGCTTTAGTCGAGATTATATTACGTAAAGTCCGCCCATCGCCTACAGCATTACATAATTGATAACCAATCATGCATGAGATATGCTACATTGATTAGTTCTGTCGAATTTATAAGAAAAATAGATACAGATACAAATACAAAAATTACACACATAAAATTTTACGTCTCTACTCCAGTCATAATTACCTTAAGTAAAAGGACAAAATGCCAGGCATGTTGTAATCGCTTTTGTGTGCAGTCTGCCCTCTGTGGGCATTTGTATATATTCGCTGCAGCAAAGACAGCTACATTTTGTTGCTATGGCAATGGCTTGCCAGTATCGATAGTTGCACTGCAGCGAGGCCCACCAGAGATGCCACGGCAGAGAACGGAACGCGGACAAGGCAGCAGATGTCTGGTGGCTTGGAAGTCGATCTACGTGCTTCGTATTGTGGCAGTCATTCTTCGCTACTACCACCGAGAAAAACCGCCTTATTCGGCAGTGACATGCTTGCTTCTACGGCTCTCGCTCCGTCTGCCGCCACTGATATAACGTCATACTTTTTAATTGTTTCAGCTTATATTTTAGACGTTTTTTGATATATTTTCACCTCTCATACTCAATATGTATTATTACTGTACTGCAGCGGGGAAAAGCCTGAAGATGATCTGAGAAAAGGGTCGAAACCGGTTGCTAACGAATAAAAATTTAAAAACGTGATCGAGACTGTTTTTATTTGATTTTTTATAAACAGTTTACTTCCATGTTTTCCATCCGTCTAGTTTTCGTTTCACTGCCCCTTACATGAACCACTTTTTCTCTTAAATGGCATTCCGTCGACTGTCGATGGCGTGATTCCGTTAGAGACCACAAGGCCTGGGAGAGGAAAATGCAGTTGCAGCAGCTGCTGCTTAGGGTTCACAAACAAGTCGATGCTAAAAAATAAAAATGATATCACGTTTCAAAGCAAAGGGGGCCTAGTTTGCATTAGCTAATTACGCTAGCGCGGCCCGCACACAAAGTCAGATCGGGAGAAAGAGAAACTCATCTCATTCCGGCGACGGAGGGCTGTCCGTCCGCAGTGGGGTGCACTCGGAGTCGCCTAGCGCTGAGCCAGCGCTGTCAAACCATGATTTATGTTTCTGCATTTTTAATGCGCCCGCCGTCTCTTTTCATCGCCTCCTCCGCCTTATCCGTTCAAAAAATTTGCACGCCGATGCTGAGTGACACTCGAATAATCCAGAGTGCGTGTTTCATTATTTTGCCATTCTTCACGCACCCTATCCCTGCCGCGGCGGCGGCGGCCATAACCCCCGCATATTATGCAGAGTGCGTCCGCGTCCCCATTCTGAATGCAATTTTAAGCTCCGTGCGCCCGCAGTCAGTGTATGCCGCGAGATCGCCTGCGGGCGGTTATGAAAGGGAGGAAGGAGGTCCGAACCCTCTCCACAAAGCGACGGCTGATTTCCGTAAACGCAGTTGTCGCGGCAGCAGATGGCTTGCGCGATCTTTATAATGCGTTCCGCTGTTTGCAGTCGCTGCGTTTGTTCATCAGTGTGCGCAGGTGTCAGTGCTGAGCAAATGTGACGCGTCTGCAGCACTAATGACGCGTTATGCATTGTGACGTATCTCGGTAAAAGTCAACAAGCAGCTGCGTCTCCAGGGAACTGCATACACAAGAAAGCGTCATTGCAGAAAGTTGCAGAGATGGCTATAGCATTCTCTGATGGATAAGCGCTTCTTCTACTAAACAGCAATAGGGGTAAATTTTCACATTCATAGTCCCTGTGTTATAGAAGGACATTCACGAAGTCAGTTTACGAGAGTGACTGTATAAGACTGTCGAAATAAGCAATACGCAGCTTTTTTAAACAAAAAAAGATTGCTTCACGTAATTTGCACCTCGCGAGATACCATTTCTACCCTTTTATTCTTTCAAAATAGTTGAAAATAATAGTGATATGAGCAAATTTGCGGAGCGTTATGACCGAGCGAGGCGGCGCAGTGGTTAGCACACTGGCCTCGCATTCGGGAGGAGGACGGTTCAATCCCGTCTCCAGCCATCCTGATTTAGGTTTTCCGTAATTTTCCTAAATCGTTTCAGGCAAATGCCGGGATGGTTCCTCTGAAAGGGCACGGCCGATTTCATTCCCCATCCTTCCCTAACCCGAGCTTGCGCTCCGTCTCTAATGACCTCGTTGTCGACGGGACGTTAAACAACACTAACCTAATAACTCACTAACGGAGCGTTATGAACGCTTTATTCAAAACAAATCCGCACTCAGGTACTAAAGGGGCCACCACACGTTCAGTACCTATTGACAATTCTAGTTTTTCAAATCTTCAATGTATTGAAGCGGCCACATGCTATCAATAACGCTGATAAAATCTGTCAGTTGACCAGGCGATTTTACAAGGTTAAGATATCGAACACCCAAAAGAAAGCGTGTGTTACAGCTGCATTAGATACAGCTTACAAGCAACAGAAAATAACGGAAAATATGACATGGCTCCGAGAATGATTTAAAAAAAAAGGAAAAAAAGAAGCGACTGATCACATGTTAATTTACTGACTGAAGTCCGAATGACGGAGCAGTAAGAGTTCATAAATTATTTTCCGAAGAGCCCTGCACCGTACGTCAACTTATTAGCGCTGATACGAGATAAAAACAGAGAAGCAAATTACGTTAATGAGAGAGGCAATCCGCCGTCGACAAGAGATTACAAGTAAGTTAGAGATTTCTGCCGACAGACTGCCCATGCTCTCAGTTTAGTTGTGTAATATCAGCTCGCACAGTTGGTAAAATTCTGTGGAAACCTTTGAAGCAATTGTATCTGGCTGGTAAGGACCTGTTCGGGCAATTAACGTAAAACAGTTCTTTTACACTTTGTGATAATTCCGTGATATTGGCGTGCATTTTGCAGACCTCTTAAAAGTCATTGCAGATGTATGACATCTTTTTCGAAATGGGAGCGATTTTCCAAACTGCTATGTAATGCACTAATCTGTACTATATTTCCAAATTAATGAAGTAAGCAATCTCATAGGGAATCGCCCGTTAACCACCCTAAAGTAGTATATACAATGATTACCCTTGCACAGGCCCTATTAAAATTCTTTTGTGTTAACACCCCTTAAAAACTGAATATGAGATATGATGGCGTATCGAAAAATAAACAGTGTACACTAATACCGCATGGCTGTTTCCTGAAGCTGTGTCAATATCTGAATATTGTTAAACCCTTAATACTTGACCTCATCCGTTCAGTATGTATTGGCAGTACTGTGAATATTTTGAGGTCCATCAGCATTGCTCGTCAGTATTCCTAGTATTGACGATATGTCAACACGCGTCCTCAGACGGTCAATTTAGTGGCAGTTTGACAATGTGATTGAACATGTGACGGTCCCTTAAGTAAAGCCGGCCTCAGTGGTCGAGCGGTTCTAGGCGTTTCAGTCCGGAACCGCGCGACCGCTACGGTCGCAGGTTCGAATCCTGCCTCGGGCATGGATGTGTGTGATGTCCTTAGGTTAGTTAAGTTTAAGTTCTAGGGGCCTGATGACCTCAGATGTTAAGTCCCACAGTGCTCAGAGCCATTTGAACCCTAAGTAATTTGTAAAAGCGCCATGGGAAAGAAAACCACCGTCACGGCCGAAAATGCGCCAATGGTATGGCAATTTCACACCGACAGGCGGCTGGCATGGCAAGCATCGTTCTCGCCCGTCGAGGGTAAACGAAGATGACGCATGGCATATACGAACTACTTCATAGTGTTCATCACACGAGTCTCTTCGGAGGGCCTCGCAGAAGTCACAAATCGTTTGGGCGAACGTCCTGTCGTACAAAGACCTAAGTAAAGAAGAAGAACGTGGAATATCGTACACTGTGCTCAGGGAAACAGACTTTGTGGGGCAACATGATAGACCTTTACGTTAATCTAAATCAAAATTTCATTTTTTATCTTAAAATAAGGCTTAATCGGCACTGTACACACAAACAAGTCATATTTATTGACTTCACAAAATACGAGGGTAATCCCAAAAGTAGGGTCTCTTACATCAGTTTACAGCTTGAACATTTAGCTATTTTTCAACATAATCACTATTTCTGTCGATGCATTTTTGGAGACGCAATGGCAGTTTTTATATGCCCATGGCATACCGGCTCGCCGCCATGCTGTTCAGAAAGTTATGAACCTCTTTTTTCACCTTGTCGTCGGAGCTGAATCGCTTGGACCACAATTAACGCTGACAGGTACTGTGAGACTCTGAAAAAACTCAAACGGGCAATTCAGAACCGGAGAAGAGGAATGTTCAGCATGGGCATACATTCTCCATGACAACGCTCGCCCACACATCGCTCGGCAAACTATTACTCTCCTGCAACAGTTTCAGTGGAACATAATCGCTCACCCACCTTATAGTCCTGACTTGGCTCTCATTGACTATCACCTGTTGCCTAGGTTAAAAGAACATTTGGACGGAAAGCGAGTCAGCTCCGACGACGAGGTGAAAGAAGAGGTTCATAACTTTCTTAACAGCATGGCGGCGAGCTGGTATGACATGGGCATATAAAAACTGCCACAGCGTCTACAAAAATGCATCGACAGAAATGGTGATTATGCCGAAAAATAGCTAAATGTTCAAGCTGTAAACTGATGTAGAAATAAAGAGGTCTATGTACTTATAAAAAAAATAGGAGAGTTTACTTTTGAGATTACCCTCGTAAGTGACGTGTGTCGCCCCACACTTGAACCATTATGCATCAAAAGTTGTCCTTTAGAAGAACATAGTTCATGCTCCTGGTTTCCTGATTACACAGCTCTGCTGTGGTATGGATAACGGGCGCATCACAGCGTTTGTGTGAAATGCCTTACCAGCTGGAAAAGTACTCAAAACTTAAAGTATGCGTGACACTACGATTCTTGCGGGGAAAACATCTGACTTTTACACAGATTCACAGTGAAATACTGGCCGAATGCGGAACAAAAACAAAGTCGCGTCCGTACGTGTTGAAACGATGCCACCAAATTGACCATGGTCGCAAAAATGTGCTTGACGCTGATCCACCATACAGTCCAGACCTTGCACCATGCGACTTCCAGCATTTCTGTAAAATGAAACACCATCTGAGGGGAGAGATATTTTTAGGCGATGAGGACTTTCACAAAGCGGTTCTCATGGAGAGAATTTATATCGTCTACGAATTGAACGGTTGGTAGAACGTTCCGGCCGTCATTTACAAAGACCTGGTGACTATGTAGGAAAGTGTCACGTATTTGTGGCGTTATGAAGTGTAGTGCAGAATTCAGCAACAGGTAGTTGGCTAGCCATAATAATGATTAACTTATTTTTCAAATTCCCCTCGTATTAACGGCATTTACCGCTGTAGCGTGGTTCATCACTCCAAATCACTCGTTTCCAGTTATACACCCTCTAGTGGCGCCGTCTCAAGCGTCGCTTGACACTGGCTGCAGAAATGTTTGACATGCGAGAAGCTGCTCGACCATCACTGCGCACAGTAATTGCGCTACTTGGACTGCTAATAGCACTTTGTAGCTTACAGTTACATCACCAACAGTCGACTTGGGTAGCTTCGCAAGGGCTCAAATGTGCCTGATGGATTTGTTACTCAGGTGACATTCAATTAGTAATCCACATTCGAAGCCACTGATGAGCTGACAATACAGTACCCCGCCGCCCCCCCCCCCCGCCCCCCTTCGTCCGTTTATAACGGCGGGTTCGCCTGTCGTGACATTTGAGGTAATTTCCACATTACATAGCTATGTCCGGATACCTTTGATCAGATAGTGTACATTATTTTACGCATCTGCTCATTTGCCCGTGTTTTGATCCAACTGACATGTGTTTCATTATAGCCCTTTGGACAATACCGCTCACAAAAGCTTTCGATCCACGTATGTTAAGAAAGAAACTGATTCCGTAGCGTACTCTTTGAGAAACCTAGGTATCCGCACAGGAAAAGCTGCCTTGTGTACTTTGACGAAAGAAGGAAAACTACACGGCTGTGTGCTAAAAGGCAATGCCCTGAATTTTTTATACTTACTCTCTTAAAGTTTTTTGAATAAAACAAACGCTATTAAGATTCTACATGGTCAAGTAGTAAAGGGTACGGCAATCTGCCGCAGATGATGTTTATTGGCGGTATAGATTTCGATCACTGCGTGGCCGTCATCAGTGCTGCTAAACATGTGAAGGACCAATTACAATAACGTAACCTTATTGAATGTATAGTTGCATAAGCGTTAAATGTGAGCCACTTCTAAAATTTATATCAGCGGATGTAACTTAAAACATTAAAAACACTTTATGTTCTCAACTAGGTATTCACGTCAGACTTTTAGTTCACACTAAGGCCGCTGTTTACAATTACGACGCAACTGGCTCCACTGTACAGCGCCCTCCTTGCGTGTGTTATGCACTTACAACAAGCACTAACTTAAAAAAACAAGTTCAAATGTGTGTGAAATCTTACGGGAGTTAACTGTTAAGGTCATCAGTCCCTAAGCTTACACACTACTTAACCTGTATTATCCTAAGGACAAACACACACACCCATGCCCGAGGGAGGACTCGAACCTCCGCCGGGACCAGCCGCACAGTCCATGACTGCAGCACTAACTTCATTTTACAATTCGTATGTTTTATCATTTTATTTATTATTTTATACATTTAACTTTTGTACATAAAAGAAATGAGGTGGTTGCAACTGAAACCAGTGACTAACGTTTACAAAATGGTTCAATTGGCTCTGAGCACTATGGGACTTAACATCTGAGGTCATCAGTCCCTTAGAACTTAGAACTACTTAAACCTAACGACATCGCAAACATCCATGCCCGAGGCAGCATTCGAACCTGCGACCGTAGCGGTCGCGCGGTTCCAGACTGCAGCGCCTAGAACCGCTAATGTTTACATCTTGGTAACAGTGTCAACTAACGAGTGGCGTCACTTACTGCTGAACGTGGTTTGAAACATACGAAACATTGTGTTCAGATACCTAAGTTAATACAGTTTTCATTAAGACTGTGCTACATACTAAGTATTAAAGGAATTGGAACAGACAAGAGTGGTGCTACAAGTCATCGTAATATCAGCAATGTCGAAAGTCCAGGAATATTTCTGTTTTAAAATACCTATTCCTATAAGTTTCGAAAACAAATCCTTCATAATTTAAACAGTTTGGTGTTAAAACTGATAAATTGTCAACTACATCATGTAATTACGTGAGAACTATGTTACATTACTCTCCAGAAACTTTGTACTATTATGCGATCTATCAGGTTACTCATCATAACTAGGTCATTATTCTCAGATTACTGCATCTATGGAATAAAACTTGACGATTCCAGATCCTGATTCTTCATGTCTGCACATTTGTTTCTCAGCATAGTCACCCTGTCCTACAACTACATCTACGTCGATACTCCGCAATCCATCTTACAGTGCGTGGCGGAGGGCACTCTGTACCACTACGTGGCATTTCATTTCCTGTCCCATTCGCAAATACATCGAGGGAAAAAACTGTCTATATGGCTCCGTATGACCCATAAATTCTCGTATTTTATTTTCGTGGTCCTTATGCGCAATGTATGTTATAGGCAACAGAATCGTTCTGCAGTCATCTTCAAATGCAGGTTCTCTAAATTTCCTTAATACCGCTTCCAGAAAAGAACGGCGCCTTCCATCCAGGAATTCCCTATTGAGGTCCATAGGCATGTCCGTAACACTTGCGTGTTGTTCGAAACTACCAGTAACAAGTCTAGCAGCCCGCCTCTGAATTGCTTCAATGTCTTCCTTTAACTCGACGTGGTACGGATCCAAAAATTCGATTATTATTCAAGAACAGCTCGTATTAGCGTCCTATATGCGGTCTCCTTTACAGGTGAACCACACTTTCCTAGATTTCTCCCAATAAACAGAGGTCGACCATTCGCCTTTTTTTACTACTACCCTCAAATGTACATTCCATTTCACGCAGCTTAGCAACATCACGCCCAGATATTTATATGACGTTGCTGTGTCAGTCAGGACACAATGCTGTATTCAAACATCACGAGGTGTTTTTTTTCTATTTATCTGCATTAATTTATATTTTTCTACATTTATAGCTAGCTGACATTTATCACAGCAACTAGAAATTTTCTCTAAGTCATCTTCTATCCTCAGCTTCTACACTTCACCTTACACGACAACATCATCAGCAAAGAACCAGACGTTGCTGACCGCTCTGTCCGCCAAATCATTTATGTTTGTAGTGGATAACAGCGGCCCTGTCACACATCCCTGGAAGATTCCTGACGATACGCTAGTGTCTGATGAACACTCTACTTCGAGGGCGACATACTGGGTTCTGTAACTTAAGAAGTCTTCGAGCCACTCACATATCCGTGAACCTATTCCACATTCTCGTACCTTCTTTAACAGCCTGCAATGAAACTCCGAGTCAAACACGTTCCGGAAATCTAGATCTGCCTGTACCCTTAATCCATAGTTTTCAATATATCATGTGACAAAAGGGTAAGATGAGTTTCGCACGAGCGATGCTTTCTGAAACCACGCTGATTCGTAGACATAAGCTTCGCTCTGTCAAGAACATTTATTATATTCGAACTGAGAATGTGTTCAAGGATTCTGGAGCAAACGGATGTTATGGATATTAGTCTGTAATTTTGCGGATGCATTCTTTTACCCTTTTTATATACAGGAGCCACCTTCACTTTTTTCCAGTCACTAGGGACTTAGCGCTGGGCGAGAGATTAGCGATAAATGCAGGCTAAGTGTGGGAACTATGGTGTAGAGCACTCTTTGAAAAAGCGAATAGGACTTGGCTGATGAACACATTTCTCCCAACGAGAGACCAGTTTGTTGGTAACGTCACTGTAGAATGTCTGTGTTTGATGATGGAGCCACAACCTTACCTCTGCTTGTACCGCTTCATAACTACCAATATTAAGTCTTCGACGATGTTCTTGAAGCTTCGAAGACAGAGGAAAATCGTGTGGGCCCAAGTCGGGACTGCACGGAGGATGATCGATGGCAGTTGAACACAAGGCGTCGGCCTGTTGCAGGCGTCGCAACACTCGTGTGTGGTTTGGCATTGCCATAATGAAGGAGAAAGTGCTCCAGGCACGGACGAACTCTTCTAATTCGAAACGTTGTTTCTCACGCACCGACAAAGTTACGTTACACACCGCCACGTTACACTTTACGATTCGGAGTCCTCTAGCGGGAGAGGGTTGCAAATACAGAACTATTACAAATGATTGAAGCGATTTCATAAATTCACTGTAACTCCTTTCATTGACATATGGTCACGACACACTACAGATACGTAGAAAAACTCATATAAAGTTTTGTTCGGCTTAAGCCGCACTTCAGGTTTCTGCCGCCAGAGCGCTCGAGAGCGCAGTGAGACAAAATGGCGACAGGACCCGAGAAAGCGTATGTCGTGCTTGAAATGCACTCACATCAGTCAGTCATAACAGCGCAACGACACTTCAGGACGAAGTTCAACAAAGATCCACCAACTGATAACTCCATTCGGCGATGGTATGCGCAGTTTAAAGCTTCTGGATGCCTCTGTAAGGGGAAATCAACAGGTCGGCCTGTAGTGAGCGAAGAAACGGTTGAACGCGTGCGGGCAAGTTTCACGCGTAGCCCGCGGAAGTCGACGAATAAAGCAAGCAGGGAGCTAAACGTACCATAGGATGGTGCTCCACCGCACTTACATCGTGATGTTCGGCATTTCTTAAACAGGAGATTGGAAAACCGATGGATCGGTCGTGGTGGAGATCATGATCAGCAATTTATGTCATGGCCTCCACGCTCTCCCGACTTAACCCCATGCGATTTCTTTCTGTGGGGTTATGTGAAAGGTTCAGTGTTTAAACCTCCTCTACCAAGAAACGTGCCAGAACTGGGAGCTCGCATCAACGATGCTTTCAAACTCATTGATGGGGACATGCTGCGCCGAGTGTGGGAGGGACTTGATTATCGGCTTGATGTCTGCCGAATCACTGAAGGGGCACATATCGAACATTTGTGAATGCCTAAAAAAACTTTTTGAGTTTTTGTATGTGTGTGCAAAGCATTGTGAAAATATCTCAAATAATAAAGTTATTGTAGAGCTGTGAAATCGCTTCAATCATTTGTAATAACCCTGTATGTATACACGTAGACTTAAGATGTAGAATGTTAATAACGCTTGTTTTATTTAAGAACGTTAAAGTTTTCAGATAAAAAATTCGAAGGCAGAACTTTTCAGCACGTCCTTATAGTTTAACGTCCTGTCAGCAACGAGATCTTTGGATATGAACTTGATCACTACGAGGTCCGCAGCTGATTAATGTTTGCAGGAGAGCTTCTGTGAAGTTTTGAAGGTGGGAGACTAGGTACTACCAGAATTGAGGTTGTGATGAGAGGTAGTGAGTCGTGCTACGGTAGCTCAAGCGGCTATGTGTCATTGCACTTGAGCCCCTCATCACTGGTCTTACCTCTAGACTGCAGGGTCTCACTTTGCGTAACTACACCTTTCACTGTAGGGCTTATGCGGACGACATCCTCTTTCTCACCTGCTCCTCCACGGAACTCAATGACGCCATCCAATGGATCCACCAGTATGGACATCTTTCTGGTAGCATTCTTAATGTCAGCAAATCGACTATGATGTACATTGGGCGCGGCCTCCCGGATATGGTGCCGACCCCACTCCCAGTCAGTACCACCCTTCGTTACTTGGGTATCGAATTTATGAGCTCCACACACAGGACAGTGGCCCTGGTTTACCGGCGGCTTTTGCAGTCGATTCGGCACCATGTCCGCGGTCAAGTGCACCGTAACTTAAACCAACTCCAACGTGTGTCCTATGTCAACATCTATGTCGCCCCTAAATTGGTACACGTCGCCCAGATCCTCCCAATGCCGTTACTCCTTGGCCGCCGCATCCAATCAGCCTTTGGATATTTCGTGTCAGCAGGGGCACTTTTCAAAGTCCGCTACAACACTCTAACACTGCCTCCTGCAAAAGGTGGCCTCGGACTCGTCAACGTGCGGGCACGATCTTCTGCACTCTTTGTCCACACTCTGTTGCGGCACTGGCAGGGGCCGGTCCCGTCCTTAAGACGCAGTCTCTTAGACACCCTCCGACCAGCTTGTCTCGATCCACCGATCAATGTGGCACCTATTTCTCCATTATTGTACCACGTCGCCAATTGTTTCGTAGAACTCAGCTACGTTCGGGCGATCTTCCAGTCACCCGTCCTCCCCGTACAAAAGATTATTATCGTTTGTTTATGCTGTCCAACCCTTCCGACCCCATGGTGCTACAGCATCCTGGCATTAACTGGCGAACGGTTTGGGGGTGTGTGCATGCACCCTTTTTACCGTCGTCTGTGTCTGCACTCTGGTATGTTTTAGTCTACGGCAAATTCCCGACTAATAGTCGACTTTATCGCATAGGACTGGCCACCTCCCCACTCTGCCCTGACTGTCAGCTCTCAACCCTCTTGACTTTCATTTATGGGGGCATTTGGAAGCTCTTGTCTACGCAAGCCCGGTACCAAATGTAGAGACTTTTCGTGCTCGTATTGTGGACGGCTGTGATACAATACGCCATTCTCCGGGGCTGCATCAGCGCAACAAGGATTCCATGCGACGGAGGGTGGATGCATGTATCCTCGCTAACGGAGGACATTTTGAACATTTCCTGTAACAAAGTGTTTGAAGTCACGCTGGTACGTTCTGTTGCTGTGTGTTTCCATTCCATGATTAATGTTATTCGAAGAGAAGTAATAAAATGAGCTCTAACATGGAAAATAAGCGTTTCCGGACACATGTCCACATAACATTTTCTTTCTTTGTGTGTGAGGAATGTTTCCTGAAAGTTTGGCCGTACCTTTTTTAACGCCCTGTATATGTACTTTTAGTTTGTTCAATAAAAATTATTAAAAAAATACAAAAAGAAGAAAACAGGATATGTTATATTTTGTTGCACAAAAAAACGGTAGAGCACTTGCCCGGCGAAGGCAAAGGTCCCGAGTTCGCGTCTCGGTCCTGCATACAGTTTTAATCTGCCAGGAAGTTTCATATCAGCGCACCTTCCGCTGCAGAATGAAAATGTCATTCTGAAAATGTTAATGTTTATAAGAATCGCCATCGCTATGTTAAGGTACTGTCATTAGGTCACCAGTGGTTTCGTTCAGTTGGCACTGCCAACACTTTCTCTAAGACTCGTGCGGGTATCATGATTTAATAATGATACTCGTTAAGTAAGACGATTATCTTCAGATACTCGTTGTAAGTTGAATTGCTTTTCAACTCGGAGAGCACTTACTTCAGTGCGGCTAATTTGTGAGTAGTTTTTTTCAACGTAAACGACTTTTTTGTTTAAAGATTTTAGTTGTGGTCCATCACACAGTGTTATTTAGTGCGGAATAAAATTACATTTACTGCCTGTGTTCCTTTAAAATGTGCTACCATTTCGGAGCTTGATCATACTCCTGCGTTATTTAATCAGGTGGAAAGGCAGGATACGTTCATCGTGAAGGGCACCTTGGTTGACATGCATTGCAGAAGAAACAGTAGCCTATGAGACGATATGCTCCAGCGAGAACAATAACGTCCTCCTTCTGCGGTGCAGGCCAGAAAAACGGAACAATTGACAATTGTCTTTTTTCTAGCATCCCGCTCCGGAGATCCTGGTTAGAATCAAAAGAAATAGCTGAGGCAGTAAACTCGATTTGAGAAGAGAGATTCGGCAACGTATTTTTATGTTGGCCGTCGCAATAAAACACTAGTGTGAAAAGAAACATCACAAGTTGGGCAGCTGGGCTGCGGAAAGTTAAATATCTCCGTCAAACAGTGCCTTACAAGTGGCAACGTTTTAAGTCCTAACCAACCATAAAGTAATCTCACTGGAATTCTCCCGTATCTAACGGCCTTTCCCAAGTATACCTCATCTCTTGTGATTCTTGAACAGAGTATTCGCTATGACCAACTGAAATTTATTGCAGAGCTCACTTACTCTTTCTCCTCTCTCATTCCTTGTCCCAAGCCCATATTCTCCCGTAACCCTTTCTCCTACTCCCTCTCCTACAACCGCGATCCAATCCCCCACGATTATTATATTTTCATCTTCCTTTACGTACTGAATTACCCGTTCAACATCTTTATATACCGTCTCTATCTCTTCATCCTCTGTCTGCGACGTCGGCACGGAAACCTGATCTTTTGTTGTCAGTGTTGGTTTCCTGTCGATTGAGATGAAAAGAGTCCTATCACTGAACTGTTGCCAGTAACTCACCCTCTGCCCTATCTCCCGCAACAAATCCTATTCCCGTTATAGGGTTTTCTTTTGCTGTTGATATTACCCTATTCTCATCTGATCAGAAATCCTTGTCTTTTTTCCATCTCATTTCACTGACCCTTCTTATATCTAGATGGAACCACCGAATTTCTCTTCTCAGATTTTCAAGGTTCGCTGCCACGTTCAAGTTCCACACCCCGATCCGTAGAAAGTTATTCCGTCATTGGTTATGCCCTCTTTTTCTCATGGTCACTTCTCCCTGGGCAGTCCCCTCCCGGAGATCCAAATATGGGACTAGTCCGGGATCTTTTGCGAATGGTGAGATCATCATGATAGTTTTTCAATTACAGGCCACATGTCCTGTGTGTTCACATTATGTTTCTTTAATGATTTGGTTTCCGTTGTAGCATCGATATGGAGTCCTTCGATACTATTAGTGAGTCTATACGACTGCCCCTTACGCCTCGTTGTTGTTGTTGTTGTGGCCTTCAGTCCTGAGACTGGTTTGATGCAGCTCTCCATGCTACTCTATCCTGTGCAAGCTTCTTCATCTCCCAGTACCTACTGCAGCCTACGTCCTTCTGAATCTGCTTAGTGTATTCATCTCTTGGTCTCCCTCTACGATTTTTACCCTCCACGCTGCCCTACAGTACCAAATTGGTGATCCCTTGATGCCTCAGAACATGTCCTACCAACCGGACCCTCCTTCTCGTCAAGTTGTGGCACTTACTCCTCTTCGCCCCAATGCTATTCAATACCTCCTCATTAGTTATGTGATCTACCCATCTAATCTTTAGCATTCTTCTGTAGCACCAAATTTCGAAAGCAACTATTCTCTTCTTGTCTAAACTATTTATCGTCCATGTTTCACTTCCATACATGGTTACATTCCATACAAATACTTTCAGAAACGACTTCCTGACACTTAAATCAATCCTCGATGTTAACAATTTCTCTTCTTCAGAAACGCTTTTCTTCCCGTTGCCAGTCTACATTTTATATCTTCTCTACTTCGACCATCATCTGTTATTTTGCTCCCCAAATAGCAAAACTCCTTTACTATTTTAAGTGTCTTATTTCCTAATCCAATTCCCTCAGCATCACCCGACTTAATTCGACTACATTACATTACCCTCTTTTTGCTTTTGTTGATGTTCATCTTATATCCTCCTTTCAAGACACTGTCCATTCCGTTCAACTGCTCTTCCAAGTCCTTTGCTGTCTCTGACAGAATTACGTCATCGGCAAACCTCAAAGTTTTTATTTCTTCTCCATGGATTTTAATACCTACTCCGAACTTTTCTTTTGTTTCCTTTACTGCTTGCTCAATATACAGATTGAATAGCATCGGGGAGAGGCTACAACCCTGTCTCAATCCCTTCCCAACCACTGCTTCCCGACTCTTATAACTGTCATCTGCTTCCTGTACAAATTGTAAATAGCCTTTCGCTCCCTTTATTTTACCCCTGCCACCTTCAGAATTTGAAAGAGAGTATTCCAGTCAACATTGTCAAAAGCTTTCTCTGAGTCTACAAATGCTAGAAACGTAGGTTTGCCTTTCCTTAATCTATCTTCTATGATAAGTCGCAGGGTCAGTATTGCCTCACGTGTTCCAACATGTCTACGGAATCCAAACTGATCTTCCGCGAGGTCAGCTTCTACCAGTTTTTCCATTCGTCTGTAAAGAAATCGCGTTAGTATTTTGCAGCTGTGACTTACTAAACTGATTGTTCGCGAATTTTCACATCTGTCAACACCTGCTTTCTTTGGGATTGGAATTATTATATTCTTCTTGAAGTCTGAGAGAATTTCACCTGTCTCATACCTCACCAGATGGTAGAGCTTTGTTAGGCCTGGCTCTCCCAAGGATATCAGTAATTCTAATGGAATGTTGTCTACTCCCGAGGCCTTGTTTCGACTCAGGTCTTTCAGTGCTCTGTCAAACTCTTCACGCAGTATCATATCTCCCATTTCATCTTCATCTACCTCCTCTTCCATTTCCATAATATTGTACCCAAGAACATCGCCCCTGTATAGACCCACTATATACTCCTTCCACCTTTCTGCTTTCCCTTCTTTAGTTAGAACTGGGTTTCCATCTGAGCTCTTGATATTCATGCAAGTGGTTCTCTTTTCTCCAAAGGTCTCTTTAATTTTCCTGTAGGCAGTATCTATCTTACCCCTAGTGAGATAAGCATCTACATCCTTACATTTGTCCTCTAGCCATCCCTGCTTAGCCATTTTGCACTTCCAGTCGATCTCATTTTTGAGACGTTTGTATTCCTTTTTGCCTGCTTCATTTACTTCATTCTTATATTTGCTCCTTTCATCAATTAAATTCAATATTTCTTCTGTTACCCAAGGATTTCTACTAGCCCTCGTCTTTTTACCTACTTGATCCTCTGCTGCCTTCACTATTTCATTCCTCAAAGCTACCCATTCTTCTTCTACTGTATTTCTTTCCCCCATTCCTGTCAATTGTTCCCCTATGCTTTCCCTGAAACTCTGTACAACCTCTGGTTCTTTCAGTTTATCCGGGTCCCATCTCCTTAAATTCCCACCTTTTTGCAGTTTCTTCAGTTTTAATCTACAGTTCATAACCAATAGATTGTGGTCAGAGTCCACATCTGCCCCCGGAAATGTCATACAATTTAAAACCTGGTTCCTAAATCTCTGTCTGACCATTATACAATCTATCTGAAACCTTTTAGTATCTCCAGGGTTCTTCCATGTATACAACCTTCTTTCATTATTCTTGAACCAAGTGTTAGCTATGATTAAGTTATGCTCTGTGCCCCAATCCATATTCACCTACTACGTTTCCTTCTCTTCCTTTTCCTACTGTCGAATTCCAGTCACCCATGACTATAAAATTTTCGTCTCCCTTCACTACCTGAATAAATTATTTTATCTCATCATACATTTCATCAATTTCTTCATCATCTGCAGAGCTAGTTGGCATATAAACTTGTACTACTATAGTAGGCGCGGGCTTCGTGTCTGTCTTGGCCACAATAATGCGTTCACTATGCTGTTTGTAGTAGCTTACCCGCACTCCTATTTTTTATTCATTATTAAACCTACTCCTGCATTAACACTATTTGATTTTGTATTTATAACCCTGTATTCACGTGACCAAAAGTGTTGTTTCTCCTCCCACCGAACTTCACTAATTCCCACTATATCTAACTTTAACCTATCCATTTCCATTTTTAAATTTTCTAACCTACCTGCCCGATTAAGGGATCTGACATTCCACGCTCCGATCCGTAGAATGCCAGTTTTCTTTCTCTTGATAACGACGTCCTCTTGAGTAGTCCCCGCCCGGAGATCCGAATGGGGGACTATTTTACCTCCGGAATATTTTACCCAAGAGGATGCCATCATCATTTAATCATACAGTAGAGCTGAATGCCCTCGGGAAAAATTACGGCTGTAGTTTCCCCTTGCTTTCAGCCGTTCGCAATACCACAACAGCAAGGGCGTTTTGGTTAGTGTTACAGGGCCAGATCAGTCAATCATCCAGACTGTTGCCCCTGCAACTACTGAAAAGGCTGCTGCCCCTCTTCAGGAACCACACGTTTGTCTGGCCTCTCAACAGATACCCCTCCGTTGTGGTTGCACCTACGGTACGGCTATCTGTACCGTTGAGGCACGCAAGCCTCCCCACCAACGGCAAGGTCCATGGTTCATTGGAGCTGAACGCAATCATCAATGGAATTATAATCATGGTCTTTTTACATTGCGAGCACAGTGATTGTCTTCATGACATAATAGAGCCGCGCGGTGTAACCGCGCCGCCTGAGGAGCCTATCCACGGTTCTCGCGGCTCTACCCGTTGGAGGTTCGAGTCCTCCCTTTGGTATGCTTGCTTGTGTTGTCCTTAGTGTAAGTTAGTTTAAGCTAGATTACGTGGTGTCCCATAGCAACTTACCACCACCATGACACAATAGAAAGTCTGGCTACAGGCACTTATGATAAAGCACATCGATATGGTTTTTAATACTTAAAATATTCATATCAAACGCGAGAATGAAAGAAATTTAACTGCCCTGATTAAGAGAGTAACAGTAAATGCGTAAAGAGGATTCTGTAATTGAATGAGATCACCAGAGTAGACAAATTAATTGATAACGTTAATGTATAGAAGTGGTACTAAAAAAATCGTAGAAAATTTCACCGCCTCCATCCTCTCTTCCACCCCTTCAGTGTTGCTACGACGGCTGTCTTGGAAGACCAGGCACAATCGTTATTCATGCGTTCATTGTAATGTTTGATCTCCATCCCCTCGACAGATGTAACATGGATTGACTTTTCTTTCTCGCTTCATAGGAGGATATTATCTTTGTAATCTGTAATCGAAATAACCCTGACCTAGTTGCTAGAATTGTTGCCTGTATGGTCTCTGCGCATCGTCATCATAGCCCTCGAATTTCAGAAAAGCTCCTGTTCTGGTAACAGTCATACATAAAATAGAACGAGTGTCATTGTAGGGTTCTTTCTTTAAACTTGGAAGATTTCCACATCTTCTTCGATAATATTGTATTCTTATTTGTGGTGTTACACTATGATATCAAAAGGAAATAAATGCCTTGTTGAAGTTTCTGTGTAATCTGTTAGAAACCATCAGCAGATGCCAACTGTGCATTTTATGCCGTCACTCATGTTTACATGTCAACAATTTGCCATCATTAGAAAATGAAAGCAAAATTCATAAATATAAATATAAAATGAAAAATATCGTGGAGTGTTACAGAAAGGACTGATGTATTACAGAAAGGAATCTTTACTCACGATGGAGAACTGTGGATATAAATATGAACTATTGCTATGGTTGAAATGGCTCCAATCACTATGGGACTTAACATCTGAGGTCATCAGTCCCCTAGAACTTAGAACTACTTAAACCTAACTAACCTAAGGACATCACACACATCCATGACCGAGGCAGAATTCGAACCTGCGACCGTAACAGTCGCGCGGTTCCGGACTGAAGCGCGTAGAACCGCTCGGTCACCGCGGCCGGCTTATTTCTTTCATTTTATCAACATGATCTCTACCGGATTGATAACTAGGAATCAACAGTATCTGCCCTGTAAAACAAATCTTGAAATTTGAGCAGGTTCTCACGAGATATACGGCATCTTCGAGAATCTTCAATTTAAGGTTGTCGAATGTTTCGTTTACACTCTCCCTCCAGTCAAACAAGTATGTGATCATCCCCACGGTCCTTCTTTGCGTACTCCAGAAGTCCTCTATTAATCAAATGTGATAAGGGGCAAATCTGATACGAGTATAATGTGCACTCCTTAAAAGAGAGAAGCATCCACAAAACACAGTCGCATGTCAGTGTAGCGTCGTACACGTAAACGATGATTAGAGTTCCAATTCTCTGTGACAGAAAGGCCATCAGAATGCATTTGTCTTGACAAAATGACCCTTTAATGTATGATTACGCAATTGCAGAACGCTTACAGGAAACAGTTACCTCCATAAAACATCTAAGATGCGTTTGGAACGGTGTGGCAGGTGGCCGTTGACGCTAAAAACGAAAAGTGTGAGGCGATCCACATGAGTTCCAAAAGAAATCCGTTGGAATTCGATTACTCAATAAATAGTACAATTCTCAAGCCTGTCAATTCAACTAAGTACCTGGGTGTAAAAATTACGAACAACTTCAGTTGGAAAGACCACATAGATAATATTGTGGGGAAGGCGATCCAAAGGTTGCGTTTCATTGGCAGGACACTTAGAAGATGCAACAAGTCCACTAAAGAGACAGCTTACACTACACTCGTTCGTCCTCTGTTAGAATATTGCTGCACGGTGTGGGATCCTTACCAGGTGGGTTTGACGGAGGACATCGAAAGGGTGCAAAAAAGGGCAGCTCGTTTTGTATTATCACGTAATAGGGGAGAGAGTGTGGCAGATATGATACACGAGTTGGGATGGAAGTCATTAAAGCAAAGACGTTTTTCGTCGCGGCGAGATCTATTTACGAAATTTCAGTCACCAACTTTCTCTTCCGGATGCGAAAATATTTTGTTGATCCCATCGTACATAGGTAGGAATGATTATCAAAATAAAATAATAAAATGAGAGGAATCAGAGCTCAAACAGAAAGGTTTAGGTGTTCGTTTTTCCCGCGCGCTGTTCGGGAGTGGAATGGTAGGGAGATAGTATGATTGAGGTTCGATGAACCCTCTGCCAAGCACTTAAATGTGAATTGCAAAGTAATCATGTAGATGTAGATGTAAATTTGAAGTGGAACGGCTACATAAAATTAATCGCGATTAAGGCAGCTGCCTCACTGACATTAGTTGGATGAATCCTGAGGAAAAGCAGTCCATCAACGAACAAACCAGCTTACAAAACACTCTTTCTACCAATACTTGATTATTGCTTGTCTGTCTGGTATGCGAACCATCTAGGAACGATAGAATAAACAGAAGATTTTGATGTATTACTTGTGGTTGTAGGGTATATTTTACTCCTTTATTAAATCAATTTCTTCTTTCGTAAATTCTGTGTTTAAAATTATAGAAATAGAACTGCATGATAGAAACGCTCGTAACAGACAACAGCATAAATAAAAAACTGATCACTCAAGAATTAGAGGTTTATTTAGCAAGAGCGAAAACGTCACGGAGACGCTCAGTTAATCCCAGTGGCAGACATTACACAGGAGGCGTTCTGCATCACGGTATGGTTGAAGTTCCGAGAGTGTGGGTTCCCGAAATCAACTAATGCTTCCTTCCACGTATACATCGCGAAAAGACCATCAAGATGACATTAGAGATATTCGAGACCACACGGAGGCTTACGAGCAGTCGTGCTTCCAGTGAACCATTCGCGACTGGAACAGGAAAGTGGGGACGTGACACTGGTACACAAATTACACTCCCCTTTGCCCAGTATGGATGTACTTGTAGAAGCAGAGCGTGTTTAGTGTTGTTACCACGTCTAGTTAGAAACCTAAGAGGCGTGAACAGTGTCAGAGGTTGATTGATCTCTGTGAAGAACACAAAGATGCCTTGTACTCGTCAGCGCTATCAGCTTCTGACAGAGTTTGAAAGAGGCATCATTATGGGTCTCCATTTGGCTCGTATATCTGTTGGGCTTCGGATGTCGTAGTGGCTCGATGTTGGACTGCATGGGCTCTCGAGGACAGACATACACTAGTCAAGGTTCCGGTCGATCATGTCTTAGCGTCACATTGAATGATTACCCAATTGTGCACCAAACACATCATAACCACTTCACATCTGCGCCTGCCATCCGAGAACATGTAATGCACTCACTGCAACACTCTGTCATCCCGCATCATTTATCGGAGACTAACAGGCAGTCGGATTCTGGATTTACCATCCCACGCGTAGGCTACCGTTAAAATCACAACACAAACGGCTGCATTGGGAATGGTACCGTGACTGGGAAGCATGGGCTGCTAACGAATGGTGTCACATTGCGGCTCTGCACTAGCACGAATGACCATCGCCGACGAGTTTGGCAACCACCTAGGAAGAACCACATTTCTGCCAAGGTTTTGGATGGACACAGCGGCGTTATTCCTGGTGTCGTGGTGTGGTGAGCCTTCGGGTACGACTTCAGGTCATGGCTGGTAGAGACTGAGGGAACTCTGACGGCACAAAGGTACGTCACCGACATCCCTCGTCGCCATATGTTACCTCTCGTACAACAATATCGTAGTGCCATTTTTCAACAAGCCAATGCTCGTCTACACATGGCACGTGACCCTATGAACTTTGTGCATGACGCTGAGGTACGCCCGCGGCCAGCAAGATCTCTAGATCTGTACCCGATAGGATATGTGTCGGACGTCAACTCCGTTCCACTCCCAGTATACGCGATAGCAAGGACCATTTACAACAGATATGGCCAGGTTGCCTCACGTGTAGATGTAACTGCTTAATGGCAACCTTCCAAATGTATCAGCGCATATATCAAGGCCAGAGGGGGTGTAACATCATATAAGTGATCTCATTCTGCCAAATTCTTTGTATACTTGACTCGAACTTGCAGTCTCTGAAATAACACAACCTACCCTATCAACCTGCGAAATTTCATTTCCTTTCCTCCTTTCCTTCTCTGAGATTCATTTTCTTAGGCTGTGATTTGAGCAAAATTAAGATACGTGTCCAAAAATGATTTTATATGTGATGTCTCTTGTAGATAACCTTCAGTACGTGTCCAACAATGATTTTGTAACTGATGTCTCTTGTAGATGACCTTCAATATGGCAGTATTCAAATGGTTCAAATGGCTCTGAGCACTATGGGACTCAACATCTGTGGTCATAAGTCCCCAAGAACTTAGAACTACTTAAACCTAACTAACCTAAGGACATCACACACATCCATGCCCGAGGCAGGATTCGAACCTGCGACCGTAGCAGCCGCGCGGTTCCTGACTGAGCGCCTAGATATGGCAGTATTCATCCAATAAATCACAGCCTGTTTTGCTTAACTAATGCAGAGATTAACTTTTACTTTATCTCTCTAGATACCCTTGAAAATGTTTTTGTGTGGGTTGACTGGCTCTACTATCACTAATTAATTCTAAAAACAAACAAAAATTGTTTTATACGTAGTGACATTCACGTCAATAATATTACATCTTCTACCAAATAGTTTCATCGAAGCTGTATGCTCAGCGAGGAATATTCCTTCCTTCCTGTCACCAAATCCCTTCTAATTGTCACCATCGGTTTGTGTCTTCCCTACTTTCGTCATCTTCTTCTGTTTTTCTTTTTTCCATGGTCTCATTTACACCATCTAACCAAGCTTTCTTTGGTCTTCTTCTTCCCGTTATTCCCTGAGGGTAGTACATCATGGTGTTCTTTTGCGATCTGTCGTTTCCACTGTACACTGAGGTGACAAAAGTCATAGGATAGCCCCTAACATCGCGTCGGACCTCCTCTTGCCCGGTGTAGTTCAGCAACTCGACGTGGCGTGGGCTCCACAACTCGTTGGAAGCCCCTTCAGAAATTTTGAGTCATGCTGTCTCTAAGGCCATCCACAACTAAAGAAGTGCTGCCGATGCAGGGTTTTGTGAACGAACTGACTTCTCGATTATGTCCCACAAACTTATTCACTCGAATTGCCCGGAATGTTCTTCAAATCAATCGCCAAAAGTTGTGGCAAATTCCATCGCTGTTGGAGAACGTGACTTCAATGAATGGCTGAAAATGATCTCCAAGTAGCCAAACGTAACCATTTCCAGCCAATGATCTGTCCAGTTGGATCAGAGGACTATTCCACGTAAACACATCCCACACCATTATGAACCATTACCAGCTTGCATAGTGCGTCGTTGACAACTTGGGTCCATGGCTCCGTAAGATCTGAACCACATTCGAATCCTTCCGTCAACTCTTACCAACTGAAATCTGGGCTTATCAGACCAGGACACGGTCTCCCAGTCTGCGGTCCAATCGATATGTTGGTCACCAGCCCAGGAGAGGCGTTTGCAGGCGATGTCGTGCTGTTAGCAAAAGCACTCTAGTCGGTCGCCTGCTGCCATAGCCCATTAACACCAAATTTCGCCGCCCTGTCCCGGGGGATACATTCGTCATACGTCCCACATTCATTTCTGTGGTCGTTAAGTGAAGGCTGTCGGCCACACCGTTGTCCCTGGTGAGAGGTAAAGCCTGAAATTTGCTTTTCTCGACACACTGTTAACGCTGTGGGTCTCAGAATACTGAATTCCCTAACGATTTCCGAAATGCCCCATGCGCCTGATTCCTACTACCAATGCGTGTTCAAAGGTTTTATACCTACCGCCATCTGTATATGTGCATGTCACTACCATGACTTATGTCACCTCAGTATGTGTCCATACCAACGGAGCTGCCACTCTGTTCTGTTTGTGATGATTTCTTGAGTCTGCGGCATTTGCCCAATCGCTGTTCCCCTCTCGGCCGTCCGCCCCCGGTAGCTGAGTGGTGCCGGCGCGGTAGCTCAGCGTGTTCGGTCGGAGAGCTGGTTGGCCCCTGTAATAAAAAAAAAAAACTGAGTGAAAGGATGAACAACGAACTTGAAAAAAAAAAAAAAAAAAAAAAAAAAAAAAGCCGGCACGGTAGCTCAGCGTGTTCGGCCAGAGAGCTGGTTGCCCTCTGTAATAAAAAAACTGAGTGAAAGGATCAACAAACGAACTTTAGCGGATGTCATGTGACGTCCGAAACGGCTAAACGCAACGATCAACAACGAACAAAATGCAAAAAAAAAAAAAAAGGTCAGCACGACAGAATGTCAATCCTAAGGGTCCGGGTTCGATTCCCGGCTGGGTCGGAGATTTTCTCCGCTCAGGGACTGGGTGTTGTGTTGTCCTAATCATCATCATTTCATCACCATCGACGCGCAAGTCGCCGAAGTGGCGTCAAACCGAAAGACTTGCACCCGGCGAACGGTCGACCCGATGCGAGGCCCTAGTCATACGACTTTTCTTTTTTCTTTTACCTCTCGACCAAATATTCTACCCGCTCTTCTGAGATAATCCAATTCTACAACTCTCGATTTGTTTTTATTTTTTCCAGTAAATTCCCAGCACCCGCATCGGTAAGCTGTTATTGGCTTTATAATACTTGTATAGAATATCATTTGCAATTAATAGTGGCTTATAAGTCATAGACGTGAACAGTAATGTCCTATTACACTTTCCTGGTGCACATGAAAGATTCCTTCACTGTCAGTAGATGACTCCCTATGGAGGATATCGAGCTGCTTTCTGCCTGTAAATAAACTTTAGGTGAGATGGAAGCCAGTTAGATGTCGTACAGGAATGCATTTTCCTTAGCGGGTCTAGCTGTGCTACAGAGGCAAAAAGCTTTTCGAGAGTGAAAAACTTCGAATCCATGGCGCTGAAGAGCGTAGGCTATGCTTCACATGACTGATATCTTAGAAACCGATGCTGATTTCCACAGAGAAGGTTACTTTGTTCCGGGCAGGTCACAGTATTGGAATTCAAAATCAATATTAGTAGTACAGGACAGTAGTTCTGTGGGTAAATTATACTTCTCTTTTTGTAGCTGACTGTGATTCTTGCTCATTTCTAATCACAGCGAAATACCTCTGCTCGAGGGAGTTACAGTAAAGCACTATCGAAAGTAAAGCTTATTTACTCCCAAACACTGTACAGAACTTGATACGAACTTATTCAGGCCCTGGGTTATTATAAGAGTTCCGTCAGATTAAGGTGGATTTCAGCAGTACTAGTTCATTTAGATCAGCATTTACATCTATACTCAAGATACCTTCCAAAGTATTGTAAAGGGTTCTTTGTGTACTACTGTTACTTGTCTCCTTCCTGTTCCAGTCACGAATGGTGTACGGAAGAATCTGTATGAGCTCGAATCTCTCTGGGCGTTTTCGCAAGATGTACTTGGGAGGAAGCAGTAAGTTGACTGATTGCCTTAGGATTTTATGTTCTCGCTCTTTCAGCTTTAAATCACATTTCGATAAACAACGATCAAAATTGTTCCTTTATTTGAGTAATCTTTCATTTGAGTATCAACCAGATCTGGTATATTATCATTTTAATGTCCCATCTTTATCAAACTCTACTCTGACTAATGCTTATGAGAAGTGATCAGTGGGGCAAGTATTTTTTTTTAATACTGATTTTCTCTCTCTGTCAGTAGCCTCTATTTTATGAACACTTCCTGTCTTGGATGGAATCCATTCTGTTAGTTTGGCTGTGGGCTAAGGCGAATTTTCTGCTCTCTTCAAGCTTAAAATGGAGAGCTGAACAGTTCGAATGCACAGGACAACAGCAGCGTGGGTTGAGGGTAGGGGGAAGGAGGTCATCGACGAACTAAGACAGAGATGGTGGCAGAGGACACCAGCTCTCTCTGTCTTACGTATGTCGGCCTGAAACTTCCGGTAGAGGTATGCGACCATTGTTATTAATATCATTTACTAAATTTTAGAAAAGCTGAAAAGTCGCAAACAAACGGGTACTAGCTGTTGTTTGGTGCACTTATTCCAAATGACATGTTTCGGGCTCTGCCCATCATCAGAATACCTGGCGTAAATAATATAACATACAATTAGTTATACCTTTTTTTTAAACACCAAATGTTAACAAGAAAGAGCAAACTGGAACTAAGTGTCAGAACCAATACACACTATTGCATAGCAAAAAATAACTTTGGCTTCTTGTTCCTTACTTATAAATTCAAGAACCAAAAGGTGTGACATATAATTTAAACTTGGAAAATGGGAATGTTGGTCGTTAGAAGAATTACGAAAAACTGCTACTTCAGTGCGGTTGCTAGGTAAACAACGCAGTGCAAAAGGGCACCATTTCACGGCATTGCCGCTGTGCAAATACCGCTATGTTTACTAGCAATCAAAACATTAACCAATAACAACTAAAAGTACATGTCGTGTGCCTCCTCATAGGCATCTCAGTAGTACAAAGTACACGAAAGTACACTGCAAAATAGTAGAAAAAATATTTTGTCTTGGAAACACATGACTTTTCGAAGATTTTAAAAGGATTTGTTTAGATTTGCAATTACTCTTCTTAACTGTTCGTCAAACATAAAATGTTAAGACATTTGTCCCATCCGATGGTTTATTATTGCCGATATCCATATGCCAAAATATTTACTGCCTTTTATAAAAGTAAAAAACAAGAACAAAAATATCCGTAGTGTGCCTGCACGTAAAAAGTAGTAAAGGGAAAGGTGGTTGCCTGCCTGCACTTAAGCACAATAAAAGAAGCATTACTGTATTACATACATTTATTTACCTTAAAAGGATAACGTATCAAAATAACAGAAAAACTGTCTTGATTCACTGATCGGGATAGTACATAGGGAAGGAACTGTACATTCCAACGTTCAAAATTTTTCTTTTTTGTATTAAAAAGATAACATGTCATAATTACAAAAGACTTGTTTTGATTTGACCTTGCGCTTCCCAGCTGAACGACAAACGTAGAAACCGAAGACGTTTTCGTCTTGAACCATTGATGATCCTAACTAAAGGGGAAATCACTAACCACTGCAGGGCACAATAAATAGTAAAGGGAGAGGTGGTTGTCTATATACCCAATTTCAGAAGCGTGGTTACGAAGGTTATAGTCTTTACGTGTCTCTCACAACCAGTCGTGAGAGAGGCTAAAACCCCATTTCCTACCACTACTGATTTGCTCGTTGATTAGCAGTTCGGAGACACTTGACTGAATGCATGTATTTCCAGTTACTCCAAGACGTCCAGATCATTTCCCTTCCTCTCTGTGTGCAGAATTGTCATGCTACTTTCTAATTTCAAAATGGTTCAAATGGCTCTGAGCACTATGGGACTCAACTGCTGTGGTCATAAGTCCCCTAGAACTTAGAACTACTTAAACGTAACTAACCTAAGGACAGCACACAACACCCAGCCATCACGAGGTAGAGAAAATCCCTGACCCCGCCGGGAATCGAACCCGGGAACCCGGGCATGGGAAGCGAGAACGCTACCGCACGACCACGAGATGCGGGCTACTTTCTAATTCTGCCAGCATATGGCTTTTACCTTTTACATGGCAACCTAATGCGCTACTGTTGCTCGTATACCCATGTTCCTTAAACCTCGTTTAGAACTCTCGTCCTGTTTATCCCACGTAAAAATATTCACGTGGTCGGAATTTAATTTTACATGCTCCTGTTTTACGGAACTTGTTTTGCTTGGGTTCCGGACCGTGTCTCAACAGATTCCCCAAATCGTTAACCGTTTGGAATCCTACCAGGACGTTAAAGTTCTTGTACAAGTTTACAATATTCTGAGAAAATGGTCCAAAGAACGTTAACGCGACATGTTTTACTTATTCTCTACGTTCCATTTTGCCTGCGGCAACCTTAACAAAAACTTTTCACCTGGCCTCCTAATATTAGCTTCATCGTACCCATTTGAGAGACCGAGCTGTACAACTGTCCCTGTTTCTTTATTTCTCAAATCCTTGTACAAATCAAACCTTGCTAATCCGTAGAACATAATAGAAGAAACTACTTTTTTTGGTTTTAGGGGTTGCAAGAATCTATTGGGATCATAAGATCTGATGCTGTTGGGTTCAGCAAAATACATAGTTTGAGCTTTGAATTTTACCTGGTTATTTCTGTATCTGAAAAACTAGGGGTCTCGTCCTCAACTTTCTTGTTAACATTTGGTGTTTAAAATGTACATTTAATCATGTCTTATATTGTTTACATCAGGAAATGTGATGATTGGCATATCCCGAAACATGTCATTTGGAGTAATGCACCAAAAAACAATTAGTATCTGTTTGCGAATACTCAGCTTTTCTGAAATCCAGTCATTTATATCAATAATAATCGTCGCACACCTCTACCGGTAGTTTCAGGGCGACATACGTAAAATAACGACTAGCTCGGCAAAACAGTAGGTGAAAAATTGTTATCAGACAAAAAAAACCCATTGTGTAAAATCAAATGAAAATCTTGCCCAACAATACGTGTTTGAATAGTGAATAGATACCAGTGAATGCAAGAATTAAGTTGCAAAATCGTTCGTGTAGTGCACAAAGTACAGAAAATAAGGAGTTAAAGTTCTGGGTTAAAAGTAAAATTAGGGCAGCCTACAAAGCAAAATATTTGGCCAGCCGCAAAACAGAAACGTTCCGTCTTCGACTGAGCAGCCATTTTAACGCAATGCTCTTCAAAGAAATTGCTGATCTTGTTCAGTACAACGTAAACTGGGAACTAGATATTATACGACGTAAACAGTGGTATAACTTCGATCGCTTACCCACAGTAAGTATCTTCAAAGTAACGGCACCTGGTTGTCAAGCAAGTAAACACAAATTTGCAGATGAGGTGGTCAACTTGACTGACGGAGACTTTTCAGGCGAGAAAATGAACATCTTGAGAGAAGGATCATAGCTTAATCTCCCAACATACATTGATAGTAGGGTTACGATAAAAGTTATAGCTGAAGTGCAAAAATGGTTCAAATGAGACTCAACTTCTCAGGTCATTAGTCCCCTAGAACTTAGAACTATTAAACCTAACAAACCTAAGGACATCACACACATCAATGCCCGAGGCAGGATTCGAACCTGCAACCGTAGCGGTCTCGCGGTTCCAGACTGCAGCGCCTAGAACCGCACGGCCACTTCGACCGGCGCTGAAGTGCAGAATGGGTGTGAACAGGCTAAACTCCCGACAGCACCACAAGCAACCGTTGCAGTTGGAAATGGTAACATAGTTAGGAGAATTATCTGTAAGAAAGCACACCCAACTAATGTGAAAATGAATGTAAAAACCCTTGATGAAAAATTGCATGACAATAAGAACTTAAGTAGATTTTGAGCTTCCTTGTTAACGTTTGGTGTTTTAAAAATGTATAACTAATTATGTTCAAAAATGGTTCAAATGGCTTTGAGCACTATGGGACTCAACTTCTCAGGTCATTAGTCCCCTAGAACTTAGAACTAGTTAAGCCTAACTAACCTAAGGACATCACACACATCCATGCCCGAACCTGCGACCGTAGCGGTCGCTCGGTTCCAGACTGTAGCGCCTAGAACCGCACGACCACTCCGGCCGGCCAACTAATTATGTGTTATATTGTTTATACCAGGAAATCTGATGGTGGGCAGAGCACGAAACATGTCGTTTGGAATAAATGCACCAAAATAAAAAACTGGTACCTGTTTCTTTGCGACTACTCAGCTTTTCTAAAATCCAGTCAATTATATATCTCTCTCTCTTGGCATACGTGACTTTGAGCACGTAGGTGGAAACGATCTTTCTCTCCGAAGTCGTGGGAGTGTGCTTCCATCGGTTGCTGAATTTTGCAGTGGAAGCTTCGAGATCTTTCGAAGGAGCCTTTCATTTAAAATAGGCGACCGAGGAATCCACAGAAGGGAGCTTTTGAAGCGAGCCGATTCGACCGCCATGTTGCGCCAGGAAGCTTAAACTGTGACTGGCCTGAAGGTGCGAAAACAGGTGCGTCCTCTTGCGAGTGTAGAGGAGCGACGCGTTGGAGATGCTGCTGACCGGTGAGGACACGTTGCGGAGCTGTACCACCAGACAATGCTGGTGAGACGCAATCCAGCTGCTTGCTTGCGTACTGTTAGTTATGTCGCGTTCAGAGCTTATTAGTAGTCACAAGTCTTCGTACCAATATCTTTCCGAATTGCTGGTCTACGCCACGTGTATTGTAAGCTAAAGTGATTCCCCCGCACTGTTTCAGGTTTTACAGTGTGTTCTTTCTCTTGTTTCAATGCCTGTAATTAACATCAACTTTCCATTTACTCTTGTCCCGTGCAAATCTGTTGATGAAATTTTAAGATTATCAGCATCAGAAATTACTGCGAATGAGTAACTGTAACTTTCTTCCTTGTTCTTTGCGCTCGACACTGCTTACCTACTTAAATTAATCATAGTGTGGCCATTACATTTACGGTGTGTAACACCAGCATCAGTGATTCTGATGAAACAATAACAGGGGTTAGCAGTTAAACGTATTAACGTCACATTTTTGCCCATTTTTACCAGAAACACAGACAACTAAATGACCAACAGATCACTCCGTACTATAACTATTAAAAAACACAGGCATCATCACAAAACGCCTCTCTTGTAGCGTCTGCCACTAAAGTCGGATGATCATCCCCGTGACACTTTCGTGTTTGTGAAACAAACTCGTAACGAAAAAAGCTGATCTTTGGATCTTCCCTGTTTGCTATGTCTATTCGTAACTAATAACAGTTCCAGGCTGAACAGCAGTAAGCCCGCTACGGTCGCAGTTTCGAATCCTGCCTCGGGCATGGATGTGTGTGATGTCCTTAGGTTAGGTAGGTTTAAGTAGTTCTAAGTTCTAGGCGACTGATGACCTCAGAAGTTAAGTCGCATAGTACTCATAGCCATTTGAACCTTGTGAGCCAGCAGTAAGCAAGATTAATTGAAAGGGAGTTTTGTGGCTCATCTCCTCCTTAGGTCGACTACACTTCTTCACCTATTTACATAAAATACGTTACACTTATTTATGTTGATGATTAATTCTCAATTCATGTGCCAAGCGTCGGTCCTTTGCAGGTTTTTCTCAATTTTGCTGCTATTTGCTAGCGTTGCGACTTCTACTTGTACAACATCATCATACGCTAACCACTTCATGGATCTCCTGAGCCCCTTCATTAGATAATTTATGTATATTGAGAACAGTAATGGTCCTTTAGAAGGACACCGCTGAAAATACTCCTTCTTTAGAACATTTTTCTCCTTTAAGAACAATATTTTGTTCTATTTTGTACGAACTCTTGAGTGCAGTCACGAAATTCATCCATTATTCTGTACTCTCGTATTTTGGTCACTAGACGACAGGGCAAAACTGTATTTAACGTGAAACTTCCTAGCAGATTAAAACTGTGTGCCGGACCGAGACTCGAAATCGGGACCTTTGCCTTTCGCGGGCAAGTGCTCTACCACCTGAGCTACCCAAGCACGGCTCTACCAGAGCACTTGCCCGCGAAAGGCAAAGGTCCCGAGTTCGAGTCTCGGTCCGGCACACTGTTTTAATCTGCCGGGAAGTTACATATCAGCGCACACTCCGCTGCAGAGTGATAATCTCATTCTGTATTTAACGTGTTGGGAAATTCAAGGAAGACGGCATCAGCATTGGTGGCGGTATCTACTGCCACGAACAGAGTGAGATGGATTTCATGGAATCCGTGTTCATTCCTACAGAGGATACTTTTAGTCTCCAGAAAGATCATAACACACGATCATGAAACAAAAAATTGAGTACTGTTTCATAATAACTTTCTTCATATTACCGGTATGTAATGAGATACGTATTTTTCTAGACTACGCATCTGAACTTGAGCCAGGGTTCTTCTGCGTGTTCTCTGCTTGAATCAAACTATTCTGAACATTTACACTTTCTGCTTACATGTTCTAATCATTTGTACTTTGTTGCCTGTTGTTTTTAAAATGCATCGTTATCATCAATCCACATTGCTGCAAATCCGTGTCCCCTGACGTCATTCATCGGGTAAAAGTGATCGCTCGGCAAGAGGATGACTCTTCGTATCGTGGTATTCTCTACTGACACTTTTTATCGTACTGTGCTCTGCTCCTATGATCTCGCCGACGCTGCGCTTATGTTATCGCAATTTAGGTGCCCTTCTCTTTAGATGACCTCAGGGCCGCTAACACATTGCTTCTGAAAGACCTGGCGTAATAACAGACGCTCTGGGCAACTCTCTTGTTTGCTATAGCGGACTGGTTTCTGTGAACTGTCAGTATTATTTGTGTAGCAATTCTAACTGTGCAATCAAGTATATCAGTTACACTGTACCAGGTGTAATAGCACCTGTGTTGCTTATGGCAAACTTCTGCTCCAGGGCTTGTTAGCTTGTGCTGCTGTCACATGTGCTAGTTGCCAAACAGATTTTAGTATCAAGTAAAGAGATATACAGAGAGAACATTAACAAAACCGACTAGCTGCAGGCACGGACTCCTGACTGGAAGTGCTTTGAACATGTGTCCGGAAAAGCACCGTTGCCAGGGTAGATGGCGCTGACGAATGACAGTTCTTCTGACTACCTGCTGTGTCTTCTTTGAGTGTTGCAGGCTGTGTGATTCAAGCAGCATACTGTAAGTAGCAGAATGGCCCGGTATTCATGTTGGGAACAAGACGAATGGTGAAACTTCCTGGCAGATTAAAACTGTGTGCCGGACCGAGACTCGCACTCGGGACCTTTGCCTTTCGCGGGCAAGTGCTCTACCATATCAGCGCACACTCCGCTGCAGTGTGAAAATCTCATTCTGGAAACATACCCCAGGCTGTGGCTAAGCCATGTCTCCGGAATATCCTTTTTTTCAGGAGTGCTAGTTCTGCAAGGTTCGCAGGAGAGCTTCTGTAAAGTTTGGAAGGTATGAGACGAGGTACTGGCAGAAGTAAAGCTGTGAGTACCGGCCGTGAGTCGTGCTTCGGTAGCTCAGTTGGTAGAGCACTTGCCTGCGAAAGGCAAAGGTACCGAGTTCGAGTCTCGGTCGGGCGCACAGTTTTAATCTGCCAGGAAGTTTCATATCAGCGCACACTCCGCTGCAGAGTGAAAATCTCATTCTGGAAACATACCCCAGGCTGTGGCTAAGCCATGTCTCCGGAATATCCTTTTTTTCAGGAGTGCTAGTTCTGCAAGGTTCGCAGGAGAGCTTCTGTAAAGTTTGGAAGGTATGAGACGAGGTACTGGCAGAAGTAAAGCTGTGAGTACCGGCCGTGAGTCGTGCTTCGGTAGCTCAGTTGGTAGAGCACTTGCCTGCGAAAGGCAAAGGTACCGAGTTCGAGTCTCGGTCGGGCGCACAGTTTTAATCTGCCAGGAAGTTTCATATCAGCGCACACTCCGCTGCAGAGTGAAAATCTCATTCTGAATACGAATGGTGTTTGTGTACGGCCAGGTAGATGGAAACCGTCGACAAGCAGCACGGCTACACCAAAACAAGTTCCCTCGCAGAGACCAACTACATCACATAACATTTCAAGCTCTTTTTTGGGCATTTGTGTTTGCATGGGTCCTCTCAGAAGAACATGCGGGGAGGCGGATGACTGTGCGTACACCATATTTGGAGGACCGAGTTCTACAGAATACTGAGACGAACTCTGGTAAAAGCTCCAGGCAAGTGGCCCACCAACATGGAGTAAGCCACAGTATGATTATTTGTACCTTGCGTGATAGTCTCTACTATCCATATCACCTGCCATCTCACAGAGGCCACTTTGAACATCTGTTGTGACTTGGATGCGATGCAGCTCTGTAATGCGTTCCGGGACGATTACTTGTCGGTGTTACTACGGTCGCAGGTTCGAATCCTGCCTTGGGCATGGATGTGTGATGTCCTTAGGTTAGTTAGGTTTAAGTAGTTCTAAGTTATAGGGGAATGATGACCTCAGATGTTAAGACCCATAGTGCTCAGAGCCATTTGAACCATTTTTTGAACTTTTCGTTGCACATACACCGTCCATTTCCGGACAAAATTTCATAGGAACTTTTTTCCTCCATTTCAAATCAGGAATCCGACCGTGCTGTTTGTCGGTTCTATTCATGTTCACACTGTACAGTAGTTAAACGTTTTTATAAACAGTATGATTACTTGGTACCACTTTATCTAATTAAACGGACGATTATTTTTTGACATAATTACATTTCACTTTATAACTAATAGAACCTTGGTTCGAGTCCCGCTAGTTCAGCTAGCGGTCGCTATGGAACATAAACTTTTGGATAACGCAAAATAGTCCGAGATCTTGTCAGTATGTGGATGTTATTTTGACGAATTGCGCAACGGATTGATCTGACAAGTACCCTTTGGCTGCTGCAAGAGGCAATTTCCACCCCACACTACTACAGAAGTCAGACAGACGCTCCTAGTTGCTAGTTAGTGTAAGAAAAACATTAAACGAACGGAAAATATTATTTATTGCAAAAATCTGAGAATATCAAGTGAACTTTTATTTATAAACTGATACACAATTTCCAGGTTCTTTTCGGAATAGGAGGTTACCTCTTATGGATAGGAACTCTGTTAATGAAATTTATATACAAAGTGTGGGAAAGCTCTTTTATCCCTTTTCTTTAAGAATGTTATTGACTCGGCAGAATAGCTGAGAGCCTCGCTACTCAACTTGAATAATTATCCGATTGAATTTTTCTAAATACAGTTGAGGCTGTCGCGTGAGAAATGTAATGGAGTGACGTGAATGAAGTATGTTATTTCTAATGGAGGAAAGATGGGGCTCGCCTACGCTGTTGCGCAAAATACCGTGAGCTGCGACGACTGATGCCTGCGTCGTTTGCCGCTGAAAAATAACAAAACTATCTCTTTCTATCTGGATTGACCTTCGCCAATCGAACTCTCACTACCCCTTGATGAAGTCAAGGACTCCTATCTGCCCCTAGTCTAACTATTGGTGTGGTACACCGGTCACATAACCAGTCCATCGCCATGCCACTCAATGTTCACTCGCAGGCGCTAACTAATACTCTGTCTATGTTCACACCGCACATTAAGTGTCGCGGCCGACACAGTAAACAAACGCTTAATCGCGAGCGGCTCAATGTAGAGTATGACTCCGATTCGCTAGCGACAGAGGTGCTCTCTCAGTGCAATACTCAGTAGAGACTTTGTTCCTTGCTCTCTGCACGAGCACACTCGCTCCCACAACGTGTTCACACTTCAAAGAGTGTCACCGGAACGACACCTCTCCATGCAAAAAGGGTATATCATCCGCTGTTTTTCCCTCACTCCTCCGGCTCATTGCATCAGAAATAGTCCGCCAATCAGCGTTACTCTTACAAACGGGAGAATCGCGCTCCGTTTAAGCCGACCAATCTGGAAATATGTAGCATCTGCGTTAGGCGTTTACTGTTCACCTGTGAGAACTCTGAAACTGCGCACTAAGTCCGTCAAAAAAAATGCATATGTTGTGGCTCCCCCTAAACAATACAGCGGGTTTTGCTTTTAAGGTGAACACACAGGCTATTATCCCATTTCTCCGGCAAAAACTGTTTTGGTCCCTGGGTGGTCGGCCGGCCGGCGCAGCTGCGTGCTAACTCACCCTCCAACGGAGTTTCCAGCGGGCTGGTTGCCTCCACCGAACAAAACCTCCTGTTGCTATCGTGTCTTGAATGTTTATGTACGCCAGCCTCGACTTTTTAATCTCGGTGCACACTTGCGATTTATTTATCAGATTTGCATACCGATTAAATGGAAACCCTATCGAGTTTTGGCTCGAATGAAACGTCTTGATACGCAGAATACGATGGTGAGGTCGGAATATGTAATAAATGAAGGTCCGGAGACGGCACGACCTTAGAGTCTTTTCCATTAACGCATGACCATGGTCATTTTAAATTCTTTTCATAGTAGTAACATTATCAGAACTGCTTATGTACTAGTAGCTGGTAGTGTTATACATTGAGGTGACACAAGTCATGGGATAGCGATGTGCAAATATACAGATAGTGGTAGTATCGCATACACAAGTTATAAAAGAGCAGTGCATTGGTGGAGCTGTCATATTTACTCAGGCAATTCATGTACAAAATCTGATGTGATTATGGCGTCCAACAGGAACTAACTGACTTTGAATGTGGAATAGCAGTTGGAGATAGACGCATGGGACATTCCATTTTGGAAATGGAGAATAAGGTATTACGAGATCTACAGTGGCAAGAGTGTAGGAAGAATACCAAATTTCTGTCATTACCTCTCACCACGAATAACAGCTCGCTTAAAAGCCGAGAGCAGCGTGTATGTGTGGAATTGTTAGTCCTAGCAGACAAGCACCACTGCGTGATATAACCACCTAAATCAGTATGGCACATATGACGAACGTATCCCTTAGGATAGTGCGGCAAAATGTGGCGTTAACTGGTATGGCAGCAGACGACCGACGCGAATGCCTTTGCTAACAGCACGACGTCACCTGAAACTCCTCTCCTGGGCTCGTGATCGCATCGGCTGGGTTGATCTGATTAGATGAGTGCCGATTTTCGTTGGGAGGAGCTGATGGCTGGGTAGAGCGTGGCGCAGCCCCACGAAAACGTGGACCAAATGGTTCAAAAATGGTTCAAATGGCTCTGAGCACTATGGGACTTAACATATGAGGTCATCAGTCCCCTAGAACTTAGAACTACTTGTACCTAACTAACCTAAGGACATCACACACATCCATGCCCGAGGCAGGATTCGAACCTGCGACCGTAGCGGTCGCGCGGTTCCAGACTGTAGCGCCTAGAACCGCTCGGCCACACAGGCTGGCTATAACCTGGATCCAATTTGTCAATAAGACACTGTGCAAGCTGGTGGTTTCTTCATAATCGTATGGGCGGTATTTACAGGGAATGGACTGGATCATCTGGTACAACTGAGCCAATCATTGACTAGAAATGGTTATGTAGTCACTACGATTTATTGAGGCTCCCTGGACATTAGAAACAGGGTGTGTGATCACTATGGACGGTAGTGATGATCTGCTTCCACGTTGGCCACATGGTTGGTAAGGATTTCTTGTGTTAGGCGTCCTAGTCCTGGACCAGAGAGGTTGGCGACTGCTGTATGGTCGTTGGTGCATGTGGACGTGCTTCAGTGCATCTCCCCAACGTACCCGCACGTGCTCGATTGGTTTTAATTGGGGGATTGGGCAGGTCAGTCCATTCACCGAATATCCTCTCGTTCCAAGCGCTCCTCAAGTTGCATAGGTCGCGTATTGTCATCTATAAAAAAGAAGTCAGTGCCAAACGTACCCCTGAAAAGAAGAAACGAATACAATATCAGAATGACGACGTTCTGTGAGTGTACCGTGTTCAGAGATGTGGAGATCAGTACTCCCATGACACATTTGCCTCCCCGCACATTAATACCTCGACTACCGATACGATCAATTCAGACAATGTTCCTAGGTGCATTACGTATTCCCACGTCTCGCGGTATAAGGGTAACGCTTTGAAATTGTTGGCTTGGACACTAATATATCCTTTCTGCATTCAACTCAAGAAAGCTAATGTGCATTACATAGAGTCACTACACGAGGAAGCACAACTACATTGGACATTAGGAACTTTTACACATTAATTATGAAAAACACTTACACAGAATAAGGGTTGAAATGATTAATATCTGCTTACTTTAGTATCATTTCCTTCTCTGAATTAAGTATGGTATATATAAAAAACAAGAGGTCCCTGAATCTGTTATAACCTGAATAGTTGCAGCCAGTTCACCTTTAAAAAACATAAAAGCTATTAAAATGATTGCCACACTTTGTAAGTACTTTTACTGTTATAGGGAATGAAAAGCTGACTCGACAATTAGCATGGGAACCCACAATCTATTTTATCTGTTGAAAAAACGTCAGGCTGAACATTTTTGTCAAGACACAACATGAAAACACTTTTAAGCAAAAACATGAAAATACATACACTATAACAAACCTGTACAGTAGTTAATCATTATCTAGGCCCTTCTGACTTACTGGCCAGTAACTACTCTGAATGACCACTACTTTTGTTACTGGTTACAGATTACAACAACAATGGCTTTTAAATAAAGTAATTAGCTCTTTTCTTTGCATCTACGCTTATGTAAAACTTAAGCTCTTCACTTATGCGAATTTACGTGGAGTTTTCAGAAAAGAAACTAACTGGACACGTATGGAATTTACTATTCCAGAAAAGTTAATGATCATTCTTAAGGCAATAAATATTTTTGCAGTTCAATTAAAGAGGATACTCATATGTATTGCATCACTAGGAAGAGGATGTTGTCTAGGTACAATTACGGAAGATTAATACAAGGTTTCCAACACAAAGTTAAACGAAAAGGTGTTATTCATTTCAAATAAAGCGAATAATTGGTCCAGCAAGACTGCATGGACTTGAGATGAAGGTGGTGGCTGCGGCAACCTTACGTGGCAACTATTAAGGGGGCAAACGTACTCATGGCTCTCGATATATAAAAGGCTCTAGAAATTGTATTATTGCCACTGGATTTTTGTAATTCAGAGTCAGCTAATAAATACCACGAATAAGTAACCAGTTATCAGCCGCATCCAAGGCACTATTGTTCAATGTATCTGCTTTCCATGCCTCGTTCAGCACGCTCGATGTGAACCGTTTGCAAGCCAGCTACTGACACTCTGTGCCAGAAAGGCATTTTGCGGTTCTGCCGCTAAATCCACCTTCTCAATTCCCGCCATGCGGGTTCCGTAGCGGAGGGACTTCCCTCCAGGTTTCCCTTAATCCCAGACATACTGGTCCTACGCCTGAACTAGTTCTACAGCTGTTACTTTAACATTTCAATACTGTGGCAGAACATTACTTTTGAAATTACATACATACATTAAATACAGTGATATAAATTGACATGAAATATGAACAAAACATTTACATGTAAATTACACCAAAGAACATGGTGACACATATGTCACATTAAGCATAAGCAGACAAAGAGATTACGTGATGTATAGTCCAGGAGTGGGCAATGGTTTTGGATAAGAGGCCACTTTATAGAAGCAGAGATTTGATGAGGGTCGCACCTTTTAAAATGATTGAATTCATTAGTTAACTTTGCATTTCTAGAAGGATAAAAATTATATAATAAAAATCAATAAATATAAATTAAATAAAACTGTGGCATTTAATAAAATTTATTAATTTTGCCAGTTTCAGATCATCTGTAGCTGCAAGCACATTTAATTTTAGAATCAGTTCAATGAGAAGAACTTTTAGTGACCTCGTCTTCCAAAAATTTAACTTAAACTGTTCCAGGCACGTTCTGTTTTGCTAACGAAGTGGAATGACAAAAACTGCCTTCACCTGTTGACCCTGCAAATAGACCTAGTTTTGCTTTGAATACTCTTACTTGCTTCCTGCAGTGTCACATTCAGTTCATTCAGTTTCTCAAATATATTAGGGAGAACATCATCTCATATTTCCACTCTTCACATTCTATTCTCGTAACAAAACTATGAGACCTTAAAAACGGACACAGTCTCGGGCTCAGAAGCATTTATTTCGATGGTAATCGGTTTCGACCAGTTCTTGACCATTCTCAGATCCTCATACCGCGATGGTACGGAGTGGCAGCGAAAGGAGCATTTGTTGTAAGTCCACGAACGTAAACGCTTTAACTTCGTGGGATGTAAATTTTTAAAGCACTTTTTGCCAGACTGTTGTTCTCCACGAGAAACGTTCTAAAAATGCCGAAAACCATGAGATATCTCCCTCCATTTCCAGGTGAGTTCATTTTGAAACTCCCAAACTCATTTTAACACTTTGTCGAAGCTCAACCACGTCACACTGTTGTGGTCAATTACGTCTTAATGTCCTGCCTCCATAAGAACAACTTTGTACAATGTATGGTGGAGTGCCCTTACTCTCTCACATATTACGAGGGTAGTTCAATAAGTAATGCTCCACATGTCTTTACGAAGTAATTAATATACTTTGACAAACGTCCATGTTGGAGCTTTACATTTGATGTTTCTTCCGTGCGCCGGTGAAATTTGGAACCGTTCTGGCAGATGGAAAAGCCGTAGTGCAGCGTCAAAATGGGGTCTACATACGACTCACGTTACAAGCAGCTTGCTGTTATTGACTTTTTGTGTGCAGAAAAAGAAACCGTGGTGAACATACATAAACGTTTTTGTGCAGTGTATGGCGATGCTGCAGTTGATAGGAGTACAGGTGGGCGATGGGTAAGGAAAGTTACAGCCTCAGGAAATGCAGAAACATAGCTCCATGACCAGCCACGCTCGGGACGTCCTGTCACAGCCACTGCTCCAGACATGCTGAATCATGCGGATGCCATTATTCATGCCGACCAGCTCCCCACAACTCGACAGTTGTCTCTACAGTTGTCAGTCAGCATTGGAAGTGCGTCTGTAATGATCGAGACTCTCGGATATACAAAGAGGTGCACAGGAAAAGAGCTTTTACCAGCAGGAATACATGCTCTTCCACAACGTTGGCGTACGGCCATGGAAAGTGATGGAGACTACGTAGAAAAATAGG
This sequence comes from Schistocerca piceifrons, assembly GCF_021461385.2. Taxonomy (NCBI): domain Eukaryota; kingdom Metazoa; phylum Arthropoda; class Insecta; order Orthoptera; family Acrididae; genus Schistocerca; species Schistocerca piceifrons. The sequence goes on from NC_060143.1 coordinate 511,939,438, forward strand.
ACATGGACAAGACATGTTGACGTGTATTGTCACCAAATCCTCATTCTTAACAATAAATATATTCTGAGGAAAAAATGTGGTGTATTACTTATTGTACGACCCTCGTATATTCACCACAGCAAATGTAGGATCTACCAGTGCATCTTCAAAAAGGTTCTTCTGATGCAAAATGCAATGAAAAAGATAGTGTATCACAAAGCTCGTAAATGGTTTTTTAAAAGCTTAAAATGCCTACATTTTCCCAACAGAATGTTCTGGTCCCATCTGTTATAATGCATGCTATTTTGTTCCAGAACAAGCCACATTTTTTTCCACACAAATCACAGCACATTCGAACAAGACTAGACCAGCGGTTCTATCCGCCACTGATTCTAGGCCAAGTAATTCCTGTGTGATGAAGAAATTTTCCTCTGATAAAGATGAGTGATTTTGCAGTGTATTCGTGGTCTGTGTCCTCATCTATTACCAAAGGAAACCAAACGAAATTTTTATTGCAGACTTCAGCTGTTTGTGAGTTCGTCAGTACGTCACTAAGTCAATGCGCATCAGTATAGTCCTTCTTATCAATGAAATGCTTCAAATTTGCTTCTAACATCAAGATACAATATGCTTGCACCATACAATGCTTAATAAACTATGCGCGGTGTGCTAAGCAAGTTTATGGACTACAATAAAACTTGCTTCTGTGGCGCTATTATGAGGTATTTATTGTTTTGTAAATAATGTTTGTTGCTTCTTCCGAGCTTTTTCACACATTCCGCGGCTTTAATTTTGCTTTCATCCAGGAAAAGTTTGCACCCAAATTTGCTATGTTTTGTTTCGTAATTGTACTTTTTACCCACGGGTGCAGTTCAAATGGTGCTAATGGCTCTGAGCACTATGGGACTTCACATCTGAGGTCATCGTCCCTAGACTTAGAACTGCTTAAACCTAACTAAACTAAGGACATCACACACATCCATGCCCGAGCCAGGATTCGAACCTGCGACCGTAGCAACAGCGCGGTTCCGGACTGAAGCGCCTAGAACCACTCGGCGACAACGGCCGGCGGCTGCGGTTCCTGACACAATGAACACACTGCTTTCTTTTCGGTAGTAATATAGAAATAAGTCTGAAACTTCCCCTTTGGAAAATTATGTATTACTGCGCTGGTAAACTTCTACGTTATTTGATACAGAGACGGTTGAGTAAAACTGAAGGTACTCAGACAGTTCTCTCTTTACTTATTCTGATCATCACTAAACTGACACACAGTATTTTTTTAGCGCAACGCAATCTCACTTTCAATAATCCCTACAAAAGGATAGCCCAGACTATCAATAACCTATACCTTTCATGAATCACTTACCTCACAAAAATCTTCGTTACTCGAGCTACTGCAATACAGCGAGCGCCAATACTGCTAACTAAATAAGAATTTCTAATTACTGAAGGGACTAACTACTGATAGGCATAGTTAGCAAATGAAAAATTTTGATGGAGAACAAACAATGTATTTACCTTAATAATATTCAAAAGTTACAAAAAGGTACGGCCAAACTTTCAGGAAACATTCCTCACACACAGATAAAGAAAAGATGGAATGTGAACATGTGCCCGGAAACGCTTAATTTCCATCTTAGAGCTCATTTTAGTTTCGTCAGTATGTACTGTACTTCCTCGATTCACCACTATACGGGATACTCTACCTGTGCTGCTAGAACATGTGCCTTCACAAGTACGACACAACATGTGGCGCATGCACGATGGAGGTCCTGCACATTTCAGTCGAAGTGTTCGTACGCTTCGCAACAACAGATTCGGTGACCGATGGATTGGTAGAGGCGGACCAATTCCATGGCCTCCACGCTCTCCTGACCTCAACGCTCATGACTTTCATTTATGGGGGCATTTGAAAGCTCTTGTCTACGCAACCCCGGTACCAAATGTAGAGACTCTTCGTGCTCGTATTGTGAACGGCTGTGATACAATACGCCGTTCTCCAGGGCTGTATCAGCGCATCAGGGATTCCATGCGACGGAGGGTGGATGCATGTATCCTCGCTAACGGAGGACATTTTGAACATTTCCTGTAACAGTTTGAAGTCACGCTGGTACGTTCTGTTGCTGTTGTTTCCATTCTATGATTAATGTGATTTGAAGAGAAGTAATAAAATGAGCTCTAACATGGAAAGTAAGCGTTTCCGGACACATGTCCACATAACATATTTTCTTTCTTTGTGTGTGAGGAATGTTTCCTGAAAGTTCGGTCGTACCTTTTTGTATCACATATAAAACCTCCATCTTTACAAATTTCCTTTTTCTGGCGGACACACGTCCAGATCGTCCGCTTATAATAACCTCTCAAAACTGTGGTATCTCTCTCTCCACATCCACCACTGCTCTGACGGTCCACCTCCAACTGCGCAACGCTACGCGTTGTTAACAGCCAACTGCCCAACACTACACAAGCGTATATTCCAACAATGAGTTTAACCAGTCACAGACTGCACAGAGTACAATCAGTGATTTTCATACAGAGCGCTACGTGGCGTTACCAACATAAAAAACTGAACAGCCTACTTACAAGTTCTCCTTCGTTGCTTATTAAAAATACAATATTCATCACTGATTTTACGGTTTTTCGGTGAGTTCATGATCTCACTAAGTTGGAAATTTATACATTTACTGCTGCATAGACAAAATGCAAGAGAAACAGATCAACCAAGAAAGATTTGGTCATAGAAATATTCCCGTTAACGAAGTCGGTAATCGGCGTGGTGGCTGATGGCAAGTACCGTAAATGGGAAATGCTTTTACAGACACTCTCATCAGTCACCGCGCTGGGTTCAACTTGATCTGCGCGAATAGAATCAGTACTGCGCACGTGTATTGAAGTGGTCGTCCTAGTGGAAATCTTCAGCCGCATGTGGGGAGGAACTCTCGGTTCAAGGCGCATTTTTCTGTCTTGGTGGGCAGCAGCACAAATTCTTAGCGGATCGCATGTGGCCCACGGGCCATTATTTGCCCTTCACAGGTTCAAAAATGGTTCAAATGGTTCTAAGCACTATCGGACTTAACTGCTGAGGTCATCAGTCCCCTAGAACTTAGAACTACTTAAACCTAACTAACCTATGGACATCACACACATCCATGCCCGAGGCAGGATTCGAACCTGCGACCGTAGCAGATGCGCGGTTCCAGAATGTAGCGCCTAGAACCGCACGGCCACTCCGGCCGGCTGCCCTCCACAGGTATTGTCGACACTGTACAAAAATGTCGCAACTGATACGTCACCCGAAAATTGCTTCCGTTCTTATGTTTTGCACACCAGCGCACTTGTACCAATCCGTTGCTCTTTTCCTTGAATAAAGCAAAGACACGAAAAAAACACGTAATGAAGAATGAAATCGTACTAATGGCAATGACTTAAGTTGTCGAGGCTGATATTTCGCTCTTTCTGTATCAGCACTTTGGGAAATTCCTTAGAACAGAAACGCCTTGAGCTGGCAAATAAATAGTGATCGATGCCTGCTGTTGTGGTGCTAGTCCGATCCTGATTGATTAGCCTTATACAGCGCGATGTCACAATGCAGCCGCAACCGAACATGCCCGCGAATCCAAAGTAATAACAACAGAACGGCGCCTGCCTCAACACTTCGCGCTGCTCTCAACAGCCGAATCGGTTTTTCCCCTCCTCCTCCTCCTCCTCCTCCTCCCTCGACTTCCTCTCTCTCACGCCGTTCGATGAAAGGTTATTCTTCTTGAATAGCAATCGCTTCCGGAAAGTTCCCGTGCGGCTGTGAGAGGGATGAAGGGGGTGGATGGCGCGACGATGGCGGGGTGGCCGGGATGGGGTTGGACAGGCCGGAGGAAAAGTAAATCCCGCGAGCTGTCAGCGCGCCAGATCGATGTCAAGGCTGCCACAGCCACCGCCACCCCGCCGGGCGCGGGCGTTCCGTTTTCTTGCCCTCAAAAGATGCATACATTATGGAGAGAGGCGTTCGGAAAGGAACGCCGGCGCGGGGGCGATCGGTAAAAACCAGAGCCGGTGCGGCGCTGTGTGAGACGGCCTGGCTGGGGTCCGCGGCTGTGCCGCCTCTGCCGCTCGTGCTGCTGCTGTCACTGCTACCCCTCAGGGATGGGCGGTCCACGGTGACACTCTGGTGATTGATGCTCTCGCCGCGGACAGACTCGAGTGGCGAGACGAGCAGAGCAGTGGGAGGAGGTGCTGTGCCCGCTTCACAACTCTGTGCGGCACTGCTGCACACTCCGGAAAACATTGCTCCACTGCAGTTGCCCGTAAGACTCATTTCACTTCTGACGACTGCACTGACTGAAGTTGGAAAACCAGACGCAAAGCGAGCAATTGTGCTGTCTATAAAAGATGTTATTAAATCTTTTTTTCTCGTGGTCACCTCCCACTTGGCAAGAACAATATAGAGAAGAATGAAAAAGAAAATTGAGGATGTGTTAGCTGACGATCAGTTTGGCTCTAGGAAAGCACCGCAGATCACCCCGTTCCTAACAACGTTACTGAACGATGCCTTACGGCTGGGCAGGGTACCTACAGTACGGAAAACCTACAAAGCAGTCATTATTAAGAAATCAGCGGACAGGGACCCTCAGATCCAAAGACTTACAGGCCAATATGCCTAGCAAAGATTCAGGAGAAGCTACTGTGTAAGCACCTGCAAACACACAGTGCTCTCAGGGGTATGAGCCAACACCAGTTCGGCTTCAGATCTGGCAGATCAATAGATGATGCCATCAACCAGGCCCTGCACATAGTTAACACCACAAAACAGAAATACGCCGTGGCAATAATGATTGACTTTGTCGGAGCATTTGATAATCTTTGGTGGCCCGCACTGTTTCAGAGGCTAAGACATCTGGATGTACCGCAATCACTGTACAACAGTTTTCTAGACAACTGTAAAGACGGAGTAGTCGAATGGCAGGTGGACAGCCGGAAAGTAATTAAAAGAATTACCAAAGGCTGTCCTCAAGGGTCGATCTGCGGCCCCATCTTCTGGGACATAACAATCGAACCCCTCCTACAACTTCTGGATGGGGATGACAGGACAGACGGAATTGTCGCCTACGCAGATGACCTATTAGTTGTAGTCACCGCAAACAACAGAGCCCAGTTAGAAGAGAAAGCCAGTGGAATTACTCAGTGGTGCCGGCCGGGGTGGCCGAACGGTTCTAGGCGCTACAGTCTAGAACCGCGCGACCGCTACAGTCGCAGGTTCGAATCCTGATTCGGGCATGGGTGTGTGTGATGTCCTTACGTTAGTTAGGTTTAAGTAGTTCTAAGTTCTAGGGGACTGATGACCTCATAAGTTAACTCCCATAGTGCTCAGAGCCATCTGAACCAACTCAGTGGTGTCACAACAACAAACTCAGGATAGCCGAAAACGAAACAACATACACTTTACTGAAAGGATCGCTCCAACGGAATCCTTCGGTTAAAATTGGGAACACAAACATCAAACGAGTTCGCATTACGCGCTATCTTGGGGTACACATAGATGAAAAATTGAATTTCCACGAACGCATAAGGCTAACAACAGACAAAGCAGAAAAAATACTACACAAACTGGTGTGGCTAAATTCAAAAGAGTACAGACTACCTCTACCAGTCATACGTACTTACCACTGTGCGCTCTTCGAATCAGTACTCAGCTTCGCAGCTAGCACGTGGGCACATAGACTGAACGTGGTCACCAACAAAGCATCCGTCAGACGAGGCAGAGAAGTGTCCTACTTAGTCTATCTGGAGCCTTAGGTACCACCTTAGCGGATGCACTGTTTGTGGTGCTCGGAATATGCCCCATAGATATCACGATCAAATACAGAGCTGCAAGGTACTCGTTAAAGGTGGGGAGACTAGATAAGGTACACACAATAACCGGTGTGCCCATAGAGACGATACGTCACCTTAAAAATTTGGATACATGGCAAGGTGAGTGGAATGTATGTGATAAAGGACGTAGACTGCACGACTTCCTCCCTGACAAAAGGGAGCGGTTGAGAATGAGACATATCGATCCCAGCCACGGTATGGTACATTTCTTAACCGGACACGGACCTTATCCCACGCACTTAAACCGCGTGAGTCTGAGGCAGACACCTACATGCACATGCGGGGAAGAAGGTTCCCCAGAACACACTGTCTTTTTCTGCGGGCAATACGCGAGCAATAGACATACACTACACTTAGATTACACAGATACAGACATAGATATATACACAGCAATAAGAGAGGAAGAACAATGGGCACAATTAAACGCACTGACAAACAGTACTTCAAAAAAATAGTGACATTGAGGAGGAACAAGAGGAGGAAGCTGAGATGTGACAGTAAATAAGCAAAAGTGCTGGCAATCTAGCCAAGAAAACACCAAATGCTGTACATGGATGGGCACCGAAAGTAGTTAATACTTAGGATTAGTAATAAATAGGATAAGCAACAGTATTTCTCTACTAATAATCATTTGTGTGTGTGTGTGTGTGTGTGTGTGACTGGCGGCCAATGGCTCGAAGAAACCATTCCGAGGTATTCACCGTCAGTCACATTCGGTGATGGTACTAACAAATCTCTCATCTATCCTATCTTCTTTTTATATTCTTCTTAAAAAACAACAAAATATTATTTATATTTCATATCGCTCTCCCGGCCGTTGTCAGTTTTCGAGACCGGTACTCTTCAACCTTAAATTATTGTTATTTTGAAAGGTATCATTCTTTGTAAATGTTTTAGATAAAACGAAAGGAAAGAAAACTGTAAAAAGATGAAAAACGAAAATTGTACGACCTGTTTTAAACATCAGGTAACAGGTCTATAATTTGGCAATAAATAAATAAATAAATAAAAGGTGAAGGCGTCAGAGAGGCAATTCTGACGTTACGGTTGATAATGGAAGAAAGACTAAAGAAAAATCAAGACACGTTCATAGAATTTGTCGATCTTGGAAAAGCGGAGAAACACAACGGTAAGCTATATGTACAAGAGCCAAGAGGAAATAATAAGAGTGGACGACCAAGAACGAAGTGCTCGCATAAAAAAGAGCGTAAGATAGGGGTGCAGTCTTTCGCCCCTATTGTTCAACCTGTGCATCCAAGAAGCAATCATGGAAATAAAAGAAAGCTTCAGCAGTGGGATTAAAATTCAAGGTGAAAGGATATCAATGATGCGATTAGTCGATATCGTTGCTGTGTTCAAATGTGTGTGAAATCTTATGGGACTTAACTGCTAAGGTCGTCAGTCCCTAAGCTTACACACTACTTAACCTAAATTATCCTAAGGGCAGACACACACACCCATGCCCAAAGGAGGACTCGAACCTCCGCCGGGACCAGCCGCACAGTCCATGGCTGTAGCGCCTGAGACCGCTCGGCTAATCCCGTGCGACCGATAACGTTGCTATCCCGAAAGAATGTGAAGAAGGATTACATGACCTGATGAACTGATTGATGGTATAATGAGTACAAAATATGGATTGAGAATAAATCGAAGAAAAACGAAAGAAATGAAAAGTAGCAAAATGAGAAAAAACGGAAACTTAACAACAGGCTCGATGGCAACGAAGTAGATGGAGTCAAGGAAATCTGTTACCAGGGCAGCAAAATAAGCAATGACGGACGGAGCAAGAAGGACATCAAAAGCAGAATAGGACTGAGAAAAGGGCATTCCTGGTGAAGCGAAGTCTACTAGTATAAAAAAAAGCCTTAATTTGAAAAAGAAATTTCTGAGATTATAGGTTTGGAGCACAGCTTTGTACGATAGTGAGACATGGACTGTGGTAAAACCGGAACAGAAGAGAATAGAAACATCTGAGATGTGGTGCAAAGACGAATGTTGAAAATTAGGTGGACTGATAAGGTGAGGAATGAGGAGGTTCTGCGCAGAATCGGAGAGGAAACGAATATGTGGAAAACACTAATAAGCAGAAGGGACAGCGTGATAGGACATCTGTTAAGACATGAGTGCATCACTTCCTTGGTACTAGATGGAGTTATAGAGGGCAAAAGCTCTAAAGGAACACAGAGATTGAAATACTTAAAGTCGGCCGGTGTGGTCGAGCGGTTCTAGGTGCTGCAGTCCGGAACCGAGCGACTGCTATGGTCGCAGGTTCGAATCTTGCCTCGGGCATGGATGTGCGTAATGTCCTTAGGTTAGTTAGGTTTAAGTAGCTCTAAGTTCTAGGGGACTGATGACCTTAGATGTTAAGTCCCATAGTGCTCAGAGCCATTTGAACCATTTTTTTAAATACATAAAGCAAATAATTGAGGACGTAGGTTGCAAGTCCTACTCTGAGTTGAAGAGGTTGCGACAGGAGAGGAAGACGTGGGAGGCCACATCAAACCAGTCAGAAGATTGATGGGACCGCACTGAGCGGAATTGCTCTGCAACAGAGCGGCGCGGCACGACGTGGATGTGTTTAGTTAGTATACCGCATTTGAACTGCAGCGGCGTGACGGTACGTAGCCTCCGTGCAAAACGGACGAAAATGGAATGGATTTGATAGTAATTTCCTTGTTATCTTTGAGGAAAAATCAAACACCGTCCGAAGAGGCCTGGAGGGCCCAATGGTTCCGACTGGCCGCCGTGTCATCCTCAGACTTTAGGTGTCATCGGATGCGGATGGTCAAGTGGTCAGCACATCGCTCTCCCGGCCGTTGTCGGTTTTCGAGACCGGTACTCTTCAATTGGCCTCACGAGGGCTGAGTGCACTCCTCTTGCTAATAGCACTCGGCACACACGGACGGTGACCTATCCAAGTGCTAGCCAAGCATAACAGCGCTTAACTTCGGTGATCTCACAGAAACCGCTGTTACCACAGCAAGTTGGCCGTTGGCATGTTGTGAGGAAGAAGTCTATAAGTTTATATGGCTGATCACTATGGGACTTGACATCTGACGTCATCAGTCCCCTAGGACTTACAAGGGGAGGCCGCCAATTGTAAAATTCAGATTCGATTCATACTGCGCATAATAAAAGCTCATGGCCAGAGGTGTAATGTGGCAAAGCACCAAGATGCACTTCTCAGCCGTTGTCGAGAAAATCGACAGTTAAAAGAAACCGTTTCGGTGACATACACTCTACGATTAATAATTTTTCACAGCGTCGTGGCGCAGCGGTAAGCGCTCGGGTTCGTAATCCGAAGGTCGCCGGATAGAATCTCGCGCCATGAAATTTTTTTTATTATTAGTTTTTTGTAATTCAAATATATATATATATATATATATATATATATATATATATATATATTAATGAATTACTTATGCATGTTGGTGAAGGCGGATCGCTCTCCAATTGTACCGCCTCCATTTTTCCGTTTTTTTAACAGGGTGTACCAAAGCTCTCCCGTCCGCACTAATTTTCGACGATGTTATAAGTTGCGCTAAGGACCGCATCTACCTTCTTTCGAAGTTAGCAGGCAACTACGCTGTTACGCGGCGGCTCGTTTCGGCCCATTCAACATCTGTCATTCAAGTGTAACGAGCGAGTAACGGAGTTTATATTTCATACCTGCCACAGCAAATTTGTGTTCGTGGGACTCTATTCTAATTCGAACGTTTGATTTACTCTATACGTATTCGTTTCGGAATATCGTTTCTACGTCTTCCGTTAACTATACGTGGTTAACATTATGAAGACAATTAATAACATTTGTGAAATACAACTTTGTTTGCGGAAAACATAATGATGTTCGAAGTCGCCAGTTTTCCACGACAAACGACTTTCAACAACTTATTATATGCATAATTGTTGCAACTGATTGCCGGGAATTATATATATATATATATATATATATATATATATATATATATATATTTGAATTATGAAAAACAAATACTAAAAAAAAAGTTGCATAGGGCGAGATTCGATTCGGCAACCTTCGGATTACGAACCCGAGCGCTTACCGCTGCGCCACGACGCTGTGTAGAATTATTAATCGCAGAGAGTATTTCACCGGGACGGTTTCTTTTAACTGTCGATTTTCTCGACAACGGCTGAGAAGTGCATCTCGGTGCTTTGCCACATTACACCTCTGGCCATGAGTTTTTATTATGCGCAGTATGAATCGAATCTGAATTTCACAATTGGCGGCCTCCTCTTGTAAGTGTCATCTTTTACAAATACGCTTGCTTGGGGATACTGTAATGCTAATGGCGTATATTCTCAGCAAATCGCCACCAAGATCAGTTTTCAACCAGATCACGCAAGGCCGCGAGTTTTTGAAATGGAACGTTTTCTACGTGACGACGTTAAAATTGATCCGTACAACATAATTGCTATCCATCTCTGTATCACGAGCAGTATCGTCTACGTCGAGTTAGTAAGTGACGAGGTGTGCAACAGAATCGTGCGCGCACATGCGAACCATCTTAAATTCAAACATTCTCATAGCCATACTGGGGCGGTCTCTATCGATTACGCGGGCTTGACCTCCGCACGATACTAGTTTTCGAACACCCGTTCGAAGTACCACCGGAAGTAGTCACCGCGCCTTTCCAGCCTTACGGCAGAGTTGTCAGCCACATGACCGAAAAATGGACCACATTTACAATGCACCAGGTTCTTAACGGGATACGTTAGATCGAAATTGAGCTGACAAAACATGTACCATCCTATTTAGTCATCGGCTGATGTAGGGTGATTATTATGTATGATGGACAGCCACGCATTTGCTCCGATTGTGGTCAAGAAGGACACGTCAGTTCTGATTGCCTCCGAAGACGGCTTGCTCAAATCCCGACAGGTGAATCTATGACTCCTTCTACGGTGACGACCCTTCCTCTCAATTACTGCGGGGTTGCACTCGCGGCCACCCTTCCCGATGTCGACGGCCCCGATAGCGAAGCCACGACGGATTCTACAGTACCGAATCCAGCAACTACAAAGGCGCTCATTCCTGAGGACAGTCACCTACCGACGTTCCAAGAAAGCACGGATGACAGGATGAACATTGACCCACGAATTGTGCCGACAGCCGCCTTTCTTCCAGACAACGGAACATCTGAAGAGATCCACCCACATTCTGCTACCGAAACACACGTCCTGTAAACAGCGTTCCAAGCGGAAAAACAAGAGACGGCAGCGTCTCCATCCTAAGAGTCCTTGCAGCGAACGTCATACATGGACTGTAGACAATCCGACGACGGTACCGGCGGTACAGAGGCGAGCAGTAACGTCCCATCCATGGTGACGGCTTCAGTCCCTCCGACCCCACAGAACAGCAGGATCAAATGCAGAGAACCGCTGCTGATTACCAGCCAGCAGCCCGGAAGGCGTCTGCGCCGAGTGCCGCACCAGCCATGAACAGCCGATGGTATTTCAAGGCGACTGGGCGGACGACGGTGAGGAAAACTCCTTTCCCATCGTGTCAGACGAAACGCGGGGGAATTCTGTCCACCAGTGCTGATCCTTTTCCACCATCAGTGATAGCGATGAAACGGACTGACGTCACGTGCACACACCGTTTACAACGGTGTTGATGGCCAACACGGGTGCTATGGATGGACCTCAAACTCAGCGTGTTGCGGCTATAAACATCAACACTATACGGGCACGCACTATGTTATCCCTACTTCAGGATATGTTGAGTTCTGCATCCATCGATGTACATCGACGACTTCCCAGGCATGTACGGTTATGACGCATGGGTCTCTCCAGCTTCCCCCACAGGCAGCGGCGTCACTGTACTTTTCGGGAAAGGATCGTGGCGGACGATATCCTCTTTCTGCCTGGGGCAAGAGAAATGGCACTCACAGTACTGGGTGTACTTCTCAATATCTATGCACCTTTCGGGAAGGACAAACGTCGCGAACGCTCACGATTCTTTGCTGAAGACGTTGCCCAACACTTCCAAGACCGCCACAACCATCTGTTGTTTTGGGGTGACTACAATTGCGTGCTGGCACCTAGAGACCAGCTCCCACGACATAATCCGTGTCCGGAACTAATCCGAGACCTGCAGTTGTGGAAGCTTGGGAATATCTTCACGTCCACCGACCGGGATTCACACATTTCACGAGTCACTCTTCCAGTCGCATCGACCGGATTCATGTCTCACGTTCCCTTGCCGCTGGAACACAGGACGTGAAACTGTGGCCTGCAGCTTTCTCGGGCCACAGAGGTTACATCTCTGCCATCACCCTACGATGATAACAAGTTTGGAGAAGCTGCAGACCGTGGAAATGAAACGTCGCTCGCATGTCGTACCCGAATTGCCGCCAAGCCGTTGAGGATACCTGGCATTCGTGTGAAAATCGCCCCCGTGCATATCCCACAACGATCCACTGGTGGTTGGACTGCATCAAACCGGCAATGAGTCGAACGTTGATAACCTACGATCGCGACCACGTTGCTTGGTGTAGATCTCGTACATTCGATTTTTACCTCAGGGTACTGCGAGACTGCGATGCTATGGCACCGTCTACGGAACGACAAACGGCGGACCACCGTTCTAATGCTCAGATCATCGCTAATATGCGACGCCACCTAGAGGGCGTGGATAGGACAGCGGGCAAACGTCCATCTGATATGCTTCATCGACGCGGAGGACGGTCGTCGCCTCTCCCTGCAACACGACATAAGCACAGCGTTCTACGATCATCATTCCCAGCTCTATTCAGCTCAGACCCCTGATCCGACAGCACTGGAGGACGTCTCTCAGACGACTTACGGCACCGTCATCCCGGCAACGGAAGTGCCCTTGATGGAAGGAATTACGGAAGAAGACGTGATCGGCGTCATTAGAAAAGGAGCTGTAAACAAGTCTCCGAGTCTTGATGGCCTCCTCTTGGAATTTTACCAGACTTGTCAATATTTATTAGCCACTCGATGGACCGAAATCTGTCGCGAACTACTAATCCCCGGAAGTTTCGCTCCCACCGGCCCTTGTAGAAGGGATGATTATTCCTATTCGCAAACCGTCTTCTTGTTCACGGATGCAGGACTACCGCCCACTGACGCTGTTGAATGCGACTTTAGGATGTTTTCTCGGCTGTTGGCGGCGTGGATACACCATACCTTACAATACGTCATCTCACCTGACCAAACGTTATTAGGAGGTGACAATAATATTCAGAAAGCATTAGGTGAATATCGTGATTTGATCCCAATGGCGAGGGCATGTCATCTGAAGGGTGCGCTGGCGGCAATCGATTTCTGTCAGGCTTTCGACCGCGTGGACCACGACTATTTGGAAGCGGTCCTCCAACATATGTGATACCCACAGCCATTTTTCACTGTCGTCATGCGACTACTCCGTGGCGCGACATCCAAGGTGAACGTCAACGGCCGACCTACGCAGCCCCTCACCATTTCTCGATCGATACGCCAAGGCTGCCTTCTGTCCACTTTACTTTACGCTGTGGCCATTCCTATGCTGCCTGAGCCAACGCCTTACGGGTATAACATTACGAGGCCACACTTTCCGATATAAAGCATATGCTGGCGACATGGTGATTGTCATCGACAACGGCGACGACACGGCCATCGCACTGTATCGGATAGCTACGTATAGCTTGGCCACTGCTAGTCGCAAAATCAGTAGCGATGAACATCGGGGTCGGACTGGCTGAGGACAGCGTCACCCCCTTACAGTCGGAGATACTTTGAAATGCCTCAGCATTTATTTCACCGACGATATGCGACGAACCGCTGCTCACAAGTTTCGACGACTTTTACGAAATGTTCGGACTGGAATAGCCAACAACCGCCTACGAGCACAGTATGTCAGCACACATTTAGTGTCCCGCATTCCGCACATCGACTAGATATTGCCTATTCCGATAATGTTAGCTCGCCGTACACTGGCGGCTTTTGGGTCCTTCGTGAGTTCAAGAATGCTTTTCAAGATCAAATATGATACTCTCACCCTTCCCCCGGATCGGGGAGAGCTTGGCCTTTGTCACGTTCATGATAGAGCGGTCGCCCTATTTGTGAGTGCGTCAGTCAAACTATGGCATCGCCGTCTGGACAGTCTGACGAGTTTCTTATTAGGAGAACTAGCATTGCCCTCCCTCTCGCCACCTGTGCCGATACATCAAGTCCCCTCGTCAGTCTTCTTCATCGGTGTCTTTTACCTCGAACTCAGTTACGTTCGATTTACCTTACCAGTGACTCGACTGGCAACGGCACGGACGGTTTATCGTGTCCTGCTGCGTGGACGACCCGATGACGTCGTGGAGAGGAAGCGTCCGAACGTCAACTGGCGAGTGGTGTGGAGGATGATTCACCGCGTAACACTGGACACTGACGTCACGGCGATGTGGTATATCACTGTCAACGGTAAGCAGGTGACCAGATCGAGGCTACATGCGATCCACATGGTAGACTCACCCACGTGCACGAGCTGTGGCGTTCAAGACAACAATGAACACCGTCTTAGCTGTGGCGAGTCTGCGGCAGAGTGGCACTTAGTGAAGCAAATGTCAGGGTACTTCCTTCGAGTGACGCCGAATCATATCGAACCCAAGACTATATTATTCCCGGATGAGACATTTTACCCACGCACGGAAACTAAATCCATGGCGTGGCTTCGTAGACATGCGGTCCATTATTTGCTTCAAGACGGAACTAAGGACAGTTTAGACTTTTGGAACTATTTGCAGGAACGACATTGCCATATTCTCCGTAACCCAAAGTATTCACAACATTTTTCCAATTATTTGTGGACTGCGTTCTACGACCCTCCACGCAGCTGGATCATCATGGGTAAGAGAAGACGATGACAGAACACTACACGGTACAACGTGGTATCTACCTTGGTCATTGCGAGAAGTCATACCTGGATGATACGGCAGATGGAGAGTTTCGTCTTGACCCCTCGCACTGTATAGCAGCCTTTGCCCCCTTTCCTCTTTTTGTCCACAGTGCGAAAGGTTCCTTGCAGTTTTCGTTTCCCATCCGGTGCAAGGTGTAGTACCGGTTAATGGTGGTACGGATTCCACCATTAGGTTTTATTTAATGGCTTCCTTTGCCACACACTTCGCTCTCTTTCTTTTTGTCCTTTGCTGCAACTACACTCCTGGAAATGGAAAAAAGAACACATTGACACCAGTGTGTCAGACCCACCATACTTGCTCCGGACACTGCGAGAGAGCTGTACAAGCAATGATCACACGCACGGCACAGCGGACACACCAGGAACCGCGGTGTTGGCCGTCGAATGGCGCTAGCTGCGCAGCATTTGTGCACCGCCGCCGTCAGTGTCAGCCAGTTTGCCGTGGCATACGGAGCTCCATCGCAGTCTTTAACACTGGTAGCATGCCGCGACAGCGTGGACGTGAACCGTATGTGCAGTTGACGGACTTTGAGCGAGGGCGTATAGTGGGCATGCGGGAGGCCGGGCGGACGTACCGCCGAATTACTCAACACGTGGGGCGTGAGGTCTCCACAGTGCATCGATGTTGTCGCCAGTGGTCGGCGGAAGGTGCACGTGCCCGTCGACCTGGGACTGGACCGCAGCGACGCACGGATGCACGCCAAGACCGTAGGATCCTACGCAGTGCCGTAGGGGACCGCACCGCCACTTCCCAGCAAATTAGGGACACTGTTGCTCCTGGGGTATCGGCGAGGACCATTCGCAACCGTCTCCATGAAGCTGGGCTACGGTCCCGCACACCGTTAGGCTGTCTTCCGCTCACGCCCCAACATCGTGCAGCCCGCCTCCAGTGGTGTCGCGACAGGCGTGAATGGAGGGACGAATGGAGACGTGTCGTCTTCAGCGATGAGAGTCGCTTCTGCCTTGGTGCCAATGATGGTCGTATGCGTGTTTGGCGCCGTGCAGGTGAGCGCCACAATCAGGACTGCATACGACCGAGGCACACAGGGCCAACACCCGGCATCATGGTGTGGGGAGCGATCTCCTACACTGGCCGTACACCACTGGTGATCGTCGAGGGGACACTGAATAGTGCACGGTACATCCAAACCGTCATCGAACCCATCGTTCTACCATTCCTAGACCGGCAAGGGAACTTGCTGTTCCAACAGGACAATGCACGTCCGCATGTATCCCGTGCCACCCAACGTGCTCTAGAAGGTGTAAGTCAACTACCCTGGCCAGCAAGATCTCCGGATCTGTCCCCCATTGAGCATGTTTGGGACTGGATGAAGCGTCGTCTCACGCGGTCTGCACGTCCAGCACGAACGCTGGTCCAACTGAGGCGCCAGGTGGAAATGGCATGGCAAGCCGTTCCACAGGACTACATCCAGCATCTCTACGATCGTCTCCATGGGAGAATAGCAGCCTGCATTGCTGCGAAAGGTGGATATACACTGTACTAGTGCCGACATTGTGCATGCTCTGTTGCCTGTGTCTATGTGCCTGTGGTTCTGTCAGTGTGATCATGTGATGTATCTGACCCCAGGAATGTGTCAATAAAGTTTCCCCTTCCTGGGACAATGAATTCACGGTGTTCTTATTTCAATTTGCAGGGGTGTATAAGTATGATGTCACTTATGTGCGTCCCCAATTCAACGCAACGAATGTACTTATTAGTTTTCTGTTACTTACTGCTTAAAAATAAAAAAGAAATCAATTAATTAAATAAAATAAAAAAACAAGTAGGAAAAAAATAAATGGAGATAACAAACAATAAATAAACATTGAAAACAATAAAAAAGAGGGGTAGTGAAAAAATTTTTAAAGGTGGAATTCAGTGTTCGAGTCCCAGTCTGGCATAAATTTTCACTGTCGACATTCCATTCTACAGCTGATGGTAGTCATCATTCGCAATTGCGAATTCATCTGATATGTTAGCTAAACTTGTTTTGTTGCCAGACTCTGTCGGCTTCTGAAGCGTTGGGTTATCTAGCTATAATGGTGTCTAACACTATATGTTAACTTGTGAAACTTCCAGTGGAATCTTTTCCTGTTGCACTAGGGAGCTCATTTAGTATTGACATCTGTTATGGCTTGTTTAGTGTTTTCTTAAAGTTTGATAGTTGTTGTATATAATATTATTGGGTTTTCCATAAAAACATATATACAGAGCACTGAAAAACTGGAGTTTTGGATGTTTACGATGTCGCTTAATATTTCTTTATTGTGTGACCTTGTTTCTTGCCATATATTAATAAGATTGTCTTTTGAATATTGTTGTGCAGCCAGTTTACTGCGGTATTTTCTCACGTTTGTCAGACGGAGTATGCGTCTGTCTTCCTGATAGAGGCCACCTTCTGATTGTATTTTGCCTCCTTTAACTCATACTGTACTAATTCTCTAATGTTAGTTTGACAAGTACATTAGTCACTGTTTTGTTTTTAAGACTCAAGGCCGTAAAATTGTGTAATTTGGTTCTTTTTCTAAAACAGACAAAACTTTGCATAAATATTTCTAGGTATAATCCTTTCGTTCACAGCTCCCCGTTTTTCTGCCTTTCAAATATTGGTATAAAACAAATGCTTGTTGAGATATGGGCCATTTTACTTTTGTCAAGAACGTTAAACACTCACTGCTGTACGCTGTCTTCCTGTTGATGTTCATTACTCGCTGTATTCGTCCCCGTACTTAGTCTTCCGATTATGATGTTGTTACCCATAACACAATGTCTCCTACATCAGCCATTACGTACATTTCGACGTCAGATTTTTATGGCGCCAGAACAAGATTAATAACTATCTGAAGTGAATGATGTAAACATAATTATATATTTGTATGTACCACAAACAGATTATTTTATTAATTTTCTGACGTGTTTAGACCACATTCTGTCTTCAAAAGTACATAAAATAGACTTATATAATGTAACTCGCCAATATACTCGGTACAAACCAATGGTGTAAACTTTATCCTGAGTTTGCACTTTAATTTGTACCGACAGTATAAGATGTATCACTGTTTGACGTTTCCTTGAAGATACACAGAGGCTGAACTGCGTCAGGAAATCAGTAAAATATTCGTGGCCAGACTATCAAAAAGATGATAAGAGAACTACGGAACACAGTAGGAAACGAGTTCTCTTGTCTATATCCTGATGTAAACTACTTGTTATTTGGCGTTTGCCACATCACATGATGTTGCGAGACTATCAGCGGTATAGGTACAATACGTCCTCCCAAAAGTGCTGTTATATTTGTGTTTTCCGGGGGACTTTCACAGCATTCGTCGCGTGGGTGGCATACTATAAAAGCTCGGCTGTAAGCCGAGGTCACGTCCTAACACAACTGCAGTCACGCGATGTGTAATTACTGCATGTCGCGGTCAGCGATCTTATGCAGCTACAGCAGTACTGTTGATGATCCCGGTCGCTGCGTGGTCGTAAAGTTAAGCCAATCAAGGACAGAACCGCGTATGTCCTTTCTGTTAGAGAACACCTAAACTGTGACTCTTCCAGGCAGATTAACACTCTCCTATCCTTAGAGTAGCGCAGTCATTTCCTCGCGTTCGTCTTGGGATTAAGTATGATATTCTGTCCATAGTGCGACTTCACCACATAATTTTTTTTATCCTTTGTCTTGTATTATTTACAGTACTTTTTCAGTATCCGACTCAATAAAAACATGTCACGTAGGAATTAACGTTTTACTTCATTCTTAGTGTGGGAACTGCATCCTAAGGGACCATTATCCGCCTCAGATGACCTATAGTTGTCTACCTTTGAGTCCAAATCTCGCACACTCTTTTCAACTCCTCTTTGACTATAAAAACAGGTAAAGAACGTTCCGCGACTAAGTCAGCTTTCATTTCTCCCAAATTATCCACTACGAGAGATATTACACTAAGCCCATCACGCTTTTGAGAACCAAGCACTGCGTCGGCCGGGAAACCAGCTTCCTCTACCTTTCTTTATCTTTCCTCTTCCTTCCGGAATCCCGTCACGCGCGTGGAGCTTGTGGAACCATGATGGCGGTTCAGCGATGGTGTTAAGACTTTTAACATTATCTCGCTTCAATTTGGCATCTTCACGGGTGGAAACCTATCGTACTCGATAGTACGCTCTTTCAGTCAACTACCCGCGATGCGAAGCCAGGAAATGTAGGCCCAGGATACTGTAGTTATCACTGCCTATGTAGGGTGTTTGGAAATACTCGCTAAAGACCTCTAGGATTTATAGAGGGGAGTGAGAACATAGTATTTTTAACGGGAACCCATGTCCGGAAATGTACCGTTTCCGTTCTATGACGGTTTCAGATCAGATATTTAACTCATCCACTTCTGCTTGAGGAATTTAATTAGGCTTGACGCAGTACAATTGTTAAGTAACAATTCGAAAGGAAACATAGCGAAACATCCACTTATCACTTAGCCACATTTGTTTGTATTAACACTTAAACATTAATTGGTGACATTATTCCAAAACAAAAAAGAACCCAGCATGCTGTACTCGCAGGACACTACTCATGCATTAACAACGGCGGCTTGGATGTCACGACTACCAACGTTGTTGTCACATTGTACCTACGAAGCATGTTCTGGTGCACACTCTCTATCCCACCAGGTGCTTCTTCAGTTTCTTGTAAAGAGGCCAGAATTCGTGCCAGCAGATCGTCCTCTATCTCTACAGGAAGTTAAATATGGCGATCGCGGCGGCCATGCGTTTGGACCATCTCGGCCTATCCATCTTTCATGTCCCCGTACTTCCGATTATGATGTTGTTACCCATAACACAATGTCAAGGCTAGGGAGTTTATGGGGTTTCAGTTAATGACATCTAGACAGACAACTTAGAAAAATGGGGATCTACGTTTCTATTAACAAACATAAATGCAGCTAATTTTTCTCCTCATGTTCTACGTTGCTTTAGTATTGTATTGTGTATTAGAATTGGGTGCCTAGAAACGACGGAGAGGCTTCGTCTCGTCGTATGTTCACAACCCCACAACAGGCCACAGCAGTCCACCGACCCCGCTGCCGCCACCCCACACAGAAGCCAGGGTTATTTTGGTCGGCCCCACTGGACCCCCCCCCCGGAACGTCTCGTACGAGACGAGAGACGAGTGCACCCCAGATGTGTGCGTGGTAGAGTAATTATGGTGTACGCGTACATGGAAACAGTGTAACTGAGGCGGTATAAGGGGAACCAGCCCTCATTCACTGAGGCAGATGGATAACTGCCTAAAAACCATCCACAGGCTGGCCGGGACACCTGACATCGACACTAATCCGCAGGGCGGATTCGTGCCGGGGACCGGCACGCCTTCCCGCTCGGGAAGCACCGTATTAGCCCGAGGGGCTAGCCGGGCGAGCTTTGCTTTAGTATACTGAAATGTTACTCGTGTCGAAAAATTTTATTATTTGAAACAACTACATCTTTATAGGTGCTTCTCAACCTCCCCTCCTGTGCACCTCTAAACAAATGTTGAATTTTAAAATTATTTTAATTTTTATTAATTATTAAAAATCATATCGCAATACTCCAGTCTGTCCATATGGCTGTTCCTTTTGCGACGGCAAGGAGTTGGGAATGGTAAGGTATCAGACCATAAAACCAAAGAACGCCATCTGGAAAAGGATTTACGTTATATATATATATATATATATATATATATATATATATATATATATATATATAAGAAATAACACAAGAAATTTTTACAGAAATTTCAAAGAAAATATTAAGGGCTATCAACCCCCTAGCCTCTGCTTCCGAAGAACAGATGGATCCCTGGAAACAAACACAAAAGAAAACTGTAAAATTCTCAAACATTACTTTGATAAACTTCTTAATTGCAAAAAACCTACAGGAAAATTAACATTCCAAAAGACCACATCTAATGCCGATTCTGATCCACCCACAATAGAAGAGATAGAGGAAATCATAAAACAAATGAAAAATAACAGAGCTGCCGGAGAAGATGGTATTATCGCCGAGATCTGGAAACTCCAAGATGAAAACATCACCAAAAAAATCCATAAGATTATCTCCAAAATTTGGATCACAGAGAAAGTGCCAGAGGAATGGAAATGTGCATTGATCCACCCATTACATAAAAAGGGTGATAAGTCAGATCCAAACAATTACAGAGGCATTTCGCTAGTACCAGTTACATACAAAATTTTCTCTAAGGTGCTATTAAACCACAAGCAGATCTGCAAATTGGGGAATACCAGGCAGGCTTCAGAAAAGGGAGATCATGCATCGAACAGATCTGGAACTTGAGAACACTTTTGAAAGTCAGACAGGCAAGAAACACTGTAGTTACCTTTGTGGACTTTAAAAAAGCATATGATTCCATAGACAGACAGACACTCTTTGACGTACTGGAAGAATATGGTATCGACAGAAAAACCAGGGCACTTATACAACAGACGCTTACAGACACTACCTCCAAGATTAAGTTCATGGGAGAAATTTCGGAACCCTTCCACATACACACAGGTGTCCGACAAGGAGACGGGCTCTCACCAATCCTGTTCAACATGGTGTTAGACAAAATTATCAAGCAGTGGGAGGAACAAGTTAAAGGAATACAGCTGGGAAGAACACGTGAAACCAAAACAATCATAAAATGTCTGGCATTTGCAGATGATATAGCCATACTCAGCAATAATACACAGGAGGCAAAGGAAGCACTGGAATGCTTGCATGAAATAGCTGCCAAAACAGGTCTGCAGGTATCTTACAAGAAGACACAATATATGGAACGACAGACCAACAATGTACACACCATGCATACGGTATGTGGATCCGTAGAAAGAATCGAAAAATTTAAGTATTTAGGGGAGTACATACAAATGGGAAGATCAAACAAGGCGGCTAACATGGAACGAACGAAGAAACTCCAGAAGGCATACAAACTCACATGGTCACATTATAATAAGAAAAGCATATCGAGGCAGGCCAAACTTAGGCACTACAAAACAGTTGTATTACCATAAGCATTGTACGCGTCAGAAACAACCACAATTGGAGCATCAGGCATCATAGACACAGAAAAAATAGAACGCAAAATTCTCAGAAAAATATTTGGACCAATTCACAGAGATGGCATATGGATGAAGCGACCTACCAAAGAGCTGTACCAGCACACTGACAGACTAACAGACGCGATCAGAAAACGCAGATTAACTTTCTATGGGCACATACAGAGAATGGGCAACAACCGACTTACAAAGAAAATTTTTGATGTAGTAAACAGCTCAAGCAAGAAAACAAATTGGTATCATGAAATAGACGAAGACTTGAGGCAGATAGGGATGAACAGGCAAATGATAGGAGACAGGAAATACTTCAGAAACAAAGTTAGGAGTGCAAAATTTATTGTAAAGGAGAGAAAGAAGAAAGGAACATTATGGACAGAGCAAAGGAAACAGGAGCACAGCCAAAGGATGAAGAGATTTTGGGAAGAGAAGAGGAAGAAAGGAAAGAAGTGAAAATTGTATCATCATGTGATTTTCGAGTTCAAACACTGTCCATAAGGGCAACAATGAAATGAATGAATGAATATATATATATATATATATATATATATATATATATATATATATATATATCCTTTTTTTCTATTCAAGGCATAAAATTTAACAACTGCATTTGAATGTAAGGAAAAAATTTAACAGCTTAAAATCGAGAAACTTTCAGTTGTTATTTGATAGCACCTTAACAGTCCCAGTTAGATGTGCAAATGGTGTCGAACAGAGACCACATTGTAACCTCCCCACAGAAATTTTAAATGACAGAAATAATAAATGGGAGCCGTGCGTAACCTCCCTAGCAATTAAATTTAATGACAATAAAAATGAGAATCGCAATCTGACTCAAGGTGTAAGCTCTGAAGTGTACTTGCATTGGAGTTCAGCAAATCGAAAAAAATGTATAGGCCATGAACATAAATGATGTTAGCAAAAAAATGATTTTCGCTATGTGACAAGAATTAGGATAGGAAAGGGAAGGATTGCATCATGGTTGTAGCACTTTAGATTGCACATAGCTGCTCTGAAAGTCCATATCTTTCCACAGAAGTACAACACCAAGTGACACAATTTGAAGTTCTTTTTCCATTAGTATCTATCAGCGTAGCCAAGACACTGAAATGTCGTAGTAATATTTCCTGTTATCATTTTGGCAGTACATCAGGTACACCAAACAGTGGGACCATAATAACGTCTTCATCGCTCACGGTGGTGGACAGCATGTCGTGTCAACACCACGCTCTTACAAGGCACACCAACGTAGAATTAGTGCAAAAACCAAATATAGTGCTCCATGATCATGAGGATGGACAGGACAAATGGATATTGCAGTAATTCAGGGTAGTTAGCTCATAAGATGAAGGACATTAAGTCACATAATAGGCTTCATTGAGAATTACAGTAGTAGTTTGCGGCATTCATAGCCCAGTTATTGAACATTTCTGTACCATGTATTTAGTATTACAGAATAATGTTCATAAAATTAAATTATTGGCATCATGGGTAATCGTATTACAATAAACAGCGGCAGTCTTTGGCCAGTTACAAAGCATATTTAGTATGACAGAATAATGTTCATCAGAAGTCTTCATTGAATAAAAAAAAAGAGTCAATTATTGGCCTAGCATTAACATAATACATTGAGTTATACAAATTATTGGCACTCATTGGCCAGGTACCAAAACATGAAAAATCATCATTGAAAACAGGAGCTAATTAATGGCATAATTAATAACATAATTCATTTTGTGACATTAATTATTGGCACTCAGTGGCCAGTTATAGAACATGAAAAATCATCATTGAAAACAGGAGCTAATTAATGGCATAATTAATAACATAATTCATTTAGTGACATTAATTATTGGCACTCAGTGGCCAGTTATAGAACATGAAAAATCATCATTGAAAACAGGAGCTAATTAATCGCATAATTAATAACATAATTCATTTAGTGACATTAATTATTGGCACTCAGTGGCCAGTTATAGAAGATGAAAAATCATCATTGAAAACAGGAGCTAATTAATGGCATAATTAATAACATAATTCATTTTGTGACATTAATTATTGGCACTCAGTGGCCAGTTATAGAACATGAAAAATCATCATTGAAAACAGGAGCTAATTAATCGCATAATTAATAACATAATTCATTTAGTGACATTAATTATTGGCACTCAGTGGCCAGTTATAGAACATGAAAAATCATCATTGAAAACAGGAGCTAATTAATGGCATAATTAATAACATAATTCATTTAGTGACATTAATTATTGGCACTCAGTGGCCAGTTATAGAAGATG
Organism: Schistocerca piceifrons; assembly: GCF_021461385.2. NCBI lineage: Eukaryota > Metazoa > Arthropoda > Insecta > Orthoptera > Acrididae > Schistocerca > Schistocerca piceifrons. Next base: position 511,963,600 of record NC_060143.1, read on the forward strand.
AAAAATCATCATTGAAAACAGGAGCTAATTAATGGCATAATTAATAACATAATTCATTTAGTGACATTAATTATTGGCACTCAGTGGCCAGCAAGTATTGAATAGCATTAAACATTGTTCATCATTCAGTATTATTCAGATCATTAAGAAGTCATTATTAACAATCAGTTAATTACAGTCATAGCATTAATAATCATGGGCATTATAAGTAGTCTCATTACAATAAACAGTGGCAGTTATTAGCCAGTTACAAAGCATTATTTTATATTTTTTTTGTATCATTAAGAAGTCATTACTGAAGTGACATACTATTCAGAGCTGATCAGTATTATTCAGAATTCTCTTAAACTAGTAACATTATTTGGGACTAGTAATACATTTTGTTTTTGTGCTAGCAATGCATTGCTTTGGGTAATTATAAGGGAAAGCAAGAAGAAAAAAAGAAAAAAAATTGCTTCTAGGTTGTTCCTGTAAATGAAAAATGTGTAACATCATTCGTCATGAGTCAGCTGTAGCAAGGTTGTGACACAAGTGCGTAAAAAAAATGCAAGTACTAGTATAGGTTTAATAAGTAACAAGTTTAGTAACTATCATGAAAGGCTTCTCCTGCAAAAAAAAATTACAAAATGGATTATTGAGCTGAAAGAAGAAACACAGACTATGCTGAAAAGTAGTGAACTTCGAATTAACAGGTAGTGAAATGTGTATAAAAAATGTGTTCCATAGCTGTCCTTTCCAAAACCTTCAGTCATTATACTATGCAATATAACACCTGCTGTCAAAACGAACTGCAACAAATACTTAAATAACTACATAGCATAAATATAACTTCAACATTATCCTCATCTGCAAAGAAAACTTCAGTATCCATATCATCATAACTCCATTATCATCATCACCTGTAAAGAAAAACTTCATTATTCAAAGTAGCATATCCTTCATCATTACTCTTCATCAGCATTCATTATCATCTGCAAAAATCACTTCATTATTCATTACACAACTATTCCTTATCTCTAGCATATTTCATCACTTAAAACTAAGATGTGTAGTTCTGTCTGACAGCTTGCATCAGTCACCTTGTATTCTGAAAGAAAAAATTAGTTAAGACTGCTAGTCTACGATGTGTATAGTATATTCTTGTTAATGCTTGTTAATCCTGATCCATTTACTCTTCCTCATAAAGTTATTGCATCTTCTTTCGATCATTCCGTAGGTGAAGTTCCCATTTCTGTGTAATTTATTTCCTTTACACGTTATTTTTTTCTGAAAATGATGAACAGAGATCAATATCGTGCATTTACATCATATACTCACTAAATAATGACTGGTTTAAGGTAACATAATTAAGCATACAGCATAACATGACAGAAAACGTAATATGTCAAAGACATTGACAGTGTTCAGATGCAAAAATGTACACAGAATATCACAATGCAGCAGCAAAAAAAATGTTAAACAGTCACGATCTTGAGATGTCATAGGGCAACAAAATGTCAAAGTCAACTGGTGCGTGTTATATCTTAACTATTTCACAATGCATACAAACAAAACATGAAAAAATCGTATATCCATAAGAAAGAAAAAAAAATGCGACGTTCGTTGTGTTCAGTTTGTATGTAGTGTAGTTAATAGAGGCGAGAATTAAAGCCTTTAATGGAGAAAAATGTAACAAAATTAACATGTCATTAGATAGCATTGAATAATTATTCATAAAATACGTAAGTGTCTCTGAAAAAAAAAAAAAAAATGTGCACAGTCTGATATATGACGACAAGAAAAGCTACCGCTAACCTTACCTCGCCGGGCACTTGCCAAGAAAAATACGATAATCATCAGTAGTTAACTATGTAATTATAATTGCATAAGTGGTCATAAAGATTAGTAAATGGCATCATAGCATGTTACATCATAAAGTGGTTTCATTCAATAAACGGTTTAATGTTTGAGATATGGTGATTGCCTTTCGATTTTCTAGTTCTCAAAGTTTCCACGTGTACAACATTGGGGTGAGGAATGCTGCGAATCCGATATGGACCTGCGTATAGAAGTTCAAATTTACTGCACTTACCTTTTATTCTGCTGGATAAATAGTGTGTACGTACTAATATCTTCTGTCCAACGTGAAAGTCACGGCGTGTACAAACCTGTTTTTGCTGTCTTCTCCGGCGCTCTGCGGCACGTTTGATGTTGTTCAGCGCAATGTTAATTATTTCATGGTGACGTAGGCGACGACTTGTAGGGAAGTTTACTAATTTTGTGATTTTGTTAGGTGGTTCAACATTTTTCAGTATAACAGACGGAGATAGCATAGTGGATTCATTTGGAATGGAATTAATTACATCTTGGAATGAGAATATGTGTGTGTCCCAATCAATATGTCTTTTGTGGCAATATATTCTACACAGTTTACCAATTTCTTTCATTAATCGTTCACAAGGGTTCGAAGAAGCATGGTACTTGGATATATAGATCGGAGAAATGTTTCTAACTCGTAACATACGTGTCCATGTAGCAGAACGAAATTGTGATCCATTATCAGAAATTATTCTCATCACATGCCCTACATGAAATAGAAAATGTTTTACAAATGCTTTCGAAACAGTTTTAGCTGTAGCTTTGCGTAACGGAGTGAAAGTAACAAATTTTGAAGTGAGCTCAACAGCGACAAATATGTAGCAAAAACCTCTGTTAGTTTCGGAATCGGACCAAAAATGTCTACAGCGGCCATGTGTCTTAATTTAACAGGTACAATTGGATGTAATGGAGGAATATGTGAAGAGGTGTCTGACTTAGCTTTCTGGCAAATTTTACATGACGCTAAAACTCGTCGTATACGTTTTTCCATGTTGGTAAAATAACAGTTCTGTCTCAGAATAAGAAAACATTTTCTTGCTCCGTAATGTGCGTAACTTAAATGAGTGTACCAAATCAATTTGTTAATCAGTTCGTCAGGAATGCATAATAACCAATTGTTGCTGTCAGGATGAGAGCGGCGAAACAAAATGTCATTGCGTACAGTGTAATGGTTTCTAATCGTAACATTAATCTTATCTTGCCAGAGGTGTTTAATTTCTTTCCACACGTTGTCATTATTTTGCTCTTTTGCTATGTCCTGTAATGACGACGAAATAAAATTTTCAAATGCAACTTGCTGAATGTACATGACACTGAAATTTGCTTTGCAGAAGTTGGCTGCTACGTCTTGCTGATTGTTGCTGAGAGAACGCGATAGTGCGTCTGCTATAACATTTTGTGTGCCGGGAATGTGGACAATCGTAAAATTAAATTCTTGTAAATAAAGTTTCCATCTACTTAACCTGTCGTGCGTAAATTTAGCTGAAAGTAAAAATTGTATCGCTCTGTGATCTGTGTAAACGGTGGTATGTCTGCCATAAAGAAAGTGCCTAAATCTCGTGAAAGCCCATACAACGCATAATGTTTCAAGTTCTGTAACAGAATAATTTCGCTCAGCAGGTGACAGAATGCGACTTGCAAATGCGATGTTTTTAATTACTGTAGAACCATCTTCTTCAATTTCCTGGAAAATGTGTACGCCTAAAGCGGTGTTAGAACTGTCGGTGGCAATGGAAAAATTTCTGGTAAGATCTGGGTGCGATAAAAGTGGAGCATTCAACAAAACATGTTTCAGGTTCACGAATTCAGAATGTGCTTGCTTATCCCAAGACCAAATACTGTTTTTACCTGTTAATTGGCATAATCTAGGTGTGTCTAATGCGGAGTGATGAATAAATTTACGAAAAAAGTTAACTAAGCCCAAAAAACTGCGTAATTGCTTTTTTGTCTTAGGAACAGTAATATCACGTAGAGCTTGAAGTTTTTCCGGGTCAGGCGCAATGCCTTCTGCTGAAATTATGTGTCCAAGAAATTTTATAGAAGTTTTGCCGAAGTGCGATTTACTCAGGTTAACTGTGAGTCCTTGTGCACGAAAAGTTTGCAACAGTTGTTCTAGAATCAGATTGTGTTCAAACCAGTTAGCTTCTGCAATAAGAATGTCGTCTACGTACGTCGTAATTCTGTCTTTAAGTTCTGTCGGAAGTATTGTGTTCAAACCGCGAATGAAAGCTGCAGAAGAAATAGTTAAGCCGAATGGTAATTTGCAAAATTGATAACAGTCGCCAAAACAGAGAAAAGCTGTGTATTTTCTGCAGTTCGGATGAAGTTGAATTTGCCAAAATCCCGATTTCAAATCTAGTGTAGAATAAATAGCTGTACCATGAAATTTCTGTAGAAGTTCCTCTAATGTCTGTGGTCGATCAGTTTCGTTAATAATAATGTCATTAATGTGACGTGAATCAAGTACAAGGCGAAGTGAGCCATCTTTTTTCTTAACAATATGCAGCGGGTTTATGTACGGACTAACTGCCGGTTCAATAATTCCTTGGTCAAATATATTCTGCAATTCCTTTTTAACTTGTTCTCTATGAATATATGGAATAGGATAATGCTTAGCTTTAAATGTGTCGTGCTGTTTGACTTGAAATTCATACATAAAGCCGGACATAGTACCAGGAATGTTGTCGAAAACTGGAGCTTGCTGTAAAAGAATTTTGTGTAGCTGCGTGCGTTCGTCGTCTGTATTTGCACTGCTTTGTTTAACCTTATCAGAAATCATTTGCATTACGTCGTAGTCAGCTTGATCTGGAGTATTATGGTTATGTCCGTACGTATCTGTGAACAATGTGGGATTACAGTCTATGTTACGAGATACGGAAATGACCTCTGTGCGGTTAATTGTTTGCTCTTCCGCAGATAAAGAGTGCTGAAATTCTAAAGCCAATTGTACATTTTCATCCTTTAACATTAAATAAGAATTCTGAAAATCAATGACTGCGTCGTGTTGTACCAGAAAATTCGTACCTAAAATAACGTCTGTTGTCAATAAATGAACAATCCAAAAATTTGAATGGAAAGTATGACCTCCAACACAGAATGATAAATGCGTCTGTAATTTAACGTCTACTCCTTTACTCGGTACCGCTCCTTTCACTTTTGTTTTGCCTAAAGGTAATGTCGGATAGGTATTCTCTTTGTTACACTCGTTAAAAGTTTCTTCATTTATTACTGATACAGGTGATCCGGAATCAATTACTGCTGAAAATTTTGACGAACCTACTTTAATTTCGATGACAGGATGTGAAATAGTTTTCTGAACAAATGGTCTTTCCTGCAAAAGAGTGTCTCGGATGTCGTCAAAGGTAATAACATTTTCGTGAACAACATTTTGCGTGTCTAAAGTAGTGCTTGTATTATTGGAAGATGCGATCTGTACAGTATCTAGTCAGATTCTATTTGACGTGTTACTATTATCAGGAGGATGTTGTGGCATTTCTACTATTTGAGCTGTTCTAGCACTTCTTCCAGACGTGTTACGCTCTGGATGATACCTACTGTCGGGTTCATTCATGAGAATATGTTCTTGCGGATGATTTTGCTGTTGGTAAGATCGACTGTTATTATATGTACGCTGATAAATGTGCTCATCATTTTTACGTTTGTCGTGATAGTCATTCCTATACGGTGCATTGCGATAGGAATTGAAATACTGCGTTTTCTGTACGTAGTTGTTCCTTTGCTGCCATGCGTTACCATTTGTTGGATCTGGGACTATACGTGCATGCGGCGAAACATTAAAGTTAGGTTGACCTTGTGCATTACATTGTTGGTTATGTATTCCAACCGGCTGACTTTCATGCTGTTGTGGTGGAAAACGTCTATTGTTACCAAAATGTGATTCCTGTTGCTCAAAATTTTGACGATATTGATAATTAGAATTTTGTCTGTTATTAAAGTTTTGGTGGTTGTCATTCCTAAAGCGTCTGTTACCTTTCCTATTAAAAGTACGTGTCCGATCATAATTGCTGTACGTCTGTTGGCCTTAGTTGTTATATGAAAAATTTTTGTTTACGAAAGAATAATCTGATTGCTGTACTTCTAAAAGCTGTAAAAGATCTCTGAATGCTGAAATGTTTTCCTTTTGCTGACCCGTTAAAAGTGACACTCGTAATGACCGTGGTAATTTGGAAATGCATAATTGTATGAGTGCGGATTCACTATATGGTTCACTTAATTACTGGTTTTGTTGGACCATGTGCTCAAAAAATTGCGTTACACCGGGAAAATTTGAGTTCTCATAATTTGGCAAACTAATTAGTTGGTCTTTAATTCCGCGCTGTGTCGTCTTCGACCAATACGCTGACAGAAAAGCATTCTGGAACTCTTCTACTGAGTAACATTGTCTCGCGATCGGTCTCATACGAGTTGCCGGTTCGCCTTCCAAAAAACTGCAAATAAATTCAAGTTTATGCGTAACGGGTCAAGTCGGTGGAAGAGCAAAGCTAAATTGTTGAATCCAATCCAGTGGGTGAATCTGCGTTCTATCGTTTTTAAATACTTTAAACTTTCTCACTGACAGAAAATGTTTGTAATCGAAATTATCATCTCTGTGTGATGGAACAGGTTCAGGATCGTAAGAGAATCTATTGAACTGTGGTTGTTCGGCATCTAGGTCCCGTACTCTCTGTAGATTACTCAAATTATACGCGTTGCGCGAGTCTGACAAATGTTCGCAAAGTGGCGTCTGCTGTGATGTGTTATTAACTGAAATACTTTTCATTTCTGTTACTTCTTGTTGTAAACTTGACAACTTCCTACGCAACGTATTATTAGACGAATCGATCTCATTAATTGTCTGCTGTAAATTTTGATATTCAGGTGTTTGGTTAAATGAAACCGGTGAAGTATCGTTTGACTTATTGTCATTAGTATTTTCGATAGTATCAATACGACTGGCCAATTCATCATATTTTTCAGTCAGTATTTTTACCTGCTCATCAGACTTAGTGTCAGACGCATTAATCTGTTTTTGCAATTTACGTGTAGTTACATTCAGTTTTTTAATGTCAACTTTGACGACATCTGAATCATGTGTAGTTCTAATTGTTCGAATCTGTCGGTCACTGTTTGAAAATCTGTTGTGTATGTATCTGTTTTTGTTTTAAGGTCAGAAATCTCATCACGTAATTCCGCGTTCAACTGTTCGATGGTATTAATTTTGTCCGATACCGTAGCAATATTGTTGTCTGCATATGTTTTTGCCTTCAAAAACATTTTACGTTTGTCTTCCTGTCTCTGAGCAGTGATTGTTTCCATGACTTGACGTTTTACTTTATTTTGATCCTGAATAAATTTGCGGAAACGCGTATCACTGTTTTGTATGTGGTGATTAAAGCGCTCATCAATTTGAGTGTTCTGTTGGTCGAATTTCGCGTCAATCTTTTCATCCATTGTGCGCGAAAGTTCTGCTGTCATTGCTTTAAACTCGTCGCGTAATTGTGTGGCTTTTTCCGAGCATTGTTTAGCGACTGTACTAATTTCCGCTCTAAGTGTTTCTGTTGCGGCTGTTTGCATTTCCCTTAATTCTTGAGCAACAGATCTAATTTCTTCGCTAGTTTTCTTTGAACAAGCCTCAATTTCTTCGCGTAACTGTTCCTTAGTGTCATGACATTGCGCTGCAATGGCTCTAATTTGTTCACTAAGCTGTCTGGAATTGTTGTCTAATTTTACATTTAAGTATTGTTTCAGTTTTTCGTTATCTTGTTTGTTATCTACACTCTGTTGTTTGACCTGTTCATTAAGTTGTTTGAGATCTTCACTCTGTTGTTTGGAATCTTCCCTATTTTCATTAAGTTGTTTACTCATTTGTAGCAACAATGCCATAATTGGATCCGACACAAGATTAGCATTTCTATTCTCTGTGCTGTTTAATGGTGGATCTGGAATTGTCTCACTTTCTGTAACCATTTGGTTATTCTGAGACTTACACAAAGGTTTGCCAGTCGGATTTACACTGTCGGTCACTATTTCGGAATTAAATGGATCCGTCGTACTTTCAGTACATTGTCCATTTTCATTAGAAAAATTTGTCTGTACATTATTTGAATTTTCCGAACTGGGTGTGTTAAGCTGGGCAGCGCTCATTACAATAGAGCATCCCGCGTCATCAATTGTCGTCAAATTAACAGAAGAGACAATTGAGTTCGTTTGTTCATTATTAAGGTAAAAGTCATCATTATTGGTTGGAATGCACTGATTGTCAGTGAACGCAGGATTGTCATCATTACACTGCGTGTCACAAGTCCTATCGGTAAAGTTGTTTGAGTCGGTGATTTCATTCATAATACCTCGCGATACACTATTCACAGTCTTTTGCGGCATTTTTGCAATAGTCACAATTATTCACAAAACAAATAAGCACAATGCAAAAACAACACACAAATACAACAGAGCAATGAATTGCCGTTGACCTGTAGAAAGAAAGTCACAATATTAGTAAAAGCGTTGCGCCAAATCCTAATTATATCTAAGCAAATAAGAGCAGATATCTGACTGTTTTTCAAAAGATTCTCAACGAAATACGATCCTGGCAGGGTCGCCAAGTGTAACCTCCCCACAGAAATTTTAAATGACAGAAATAATAAATGGGAGCCGTGCATAACCTCCCTAGCAGTTAAATTTAATGACAATAAAAATGAGAATCGCAATCTGACTCAAGGTGTAAGCTCTCACAAAAATAATGAAAAACAATTCAATGCTAATGAGACTTCAGTGACAATGTAAACTCAATTAAACCGAAATATCGGTCTTTGGCCCTGTGCAAAAAATCATAATTAATTTCTTACCTCATTCGAAACTGCATGTCAAAGTTCTGCTCTTATTGTTGGCCACGGCTTGGAGGAAATGCATTGCAAGTATTATTTTTTTTTTTATTTTTGAAATTTAACTGAAACTTTTCTTTAAAGGAAATGGAAGGAAATCGTTGGTTCAATTAAATGGTTCTTTTGTTAAAAATTGCTTTGAAATCAAAATTATTATTGGGGCACTTGTTGAAAATTAATTACAATAAATAGACTTTACATTATCTGATGTGCGCAATGCAGCTTGGTTACCTTAATTAACAATATACCTCATTCAGCATCTTGACCAGAGACCCATGTCGACGCCCGCGGACTGCGTCCCGCTCGCGACTCTCTCGCGACCGTATAAGACCGCTACTGCTAACAGACTGCCATTAGCAACTGAACTCGACTACTGCTACCGACAGAGTACTCACAGACTGCACTGGCCTACTGCTACCGACAGACTACTGCTCGCAACTCTCGCGCGGTCAAGCGCAGACTAGGAACGACAAATAGCTCTCTGCTCAGAGACCCTGCAATGCCTCGCCATCGCCGCCACACAACATACGTGTTTCAACATATACAATTAAAGTGGGTACGACCAATTGATCACTTCAGAGCAGAAGCGCACCACGCTCGAACTCTTACGGGGACCGGCAAAATGCCGTGAGTAATGACGATAATGGGCAAGGGACACTGCATCAGTAATGTGTAAATAAGTTGAGATTTTGGGTCTGATAGGATTCGTTCTAGGGAGTCCGTGCAGCTACGATGACCACTGTGACCGGATGATACAGCGAACAACATATCTGCATAGTTAGAAGACCCGGGTTCAAATCCCAGTGTGGCACAAATTTTCAACCTACGCAATTGATTGAAATCAATGCCCACTAGCAGCCAATGCCAGTCATTTCTTTGTGTCTTAATTGAAGTTAAACACAAGCAAACAAATAAAATATTTAATAATTGAAAATTGAATGATATATGAAGCACTTTAACAATTTTATTCTAGTTAAATGTAAGAAAATAAGCAAAAATTTAATAATTGACTATTCGGAATCTTTAAGTTAATATTTGAAAATACTTTAACAATTCCATTTAAATGTTAGAAAACAAAAAAAAAATTAACAGCACAAAGACAGTAGTAAATTTCAAAAAACGAAACGTCGGAAATTCATTCTATTCTTTTATTGCAGATCTGAAAGATTTCAGCTATTAAATAGCTTTTTTCAGTGCATTTAAGTCGAGTTATATAGACTTGTGAAGCTTTTAACTACACTTGTTGTTATACTACTGTACAACGGAAGTTGCCATTTTGAGTTAGAATCTAGTGATGTACGCCGTAAAGTCATATATGTGTGATCAAAAACTTCGCCAGTCTATATGACTCGATTTCAGTGCACAGTAGATAGCTTTTCAGTAGCAGAAATCTAGATCTGCAGTAAAAATCCAGAATGGATTTGCAACTGATTGCTGATTCCGTTTTCTTTTCAGCTGATGCCTGATACTGTGGACTTTCTATCAAACCAATGTCAAATAACACAGCATCAAATCGAGGCCTTAGTAGAATACACCAAGAAGATTTCAATTAACGCTTATTCCAAGAAAGAAAAACATCAGTAATTATCACATCAATTGAGATCTGTAACCCTAGTGAATGTAAAGAAGTAATGGACAGTCGTAAAAGTATAAACTTATCTAAATTAGGGAAATATTACTTAATTTGTGTAGGTAAAACAGAAATTAATATGATTTCCTTGCACGCTGTGTGGTTCTGTAGCTGATAGAGGTGTTAGGAATACGTGCTGTTTGTGAACAGAGAATTCATATATTAATTTATTCTACATCCAGTATCAAATTGTAAAAACAGTACATAATGTTATCTACATCTACATAGCTACTCCGCAAGCCACCATGAGATGCGTGGCGGAGGGTACCCTGTACCACTACTAGTCATTCCCTTTCCTGTTCCGCTATCAAAGGGAGCGAGGGAGGAAACGACTTTCTACATGCCTCCGCATGAGCCCAAATTTCTCTTACTTTCTCTTCGTCGTCATTCGCGCGACACATGTTGGCGGCATATAATCATTCGTCAGCCAGCTTCAAATACTGGTTCTCTAAATTTTCTCAATAGTGTTCTTCGAAAGGAACATCGCTTTCTCTCCAGGGATTCCCATTTGAGTTCCGTAACACTTATATGTTGTTCGAACCTATCGGCAACGAATCTAGCAGCCCGCCTCTGAATTACTTCTATGTCCTCCTCCAGTCCTGGTACGGATCGAAAATATTTTAGCAGTGTTCAAGAATAGGTCGCACCAGCATCCTATATGTGGTCTTCTTTACAGATGAACCGCCCTTTCTTTAAATTCTCCCAATAAACTGAAGTCGACCATTCGCCCTGCTGCTGTAGTAGCAACGTCAGTTGCTACCAGTAGGTTTGAATGTAGAATTATAAACAGATACAAAAGATTTAAAGATCTGTCACTCTACAGTACAATATCAGTTCAGAAGATGTCGGCCCCTGGTCACTATGAAAGTCTGTAAATGTTATTCATCTGGCAAACACGCAAGAATGGGCTCAGTCCTTGATGATGATGTTTGGTTTGTGGGGTGTTCAACTGCACGGTCATCAGCGCCGCTACAAAGTCCAAATTTTTACGCTGTCCAATTTTTTTCACAGTCGAATCTAGCCAATGTCACGAATGATGATGATGATGAAATGATGTTTTCTCTGCCTCGTGATTACTGGGTGTTGTGTGCTGTCCTTAGGTTAGTTAGGTTTAAGTAGTTCTAAGTTCTAGGGGACTGATGACCATAGATGTTAAGTCCCATAGTGCTCAGAGCCATTTGAACCATTTGATGAAATGATGATGAAAACACGAACACCCAGTCCCTGGCCAGAGAAAATACCCAACCCGACCGGGAGTCGAACCCAGGACCCCGTGATCCAGAGGCACAAACGCTAGGGGTCAGTCCATGAATGTGCGAACTTAAGCACTCCCGTCGCTGAAACTCGGGAAAGGCGACGCATGCATGTCAATGGCAGCGTGTAATGTCTCTTGCAGCGGTCTCTCCACGATATTTTCAGAAATTTTAGAAATTATATAACTCAGTACATATCTCGAAATATCTCTTCTTATCTTACCGATTATCAATGCAAAGTAGTTTCAAGCCCAATTATTCCTTGGAGCGTCCATTTACTCCATGGAATAGCTTCTCTGCTATCTATGTTTTCTCTTATGAAAAGAATAGGAACTTCTTGCCGATTAGTCGTAAAAGAAGGAGGTATATATGTATGTATTGTTGAGCGAGTCGTCATCTTGATGAGATTCTGTATGGGAAGGAGTTTAATACATGAACTAAACTAAAGTAAGTGTGTTCGCGTATTATTTAACGGATTATTATTATTGACAGTGTCTACTTACTACGCTGTGATGCACGGGATCAGTCGGGAACGTCTGTTTTACACTGGAGGAACCTGCCGTTTTGAATGCTCAAGATATCCAGTTACTTCAAATAAATAGGCTAACACGGTCTTACCAGCAGATCTCCGGTCTTCCCCATGTGATCACCGAAAGTTAATAATTATTACAAATGTTTCCAGGAGATCGACTCACAATTTTCGTCGCACCGAGACTTCGAAATTGCTTCACTGCCTTATGGAATTTAAGTTAAGCTTAATTTAATCAGGACAGAACAGTATTGAACTGTGTGAACGTGATAAGCCTGCTTTGTCAATGAAAATTCCCTTAATATATGCATGTTTTTACTATCCTGATCAGTGAAGCTAAATCAGGCCGGTGTGAGAGAGGTTCTTTAAATTTAAGAAATATTAAAAGCGGCGTAATCGCTTGTGGCAGCGCCCTCTCGCCGCGGTGGCGGCTGTAAGAAACGCGGCTACGCAACCGCCGAGGCACGTATTTGAAAGTGCGGCCGGCCCGATAACTGCCTATACTACAGAAATGGCTCAGGATTGTTGTGTAGAAGAATGTGTAAATAACATGTAAGCAACAGCGCCTACAAGGCTTCTATTAAAACAACAAGAAGTTAAATGAATCCAGAGTACAAACTTAGACCACACAAGGACCACAATGATATCGGTAAATTAAAAACCAGGCTCAAACCCCCTAAACCTAAATGGCTGTGCCATGAACGACGAAAACTTTTAGCATTGTAGGATAGTGACCGGTAAACGTCTTAAATCAAATTAACTCAAACTTAAAACACATAATGATCCTTACGACCCAGCAGACAGCTACTACTTTCTGTACATCCTGGATACTACCGTGCGCATCGATCAAGTACAATGGGCCTCAATGTTTACGATATAAAAATTCACTTTTCCCGTGAATCTGTAGCCATAAACAGTGGGTTAAGTTCTAGGTCCGTCATTCACCAAATCTGAGAGACTTGCTTCTTGGGCATATACAAGTTGAGAGATGCAACTAGCTCGAAATAGTATTCAGTTCCAGTTCATAGCGTCCATGTATCCCATTAGCGCCAGAACTTGCCCATGGATGGCTGTCTCCCAGCTGTCGGTGGTAAACAATAGCCCCCTGTTGGGACGCGGAAGAGCCGGTCGCTTAGCTACGGGTAAAGAGGCTACATCGCGCTTTCGATTTCATATTGAAACAGGCGTGTATCTACAGAAAAATGGAGGAAGGCATAACGCCTTCTGTTGCCCATACTTACGTCGATATCACAACTGGAACTTCACCACTGTTTACTGCATGTATTTGTAGGATAGTTTAATCCTTGTTTCATCATTAAACAGATAACCTTTCCGGACTAAATATTGGTCAACACCTTGCTAGCTAACATCCCAAAGATGTTCGGGCTCACATGCGGTTCCTCTTCATCGAAATGTCGTCTAGGGGTTGTACCGCACGTGTCGCATTACACGCCCTAAATTAGACTCTTGTGACCCTTTGGTTAAATTGTCTGGCTGATGGCAAGTTTGCGAAATACAAAGTTAACATAGCATATAATAACACTAATAATAATATGGGGAACTAAATTAACGACCCATTAATTATGTAGGCCACATTTGCGATTTGGTTGGAATAATGTTTATTCAGAAGGGAATATAATTGCGAAAGTTGTCGTATTTAGAGTTACTGTTTCACTCGAGCGCATATCCATTTGGCACAGTTCGATCATTCACAATCACATCGCGAAACAGAAGTCATCTACGCGAAAAGTTAGAGTTCACACCAGGCGCGCGGTTACTCACCGCTCAGAGACAAAGTCCCGCAATACCACACAACAAGAATTTTTCTAAGTCGTTTCACTTCCTAGCTGCATAATCCGAACTGTACCCTCAGGTTCTACAATATAAAATGGTGCAATCTGTTCGAGATTCTGAAAAAAGTAGGGGTAAGCTATAGGGAGAGACGGGTCATATACAACATGTACAACAACCAAGAGGGAATAATAAGAGTGGACGATCAAGAACGAAGTGCTCGTATTAAGAAGGGTGTAAGACAAGGCTGTAGCCTTTCGCCCCTACTCTTCAATCTGTACATCGAGGAAGCAATGATGGAAATAAAAGAAAGGTTCAGGAGTGGAATTAAAATACAAGGTGAAAGGATATCAATGATACGATTCACTGATGACATTGCTATCCCGAGTGAAAGTGAAGAAGAATTAAATGATCTGCTGAACGGAATGAACAGTCTAATGAGTACACAGTATGGTTTCAGAGTAAATCGGAGAAAGACGAAGGTAATGAGAAGTAGCAGAAATGAGAACAGCGAGAAACTTAACATCAGGATTGATGGTCAAGAAGTCAATGAAGTTAAGGAATTCTGCTACCTAGGCAGTAAAATAACCAATGACAGACGGAGCAAGGAGGACATCAAAAGCAGACTAGCTATGTCAAAAAAGGCTTTACTGGCCAAGAGAAGTCTACTAATATCAAATACTGGCCTTAATTTGAGGAAGAAATTTCTGAGGATGTACGTCTGGAGTACAGCATTGTATGGTAGTGAAACATGGATTGTGGGAAAACCGGAACAGAAGAGAATCGAAGCATTTGAGATGTGGTGCTATAGACGAATGTTGAAAATTAGGTGGACTGATAAGGTAAGGAATGAGGAGGTTCTACGCAGAATCGGAGAGGAAAGGAATGTGTGGAAAACACTGATAAGGAGAAGGGACAGGATGATAGGACATCTGCTAAGACATGAGGGAATGATTACCATGGTACTAGAGGGAGCTGTAGAGGGCAAAAACTGTAGAGGAAGACAGAGATTGGAATACGTCAAGCAAATAATTGTGGACGTAGGTTGCAAGTGCTACTCTGAAATGAAGAGGTTAGCACAGGAAAGGAATTCGTGGCGAGCCGCATCAAACCAGTCAGTAGACTGAGGACTAAAAAAAAAAAAAAACAACCCTCTGGTGTCTCCAACCGAACTGTCCGCTTTCGCGTCGGCACCAGCACTCCCTCTGCCGGCCCAGACCGCGTTTCCTGCGCGCCGAATATCCTCGCTCAACTGACTAGGGCAGTTCCCTTTCCTGAAGCCGTCCATCTGATTGGCTACAGCTTGTTCTACATTATTTTACATTTTAAGGTATTTAAATAATCATACCTTGACCACTTTCACGTTCTAAATAAAGTAACAATAATATCCATTACATAATAAACGTTAAATTCTTTTACATAAAACCATTACAATTTCCTTTTTAGCTTTGAATGCCATGGCCAGTAGCCTTGCACCAATGTGGTTTCTTATAAATAAATACAGAACAAAAGTAACTATTATGCACTAAACTTTACAACAAATATTCTTTTACCTAATGATTCAACAAAGTGTCATGCTGTCATCGTTCAATGTGTTTTGTGTGGAGGAAAGGATGATCTGATGCTTAACTGAAAATACTTATAAATTAATTTATCATATCTTCTAAACAAATAAAGTTACACATTTGATATTTACAACGTTTGTCATTTTAATTATGCGCTTCCATATGAAATGTCAATCGTTAAGATCGACCAAAGCGTTCAGATTTTAACATTCAGGTATTCGTTACAAAACTTGTTGATTTCACTTTAACAGTAAGTCCTAAACTGCTATAGATATGATCAATATTCAAGTTTTATTGGGATCACCATGGAAATTTATAGACAATGGGTGATTAAAATTACTGTGGCTTGATTCCCTGCGTTACTACAGAATTGAATAATTTTCATAAATTTTACCCTTTATGGCCGATCTTGGGTCCATCACATTTAACACTGCTACGTCTCCTCGGCCACAAACGGCTTCTATTGGGTTTCCCTATGACGTAGGTTCTCTTCTGTCTCACTCGAATGGACGACAGGGTTCGTTTCACAATTCCTGTAGGCTCACTTTCAGCCATATAGTTAAATGAGAGCGCAATGCTCGTTAACTCACAACCTTAAAAGAGTTCGCTAATCGCTTTGGAGCTCTGTAGACGATATGGAAATGGTTCCAGGTGGTCCTGAGACCAGTCACAGTTTACTTAAGTTATAGCAGTGAAGTGCCGCATCCAGGATATTCAGACAAACTTCGAGGGGTTGTATAGTGTGTCTTGGGAAAGAAACTGAGGATAGGAACTTTTGTGTGGAAACGCTACAGTCTCGAAGTTGCAGTCACTGGCCCCTGCCACTACACCACCCCAACGTGACTTTGTATAGTAACGGACCACAGGCGGAACGTTTGGAAATGTTATTCGTTATTGAGTGATCGCGAGTGATGGCCACTATCACGATGGAGAATGTGGAGCTAGTTGCTGCGTAGCAGCTTGTCTCCTATGAATGCAATGCCTTGTTACCTTTGTATACCGGAAAACAATGAAGATTTTATAGGGTTCCAGGAGAAAAATAGATTATGGATGGAAACTGTTGTCCGACAATGTCATCTACCGAGGCAACAGAGCCCTTCTATGCAGCAACTAGCTCCACCTTCTTCACTGGCGTTCGTGGCAGTCAATCGCGATCACTGAATAACAAACATTGAGACACTTTCCGCCTATGGTCCGCCAGCGTACAAAATCACGTTTGCTCCCGAAGGGGTACCCTAGTGGCAGAGGCAGACGCCAAAACTTCGACACTCTGTAGTGTCATTGGATAAGGTTTCCGGATACGGGTTCCTATCCTTGAGCTGTTTCTCAAGATACCCTCTTCAACCCCTCTAAATTTATCGCAACAGTCTTGGGACATCCTGTATGGCATCAGCCCAATAAAATAGTTTGCCGTCGAGAAATGGGGAAAAGCAGCTTTCGTGTGAGGATGTGCCCAAGAACACATACGGTAGAGAAAGAAGGTGCCCGACTTTTAGGTGTATCAATGCTGATCCTACAAGGTGCCTTCCAAGAATGGTGTAACACTCACAGCCATTTAGCATAGCCTGAGAACAGTGGTCATACAAAGATCCTAACCGACAGGCACCGGAAACGAGTGTGACGCCTTTTCGACGACAGTCGCTTTCAAACCAGACAGGAATTATTACACTTTTAAACATGGCAGCAACCGTATATAGGTCAAAACCGGTTCGCTGCGTGATTCCTATGCTCAAACAGGAATTGCTGACATCAGACCGTAAAAGTCCACTTCCACCATATACCGAGCGAACATTGCAACGGAAACTTCGTTCACGGAGGCACATAAGGCTTCACGTCTTCAACAGTCCAAACAACACAGAAACTGGATCGCAAATGATTGGAGGCCTTTAATGTGGTCCGACAAGCAGTGTTGTTGCCTCTTTTCAAAGGACGCTAGGTCGCTGTCACCACTCCCTGAAGTTTGTTGGAAAATCCAAGCCGGCCGCTGTGGCCGAGCGGTTCTAGGCGCTTCAGTCCGGAACCGCACTGCTGCTAAAGTCGCAGGTTCCAATCCTGCCTCGGGCGTGGATTTATGTGATGTCCTTAAGTTAGTTAGGTTTAAGTAGTTCTAAGTCTACGGGACTGATAACCTCCGATGTTAAGTCCCATAGTGCTTAGAGCCATTTGAACCATTTGGAAAATCCATTCTCACTTTCCTCAACATCTCGAGTGGTAGTCTACTTATAAACGCGAACAGTGTGCCCTGTTCGGCATCTGGGAGAGATCCGTTTCTACACACATGGTTAGGACGTATGTACTTTTATTGACTCTTCGATTGGGATCAACGAATTCTTCGACCTTTCCTCACGCTTTATCGAGATTTTGTTAAGTTTCGGTGGTCCCTAGAGATACCTGATAGCGCTCATGCTGTCTAATTTCCAAACCCATAAAAGTTCTCACGCGCCTTAGATTCTCGTGACGCATTAGAAAAAGGAGCACGTCACCTACCAGCAGTGTCTACAAGACTCGTTACGGCTGTTGCAGGAAGCACAGTGGCATCAAGTGGAAGAAGCTGTCCAATCGACACAATTAGCCCGGGTCATTCAGAAATTAATGGAACCACTTATCCAAGGTCGCTACAACCCTAAGAAAACCTTGATCTCCTCCTTCTCCCACCCACCCCAAAAAGTGTTACCAAAGTGGAAATTATGAAATCCAGTGTTGGGGAAACGGACAGCATGGATCAGGTGTTCCCCATTCAAACTTCGGCTATCTGCGCGAAGCAGCAGACGCCATTTAATAGATTTGCACTGCTTCTTGTGTGGTAACTTTCTCGATATCTTGTGACTGTTGGATATTATGGATGGGGACAGAAGTCCTCAGACAGGTTACACATCCCGCTAACATTCGCTCCATTAGTTCCTGAACGAAATCAGCTACTGGCGTCGATTGGACAGCTTCTCCCACTGGATGCTGCTGTGCTTCCTGCAACGGCTGTAAAGAGTCGTTTAGACAGTGCTGTCAGGATAGTCAGCCTAGCATACATCCAACGAGCTGCAATGTGGGAAGTTACAACTGTGAGCCTGCATGGCTGCATGCAGTGAGAACAGCCACCTTCCGCAGGCTCAGATAGGCTAGTCCAGTAAATTACCGACACAATGGCGATTTCACTACTTTCTGCAACGTAACTCTGCACCTATGACAAGACTGACTGAAGAGATTTGAATTACTTCTTATGTGGTAACTAGTATATGTAGCAAGACCTGCAAAGGCTCAGTTCTTCAGTTCTATACCACTCCACACGACTGTACAGCAGATGGACGCCATCTGCTTGCTATGGGCAGCAGCCACGAGCCACGAACAGATGTGAGATGGTCAGAGTTTCTGAGAAGTCTTCGTTGATCCATTATGGATTTCTCAGAAGTGGCGTAAAAGATAGAGGTGGTTCCTTTGCTCGCGAAGGAACGAGTCCAAAGGAATGATTCGCTAAACTGAATGGAAGGACTAGAGAACGACTTGTAATCATTGGTCGTTCATGGTTCGCTGTAGTTGGTCTCTTTCCTCGTTCACGTTATGTCGTCCGTCGTTCCTGCCTCGGTCTCTTTCGGCCGGTCTCGTTCCTCTTCGAGTCTCCCATGCCCCATCCCCACCTCCATCTCGTTCGGTCAGTCTCGTTCTTCCTTGTAATATCCACGACACTATGTTCTAGCCACAAGGTGTTAAAATGAACTAAGTGTACAAACTTCAACAGATATTATCGATACTACGTATAAAAAAACTGTATCGTATGACGATAACTATTTCATTATTTTTGTAATAATTTTATTTCTCTATGAATTAAAACTATTATCAGAGAACAACATTCATAGACAACGACAATTCTAATCTTTTTTTGTTATCTGTGATAACTGTGGTTCAGTTGTTCTTCCTGTGCTAACCGATGAACTGCTCTGACGTGAGACGTGTGAGGTCTGTAAAGAGAAAACCTGTAACTATATTGTTAATTATTATTTCAAAAATAGATTCGCTAATGTCTAGACATGGATTTGTATTTATTTCAATTGTTATCCAATCTAATTAATGTTTTTAAGTGTTAATCTTCAGCTCCGCAATTAGGAGAACAGCCATTAGCGCTAGTAACTTACAGCGAAGTTTACTGGTAGCTGGAATAAAAAATATGAAGTAATTTTCATTGAGAATAATTTTAAATGGTAAAGAATAGAAAGCAAAAGGCTTAAAGAATTTTATCTAAATATATTAACTTGATATAAAAGGAATCGAGAGTAACAATAGTCAAATTGACTATCGTCTGTCTGCCGCCATCTTAGCAAAATTATCTCTGCAGCAGTTTTGATTCTAGAATTTTAACAAACATAAATGTTGCTAGATATAAATGAATGGAAATAAATGTTCACCGGTGGTCCCGAATCTACTTTAAAAGACAGTAGTCAACTCAAATTGAATCTTTAAAAATAGTGCTCACGGCACGTTACGTAATATCAATTTCTTGTTTGCTGATGTATGAAGCCTAATTATTTCGGGCAATTTAACCAACATAAATGTTGCTAGATATAAATGAATGGAAATAAATGTTCACCGGTGGTCCCGAATCTACTTTAAAAGACAGTAGTCAACTCAGATTGAATCTTTAAAAATAGTGCTCACGGCACGTTACGTAATATCAATTTCTTATTTGCTGATGTATGAAGCCTAATTATTTCGGGCAATTTACATGAAATAGTTTAATAGGAGACATACATCAGTGTTGTGTGCGGGTAGTATTTTGTGACTAAATGTTCCTTTTGCTAGAGAAAATTGCTACCACCTTAAATAACAGTTGTGTAAAATCTGATAAATGATATGCAATTTAGTCCCACTCACACGACTTTACAGACATTTCTACACAACGTCAAGTGGAGATTTCTTTAGCGGAGTGACAAATATTAGCCGGGATAATTATTTTTGAGATCAAACGAATTGTTACGCTGCCAATAGGTAACTGGTTTTTTTTTATCTACCTGAAATATCATTTATGAGTTATTAAAGTCACGAAGTACTGTAAACCGGTTCCGCCACATCCTTCAGCTTCGCCATTCCTCGTTCCTGTCGCGCTGTAGTTCATTCAGTTCCGTTCTACTTCTGCCGTTCGTCGTTCCCGCCTTGGTCCTGTTCGATCAGCCTTGTTATTTTTCGGGTGGTCACTCGTTCATCGCCCCATCGCCATCGGTCATTATTGAGTCGTAATATCTTTCTTTCATTATGTTCGCCTGTTCTTGTTCAGTTTCAAACCATTCTCAAAATCTGTCTCTAGTTATTTGTGTATGCCATTCAGCATCCACACTTTGCTAAATCTGTCTATTCAATTCAACAGAAAGAGGTTCAATATAAGCAATATTTATCTAACAATAGGACTGCACAGCACACAAAAAATTCGGTAATCGACTTTAAATTTGGTGGGTTTCCAAGCGCTGTTAATTACAAAACATTTAAAAGTTATCAACATAGTCAGCGGTAGTTCAAAAAAATGTAAATCAGATGTTTAATCGTAAAGTCGCCGGAATCTAATCTCATTAGTAGCAACTGTATTTTACTTTTATTTAAATTACACATGTATTAACAAATGGGCATGTTAATTAACCCAGAGTTTTTAAATAAATTTAATAATAATAATGCCTGTTTATTTCTAACTAGTTGTATGAAAATAAATTAAAGTTTGTTACAGCCACACGTATTACATCCATACACACTATAAGAACGTATATATGTTTGTGTATGTACATATGTTCCACATCTCCCCCTAAATCACTGCATCGATTTCAGCCGAATTTTATACACTTTGAACAGAACCTGTAACGGTACCACCGATCACCTTCAAACGGCAATCGATGTTAACCTCTGCTAGGAATGTTTGAAATGTGACCGTGAGATAATCTAATGGAAACAGAACAATCGAACTGGGATTAGTTTCCGAAATACTCGAGCAGAGTATAACTAACAGTAAACAGGTGGGTCAGGAACAGATGTTCTCCCAGCACAAATGCAAGTTGTAACATTACATATTAAAATCGGTCACCAGCCTAATTTGGCATATTGTGTCAAGCAGAATGATAAAGCAGAAGGCAGTGCTAAAGCAAACCTAACCTTCCCTGACACACTCGCTAGACTCTTTACTTATATCTGTTCACACAGTAACCTAACCTTGCAGATAAATGTGTTACTAACCAGCAAGTCATATAAACGAATGGCCAATGAGATAGTAAACAGCAACATATGCCTCTCAACAACACGTTCCTTAAATGAACTAGGTGCAATTGTTTATAAAACCAATTACCAACATACATGAAACTAGTAGCAATACTGAGCAGGAAAAAGCTTGAAATGATTCCAAATTTATGTCAGGGGGTCTGCTAATGATAATAGTCTGTTACTTCATTGCTTGGTACAGGGTATCTATGCCTATGCATTAACCAGCTTGCATTAGAAAAGACAACACAGTAAATAGTTCTTTCTTAAACTAGGCTTGAGGCAACTAAACAGAATTGAAATCTAACTACACTGACTCTGAAGGAGCTTTTGCATTGCTTCATTAACTAACTAGCCTTGTACATGAGGACCCTTAAACTTTCATGGTTTGAAGAACCATGCTTATTAACGAAACTACACCAGTATGTAAGATAAATGGTAAGTATTATTATCATTAATTAAGTAAAGCACACAACTCTTTAAACAACAAATTCTGGTATCGATAGCTACGATGCCACGGCGTAGGTGAAAGTTCGTAAGTTGGCACTACGACACCGACACAGACGACAGCGCCCTCTAGCCGGCTCTTTGCAGATCCACGAGCTCCGCTCCAGATTCAGCCCATTTGATTCCGAGGAGACGACCTAGCAACATTGTTTCTACTTCATAAGGGGCTAGCCACTGTATACTTTGTTACTTCAGTTACTTCACTGATAGTTTGTCCAACTACTAGTAGCTGTTAGATTTGATTGATGTACAACTTCGTGCCTACGTGCTCATCTTAGCCGAAGTTAAGTATTATCAATTGGATATGTTCATACACCAGTAAAGAGCTATGACCTATACGCAGTACCGAAGCATTTCACCTTTTCCTGGTCCTACTCACTTCCTACTTTCGACCTACCCTTCAGTTTCAGGAGGAGACCTACGCGCCGCCTACCAGGCGGGATACAAAGCAAATGTGCTGTCGTAAGCAGTCTTTTGACTTAATCAAAGATATAATTGGTTGTGCAGCTGACAACACAACATTAAATTCAAGTTCAACCACTTTCTCATAATAAATTAGGACACTAGGAATTAAATTCACTGGGATAGAATTCCTGTCCAGGTTTGTTGGTTGGCTGATTCGGTGGAAGAGACCAAACAACGAGGCCATCGGTCTCATTGGATTAGGGAAGGATGGGGAAGGAAGTCGGCTGTGCCCTTTCAAAGAAACCATCCCGGCATTTGGCTGAAGCGATTTAGGGAAATCACGGAAAACCTAAATGAGGATGGCTGGACGAGGGTTTGAACCGGCGTCCTCCCGAATGCGAGTTGCGAGTCCAGTGTGCTAGCCACTGCGCCACCTCGCTCGGTCCTGTGCCGGTTTGTGATAATCGCGGGTGTAGGTTAGAGTTTTTAGTAACACCACGATTATTATTAAAAGCAATAAAATTTCACAAATACCTGGTCCATTTACAGAGTGCCCAATATAAACAATAAACAGGGCTGGTGCCACTAGTGGCGCAATTTGCAGTGGCTGTTGTCATGGAAGCGATGCAGTCATAGTAATACTGTTGGTCTTGCCCCGTCAC
The DNA here is from genome assembly GCF_021461385.2 of Schistocerca piceifrons. NCBI lineage: Eukaryota > Metazoa > Arthropoda > Insecta > Orthoptera > Acrididae > Schistocerca > Schistocerca piceifrons. The sequence goes on from NC_060143.1 coordinate 511,986,902, forward strand.
ATATCTTCTTGGCGTTGAAATCATACTTTTATAGGGCCAAAAACCATGCAATGATAATGGTATCACCAAATGCAGCATCCGAGGCCCGTAAAGCTCTTCTGACCTCAAAACTCCAGGAACATGAGCCACAATTATCTGCTACTGCTAACGAGATGTTGACCACAGCACTGCTCAGTCCAGACTCCTTGCCCGTCACAAAGGACGAGTTGCCACTTGCGCGCCAACCACACCTGTTCCACTTCGCCAGGCTACTTCCGTAGCCGCTGGGCTTCCCCACATCTTTTACATCCAACCATATGTTATCTAACTATGGACCAAATCATTTACAGAACATTACATGACAATAATTTCAGTAATTATTTAAATTCACAAGCATAATTTAAAGAACATCGCTCAAAAATTCACATACCTGAAAAATGTATACATAGTAAAAGAATTTCCATGGCAGATAAAATATTATGCATAAGCAATACTACAAATTGACATAGAAATATACAGATAAAAAATATGTCAAAAATAGGTGGGGATAAAAACCACTTACTTCTCAAAGCGGTGGGGGTGTGGGTGAAAAGAAGCGTAGCTCGCGACTGGTAAATAGCCAGACTTTATTCATGCCGTATTTGAGTATGAAAGCACTTAGTGAGTTGTAGCAAACTTTACACATAATTTCATACCTTTACGAGACTTTTTCTCACTCATCACCCTCCCCCCTCCCCCTTTCCACATAATGTTGAAAGGAAACAAGATTGTCACTTACTGCATTTTCGCTGTTCATGCAGTAAAACTGCTGCATCTGATATGACCTTTTAATTTATTACTTCTTTACTGACAACTCTATTCACAACAAAATGGTTCAAATGGCTCTGAGCACAATGGGACTTAACATCTGAGGTAATCAGTCCCCTCGAACTTAGAACTACTTAAACCTAACTAACCTAAGGACATCACACACACCCATGCCCGAATCAGGATTCGAACCTGCGACGTAGCGGTCGCGCGGTTCCAGACTGTAGCGCCTAGAACCGCTCGGCCACTCCGGCCGGCTATTCGCAACACGTTTCCAGAAATTATTCATATATACCGTTGGATGTACGTGCAAAGATATATCATTGTACGACACATCATTCAAGAGAGATGACGTCATAAACACTGAGCTGCATTGAAACGAAATTGCAAGACGAAATTCGCTATAGATACAGGTGAAATATTTTACAAATATGTGTGTAATGTGTTAAATATATATGAAATCTATGTAACATGTACGTGTGGGGACATAGCTGTGAGCAATGAGACCCTCCTAAATCCTTTTCAAACTCGGTACTTTCAATTAGACTCGGTACACATATTTGTTACTATCCGAAAATAAATACTGTACGGGTAAGAGCCAGCAACCCCCTATTGGGATGTGCGTGGTAACGTGGAAAGAGAAGGCGGGAGGAGGAGATGAACAGACAGAAATGGGGAAGTAGGAGGTGGGCAGAGATGTGGGGGAGAGGGGGAAGGAGATGAACAGAAAAAGGGGGATGCAGAAGTGGACAGAGAAGAGGAGAAGGAGAACGTGGGCAGAGAGAGGAGGGAAGAGGAGTTTGACAGAGAAATGGGAGAGGAGCAAATGGACAGAGAGGAGAGAGGAAAAGGGGGACTAATAGAAGTGGAATAAATACATACCCCGCTAATAAATACTGAACGGTGAAAGAGCAGAAAGGACCGGTTATCAGCGACCTGGTATCCAAAGAAGGAATTGTCTGACCGTTTCTAGCTCAGGTTTCAGGTCGGTTGTGTCAGCGATGTACCTGCGGTCAGCCGCAGGAGCTGCAAGTCGTGACATACACTATGTGATCAAAAGTATCCGGACACCTGGCTGAACACTACTTACAAATTCGTGGCGCCCTCCATCGGTAATGCTGGAATTCTCTCTGGTGTTGGCCCACCCTCAGCCTTGATGACAGCTTCCACTCTCGCAGGCACACGTTCAACCAGGTGCTGGAAGGTTTTCGGGAATGGCATTCCATTCTTCACGCAGTGCTGCACTGAAGAGAGGTATCGATGTCGGTCGGTGAGGCCTGGCATGAAGTCGGCGTTCCAAAACATCCCAAAGGTGTTCTAAAGGATTCAGGTCAATACTCTGTGCAGGCCAGTCCATTACAGGGATGGTATTGTCGTATAACCACTCCGCCACAGGCCGTGCGTTATGAACAGGTGCTCGATCGTGTTGAAAGAAGCAGTCGCCATCCCCCAATTGCTCTTCTACAGTGGGAAGCAAGATGGTGCTTAAAACATCAATGGCCGGGTGTGGCCGAGAGGTTCTAGGCGCTTCAGTCTGGAACCGCGCGACCGCTACGGTCGCAGGTTCGAATCCTGCCTCGGGCATGGATGTGTGTGATGTCCTTAGGTTAGGTTTAAGTAGTTCTAAGTTCTAGGGGACTGATGATCTCAGATTTTAAGTCCCATAGTGCTCAGAGCCATTTGAACCAAAACATCAATGTAGGCGTGTGCTGTGATAGTGCCACGCAAAACAACAAGGGGTGTACGCGCCCTCCATGAAAAACACGACCACACCATAAAACCACCGCCTCCAAATTATACTGTTGGCACTACACACACTGGAAGATGACGTTTACCGGGCATTCCTACACCCTGCTATCGGATCGGCACATTGTGTACCGTGATTCGTCACTTCACACAACGTTTTTCCATTGTTCAGTCGTCCAATGCTTCCGCTACTTGCACCAAGAGAGGCGTCGTTTGGCATTTCAGGCGTGATGTGTGGCTTATGAGTAGCCGCTCGACCACGAAATCCGAGTTTTCTCACTTCCTGCCTAACATAGTACTTGCAGTGGATCCTGATGCAGTTTGGAATTCCTTTGTGATGGTCTGGATAGATGTCTGTCCATTACACTTCACGACCCTCTTCAACTTCGTCGGTCTCTGTCAGTCAACAGACGAGGTCGGCCTGTACGCTTCTGTGCTGTATTTGTCCCTTCACGTTTCCACTTCACTATCACATCGGAAACAGTGGACCTAGAGATGTTCAGGAGTGTGGAAACCTCGCGAACAGACGGATGACACAAGCGACACCCAATCACCTGACCACGTTCGAAGCCCGTGAGTTCCGCGAAGCTCCCCATTCTGCTGTCTCACCATGTCTAATGATTACTAAGGTCGCTGATATGGAGTACCTCGCAGTAGATGAACCTAATATGAAAAACGTATGTTTTGGGGGTGTCCGGATACTTTTGATCACATAGTGTAGTACTGAAACAGCAAACTCTGATAGAGCATGTAGAAGTAAGTGACAGGCTGCCCAGTGCCATAGGCGAACCTTAAACATCAAGTAGCTAGATAAAATTTGAGATGAAGAGCTAGCGGAAAGAACAGGCTGGCAATGAAGTCCGTAGGAGGAGAAGGGATGTTTATTACTGAGACCATCTGCTACGGTATCTAGTAATAGGTGGCTCTGATACAGATGACACGGAAGAGTGGGATAATATTCTAGGGCAGATAAAGTTTTGAATATGCGTAACAGATTGTCAAGGTTACTGGGCGGAGCATATCTATAGGTATAAAAAGGCAAAATTGGACAAGACAGACAACATCGATCAAGTTTTTGCTTCTTCAAAGATTGCATAACTTAAAAACGTTAATAATAGTGCAGCCGCCACCACTCAGTATACCAAGTAGAAACATAGATGAAAATGTAGAATCAAGACAGAGTGCACGGTTACCCATGAATCTTGAAATATGACATAGTTAACTGCACGAATATCCAGCATGGACTCAACTTGAATAACGCGGCTGTGAAAACAGTTTTGTTGTGTTTTTACGCTGCAACATCGTACAGACCTGAAATTTACAGCACTCCAAAATGCAATCTGTTCTCTTAAAACTCATAAACCGCAAATAGCAAACGTGTCTCGTTTTAAGCTCAACAGTTCTTGGGTCATTATTTGCCTCATTCAGTTGTTGCGTCGGTATTAAATATCTGCGCATTTATTTCCAAACACCATGAATTATTCATCATAATGGCTGCCGCAGCGGAAACAAATTGTACCGCGTTACGTCGCGGAAGCAGTTTGGTTCGTGTTTCGTGTCTAGATGTGTATGCAAATCGAGCCGTTCCTTCGGCTGTTACTTCTTAACGGCTGAGAAAATGCGAAGTGTGGCGTGTTCTATTTGAAAGGCTTACTCCCGTATGTACGGCAGAAAAATTATGTCCAGGAAGCATCAGACGAACTTAACGCTTACGAATATTAACTTTTTAAAGTATGGCTGGAAATTATGGAATTTGAGTAATAACATTATGAAATCCAAATAAGAAGTAAATATGGACGGGTCTTCCCCTTGCTAAATTTCCCCATTTTCGTCTTCGATGTCTGATTATGTACAATCTCTCTCTTTCTCACTGTCTCTCTTTCTCTCTCTTTCTGCCTCCTTATGCTAGCCTTCACATTATGCGGCCCGATGACTTATAAAAGACATTTCATTGAGTGAATTATACACAGTGTACGCTACAAAATCTTCGTAATACAAGAATTGAGTTTTGTTTGTTGAGCAAAATAGCATGGTTTTTTTCAGTTAATAATTACTGCTCAAGTACTTTGAATATTCTGTAATACGACCTTTTCTTCCATCATGCTGGTATTATCCAAGGCGCCAGAGTATAGCATTTCCCATTGTTTTTGCAGAGCGGCGAAGACGGAGCAACGTAAGAACCACTACGTCATCAAAACAGTAGCTTTTTCTCTAAGATGACAAGCTCATAAATGTATAACTCTAATTATCTGTTTCAGTATCCTAGGAAATTTTCACAGCATTAACGTCTTGAGACTGTTCCATAGGGTATAACGGAGCTAAGTCTGGATTATTAAAGTGCAGGATGACAACTCAAAACATCAATTAATTAAACAGATACAGTTTGACAGTAACATTTTTGTTAAGAAACAAAGATTATGAGCCATGGAATATAGCAAAACAATTTACAATAATACAATGAGTAGCACTGGTAGCTACTTAGACAGAGGCTGCATCCACAGGATACAAGACGTTAACACTTACGCTCCACACTGGGTTCTCAATTATAGTTCACATGAGAAAATGACTTTGGGCATCTGAAAAACAAACAATATTAGCACTGGCCAAGCCAGAAGCACCTATGGCTATTAACATCCTTCCAGCTCGGCCCCAGATGCGGTTATTATAACCCAGCCCCAACTCGAAATTAACTCTCCAGAATACACTAAAAATATCTACAAACCATACGCCTTAAAATGATTATTATGCAAAAACTGTGCATCGGATTAAAAAAAGGAAAAATACTGTTTCAGTATTTTTAAAAATGTTAACCAGCGATACCAGTTTTGACCCCATCCTCCCCCCTCCCCCCACGGGCATTACCTCGAGAAAAAGGCGTTGTATCAAACAAAGGAAACTAGACGTATTCAGTTGTTGTTGCGGTCTTCAGTCCAGGGACTGATTTCATGCAGCTCTGCATGCTATTCTATCCTGTTGAAGCTTCTTCATCTCCCAGTACCCACTGCAAGGCCGGCCGAAGTGGCCGTGCGGTTGTAGGCGCTTCAGTCTGGAACCGCAAGACCGCTACGGTCGCAGGTTCGAATCCTGCCTCGGGCATGGATGTGTGTGATGTCCTTAGGTTAGTTAGGTTTAGCTAGTTCTAAGTTCTAGGGGACTAATGACCTCAGAAGTTGAGTCCCATAGTGCTCAGAGCCATTTGAACCATTTGAACCTACTGCAACCTACAGCCTTCTGAATCTGTTTAGTGTATTCATCTCTTGGTCGCCCTCTACGATTTTTACCCTCCACGCTTTCCTCCAATACTAAATTGGTGATTCCTTGATGCCTCGGAACATGTCCTACCAACCGATCCCTTCTTCTAGTCAAGTTTTGCCACGAATTTCTCTTCTCACCAATTGTATTCAATACCTTCGCATTAGTTATGTGATCTACCCATCTAATCTTAAGATTCTTCTGTAGCACCACATTTGGAAAGCTTCTATTCTCTTCTTGTCCAAACTATTTATCGTCTATGTTTCACTTCCAAATATTTCCAGAAACGACTTTATGACACTTAAATCTATACTCGATGTTAACAAATTTATCTTCTTCAGAAACGATTTCCTTGCCATTGCCACTGTACATTTTATATCCTCTCTACTTCGACCATCATCATTTATTTTGCTCCCCAAATAGCAAAACTCATTTACTACTTTAAGTGTCTCATTTCCTAATCTAATTCCCATAGCGTCAATGGCTTAATTCGACTACATTCCATTCAGTAATTGCGAAAAAATAGAAGGAAAACAGAAGTCCTGACCCAAGCTACTGCAACATGCTGGAAGTTCGTAAATAGCGTGAAAAAAGTTTGATTGAGGTGTGTCCTCTCACCTCTTACGAACGGGTTGCTTGTCTGATGAGTTTCCTCACGTCTCTCACCAACAGGGTGCTCGTTGTAAGAATTATTTCGCAGTAAGCGTCCAAAGTGTCGCCACCCCGCCCTCTTCGATGCACTAATTTTGGCACTTCATTATAAACTCCACTCTTCAAATAAGCCCACAAACATAAGTCAAGAGAAGTAAGACCTGGCGTTCTTGGAGGCCAAGACACTGATCCGTATCTTCAGATCCACCGACGATTGTAGGCGCGATCTAATACTTCCCGTGCCACTACAGAATAATGAGCTGAACAGCCATAATGTTGCAACCATCTCATTAGTAGTAAGCATTACTGGAAGATTGTCCTCCAAGAATGTTCTACCATTTAAGGTGCGATTGATAAAGAATGAACCAATGAGTTTGTCACCAATTATTTCACACCAAACACTCACATTCCACTGACAGTAATGTTCAACTTGGCGTAACCAATATGAGTTTTCCACATTCCATTAGCGCATGTTGTGTCGATTAACCGTACCGAGAGTGGTTGGTGGAACTCGCCTGATCGGGGAGCAATACTCGAGCAAACAAACAAACTGAGGTCTCTCTGTATTTGCTGAAGACACCACTGGCAAAATGTTACTCGTTTGTGGAAATATGAAACGGGTGATAATGTCTACTTTTCAAAATTCGGCAAACCGTAGTCTAATTCCCGATTCACAACTTAATTGCCTACCGCTAATGTGGGGGTAGTTATTCACTGCAGCTAATATCGCAGTTCCATAAATCTCTCCAGTAACTGTTCTTCGACGGTTCCTTTTATATGGTTCAATAGATCCCTTGGTGTAGAACAGTCGAATAACCCTACAGATTGAGGCTCGTGATCGCACCTTGTTTGGAAAACTTTGAGCATAATTTTCTCTTCTATTGTCATAACCTATATACTAATTATTAACACACTCATGTAATGAAGGAAAATATTAGAGAAATGAAGGACGATGTGCACGCAATGAGATCAAGCTGAATAATGAATGAACAAATGTTTCACAGCAGTTTCAGACAGAAAAATACAAAATACTGTGTCGTTTGCCATACACGTCTGTTTTCATATTTTCGATCCAATGAATATTTCTCGAGATAATATCGTTTTGGAACTCAGATGTGTCATTTGTCGATTACAGCACCATCTGTCATCGAACGAGAAAAGTGCTAAATACAAAATTTATGTTGTTTTTCCGAGGAATCCGATTCTATAGTAAAAATGGGCTGTTCCTATTTAAGATTTCAAAGCTGCCCTCCGCCAGGCAGTGACGCAGGGGCAGGAGGTTAACATTGGTGTCTCCAGATAGAATTTTTAAAAATATTTATCACTTATTTTTCCGTTGTTTATTGCGTTGCACAGTTTTTGAGATATTTTCTCGTCTTGAGATAAAAAAAAATCCACCCTGTATATGCCTTAAGATAAAATTCACTCACATCCAGGCTGAACATTTAGTAAGCATACCAATAAAATAACTTAAAACTATACCCCATTAAATTTCTATCGTGAGATCCCCACTTACATTATAAAACCCAAAAGGCAACCCAGTATAAAATAATTTACGGGATTCAGCTTCTAACCGCTATAAGATATCCCATATCCCCCCCCCCCCCCGTTTTTTTTTCCTTTATTGAGTTTCGATTCTCCCCGAAGGGAGCGGGCTGGCTCAGCTTAGTACACCGCTCTTCAGCCTACAGAATTTGTTTTAAAAAATAAAGGTAATAAATAATAAAAGCAGGCAATAAAATCGGTGATTTAAATGGTAAAATGGCGGAAAATTGTGGAACTTAAAACATAAACCAAAGGATTGGTGATGCTAATAAAAATACACAGCAAGCAGACAGTTAAAATAATAGACAGACAAAAAAACATGGCGACAGTCTGGTTTCTGTCGCAATAGATATAAAAATCACACCCAGCAACAGCATGATTTCTGATCGCAATACTATGGAAAGAGGCGCAACACTGAACACTCACTTGAACACTGCACTAAAAAGTTGGCACAAATACGACACACCACAGCTGAGGGCAGACGGAGGGAACCTGGACAGATGATGGGAAAGAAAAGGGGGGAAGGAGAGGAAAAACGAAGTGGGGGAGGGGAGGAAGGAGCCGACAGAGGACGAGGACTCGTAAGAGGGGGAAGGCTGGGCAGACGTGAGAGGGAATGGGAAAAGGCAGAGGACGGGACTGCAAAAGGACTCGGGAGGGGGGGGGGGAGGGAGAAGAGAGGAGAGAGAGGGTAGGCGGGGAAACAGGATGGAAGGGGGGGGGAGAGGGAGACCAGGGAAAGGACAGAGGAAAAGAGGGGTGGGGAGGATCAGAGTTGATGGGAGGGATAAATGGAGGGAGAGAGGGCATCATCCGGGAGGGGGAGTTTTGACGGAAGCCACCTTGGGAAAGGAGATGAAGGGTGTAGAGATGGAGGGTAGGGGGGAATCAAAATTGAAGGCACGGCAGTGGGCAGGGGTTGGAGATGAGAGGAGAGGGGGATCAAGGTGGCGGGAGGTGTAGAGTATGCGGATATGTTTGAGGAATAGGAGCAGATTGGGGAAAGGAATCAGGTCATAGAGGATCTGCGTGGAAGATATTCCTTAACATACAATATGTAAAATATTTATGCCACACTCACATGCTGCCACTGTGGTTCAGAACATTAAATCACTTTTATGCAGAAAGCACCGAGGTAAAACTTATGTCAAGAAATTTCTTATAATTGGGCCTTACAACATTAATTTCCAACACCCACAGTGGAAACAACTACATAACCGCAAGCCCATCTATTTATGTCAGTAGCAGCCCCTAACCAAACTGCAGGCGCCACCTGCGAGCTCTGAGCAAACCTCACGAGTTCGGAAACGAAATCTCGAAATGGCTAGTACGAAATCCACAGTCTTGTAGAGAGTCTACTCTAGAACGTAGTTTATGTCAGGGCAGGCCACGGTGTGCCAAACATTGCATGTGTAGCGTGTGCGGGCTGTGTGCGGGGCGAGACCCGGCCTGTCACGCGCCTTGCCTCGGTGCTTCTCAGACGCCTGGTGGTCGGGCCTCATCCACAGTTCATTGGAGCCCGACCAACAGGCGTCACATGCATTGATCAAAAATGATATTGCATTGAGAGTGGCTAGTTTCTAGCTGAAATCAAGATCTGCCAATAAAATATAAAAAGGAGGACTAATAGCTGAAATCTATTATTTACAAGTCAATATAACAGTCGCTGAGTGCAACAGACTTGTGAGTGGAAGGTGACCTGATTCTGATTTCAGTTTGAGTTAACAGCAGCGTCTAATGACGGAAATGCTCACAAACTGAAACTGAAACCTTGCAATGTAACGGTAGTGTAACAACTGACCAATTCAGATAGTGTTCCCTAAGTCAGTTCTGTAGCTGGCTATTGCAATCTGTGCAAGATCGAGAGGATGATCCTGAAATAGTCGTTTTACTAGATGAAGCGTGGCTGCATTTATCAAAGTACGTGATCACACAGAACGATCATTCGAATTCTGAAGATCCTCATCAGGAGTCTCTGCATTTTGTGCAAAAGCAGTGTGAAGCGCAATTACTGAAAAAAATTATTTATTCAATTTTTTTTCAAGTAAACCATAACTTCTGACACATATTGAACAGTATACTTCAAACTTTTTTCAGAGAACTAACGATGAACGAAACGACCTACGGACAAAGCAAGTGTACACACTGTTAAAACGTGTTGTACAGTGTTACGAGATGTTTAAGTCGATAATATAGGAACTCAATAATCAACAACACTTTACAATAAATTGATGCAAATAAACTGCGTTCTTTCTGCTGCCTTGACACCACGCTCTACATCTTCGTAATCTGATCTCTATATTCCTGTGGTGTCACCGCCAGACACCACACTTGCTAGGTGGTAGCTTAAATCGGCCGCGGTCCATTTAGTACATGTCGGACCCGCGTGTCGCCACTGTGTGATCGCAGACCGAGCGCCACCACAAGGCAGGTCTCGAGATACGATATAGCACTCGCCCCAGTTGTACGACGACTTTGCTAGCGACTACACTTACGAAGCCTTTCTCTCATTTGCCGAGAGACAGATAGAATAGCCTTCAGCTAAGTCCATGACTACGACCTAGCAAGGCGCCATTAACCGTATCTGAAAACAGTCTTATTTGTATTGTCAAGAGCGATGTACCACAAGGATAATTAAAAGTTAAGTATTCGAGGAGCTGCATACTTTTCTTGCATACCATTCACTACTTATCCTGTTGCAGAATTCACGCCCGTCTGCGTTAGATAGCGTGCATTTCGGCCTACTCAATCTACAAGGTGTTGGCACATTTACCAACACATCAATTCCTACAACAGCCATCACACTAATAAACTTCTTTCACATTTCTCAATTTTTGTCCACTGATATAAAGTTTCTCCTCTATTTCTCTTTCCAGCGTTATGTCATCTACATCTGGAAATCGTCCTGCGGGCCCTATTTTCCTGTATATTCTTTCACGTATATCTTTTCTGGCCTGTACTTGTTAGTATATCTTCGTTTTATACATCACCTGCCCATTTAACATTTTTAGATGTTTAAATATTATCACATTTGAAATTCATTAAATTTCTCATTCCGTGCCTTTCCCATGAGCCACATGCCATTTTCATTCAGCTCTGTAGTCCAGAAGTAAAATGTGAGGATCTTTTTCTACGAGTCCACTTCAACATTTGATGACGTAAGAATTTTTCCGTGGAAGGAAATTTCTTTTGCTGGTACCAATTACGTTTGAGACCTCTCTTTCTTCGGCCATCTTGTCAGGTCCTCCATTCCAGACATCGTAAATACTTCGTTCCTTCTACTACTTATAATGACATGGTAGTTTGCAGTCAAATAGGGACGGATAAATCAACATCATTATTTTCAGTTTTCAGTACGCTAAGTTTTAATACGTGGGTTGAATAAAAAGTAATGCCTCCACCTTCGTTAATTGGTTTTGGATGGGAATATACATTAATAAATAAAACGCAGAAATAATCCACAGAATGTGATCTTTAATTATCAATATTCAATTTTCCACATAATCACCAGCCAATTGGATACATTTCTGCCAACGACGAACAAGTTTTCTGAAGCCGTCACGGAAGAAGTCGACACTGTTCCCGCGACCACACTCTCACACTTCTCTCAACGTCTTCATCAGAAGCATAATGATGTCGCTGCAGATCGTCTTTCATTACCGGGAACAGATGGAAGTCAGACGATGCGAAATCTGGACTGTATGGAGGATGCTGTACGGTGGTGAGATTCAGTCTCTGAAGTTCTCCTGTGGTGGCACGTGAAGTGTGTGGTTTGGCATTGTTATGCTGCAAGAAAACATTTCCCTTTTCCTATCCGACCCTTGTTAGCCCACAAGTTCTTGTGAAATGCCGATTGTGCTTGCAGTTTCTCTCTGAGTGATACGGCGATCGTCCTGAATCAATCTGTCAACATTTTGCTTGTTAAACTCGGTGGTTGCTGTCACAGGACGTCCAACTCTTTGTTTGTCACACAAGCCAGATGTTCCCGCCTCAACATCTTTAAACTTGCTCGCCCAACGACGCGCAGTACTCACATCAACACAATTACCATAAACTGCTTTCATTCTCTGATGAATCTCCTTTAGGGTGGCGCCTTCGGCTGTAAAGAATTCAATGACTGCACGTTGCTTAAATCGCATTGACCGACCGTCTGCGCAGGGTTCCATACTTAACACTATAACAACACAACCGTTCAGTGCTAAGGCTTCCTGCCAACTGGAGTTGTAGAGAAGAGGCTACGAAACAAGCCACTACCTACCGCATACCAATGTTGCCAACTGTTGAAGAGTTACGAAGGTGGAGGCATTACTTTTCAGTCAACCCTCCTACAATTAAAGCAAGCTAACAGTTTCCATAATACCTACAAATTTCGAAATAAGGACGATACTCAATGTAAAGAACGTATGTATATTTGTAAATTTTCTATAGTGCTATTAACTATGACACCACGTTTACTATACCTAGATTGAAGAGAGAACATGCCAAGAATGATTTTTGTTACGTAATTCCAGTCTAGTAACAAACCAGTTGCCAACGTTCACTTGACATTGCAAAGCAAAAAAATGTCTTTTGAAATGGTTCGATTATGCTAGATGAGTCTTCAGTCTGGTTGGAGAGACTAAGACTTGGGAACAGTAAACAGGTGCAAGTGGATGCAGGTTGCAGTGGTACGAAGACAAAGGTGTTTTTACTTGGTGCAACTAGTTGCTTCCAGATACATCTGTCGATTCTTTGATTGTTCTGGGAAAAGACTCATCAAACTAAAACACATGAAATATTTGTTCAGTTTAGTATATAAATGAATAAATGATTTACTTAACTTTGCAACACTTTTTTCTCACCGGAGTATTGTATAATTTACAACTGTCATGGACTATCAAAGCATCATTTGATGCAGTAATTAACAAATTGTTGACGTGAGGTACGATGTTCAACATTAACAACTCTACAGGTTTATCTGAAACTCGTTGGTCCTATACTATGAGGCTGACTGCTTCCATGCTCGACACTATATTGACTTCAGTGCGAGGTCACAGCGAGCCCTGGACGAGATCACAATAAGAAATGTCAATATTGATAATAAATGTGAATATACAACATTTTTAACATGCTGATAATGTTTACTCAATGCTACGTGCTACTAAAAACAGTAGGTAAAAATCTATTGTACACATGTGATGCTCTTTTAAGTAACTATCGTGGGACAGTGTTGCAACAGCCTCTCCTTTTCAAATGGAATGTTAATACCAGATTCGTCGTATTAATCGACGAAATTGCTACAGAAAATTTACGACGACATGGGAGTGTAAACGTATTCACGTAACACTGCTAGTAGTGATTATTGTTTAACTGAAATGATGAAAATGTACGTAATTCAGTTACTGTCATCTTCAATGTTATATACGGACATTTTGCAAGTTTACTGAACATTTGCTTGTCACTTTACTCACATATCTTTCAATTTCAGTGAACGGTATTTCCTATGCTACTTCGTACGTTATAAGTAGTTGGAACGAGGATATTGCACATTGGAGAATAGCGCTGTCTAGAGGTAAGTTTTATGTTTGTACTTGTCACTGGTGCCATCTTCAGGCCGAAGACTGGATGGCTGCAGTGCTCAGAGCTAGTTTATCCTGCGTAAGCCTTTTCATTTCTCAATAACTACTGCAATCCACATCAACTTGAATCTCCTGCCTGTATTCGAGCCTCGTTCTCCCTACATAATTTTTACCGTCTTGCCCACCACACTTCTTTGCATTACAAATTTAACTATTCTTTGATGCCTCAGGATGTGAGCTATGTCTTAGTCAGGGTGTACCATTAGGCTTTTTCCCCCGATTCAGTTAGTTGCCACTTTGTCCGTTACCCATTGTACCCATAAGATCTTTTCTTATAGAGATTTCCTTATACATGTTTGCTACTTTGCTCTTATTCGTGGTATTACTGGCGTGATAACTGTATCTACAGTATGTACAAGAGCAAAACATTTTCAATATGCTGTCTACCGTTTCCTGCAACAAGTTGAAATCGAGGAACAGCATGTTTCACAACTGATCAAAGTATTTCCGGGGTCACGTTCAGAAAGTGTTGCGCAATGCGTGCCTCCAATGCAGCTAAGTTTGCAATCGGAACACTGAACACATCATATTTAACATAGCCCCACAGCCAGAAATCACACGGATTAAGATTAGGTGATCGGAACGGCCAGGCTGTAGGGAAATGGCGGCTGATAATTCCAGTATTTTCGAAATGGCGCTTCAGCAGTTGCTTAACTGGATTTTCAATATGCGGAGGAGCGCCATCTTGCATAAAAATGATCCCATCTACACATCCACGCTGTTGGAGAGCTGGAATGACGTGGTTGCGCAAAAGACACTCTTAAAGCTTACCACTGACCGGATATAACAGGACCGGAAGCGCCTATCTCTTCGAAAAAATATGGCCCTATTATAAATGATGTAACCCTCACCACACAGTGACCTTTTCAGGATGAAGTGGTACTGGTTGATTTGAGTGTGGATTTTTCGTTGCCCATATTCGACAATTCTGTGTATTGACATATCCTGTCAGATGGAAGTGGGCTTCGTCTGTTCACAAAATTTTCCACGGCCCATCATTGTCTTCTTCTCACATATAAGAGCCACCTGTACGAAGTCGCCCAAAAAATGAAAACAAGAAACAACATCATAATGAAACTGGCAGGAACAACCTGGGGATGTTCCACTGAAACTCTACGCACATCAGCACTGGCACTTCTGGATAGTGTAGCGGAATATTGCGCACCCGTCTGGGCCCGCAGTAGGCATGTCAGATATATTGATGTGCAACTTAACGAGACAATGAGGCTCATAACAGGAACAGTAAGACCCACCCCGAAACCTTGGCTGCCCGTCCTTGCCAATATCGAACCACCCTCGATTAGACGTGAAAGAGCAATCCAGAGGTACAAAGAAAAGTTCAGGGACCTACCTCCTCCCCCTGACAGATTGATGTCAAGAAATCCCTTCTGGAAAGAACTCAAACAACAGATTGATATCGATAACCTGTGGAAACAGCAATGGCAGGAAAGCAAAGTGAATAACAGTTTCCTTATTGAGGACCCATCTCAACGAGTTCCAGGCTTCCAACTCCAACGTAGAGTGTGGGTAACTCTAAATCGTCTGCGGACAGGTGTTGGTCGGTGCGGATATTTGTTGAAAAAGTGGGGTTTCTCCCAGGACCCCAATTGTGAGTGCGGAGAGAGTTAAACCATGCAGCATATAGTTGAGTGCGACGTACACGGACTTAAGGGAGGAAATCTGATGGACATACATGTGATAAGTGACCAAGCACTTTTGTGGCTGGAAACCCTGAAAATTTTATTGTAAATCATTGTTAATGTTAATTTAAATTTTTATGTTGATGTTTGTAAGTGTATCACGCTTTGCCTGTAGCTGAACGAGAAATAAATGCGAGCAAGAAATTCTAAAGCAAAGGTCTCTCTTGCTGTCAGGTCAACAGCAAGCAACTAGTGTATATGGGTAATTATGAGTGGATAGGAAAGAAGGATGCATTGTAAGATTTTACGCACCGTGCTTACGGGTATGTCCAATGTTTGGGCAATTCTCCGTGTACTACACGTTCGCACACCACCGCTCATCTCATCCTGCATTGCTGTGTCCGCTGCTTCCACTGACGTCGAATCAATTCGTTTCCTCCCTCTACCGGGTTGCACACCAAAAGAGCCCGTCTTTTCGAATTTGCGAATCAGACCCACGGCAGTCATCGGACCAACGCCTTTTTTCAAAACCTTCAGTGTCCGGAACTCCCGCAGAGCGACGTGTGCACAGTCATCATTCTTGTAATACAGCTTTACAAGCAGAGCGCGATCCTGCTTTGAGACAGTCATGGCGAACGTTGCAGACGCGAAAGGAGGAAAAGCCGTGTAGCCGGCGTGTTTATACCAACTTCAGTGGGTCGTAGTCATGACAGGTTTTTTCATTTACGTATTCTGACACATACAGGGCCATCTATTGATCAATTTTCACACTATTGTTTTTCTTCTGCCATACATTTTCCCCCTTCTCCGATAATATTCCGTTGCAATTTGACGTTATTCTGATCTGTGGTGTTATTTCTACAGTGTTTTGAAAGTTAAACTTTAATTATAATCACCCTTATACTGTACGTATATTCTCTCGTGTATTTTCTGTTATACTGTGGCTTGGTAATTCTCCTTTTTTTATGTCTTCTGATAATAGTTATTGGTGAAAATGCTAAAACAGTGTAATGTCTTTAAGGGGAGAAGGAAGGCAATTTTTATCCCTATTCTGCCAATGCTATTTCACCCTTTGAATAGGTACACTTTTCAAAATAACTATAAGTGATAAAACAATGAAATGTTTACTGCATGTATGTAATGTAAATGCCTCAATTTACAAGTAAAATGAACACAATACGTCTTATGGTTTTGAAGAAAAAAATTTTGTTCCTTCGCTAGTAAAATTTAACTTTTCTGTACATTAATTATTATAAAACAGTTTCTGATTGTTTGGTGGTTCTCAATTTACTTTTATTAAATTATTACCTTCTGCAGTACAAATTGACCAAATTTCATGTTTCTAACACCATTAGTTTATGAAATAATGGTACCTGAAATTAAAAAAAAAAGGTAGTTTGGACAAAAATTCATTTAAAGTTTAATATTTCAATTATAGGATAGTTATTGATGAGAATTACGTAGCACTAACATTTTCCTCCACCATACTGAGCATCATCTGAATGATACTGATCTTTTCTTCTCTTGGTTCCTCTTCTTTTCTGTCTGGCTTCTTTTGTGCATTTTAAATTAACAATACCTGCTTTGCGGATTCTCTCTTTATCTATTTGCACCAAGGATTTTGCAGTATTTCCACTAGATTTTATGCTCAGTAATTCCAAAACATCTTGTTTTCTAATTACACCATCATTGAAGCATAAACTAGCATCATAAACACCAAATTTGAGGGTTTTAGGCTGAACAAATACAGTTTTCAGTAACCGGTTTTAAATGACTGACAGAATTCACACATTCTTTTAAATTTTGGGTTTTCCCATAAAGACATTTCTTCAACAAGGTATCTTTACAAAGGTCTCCAAATATGGATTTAATTTCATTTAATTTAGTTGAATGCTGTACATTATCTCTGCATGGCGCGAAAAGAAGGTGTGGCATTTAAATGTCAGATTGCACAGAGCGTCAGGAAAACCATTACATCTCACGAAAAAATTGTCGTATTTATATGAACCAAAAACTGTTTCACACAGGAAAGACCAGGCATTTAAAATATGCTAAAATCTAATAATCGAATTTTTGAAGCCCACTTGCCTTCCGTCTCCCCTTAAATAAGTTTACTATCTAGATTCGATATTGGTTTCATGTATCCATATGATTTCCAACATCTATCAGGGATATTTATACCACATTGCCCCAAGAAAATGTTTGAAATAATTTTCAAGCCCATCCTTACCCTATCTGCGGAAGTGTCTGTGTCCAGCAGCGTTAAGTCAACAGTGTCATGAACCTACATCTTCCTACTTTCCTTTTCACCGACCTACCTTAATAGAGTAGACTCCTGTCGCTTCCCAAACGTGAGTGTTGCTTAGGTTTGGGCGACATGGTTTGGAAAGAAGGGAAATAGTCGGCTGGTTCAAGTGATGAGGCGTCTTGACCCGACTACGTTGCTAAAATTCTCTTATTAAAAAAAGTAATTACTGAAATGACAAACACTATGAGTGTTTTACAACTTCTGACTTTATTCAGAAATCGGCATCAACTGCTGATTGTACTTGCTCTACAGGAACTGTACCCACGAACGTGTCAAGTCTTCACACTGGGGCGGTGATTAAGTACTTAAAATGTAACTGTCAGTACTAATTGTGTCCGCACGCACGACATGACCCGCAGAAGTCCCTAGCTAAACGACTAGGATTGCATCAACTGTGCTGGAAGTAATGCAGATAACTCTGCTTAGCCGTGCCTGCCTACTTTCTTCAGCTGCCTCTGCTGATAGAATTACTAACTTCCTAATCAGACTCTCGGAGTGCCCCGCTTCCGAGTTTTATTCGGTTCTCCCCGTCGCCCCCGTCAGTGCGTGACGTAGCGTGTTGTTGAAGGGCCGCCACCATCACATTGACTCTAATTGAGCACAGTGCTTCGAAGGCTAATGGAGGGAGGGACGTGTCTGTCGTTAAACCACATCTTGGGCCTGCTATAGGCTCTTCATGACGTAGGTGCCCCTTCCAAAGACTCGCTCCTTTTATTCGTTTCTTATCCTCGCTCTTTGCTTGTAGGTACATCACGCTTGTTTCTACAGCGTATTGTGTTATCGTCTCTACCGTGGCGCCTCTGGTCAGTTTGTCGGCCACGCGTTTAGGACCTTCTGACATTTTATGTAACTGTCCTCCAAGTCTGGCTGTTGTCGCGCACAGGCGACCAATACCCCTTGCCTCGAAACTTCATATTTTGTTATGTTTCGAACAGACAATTCTTCGCCATTTCAAGTGGGTACTACACACAGATTTTTTAATGCTCCGAAAGCAGACGGGTAACAATAGCCGGCCGAGGTGGCCGTGCGGTTAAAGGCGCTGCAGTCTGGAACCGCAAGACCGCTACGGTCGCAGGTTCGAATCCTGCCTCGGGCATGGATGTTTGTGATGTCATTAGGTTAGTTAGGTTTAACTAGTTCTAAGTTCTAGGGGACTAATGACCTCAGCAGTTGAGTCCCATAGTGCTCAGAGCCATTTGAACCATTTGGTAACAATAGTCTCGAAGTCTGCATTCCGTCAATTTTTGCAAAACACTGATTCTTCTTACATTAGTTTACACTTGTTCAAATAAGTCTGTGTTCCATGATTATAGGTGCCTGTGAAAATTATTATTAATTATAGTGTTCCTTTAGTTTTTGTTTCTTATTTTAGTTACAAGTTTATTTATTTATTTATTTGTCCATTTAAATCTCTTTTTCAGTATGTATATTGTACACAGGATATTGGACAGAAAATCTTTTTAGCTATTGGTTTTTCAAACGTCAAATATACGTTATTTTAATTTTTATGACAAATTGGATCTGTTGTTGTTGTTGTGGTCTTCAGTCATGAGACTGGTTTGATGCAGCTCTCCATGCTACCCTATCCTGTGCAAGTTTCTTCATCTCCCAGTACCTACTGCAACCTACATCCTTCTGAATCTGCTTGGTGTATTCATCTCTTGGTCTCCCTCTACGATTTTTACCCTCCACGCTGCCCTCCAATGCTAAATTTGTGATCCCTTGATGCCTCAGAACATGTCCTACCAACCGGTCCCTTCTTCTCGTCAAGTTGTGCCACAAATTGCTCTTCTCCCCAATTCTATTCAATACTTCCTCATTAGTTATGTGATCTACCCATCTAATCTTCAGCATTCTTCTGTAGTACCACATTTCGAAAGCTTCTATTCTCTTCCTGTCCAAACTATTTATCGTCCATGTTTCACTTCCATACATGGCTACACTCCATACAAATACTTTCAGAAACGACTTCCTGACACTTAAATCTATACTCGATGTTTAGAAATTTCTCTTCTTCAGAAACCCTTTCCGTGCCATTGCCAGTCTACATTTTATATCTTCTCTACTTCGACCATCATCAGTTATTTTGCTCCACAAATAGCAAAACTCCTTTACTACTTTAAGTGTCTCATTTCCTAATCTAATTCCCTCAGCATCACCCGATTTAATTCGACTACATTCCATTATCCTCGTTTTGCGTTTGTTGATGCTCATCTTATATCCTCCTTTCAAGACACTGTCCATTCCATTCAACTGCTCTTCCAGGTCCTTTGCTGTCTCTGACAAAATTACAATGTCATCGGCGAACCTCAAAGTTTTTATTTCTTCTCCATGGATTTTAATACCAACTCCAAATTTTTCTATTGTTTCCTTTACTGCTTACTCAATATACAGATTGAATAACATTGGGGAGAGGCTACAACCCTGTCTCACTCCCTTCCCAACCACTGCTTCCCATTCATGTCCCTCAACTCTTATAACTGCTATCTGGTTTCTGCACAAATTGTAAATAGCCTTTCGCTTCCTGTATTTTACCCCTGCCACCTTTAGAATTTGAAAGAGAGTATTCCAGTCAACATTTTCAAAAGCTTTCTCTAAGTCTACAAATGCTAGAAACGTAGGTTTGCCTTTCCTTAATCTTTCTTCTAAGATAAGTCGTAAGGTCAGTATTGCCTCACGTGTTCCAATATTTCTACGGAATCCAAACTGATCTTCCCCGATGTCAGTTTCTACCAGTTCAGGAAGAGATTTGTTCCTGCATGATATACACCTTTTTGGCATAATGTGGTGTTACAATGATTAACATGTATGTCACTGTCTGACCTGGTATTGTAATCATGGACACTTTTGTTTTGAGGAAAAAGGTTTTCTTTTCTCAGTATGCTTTTTTTAACATGCATGACTACTTCCAGTATATAAATTCAGGGAAGGGGTAGGCTCTGTAGGTCTTTAAAGAAAGGTTTGCCTGGTTTTCTGCTGCTCACTTGATTCAGTATTCTTATAATTGCCATTTGTTTCCTGAAAACTGTCATGGCCTGATGTACATTTCCCCAGAAAATGCTACCGTACTTCAGTATTGAATGTACACGAGCAAAGTATACAGCCCTAACTGTTTCTGCACTAGTATTGTTGCAGAGAATTATTACTCCAGAGCTCATTTTTGCTAGTTTTGAATTTAGTGATGTGATATGAGTGCTCCATTTAAGATTTTCCTGGATATGAATCCCAAGAAATGTGGTTTCATTGGGAGCACTAATGTTTTGGTTATCTATGCATATTACAGGTTGTTCCGGATTTTTATTTTGATCAGTGTGGAAATTCATGAGTACCGTTTTTTGGGGATTAACTATTAGCCTGTTTCTGGTAAACTATTCAAACACTGCTTTTGTAATATATTTTGTAGATGCAGTAAGATTTTCTTCTTTATTCCCTTCAATCAATAGACTGGTGTCATCTGCAAACCGTAGCGGTTCAGAATCCCTAGTGTGCGTGATGGGAAATCATTAATGTAGACCAAAAAAAGAAAAGCACCTAAAATGGAGCCCAGTGGAACACCATGACTTAGTCCACATGGTTCTGAAAGGTTTATCTGGAGTTCATTTCCTTCCATGTACCTAATTTCAGTTACCTGAGAGCGGTATTCCAAATATGATTTAATCCACTGATTTGGCACACCTCTTACACCATACCATTCAAGCTTCCTCAGGAGTATAGAGTGATCAATCACATCAAAAGCTTTTGTTTGGTCCAAGCATAAACCTGAGATATTTCTGTGGTTGTCCAGTGCATTTAAGACATGGTTTATCAGACTGAATGTTAGTTGCATTGTAGAAGACCCTTCATTAACTCGGTTGTAACTAGTCGGCCGACACAGGATGATGTTCTTACGGACAGTCACAGAAATTATTGAAATAAAAACAGTATCCACTGTAATTTACGGTGCGATAACATTACGCGAATACTTGTGTGCTGTGATTTCGAGGCACAGTTCGAGTCTCACCCTACTCGGCAGGTGGCGCCAAGACTAGAGTCATCAGGTCGCTGCTGCGCGCGGCGCAACGAGGCAGCCGCGGTCAGCGCCAGTGCTGTCGAGGAGCAGGCGAGCAGGGCAACTCTCGAAGAGTCTCGTTTGTGGCAGTGAACCAGCTGGAACCAGGAGCCAGCACTGGGGAGGCTGGATGCTGGAAACACTCTGAGAGTGGAATCGAATGCATTGCGGGCGAGCCAACTGGTGCTGTCTCGGTTACTGCATAGTTGGTACCTGAGTTTTGCATGCGCCAACAGACCAGCTGGAACTTGGAGTCAACACCAGAGAAAAGATAGCCGGCTGCTGGCTGACAACACACCAAGAATGGCGTTAAATGCATGGAGGGCGTGTCATCTGGTGCGGTCTTGGTACTCGAGATGTTGGTTCATGAATTTTATGTGTGCCAGCAGACCAGCCAGAACATGGAACAGCAGTGGGGAAGACGATGGGCGGCTGCAGATTGACAACACACCGAGGGTGGTGTCGAACTCATAGAGGGAATGTCATCTGAATTTGTGTGTGCCAGGTGACCAGCCAGAACTTGGAGATAGCGCTGGGGAAGATGGTGGGTAACTGTAGGCTGACAATAAATCGAAAGCGACTTCGAACTATTTTCGGCACGCTGTCCGGTGTTTTGGTTCCCGAGTGACCTGTTTCTGGGATCTAGTGGTGAACAGTAGGAACTTGGAGCCATGAGTGTGGGCGGCGGAAGACTGACACAACACAAGAACAGCGGCACCGAATGCGTGGAAGATGTGCCGTGCAGTATGGTCTTGATTCACAAGAGGTCCATCTTGCATTCAGCATGACGGGCAGCAGTGGAAGAGCCAGTACTAGGGGCGCTAACCTCTTGAGGGGAGTAGCGTTTGCTGGCTGACAATACGAGATAGAAACCGAGTACAAGGAGGATGGGCTGGTTGATGTTGCCTTCGTGCCCGGCAAGTTTGTTCTCAGAGAGCATGGATAGTAACCTACATCTACATCCATACTCCGCAAGTCACCTGACGGTGTGCGGCGGAGGGTAGCTTGAGTACCTCCGTCGGTTCTCCCTCCTATTCCAGTCTCGTATTGTTCGTGGAAAGAAGAATTGTCGATATGCCTCTGTGTGGGCTCTAATCTCTCTGATTTTATCCTCATGGTCTCTTCGCGAGATATACGTAAGAGGGAGAAATATACTGCTTGACTCTTCTGTGAAGGTATGTTCTCGAAACTTCAACAAAAGCCCGTACCGAGCTACTGCGTGTGTCTCCTGCAGAGTCTTCCACTGGAGTTTATCTATCATCTCCGTAACGCTTTCGCGATTACTAAATGATTCTGTAACGAAGCGCGCTGCTCTCCGTAATGGTGTCTTAAGCTGTGTCTTGGATAAAGGGTTCCCCAAGAGCCAATGAGAGTTGGTTGTACATAGGAAATATAGAACATAGGAAATTGAACAGGCACCAGTGCTACGTAGTATCCATGGGCAAGGATTCTGTACAATGTTGACCACGTTCTTACACCTGGTTATCAGTCTCTTGGCTTACATTATTTCGTGTCGGTTTTGCAGTAGTACTGGGTGCAGCAGATTTTTTGTATGTTATGCAGCTGGTCACTGTCACGTGAAAGATAAATTTGTTTTAGGTAAATTAATCTAATAGTGATACCTCTGTTGTTACTTCAAGTTATTAGTTCATAATGTCAACAAAGAACTCGATTATTATGTGTGGTCTTGGTTTTAAAGTCTAATTTAATTCTGCTGTTTTTTTATCATTAAGTTTGGCTTTGCTCTCAGTAAATTTTGCTGTGTTCATTGTGGGTTCATTAAGAAATCTTTTAATTATTGGTATATCTTCTTCTTCTTTTGCACTATTAATAAAACTGTAAAATTGTCGCATGTGCTGTTTGTCTGTTTGAACAAGCTGATCTCCGAAACTACTAGACGAGTGAGTATTCATGTGATTTTCACAGGTAACTTAAGCGTAATTTGGTGCGACCCACAGGATTTATTTCATCAAAATAGAATCACGGGAGAAAAGGATAACGCAATTGGAAGTTTTAAGAGTTAGGAGACTGGTCAGATAAGTAGTTAGGATGTTTACCTTAGTGACGGTGTATTACACCAAAGAACCAATGGATGGCCCTTTAGTTTCGTATTGCACCAAAGAACCTATAAATGGCATTGTTAGTCTTTTTTGTCAATTTTCGGTGTTTTACATCAGCGACCGAATTTATTGCTGCAGTCTTATCTTTACGAGAACAAACTAACATTGAATTTACTTGGCCACGATATACGAATTTACCGACTTCGCTTTTTTTATCAAAAACTTAACGAAACTGCTTCTTTTGACATGTTTCATTTGTATTTACCTCTTGACTAGAAAAAGCGAATTTATTGAGAAATGATCCCGTAAGGAGCCGGCCGGGGTGGCCGAGCGGTTCTAGGCGCTACAGATGGAACCGCGCGACCGCTACAGTTGCAGGTTCGAATCCTGCCTCGGGCATGGATGTGTGTGATGTCCTTAGGTTAGTTAGGTTTAAGTAGTTCTAAGTTCTAGGGGACTGACGACCTCAGAAGTTACGTCCCATAGTGCTCAGAGTCATTTGAACCATTTTTTTGATCCAGTAAGGGTTGTATTTTGACCGACTGAGCTATGGAACCCTAAAAAGCGACGGTATGCAAATGCCCTTCATTAATCTCCGTTGCAAAACTCGGGCGTATAGCTATACTATCATATGCACCGACTTTCACTCATAAGTTTGTGCACTGTTTATGGTGAGTTAATTAAGTAAGCTTTTAACTACAGTTATATGTATGATAGGCACTGCCCTATCACTTGCAAAAATATTTCTATTCATTATGCATCTATTAAGGACGCTTTTATAATAGTTGCTCTTTGAATCATTGACGTAAGTTTTTCTCGCACTACAGGTTTTGCTCTATTCATTGCTAAACCATTTGACAAACTTTCTGTTGAGGTGTAATGATTACCGTAATTTCCTTGTTTGGAAATGCTTTTCTGTGCTGACGTCAATAAATTGCTATTCTCAAAAAATGTTCAAATGTATGTGAAATGTTATGGGATTTAACTGCTAAGGTTATCAGTCCCTAAGCTAACACACTACTTAACCTAAACTATCCTAAGGACAAACACACACACTCATGCCCGAGGGAGGACTCGAACCTCCGCCGGGACCAGCCGCACTGTCCATGACTGCAGCGCCTCAGACCGCTCGGAAATTGTTATTCTGCTAAGAAACGTATACTCTCACACAACCCTCAGTCACTTCCACTTCTTAACCAATGCCGCTATTTAATTTGCCGTACCACTTACAAATCGTGCTGAAACAAGTTTGGGCAACAAAACAAGACAGGAATAATTCGTGTTTTGCAGAACACTGGTGGAACCAATGCCTATAATAAATGTGAATGCCATCGGCCACCCTTACTGTGATCCCGATAACGGGAATAGTTCCTTCAAGCTTGAGTCGAGACGTTATCTCGTTTCATGTACACCAAATGTGAGCTCATGTCCCGCAGCGCAGACGGAATGTGAAAGGGTCTCGTGTCTCGTCAGTTAGCCTGACAGCCGCATCACGTGTCTCTCTCAGTCCAATACGTGACAAGCAAAGCCGACTCCAGGAAAGGAAGTCCCCCTTCTTCGGCTGACACGGCGGCGACGTAAAATCGTCACACTCGGCGGCGGCGGTGTGCGGCCATTAATCAGAAGGTCTCCGCTGACAGGTTGCAGGCGGAATTTGTATGGCGCGGCCAGATACGATATTGCGCCCCCTCCTCTGTAGCGCTGCCAATGTGATTAATATGCGATTGCAAATAATAGTCCCCAGACAGGGGGTGAGGGGTGCCGGCAAGGCAGGCACCGTCCCTAGTGCCGTGTCGTGTCGGCGACCACAATAGGCCACTGTCTGGAGATCCGCGTGGTCGCAGCAGACCATCGGGGCGACTTGCAGGGAAAGAGATAGCCTTCCTGCATTCGTCACTTTTCTGCCTCTCGTAAATTTTATCGAATTAGTGTGAAATAATTAAAAAGTCAGTCGTGATAAAACAGGGGGCAGGACGACGCGCTCTGGAGAGGAATATTCCAATCAAGGTAATGAGGCGTGAGAAATACCTGCAGTTAAAAACTTGCTGCGAAAGCAGAATTTCAACATTCATTTAAACTAAATCAAAGAGCGTGTTCTTAATGCTTGTATGAGCTCTGGAAATTACATTTTGTGTAGTAGTGCTAATGATTTCCACATATACAGGGCTATTACAAATGATTGAAGCGATTTCATAAATTCACTGTAGCTCCATTCATTGACATATGGTCACGACACACTACAGATACGTAGAAAAACTCATAAAGTTTTGTTCGGCTGAAGCCGCACTTCAGGTTTTTGCCGCCAGAGCGCTCGAGAGCGCAGTGAGACAAAATGGCGACAGGCGCCGAGAAAGCGTATGTTGTGCTTGAAATGCACTCACATCAGTCAGTCATAACAGTGCAACAACACTTCAGGACGAAGTTCAACAAAGATCCACCAACTGCTAACTCCATTCGGCGATGGTATGCGCAGTTTGAAGCTTCTGGATTCCTCTGTAAGGGGAAATCAACGGGTCGGCCTGCAGTGAGCGAAGAAACGGTTGAACGCGTGCGGTCAAGTTTCACGCGTAGCCCGCGGAAGTCAACGAATAAAGCAAGCAGGGAGCTAAACGTACCACAGCCGACGGTTTGGAAAATCTTACAGAAAAGGCTAAAGCAGAAGCCTTACCGTTTACAATTGCTACAAGCCCTGACACCCGATGACAAAGTCAAACGCTTTGAATTTTCGGCGCGGTTGCAACAGCTCATGGAAGAGGATGCGTTCAGTGCGAAACTTGTTTTCAGTGATGAAGCAACATTTTTTCTTAATGGTGAAGTGAACAGACACAATGTGCGAATCTGGGCGGTAGAGAATCCTCACGCATTCGTGCAGCAAATTCGCAATTCACCAAAAGTTAACGTGTTTTGTGCAATCTCACGGATCAAAGTTTACCGCCCCTTTTTCTTCTGCGAAAAAAACGTTACAGGACACGTGTATCTGGACATGCTGGAAAATCGGCTCATGCCACAACTGGAGACCGACAGCGCCGACTTCATCTTTCAACAGGATGGTGCTCCACCGCACTTCCATCATGATGTTCGGCATTTCTTAAACAGGAGATTGGAATACCGATGGATCGGTCGTGGTGGAGATCATGATCAGCAATTCATGTGATGGCCTCCACGCTCTCCCGACTTAATCCCATGCGATTTCTTTCTGTGGGGTTATGTGAAAGATTCAGTGTTTAAACCTCCTATATCAAGAAACGTGCCAGAACTGCGAGCTCGCATCAACGATGCTTTCGAACTCATTGATGGGGACATGCTGCGCCGAGTGTGGGACGAACTTGATTATCGGCTTGATGTCTGCCGAATCACTAAAGGGGCACATATCGAACATTTGTGAATGCCTAAAAAAACTTTTTGAGTTTTTGTATGTGTGTGCAAAGCATTGTGAAAATATCTCAAATAATAAAGTAGAGCTGTGAAATCGCTTCAATCATTTGTAATAACCCCTTATTTGTCCTTATTAAAGATGGCCTCTTTGCTGAGTGAGTAAAGCCCAAATATACAGGGTGTTTCAAAATGAATACAGTAGAACCCCTCTAATCCGACCTTGGATGGTCCGTCACTCGGGTTAGTCCGACCATGCTCAGTCTCGCGAGCCTGTGCCGACTTGTCACTGACTGGACGCCTGTCGGGCCATTGTTGTGGTGTCTATCGCTGTGCATATTGTCATACTGTACGTCATTGTGCAGTTTTAACATCTGTTGGGATTAAAAAACGTCGTTGTTTGCTTTATTTCGTCTTCTATACAGTACTTATTACTGTAGATTCATTGTGTGTACAGTTGTCTGTTTTTCAGCATGTCTGAAAAAAATGGTTCAAATGGCTCTGAGCACTATGGGACTGAACTGCTGAGGTCATCAGTCCCCTAGAACTTAGAACTACTTAAACCTAACTAACCTAAGGACAACGCACACATCCATGCCCGAGGCAGGATTCGAACCTGCGACCGTTGCGGTCGCTCGGTTCCAGACTGTAGCGCCAGAACCGCTCGGCCACCAGCGGCCGGCAGCATGTCTGAATTCAAACGTAAACACAACTCTTTCAGGAAATGAAAAATTAGCAGTGCTACAAAGACTGGACGAAGGAGAATCGCTCCAAAAAATTGCAAAAGAACTGAATGCAGGTGTTACGACAATTAAGGATTGGAGGAAGAATCGCAAAGACATTGAATCCTATACAGTTACGATTGATGGTGAAAATATTCAAAAGCCTAAACTTGAACTGCTTGATAACGCATTGTGGATGTGGTTTTGTCAAGTAAGAAGGAAAGGAACTCCAATATCCGGGCCAATTCTCTAGGAAAAAGCAATAGTTTTGCACAAAAAAACTGGAAGCCGAAAGTAAATTTGCTGCCAGTGAAGGCTGGATTGATCACTGGAAAACTCAGCATGTTGTCCGATTTGTTTCTATTTCCGGTGAAAAACTATCTGCAGATGCCGCAGATGCTAAGGAGTTTTCTGCTAAGCTTCAAGAAATTGTAGAAGAAACTGAACTGTTACCCTGCCAAGTGTATAACATCGACGAGACAGGGCTGAACTTTAAAATGTTGCCAACAAAAACGCTCGCAGCTTCAAATGAATCCGTGGTAGGAACGAAACTTATAAAAGATAGAATAGCAGTCATTCCTTGTAGCAACGTAGATGGTACCCACAAGCTCCCCTTGTTCGTCATTGGCAAATCTAAGAAGCCCAGGGCATTCAAAAATATAAACTTATCTTCTTCGCCAGTTTACTACCGCAATCAAAAATCTGCTTGGATGGACTGCAACCTTTTTAAATCCTGGTTATTCGACGATTTTGTGCCATCGGTCGAAAAAGACTTGAAGGAAAAAATTCTGCCTGTTCGTGCTCTACTGCTGTTGATAACGCACCATCTGAGAAAGATTTGTTGAAAGGGGACATGGACATAAAAGCTCTCTTTCTGTCTCCTAATGTGACCTCACTTATCCAACCAATGGCTCAAGTGGTTCAAATGGCTCTGAGCACTATGAGACTTAACTTCTGAGGTCATCAGTCCCCTCCAACCAATGGACCAGGGCGTTATCGAATAGTTAAAAAGGCAATATCGCAGAAAGTATATCAGCTCAATCTTGGAAAAATCTGAAGGAGGTCATAACTTATTTGAGGCAATGAAATCCCTGAACATCAAAGATGCTATCTACGCAATCGCTGAAGCATGGGATGAACTGAAACCTGACACACTGCGGAAATCGTGGCGTAAGCTTTGGCCACAACTTATGACTGAAAATAGCGCATACCGAAGATGAGCAAAACAACGACGCACTGGAAATCGTTAAAGACCTACACACTCTGGCGCCGAGCGTCCCTGCCAATGAAGTTGAAGAGTGGATCAACGAATGTGACAAAGACTGTGACACTTCTGAAGAGGTCAATGACGACCAGATTGTTGCCTCTGATAGCCAGGAAACTGTGAATGAGAACTGGGACGGCGAAGACGGACCCCCCACCCGGATTTCACACAACGATGCAAAGAACGCTTTCACAATACGTCGAGCAGAATCCAACCTCAACTCCAATGGACGTTTTGTGGATAAAAAAATGGAAGGACACTGCAGCTAAATCTAGAATAACATCTGCCAAACAAAAATGTATCACTGACTTTTTTTCCAAGTAATTTGTTTCCGTTTTTACTGTAAAAGCAATGCATACAGTATAATCATTGCTTAGTTTATACATACAGTAGTTTATTTCTTTGTAAAAAAATTCTCTTTTATATACAGTGCTATAAACATTTTTTAGTTTACAGTATATATCGTTTATACGTTATTAAGTACAGTACAGTACTGTAATTTGTTTGTCGTTTTTCCTTTTAAAACGAATACACGTTATAGTGTGTGTAGACGTTTTTTAGTTAATATATTGTTTAACACTGTGTAAAAAACATCTTATTATATTACTGTAGACATCTTTTAGTTCTTAAATCGTTTAATTTATTTGTACTAAATGTCTTTTTTATTTTCTGCAATAAATATTAGATTTCTCGGATAATCCGACCATTTTTTCGTTCCGACCATGATCCCGGTCCCGAAGGTGACGGATTAGAGGGGTGCTACTGTATACGAGTTTTAAGGCTTTGCAGCACATATGACATTCACCTGACAATTATAAACAATACACCAAATGAAAGAGAAACACAAACAGTTTTTCTTACAATTATTCGGTGTGAACACTGATCACACATCGTGTCGATAGACAAGTTGTTCCGAAACCTTGATCAATGTGTCAGGAGTCACTGTTGCAATAACACTCTTTCTAAAGTCAGATACAGTGCATCAGCTGGTATCCGAGGCACATACACATGATCGCGTCAGATCGTGCGTGAACGTGGAGGTCATGTATAAAACGCTGTGTCAACAGGCCCCTTGCGCCCAATCCACCGGTCGGATACGACGTCGTTTAACCAGTCGCGTACTCAGTTATGCCAGTGCGGCGGCGCACCATACCGCTCCCAAATAAAGATGTGTTGTTCAGCTTCTTCCCATTGAGGCACGGGCCATAGGTGTAGCACATCAAGAGAAGAAACATCAGTTACAGTTGGTTCACCGATAAGGAAAAGCCCATAAACTTTCCTCGGGGATATTTCTTGGGGCTAAGCGTAAAAGACTCGAACTAGTTCAACATGTTTTTCAGCCACTCTTTGTCATTCCGTACTCTTCCCATAGCGCACAGGTATACAAACAAAACTGAGTTGTTCTTTCATTTGATGTATTACTTGCAATTGTAAATTGAATGTAATAAATACTACAACGCCTTAAAACCGATATGTTCGTTTTGAAACACCCTGTATTATTACAGAATCTGATTGCCCTTCCGGTATAATTCGATACAGACGCACGTATTTGACGCAAAGAATATTCTTTCAGATCTGGAATCACTTACTATCGTTAACTGACCAAATGTTTCGTCACTGAATCTAATCTTGGATTCCATAATCATAATTAACACTACACCTAGTAGGCAAGACGTGTACAATATTATAGGTTCAATTTGCTAATACACGATTTTTTTCCTAATTTTCTTTCGTTGACTGAACTTCAATCGGTGAGGCAGATTATAACAACATATGATTTTTCTTCTCTATAACACACGGCTGGACACTGCCATTGTAAAAAACGGCACACTCCCTTAAAGGAGGCCCTGATATGTCAACATGTGATTTTCCCACTTGGTTCTGCGTCACTAATTTTCTCCTGGCAGTGTGTCAATTATCAAGTATGTTAACCAAAAGGATATTGAAACATACAACTAATCGCCGCAATCGGTCGATTGGTTGAATATTATTTGTATTTCAGGGCAATACTAATAAAATAGTGAAGGATCACAGTCTTCAGTGCTAAAGCGTAGATTGTGTCTTTGAACCGATTATTTATGAATAGAATTACATTCACATAATACTTAGTTATATATGTTCGGCGGACCTCAATTACTACTCTTGCAAAAGCAAATTTTGTGCGTGGGGATCAAAATCGTTAGTTAAATCAAAACTTAGAATAGTGAAATTTACAATTACTGAATGGCTACTAGAACAATAAATGAATGAATAACTGCAGTGCACAAGACGGTTAGAATAACACACCGTGATCTCACCGTAACTCTTATTCCCACAAATTTTAACGGCCATAACTTTTCAACTACACAAAAATCATTAACAACATTCTTTCATGGAAATATTAATATGTTGAAATAATCAATAAAACGCTGTAGCAAAGCTCGAATACGACAATGCACGCATCGATACAAACAGTCACAGTAAGTAAACAAAATTAATCAAGATGGGTAAGTAAAAAAGAAACTACAGAAAATGGCAGTTTATCTCTCCCGTAGTTCTTACAAATACTAACTTCAAAATTCCATCTATTGCAGTTATTCAAATTTCGTTTGACGAGTACCATTACCTAGAAACAATCCGAACTTTCAAATTCAGAAATATTTTAAATTTTCATTCTTGCAACATTTATTGATTTAATTAAATGTCAAAATCATCATTTATGGAATACAGGCCAATAGGACTTGATATTGTTCATACTGTGCAAAACAATGACATGCCTTTTACACACATAAAAGTCTGTTGCTCATCATCATCATCATCATCATCATTTAAGACTGATTATGCCTTTCAGCGTTCAGTCTGGAGCATAGCCCCCCTTATAAAATCCTCCATGATCCCCTATTCAGTGCTAACATTGGTGCCTCTTCTGATGTTAAACCTACTACTTCAAAATCATTCTTAACCGAATACAGGTACCTTCTCCTTGGTCTGCCCCGACTCCTCCTACCCTCTACTGCTGAACCCATGAGTCTCTTGGGTAACCTTGCTTCTCCCATGCGTGTAACATGACCCCACCATCTAAGCCTGTTCGCCCTGACTGCTACATCTATAGAGTTCATTCCCAGTTTTTCTTTGATTTCCTCATTGTGGACACCCTCCTGCCATTGTTCCCATCTACTAGTACCTGCAATCATCCTAGCTACTTTCATATCCGTAACCTCAACCTTATTGATAAGGTAACCTGAATCCACCCACCTTTCGCTCCCATACAACAAAGTTGGTCGAAAGATTGAACGGTGCACAGATAACTTAGTCTTGGTACTGACTTCCTTCTTGCAGAAGAGAGTAGATCGTAGCTGAGCGCTCACTGCATTAGCCTTGCTACACCTCGCTTCCAGCACTATGTTGCCATCCTGTGAGAATATCCATCCTAAGTACTTGAAACCGTCCACCTGTTCTGACTTTGTTCCTCCTATTTGGCACTCAATCCGTTTATATTTCTTTCCCACTGACATTACTTTCGTTTTGGAGATGCTAATCTTCATACCATAGTCCTTACATTTCTGATCTAGCTCTGAAATATTACTCTGCAAACTTTCAATCGAATCTGCCATCACAATTAAGTCATCCGCATATGCAAGACTGCTTATTTTGTGTTCACATATCTTAATCTCACCCAGCCAGTCTATTGTTTTCAACATATGATCCATAAATAATATGAACAACAGTGGAGACAGGTTGCAGCCTTGTCTTACCCCTGAAACTACTCTGAACCATGAACTCAGTTTACCGTCAACTCTGCTGCCTGACTATCCATGTAAATACCTTTAATTGCTTGCAAAAGTTTGCCTCCTATTCCATAATCTCGTAGAACAGACAATAACTTCCTCCTAGGAACCCGGTCATATGCCTTTTCTAGATCTATAAAGCATAGATACAATTCCCTGTTCCACTCATAACACTTCTCCATTATTTGTCGTAAGCTAAAGATCTGGTCCTGACAACCTCTAAGAGGCCTAAACCCACACTGACTTTCATCCAATTGCTCCTCAACTAATACTCGCACTTTCCTTTCAACAATACCTGAGAAGATTTTACCCACAACGCTGATTAAAGAGATACCTCTGTAGTTGTTACAATCTTTTCTGTTTCCATGTTTAAAGATTGGTGTGATTACTGCTTTTGTCCAGTCTGATGGAACCTGTCCCGACTCCCAGGCCATTTCAATTATCCTGTGTAGCCATTTAAGACCTGACATTCCACTGTACTTGATGAGTTCCGACTTAATTTCATCCACCCCAGCTGCTTTATTGCAGTGCAATTTATTGACCATTTTCTCCACTTCCTCAAACGTGATCCTATTTCCATCATCATTCCTATCCCATTCTACCTCGAAATCTGAAACATTACTGATCGTATTTTCACCTACATTGAGCAACTCTTCAAAATATTCCCTCCATCTGCCCAAGGCATCCACAGGATTCACCAGCAGTTTTCCTGACCTGTCCAAAATACTTCCTTCTTACCTCCCTTTCGAAGACTGCTAATTACACTCCAGAATGGTTTTCCAGTAGCTTGACCCAATGTCTCCAACCAGTTTCCAAAGTCTTCCCAAGATTTCTTCTTGGATGCTGCAATTATCTGTTTGGCTTTGTTTCTTTCTTCAACATAACTTTCTCTGTCTACCTGAGTTCTAGTATGTAGCCATTTTTTATACGCCTTCTTTTTCCTTTTACAGGCTGCCTTGACTGTGTCATTCCACCAAGCTGTTTGCTTCCTCCTACTTTTACACACTACTGTTCCAAGACATTCTTTAGCCACTTCTAGTACTGTGTCCCTGTACCTTGTCCATTCCTTTTCCAATGACTGTAATTGAGTACATTCAACTAACTGGTACCTTTCTGAGATCGCTGTTATGTACTTGTGCCTGATTTCCTTATCCTGAAGTTTCTCCACTCTTATCCTCCTGCATATGGACCTGACCTCCTGCACTTTCGGCCTCGCAATCCCAATTTCACTGCAGATTAAATAATGATCAGTGTCATCAAAGAATCCCCTGAATACACGTGTGTCCCTCACAGCCTTCCTGAATTCCTGATCTGTTATTATATAGTCAATGACAGATCTGGTTCCCCTGCTTTCCCAAGTATACCGGTGAATGTTCTTATGTTTAAAAAAGGAGTTTGTGATTACTAAGCCTATACTGGCACAGAAATCCAAGAGTTGCTGCCCGTTCCTGTTGGCCTCCATATCCTCTCCAAATTTACCCATAACCTTTTCATACCCTTCTGTTCGATTTCCAATCCTGGCGTTAAAATCACCCATGAGCAGAACACTCTCCTTGTCCTGTACTCTAACAACTACATCACTGAGTGCCTCATAAAAACTATCCATCTTATCTTGATCACTCCCTTCACAATGCGAATATACTGACACAATCCTAATTTTCTTGCTAGATACTGTCAAATCTATCAACATCAGTCGTTCGTTTACATACCTTATTGCAACTACGCTGGGTTCCATTTCTTTCCTGATGTAAAGCCCTACACCCCATTGTGCTATTCCTGCTTTGACTCCTGACAAGTAAACCTTGTAGTCTCCCACTTCTTCTTCTTTCTCACCCCTTACCCGAATGTCACTAACAGCTAAAACGTCCAGCCCCATCTTACTTGCAACCTCGGCCAGCTCTACCTTCTTCCAAGAGCAGCCCCCATTGATATTAATAGCTCCCCATCTCATTACCATTTGTTTGCCAAGTCGTATCTTAGGAGTCCCTGGTTTGTCAGTTAGAGGTGGGACCCCGTCACCTACAAAGGTCCGAGGCATTTTGCTCTGATTGTTGCCAGCATCATATTTAAAGTACCAGGGAAGCAGGTTGCTTGCCTTACTTGCCCCGAGTCCCATTGGGTTTTACCCCTAACGGCTGAGGGACTAACCGGTGGATTTGGTAGTCTTTGCCGTATGAGCACAAAGGTGACCACGACTCAGGATATGTCCGAGATGCCCAGCCTTATTCCAAAGTAACTGGTATCCCGACTGTCGGGACCACTTACTTGGCCACTCATACGTTGCCCGTGGTTCATGAACTAGGACATGACTACAGGAACCCACACCATGAGTCTGTTGCTTTTGTCTTACAATTTGTACTGCTGTAGACGCGCAGTAGTAGATCGGCGGCGATCATGTTCCACTATTCCACTATTTCGTAGCTCGCTTTCTGCAGCTAAAGTTCCTGGGCCAAGTGATCGCTACACTTCCTTCTGTGATCCGCTACTTCTTTTGAAGGGCTGCTGCTACTCATCGTCACCAAAAATTGTTTTCCGTAACGCCAAAGATATTGCTGTGTGCCAGCACTTAGACTATGTTGTGATTCGTACATATTACTAAGGGTGGCTAGCATATCGTTTTAAAAAACAGTTTTCGTTTTTCATTAAATTTTTTAGTTACAAAGAACACATACTCATCATTATTTCACAATCCTGATACAATATTAGAGTTGATCAGTGATAATCACGAATAAACATTATTACACATGTGAAAAAGGAAAGAAATATTTATATATTAGTGGTTACTATGTTGCAGTGTTACAAGCGTTTACCTTGCAAACAAGTGGTGAGTGATGCTGTGGAATAGGTGTCCCATCGTTAGTCTTCATCCTCCTTACGGAGGTTATAGAACTTCTAGCATCTGAAAACCTCTGGTAATAGTGCAAACATCAGTCACAATGAAAGACTGAGACACGCCTGGAGTAGTCCTCATTTAAACTGATGTCACAACATTTTTAGTAAGGTTAGTATTTACTGTGACCCCTTTCTAAGGAATTCCTTTTGGCTCCAACAGATGAATTCCTAGGTATCCAAAAAGTCTTAATTTTTTACCATAATTGTACAACAGATTGATGTTAGTCACATAGGCAAGTAGTTCCGGATGTAAACCCACCAATCCATGAAAACAGGATTGACTTGCAGCTTGTTTATTCCCCACGCCTGGGACCAGTCATTGTTCTAACGATCCGCTAAAAACTGCCTCTGTAGGTGAGCAAGTGTTTTCGATTAACTGTATAAAGTAGCACAAATGTTCAACCAGGTTAGTTTGCCTTTCTCTGTTGAGCAGTTTTAGCTGATTTGCTATTATACAATTGCTTATCTCAGCGTGTGTCGTTTCGGCGGCCGTACAATGACTGGAAAGAACTGTAAAACGATCTTCATTCTTTTGATGGATGAGTTTCAGTATTTCAGATTTCTCTGTGTCATCCTCCATTTCAGTGGTCGTATGACCAACTGGATAGATGATTTCTTAGGAATTTTCGACGAGATGTTCGGTAGAATTTCACTTTCGAATTCACTGAACGATTAACACCCTGGTCTGCTGTTATCTTACTTTAGTTCAGTTTAACATTTGTCTGTTTTGCATTGTCAAATTCCACATATTGTACTGTATTTTATGTGTCTGCTAGTTGCGAGCTGGCGTCCTCTTGGGTAAAATATTCCGGAGGTAAAATAGTCCCCCATTCGGATCTCCGGGCGGGGACTACTCAAGAGGACGTTGTTATCAGGAGAAAGAAAACTGGCGTTCTACGGATCGGAGCGTAGAATGTCAGATCCCTTAACCGGGCAGGTAGATTAGAAAATTTAAAACGGGAAATGGATAGGTTAACGTTAGATATAGTGGGAATTAGTAAAGTTCGGTGGCAGGAGGAACAGGACTTTTTGTCAGGTGAATACAGGGTTATAAATACAAAATCAAATAGGGGTAATGCAGGAGTAGCTTTAATAATGATTAGCAAAGTAGGAGTGCGGGTAAGCTACTACAAACAGCATAGTGAACGCATTATTGTGGCCAAGATAGACACGAAGCCCACGCCTACTACAGTAGTACAAGTTTACATGCCACCTAGCTCTGCAGATGATGCAGAAATTGATGAAATGTATGATGAGATAAAAGAAATTATTCAGGTAGTGAAGGGAGACGAAAATTTAATAGTCATGGGTGACTGGAATTCGACAGTAGGAAAAGGAAGAGAGGGAAACGTAGTAGGTGAATATGAATTGGGGCTAAGAAATGAAAGATGAAGCCGCCTGGTAGAATTTTGCACAGAGCGTAGCTTAATCATAGCTAACACTTGGTTCAAAAATCATGAAAGAAGGTTGTATACATGGAAGAACCCTGGAGATACTAGAAAGTTTCAGATAGATTACATAAAGGCGGTTAGACAGAGATTTAGGAACCAGGTTTAAAATTGTAAGACTTTTCCAGGGGCAGATGTGGACTCTGACCACAATCTATTGGTTATGAACTGTAGATTAAAACTGAAGAAACTGCAAAAAGGGGAGAATCTCACTAGGGGTAAGATAGATACTGCCTACAGGAAAATTAAAGAGACCTTTGGAGAAAAGAGAACCACTTCCATTAATATCAAGAGCTCAGATGGAAATCCAGTTCTAAGCAAAGAAGGGAAAGCAGATAGGTCGAAGGAGTATATAGAGGGTCCATACAGGGGCGTTGTTCTTGGGGACAATATTATGGAAATGGAAGAGGATGTAGATGAAGATGAAATGTGAAATACGATACTACGCGAAGAGTTCGACAGAGCACTGAAAGACTTAAGTCGAAACAAGGCCCCGGGAGTAGACAACGATCTATTAGAGCTACTGATAGCCTTGGGAGAGCCAGTCCTGAGACAACTCTACCATCTGGTGAGCAAGATGTATGAGACAGGCGAAATTCTTTCAGACTTCAAGAAGAATATAATAATTACAATCCCAAAGAAACCAGGTGTTGACAGATGTGACAATGACCGAACTATCGGTTTAATAAGTCATAGCTGCAAAATACTGACGCGAATTCTTTACAGACGAATGGAAAAACTGGTAGAAGCTGACCTCGGGGAAGATCAGTTTGGATTTCGTGGAAATGTTGGAACACGTGAGGCAATACTGACCCTATGACTTATCTTAGACGAAAGATTAAGGAAAGGCAAACCTACGTTGCTAGCATTTGTAGATTCAGAGAAAGCTTTTAACAATGTTGACTGGAATACTCTCTTTCAAATTCTGAAGGTGGCAGGGGTAAAATACAGGGAGTGAAAGGCTACTTACAATTTGTACAGAAAGCAGATGGCAGTTATAAGAGTCGAGGGGCATGAAAGGGAAGCAGTGGTTGGAAGGGAGTGAGACAGGGTTGTAGCCTCTCCCCGATGCTATTCAATCTGTATATTGAGAAAGCAGTAAAGGAAACAAAAGAAAAGTTCGGAGTAGGTATTAAAATCCGTGGAGAAGAAATAAAAACTTTGAGAACGAGATTTTCACTCTGCAGCGGAGTTTCAAAAACTTTGAGGTTCGCCGATGACATTGCAATTTTGTC
Organism: Schistocerca piceifrons; assembly: GCF_021461385.2. NCBI lineage: Eukaryota > Metazoa > Arthropoda > Insecta > Orthoptera > Acrididae > Schistocerca > Schistocerca piceifrons. The sequence continues at coordinate 512,025,256 of NC_060143.1, forward strand.
AGAGACAGCAAATTACCTGGAAGAGCAGTTGAACGGAATGGACAGTGTCTTGAAAGGAGGATGTAAGATGAACATCAACAAAAGCAAAACAAGGATAATGTAATGTAGTCGAATTAAGTCGGGTGGTGCTGAGAGGAATTAGATTAGGAAATGAGACGCTTGAAGTAGTAAATGAGTTTTGCTAGTTGGGGATCAAAATAACTGATAATGGTCGAAGCAGGGAGGATACAAAATGTAGACTGGCAATGGCAAGGAAAGCGTTTCTGAAGAAGAGAAATTTGTTAACATCGATTGTAGATTTAAGTGTCAGGAAGTCATTTCTGAAAGTATTTGTATGGAGTGTAGCCATGTATGGAAGTGAAACATGGACTATAAATAGTTTAGACAAGAAGAGAATAGAAGCTTTCGAAATGTGGTGCTACAGAAGAATGCTGAAAATTAGATGGGTAGATCACATAACTAATGAGGACGTATTGAATAGGATTGGGGAGAAGAGAAGTTTGTGGCACAACTTGACTAGAAGAAGGGGTCGGTTGGTAGGACATGTTCTGAGGCATCAAGAGATCACCAATTTAGTATTGCAGGGCAGCGTGAAGGGTAAAAATCGTAGAGGGAGACAACAGATGAATACACTAAGCAGATTCAGAAGGGATGTAGGTTGCAGTAGATACTGGGAGATAGCTTGCACAGGATAGGGTAGCATGGAGGGCTGCATCAAACAAGTCTCAGGACTGAAGACCACAACAACGACAACAACAGTTGCGAGCAATCTTTGCTGTCATATCTGCGCCGGCTTTTCGATTTTCCACATACTGACTACTGCGTGTGACATTCTGAGCTATCTTGCCTTAGCTGTTTGAAGTGAGAGCAACCTCAGCGAATGAGAATTGAGGGCGCTGCGACATCATATGACTCGCAAGTTTTGAAGGAGGACAAAGTGTTCTAGAGCAAGGCTGTGCTGAATTTTACTGAGAAAGATGGAGAGCGATAGCTAAAAGCGGCTTATTTTTGTATTCTTGGTGTGGTATTAAGAATTATAGACAGCATTTTCTAAACGCCGACGCCAGCATGGAAAGTAACGTGTTTTTCATGACTTGGCGAGCCATTTGCTGATGTAACATCCCATGGTTGCCAAAGCAGGATGAGTAACAGGGTTGTACTCGTGATTAAGGTTAATGCTGGCAGCTTCAACTCTGTTTACGTGCTGTAACGGTTCGTAACAGAATTTAGTAAGCCGGTTTTTCATTCACCAAACATGTTTTTGTTTTTGTTTTATTCACGACTATCGAGAAGAATTGTTCTTTGTACGTTAGTAGTATGTGTGATGCGTGATTCATGTGATGTTAAGCTTATTGCGCTGTGCAAAAACATTTTGGAACTAATAACCAAAAATTAATGTCCTATTTCGTTCCGTTTATCAGTTTAATTAAATGGAGATAGTATTCAGTAATCATGAGGCTTTGCACTCATGCCTTTGATAGGAATAAAAAGAGACACAATTTTATGCCTTCGGTTCACTCATTAGTTTGATGATAATTATTTTTCGTTACGGTCCACCAAGGGTTTCTATTACATTAACAATTTGTTTTCCTATTACAGAAGGTAAGTTGGCTTCTAGGATTTTCAACCAGCCGCTTTCGCCTTATTGATGCAATTTTTGGTGGGAAAGACACGTTCTTCGCTTTAGGACTGATGAAGTAATCCTTCATAATTTTGTTAGCATTTCCCTGAAATATAAATAACAGTCAAACAATCGAACCATTTTGATTATTAGTTCTATCGTTTTCTTATCCTTTTGGTTAACATGCTTCGGAATTGACTCCTTGCCAAATTATTGGGTACACGTAGTGAGGGCTAAAATTAAGTATGCGGAACGAAGTGGAAACATCATACGCTGACATTTCAGGGCCCTTTTTTAAGAGGTCAGACGCTTAACAATTATAAGGTGATAGATGTAGACAGTAGGACAGATGACCCAACACCTCTCACTGGGAAAAACGCAATGTGTCCTGTTTTAGAATGGCAGTGTGCGGCCGTATCTTATCGATAAGAAAAATCATACTTCGTTATAATCTCCCTGACCGTTTGTAGTACAGTCAACGAAGGAAAAATTGGGTAAACAATAGCGTAGTAGCGAATTTTTGCACAGTGCTAGTATGGAGTGTCATCAACAACACACTAAAAATCTTGACGTATGGCGTACGAACGTTGGAGTGTGGGAGTCTTTAAAGGTCACTTTTTAACGTCTTTCTCATGTAAGTCGAAAATCGCCGTTTCTAGCGAAAGTGTTTCCCAGTACAAAATTAAAATACATTAAATTTCCTACGAAAAGGTTCTGTTCAGTTTGTTCTCTAGGGCTAATAGTTGCCGCGTTCTGGGGATAGAAAAATCAAGGATACTATTTTAACGGTATAAATTAATGTTTGTCTTTAAAGGAAGTGAGATAAAAAAATTTTAAATGTGTGTGCCGCGCCCAAGTGCAGTAGAGCCGTAGTAAGCCATAAATTGTGTCCCGGGGCGTAACAAGATCGAGGGGGGAAATACTTCGGTAGAAGTGCGAGGGAAGGTAGGTCGCTTGATCGTGTTCATTCACTTCCTTCCTTCATAGTGCGAGCAGGTGATTCGGGAATGTATCCCGCTATGTCAGAAGAAGCAACTACAGGGTGCCTTACAAAGCAATACCGACCCAGAACAGCGCGCCTTACTAATCACTGGCGGCTCAGTGCGCGGTCACATCTGGGGCTGTTCATTTTTCACAAAATGTTAAGTGAGTTTTAAGGCAGAATACGTTCCTGTAAGCAATGGCTGGGAAGTGTTTAACGTGTGAGTGAGATGTTGTCATTGTCCTTTCCAGTGACAGGGGAAAAGGGAATGGATTGGTAAATGTGACACATTGGTGCTGTATGTCATTGACAGCGTGTTTTAAAAGTCCGTAGCCGTGATATAATCACTTGGTAGTGAATTAATGAATGTCCAGAAAGTTACCGCACTTTACTCGCCATTAATAACGGTAGGTTGTATAAATGTTTTTCATTCAGGAATTTCTGGCACTTGTAGAGTGGGCTGCGTTCAGTGGAGCCACGGTGTATATTCCATGACGCGTGTGAACATGTCTGATGGAAGTGACTGATCATATTCAAGTTTAGAATAGTAATTTGTTACAAAGCATTGCTTGACATACGCTGAAACACATGAAGTTGATGAATTCTTCTCGGGTTATCAGCCGAGTGGTGGCGTCGTCTTGTCGCAGCGTTTCAATGAGTATCGTACCCATTATCTTCGCGAGAAGCACCTATACGATCTACTTCGATTGCAGAAGGATGCAGTTTAAACCTCTGAGTCTCTTCAGGTTTTAAGGGAGCAAAGGCTGGGGCGATTCATGTGATACGCCTCATACCGTGATAAATATTTCAGCCAGTTATAGTGGTGATAACAAAAACGCCATTGTCGAATAAATAATGACAGCATTTTACACTTGGGACAGAGAGATCCATTTGTTGAGCTTTCTTATATGGTAGCTCACTTAAAACCTGCAAATAACTTTTCGATAAACTGAAAATAACCCCACTTTATAAATAATAGCTGAGTGAAGTAAGAGAACTGGATAGGAAATGCTGGGATGGTATAGTCTGTCCGTAAACTGAAACTCAGCATTTTCCACTAGCTGGCTGACCACTGGTCATCGACACAGGCTGTTTGGCTTCTGGAAACTGCCAAGGTAAAACTTGGACGAATATTTAGCGTCTGTCGGGAATACTGCCTTGGGGCGTACCAATAGTTAAGAAAAGAGCCATCTCGTTGTTTCAGCGGCCAACCAGCGATTTGGTAAATACAAAGAAGGTATGTTCCCAACTCCTACTCCACATATAATTTTTCCCTATAAACTATATGTTGAACCTCCTTAACAATTACGTCAATCCCTTCCTTCAGTTCTTCTACCCGAGAGCATTCCGGAATTTTTAATTTTGCCTTTCATTTTCTGCATATGGTAGTCTAATATTATGACATTCCACATACTCATGGGTGCAAAACGACAGGAGAAAGAAAGCCGGTGAAATAATTACACGATCTACATTTACATGATGCAGATGTAGATTTAAATTATAAGTTACACATAAAGCTGGGTAGTATTAAAACTACGCCAAGCCATCAGAAAGACAGTATTGTTTCCTTTTTCTGAATGTATGTGCTACGAACTACTGGTTTAAAGTAGCCTGGGAGTGGAAGAAACTGGGCCAAATAACGATTGTACATCATTCGTATCAGATTTTTTTGTTAACACTTCTCAGTAAAATAACTTTAACAATTAGACCGGTAGGACCTTTATATATTAAGACGAAGCCGTTCAAAATTTATTTAAGAACAATTACTGATAATCGATCAACAATGTTATCAAATATTCCATTGAGATAAAATAACAAAATGATGAAGTGTTAATTCAGATACTTGCTCTCAACTCTCCAAAACTCATTCTTTGGGACAAGAAGCACGAAAATATAAATCTACAACAATTCTCTTTCCAAAAATATACAAATCTTGTGCTATTATTGAAATATTGGTAGCAAATTTTAATAACAAAGCAAGATAATATTTCACAAATTATAGTTACGTAACAATCTCTTCAAAGGTTCTAAGAAAACAGTCTTCAAGTAAGTAGTCCACAAACATCTGTAGAATATGGTTCGAATGGCTCTGAGCACTATGAGACTTAACTGCTGAGGTCATCAGTCCCCTAGAACATAGAACTGCTTAAACCTAACTAACCTAAGGACAACACACACATCCATGCCCGAGGCAGGATTCGAATCTGCGACCGCAGCGGTCGCGCAGCTCCAGACTGTAGCGCCTAGAACCGCTCGGCCACCCCGGCTGGCTGTAGAATATGTTTGACTAACACACGACAAATAATTTAGGTTCACCTACAAAGGAATTCATTAAAGGAGAACAAAGTGCTACAGTCTGGAACCGCGCGACCGCTACGGTCGCAGGTTCGCATCCTGCCTCGGGCATGGATGTGTTTGATGTCCTTAGGTTAGTTACGTTTAAGTAGTTCTAAGTTCTTGACCTCAGAAGTTAAGTCCCATAGTGCTCAGAGCCATTTGAACCAAAGAAGAACAAAAACAATTAAAGCTGCTTTATATGAAACCACCAAGCATCGGGCGATGTGGTCCAAACGTACAGCTCCGATATTACTTTGGGCAGGCCCAATACGCTGTTCACCACACTCCTTCTTTGTCCAAGCAACCAGTGGGAACACGCCACAAGGCACAACATACAATGATAGACTGGTGAACAGAGAAGTCAGCTTTAAGCACAGCGAATAAAATTTAAATCGTTAGATTACACGCTGGCAGCGTATACAAAACATTTGTGAAAAGTCGCTAATAGATAATAAGTTAACTGGCCAAGGGAACCACCCCTACTTACAGCTGATGGCAAAATAGTTCAGCGGTCATCCGAGATTCAGCTGCAAATCACACCATGAGACGGAGACTGTAAATACTTAACCGTCACACGGGAAGGAAACGTAGGAGGAAGGAAGACGCGAACAGTTGGCTGAAAAACCTCAGCTACGTAAACACAAACTTGACTTGGAGAATAACCCACCAAAATGCAAGGAACAAGACTTGCACTGGTGAGGCGCGTAATGCTGTGGGCTCAAAATAACTAAAGAAAGCTACTCGGTGACTTAGGTCACAAGGTAAAAAGTAAATATATATATATATATATATATATATATATATATATATATATATATATATATATATATATATAAAGTTTTGGCCGTCTTATTTAACGACACTGAACATAAAAGAAATTTAGAAAACCCCAATAATTCAAAACACACCATCAAGTTATAACCCTATGGCAACTGACAAATAAAAGCTATTATGTTTTGATACGACCGACATGTTTCTCAAATCGCCTGGCCAGACACAGGAACACGGAACATTAATAGAAGGCTGAACGGAGTCCAGTATAGAAGCAGCAGTGCCCAAACACGCGCGGGAAGCGAACCAGGCACAATAATCACTCTCACAGCGGGAATGAAGATCAGCCTTTACGAATGCCGCTTGCTCTTGGCACCGAAACAACGAACTAAAAGTAGCTCACGGGGGATACAAAGCCACTGTGCGGTGACAAACATCGGAAAACTTGGAGCCGCCAGGAAAAGTGTGGATGATGACGACCTACCGCTCAACTCCAGACCTGGTCGGCCAAAGTAATAATGTGTCCCTCCCGTTTCCAGTGCACATCCCTCGTTTGCAGAAGATGCTGAGCCACACTAACTTGGAAGTCACCCGGGCGGTAGAACGAACAGCTGACCCGATGCGTCGCAGACCTCACTCTCCGTGCTACTTCCTTGAGTGCCTCTCCCTGACTGCCCCTCCCTGGCAAAAGGCATCAACGGCACTCGCAACAAAAGTGGCACGCCACCTTTACGGCAAAGATCGTGTTCCAGGAGTCGTGATGCGAGCTATCGCTAGCGCAACGGTTCAGTATGTGCATAAATTAATGAAGAGTTTGATCAGTTATATTTGTTTAAATACTCATTACTCTGCTAAAGATCTTATAAAGTCTCCTGTTTATGAGGTGTGAAGAAGTAATGAGACTGATATTTTTATCTGCCAAAGTTTTTACTTTTTTCAAATAACAATAATGAATCCTTCAAAATAGTTCCCTTTGGCAGCTGTACACCAGTGGAGTCGTTTGCAGTCTTATTAGCATCGCTGAAAGGCTTCGACTGGTACGGCTTGTAACATGTTGCCTACATTCTTTTGAATGTTCTCCAAAGTCCCAGAATGACGACCTTTTAAGATATTTTTCAATTTCTGGAAAAGAAAAATGTCACAAGGACTCAAGTCTGGTGAAAAGGGGGGCTGTGGAACAATGACAGTGGCTTCTGAGGTCGAAAATTCCGTGATGTAAGTGACAGGTTGACATGGGGCATTATCATGATGCGGCATCCAATTGTCTGTAATGTCTGACCTCACTTGATTCACCCCTTTCCTGAACCTTTCAAGGACACCTTTGTAAAACACTTGGTTGACAGCTTATCCTGGAGGACGAAATTCTTTACGCACTCGGCCCCCAATGACGAAAAAGCAAATCATCATTCTTCTCATCTTTGATTTGCTCATTCGAGATTTTTTCGGTCGAGGATATTCTCACTGTGTCATTCCTCACTTTGCCGCTTTGTCTCACACACATCCAGACCGAGAGAAGTGGCGCAATGGTTAGCACATTGTACTCGCATTCGGGAGGACGACGGTTGAAACTCGCGTTCGGCCATCCAGACTAGGTTTTCTGTAATTTAACTAAATCGCTTCGGGCAAATGCCAGGATGCTTCCTTTGAAAGGGAACGGTTGATTTCATTCCCCATCCTTCTCTAATCCGAGATTCCTCTACGTCTCTAATGACTTTGTTGTCCACGGGACGTTAAACACTAATATGATCCATCTCCTTCAAAAGTCCAGAATTCATCACCTGTGTTCACACGACTGAACCATTCGTGGTTACTGGAATTCTTCTCAAGAAGATCAACGCATACGTTGTTTCGATTGACCTTCTGCTCAGTTGTGACGCTCTTCAGTAGCAATTAGGCACAAACCTTTCGCTGGTGAAAAGGTTCCGTCAAAATTTGATGTACAGTGAAAGTGTTTAACTGGTCATCCATCATCCTTATTGTCAAACGTCGGTCTGATCCCACAAGAGCACGCACTCGTTCGACATTTTCGTCGTATTTTGAAGTTGAAGGTCTCCCTGAGCGAGATTCATCTTCAGTGTGTTCTCGGTCTGCCAAAAATGTTCTGTGCCAGCGAAAATCTTGATGCTCCTGATAAGGAATGTTGCCTGTAGGCCTGTTTCAACTTTTCATCGGTCACATTCGCGGAAGTTAAAGACGAAACTTGATTGCTGAAGCTGCTCTAAATTCCGCTGTTGCATTTTCATAACATGCAAGAAAAACACAAATCCGCTGATGCGCTCTCAGAAATCACGTGATGGCTGTACGGAGCTGAAACTCGGTCTGAGCATCTGGAAGTTATGAACACACCGGCCTACACAGGTAGAACAGCAAAGCGTTGTCAGATCACTCGTAGTACTGTGAGTCGGCCGCCCGTTGTGGCCGATCGGTTCTAGGCGCTTCAGTCTGGCATCGCACCACCGCTATGGTCGCAGGTTCGAATCCTGCCTCGGGCATTGATGTGTGTGATGTCCTTAGGATAGTTAGGTTTAAGGGGAGCCGGAGGTGCCTATGCTGCCCATGTTAAAATCACTTAGTTTGAGGAACATTTATGAATAAACTACCAAATAGGAAAATTTGAATTTTTTTTACACATAGTGTTTTAGTATTGCAGTTACGACAGAGGGATTTTGGAGTATCTTTTCTAGTTTCCTTCCAATTATTTTTTTTATTAATGACCCAAATTTTTTTACAAAAAATTGCTTTATAATTAAACTGAAATGAAACTACTGAACATATTGCCAAATGGCTGTGTTACAATGTACGTTTGACCACTAGGAGTGCTGTATAAAAATTTCATCTCTCTAGCTTGAGTGGATTTTGAGAAAATGTTCCTTATAGTCGAAAAATTCTAATTTACGGGAAGTGACTATCAAAGTTTCTCAATACATTCCTGCACTATAGGATGGAGTATCAGGGTCTTCTTCTTCATCCTCCGAAAGCTTCCTCTTCTGTCTTCTTTTCTGGCCTGTTGTTCCATCATACTTCATATGCCTTTCTCTTCTTTCTGCTCCTCTTATCCTTTCTTTATCAATATTTCTTAGTGCTCGTACAGTGTTCACCCCAGCTGTGAATCCTAATGCCTTCAGAACTTCACACTTCACACTGTTCCCTTGGTTGTTGGTTGCTATTGCTTCATAAACGCCAAAGTGTAGTGTTTTTATGCTTACAAACACCCTTTTAGGAATCACTTTCCAAATCAAATTGTTTACGCTCTCATTAGGATTCTGCATCTTTCCGTGTAGACATTTGTGTAACAATTCTGGCTGTGCTAAGTCATGAAAAATATCATCACTGTCACTAACATATTCACGAAATCTGTCACTTCCACCAGTCAGCTTCTTGCTAGAAGATGTCATAGGGCTATGGCCGGCCATGTGTTGCTTAGCAGAAGAACGCACTGTTTCAGTAATTGTAGTATCGCAACTTGGTATTAGCGTTAATTTTCTTTTCGCTACGTTCTTCCTCTTCTTATATACACGGTTACTAAAACGTGGCATCGTAACCAGAACAACGCATTACACAAGAAGTGCAATACTACCAACAACAGGCGCAACACTAAACTAATTCGAAACGGTAAACAGCAAAGAGACGATGTTCCGCGCTCTTAGCGCTTCATTTGTCACAGAAAACAATGTAGCCAACCCTTGCACACTCGCTGTATGCGTAACAGGCCGAGAAAGTCCCAAGCAGTTCGCCAGGAAGTCACGAGAGGGTGTTAGATGCATTCAGCGCCCGCCCATTTCCTCTGCAGGCGTGGGGAAAATGGTAATAACTCCACTTCCAGGGTGAGTAGAACAATAATTGAAAGGTTACATTAAAGAAGAATGTTCCAATTAATTTTCGGTACAAAAAAAATCGTAATTTTTTGGATTTGACCACCTCCGGCTCCCCTTAAGTAGTTCTAAGTCTAGGGGACTGATGACCTCAGATGTTAAGTCCCATAGTGCTCAGAGCCATTTGAACCGTTTTTTGCTGTGAGTCTCAGTACTCTTCTCACACACCTCGTACGATGATCTGCATGCCGCATCTGGACAATGATCTTGAAAAGTACTTGGAATTGGATGGCTGGGTTACCTTGAAATCATGGCAGTCTCATTTCTTACTTATACGAATGCAAAAAAAGATTTCGAATAGATTTTTTCAAACTTATGAATAGCAGTATTTTTGGCAAAACTATTCAGAAAGAGTGAATGAAGCTAGTAACAAGCTGGGAAAGTAGCTATGGAGCAAATGTTCTGATTGAATGATTGAATTTCAAGTCCAAGGTCGTATTTAAGGAGAGTTTTGTTGTTAGTTTATAAACCAATAGGTACCAATGGATACTTTAGATGTGTCTAAGACGCTTCTTGTGGATTTCCATCAGAGGCACATCTTGAAGAAATCTGCGACAGAAACTGTTAAAATGCGTTACGCAAACATGCATTATGTAACATCACTGATAGTAACATTTACACCGATAGTAAAATTATAACTTCCGTTGCGCCAATAAAAGGAAAGTGTGACTAATGAAAGGTGAATTGTCAGGGGATCTTAATATTATTACAGGGTTGAGAGCAAAAATGTACAGTCTCAAAAGTTAAACATAACGGGTAGTGCATAGAGTAAAAGGTGTGAAACGCTTTCCATTTAAGGAATTAAGGGTTGTTGATAACTAAGATTAGAAGCTCTCTGATTGGCCTATTTCCGAGAAAGGAGGGTGATTTAAGAAGGGTTTGAAAATTATGATTGGGGAGCAAAATATGCGTATGCGGTGGCTTAAAAGCTCTCTCACTGGCCAATTTTTTTTTTTTTTTTTTTTTTTTTTTTTTTTTTTTTTTTTTTTTTTTTTTTTTTAAAGGCGTAGCGTAGGAGTAAGGAAGGGAGGGGAAAGGGAGAGGAGATTGGAAAGGGAGGAGAGGGAAGGGGTAGGAGACGGCGTGCAGTATGAAGTCGTCCCTGCATGTAGTCAAACCACATGTCAAAGATCGTATTTTGCCCAAAATGCCAACTGAATTCCCACACGTTCCCATTTTGCAACAACATTGAGATCATCTAGATGGGAGCGCGGATAAGTGGCAACGTGCCACCTGGTCGCTGGAAGTACGTTTCTTTTACACCAGATCGACGGTCGTGTCTGATTACGCCTTCATGCAGGCGGCTAGCTGCTCGAAAAATGCAATGGCCGTGCACACAGGTTGATGCAGGCATTATTATGCTATGGGTGACACTCACTAGGGGTTCCAAGGGCCTGTGGTAGTAAACATAGGCACCGTGATAGCTGTGGGCTATGTCAATGTTACTGTGGACTACCGGCATTCATCCATGCCTGACGTCTTACCAGACAGCGATGAGCGCTTCTAAGCCAACTGAACACGTCACAAGGCCAGAATCGTACTAATGTGGTTTAAGGAGCATAATAAGGGATTTACGTTGATGTCTTGGTCACAAAATTCGCCTGATCTGTAGAACACGCGCATGCTCCGCGTCCACTAAGCACTAGCCCTTAATTTACGGGAACCGTGTGACCTGTGATTAGATATCTGGTGCCACGTACCTTCATGAACCTACTAATACATTGTAGAATCCCTGCCACGCAGAATCGCTGTTGTACTGCAATCCAAAGATGAAGTAACACACTATCACGCAGGTGGTCATGATATTCTGTCTCATCATTGTAAATATGATGTAATGTGCATAAACAGACGCAAAAATCCTTTATTCTAAGGACTGAAGATGGAGAACAAATACTTTCGAAAACATGGTGTATTTCAGGAGGATCCAACATACACATTTGCGAGATATCTGGATGAAGGCGCACGGAGCGTCCAAAGAAGCCAACCGTAGGAAAGGAACATGACTGAGATTTATTGGAAGAATCTTCAGGAATGAGGTAGCGCACAGAACCCTTGTTCGAGCGATATTAGAAAATTACTGCTCAGTATGGGACTCTTACCGCGAGGATTGATAGACGAAACAGAGCAGCTCTCAACTATAGCAGCGCGTTTAGTAAGTGCGACAGTAAATCCATTGGAAGATGCTACAAGAGAAGCGTTGTGCATCAATGCGTGCTTTACTATTGGAATACAGAGAGCATACGCTCCTAGAAGAGCCAAACAGCATATTGACTTCTCCTACATGTATCTCGCCAAAAGTCCGTGAAGGAAAAATTAGATTCCAGATTCCCAAACACCGTTTGCTACTGAAACAGGAAAGGGAGGAAGTGGCTGTGGTACATGAAGTACCCTCCGCCACTTGCCTAAGTTGGTTTGCAGAGTGTAGATATAGCTGAAGATTATGCGATCTTCGATCATAAATAATATATCTACTGCGGAGACTAAAAGCGTAATTATAGACCAATATCTGCTAAATGTATATCATGGCCACTTTCCTATCCTTATTACCTAGGGACTACCGCTCTGGGGTCATTTATCACGCTGCAATTACGTGCTATTACTGCAAAAGAAGTCAGTAAGATTTATTACATCGAGTGGGAAACAAAAGCACTCCAGGCCATTATTCATAGAATTAGTAATAATGACTGTTCATATGTATTATGCATTTTTCTGCCTCCTTCATGTTACGGAATATCTAAGATTTCTTCATCAAGAGGCATGAGATACCCGACAACAACACTCGAAAGAAAGTAAACGTATAGGCACCAGCCTGTCGAGTGTCCAAAACAAGAGACAGCCCTCTACGATGGACCTAAGAATGTTCAGGTCCTGCCACGGAAGAGTTACCATAAAAATACTTCAAGAGACTTAAAACTAGGTCCGCTATACCAGTCCAGGAATCTTTTGACTGTGAGGAGAATGGGTTTACTGAACTTTCGCCAAAACAAGTCAATCTGTCAGAGAACTAAAACGTCAGTGGTAGTTGGAATGTATCTACAGTAAAATGCTTCATCGATTCAAATTTTTCGTAATGTTATTACTTATTATTTCTGTTGTGATACATCAAGTTCGTAATTTTTGATCCATTCTAGCAAGACATGGACTGGCGAACGACACAGACTTAGTAATGAGTTGTACTAAATGGCAAAACGTGCACCAACGTCAGTAACTCTTGTGCTGCATATCAAAGAGTAGGCTCAACATGAACTTCCCAACCAGAACAAATGACTGGATCTTCTTTGGTCTGGGTGACAAAGTATGTCTCCTATACGTCATGTATGGACGGGTTCAAGGCGCTGAGTAATCTCATACAACTTTTTAATAATTAAAATGATTGCATCAATTAAACTGTAAGTACATTAAATAATTTTCTGATTGATTTTAAGTTAAATTGGTAGGAATTTTTCTTAGACTGAGTAAGGAGTAAAGAGATTTGATAATGCAGTGATAAACATATGAGTACTGGGACAAAGAGAGTGTCAGGTCACTCTGCATTGTTGCCAGATGTACCCAAGATGGCGGCGATGACGTCATCCAAGATGGCGTCGTGTAAATTTGGCAGCATCGCATGACGTTATCCAAGATAACGTTGTGTAGACTTGGCAACATCGCATGATGTCATCCAAGATGGTGGAAAAGACATCATTCAAGATGGTGGGCCGGCCGGTGTGGCCGTGCGGTTAAAGGCGCTTCAGCCTCGAACCGCGTGACCACTACGGTCGCAGGTTCGAATCCTGCTTCGAGCATGGATGTGTGTGATGTCCTTAGGTTTAAGTAGTTATAAGTTCTAGCGGACTGATGACCACAGAAGTTAAGTCCCATAGTACTCAGAGCCATTTGAACCAAGATGGTGGGAAGTTTTAATTTTGGCAGGAGAGTGCCATGCCCCCATAAACCAGAAAAAATGGCGGGAAGTTCAAATTCCAACAGGATAATAGGATAATGCACCACACCTCTATTATCTCTACTACGCAAAGAAAATGGCGGGAAGATATCTCACTTATGCTACCTCCACTAACCTAAGTCGCCTGACCACCACTTCTTCCTACGAACTGGCGCCAAGTTTGGATTCCAACAGGATAATGCACTACAACCATGTTATCTCTACTAAACAAAGAAAATCCTTGGAAGATATCTCACTTGGCCTGCCTCCACTAATCTGTCACCCCAACGCCAATTCCTCCTACGAACTGGCGCCAACTTTCAATTTTGGTTGGAAGATATCTCACATGAGGTTTCGCTGCTGGCGCGAAAGAAAGGCCACTTGTACTAACCTCAGTCCATTCCTCCACCTAATTATTCGTCGGAAAAAAGGACTTGTCTTTATTATTTAACCAATTTAAGCAGGTGTGTTCGTCACTGGCTCTGGACTCCAACTGGCTTAGTTCAGTTTGTCGCCACCAGAGGCCACTACCGTGATGTCAGGTGATGACACAAGTACCATTATTCATTATATACATATGTAGTACCATTATATACACTGCATCCACCACATGGTGTGGGTCGAGTTCATATCGCCACCACCAGAGGGTGCTGTCATGATGTCAGCTGAGACGTTCTGGGGTGGGGGAAATGGCGGGAGCCAATAGGAGCCCATAATCGAGTCACATGTTCGACTTCAGACAATAGGATTGTATCTGATGACGTCATTGTAGGAGATATAGGTGGAGCTCAGCAGCTCCAGGTCGTCAGTCTTGTTCAATCAGTGAGTGGGAGAAGAAGAACCATGAAGCGCCAACAGCGGTCGAACTCCAGCATAGTCATGCAGAACAGTATTAAACGGAAAAGTAAGTATCACACATCACATTATTCTCTCTCTGGTTAGCGTTATTACTATTATTATTTGTAAAAGCTTTCACGTATTGGCCCATATCTATTCCTTCCCCTTCTTTGTTCAACATGGTCGAGCGCCAACATGTCTAGCTCCGCTGACACGTCTGGACTTGCATCAGTCTCGCCTGCCATCTCATTGAGACCTACAGCAACAGCCCCCGCTGCATCTGAGTCAGTAGCGGCATTGTGGGATCCCGTAGCGTACATAGCCCACTTGTTGGAGTAGGACAAGGAGTTGCTGCTCTCCGTCCCAGTCATCGACTTGTGTGATGACGATACACGACCTGCACATGACACATCGAATGATTCCGTTGGCGGTGTTAAACAACAACAAGATGGAGGTCAGTAATGGGCGCCAACATATGGCTAATCACACCAGAATGCTATTAGCGCACCCACAGAGTGCAGATACTGTAGATAAGAAGAAGACGTCGAGTGCAGCCACGCTTTTCAGTTCAACGTACAATTCAACTCCCAGTGGATCCAAACGTGTGAGCATTGCTGTAGAGGCACATCATGTCTGGGGGTTGCATGCTAGAATGGAAATTGAAAATGTATAGATTGAAAATGTATCCAAATGTGTTAAAGTGCCAATTTCCGAGTTCGGCTGAGACGAAATATGTGGTGCAGAGCTCTACATCATTCAGCAGATGACCACTGAATATTATCCAAGTCATTCTCCCCCAGACATTCGCCTTACTGATGCGACACATTCTATTACAACGGTGCATGATGAGTGCGTCTTACGTGTGAAATCAGGTGACAACTGCGGTTATCCAAGACATCCGTCAGTACTTTAAACATAGCTGCGCTACAGCAACGGTTCCACGTAAATCAGACTAAGAGCAGCCGACCAGTTGCAAAGGATAAAGTAATCTTTACCTAGGTTTCAATAGATATAAATCTATCTTCTTCAGAAGACGGCAGTATTATAACAACATGAAGTGATATGTCCTTATCGTTTAGGCAAACATCTGCATAGTTACATTAATCATATAAAATATAGCCCTGAGAACAGGGTTATTTGTCTGACAAACCCTGTTCTCAGGGCTATATTTTATATGATTAATGTAACTATGCAGATGTTTGCCTAAACGATAAGGACATATCACTTCATGTTGTTATAATACTGCCGTCTTCTGAAGAAGATAGATTTATATCTATTGAAACCTAGGTAAAGATTACTTTATCCTTTGCAACTGGTCGGCTGCTCTTAGTCTGATTTACATCCGTCAGTATTCCTGACGTATAATTATCTTATCATACTCTACTGGATTGGTTAATTTGAGGTATGACGTCTTTGCACGGCTTCAGACGAACCGATTTAAGAAATTCATAGTTCGCAGGTATTATCACATTGCTGTTCGGTAGCGAAGTGGCGCGCTGTGGATTGCGTGCACTTGTTTTATACTGTACGCCCATCCTGTCTTAGATATAATCGTACAATGATTTCCTCACCACCAAAGTCAACAAGTTGATTATTCCGGTCCACAATACGCAGCTCCAAATAGTCCAATGTCTAGCTGTCACTGGAACATATATATTGCATTGGCAGGGGTCTCAACAATCTTATTCAACGTTGAAACTCAGGGGAAGAATCCGTAAATAGTGTGAATTAGACTATCGTTGAGATAGGAGTTCGTTGCAATATTACACTCGACACGTATTGTACTGACTGGGAGTATGTCCACTGTCTCATTCGACTTGTAAAATCTACTTTGATCCTTCTTCAAAATCTGTCCTTTTGTGAATCCCAGCAGGCGGGTTAGTGAACCTTTCTGGCTAAAGTCAATAATTGCATTTACAGTCCTTATTTGTGTATTGATGTTTGCACGTAGTTCAATACCTTTTCCAGACTATTTTAAGACTACTTTTAAATCATCGATATCGTATGCACCCGGTTCTATTTCGAGAATATCTTTTTCACCATTAATACCGAGATGCAGTTTATTATTAGTCTCGGTGATATTCGGGATGCTTTTGTACGTTTCCAGTCCAATCATTGCAATACTCCATTGACCAGCGCTCAAATCTATTGGTGGGAAGTAATTTGCATGCAGTACAGATGATCGTCCTCTTAACGTCAAAGTGTACAACACTACATCTGAACCTCAACTGATGAATGAATGTTTAAACATACTCCTTATATAACATGTTTCTTCATATTCATCTTCTTTGTGAACGTCAAGAGAAACATGATGTAAAGATGTCCGCAGAGGTGTGTATTAAAGTCCTGATAGCGTCGATAATTGTAGCGTACATGTCTTCTGTGAGTGAAGTATTGTTGCAACTCTTCTGGTGGCTGCAAGTCACCAACTGAGTCGAAATAGTAGACGGTATCCGCGTCTTTCATAACGTATGCCACCCAGTGGGTGCTGGGGCCTCCAGCAACATCTAGATTCACAATACCACATTCACCAGTTTTGCGCATTGTCTTCGGTAATGAATCCCGCATAAACACACCACGGAACCTTGGTATCTTAAATTTATCTCTAACAAACTTAAAAAGGGTTGTATTTGTGAGTGGTCGATCTGGTAGGACCGCTAAGGGGCTTTTTTTAATTTATGAATAGACCAAGCCATTTCCTGTAAGGTTTCAAGTATAGTCCTTTTCCGATGGCTGCGGCTTCCATCACGCGGTTGTGTCTTCTCGCCTCTTCTAACTGCGCTTGGGAGTTTTGCGCGTTCTTGACTGTTCGAGCAATAGTTGCAGCACCACCGGCGAGGGAACCTAACGCCGTGAGGGCGTAGAGGGCCAGGATGAGAAAAGGAATAAAACCGCCGGATGTCTTGGGTACTGGTAGAACACGAGGTGCTTTAACCGATCCTCTTCTTCTTCGGATATCTTTCTGATTCATTGCGTTTTTAGCTGCATACATCGCTGTCAGGATACAATTCTTCAAACAACCTTTCTTGTTCTTGTTCTTCTTCATGTTTAGTGCACAACGTGCAGCGTTCATAATTCACTTGATTTTCCCACACATGGTTTTATCAACTGCAAGTGCTGCAATGCGTTGACCTATACCAATATCCTTTCTTCCCGTATTGCCTTGGCCTTATCAGCTAAAATCCTATCTGCAATGTGACGACTTGATCTTTATTTGCAGCGTATGCAATGTCGTGTTCCATACACGCTTCGTCGAGCAGATGGACTCCCTTATCGCCTCGCGCCAGGAGTTTATGAAGCTTTGTCCCAGGCCCACAGTAGTTATACCCAGGGATGTGTAATTCCACAAGTAGTTTGTGTAGAATACCACCGCCTCCTCCAACGTGTCTTCTGGCACGCATGTTACGCTACTGTGGTGGTTGTGGACAATGCAAGTCCATTATATAGCAAATCGCCTGCATCAATCCAACTGTTTTGTGTAACAGGAAAAAGGAAAGCCATTTGACTAGTGCCTTATTTCTACGACGTCTTATGACTCTCTCCATGAGAAAAACATTTGGTTCTGAGCTTTTCTGCATCTCCTCAGTGTAGAAGGAGCCCACAATTTCTTCACTTTCACTGTCCTTCAATATATAAGTTCTAGAATTCGTTCGTTGCACCTTTGAAATTGTAAATATCTCAGTTGACCATTTCGGTAGGTATGATTTCTCAAATACCGTCTTTTGTTTTGAGATACGCACCAAATCACCTACATTAAATTTCTGTTTGCCTGGATCCAGCATCTTAATGCGAAAGTACACGGTATCGATGAGTTCATTATCACGAACATCGATTGGCCTCATTTTTATTGTTCGTTCTGTTATATTGAGCAATTAGTTCTGGGAGGATATCTGTCCATTTGTATGAGCTGCGGAGGTTAAAACGCATCCACATTCGACGTTTTATTGTTACGTTCAGGCGCTCCACGATACTCGCCTTCAGGTGAGTGAATGTCGAATAGCGATGTATTCCATACCGCTGGATCGCTGTCTTGAAATACCTTTTGTAGAACTCCCCACCATGATCGGTTTGGAGATTGTCTGGGTATCGAAAAAAATGGTTCAAATGGCTCTGAGCACTATGTGACTCAACTGCTGTGGTCATAAGTCCCCTAGAACTTAGAACTACTTAAACCTAACTAACCTACGGACAGCACACAACACCCAGCCATCACGAGGCAGAGAAAATCCCTGACCCCGCCGGGAATCGAACCCGGGAACCCGGGCGTGGGATGCGAGAACGCTACCGCACGACCACGAGATGCGGGCTCTGGGTATCGATTCGTTTATGTCTGTAGCAAACGCTCAAAAACGTCAGCGACATTTCGACCGCTTTTTGTTTTGACGAGTAATGACCAGGCAAATTTCGAGTATGTATCAATAACCATTAAAATGTATTTCAAACCATTATTCTCATGTGAATACTGCCGCATATCTTCAAGATCAGCTTGCCACACGTCATCCAACCCTTTAATCATAACATGCCTGCGAGGGTATGCTTTTCGTGCTGGCTTGTGCAGTTCTCGAACTACCGTCTCCATGCTTATTCGATGATACCTCTCTCTCGAAGCTCAGAGATTACTGAAACAACCCCATTCGAATGAGCTGTATTACCTGCAGCAGCTGGTGCCATGAGCAGCCGCAGTCGATCTATTAGTTCGTTGGGGTCGTCATAATATATATACTGAAGGATTCGATTGTTCACTGCTTTATGCTCAATGTCAATACCATCACCGCTGCTGCCACCGTTGTTGTTTTCGCCTTCAAGTATTGGCTTTATAATGGTTTTATATTTCTTGTTGCTCAGGCTTTCCGTGATCTTGTGAACACCAGTCATGTGCAGTGTTTCACGGTACGTGTCCCTATCATTAACTGAATAACAAGATTCATTAAGACGGGTGTTCGTCAAACCGTCTATCACCGATCTGTATTTTGTCTTCAGTTACAGTTATGGGATGAGCACCCAACATGTACGGTCTTCCCCTGCTAACGCTGAACGTTCTATCTATCTGACCTGGAGAGTGACGAATAATGAATTCATCAATTGCAACGCCCTCGTTATCGTGTGTTTTTGTTTTTGCTGAGAGCTGTCGGAGGGATTCAGTAACGGGCTTAAAGGTCTCTCTTAGTGTTTGCTGATTATTCATATGGCCTAACCTCAGCAGCCGTAATTTATCACGAACTGCTTTACGCGCCTAATCACTTTCTGCTTCGTCGACATCTCGGCGTATACTAATTAGACATCTCTGCGGCGTGAGGCTTTATATATCCAGTCATTTTCTTCCTCCTCTTACTATGATCCTGATCACCCTTCTCAACAACAAGGATGTCTACATCTATTTTCCCCTGAATAGCATCGACCTTTTCAGTTAAGTAGGTTACTTTCTTACTGACTTGATTAAATATCCCATTTAACGCATTCACCATTCTCAGAAGAGTCTGGTAATACGTCTCTAGTTCCCTGCGCATACCTGCAACTTTATGCGCCATAGCTTGAATTTTCGCATCCAAGTACAAACGAATGTTCGGTCTATGTACACCCATCCTCTCGGCTTAAGAGGTGGACATAAGCGCGAATTTGTCCATGGTGTAGCGTAGACTGATGTACTAACCTCTTCTACCGTGCTATATAAGCAAAAACTCTTGAAAGTTTCGCATGTAACTACAATCACTCAGTTTTCCTGTTTTATCAATAACGAGAAACCCATACTTTGAATGATTCCAGAAATCTGTACGTATCTTTACAAAACCATTGAACGACATGTTCGTTCCGACATGTGCTTGGTAAATGTGTTTTACATTCAGGTTGTCTTGTTTGAAGGCTAATGAGGTTTGTGTTATCCCTAACAAACTGATTGGGGATTCTGGAATATGTTTGACTTAGATAAAATGCGTCGGCACCACTATGACGACCGAAACAGAAATATTTTCGAATTTGGTCTTGATTCTACACGGCAACATCTGCAAATATGAAGACTGTGTTTGGCTTTGCTTTTTCAGGTGGAGGGATATCACCGCTTCCATTTAATGTAGTGTATGTAATACCATCTACACCTCGCAATATCTCTTGCAATAGCTGATACTTGGGCTGAAACAGTGTTTTTAAGAATACACAAACATGTTCAAATCGGACCCCATCTACATGTGTTAGCAGAGTCTTGAGGACGTTAGTCTTTCCGCAATTGGATGGGCCTACAATAATTCCTCGTATATTATCGGGAAGGAGAATTCCGTTCTTCTTTTTCTTCTTCTTCAGGTCTTCATTTGATTCTTCACAGGACCAGTCACACACAACAAAGTCCTTGTGGCGAGGGTGCTTCACCCAGCCCGCCATGATACTAAATGCGCCATGTACAGACATGTAGTTGGCCTACACATAGAAAATATACTTGAAAGGGTAATAATAGTATGTGTGTAGCCAGTATAGTTCGATCACTTAACCGATTGAGCTACATTAACTACACAGAGAAATCAGCTATATATTTTACTCATGAAGAGTAACATGATCATCATTTCAGTAATTCGTATGGCATTGAAAAAAAATTGTAATAATTTTAGTTATAATGAGAAAGTGGAATGAAATAAAACACAAACATTGTTTGAGATTAGAACTACATTATTTATTTAAAAGTCGTACATTGGATGTAGTACTTCAGGACTATCATTAAAATACGTATGTATCTTCTTCGCACCTGTACAATATTTACCAAATAATGCATTTTGGTGGGCCATAAATTCAGCGCGTATCTCATTCAAACCAATAGGTGACTCACAGTACTCCGGTTTTTAACACACGTATTTCATCTGTTTGTTTTTACGTTTAGCGGTCATGTGAGAACAAAGGTGTTGCTTAAGATCGTCAATACGAATACTATGCGCACGTAGGGAGTTTATAACGTCATTGTACGCAGAGTCTATGCTAGGCAACCATCGATTCAGTCTCTCCAGCGCAAGACGTATGGCAGTGTCTAAATCCTCTAGCTTCATAACTGACGAATGTCTTGGATGAACGCAGTTGTCACCTGATTTCACACGTAAGGCGCACGCATCATGCACCGTTGTAATAGAATGTGTCGCATCAGTAAGGCGAATGTCTGGGGCAGAATGACTTGGATAATATTCGGTGGTCATCTGCTGAATGATGTAGAGCTCTGCACCACATATTTCATCTCAGTCGAACTCGGAAATTGGCACTTTAACACATTTGGACACATTTTCAATCTCCGTTCTAGCATGCAACCCCCAGACATGATGTACCTCTATAGCAATGCTCAAACGTTTGGATCCACTGGAAGTTAAATTCTATGTTGAAGTGAAAAGCGTGGCTGCACTCGCTGTCTTCTTCTTATCTCCAGTATCTGCACTCCGTGGGTGCGCTAATAGCGTTCTGGTGGGATGAGCTATATGTTGTTGCCCATTACTGACCTCCATCTTGTTGTTGTTTAACACCGCCAGCGGGATCATTCAATGTGTCATGTGTAGGTCGTGTATCCTCATCACACAAGTCGATGAATGGGACGGAGAGCAGCAACTCCTTGTCCTACTCCATCAAGTGGGCTATGTGCGTTACAGAATCCCACGATGCCGCTTCTGATTCAGATGCAGTGGGGGCTGTAGCTGTAGGTCTCAATGAGATGGCAGGCGAGACTGATGCAGGTCTGAACGCGTCAGCAGAACTAGACATGTTGGTGTTCGACCCTGTTGAACAAAGAAGGGGAAGGAATAGTATGGGCCAATATGTGAAAACTTTGAAAAATAATAATAGTAATAAAACTAACCAAAGAGAGAATAATGTGATGAGTGATACTTACTTTTCCATTTAATACTGTTCTGCATGACTGTGCTGGAGTTCGATCGCTGTTGGCGCTTCGTGGTTCTTCTTCTCCCACTGACTGTGTGAACAAGACTGAGGCCCCAGAGCTGCTGAGGTTCACCTATATTGGCGGTCAGGTGACTTAGGTTAGTGGAGGTAGGGCAAGTGAGATATCTTCCCACTATTTTCTTTGCTTAGTAGAGATAATAGAGGTGTGGTGCATTATCCTGTTGTAATTTGAAATTCCCGCCATTTTTTTCTGGGATAGGGAGGCGTGGCACTTTCCTGCCAAAATTCAAACTTTCCACAATCTTGAATGATGTCATGGCCACCATCTTGGATGATGTCATGCGATGTTGCCAAGTCTTCATGACGCTATGTTGGATGACGTCATCGCCGCCATCTTGGATACATCTGGCTACAATGCAGAGTGACCTGACACTCTCTTTGTCCCAATACTCATATGTCGTGGTCTGATAATAAAAATATAAATTCAAAACCGACAACTCTGCAAATCACATTTAAGTGCCTGGTAGAGGGTTCATGGAACCACGTTCACAATTGTCTATTCTCCCAATGTCGTAAAGTGCAGAGAAGGGACGAACACCTATATATTTCCATACAAGTTCTGATTTCCCTTATTTTATCATGGTGATCGTTTCTCCCTATATGGGTCGGTCTCAACAAAGTATTTTCACATTCAGAGGAGAAAGTTGGTGATTGGAATGTCGTGGGAAGAAACCGTCACAACGAAAAACGCCTTTCTTTTAATGATGTCCATCCCAAATCCTGTATCATTTCTGTGCCACTCTCTCCCATATTTCGCGATAATACAAAATATGCTGCCTTTCTTTGAACTTTTTCGATGTACTCAGTCAGTCCTATTTGGTAAGAATCCCACACCGCGCAACAGTATTCTAAAAATGGACGACAAGCGTAGTGTAGGCAGTCCCATTAGCAGGTCTGTTACATCTTCTAAGTGTCCTGCGAACAAAATGCAATCTTTGGTTAGCCTTCCCACAACATTTTCTATGTGTTTCTTCCAATTTAAGTTGTTCGTAATTGTAATACTTACGTACATAGTTGAATTTACAGCTTTTAGATTAGACTGATTTATCGTGTAACCGAAGTGTAACGAATTCATTTTAGCACTCATGTGGATGACCACACACTTTTCGTTATTTAGGGTCAACTGCTAATTTCCGCACAATTCAGATATCTTTTCTAAATCGTTTTTCAATTTGTTTTGATCTTCTGATGACTTTTTCAGTCGATAAACGATAGCGTCATCTGCAAACAACTTAATACGGCTGTTCAGACTGTCTCCCAAATCGTTTATACATATAAGGAACAGCAAAGGGCCTATAACACTACATTGGGGAACACCAGAAATCACTTCTGTTTTACTCGATGACTTTCCGTCAATTACTACGAACAATGACCTCTCTGACAGGAAATCACAAATCCAGTCACATAACTGAGACGATATTCCGTAAGCATGCAATTCACGCAATTTCACTACGAGCCGCTTGTGTGGTATAGTGTCAAAAGCGTTCCGGAAATCAAGAAATACGGAACCGATCTGAAATCCCTTGTCAATAGCACTCAACACTTCATGTGAATAAAGAGCTAGTTGCGTTCACAGGAACGATGTTTTCTAAACCCTTGTTGAGTGTGTGTCAATAGACAGTTTTCTTCGAGGTAATTCATAATGTTTGAACACAATATATGTTCCAAAATCCTGCTGCATATCGACGTTAACGATATGGGCCTATAATTTAGTGGATTACTCCTACTACCTTTCTTGAATACTTGTATGTCCTGTGCAACTTTCCAGTCTTTGGGTGTGGATCTTTCGTCGAGCGAACGGTTGTATATGATTGTTAAGTATGGAGCTAATGCATCAGCATACTCCGAAAGGAACCTAATTGGTGTACAGTCTGGATCAGAAGACCTGCTTTCATTAAATGATTTGAGTTGCTTCACTACTCCAAGGATATTTACTTCTATGTTACTCTTGTTGGCAGTTGTTCTCGATTCGAATTCTGGAATATTTACTTCGTCTTCTTTTGTGAAGATATTTCGGTAGTCTGTGTTTAGTAACTCTGCTTTGGCAGCACTGCCTTCGATAGTATCTCAATTGTTTCTTGCCGCTAACATACTTCACATACGACCAGGATCTCTTTGCATTTTCTGCGAGGTTTCGAGACAAAGTTTGTTATAAGCACCTCCCATTGAAGTCCGCCCAAAATTCGAGCTTCTGTAAAAAAACTGTCAATCTTGAGGATTTTGCGCCTGTTTAAAATTGGCATGTGTGTTTCGTTGTTTCTGCAACAGTGTTCTAACCCGTTTTGTGTACCAAGGAGGATCAGCTCCGTCGTTTGTTAATTTATTTGGTATAAATCTCTCAATTGCTGCCGATACTATTTCTTTGAATTCAAGCCACATCTGGTCTACACTTATATTATAAATTTGGAATGAGTGGAAGGCGTCAAGTGAATTTTTATCTGCTTTTTTGAACAGGTATATTTCTCGCTTAATTTTGGAGGATTTGGGGATTACAATATTCAGTCTCGCTACGACAACCCTGTGTTCACTAATCACTGTATCGGTTTTGATGCTCGTTATTAACTCAGGATTATTTGTTGCTCAAAGGTCAAGTGTGTTTTCACAACCGTTTACTATTCGCGTGGGCTCATGAACTAACTGCTCTAAATAATTTTCAGAGAATGCTTTTAGCACAATTTCGGATGATATTTTATGTTTACCTCCGGAAATAAACAGGTATTTTCGCTAACATATCGGGGGTGAATTAAAGTCACCACCAAATATTATCGTATGAGTCGGGTACGTGTTTGAAATCACACTCAAGTTTTCTTTGAACCTTTAGGCAACTGTATCATCTGAACTGGGAGGTCGGTAAAAGGATCTTATTATTATTATTCCTGTTGCCAACAATGACCTCTGTCCATACTAACTCACAGGAAGTATCTACTTCACTTTCGCGACAAGTTAAACTATTTCTAGCAGCAACAAACACGCCACCGCCAACCGTGTTTAGCCTATCCTTTCGGAAGACAGGTTCTTCGCAAAAATTTCGGCTGAACTTATATCCGGCCTTAGCCAGGTTTCAGTGCCTATAACGATTTGAACATCAATGCTTTCTATTAGCTCTTGAAGCTCTGGTACTTCCCCAACACAGCTACGACAATTTACAACTGTTATACCAGTGGTTCCTGTATCTAAATCCTTTCTGTGTTCGGCCTGCACACTTTGTGACTGAAGCCCTTCTTGTGTTTTACCGAGACCCTCTAACCTAAAAAACCACCCAGTCCACGCCCCACAGCGCCTGCTACCCGTGTAGCCGCCTCTTGCGTATAATGGACACCTGACCTACTCAGCGGAACCCAACCACCCTTTTGCGCAAGTCGAGAAATCTGCAGCCTACAAGGTCGCAGAACCGTATGATCCTCTGATTCAGGCACTCCACTCGGTTCTGTACCAGAGGTCCGCAATCTGTCCTGTCGACTATGCTGCAAATGGTCAGCTCTGCTTTCATCTTGCAAGCAAGACTGCCAGCCGTTACCACTTCTGTTAGTCGCTCGAAAGCGGAGAGAATCTCTTCTGATCTAAAGTGACACACATCACTGGTACCGACGTGAGCAACCACATGCATTTCGCTGCACCCTGTGCACTTCATGGCATCTGGGAGGACCCTTTCTACACCTGGAATTACTCCATCCGGTATGCACACGGAGTGAACGTTGGTTTTCTTACCCTTCTTGTCAGCCAAGTCGCTAAGGGCCCCCATAACGTTCCTGACGTTGGAGTTCCCAACTACCAGTAATCCCACCCTCTGTGATTGCCCGGATCTTGCAGGCTGAGTGTTTTCCTCTGAAACAGGACAGGCGACAGCATCTGACTCAGCGACAGTGTCAGCCACAGACAGCACCTGGAACTTGTTGGTCAGACAAATCGGGGAGGCCTTACGTACGGCCGCCTGGGAAGCCTTTCGCCGCCTGCTTCGCCGTGGGGCGACCTAGCTCTCGACTACAGGTGAGGGGTCAACCTCAGTGCGAGCAGTAACTGGGTTGGCCACAGGGAAGACCGATCGGAGGAGTCTTACGTGCTGGACGTCCGTTGGATCCCCACGGCCAGCCCACAACACTGGTGCCCATACACTGCAGCCTCAAGCTGTGTAACCGAAGCCATCACAGCCTGAAGCTGAGAGCGAAATGTCACCAACTCGGAAACATCCGCACACAACAATCGCAGTCCCTCCTGTCCGTACTAAAGACAGTAGAAAATTAAACTATGCAGATAAACGGACTATCGGCACGTGCTGCGCAACTATACTGTAGACCCTGACGAAAACGCATCAACTGTGTCTAATAGTACGCAAATATTCAAAAACCTAATTACCGAAGCACTCAGGTGAAACTAAATAATTCGCCCCTGATTAGGAACTTGTAATATGCCACAAAATCGGTTTACTTTCTGACGGAAACGAGAACGCGGGAACTGTGGCTATTAGATATTGAATTTACACGCAGAAACCCAAGAAACTAAACTATTAAAGTACACAGATGATATAATAAAATTCGCTCCTGGTTAGGAACTTGTAAATGTCACAAAAGCGGTTACTTCCCTGTTGCTACGTCTGTCCCAGTCGGCTACTACTGCCTGAAGCAAATTACGACTTATTGTTGCTGTATGCTATCAACATTCTATAACTTGATTGTTCTTTTAACATTCATGGCAATGCCTTATTTAAATCAAGTATGCATAGAGCTATGTACAGAGCTAAGTAAATACTTGTCTCCTTGATTTTAAATTATATTTAACCTCAGTTCTACCACGATTCACAGTTTTTCCTGAAGAGCTGTCATTGCCCACTGCCGGTCCGCAGAAATGAGAAATGTACACCAGTGATTTGACAGTACACTGGCGTGCAAAACTTTAGGACGAAAGTAACTTCACATGATGTGTCACTGCCAAGAGAGGAGTTTGATAAAGTTTGGGCCATACATTGAAAGTATATTACAGAAGGGAACTGCAAGAAATACGCAGTTACACTAACAGAAATGACACCTTTATTCAAAGACAATAATTACGCTTAAATACCGCGATTCATTACGGTCCTCTACCTGCACAGTTCGGTGTGCTCGCGCATTGTCAGTCATAAAAATGAAGTCAGGACCGAATGTTCCCCTGACTGAACGAACACGGGGAGTAACGTTTCACAATGATGTTGACCGATGAACGTACCGTGTTGAAAGATTTGGAGGTCCATCCGCCCACGCAACATTAAGCTTCCCCACATCATAACACATGGACCACCGAAACCATCATGTTCGCCAATGTTCCGGGTGCATTACACGTTCCCACATCTCGGCATATGAGGATACCTCCAGAATCACTACTTAGATTGAATCTGCACTCATCTGAGAAGAGCACGCGAGCCCATTGCTCCTTGGTCCGTTCCCTACGTCCTCGTCAATACCGCAAAGGGTACTCAAAAAACGGCTCTAAGCACTATGGGACTTAACAGCTGAGGTCATCAGTTCCTTGCGCCCCCTATTTTCATGCCCCCCTCCCCCCTCCCCCCTTGCCGGTTGCACAATGTAGCGGCCACCTGCTGCTGTAGTTGACCGTGGTCGACCATCTCACCTCCTTCGGGCAGCAGTGTCTTTGGGAGGCTCTCCATACACGTGAAACAACACTGTGAGTAATACCAAACTCCTGAGAGACACTCCTTACACTTCGCTACTCTTCCAGTTTCCCAATCATTCTTCTCCGTTCGACATTATCCAGACGTTGGCTCCAGGCCAAGCTGCCGTGAACAAACAACACTGCAGTGGACTCTAACTGCCGCTGATTGACATACACTGTCTTTTCTTGTTCCTTCAGTTGCCTCGTGTTGTGGGGCCAGCCCTGTTGGGCCCCATTGTCAAGCAGACCTCGCGCCATGTGAGTGACGTCCAACTGGCAGTGCGCTGCTGGGGGACCTCTAGCACCATGCTTCCGCAATTTTATCCATTTCCACCGAGTAGTTAATAGGGGTATGTTATATCACAAGGACTGTTTAAAATGTAAAGTCAGACAGGACGCGAAATCGAAACCGTAGTGAAAATCCGATGAAGTTTTGTACAGATACGTTGGGCAGTGTTTCTAGTATTCCTGTCGATCACGTCACGTCACTCGTTTCAGTTCCGAGTGCACAATGGGCACGTAAAGATGTCTAGAACAATATTGTCTCCTCTCAAGTGTGAGGGCATCATCAGAGATTTCACCTGATGTCATATAGCCTACATAACGCAACAATCACGCGTTTCCTTCTTCATGACAATTCTCGGCCGTACTCTGCAGGGGCAATGAAGCGTTTTTCACGAGAAGTTTTTGACCATCTACAATATAGTCCGTAAATGGCGCCTCCTGAGTTTCATCTCCGCTCACACGAACCGATGGCTGTGGAGACAACATTCAGGCACACACAACGAGCTGTAGACTAACGTAGAGTATTGGCGGAAAGCAGAGCTGGCTACCTTCTATGACATGGGTATCGGAAAGTTGGTACAACGCTACGACAAATGTCTAACAAGGGGAGGCCAGGACGTTTGGAACGCGGATTTACTGCAAACTTCGTACACTCGTAGTACTCCATGAGAACAACAAAATGTGTAAGCAGTAGTGCCTACTTCTCATTCGTCA
This sequence comes from Schistocerca piceifrons, assembly GCF_021461385.2. Taxonomy (NCBI): domain Eukaryota; kingdom Metazoa; phylum Arthropoda; class Insecta; order Orthoptera; family Acrididae; genus Schistocerca; species Schistocerca piceifrons. The sequence goes on from NC_060143.1 coordinate 512,054,160, forward strand.
TTGAGAAAATTGCAAGATAATTTCGGTCGTCCAATATACACCTGCGCGTGGCCATTTTTACCATGAAGCGGTGGCAGCCGAGTGGCGCCGGTACGGTAACGCTGGCATGGTAGCTCAGCGTGTTCGGTCAGAGAGCCGATTGGCCTCTGTAATAATAATAATAATAATAATAATAAACGGATGTCATTGTGACGTCCGCAGCGACCAAACGCAATGATCAACAACGAAAAAAAAAGTGTTCAGTCAGAGGGTTAGCTACCCTCTGTAACAAAAAAAATGAGTGAATGGATCAACGAAGAACCTAAATGGGTGTCATCAGACGTCCGCCCAGAACAAACTCAGCGAACAACATAGAACAAAATTCGATAAAAAAAAGTAGTTAGCGTTCAAGCCCCGTAATCGCTGGATCGATGGATCGAGTCCCGTTCGTCAGTCTTTTTTTATTTTCAACACAGTCATTTTCATTACTATTTATATTACAGTTGATATAATGGGAAAAATACGCGTAATCGGGTGAACTTTTATTAAAATTACAGTGTTATTTGGCTGTCTACAAATTTTTATTATCAAAAATAATATAATATTCGTAACTATCGACTAGTAAACGACCAAACGCATGAAGTGATACTGAAAATGTATGCTTGTCCGTGATTTGAGAAATCCCTTATACCTGGAAGGAGCCTGAAATTGCTTGTTACCTGCAGATTTCGAAAGATGCACATTTAATTGTCGCTTTCGACATTACAAGTTGCAGGATGGTACCTATATTTCGTCAAAACATGGAAAACATAAAGTTATGAATATTATATTATTTGTGATAATAAAAATTTGTAGACTGCCAAATAACATTGTAAATTTAATAAAAGTTCATCCGATTACACATATTTTTCCCATTATATCAATTGTAATATAAGTAGTAAAGAAAATTACTCTGTTGAAAATAATTAAAAAACTGAGGGTCGGGACTCGATCCAGCGATACAGCGATTACGGTGCTTGAACGCTAACAACACGGCTGCCACAGCTTCATGGCAAAAATGGCCAAGATCAGGTATATATTGAACGACCGAAATTATCTTGCGATTTTCTCAATAGCGCATGAGAAGTACGCGCTACCGCTTACACATTTTGTTGTCCTCATGGAGTACTACGATTGTACGAAGTTTGCAGTAAATCTGCGTTCCAAGCGTCGTGGCCTCCCCTTGTAAGTCGGGGCGGCGACTGTGTGGAGAAGTATCTGGAAGGAGCAGTTAACAGTTGCAGATAAAACATTTTTGAATTTCACATTTCACGACCGTTCGAACCTTACGAGAGGTACAAAAAAAAACAAAAAAAAAAAACAAAAACATATACAGACTAACATTGCCGTGGGTGGAGCTTGTTTAGTACGCATTTCTGCCGCTAGGCGTGTGTAGCTCATCTCATTGCCAGTTCATCGCCGCCTGTTGTCGATCTGTCTTGTTCTGTTCATCTGGAGTGTTTTTACTAGCGCTGTTTTTTATGAAAGCATATTCAAGTGAACGACGTGCAACTGTGAAAGTTTGTTTTGTACTCTGTAAAAATGCTGCTGAAATTGTTTTAATGTTGAAAGCAGCTTACCAAGATGACGCTATGGGAAAAACTCAAGTGTGCGAGTGGTTTGCTCGATTTAAAAATGGCGACATGCCGACTGATGACGAACCTCGTTCTGGTCGTCCATAAACTGCCCGAATATTGAAAACATTCGGGAGTTTGTGCTCACTGACCATCGACAGACAATTGATCAATTGTCAGAGATTAGTGGGTTACTTTGGAGTTCGGAACAGCGAATTTTAACGGAAGATTTGTGCAGAGAGGAGACTGGTTTTTTCATCATAACAACGCACCTGCACACAGTGCCCTCTCCGTTAGACAGTTTTTGGCTAAAAATGGCGTAGTTCCGCTGTTCCACGCACCTTACCCGCCTGACCCGACTCCTTGCGACTTTTTATTATTTCCACACATTAAATGGGGTATGAAAGGACACCTATTTGACAACGTTGAAGAAGCCAAGAAGAAATTTCTAATGACGACTGCAAAAAAGGTTTCGAATAGTGGAAGCACCGGGTGGACAAGTGTAATAGTTGTAATGGAGAGTATTTTGAAGGGGATAAGGTTGTTTTCTAATTAATTTGAAAATATACAGAATTTAAAAATTAATTTTGGCTTGTTTGGCTACCCCCTCGTATTTTGCCAATAGTCATCGTACTTTATCTACACAGAAAAGCGAAAGAAACTGGTACACCTGCTTCATATCTTTTAGGGCATCTGCGAGCAGGCAGAAGTACCGCAACACAACCTGGAATGGACTCGACTAGTTTCTGAAGTAGTGCTAGAGGGACGTGACACTATGAATCCTGCAGGGCTGTCCATAAATCCGTAAGACTACGAAGGGGTGGAGATCTTTTGAACAGCATGATGTAAGGCATCCCATATATGCTCAATAATGTTCATGTCTTTGGAGTTCAGTGGCCAGTGGAAGTGTATAAACTCAGAAGAGTGCTACTGGAGCCACTCTGTAGCAATCCTGGACGTGTGGGGCGTCGCATTGTCCTGCTGGAATTGCCAAGTTCGTCGGAATGCACAATGGACATGAATGGATGCAGGTGATCAGGCAGGATGCTAACTTACGAGTCACCCGTCAGAGTCGTATGTAGACACTCCAACTGCACATGCCCCACACCATTACGGAGCCTCCAACAGCCTGAGCAGTCCCCTGCTGGCATGCAGGGTCTATGGATTCTTGAGGTTGTCTCCATACCCATACACGTCAATCCGCTCGATACAATTTGAAACGAGGCTCGTCCGACCAGGCAACATGTCTCCAGTCATCAACAGTCCAATGTCGGTGTTGACGGGCGCAGGCGAGGCGTAAAGCTTCGTGTCATGCAGTTATCAAGGGTACACGAGTGCGCCTTCTGCTCCGAAAGCCCATATCGATGAAGTTTCGTTGAATGGTTCTCACGCTGACACTTGTTGATGGCCCAGCATTGATATCTGCAGCAATTTGTTTAAGGCTTGTACTTGTGTCATTTTGAACGAATCTCTTCAGTCATAGTTGATCCCATTATTGCAGGAACTTTTCCCGGCAGCGGAAATGTCGGAGATTTGATGTTTTACCGGATTCCTGATATTCACGGTACACTCGTGAAAAGGTCGTAAGGGAAGATCCCCACTTCATTGCTTCCTCCGAGATGCTGTGGCCCATTGCTCGTGCGCCAACACTACGCTCAGCTCACTTAAATCTCGATAACCGGCCATTGTAGCAGCAGTAACCGATCTAACAATTGCGCAAGACACTTGTTGTCTTATACAGGGTGATCCGTTGATCGTGACCGGGCCAAATATCTTACGAAATAAACGCCAAACGAAAAAACTACAAAGAGCGAAACTTGCCTAGCTTGAAGGGGGAAACCAGATGGCCCTGTGGTTGGCCCCTAGATGGCGCTGCCGTAGGTCAAACGGATATCAACAGCGTTTTTTAAAAATAGGAACCCCCATTTTTATAACATACTTGTGTAGTACGTAAAGAAATATGAATGTTTTAGTTGGACAACTTTTTTCGCTTTGTAATACGTGGCCCTGTAATAGTCACAAACATATGGCTCACAATTTTAGACGAACAGTTGGTAACAGGTAGATTTTTTAAATTAAAATACAGAACGTAAGTAAGTTTGAACATTTTATTTCGGTTGTTCCAATGTGATACATGTACCTTCGTGAACTTATCATTTTTGAGAACGCATCCTGTTACAGCGTGATTACCTGTAAATACCACATCACTGCAATAAATGGTCAAAATGATGTCCGTGAATCTCAATGCATTTGGCAATACGTGTAACGACATTCCCCTCAACAGCGAGTAGTTCGCCTTCCGTAATGTTTGCACATGCATTGACAAAGCGCTGAAGTATGTTGTCAGGCATTGTCGATGGATCACGATAGCAAAAATCCTTCAACTTTCCCCACAGAAAGAAATCCGGGGAAGTCAGATCCGGTGAACGTACGGAGCATAGTATGGTGCTTCGACGACCAATCCACCTGTCACGAAATATGCTATTCAATACCGCTTCAACCGCACGCGAGCTATGTGCCGGACATCCATCATGTTGGAAGTACATCGCCATTCTGTCATGCAGTGAAACATCTTGTAGTAACATCGGTAGAACATTACGTAGGAAATCAGCATGTTATTGTTGTTGTTGTGGTCTTCAGTCTTGAGACTGGTTTGATGCAGCTCTCCCTGCTACTCTATCCTGTGAAAGCTTCTTCATCTCCCAGTACCTACTGCAGCCTACATCCTTCTGAATCTGCTTAGTGTATTCATCTCTTGGTCTCCCTCTACGATTTTTACCCTCCATGCTGCCCTCCAATACTAAATTGGAGATCCCTTGATGCCTCAGAACATGTCCTACCAACCGATCCCTTCTTCTAGTCAAGTTGTGCCACAAACTTCTCTTCTCCCCAATCCTATTCAACGACTCCCCATTAGTTGTGTGATCTACCCATCTAATCTTCAGCATTCTTCTGTAGCACCACATTTCGAAAGCTTCTATTCTCTTCTTGTCTAAGCTATTCTTCGTCCATGTTTCACTACCATACATGGCTACACTCCATACAAATACTTTCAGAAGCGACTTCCTGACACCTAAATCTATACTCAATGTTAACAAATTTCTCTTCTTCAGAAACGCTTTCCTTCCCATTGCCAGTCTACATTTTATATCCTCTCTACTTCGACCATCATCAGTTATTTTGCTCCCCATATAGCAAAACTCCTTTACTACTTGAAGTGTCTCATTTCCTAATCTAATTAGGCCGGCCGAAGTGGCCGTGCGGTTAAAGGCGCTGCAGTCTGGAACCGCAAGACCGCTACGGTCGCAGTTTCGAATCCTGCCTTGGGCATGGATGTTTGTGATGTCCTTAGGTTAGTTAGGTTTAACTAGTTCTAAGTTCTAGGGGACTAATGACCTCAGCAGTTGAGTCCCATAGTGCTCAGAGCCATTTCCTAATCTAATTCCCTCAGCATCACCCGACTTAATTCGACTACATTCCATTATCCTCGTTTTGCTTTTGTTGATGTTCATCTTATATCCTCCTTTCAAGACACTATACATTCCGTTCAACTCCTCTTCCAACTCCTTTGCTGTCTCTAACAAAATTACAATGTCATCGGCGAACCTCAAAGTTTTTATTTCTTCCCCGTGGATTTTAATACCTACTCCGAATTTTTCTTTTGTTTCCTTCACTGCTTGCTCATTATACAGATCGAATAACATCGGGGAGAGGCTACAATCCTGTCTCACTCCCTTCCCAACCACTGCTTCCCTTTCATGCCCCTCAACTCTTATAACTGCCATTTGGTTTCTATACAAATTGTAAATAGCCTTTCGCTTCCTGTATTTTACCCCTGCCACCTTTAGAATTTGAAAGAGAGTATTCCAGTCAACATTGTCAAAAGCCTTCTCCAAGTCTACAAATGCTAGAAATGTGGGTTTGCCTTTCCTTAATCTATTTTCTAAGATAAGTCGCAGGGTCAGTATTGCCTCACGTGTTCCAATATTTCCACGGAATCCAAACTGATCTTCCCCTAGGTCGGCTTCTATCGGTTTTTCCATTCGTCTGTAAAGAATTCGCGTTAGAGTTTTTCAGCCGTGACTTATTAAACTGATTGTTCGGTAATTTTCACATCCATCAGCACCTGATTTCTTTGGGATTGGAATTATTATATTCTTCTTGAAGTCTGAGGGTATTTCGCCTGTCTCATACATCTTGCTCACCAGATGGACTGGCTCTCCCAAGGCCGTCAGTAGTTGTAATGGAATGTTGACTACTCCCGGGGCCTTGTTTCGACTCAGGTCTTTCAGTGCTCTGTCAAACTCTTCACGAAGTATCGTATCTCCCATTTCATCTTCATCTACATTCTCTTCCATTTCCATAATATTGTCCTCAAGTACATCGCCCTTGTATAGACCCTCTATATACTCCTTCCACCTTTCTGCTTTCCCTTCTTTGCTTAGAACTGGATTTCCATCTGAGCTCTTAATATTCATACAAGTGGTTCTCTTTTCTCCAAAGGTCTCTTTAATTTTCCTGTAGGCAGTATCTATCTTACCCCTAGTGAGATAAGCCTCTACATCCTTACATTTGTCCTCTAGCCATCCCTGCTTAGCCATTTTGCACTTCCTGTCGATCTCATTTTTGAGACGTTTGTATTCCTTTTTGCCTGCTTTATTTATTGCATTTTTGTATTTTCTCCTTTCATCAATTAAGTTCAATATTTCTTCTGTTACCCAAGGATTTCTACTAGCCCTCGTTTTTTTACCTACTTGATCCTCTGCTGCCTTCACTACTTCATCCCTCAAAGCTACCCATTCTTCTTCCACTGTATTTCTTTCCCCCATTCCTGCCATTTGCTCCCTTATGCTCTCCCTGAAACTCTGTACAACCTCTGGTTTAGCCAATTTATCCAGGTCCCATCTCGTTAAATTCCTACCTTTTTGCAGTTTCTTCAGTTTTAATCTACAGTTCATAACCAATAGATTGTGGTCAGAGTCCACATCTGCCCCTGGAAATGTCTTACAATTTAAAACCTGGTTCTAAATCTCTTACCATTATATAATTTATCTGATACCTTCTAGTATCTCCAGGATTCTTCCATGTATACAACCTTCTTTTATGATTCTTGAACCAAGTGTTAGCTATGATTAAGTTATGCTCTGTGCAAAATTCTGCCAGGCGGCTTCCTCTTTCATTTTTAAGCCCCAATCCATATTCACCTACTACGTTTCCTTCTCTCCCTTTTCCTACTACCGAATTCCAGTCACCCATGGCTATTAAATTTTCGTCTCCCTTCCCTATCTGAATAATTTCTTTTATTTCGCCATACATTTCTTCAATTTCTTCGTCAACTGCAGGCATATAAACTTGTACTACTGTAGTAGGCATGGGCTTCGTGTCTATCTTGGCCACAATAATGCGTTCACTAAGCTGTTTGTAGTAGCTTACCCGCACTCCTATTTTTTTTATTCATTATTAATCCTACTCCTACATTACTCCCATTTGATTTTGTATTTATAACCCTGTATTAACCTGACCAAAAGTCTTGTTCCTCCTGTCACCGAACTTCACTAATTCCCACTATATCTAACATTAACCTGTCCATTTCCCTTTTTAAATTTTCCAGCCTACCTGCCCGATTAAGGGATCTGACATTCCACGCTCCGATCCGTATAACGCCAGTTTTCTTTCTCCTGATAATGACGTCCTCCTGAGTAGTCCCCGCCCGGAGATCCGAATGGGGGACTATTTTACCTCCGGAATATTTTACCCAAGAGGACGCCATTATCATTAACCATACAGTAAAGCTGCATGCCCTCGGGAAATGTTACGGCTGTAGTTTCCCCTTGCTTTCAACCGTTCGCAGTACCAGCACAGCAAGGCTGTTTTGGTTAGTGTTACAAGGCCAGATCAGTCAATCATCCAGACTGTTGCCCCTGCAACTACTGAAAAGGCTGCTGCCCCTCTTCAGGAACCACGCGTTTGTCTGGCCTCTCAACAGATACCCCTCCGTTGTGGTTGCACCTACGGTACGACTATCTGTATCGCTGAGGTACGCAAGCTTCCCCACCAACGGCAAGGTCCATGGTTCCTGTGAATCTCAATGCATTTGGCAATACGTGTAACGACATTCCTCTCAACAGCGAGTAGTTCGCCTTCCGTAATGTTCGCACATGCATGGACAAAGCGCTGAAGCATGTTGTCAGGCATTGTCGATGGATCACGATAGCAAATATCCTTCAACTTTCCCCACAGAAAGAAATCCGGGGTCGTCGGATCCGGTGAACGTACGGAGCATGGTATGGTGCTTCGACGACCAATCCACCTGTCACGAAATATGCTATTCAATACCGCTTCAACCGCACGCGAGCTATGTGCCGGACATCCATCATGTTGGAAGTACATCGCCAATGTGTCATGCAGTGAAACATCTTGTAGTAACATCGGTAGAACATTACGTGGGAAATCAGCATATATTGCACCATTTAGATTGCCATCGATAAAATGGGGACCAATTATCCCTCCTCTCATAATGCCGCACCATACATTAACCCGCCAAGGTATCTAACGTTCCACTTGTCGCAGCCACAGTGGATTTTCCGTTGCACAATAGCGCGTATTATGCCGGTTTACGTTATCGCTGTTGGTGAATGTCGCTTCGTCGCTAAATAGAACGCGTGTAAGAAATCTGTGTTCGTCCCGTAATTTCTCTTGTGCCCAGTGGCATAACTGTACACGACGTTCAAAGTCGTCGCCATGCAGTTCCTGGTGTATAGAAATATGGTACGGGTGCAATCGATGTTGATGTAGCATTCTCAACACCGACGTTTTTGAGATTCCCGATTCTTGCGCAGTTTGTCTGCTACTGATGTGCGGATTAGCCGCGACAGCAGCTAAAACACCTTCTTGGGCATCATCATTTGTTGCAGGTCGTGGTTGACGTTTCACATGTGGCTGAACACATCCTGTTTCCTTAAATAACGTAACTATCCGGCTAACGGTCCAGACACTTGGATGATGTCGTCCAGGATACCGAGCAGCATACATAGCACACGCCCGTTGGGCATTTTGATCACAATAGCCATACATCAACTCCATATCGACCTTTTTCGCAATTGGTAAACGGTCCATTTTAACACGGGTAATGTATCACAAACTTCGACCATAAATATAATAGACTGGCCCTGACGTCATTTTCTTGGCTCCGACATCTCCGGGCTGAAGTCACGTGAATGTTGGCAAAACATGGTTGTTTCGTGTTGCGCTTATGGCTGTACTCAGCGTTTTTCTGGGGGAAATGGCATTACATTTCACGTGTAAGTGTTTCTATGATAGTGCAGATGCGTTTACTGAAATCTGCTGAAGTGACTTTTATATGTTTATTGCACTAGAAATAGAGTATCACGTAAATGAAAGTGTTGAAAGTATCAGTGATAATTCGGTTACAGAAGTAAGTATAACTATTTCTCGTTCCTACTCATAGTTTCCTTAAGGATGACAACCGAAGGCAGCTTTGGATACAGGCCCTGGAACGGTACAACGTTAAGCCATCTGCACATACGCGCCTTTGCTCGAAGCACTTCGAGGAGAAGTGTTTTGATAGGTTAGTTACTATTTACAATGTATATTTATAATTTATATTTACAGTGTCTGTCAATTTTAATCCTGATGTTTTTATAGGGATAAGACTGGAGGGAATTGGCTAAGTAGTGATGCTATCCCGACGGCTCAAAAATGGCTCTGAGCACTATGGGACTCAACTGCTGAGGTCATTAGTCCCCTAGAACTTAGAACTAGTTAAACCTAACTAACCTAAGGACATCACAAATATCCATGCCCGAGGCAGGATTCGAACCTGCGACCGTAGTGGTCTTGCAGTTCCAGACTGCAGCGCCTTTAACCGCACGGCCACTTCGGCCGGCGCTATCCCGACGCTTTTTGATTTTCCGGAGCATATGAGATCGAAGAGGCCTAAGCTCCGTAAATCAAACACTAGAAGGCGTTCGTTAGACGATGTCTCGTCTTCTGAAATCTGTGCTTCCAATGCCTGTAAGTCTGAATGTTGTTAGAATGTGTGTGATAACTGCGAGTTAGTAAAATGTTGTATTACAATAGAACTGTAGCACGTAACTTTTTTTTTAAACTGATAGTTTAAACTTTACTGAACCTTTGAAGTGCACCTATAATTGATACTGTAAAATGGACCTGCTCCTAAAGTCGACAATTTTGGCACCTATAGTTGACATAATTCCCATATCCCATTTTCTTTTGTAAGTGACTAGAGCTCAAAACGCGGCGAATCCAATGTTTAAAGTTTTGACACGAGCCCACTCTTACTGTTTAAAAGTATTTTAATGACATTTTACTTTAATTAATAGTTTATAGTAATTTTGTCCCGCTGCCCACCAGAGTGGCGTTCGATGTATTTGTTAGATTTTACAAATGGTACTGTGAACAAATCCAGGTCAAATGTAGTTCTGGCATAACTTTTCGCAAATACAAAAGTAATTTTTGTTGGAAGCGTTTGGCAGTCAATTGAGAAATGTGGGGAAAATGCGATATAAATATAGGATGGCAGACCGCTGATATGAAATCCCGCCACGTTTTGCCAACAGTCACGTGGTTTATGTTGGAGCCACACCAGCCCTATAGCTTCTGCACAGCAAGGCCCGTCTACTAGTATCTATGGTCGAAGATCACGAAGCAAATACCGTCTGCACTGGCGGAATGTTACGTGATGCCACGTACAGCGCCATCTATCACAAAGCGAAAAAAGTCGTCCAACTAAAACATTCATATTTTTTTACGTACTACACGAATATGTAAGAAAAAATGAGGGTTCCTATTAAAAAAACGCAGTTGATATCCGTTTGACCTATGGCAGCGCCAACTAGCGGGCCAACCATAGCGCCCTCTGGTTTCCTCCTTCAAGGTAGACGAGTTTCGTTCTTTAGTTTTTTCGTTTGATGCTTATTTCATGAGATATTTGGCCCGGTCATTATCAATGGACCATCCTGTATAGGCGTTGCCGACCGCAGCGTCGTATTCTGCTTGTTTACATATCTTTGTATTTGAAAACGCATGCTTACACCAGTTTCTTTGGCGCTTCAGTGTAGCTCGCCCTGAAGTTTTGCAGAGCAGCGCACTTCGTCCGAAGTGCCTGCGCGGCAGGCTGGCAGCGCAGCGCCGGCAGAAGCGAGAGGCGGAGAGCGCCCGTGTGATTTCTCCCCGGAGCGGCCGGGAAGGGCAACGGCTGCGTTGCGGAGCGGCGGTTTGCGGCGATCGCGACGGCTCGGCTCGGCGCGGCGTGCCGGCCGGCAGAACAGAGCCGGGACGTGCCGCGGCCATAAAAGCAGTTGTTAAAACGTGGAGAGCTCCGGAGTCAAAGTTCAACCGCCCGCTTCTATCGAAGCCATTACAATCATAGGCCACGGAAGAGAAATTGCCCTACTAAGGAATTTACTTAACGTCTTAACAGAGAGTACACACACAGACAACAAAGGCGGAGATTATCCCCGGCGAGCCTTGTTATCAAGTTCACGGTCCCGTCTCTGATAATTGTGCGTCCGGAACGGGAAAATTAAGGCCGTGGTTTACCCTTCCAAAACGCAGCAGGACGGGCTGCTCGCCGGCTCGTACGTACGTACGTAAGTGCGCTGTTCCGACGAAATCGCCGCCGCGGCCGATTTCGTGGCGACGTGTTCTGCAGTTATCGGGGAAAAGAGCTTGCGTTATTTTCAGGGACATTACAGTTACACGGCCACGAATTTTCGACATTATTCCGAAGGTGAACATTGTTATTTGCTCTGAGACCTAAGAACATGTGCTGCAGTTCATAAAAAAATTACAAAAAATTTCAAAACAATTACAATCATAGCCTCTAATCCCACATTTTGGTTCTCTTCCGCAACACAGATCTCAATCTGTATTACCACCTACACAATGCGCGCGATTCCGATGTACGTAGCAACGCTATACTTTGTTGCTCTAGTATTATCCAATTTTCCTGCATCTATTGGCGGGGGACAGTGGGTGCGCATATTATTAAAAGCGGGCCTATGGTATGCCCCAGCTTTATATATGTATTCTTCGTACATCTATAGTTGATAATAGTTGATATGGAGGCCATTGGGACGTCAGCTGGTATAAATTTATACTACAAATGAAGAAATTCCTCCAGCTGTATTTATGGTGTCGATTTTATATTGGCAACTAGATTCAACGTTGTAACAACGTCATCTTCAGGCCCATACAATTGTTGACGTCAACTGCATGCGGCTGATACTGGAAGTCAGTGGTGAGATATGGACGTGCTCCGTGTGGAAGTTAGTTATTCCCTACCTGTAAATTAAGTCTGTAAATTAAAAATCTCAAATAGGAAAAAAGTCAGAATGATAGAGAGAATGCTGCTAGATGTTAACAAAAATACGACGTTAATACCCCTCGGAGTGGCAAAACACGGAACAAAAAAGGCGTATTCAACTTTGATACCATCTATAACATTGTTTGCTTGTAAAACTTCATATCTATTTGCGTTAACTGATTTCTATTGTTTAGTGTCTGCTGGCGTAACTGGAGTTGGATAAAATGGGTTTGTGGACATTGGAGAATGTCTTTCACATCGACTCCAACTTCTTCAATCATGTCCTGAGACTAGTCATTCGATGTACTCTTACCACCTATCCGCTCTCTCCTCTGCGTATAACACCGGAATTTTCATTGCACTCTTAACGTTGCCGCCTTTGCTTTTTATTTTGCCGAAGGTTCTTTTCACTTTCCGATATACCGAGTCAGTCCTTTCGACGTTCACTTCTTTTTCTGCCTCTTCACATTCTTCCCACAGCCATTTCGCCTTGACTTCCCCGCATTTCGTATATGTTTCAGTCCTAAATGATTTCAGTTGCTGTATTCTTGTATTTGCCTTAACATGTCTCTAATTGAAACTTCCTGGCAGGCTTCTATAGTTCCTTCTTTCATCAGTCTTCGCAGTTAACTTCCTTGGACCTATATTTCTCTGTGTAATATCGGTGTTTTTTTTCCTTTTTAGAAATGTTCACTCTTCTTCAGCTTCTGCATTTGAATTACTACTATGATATTCCTTATCACAGTTTCCATATCTTTAGCGAACTTCAAACGCTTACCAATATTCCTCAGTACATCAGTATCCCATTGCCTTCTATACTTATTCTTCCGTATGATTATCTTAAGCTTCAGTCAACTCTTCATCATTAGTAAAGTGTAATCTGAGTCTATAACTGCTCCTGGTTCGCCTCAAATTCCAGTACCTGATTTCGGAATCTCTGTCTGACCAAAAAACAATTGGAGGTTTCTGGCTCTTACACCCACAGTATTTCTTTGCAGATAGTAGGTAGTATGTGTACAAAGGTCGGCTGAAATCGATCCAGGGATTTAGGAGTTGCTTTTTACCCGTGGCTAAGCCGCGAACGCACATGTCACATATATGAAAAATATTTCACACATAGTTGTACACATAGTTCACCTGTATCTGTAACGAATTTCGCACTGCAGTCTTGTTTTCATGCAGCTCAATGTTTATTATGTAATATCTCCTTTAGCTCATCAGTCCACTAATATTCATCATTCGTCTGTAGCATCACATCTCAAATGTTTCGATTCTGTTCAGGTTTTCCCACAGTCCATGTTTCATTACCAGGCTATGCTGTACTCCAGACGTACATTCTCAGAAATCTCTTCCTCAAATTAAGACCCATCTTTAATACTATTAGACTTCTCTTGGCCAGGAATGCCCTTTTTGCCAGTGGTAGTCTGCTTTTGACGTCTTCCTTATTCCGTCCGTCACTGGCTAACTTCATCTACTTTGTAACCATCAGTCCTGATGTTAAGTTTCTCCATTTCTGTTACTTCTCATTACTTTCGTCTTTCTTCTCAGTCCATGTCCTGTATACATTAGATTGCTCATTCCATTCAGCAGGTCATGTAATTCTTCTTCACTTCCACTAAGATAGCAATGTCTTCTCGAATCGTATCAATGATATCCTTTCACTTTGAATTCTAATTACACTTCTGAATCTTTCTTTTATTTACGTCGCTGCTTCTTCGACATACAGGTTGAAGAGTAGGGGTGAGAGACTACATCCCTGTCTTACACCCTTTTTGATTCGAGCCCTTCGTTCTTGGTCGTCTACTCTTATTATTCCCTCTTGGCTCTTGCACATATTGTATATTACCCGTCTCTCCCTGTAGCTTATCGCTATATTTCTCATAATTTCGAACATCTTGGATCATTTTACATTGTCGAACGCTTTTTCCAGGCCGACAAATCTTATAAAGTGTCCAATTTGGGTAGGTGAGACAAGGTGATTGTAGAAGATGAACAGACAGAAGGGGGTAAGGAGAGGGACGCAATAGAGGAAGGAGAAGATGGACAGCGAGAGGAGGGAAGGGGGAGGACAAGAAAGGAGAGAGAGAAGAGAGGAGGGGATGGACAGAAGAAAGGAGGAGCGGATGGACAAAGAAAGGCAAGAGAAGGAGATGGACCAAGATAGGGAGACAAAACCGTTAGACTGAGAGAGGGAGGAGGATGAGATGCAGGGAAGAGAAAATGGACAGAGAAAGGGAGGAGAAAGAGACGGGCAGAGTGTAGGGAGAGGAGGTGAAAGACAGAAAAAGGAAAGAGAGGGAGATGGACCGAGATGGGCAGATGGATAGAAAGGAAGGGAGCAAATGGACAGAGAGAGGAGGAACAGAAGATGGATTTAGAGGGGGTGAGGAGGAGGTATAAGGGAGTAGGGTTTAGGAAGGAGGGCATGGACTGAGAGTGAAGGAGATGGACAGAGAGGAGATGAGCATATGGATGGTTAAAGGAAAGAGGAGATAGACAGATGGAGGAGGAGGTAGAGATGGATGGAGGGAGAGGGGAGGAGTAGATGGACAACGAGTGAAGGAGGGGGAGATGGACAGAGAAATGGGGAAGGAGAGATGGACTAATAGAACACTGGAACAAACATATGCCCAGGCAGCGGCGTGAGCTCAGCTTGTTACCCTACATTCGTCTGACCACATATCCTTCTCTGCCTTCCATTTCACTTCATTGATTCTCACTGTATCTCGATTGAGCCTTAGCGTACAAAAGCATAAGCAACGCCAATATAAACAACCCCGTTCGGATTACTACAGCGAGTCGAATTCTATAGCCCTGTTGGGAAAAAAGTTCGTATACTTGGTACAGGAAAGCAACACCTGAGACTTTTCGTATTTCAGCAGACGATTTAAACGACATTTTCTCGACATCTATTAGGTCTGAAACAGTGATAAATTGTCAATCCTCACAACTACAAAGTGCAAAATAGCAGAGCTTCCCAAACGGAACTAATTTTATTAAGATCCGTTCGTACAAGCACTTTGCGGCAGTCAATACTGAAGTGAGTATAAGCATAACTAATAGCCAGGAAATATATTATTATGCTTCTTAAAGAAATTGTCGCTTTCTCTCTCGTCTCGTTAATGGCCGGAACAACAATTTTTTCGCTTTCTGTTCAAAAATGATAAAATCTCAGTGATAGTACGGACCAATCAAAATATTAGCTGCAGTATCGAAGTCCATGGAATATAATGCTCATGTTCATCCGAAGGACAACGTCAACAGCTATAGCACCCATGATAAATGTCTATCGAGCTTACCAACTCGTCATAGCACGACAACCACGTTAATTAAAGTGAGAGACAACCTACGAATAGTCATGTGTAAAACACAGGAAATATATTCACAATTGCAAATACGAACCATCTGCGACTGTATATTGGAATGACGACAGTAAAAATTTGTGCCTGACCGCGTCTCGAACACGGACTTCCCGCCTTAGGTGAGCGGTCACCTTAATTGCCTCGTCCATCCATGCACGAATCCCGGCCAGACACAAACTTCCGCATGTCGTCATCCATGTGTGACAACCTGAAATCGTACGTTACGTATATCCCAGTGCAGGAAGGACATATTTATTGGCTGTCGACGGCCCGGTATTTGAGGATAAATACGGATGTCAGTGCCTGTGTTATGTAACGTTCCATTGGATACATGTTTCCGCAACATTGGATACGCACTCATGTCCAAAGGAAAATTGCATTGTCTTTCTTAATAACACAGGCACTGCCATTTCATATTCGTCACGTATAAAAGAGGAACGACTATTTTACTACTGCTTGATTTTAGCAAGGTTCAAAATACAGTTCTTGGATATCTTAACTTTTAAAATGAAACAGGTGAGTTCCTCAAACAGTGCGCTCAATAACTGTCTTAGAAACAGTTATCAATGATTCTCTTTTTCATATGTCCAGCTTCTATTTCTGGTGGAAAGTGGGGCAACGGTTGGTCAGTATCTGAGAATTAATGGTAACGCCTTTAGCCGCTCAAACGCGTTGAGTAGTTGTTGGAAGTGTGTAGCGGGCACTTTATGTATGAGCAGGTGCGCAGACACCAAGTTTGGTTTGTATCCCCCGTTATGGCAATATGGAATCAATGTTATAGTGTCAATTTTATCCAATACAGTAGCCTGATGATAGTGCAGTGTGTCATCGAAACCGGTCGCATTTGAATAACGAGAGTTAAACACACGGCTGGAGCTGTTACCATTAATTCTCATACAGACATCAATGAGTCATTTGTCGCAACGGAGAAGTTATAACATAAAAATGTGCACTCAGGAGTGTCAGACATTCAGCAATACCTAAGTTCCAGCCCCAAGAATATAGTTTATCGCCACTTGAAGCATGAACGCTGACTTCGGTATGAAAATGGGCAACAAATCTGTGATGCACACTGCACTTCAAGAACTCATAAGTGATCTTTACGTCACAAGGACGTTTATTAGTTAAAAGTTTTGTGAACCAGTTCCATAAACTTTGATCTAACCTCTTTGTCCTCAAAAAAAATTATTCGTGAACGGCTATAACAGGCATAACAGACTGTCATAACCTAAAGGAAATCTCTCTCCTGTCTGTGCGCTATTCAAAACTTTTTGGAAAGTATTTTAGTGAGAAAACCGTATTCATAAGCGTATTAGTAGTGCTATTGTCAGTCAAAACCAAATGAAAATTAGTCCAGTCATTCGCCCTGTGGAATCTCTGCTGATGTGATTTGCTAATGTTACTTCAACACTGCACAAACACTCGAAACTTACGACGGAAAGAGGTTTGCTTAAGATACGTTCGTAGCAATCGATGTCACTGAATTCAGATTGTTTAACCTAGTACTTCATTAAACAGACGAATGCAAAGAGGAGATTGCATGTCAGTCGTGTAGGATGTTCATGAATGACATCAACAAGAAGTACAGATAACCTAAGTCAAAATAAAAGAAAACGACTTTTAATTTTGCGCTGAAGTAGCAGTAGATGGTTTGACAAATGGCGCTATTATGTAATCCGGAAGACAAGTAACAACATTTTTTGTTGACAAATGGCGCTATTGTGTAATTCGGAAGTAATTTTTTTAATGGCAAATAAGTGAAATAAATATTCAGTATAAAACATTCATTCGCATAAAATGATTTGTAGAAAACACGGAAGCATTACTGGCGAAAGGCGAAATTCCGGGTTCGAATCTCTGTCTGGCACACAAATTTAATCTGCTAGGAAGTTTGAAAAGGGTGCTGGAGAATGAAAGATTCATTCTAGAAATAACATGTACTTAGAGAGCGTCAGTTATGTTATTGACACTTCAGGCATATCACACGATATCATCTCTCGTAGATCAAAGATGTTATTAAGGTCGATTTCTCACAGTCTTAGAGAGATGTATCACCTTTATCTGCATCTACACTCTGTGAAACACTAAGAAATATGGGTAAAAGGGTACACACCTACTGCGAAGAAAAATCACTAACTCGGACTTCACAGCACAATTCTGTGTGTGCTAGTAACCTAAATATGATGGTAACAAATGATTTCAGTAGAATATGAAAAACAAAGAAGGGACATCCGGCAGCTGTGCTGTGATATGTAAGACAAGTACCTCCTTTAATACTCTATAACTACGGGGGGCACTCAATAAGAAATATAACATTCTTTTCTTCTGAAATCAGGTTGGTTTTATTCTGGATTCCAATACACCATATTATTTACCATTCTTTTGGCTATTTTTCAAGACAATCTCCGTCCAATGCGGAGGCCTTACGCCACCTTACTGGAAGGCACTTTTCCCCCGCATGGTACTACTCTACTGGTCGACGTCGGAGTCAACGTTTTGCTGCATCGATAAACACCCTATCATTCACGTACTGCTTCCCGCAGAGTGCATCCTTCTTTGGGCCAGACAGGTGGAAATCTTCCGTTAGGTAGCGAGAAAGCCAGTGGGCACACATCGTTCAGTAACCCAACTGGTGAACGAGTGTATCAGCACTACCAACAGAAACGTCCAGTTGAACAGCGAGGTTTGTAATCCGTCGATCATACTGAGTGAGAGTGTTCGTCTATTACAACATTGTTCGATCACAGCTGACTTATGATTGAAAATCGAAGAACAGTAAAGCTCCAAAAATATAAATATTATCGCAGGTTTGAGTTCTAAAGTTCGAGTTGGACATTTAGAATCCAGTTCATTTGCTGATTTTAATTTACGGTATTTGAAATGGTACTGACTCAGAAACTAACGTGACGGAAGTAAAGAGAATATCAAATCTACGCTGGCAGTTGCAAGAAAAAATTTTATGGAAAAAAGAAATACGTTAATTTAGAGTATCAATTCAAGTATTGTGGAATATTTTCCGAAAGTAATTGTTTTGAGTGTAAACTCATACAGAAGTAAAACATATACGATGAAAAGTACAGACACGAAGAAAATCTAAGCTTTAGATCTTTGACACCACAGAACAATGCTGAAGATTAGATGGGTGGTTCGTGTAACTAATGAAGTGGAACTGAATCGAATTGGGAGGAAAAATTTGATTAAAAGATGTAGGTAAGAAAAAAACCGCACCTAGTAGAATTGCATAGAGACCAACAACTAACCAGTCTTCTGCTTGTTTACCAGCTGGAGGAATTTTGTCATGCCTGGTTCAGCAAGGCTATGAGTAGTTATAATGGAGTGTTGTCTACTCCTGGGGCCTTGTTTCCACTTAGGTCTTTCAGGGCTCTGCCAAACTCTTCACGCAGTATCATATCTCCCGTCTGATCTCCGTCTATGTCCCCTTCCATTTCCATAATATTGCCCTCAAGTACATCTCCATTGTATAGACCCTCTATACAGTCCTTCCACCATTCTGCTTTCCCCTCTTTGTGTAGGACTGGCTTTCCATCCGAGCTTATGATATTCATACAGGTGGTTTTCACCTCCAAAGACCTCTTTCATTTTCCTGTAGGTGGCATCTATCTTTCCCCTAGTGATGTATGCATCTAAATCATATTTTTAATCTAGCCATTCCTGATGAGCCATTTTGCACATCGTATTATTCTAAGTTTTTAGACGTTTGTATTTCCTTTCGTCTGCTTCGTTTACAGAATTTTTATATTTTCTCCTCTGCTGCTCTCACTATTTCATTTCTCAATGCTAACCATTCTCCTGCTGCTGTGTTCCTATCCCCTGTAATCTTCAATCATTCCCTAATGCTTCCTCTGAAACTCTCTGCAGCTTATAGTTCTCGTTGTGACAGTCTCTCGTTTTCTGGACAGATTTAAGCCTCATGTAGGCATTGGGTGTAAGGAAGTTTTTCCCATCAGCATGAATGATGATAATTTTGTACTCTTTCGAAATTGGTTTCAACAGATTATGAAGTCAACTGTCACGACATCCACATGATTATCTATGACAAGCATGAACGTATTTCTCATCCATACAGATAATTCTTAATTCCCTTCCTTTTTTGAAGTTTCTTCAGTTTTAATTTGCAGTTCATAACTACACTACTGGCCATTAAAATTGCTACACCAAGAAGAAATGCAGATGATAAACGGGTATTCATTGGACAAATATATTATACTGGAACTGACATGTGATTATATTTTCACGCTGTTTGGGTGCATAGATCCTGAGAAATCAGTACCCAGAACAACCCCCTCAGGCAGTAATAACGGCCTTGATACGCCTGGGCATTGACTCAAACGAAGCTTGCATGACGTGTGCAGGTACAGCTGCCCATGCAGATTCAACACGATACCACAGTACATCAAGAGTAGAGACTAGCGTATTGTGACGAGCCAGTTGCTCGGCCACCACTGACCACACGTTTTCAACTGGTGAGAGATCTGGAGAATGTGCTGGCCACGGCAGCAGTCGAACATTGTCTGTATCCAGAAACGCCCGTACAGGACCTGCAACATGCGGTCGTGAATTATTCTCCTGAAATGTAGGGTTTCGCAGGGATCGAATGAAGGGTAGAGCCATGGGTCGTAACACATCTGAAATGTAACGTCCACTGTTCGAAGTGCCGTCAGTGCGAACAAGAGGTGATCGAGACGTGTAACAAATGGCACGCGATTCCATCACGCCGGGTGATACCCCAGTATGGCGATGACGAATACACGCTTCCAATGTGCGTTCACCACGATGTCGCCAAACACGGATGTGACCATCACGATACTGTAAACAGAACCTGGACTCATCCGAAAAAGTGACGTTTTGCCATTCGTGCACCCAGGTCCGTCGTTGAGTACACCATCGCAGGCGCTCCTGTCTGTGATGCAGCGTCAAGGGTAACGGCAGCCATAGTCTCCGAGCTGATAGTCCTCGAACTATTCGTGCAGTTGGTTATTGTCTTGCAAACGTCCGCACCTGTAGACTCAGGGATCGAGACGTGGCTGCACGATCCGTTACAGCCATGCGGATAAGATGCCTCTAATGTCGACTGCTAGTGATACGAGGCCGTTGGGATCCAGCACGGCGTTCCGTATTACCCTCCTGAACGCACCGATTCCATATTCTGCTAACGGTCATTGGATCTTGACCAACGCGAGCACCAATGTCGTGATACGATAAACCGCAGTCGCGATAGGCAACAATTCGACTTTTATCAGAGTCGGAAACGTGATGGTATGCATTTCTCCTCGTTACACGAGGCATTAAAACAACGTTTCACCAGGCAACGCCGGTCAACTACTGTTTGTGTGTGAGAAATCGGTTGGAAACTTTCCTCATGTCAGCACGTTGTAGGTGTCGCCACCGGCGCGAAACTTGTGTGAATGCTCTGAAAAGCTAATCATTTGCATATCACAGCATCTTCTTTCTGTCGGTTAAATTTTGCCTCTGTAGCACGTCATCTTCGTGGTGTGGCAATTTTAATGGCCAGTAGTGTAATAAATTGTGGTCATAAAATACATCTGCCCCTGTAAACGTGTAAAAATTTAAAATCTGGTTCCGATATCTTTGCCTTACTATTATATAGTCAATCTGAAACCTTCTCGTGCCTCGAGGTCTCTTCCACATATACAGTCTTCTTTCATGATTCTTAAACCAGGCGTTAGTTATGATTAAATCATGCACTGTGCAATATTCTACCAGGCGGCTTCCTCTTTCATTCCTTTCTCCCAGCCTATATTCATCCTGCTATCGACTTTCAGTCCCACACGACTATTAAATTTTCGTCTCTGTTAACTATCTGAATCATTTCTTTTGTCTAATCGTATATCTCTTTAATCTTATCATCATCTGCGGACCTAGTTGGGGTTGGTTGGGTTGGGTTGTTTGGGGGAGAAGACCAGACAGGGAGGTCATCGGTCTCATTGGATTAGGCAAGGACGGGGAAGGAAGTAGGTCGTGCCCTTTCAAAGGAATCATCCCGGCATTTGCCTGGAGCGATTTAGGAAAATTACAGCAAATCCAAAGCAGGATGGCCGGACGACGGATTGAACCGTCGTCCTCCCGAATGCGGAGGGGGGGCGCAGTGTGCTGCTAGCCACTGCGCCACCTCGATCGCCCCTAGTTGGCATATAAACTTGTACTACTGTGGTGGGTGTGGGCTTTGTGTCGTTTTTGGTAACAATAACCCCGCTCACCAAGCTATTCACAGAAGTTTATTCACGATCTATTTTTATTTTATCTACACCAATATCTGAGAAATTACCGCCTCTCCTGGTCTTACGGTCATACCAGCACGTGTAAATCATTGATTGTAAAACGATATTATCTAATTCTCGTATGCCCTTTAATCCCTAGCTGGAAATTTATTTAGTCCCAAACTTTCCATTGCGTTTCCTTTCTATGCAATTAATGAAAATATTAACAAATTGAGCCTTATTTCGTTTTTATTTACCGATTAAGCATCTAAAAATTCAAAACAGAAAGAAGTTTCAGAATAGGGATTCGAACCGACGAGCCTTGGATTACCGTACTGCACTCTTGCCGCTGCGCCAGTCTGAAACTCTTGGCCATCTCTGGCGCTCCCACTTCAGTTACTTGCATTTCTGGCCAAGCCGAACATATACAGCATATCTCGACGAAATAGGTGATGACGAGTAGGCTCCGTCCTCTTGTAAGCCTTGTCAATGTTGCCTTGACATGTTCTGTACATTAGAGGCGAGCATTCTTAACACGTTCGCGCCAGCGCTGAGAATTGTGCTACTCGCTGTGGGGCGGCGCGCCTATTCATGCTTCCCTTCATCTGTAAGCGCTGTATTTGCGGTTTCTCGCCGCGGGGTCGTGTCGTATTCGAATGCCCTAGTCTCCTCTTTTAATACACGGCCGGAAGAAATTTTGTACACCCTTTTAAGGATTTCTAATGCAATCAAGATTTATTGTTACACCAGTGCGTACGCTGTATATGAAATGATTAAATTTACAGATCAACAGCACAAGTGGTTCTTAGGTACCAGGTATCGACCGAAGCTGGAACACCCATAACACTACGTGGTGTAGCCTCCACGGGCGGCAGTGCAGGCGCTGACTCTGACAACCAGTCGATCGTACACATGGCGAATACTATTGTACGCTACTGGTCATTAAAATTGCCACACCACGAAGATGACGTGCTACAGACGCGAAATTTAACCGACAGGAAGAAGATGCTGTGATATGCAAATGATTAGTTTTTCAGAGCATTCACACAAGGTTGGCGCCGGTGGCGACACCTACAACGTGCTGACATGAGGCAAGTTTCAAACCGATTTCTCACACACAAACAGCAGTTCACCGGCGTTGCCTGGTGAAACGTTGTTGTGATGCCTCGTGTAAGGAGGAGAAATGCGTACCATCACGTCTCCGACTTTGATAAAGGTCGGATTGTAGCCTATCGCGATTGCGGTTTATCGTATCGCGACATTGCTGCTCGCGTTGGTCGAGATCCAATGACCGTCACCAGAATATGGAATCGGTGGGTTCAGGAGGGTAATACGGAACGCCGTGCTGGATCCCAACGGCCTCGTATCCCTAGCAGTCGAAGCGACAGGCATCTTACCTGCATGACTGTGACGGATCGTGTAGCCACGTCTCGATCCCTGAGTCAACAGGTGGGGACGTTTGCAAGACAACAACCATCTGCACGAACAGTTCGACGACGTTTGCAGCAGCATGGACTATCAGCTCGGAGACCATGGCTGCGGTTACCGTTGACGCTGCATCACAGACAGGAGCGCCTACGATGGTGCACTCAGCGACGAACCTGGGTGCACGAATGGCAAAACGTCATTTTTTCGGATGAATCCAGGTTCTGTGTACAGCATCATGATGGTCGCATCCGTGTTTCGCGACATCGCGGTGAACGCACATTGGAAGCGTGTATTCGTCGTTGCCATACTGGCGTTTTACCCGGTGTGATGGTATGAGGTACCATTGATTACACGTCTCGGTCACCTCTTATTCGCATTGACGGCACTTTGAACAGTGGACGTTACATTTCAGATGTGTTACGGTCCGTGGCTCTACCCTTCTTTCGATCCCTGCGTAACCCTACATTTCAGCAGGACAATGCACGACCGCATCTTGCAGGTCCTGTACTGCTGCCCTGGCCAGCACATTTTCCAGATCTCTCACCAGTTGGAAACATCTGGTCAATGGTGGCCTAGCAACTGGCTCGTCACAATAGCCCAGTCACTACTCTTGATGAACTGTGGTATCGTGTTGAAGCTGCATGGACAGCTGTACCTATACACGCCATCCAAGCTCTGTTTGACTCAGTGCCGAGGCGAATCAAGGCCGTTGTTACGGCCAGAGGTGGTTGTTCTGGGTTCTGAGTTCTCAGTATTTACGCACCCAAATTGCGTGTAATCACATGTCAGTTCTAGTATAATATATTTGTCCAATGAATACCCGTTTGTCATCTGCATTTCTTCTTCGTGTAGCAATTTGAATGGCCAGTAGTGTAGTATACGTTATTCCACGCCTCCTTGACCTGTTCACGTAGTTCCTTAAGGGTTGTTGGCTGACGAGTTGCTCGAGTCACTTCTCATTTCATCATATCTTCGACGTGCTCAGTAGTAGACAAGTCCGGAGATGGTGCTAGCCAGAGAAATTGCCACAGGTCTTGCAAAGCACTCTGAGTTTCACGTGCAGTGTTTGGGCGAGCATTACCCTGTTGGAACAACACATCATCTTCTTGTTGCAATAATGCCAAAAGAACGCGTCTAAAAGTATTCTGCACGTACCGTGCGCTTGTTAGCGTCCCTTCCAGAAACACAAAGGCTTACGAAAGTTGTAGCTTATCGCATCCCAGACAAAAGGCCTAGGATGGGACCAGTGTGTGTTGCGCGAATGCACTGTACGAGACAGCGCTCACCAGATCTACGTCGTAGGCGCAAGAGACCATCACTTACGTGCAAGCTAAATTTGCTTTGATCGCTGAAGACCATGGAGCGCCATTCCATATTCCAAAGGATCATCTCACGGCACCAGCCGAGCTATGCAAGTCGATGCTACGGTGTGAATATAAGATAGGCAAGTGATATGCGTTCCCATTGTCCCACTGCTAATAACCTCCTCGCAACAGTTCGTGTTGACACGTCAGGACTCAAAGCCTGTGCTGTGGTAGCTGTACGATCTGCCACCGCTGCCCTTACAATACGACTATCCTGACGGGCATCTGTGCTTAGCGTCCAGAACCTCATCTACTGGTGTGAGAATGTTCACATGACCACTGGTACCAGCATCATCGCACAGCTGACCCAGCACTTCTAGCTTTAGGGGGCAATTCTCCGAAAAGACTCTCCCATCTCTTAGGAGGCCACACTTTAACCCGTTTCAAACTTGCCGATTTGGCTGTAGGTAGCACAAGTGCATTTCCGTGTCTCAGTTGTCTGCTTGCTTCACATGTTTCCGCAACACTGAGCCTTCAGGCTGTGAGCATTTTCTATTAAAGACTAGACACACATGGCACTCTGGTAGCTATGTCAATATACTGTCTGTTGGGAGATTCCCAGGTGGCATACGCCCTCATCTGATCAAAATCGACGTCGCTTTTCGGGTGTACTAATTTTTTCGGCAGTGTATAATGAACTTCTATTCTGAAAGTGGCGTAAGACTATTCGTTGAAAACAATGAGAGATCATATCAAATAATTGAAACCTGGTACTTAGGGAAAGGAAGCATTGGGTGTGGACAGGGCTGTAATCAGTTACCGTTGGTTGCTCAGATTTTTTTTTTTTTTAAATCACGTACACTGTATTTGGAAACAACTGCAAATAAGGCTGACAATAAGGAACAATTATCAAATTTGACTGTTAAGACACAATGTCTAATTTAAAAAAAATTGTAAGCAAGTTTCACTCACGGCTGGAGGTCTTATTGACCGGAAATTCAAATTATTTGTCCGCTAAAGGCCCCAATAATAATAACTCATAAAACAATTTGACGGCTGAAGACCTGGATACTAAATTCTTAAGAAACAGTTAGGCTTCTCCTAGAGATTCTAAAATATTTTTAAAAAAAGACATCAAAATTTCACTATTAAGAGACAATGTCTAATTAAAAAATCTTAAGATCAATTGCATTCACGGCTGAAGGCCTTATTCACAAGAAATTCAAATTATTTGTCGGCTGAAACCCCAATAGTAATAACTCAAAACACAGTTGGACGGCTGAAGGCCTGGATAGCAAATTTTTGAGAAGCAATTAAACTTCTTCGAGAGATGTTTGAAGAACAATCATCAATATTTCAGTGTTAAGATATTTTGTCCAATTAAAATTTCTTAAGACAAGTTACACTCACAGCTGAAGGCCTTATCAACAAGAAATTCAAACTCTTTGTCGGCTGGATGCGCAAACAGTAATAACTCAAAATTAAAATATTTTTTTGTAAAAAAAAGCAACCATCATCATCCGACCAAATCAAGGGAGAAGTGGGCCTCAGACAGTGCTCCAAGGATCGACCTTCGAAAGTCGCTCAACTTCGTAAACGATGAGACAGGCAGTCAAGAGTTGTATTCACTTAACCAGATGGCAACTCAAACTAGTCACAGTTTAAACGCAGACCAACACACTTGCAAAATCTACCTAACGTCTGATAACCAATACAACGAAGGAATAACCCAGGCAAGGCGGAACCGGCGGACAGCACTGCGTCTTCAGAATCCGGTGTTTAGAACATCTAGAAGCAGAAGGAACCACTACGACCAAAGTAGTCCGAAAGAAACAAAATATCCGAACCACAATCAAGGAGGCTGTCGAACTACACGCCTTATCAGACAGCAGCGGCAAGGCGAGGAAAGGTGCACTGCCACGAAAATACGCCAACCTCCAGGGCAGGTAACTGGGGCGTTAGCGGCCACTAGGCAGAAAAATACCGCTGGTTGAACTTCACCAATAACAACACAAGGAATTCAATGATTAATAATAAGAACTGGAGGACGGCTAATTAATTTCGCCAACTCCAAGCACTCCACTCGTTGCACTTCGTCTCAGCGACCCTGCGAGCAGCAATATGCGAACAAAGAGTGTGATCTCGAAATATTGAAGGTTTAACTACTGGGTTAATGTTCACTCAACTCAAACGTCCTGGGTCCGGTGGACAACGAGGCTGTGGCTCGCAACTACAGCCCCTCCATCCGGCAGTGCCTGCGTGCCGCCAGTGCTCCTGGCATGTCTTCACCCCGCTGGGCCTCACTACTGCTCCTTCCCAACCAAACACCCCCGACACACTCCGACCCGGAAAACGCATCATGTCCCTCCAAAGATAGTACCACCGTACTACATGTCGATAACCGCTGCTGCTGCCACTGGTGGACAGACAACGCTAGCAAATGTGGTGGCGCCAGTAAACAAGAAGATAACGAGACGCCACTATCCCTATTACACTATGCCAACCTACCAACGGCACCAACGCAAGCCGCAACACGGCTCAATAATTTCACCTTCATTAACAGAAAATTATTTAGTATCATTAGTTTAGAAAGCACTCTCATTGAAAGGCAACACAAAAATGTTACGCACAGTTGTTCGTTGCGCCTAGCTTATAGGTAATTCATCATACGTCGGTGTACCGCTGGTAGCATAAATGGTAGAATCGAGCTGAGTTGCCGGTGGTACACGCCGTACAGTGGAAAGACCTAGTGTGAGCCACCGGTGGTAGATGTCGCCCACTGGGAGGATCTAGCTGGTACACACCAGCGTGAAGTGTACGAATGGCGAGTATAATTTCATCAAAGTTATCACTAAAGGATACATAGTCTGAACTGATTTAACGGTAGTATACCTTAGTGAATTTGTTGGTTCAATATATGCAGTCTTAATTGCACAGTCCAACGAGGAGCAATAAAATTGTAATTCTTACCTATTAAGAAAATAAAGTAGCAAAGAAATAATTGTAAACATGTGAAGACGGGGCAAAGGGACAATGAGCGCGTTACTGGATTGCAGTCGTGTTGTGCCGATGTATGCTACTAGTGGCAACCCATCATAGGAGCATAGTACTGAAATCTCCTGACAAGTTTCAGGAATGAGATTTTCACTCTGCAGCGGAGTGTGCGCTGATATGAAACTTCCTGGCAGATTAAAACTGTGTGCCCGACCGAGACTCGAACTCGGGACCTTTGCCTTTCGCGGGCAAGTGCTCTACCATCTGAGCTACCGAAGCACGACTCACGCCCGGTACTCACAGCTTTACTTCTGCCAGTACCTCGTCTCCTACCTTCCAAACTTTACAGAAGCTCTCCTGCGAACCTTGCAGAACTAGCACTCCTGAAAGAAAGGATATTGCGGAGACATGGCTTAGCCACAGCCTGGGGGATGTTTCCAGAATGAGATTTTCACTCTGCAGCGGAGTGTGCGCTGATATGAAACTTCCTGGCAGATTAAAACTGTGTGCCCGACCGAGACTCGAACTCGGGACCTTTGCCTTTCGCGGGCAAGTGCTCTACCATCTGAGCTACCGAAGCACGACTCACGCCCGGTACTCACAGCTTTACTTCTGCCAGTACCTTGTCTCCTACCTTCCAAACTTTACAGAAGCTCTCCTGCGAACCTTGCAGAACTAGCACTCCTGAAAGAAAGGATATTGCGGAGACATGGCTTAGCCACAGCCTGGGGGATGTTTCCAGAATGAGATTTTCACTCTGCAGCGGAGTGTGCGCTGATATGAAACTTCCTGGCAGATTAAAACTGTGTGCCCGACCGAGACTCGAACTCGGGACCTTTGCCTTTCGCGGGCAAGTGCTCTACCATCTGAGCTACCGAAGCACGACTCACGCCCGGTACTCACAGCTTTACTTCTGCCAGTACCTCATCTCCTACCTTCCAAACTTTACAGAAGCTCTCCTGCGAACCTTGCAGAACTACACTCCTGAAAGAAAGGATATTGCGGAGACATGGCTTAGCCACAGCCTGGGGGATGTTTCCAGAATGAGATTTTCACTCTGCAGCGGAGTGTGCGCTGATATGAAACTTCCTGGCAGATTAAAACTGTGTGCCCGACCGAGACTCGAACTCGGGACCTTTGCCTTTCGCGGGCAAGTGCTCTACCATCTGAGCTACCGAAGCACGACTCACGCCCGGTACTCACAGCTTTACTTCTGCCAGTACCTCGTCTCCTACCTTCCAAACTTTACAGAAGCTCTCCTGCGAACCTTGCAGAACTAGCACTCCTGAAAGAAAGGATATTGCGGAGACATGGCTTAGCCACAGCCTGGGGGATGTTTCCTGAATGAGATTTTCACTCTGCAGCGGAGTGTGCGCTGATATGAAACTTCCTGGCAGATTAAAACTGTGTGCCCGACCGAGACTCGAACTCGGGACCTTTGCCTTTCGCGGGCAAGTGCTCTACCATCTGAGCTACCGAAGCACGACTCACGCCCGGTACTCACAGCTTTACTTCTGCCAGTACCTCGTCTCCTACCTTCCAACTTTACAGAAGCTCTCCTGCGAACCTTGCAGAACTAGCACTCCTGAAAGAAAGGATATTGCGGAGACATGGCTTAGCCACAGCCTGGGGGATGTTTCCAGAATGAGATTTTCACTCTGCAGCGGAGTGTGCGCTGATATGAAACTTCCTGGCAGATTAAAACTGTGTGCCCGACCGAGACTCGATTTATACAATTATTAATCAAAATACGTGAAGATATTGACTTACAATATAGTATTTCCAAGTGAAAAATACATATGCTTCCCCATCTTACGGGTTAAGTGGGAACTGTTGGTAAGCAAAATTCGATTAATGTACTAAACTTGGTGCTGCACAACAGAACACTAAAACTAAGTATTTACGTGTCTAAAATGTCCGTATTACTTACCAAAAATACGTACGCGCACTCTATGGCTATGTAACTGCTAATTCCACATATAAATAGAACTATTTGAAAGTTTCTTCCAGTCCTAAACGAGTCCTTGTTACTGGTAGTGCCATAACGATGTATTATTTATCAAAAATACATAAGCTCTCTCTCTCTTTCAATCACAGACACGCACACGCACACGCACACACACCCGCACACGCATTCACACACACAGTATTTCCATGTCCAAAGTGTCTGTTAAAGAATTCATCGCCAACACAATCTTTGTGTCAGTTGCCACAATTTTATTTTCATTTCTAAAACACGTAAAGGCTGTACCTGACAATGTTCCTACATCTAAATTGTTTTATAACTGCACAAAACACATGTAGCATGCAACACAAATAATATTCTATGGCTCCTCCTAGGCCTAAAGGAGGCTATATTATTGGTAGCACAAACAAGATGTTTTACTCATCTACAAAACGTAACGTCACACACGTAATGGTTAATGTCAGTGTTACATCCATGCCACAATACGTAACCTTAACTCACGAGGTGCGGTCTCTCAGACCGCGCGAAAATTTTCGAACTCGCTCTCCAAGGCCAGTTGTGGTGGAATGCTTCTATACTCCCCTTACCCTCCTTAAATTGCCAAGCCTACGATGTTTTGCTGTCGGTTGCGTTATCGCCTTCTGTGTTTATTGTTGACGCGTGTTGCTGATGGGTGTTGGAGTCTCCTAGACCGCGCCTCGTGAACTACCTACCTGTTTTCTTCAGTACGGCATCGTACGGCTCAAAATGTTTTGGCACGAATGCGTCATTTTTAACTTTCCCGAGTTTGATGAAATTGATTAGTCGGTCTATGGAGGAAGGTGTCAGTGATATAGATCCAGAAATAAATGAAAAAGACGATTATTTTCCATTAGCCAGTGATCACAATTCTACTATCGAACAAGAGTATCATTCAGAGGAAGAACTTCAGCAATGTTGTGATGGGGATCTGTCTGTTTCTTCAATGAAATACTTAAAGTATATGTTAAAATCGAATGTGCTCCGTGTGGTGACAAGAAAAATGTAGCTCCCAGCAATGAATGTCAATTTGCTAGATTTTCTTTTTGTACCTATCGGGTGGAATTTTTATGCGCAAACCCTGGAATTTAGTTTTATTTCGAAATTTATATGCTTCAGAGATTGTACAATTTTTACTGTTAAAAAAAAACAACAAAATTATGTGCCTTTTGAGTGATAAATAGTAAAACGCTGCAGGCTTTGCACTAAAATAAATTAGAAGTATTTACACAACACTTAAATAATTGTAAAAATAAATGTTATATAGCATAAATTAAAAATTACAAGTGATTATTGACTTAAAACTCATTTTAAACATGGGGGGGGGGGGGGCAGAGACCCCACTTACGTTACAGAAAAGTAATGGGTGTAACTTACAATGTTTCCATGTCTAACATGTGCGTCAAAAATACGGCAGAAATACAATGTTTTTCTCAAGGGTCATAACGTTATTTCAATGTCTAAAATATGTAAAGACTATGACTTACAATATTCTTAAGTTTACATTATTCTGTAACTGTACAAAACACTATAACTGAACAAAAAACATGTTAAGCAGGCCTTTGATGCTTCATCCTAGGCCTAAATGAAACAAACCTTAGAAAGCTTTATTTTAGGGACTAAGAAGATAAAAACTCTCAAAGTTCATGTTAAGTATCTCAATGGTAGTTTCACATTTTAAATGGGTATCTAAATGCGTAAAGGATGTAACTTTCAGTATGTCTAAAATGTATGTTAAAAAAGCACATCAGCAACATCCCAAATGCGGTTCGCGTCCACGCGGGAGCTGCGTCGTTGGTCGGGCCACCGAATTTCACCACGCCCCTGTGCTGGTAACTGAAAAGAGCCAACGAGATGATAACCAGCGAGACAGGCCACGCTATATTCACGACGCATGGAAGGCACAGAATTTTCGAGTTCTTGCACTGCACCCACCCTCGAGGAAGCTGCCATAGCCACCTCTGTGAATGAACGACCCACAAACATCAGCTTATGTCGAGTATTACAATGGTATTTCATTGTTGAAGTATGTGTCAAAATACATAAGAGGTGTTGTCATTTCGATTGTGGGCTTATTTGTGACTGTTACTTGTGATTCAAAGACTGAACTGTGAGCACCTAATGTGTTTAGAAGTCTTTCAGTAATGCTTCACCATACCAAACACCATTTTAGAGGAAATCCTGTTCTACGCTGCAAAAATATAATATGTTGCTTTTTATTATATTTGATCTATGCATACTTGAGATTATGTACAAAACGAACATTCGACAAAGGTTGCAACATTCATCAATCGAAATATAGCACCTAAGCTCTCTGAAATGGTTAAAGGATTTATTGTCCACAATCAACTACTGAATACTACCGACGACTAATTGTACTCCTCTGAGGAGGAGATGTAAAACATAAAACACAGCCAAACACAAATTTACTAAGTACCCAAGTACCCTTTTAGAGGGAAGAAGATGTATTGATGAGATCTTTATTGCACTGTATCACCTAAACTGCAAATTTTTATAAAACACAAGTATAATTCTGTAATCCTCTGGATACTAGATGTAAACGCATTAAATGGTCTTAGAAAATGATACAAAAACTTCTACATGCATAAAAGGAAAACTGATGTCATGAAAATATGATACTGCATCAAAATAAAATTAATTATGAAAACACATACAGATTGCTTGTAGTAATATTCAAGTATAATTAATATTCAAGTAAAATTACGAAAATCTGAATATGAACAAGAATTCAGTCTTTGCACCAAACTGAAATTACGAAGTATACCCCTAATCATGTATTCAAATATCAAGTTTGCTCTTTCTGCTGTGAAAATTGCGTTTATCCACTTTTAAGAAAATCTGGCCTTTTGTGCAATATGTGGTGTGGAAGTCTGAGTGTCAATGGGTGATTTATTGAATGATGTTTGTCTAACTTCACATCTGCCTGATGCTGGATGCGTAAAGACTGCGAAGTCTGATCCAGGTGCAATCACCAGGAGTAGAGCCCTAAAAATTTCCAGTGAACTTGCAATAATCAGTTAAGATGTTGGCCCTGGCTAAGATGTTTATCTGACTGTGTAAAATTAAATTATTCATCCCAGCACATTATGTGCAAAACTTGCAAACCGCTTTGAATAACCAGGAATAAAGATCTTAAACTTTTTGTGGTTACTTTTAAGTAAAATCAACTGCTTTGGATAATGTGAAGTAGCAAATCGAAGTCACAGTTCCGATTGAGCACAATTACTTCTGATGCATAGTATTCAGATGCAACAGGGTTCAGACTGTGGGTTGTGTTGATATGGCGCTAAATTTAACCATTATTTTATCAAGCATCCAAACTTCTAATAAAAACCCGCTTACAGTATAACAATAGATACACTTCTGTTCTATAGAAGCCTTTAAGTATAGCTAAGTTAACCAGTATGAAAATTATCCTTTTTACAATAACAGGATAAATTCAAATTAATAACAAATTCAGTCTTGTCCTATACAAACATTTACAAACAACATAAGAATTTACAACGCCCGTCACTCCGCTATAGCCAGAAATGATAAATGTAAAATGTACCATGCCAAAGAATACTTAATATTATCTCAGATCAGCAAATGTAATCTCTAACTACACCATGATCTACTATTATTTTCGACACAAGACACATAAAACGCCAGCAACCAACGACACTACGAACCTACCCACGCTTATATCTGAATAACTTCTTTTACAAAGAACGTCAACAGCTCTTCCGATGAAAGCAATATCAACTAAATCTTAACGCTACGGGAGTGAGCCACAGGCTCAGTCACTTAAGACCAATAACACAACAAACTCTTAAAACACTTGAGTAAGCAATTGATGACTTGCTCCCACAGCAATGAACAATCAGTTCTTTTTAATTCATTTAATCATGCCTAAAGCGCGTAATCTCTGTGTTACGCCTGCTCTGCCTCACGGCACACACCAACACACCTCCCACATACCGTAAATAACAACTGTTTACACAGCACCAGCAGGCTTTCATGCAGGACCGCAGGAAGTAGTAAGAAGTGGCTACACTCAGTACTCGGTTTGCACATAACAAAGTGCACCGCCGCCTCAATCACAGTGCCATAACAATGCCGCCATTACCTGCGAAAGCACTGTGATAGTGCTCCTAACGACATGCAGAAGACGTTCCTTCGTCTTCACTGGAACTGCTGTGTGTCTGGCCAGCGAAAAGACTAACCACTCCAGCAGCTTGTTGTTCACACTGCACCCTTGATGTTGATCACTGTCTTCTCGTCTAGTAACCGTCCCACACACCCGCTTCTTGAGGCCCTTGGACTTGGCTCTTCCCAGAACTGTCTTCTTCGTATCAAATTTCGAAGGTAAGACCAATGGTAGCTAGATTCGGACATTGAAATAATTCGTTAGTGAAAGGTGAATGAGCCAGACAGGGACTCGAACCCGGATCTGACCACTTAACGCGAGCGCTTGCCTGAGCCACCTCGACCATCCGGACACGCTTCTCGGCTGACTCAAATTTTCAATATATCACACACTAGTATGACCAGTGTCAACAGACCTACTTCCTCGCAATGAGTGCTGCGTTCCAGTATGGGGCTTGCACCCTGTTGTGCATCCAAACTGAAGTTGTCGAGGCAATCACGCCTACTATGTATGAACACTGAAGCGCCAGAAAAACTGGTATAAGCATGCTTAATCAAATACAGAGATATGTAAACAGGCGGAAGACAGCGCTGTGGTCGGCAACGTCTATATAAGACAACCGTCTGTCGCAGATGGTTGATGGGTTACTATTGCTACAATGGCAGGTTATTATGATTTATGTGAGTTTGAACGTGGTTTTACAGTCGGCGGACGAGCGATGGAACACAGCGTCTTCGAGGTAGCGATGAAATGGTGATTTTCCTGTACGACCACTTTACGAGTGCACCGTGAATGTCACGAATCCGGTAAAACATGAAATCTCCGACATCGGTGCGGCCGGAAAAAGATCCTGCAACAACAGGACGAACGACGACTGCAGAGAATCGTTCAACGTGACAGAAGTGCAACTTTTCCGCAAACTGCAGCAGATATCAGTGCTTGGCCATCGACAAGTGTCAGCGTGCGAACCATTCAACGAAACATCGTCGATATGGGCTTTCGGAGCCGAAGGCCCACTCCTGTACCCTTGTTACAAAGCTTTACGCCTCGCCTGGGCTCGTCAACGCCGCCGCAGGACTGTCATGGATTCTGAATGTCATTAGTGGACTGTTCAAACTGGTGGGGCTCTGTAATGGTGTGAGGCGTGTGCAGCTGGAGTGATACGGAACGCCTGATACATCTAGATACAACTTTGACAGCTACGTAAGTGTCCTGTCTGATGACCTGTATCCATTCTTGTCCATTGTGCATTCCGACGGACTTGAGGAATTCCAGCAGAACAATGCGATACCCAAAACATCCAAAATTGCTGCAGAGTGGCTGAGTTTAAAAACTTCCCTGGCCAAGAAACTCACCAGACACGAACATTACTGAACGTATCTGGGATGCCCTGTAACGTGCTGTTCAGAAGAGATCTCCACCCTCTCGTTCTCTTTCGGATTTATGGACAGCCCTGCAGGATTCATGGTGTCAATTCCCTCCTGCACTACTTCAGGCGTTAGTCAAGTCCATGCCACGTCGTGTTGCGGCACTTCTGCGTTCTCGCAGTTGCCCTACACGTTAGTAGGTTCAAATGATTCAAATGGCTCTGAGCACTATGCGACTTAACATCTGTGGTCATCAGTCCCCTAGAACTTAGAACTACTTAAACCTAACTAACCTAAGGACATCACACACATCCATGCCCAAGGCAGGATTCGAACCTGCGACCGTAGCAGTCGCGCGGTTCCGGACTGAGCGCCTAGAACCGCTAGACCACCGCGGCCGGCTACACGTTAGTAGGCAGGTGTACCAATATCTTAGTCTCTTCAGTGTATAATGTGTGTGTGTGTGTGTGTGTGTGTGTGTGTGTGTGTGTGTGTGTGTGTGTGTGTGTGCGGTGTCTGTTCTCTCGCACTTGACTGCACAGTGGGCCGTGTCGGCATTGGTACCGCCCATTTTCAATCTTACTCCTTCGGGTAAGGATGGAGTTCGAGGTCTGCGCCGCCCGATGGTGTGACGAGGTGGCGCGGCGCTTCATTCCGGAACCGCGCTGCTACTACGGTCGCAGGTTCGAATTCTGCCTCGGGCATGGATGTGTGTGATGTGTTAGTTAGGTTTAAGTAGTTCTAAGTCTAGGGGACTGTTGACTTCAGACATTAAGTCCCATAGTGCTTAGAGCCATTTGAACCATTTAAACGCAGAGGCACAGCCGGGACAGAAGTGGACAGTTACGAGGTGACTGTGGATTCTGCGGGGTACCCATAGTGCTGGTCTCTGGAGTCACGTGCCCAAACCGTCTATTAGTTCTGGTGGTCTGGCAGGATATTGCTCCCAAGCGATGCAGAATTTGTTTACTAACTAACTTAGCAATTGTAGTTGTTACATAACCTAACCAACATCAACTGACATAGCACTCTAACAAGCAACACAGAGCAAATCGAGTTTTCTCGAAGAGGGATGTTCATGAGGGTAATTGCTAAAATGGGTAGCACCACATGTGGACGCTGTGAAGTTCAGTACTAAATCGCCTTCTTGAGGTGATGTTTGTGAAGGAATATCTGTATCTTCTCTTTTCTACCTTCTTTTGTTCTCTTCTTAAATTATGCCATAAATTTATAATTTCCTAATTCCAAATTCCTGTATTTTTCTTTAAAAATAAGTGTTATTGCTGAAAGTAAATAAAAGACAACACAAAAGTGTAGAAAAAAGAATTCCACGCAGCCCCACCTCCATGTCGTGCTGCATGAGCAACGGTGGCTGTAGCCTCAACTGCGTAGCACAATCTTGCTGCTCATTGGTGGCCATGGGTACTGGCTAAGAGGTAGGTGTGGAGCACTATGGCCTGCATAAAGTAATAAGATGGCAGGTCCTAGTACTCATACTGCAGCTTGAAAAAATAAGCAGTTTGGTCTGGCGGAACAGCTCTGAGAATTGTGTGTGACGGTTGCACCCGGAGGCGTGCATTATCGCTGGCCGAAGTGATATCGTTCATCTGGTAGGGCGCTCGATCGCCCTTCAGAGTAGTGAGTTGTGGACTCACTCGTGGAAAAGTGAGACATTTCGAAACCTGTATAATTACCGTGAGATACGACTGTTGCGGACATATGATTGTGAGAGGAACTTGGCCACTTGTCACGACGCAGAGTATAAGGGAAGATATGTTTTGTCTTCTAGATTTTAGGGTGCTGTAGTTGTGTATGCATGTTCTGCAAAGTCTAATTCATGAAGTACTCAAGGTGACGATGTATTTGATGGAATCATTTTAATACAGTCATGTTATTTGCCTGTCATGGATTCTTGAAGGCGATGCATTTCCAAGTTTTGGTCGTTCTGTACGATTATTTTGCTAAGATTGATTTGCTGAGTGCTTCGCTTGATGATTTTTCTAATAGAGTCTTTGTAATGCATTGATGTTAATTTTTAACTTTTAGGATTGCTACATTTCAAATGTTTCGTTAAATTCATTTCTCATATTTATGAGAGAAATGCTGATATAAAGAGTGAGTAATTTTGAGGTCTGGTGGCTAGTTCCTTGTTAATTTAACTTTTTGATTAATTTTCTGCTGCATTAGAGCTTTTTAGATTATTTGTGAGTTGCTGAGAAAGCTCATGATACGCTGATTGGACGTTTGGATCTGCTATAGCAATTATTATTAGTTTGTGTTTTTATAGTGGCTCGGGTACCCATTCTGACGCATCAGTCTGTTCCAGCCTATGCTGTATTTATAAAATGTGGTGTTCTATTGCTGTTCTCTTAAGATTGTCTCAACGTGGTATATATTAATACATGCATTTCAAAGTTATGTCCCAACTCACACTCAATCAATCGTTTCGGGCCTTTACAGCCACCTTCCAGTTACACTTGATAGCTTCATTGCGGATGCACAACAGGGTCCAAGCCTCCTGCGAGAATATAAGACTCGCTGCGAGGAAGTAGGGGCACGGATAGTGGACGCATCTCGTGTGTGACAAGTTGAGAATTTGGGCCGGCTAGGAAGCGTGTCCGGATGGCCGATACGCTGGCACGGTAGCTAAGAATATTCGGTCACAGGGATCTGTAATAAAAAAACTGAGTAAATGAATCAACGATCAACTCAAAAACATGTCATGTGACGTCACCCAAATCAAACGCAACAAACAATACCAAACAAAATTAAAAAAAAGACGGTTTAGGCAACCGCTAGTGTTCAGTAGGATATCCAGGTTCAAGTCCCAGTCTGGTACAAATTTTTAACTTTCACTACTGAATTTTTTCTGTGCCCGATTGCGGTTGGTGTCGGTCTTTCCTTCGAGAGCTGATATTTATACCTGCTGCATCGATAACAGTGTTGTCTTGAAAATGGATCTGAGCACTATAGGATTTAACTACTGAGGTCATCAGTCCCCTAGAACTTAGAACTACTTAAACCTAACTAACCTAAGGACATGACACACATCCATGCCCGAGGCAGGATTCGAACCTTCGACCGTAGTGGTCGCGCGGTTACAGACTGTAGCGCCTAGAACCGCTCGGCCACTCCGGCCGGCCTTACGGAACAGATACATC
Organism: Schistocerca piceifrons; assembly: GCF_021461385.2. Classification (NCBI taxonomy): domain Eukaryota; kingdom Metazoa; phylum Arthropoda; class Insecta; order Orthoptera; family Acrididae; genus Schistocerca; species Schistocerca piceifrons. The sequence goes on from NC_060143.1 coordinate 512,092,089, forward strand.
TTCGTGTCACCCCAACAACGTAACGTCCAGCCTGCCATTGCTGAAACCTCGACGCCGCCCCAAGCCCGCTCTAGACGACGCACTGCATTCTTGTCCGCTGCTACCACAGTGGCGATGGTGGTGGCCTGACAAGATGTAGCTAGTTTCAGTCACTCCAGCTGACTGGCTACCGCCCACAAGCCTGTCCTCAGCTCTGCCATGGCGGCGCTCGCGTCAATCACATGCCAGTGCCTTCACCCTCTCGCTGCACGAGCGCGATAAGATTCTCTGTTTTTTTTATTGTTTTCATTTATTTTTTTTCAACTTCTTATACAAAGTGTTATACAAAGTCGTTGTGCTGGCTTGACTATGCTGATTTTATGCGATCTTTTACAACTACGCTCCACTTCGTTGTCACATTACCAACAGCTGACTTGAGGAACTTTAGAATGTTTCAAGTGTGCCTTATGGATTTGTCACTCAGATGACACCCAACGAATAGGCCACTTCGAGGACACCCAGCTCTCCTGGCAAAAGCACACTGCTGCTTACTGAAAAGGTGTGGCCGAGCTGTTCTAGGCGCTACAGTCTGCAACTGCGCGACCGCTACGGTCGCAGGTTCGAATCCTGCCTCAGGCGTGGATGTACGTGATGTCCTTAGGTTAGTTAGGTTTAAATAGTTCTAAGTTCTGGGGGACTGATGACCTCAGAAGTTAAGTCCCATAGTGCTCAGAGCCATTTGCACCATTTTTTGAAGAGGTAACACTCCATGCCTCTTTTTTATAGTAGCGGGTACACGTCTCATAACGTCTAGTGATCAATTCCACATTACATAAGGGTGTCCGCATACTTTTGAGTAGATAATGTTTTCCTTTTACATTCATTCCTAGACATCTCAATTGCTATACAATAATTTGTTGCTGCGAGATCAATTGTCGCTAAACACATCCTGGCATGGGTGAATTCTCGATTTCAATATGAAATGTAACAGAAATGTGATCTAGGTACTGTGTTTTGTTTACATTTAATTATTTCAGTGTCATGAACTAAGAAGTTTGTGCAGTAGTAAAAGGATAATAAGGTCGCAGACGGAATATCTTCATTCATGTGGAGGTCAAAACCAGTGGTTAATTTGAGTAATAAAGTTTTGAGAACGTGCATCTGGAGCGCAGAATCGTATCTTAGTGAAAAATGGAAAAGTAGAGTCCGCAGCTCGTGGTCGTGCGGTAGCGTTCTCGCTTCCCGCGCCCGGGTTCCCGGGTTCGATTCACGGTGGGGTCAGGGACTTTCTCTGCCTCGTGATGACTGGCTGTTGTGTGATGTCCTTAGGTTAGTTAGGTTTAAGTAATTCTAAGTTCTAGGGGACTGATGACCACAGCTGTTGAGTCCCATAGTGCTCAGAGCCATTTGAACCATTTTGAAACTGGAGGGCTGAAAAAGCATAAACACCCTTGTTTTTTCGAACCACGTTCTCATTTCGTCGTATGGTTTTGAACCGGCTCTAGTGGTTCCACCGTGTGAATCAGAACAACAATTCGGCTCACATAACACTCCGAATGGTTCAGATCACCTTCAGTAGGGTTGCAGGACTACGATGACCTTAGAGAAGGAGTGGATCGTCTGGGCGAATGGGGGTGAGGGTGTGTCAGCAAGGTCAAAAGTTATCAAGAACATCGTCCTGGTGCTAATGGGAGACAATTATAGGGTTTGAAAAACAAGAAAGTAAACCTTTAATTGTGTTATGTAATATACTTCAGCACTTTCCATGATACAGTATATCGTACATTCATACCTGATAAAGGAGGTGTCATACGTGTCGACCACGCATATCAGTACAATATTGCATTATTAATAAGTTACGAATTTCTTCAAACGTGCCCAATCTAATCCAACATCTTGACCAAACTATATAATCTGATGCTCCAATTCTTCAAACGTATGAACGGACCCAGTAAAATTCACTTTTCAAACGACTTCAGAGAAAAAAATTGAGATGATTCATCTTAGATGATCTTGGAGGCCAAGCTTTGTTAAACCAAATCATATTGGATCATATTCATGGCGCGTGGTGCTGCAATTGTGCCGCTAATCCACCGTGTTTCTGAAAATTTCTCCAACCATGGGACTTGAGCCCTATTACGGACTTAATCGAAAAATTTACATTTGTACTAACTAGCATAATATATCACATTGATATCAATAGTGGATTCTAACCACACATTCGCAAACAGAAGAGAATGAAAGGAAGATATATAAGGAAATGTTGGGACCAAAATATAACAATGGAAAATGGAAATTAAGAAGTAATAAAGAAGATTAAGAAAGAATAGAAAGAATACTAGGTACAATGAGGAACAAAGGAGTTGTATTCTATGGACACATGAAAGATTGGTCAAAAAAAGAACGATAAAAATAATTTTTAGCTTTTTTGATAGAAACTCAAAAATATCAATGCCGTAGATCAAAGGAGTTAAAGTAGACATGAGGGAAATAGACATAACGGAGGAAGAAACTGTAGGAAGAGAAAAGTTCAAATCAAAAGCAAAAAGTTTCAAAAGCTTCCAGAAAAAAATGCTACATGAAACTCGAACAGAAGAAAGAAGAGAAAATATCGGGACGGTATGAAAAACTACTGGAAAGAAAGAAAGGATAAAAGAAAGTAGAGATAAGTTATTTAATTCTGTCCTCAGTAGACCAAACCAACATATATAAAAAAAAAAGAAAACCGGACAAGTGCGAGTAGCACTTGCGCTCTGAAAGTTCCGTAGAAACTTAATTATGAACCTATAGATAGCTCGTAGACCTATGTACGTTTTTCATGACTGAGTTTTCGTATGTCAACCTATGTGACACAAACGTCCGTATCTCTTGACTGTTTTGACTCAGAAGCTTAAAGTTATTGCACCACCAAGGGAGCTTAGACCTTAGTATTTGACGTTAATCTGAGCTTGCCACCTCTACCAGTTCCTGAGAAAAAAGCTTCTTTAGAGACGGAGGGACAGACAAACGGATAAAGTAGTCCTTTAAGGGTTCCGATTTTACCGACTGAGATATCGAATCCTGAAAAACACTTGGCATATAAGTTACAAACAGTATGACGCGTTTTAATACCTAACCTTCAGAACAAAAAGCAGTAAATCAATATAAACAGACAAAAAAGAATCGCAGCACCAAGAAGTAATTAAAATAGAGTAATGAAATTTCTCGAATACATTTGTCTAGGTAATATATTTATCTGATTAACATTGCAAGATCACAGGTTAAAGTAAGCACGAGATAAACCATTCCAAATGCGAAATGCTGGTACATTAATAACCGATGTAACCGCCAGAACGTTGAATGCAAGCATGCAAAAGTGCATGCGTTGTGTTGTACAGGAACCGGATGTCAGTTTGTGGGATGGAGTTCCTAGCCTGATGCACTTTGTCGGTCAGTACAGGGACGGTTAATGCTGTTTGTGAATCACGCTGGAGTTGCCCGATTATGTCCCTTACGTGCTCGATTGGAAACAGATCTGATCATCGAGTAGGTCAGGACTGTATGTCGACACTCTATACAGCGTGTTGGTTTATAACAGTGGTATGTGGACGAGCGTTATCCTGTTGGAAGACACCCCCTGGAATGCTGTTCATGAATGGCACCACAACAAATCCAATCACCAGACTGACATACAGTTTTGCAGTCAGTTTCTCTGAGGTAACGACGACAGTGCTCCTGCTGTCATACGAAATCACCCCTGAGACCACAACTCCAGGTGTAAGTCCAGTGTATCTAGCATGCAGACAGGCTGGTTTCAAGCCCTCAACCGGCTTCCTTCTAACAAACACACGGCCATCACTGGCACCGAGGGAGACCCAGCTTTCAGCAGAAAAAACAACAGACATCCACCCTGCCCTCAGATGAGCTCTCGCTGGACACCACTAAAGTCGCAAATGGCGGTGATTTGCGGTGAGTGGAACGCACGCTGCAGGGCGTCTGGCTCGGATCTGGCACTAAAGTAACAGATTTCTAACCTCTTTTTTTTGTGTCACTATGGTGCCAACTGCTGTTCAGATTGCTATTGCCGATGCACACCATGCGCCAGAGCCAAACGCTAAACACGATGATCTTCCCTCTCGGTAGTGTTTCGTGGCTGCATGGAGCCCGGTCATCAGGGGACCGTACATTCCCGTGACCACCGCTGCCAGAAACCATGTACAGTGGCTACGTTCCCGCCAAGTGCTTCTCAGTATCACACAAGGAACATCGAGCTTTTCGTAGCCCTTCTACATGACCTTTTTCAAATTTAGTCAAATGTTGGTATGGCATCTTTGTCGCCTTAAAGTCATTCTTGACATCAACTCCCTACAAATGGCTCTGAGCACTATGGGACTCAACTGCTGTGGTCATAAGTCCCCTAGAACTTAGAACTACTTAAACCTAACTAACCTAAGGACAGCACACAACACCCAGCCATCACGAGGCAGAGAAAATCCCTGACCCCGCCGGGAATCGAACCCGGGAACCCGGGCGCGGGAAGCGAGAACGCTACCGCACGACCACGAGATGCGGGCATCAACTCCCTACGTCCAATCTCAAAGGTAATGAACGCTCACATCCGTCACAGCGTGTATTTAAAACAAACGTGATTTGTATCCTCATAGTGGCACTACTAGCACCACTCTTATGCGACTGTCCTTAAATCTGAATAGACATCATCTTTCAGGTGTAGAAACACGGCTGTTAACTTTGGTTTATGTCGCACAATACCTTCTTGCTGCTGCGATTTTTTCCCGCCAGTGTAGTCTTATCCTGTAGTAAAAAGAAATCTGCAGTCCAGTCGGAATACACTACAAATTGTATTTTTTTTTTTAAATTGGTTTGTTTAATGTTTTTAAAAGGCACTGTCCCGTATTAGAAGTTTGCTATCACCACGGCAGATCTTGTTTTCATGTTTGCGTAGCAAACAGTTGTAGTGAACTACATCCGAACCACACGCTCAAATTCTGTACACAATTATCGTAATCTGCCTATTACGGCAAGAAAGGAAGAATGAATTGATTGTTGGTGTTAATAAGGATCATCCTCCTTTACCTCCTCTGCATTACTGCAGTTGACGTCTCACTGAGCACATTTTGTCCTGTGCATGCAGTACACGTGAGGCGCCTAGTTGTTTCCATTGCACTGTGTGGAATACGAAGGTTCTGTTATAGTTCACGAACCTGCTGTCTTCAAGTTGATGTCCCCAGCGCAGAAAACAGCACGCAAGTTGTAGGTTCTGTATCTTGTGGCTGAAACTTACTTTTAGCGAGGTTCTGTTCTGAAATAATGTATCACTTCTTTGGGATGCCACTCGCGTATTTTAATATAGCCACACGAGAAGACTACATGATCTTAATACAACACCTTATGATACAGCAAAGTACATGATCAAACACAATGTTTACGAAAATGTATCTTTACACTATTTGTGGCACGTGGCTGTGCCTCATGACTACCGGAGTGAATCTTTTAATACTGAAAACTGGCAAACACATCCTGCCACAAACAACATGTCTCTTCTTCTCGACTGCCTACTCCAGAGTGACGAACAGGAACTTAAATAAAAATTGGAAACACATCCTACGACAGACAACATGTCTGTTCTTCTCGACTGCCTAATCCAGAGTGACGAACCGCCCGAAACACTTCGCGCGCCATACCAGAAAAGGCGTGACCCGAACGCTTCCGAAGTGCTTCGTCTGCAATTTCGTCAGTCTTTTGTTTTTGATTTAAATTGTTTTAATAATTCTAAAATGACTGATTGATAGTCAGATGTTGAGAGATATTTATATTAAAAAGTGAAGTAATTCCAATGAGTACTTTAACGTTTTGGCGCCCTTTCTCCGAGCACAGCAGCCAATCACAGAGCAGTAGCATTATGCAAGCGGTCTTTCTCACGGGAATGGTACCGAATCTAACATCTGTCACAGGTACCTCACACCACATTTCGTCATCTATATACTTCTTGCATCTACACTGCTCTGGGAACAGCATCTTGGAGCCTAATATGATGGCTGACTAAGCCAGAAATATTACACTGTTGATATTTTCCCTACAACTTTTCCTTCCATTATGAGTCCCAGAATATTGTAAAATTCCTTGTTTTGACTTTGTCACCCAGTTCCTTATCAGTATTGATTCGCCTCAGTGTTTCTTCAATGTTAATTCTTTGGGTACAGGATATTTCTTAAAACTCATCGATACAGCCACATTTCGAATCCCTCAATCTTCCTCTTTATCGCCTTATTAATTGTCCATGCCTCTATCCATGCAAAGGTGCTCGTGTTACACAGCATTTAATCATTCGGCGTCTTAGCCGCTACTTTTAAATTACAGGTAGTGGAAACTGATCTCATCTTTAAAAAAAATGTTCAAATGTGTGTGAAATCTTATGGGACATAAGTCCCTAAGCTTACACACTACTTAACCTAAATTATCCTAAGGACAAACACACACACCCATGCCTGAGGGAGGACTCGAACCTCCGCCGGGAGCAGCCGCACAGTCCATGACTGCAGCGCCCAAGACCGCTCGGCTAATCCCGCGCGGCTAATCTCACCTTAAAAAGGCAACCCTTAGCTAGCTCAATTCTGTTCTTGATTTCCAGGATCTGATAGGGCTCATCATTGATCCACGTGCCGCGATATTTGTATTTTAATACCCTTTGAACACATGTGGTTTTAACAGTAACTGCTGATGAGATCTTCGGAGTTTCCAGGTCAAAATAGGTACTCACTGTGCTGATTTCTTCAAACAGTGTCTGTAGCTGTGTAACACTTTCTACCAATACTAGTGTGTCTTCAGCACAGCGTGTATTATTGATCACTTTTACGTTGTCTTTTAAAGCTTTTTTACCTCGTATATAGCTTATTTGAAGATTGCTCCGAATAATAATTAAATAGTAATGGGAACAGACCACAATCGTTTTCGCTTCACATAATCTTAATGTCTTATGGTGTTTCTCCGTCGCAGACGTCCCATGAGCAAAAGTGATTGTTTTACAATACTCTCTTTATTTTGAATTTTCAAACAGCATTTTTGGCTGTGGGGGCTGCCTCATCGGATTCAGTGCCCATTCTTCACGCCCTCCGTTGCAACCATACCAGTTTCCTGAGTCACCATAAGTGCCACGCTGGGTGATGGCTGTGATGTTCTTTGCCAGCTATTAATATGAAACGTATTTTAACATAAAGATTTGTTTTTTGCCGTGTCTCTGACTACTGCAATGAGGTTGTCCGCTGGGATGTATTGCTCTTTATGCCAATCATCATTGCCTCTTAATCCTACCGGTCAGCTTTTTCATTTCCCATGATGTTAGCATGTACCTCGATTCTCAAAGATGATACCTTCGTGTCAGTGTAGTTCATCTTTAACACAGTCTGCCCCCGGTAGCTGAGTGGTCAACGCAACAGACTGTCAATCCTAAGGGTCCGGGTTCGATTCCCGGCAGGGTCGGAGATTTTCTCCGCTCAGGAACTGGGTGTTGTGTTGTCCTAATCATCATCATCAGCATTTCATCCCCGTCGACGCGCAACTTGCCGAAGTGGCGTCAAATCGAAAGACTTGCACCAGGCGAACGGTCTACCCCACGGGAGGACCTCGTCACACGCCATTATTACATCTCAACACAACGGCAACTATTTGATATGATAAACAACAACTCTGTTTTTTCCGTATCATTTGAGGAGAATGTTTTCACTGCAGAGAGCGAGCCTTTAAGTATTACGATGTGGGTAGTTGCTATTGCCATGCTGTATCTCAGTGCTCGTTTAACGGCAGAACAAGGCGTGCGAGACGAAAGATCTACATAAGGGCACCTTTTACAAACAAATCCACCCGCACCTAAGAACGCCAATGATATTATAAAAATTGGGTTCTGAAGCGCAACTCCGCTGCATAGTTACTGAGAGACAGTTTGAAAGGATCATTGCCAGTTTGAAAGTCAACCACGGCGGCCACCAGAACACCGTTATAGACTCCATCTTGTAACATTGCCATATTGAGACTGAGGAGTTCCAGGACATTAATCACATCTTCTGCTACCCTCTATACAGGAGAGAATCCGACTGGGTGAGCACGGAGCTGGTCCACATGCATCAACAACTTTCTTCTCATTTGTTGGCTCTGAGCACTATGGGACTGAACAGCTATGGTCATCAGTCCCCTAGAACTTAGAACTACTTAAACCTAACTAACCTAAGGACAGCACACAACACCCAGCCATCACGAGGCAGAGAAAATCCCTGACCCCGCCGGGAATCGAACCCGGGAACCCGGGCGTGGGCTTCTCATTTGTTAATCCTCTTAGATTTCACACATTTATAAATTACTAGCGGAATTTGTTTTAAAAGTTGGGATTAGATTGTAACTGTTAATGGTGTGTGTGTGTGTGTATGTATGTGTGTGTGTGTGTGTGTATGTGTGTGTGCCGGCCGGTGTGGCCGTGCGGTTCTAGGCGCTTCAGTTTGGTACCGCGTGATCGCTACGGTCGCACGTTCGAATCCTGCCTCGGGCGTGGATGTGTGTGTTGTCCTTAGGTTAGTTAGGTTTAAGTAGTTCTAGTTCTAGGGGACTGATGACCACAGATGTTAAGTCCCATAGAGCTCAGAGCCATTTGAACCATTTTGTGTGTGTGTGTGTATTTCATTGCATTATTTTGTTTTAACTGTCCATTACATTGCATGTTTGGATTTCTGTGTTATTCAACGTGGAATTGCAGTATGTTTTCACTCCTTACGACATTATATTTCCGGACTAACAGTAATAGAGGAACATCCAGGTTTAAACAAGGACTTCCTCTTTGTGCCCCTATTTTTCCATCACTCAGCGACGGATCCGTTCTAATAGGACTTCATAGTTTCAAATTAATGTTTCACGGGAAAGAAAAGAAGACATAACCAGACCCTTACAGACACCAGTTGTGTAACGCAATCTCCTCTAGGGAAAACGGACTACCAAAATCGATTGCGGAAGAAGTAAGACTAGGATTCAACGGCCCGTCGTCGACGAGGTCATTAGAGACTGAGAATGGAGGGAGGAAATCAGCCATGGTTCTTCAAAGGAAGCATCCTGGCATTTGCCAGGACAGATTTTGGAAAACCACGGAAGACCTAATTCTAGATGGGCGGAGGGAGATTTTAACCGCCGTTCTGCAGAGTGCTAGTCCATTGTGCTACCCACCGAGCCACATTGGTCGGTGAAATCGTCTCAGGACAAACGCGTAAATATGAGCTTAAGATTTGTTTCCGGGATCCGGAATCAAAAATGGTTCAAATGGCTCTGAGCTCTATGGGACTTAACTTCTGAGGTCATCTGTCCCCTATAACCTAGAACTACTTAAACCTAACTAACCTAAGGACATCACACACATACATGCCCCAGGCAGGATTCGAACCTGCGACCGTAGCGGTAGCGCGGTTCCGGACTGTAGCGCCTAGAACCGCTCGGCCACCTCGGCCGGCGATCCTGAATTACTTTTTCGCTAGTTGTGTTACATGCGTAAGGGGTGGCAGAGAAAAGTACCCGACGCGTAGTACACTGCGCAGTTTCCACGTTCAGAACCCGTTCAAAGGCCACACATGCGCGCCGCCTGTACTTACTGCAGACGGTCCGAACCAGTCGCCATCTCTAGCGACACTGGCGGCTGGACCGCGATGGGCCGGGAGACGCGCGTAATGGTGGGGTGCGCGGCCGGTTCCGCTTACCTTGCATTAGGAGCCGGCACCGCCGCCTAAATGGTGGCGGTGTTATTGTTTCGGGGAAGGAATTTCACTGGGCGATTAGGGGCGGCGGTGCGCGCACGGAGAGCTGTTAAGATGCGGCCGGCAGATAGCGCCAGCACGAGGCGCGCGCTATGGCCGCGCCGCGCCGAAGATGCGCGGATACGACGCCGCGGGCCGCGGTCCGGGGTTCCGTTCCCACGAGGGGGCGCCCGCCCTACGACTTCATTACTACCAGCGACTCGCCTGCTCTCCACGAGGATATTCCGCTCCGTTTCCGAGAAAATATGCGAATTGATCAGAGCACTCGCCAGAGTAAATGTACATTAGGAATCCCTGCGGCACCCTCCACTCGTAAAAATCTCTCGGCAAAGGTCGTATCATCCGCTTTCGACGAAGGTGTGACCTGCGTGGCGCAATCGGGCATTGAAGACAGTATCGACCCATGTCTATTACACTACTGGCCATTAAAATTGCTACACCAAGAAGAAATGCACATGATAAACGGGTATTCATTGGACAAATATATTATACTAGAACTGACATGTGATTACATTTTCACGCAGTTTGGGCGCATAGATCCTCAGAAATAAGTACCCAGAACAACTACCTCTGACCGTAATAACGGCCTTGATACGCCTGGGCATTGACTCAAACAGAGCTTTGATGGCGTATACAGGTACAGCTGCCCACGCAGCTTCAACACGATACCACAGTTCATCAAAAGTAGTGACTGCGTATTGTGACGAGCCAGTTGCTCGGCCACCATTGATCAGACGTTTTCAATTGGTGACAGATCTGGAGAATGTGCTGGCCAGGGCAGCAGTCAAACATTTTCTGTATTCAGAAAGGCCCGTACAGGACCCGCAACATGCGGTCGTGCATTATACTGCTGAAATGTAGGGTTTCGCAGAGATCGAATAAAGGGTAGAGCCACGGGTCGTAAAACATCTGAAATGTAACGTCCATTGTTCAAAATGCCGTCACTGCGAGCAGAAGGTGACCGAGACGTGTAACCAATGGCACCCCATACCATCACGCAAGGTGATACACCAGTATAGTGATGACGAATACACGCTCCCAATGTGCGTTCACCGCGATGCTTCCAAACACGGACGCGACTATAATGATGCTGTAAACAGAAACTGGATTCATCCGAAAAATGACGTTTTGCCATTTGTGCACGCAGGTTCATCACTGAGTACACCATCGCAGTCGCTCCTGTCTGTGATGCAGCGTCAAGGGTAACCGCAGCCAAGGTCTCCGAGCTGATAGTCCATGCTGCCTGCAAACGTCGTCGAACTGTTCATGCAGATAGTTATTGTCTTGCAAACGTCCCCATCTGTTGACTCAGGGATCGAGACGTGGCTGCACGATCCGTTACAGCCATGCGGATAAGATGCCTGTCATCTCGACTGCTGGTGATACGAGGCCGTTGGGATCCAGCACGGCGTTCCGTATTACCCTCCTGAACCCACCGATTCCATATTCTGCTAACAGCATTGGATCTCTACCAACGCGAGCAGCAATGTCACGATACTATAAACCGCAATCGCGATAGGCTACAATCCGACCTTTATCAAAGTCGGAAACGTGATGGTACGCATTTCTCCTCCTTACACGAGGCATCTCAACAACGTTTCACAAGGCAACGCCGGTCAGCTGCTGTTTGTGTACGTGAAATCGGCTGGAAACTTTCCTCATGTCAGCACATTGTAAGTGTCGGCACCGGCGCCAACCTTCTGTGAATGCTCTGAAAAGCTAATCATTTGCATATCACAGCATCTTCTTCCTGTCGGTTAAATTTCGCGTCTGTAGCTCGTCACCTTCGTGGTGTAGCAGTTTTAATGGCCAGTAGTATAAATGGCTCTGAGCACTATGGGACTTAACATCTGAGGTCATCAGTCCCCTAGCACTTAGCACCTAAGGACATCACACACACCCATGCCCCAGGCAGCATTCGAACCTCCGACCTCAGCGGTGGCGCGGTTCCAGACTGAAGCGCCTAGAACCGCATGGCCACATCGGCGATGTCTATTAAGACACTTTTAATGGAGTGAGAGGGAGGAAGTCTCCTATTTTACTTTGCACAATCGATTTCGGAATGGAGAGGAGAAGTTTTAGACTTTGCAGGAATTGAATAATGCGGAAAATACTTAACGATACAATTTAAGCACAGTTTGTTTCCCAGTATTTCAAGTTCATTTTGGAGAGGCATTACATCTTTACAAATAAACTATTTCGCCTTACCACTCTAAATGTTAGTCCCTTCCGGCAACTCCCTGGTCCTGAGTTCTACATTTTACGATTATATGCGAGTGCTCTGCTTGCAACTCGTTCTGACAACATACAGTCAATACTCTAATCACGACAGCGACAGGAGGCAAGTGCGTGGCAGCATTCACTCCTCTTTATGTCCTGACTCACAAAAAAAAAGCATTATTCCTTGTTGCGACTCACGCAATTAGACACTTTATTCACACGGGGACACAAGTGTAGGATAGCATCTGTTCTTTTGTATATTCTGAGACACGGATATGCTATTATTCGTTGCACACACCATCTTTCACAATAGAAGGCAAGTACGATACAGCTCTTCTTCCTTCTTGAGTTGTGTACTCACTCCTCTCTACAGGTCCTAGAATTTTGTTCAGGGAATTTTAGAACACTCTGTATACCTCTGATTTACTCTTCATAGCCTTCGTAAAAAAGTCAAGAATGATTAATAATGGTTCAAATGGCTCCGAGCACTATGGGACTTAACTACTGAGGTCATCAGTCCCCTAGAACTTAGAACTACTTAAACTGAACTAACCTAAGGACATCACACACATCCATGCCCGAGGCAGGATTCGAACCTGCGACCGTAGCGGTCACGCGGTTCCAAACTGACGCGCTTAGAACCTCACGGCCACACCGGCCGGCAAGAATGATTAATAATACTTATAACTTTCATTTACTTTAAAACTGAAAAATATATCCACAGTCAGCTAGGAAACAATTGCTTTGGTATTTTGAATGACCATGAAACGAAATTAAGTTTCCTTTCGGGAGCATTGTACTCAGAAATGCTCTCGGACTTCGTGACAAGAAATGACTGGAGGTTCTATTGGCTGTAATAAGTAAATGATAATTACGCATCCCAAAATGGCCAATGAAATGATCCTGAACCAAACGAAAATCTTCCGTATTTAATTATTACACTTTTACTGCAGTTAGTTAATTCTTGTTCTAATCGTCAATAAGAAGGTCTTTTCAATGACGTGGTCGTAATGCAAGAAATATTAGACTTTTTAATGAGTATTGGATCTACAGTCGAAAACAAGACTCACACTAAATAATACAGCTTAGCAGAAATAGGCGTCGATCAAGCGACAGAGAAGAAGAGTCATTTCTTGCATTGATGCGTCGTATGTATAATTAACTAATTAAGAACAATATCTTCGTTTTTGATAAATGTCCACAACGTTCACATATCGCCGATGAATTACGCATACTTAACGCTATCATTACTTAAATATTCATCTGGATAAAGGGGTAGATTTTTTTAATATAGCTGTGACGTCACAACTGTTCGAATGCACATCTGTTGTTTAAAGTTGTTATTTCTTTAATTTCAGTCTACGGTCACAAAAAGTTATCAAACTATTCATAATGACCATCTTCGGATCTGATTAAAGCAAATGAAGCCTTGTATTATTATAATATGATTAACCCAGAGTGGCATCGCCAACAGATATAAACGAAATTACCTTAGTGTCGTGGTTCAGATATACTTGTATAATGCAAACCAGTGCACAATGCTGGCAGAATCACCATAGGAACAGCGCTTTTGTTCACAACAAACTAGGGTGCAGTTGCAAAGTGCAAAAAGGAAAATCTTTGTAAGCTCTTCGGCGATTCCAAGCTAATTTTTGTTTATACCTATTGACGCTGCAACTTTGGCTTTATCATGTTATGATAATATAAAGTTTCACCTGTTTTAATCATATCTGAAAATGGTATTGCGGATCTAAATCAAAAGTATGACCTTAACTTTTTGTGATCATGGAATGGAATTGAAAAAAAAAAAAAAATCTGCCTTCCCAAAGTATTTCAGATTGAGACTTCCTCTGCCCCTCTACCAGTTTGCTGAATAGACCCTAAGTCTAAAACGGGCCAGAACTCGAACAACACTTTGTACCTTTAGGGATTGAAAGTGAAATGAATTGTAGATATTGTCCGCTTACTTCCTTGGAGCTGATTCCAACAGAAGTCCATAGCTTCGGTAAGCAACTCTGTCTGAAGCAGGACCCATTCTAGATAAATAGGTTACGAGAACTGCGTTCTAAATCCTCATGTCTACTCTCCAACTAGTGCGAAACGTGTGGTAGAGGGTACAACCATTTATTATGTCTTCTTCCCTTCTCACCATTCGATTCACATAAGGCAGGCCGGAAAAATGATTGCCTCTGTAGACAATGCAATTAGTCCACTCCTGTCTTAACAGTCCCTAGAAAGTACATAAAACACCCTTTGAAATATGGTGAGGTTATTTCAGGTCGTGTTACTGAGACTCTGTAATGAAAGAAGAGGTAGAAATTGGAGCGTGCACCGGTACATTTAAAAAACAATGAGATATGGTTCTAGATACAGAACAGTCACAAAGATCCAAAGTTAAAACTTGATGTCAGAGGGAAAGGTAGCGCTACCGGCAGTCTTCGCTCCATAATTTTGGATCAAGCAGTTTAGTAGCGTGAGGCTGCGTTCGCTTCACTGTCCCAACAATTGCGCATTCACATCTGGCCCCCAGAAACGTCACTCCAATAGTAAGTCAGACCACTACAATAAGAGTCACGCACTTTTATGGCAGTCAGTTAACTCCCGATGAAAAAAAAATTAATATCTTGGAAAGCTCGAGTTCTGTCTTACAGACGACGCATCTTGAACATCAAGAGATTTTTGTGAGTGGAAGTGTTGTCAGAAGTGCAGCAGTCACACCAGTCGCCATCTTTCGTATCAACTTGCGATTGACAGCGACATAGCTAATGGAATGCAGTCGAATTAAAACAGGTGATACCGTAGAATTACGTTAGCAGAAAGTAACAGCTCAGTCTTGCTATTTGGGCGGCAAAATAATATGGTAGCAGAAGTCGAAACGATAAAACGCAGACAGGCAACAGATAGGAAAGTGTTTCTGAAAAAGAGAAAGTTGTTAACATCGAACATAAATTTAAATGTTAACAAAGTCTCTTCCGAATGTATTTGTGCGAAGTGTAGCCTTCAACGAAAGTAAACCCTGTACGACAAAGAGAGCAGAAATGAAGAGAGTAGAGGCGTTGGAAACGTGGCGTTACAGAAGTATGCTGAAGGTTAGCTTAGTAGAGCGGATAATTAATGAAGAGTATTAAACTGATTTGGAGAGAAACAAAAAGGGTCTAACGTAACTAAAAGGAGGCACCAACTGATATGGCGCATACCGAGCCACTAAGGAATAACCAATTTGGTAGTGGAGAGAAGTGCGAGGAGGAGGGGAGGGGGGTTAAATACTGTAGGGGGAGATCAAAGCTTGATTGAAGTAAGCAGTTTCAATTGGATTTAGGCCAAATGAGTCTACAGACAGGAGACCACAACACCACGACTGTGAAAAATGGCCTGCAGTAGCTTCTAATGTCCAGCAACTAATAAATCGGTCAACTTCTAACGGCTCTGCCTTATCATTTCAATCACTCCACCGCGTTTTCTGCTGTCTTGATCATTTATCAATAATTTTGACGTTTTCTTACATCTTATTACCATTTTTCTTCTGGCCTACCCTTTTTTTATTTCAGAAAATTGCTTAGTACTGTATTTTACTGAAACACTCTGTCTAAATAAGTGTTCAAAAGTTTCGTTTTCTCTTATTAAATTGTTGATACGAGGTGTCTTGCTAATTTTCGTCCAAACACTGTTACTGGACAGTCTTCCTGTTCAGCTGGTTCTGGTAAGCCTCCTCACTTCCAAAACTTTCTCTCATCAATAGTGTCATGTTTTCACACCCGTACAGGTTCACTCGTTATATGAATGTGTTGACTTTTTTTTCTTTTCCTATACTAAAACACCACTTCATTAATGGTTGTCTTCTTTACCGAAAATTGCTAATGCTAATGCAATTCTTTTTTCCGTTTTCCATGGAGCATCTGCGCCCTAATGTGATCAATGTGACTGAGTAACAAGACTTGTTAATATTTTCAATTGCTTCGAAAATCATAATGTATTATCATCAGCTTACTGGTTTTGACTGTCACGAATTATCAAGCACTTGATGCATTAGACAGGGGCCATACAATATCTGATCCAAAGTAACCCGCTCCTTGTTAATATATATGGTCTGTCTATCCTCCTTCTTTATGACAATTTGAGCTTCGCTGGAGACATATTCAGTTAGGTGTCTGAATGCCTGAGGTGGAACAGTTAGCTCCCCATAAGATGAGGTGAATTATTAAAGCAAAGTTGTACAACGAATAAATCTATGAGACATCTGAACTTAAACAGAAGTGCCTCAGTCATACACAAAAAAAATGGACACCATAACTCTCACAGACGTTGTGAGTAGTATTTCATCTAGCTATGGAATTAAACAAGAGGTCACAATACGGTCCTCTTTAATATAAAAGTAACTGGACTTTGCTTTTGAGCAGAGAATAGGAAAAAAAGAGTAACTATTATGTTCACGAGGTTACAAATGAAGTATATGAATGTGCATCATAATACATTGGACTTGGAACGGAAGTGACGATAACGAGGGAAATTAACTCTGTCCACGTAAACCGCCAGTGATTGCTCAGTTAACTATAAGAACGACGGACCAAACCTGAGTGCATATTGAGTTGAACTTGGTAAGTGCGCAGATGAATTTAGAATACGAAGCCCTACCTTGAATCAGTGGACTTCGCGGACACCTCGACCTGTTGTTTGCTAATGCTGCACATATTTACCATAATTGGCACCGTCACAGGCAGAGAATGGTTGCGATGTTAGTTAAAAATCTGAGTGTGACAAAACGCTTCAGACCTGGAACGAAGTTTTCTCTCTCGGAACCTAAAAAGTAATACTCTCACGTCCCGCTCCTCGCTAGAACTTGTTTTCCCCTCGCTTTAGATTACCAAATGGCACGAAATATTGCGAGTGCCGACCAACTGGATCTCTCCTACTGAGCTAGCATCCTCCCTTCCATACACATTTCATTTATCAAGTACCGGTTGACTGCTGGAGCTGAGAAGCAGCAAGAAAATTACTCCCACTCCTTGACCCCTTCCGTATCTCTGCCAGTGAGACTCCGAGTACATAGGCGCATATGATCCCCATTGTCCCACTCCTTTTTTATTTTGGTAAACCAATCGCGTCTGCTCTTACAAAAATTTAAGCTTAATTAAACGCTTGAAGAAACATTGACATGAAAAGTGCACTCCTCGAAACGTGGCCTGTAACCTCCTCCCATAACAGGCCCTATGTTTTGGAAAGTATCACTTCGATTGCTTCTCTGTATTTGAAAACCAACGGAGTTTCGTCCCATGGTCTCCCGCTGTCCGCTACGCCATGGCACGGAACGCTGGCCCATAATAGTGGGTGCTGCCAAAAGCATTCCTGCCACAGGCCCTGGCATTCAGAGCTAACACATTTATGACGTGCTTGTCGTTATTCTTCTGCAGCCCTTCGTGCTCTCACAGCAAGATATCTCATCTCGACACATACACTACTGGCCATTAAAATTGCTGTACCAAAAAGAAATGCACATGATAAACGGGTATTCATTGGACAAATATATTATACTAGAACTGACATGTGATTACATTTTCACGCAATTTGCGTCCATAGATCCTGAGAAATCAGTACCCAGAACAACCACCTCTGGCCGTAATAACGGCCTTGATACGTCTCGGCATTGAGTCAAACAGAGTTTGGATGGCGTTTATAGGTACAGCTGCCCATGCAGCTTCAACACGGTACCACAGTTCATCAAGAGTAGTGACTGGCATACTGTGACGAGCCACTTGCAAAACCACCATTGACCAGACGTTTTTAATTGGTGAGAGATCTGGAGAATGTGCTGGCCAGGGCAGCAGTCGAACATTTTCTGTATCGAGAGAGGCCCGTACAGGACCTACAACATGCGGTCGTGCATTTTCCTGCTGAAATGTAGGGTTTCGCAGGGATCGAATGAAGGGTAGAGCAACGGGTCGTAATTCATCTGAAATGTAACGTCCACTGTTCAAAGTGCCGTCAATGCGAACAAGGGGTGACCGAGACGTGTAACCAATGGCACCCCATGCCATAACGCCGGGTGATACACCAGTATGGCGATGACAAAACACGCTTCCAATGTGCGTTCACCGCGATCTCACCAAACGCGGATGCGACCATCATGATGCTGTAAACAGAACCTGGATTCATCATAAGAAATGACATTCCGTCATTCGTGCATCCAGGTTCATCGTTGAGTACACCAACGCAGGCGCACCTGTCTGTGACGCAGCGTCAAGGGTAACCGAAGCCATGGTCTCCGAGCTGATAGCCCATGCTGCTGCAAACGTCATCGAACTGTTCGTGCAGATGGTTGTTGTCTTGCATACTTCCCCATCTGTTGATTCAGGGATCGATACGTGGCTGTACGAGCCATTACAGCTATGCGGATAAGACGCCCTTCATCTCGACTACTAGTGATACTAGGCCGTTGGGATCCAGCACGGCTTTCCGTATTACCCTCCTGAACCCACCGATTCCATATTCCGCTAACAGTCATTGGATCTCGACCAACGCGAGCAGCAATATCGCGATACGATAAATCGCAATCGCGATAGGCTACAATCCGACCTTTATCAAAGTCGGAAACGTGATGGTAGGCATTTCTCCTCCTTACACGAGGCATCACAACAACGTTTCACGAGACAACGCCGGTCAACTGCTGTTTGTGTATGAGAAATCGGTTGGAAACTTTCCTCATGTCAGCACGTTGTAGGTGTCGCCACCGGCGCCAGCCTTGTGTAAATGCTCTGAAAAGCTAATCGTTTGCAGTTCACAGCATCGTCTTCCTGTCGGTTAAATTTCGCGTCTGTAGCATGTCATCTTCGTGGTGCAGAAATTTTAATGGCCAGTATTGTATTTCCCCACATCACAGAAAGAAATTAAATAAGAAGTATTAGTTATTTTGGCAATCACTGGTATTTGCTTTAATTATCTGCATACTCTCATGCACTACTGGGGATTAGTTTTAATTTAATCATCTTACTGTATTGAATGGGTAATGAAGTACGGTAACGAGCGATCTTAATGGTCTCACTGAACTGAGTGGATTATTAATTAGTGTATGGAGTGAGTATGGGAGCAACCATTTCGTAACATAGCTAATCCAAGAGGTGTTCCATTGGGTTCAGATCGGGGCTGTAGGCGGCCAGTCTATTTCAGGAGTGTTACTGTTCTCGAACAACAACATATGCAGCTTTGTGGCAGGGTCCATTGTAGTGCTGATACAATGAAATCACTAAACGTCTTCTATGCTGTTCGCATTACAGAATGCTCTAAATTGTGCTCATATCATTCGCCATTTAAAGTATTGTTAAGGACAGTAAGGGGCCCTGACCCTAACCCCGAAAAGCACCCTCAGACCGTAACCACACCTCCCCTGTACTTCAATGCTGGCACCACACATGATAGCAGGTAACCTTCTCCACATATTCGCCAAATCGAAATCCTTCCATCTTACTGACACATGATATAGCGTCATTGATCACTCCAGATCACTACTTTGCTGAGTTGCTCTTTATAATTCCTCAAGCGTCGCTTAGCATTCAATATGGAAATGTGTGGTTTATGAGGAGCTGCTCGATCATTGTACCCAATTTTATTTTTAACTCCCTACGCACAGTCGTTGTGCATGGGCAGAGGGGCTAAAATGTCCTTGATGAATTTGCTCAGGTTACCTCAGAAACACCCGACGACTAGTCGATGTTCAAGCCACTGAGGTCGCCTGAAAATGGTCCAAAATGTCCAAATGTGTGAGAAATCTTATGGGACTTAACTGCTAAGGTCATCAGTCCCTAAGCTTACACACTACTTAATCTAAATTATGCTAGGGACAAACACACACACCTATGCCCGAGGGAGGACTCGAACCTGCCCGGGGACCAGCCGCACAGTCCATGAATGCACCGCCTTAGACCGCTCGGCCTGAAAATGTTTCAAACGGCTCTAAGCACTATAGGACTTAACATCTGAGGTCATCGTGCCCTAGACTTAGAACTACTTAAACCCAACGAAATCACCCGCATCCATGCCCAAGGCAGGATTCGAACCTGCGACAGTAACAGCAGCGCGGTTCTGGACTGAAGCGCCTAGAATCGCTCGGCCACAGCAGCCGGCTGAGGTCGCCTGACCAAACCATTCTGTCGTTGCTGCCTCTCTACTGACAACACAATACTCTACTGACAATACAATACTGGTTCGCCCTTCATGACATGTAGTGGTCAATTCCGCATTACATAGAGGTGTCCGAATACTTATAATCAAATAGTATACAAGATGAAGATCCTGTGACTGAAAAAATACACTGTGTCTGGCGACAGTTTGTGACAATAGGAAGCGGTAGGTTTTTCGTAGCAGCTGATGACAATGCAGTATGATTTAGTGTGGGGTACCAGCTGTTAAACATACTTTAATTTGTATTTCTTTCAGTTATTATGTCATGTTATGATTTTCTTCATAGCCGTGATCAGCTGCACAAGAAAACCTTTATTCGGTTCACTTTACCGGTTTCGATAGTTTAAGCTGTCATCTTCAAAAGTGGAGTAGCTTCAAATCATTGGTAAGCCAACGTTAAAATAAGAATCGGACGGTAGTATCCTTTGATACAGAATCAATATAACAGAGTGACATAGGTAAAAATTTATGATTTTTGCGATGAGTGGTACACATTTGTCAAATTTCACATCGTACATAATATGTGAGACAAAGTCAACCACCAAACCGATGTCCGATGTCTCAACACAACAACCCAAACTCCAATGAAAAACTAAAATTCTTTCTACTACAGCGGATACATCAATGAATTAATCCAGACGATGTGACAGTTTACGAAGCATCTTGTCGGTTTCGGTGACTTATCCCTCCAAAAGTGTACGGCAAGAATACAGTGACACCACATGCCCACCTGCTACGTGCTTGATCAAGTGAAGTGCCGTAGGTGATTTCAAACATCAGCTCGTACGAAATTCATCGTGGGGCGCCCACGTCCGCCGGCAAGGCACACAGCAAGATTGGCCCGCTGTTGATCATATTTGTCCTGGCGAGGACCACAAGTCGCGCACACACGGCCGTGATACACAGCGGAGGTGTCCGGGCTCCGCAGTCGTCTGCGGCTGATCCCGGCCGGTACACAGCGTGGCTGGGCACAGCTGGGATTAGCCCTTCATCCGTCCCCACTGTTGACACGGAGCACCGTGTCCTCTGAGGCGCTCGCACTTACCACCCCATCCCGATTGCTCGCGTCTCCCTCACACGCACGCCTTCTGTAGCAACAGGTTGTAGTGAAGGCCCACTACACACACATAAACAGGGCGCACTATACTAACAGAGAAATCTGACATGGGTGAACATATACCATATTCTTCCTCTTCAGTCTGAAGCCTCTCTGATGCAGCCCTCCAAGATATTCTATCCCCTTCATCTCCTAAGAACTATCGCAACCTACATCAATTTCAACCCGCTTACTGTATTCGCCTCTTGTACCTTGAAACGGTACAGTAGTTTCCGCTCTATAAGCAGCAGGTTTCGCTGCTCGCTCGCACCGGGAAATAGAAACAGAGGCGGCTCCGCAGCCAATTTTATTACACTACGCGGCCGGCCGCGGGTGCAACAGAACCCATGTGGACGGGTGGAAAGAAATGTGTCAGGCTTCATAATACATATATATATATATATATATATATATATATATATATATATATATATATATATATATATATGTCGTGTATTATGCATTTCTTGTACGTGAATTTGAATCTGCACATGAACTTTCCTAATCCTCCTCACACCTTTCCGTAAAGCGTGGCCAAATCTTTGTTGGGAAGTAGTTCTGTAGTATAGTAGTGCCAACCTTACTCCTGGCTAGGGGATCAGAGAGACAGCACAGGCAGGTAAAAGTCAAAGACTTTCCAGTGTCACAAGATTTGGGGTGGAGAGGTTGGTCACGGCCAAGTGGTTCGACCACCCCCTCCAATGGGGCCCAGGAAGACCTCCGGGTGCCCACCATATTCTGGGAGTGTTACAGAAGACGGGTAAGTGAGCAGACGTGCCCTCAGTGCGTCTGTCTCAATGTTCACGCATGGAAGAGAGGTATTTGAATATTTGTACTAATTCTTTTATTTTCAGCTTCGGACTGCGTAAGGTAATGAATGTGCTCGTTTAATTCCGGAAATTTGACCCCCTGTGTTAAAGTATCTGGTCCCCAGTTTGCCCGTTATGCTCCTCACATAGTGAATGTCGTATGTAAAATATTGGGAGACTTAGGTGGTATACATTTGGCCAACGCAATTCCGCCTTACCCGTAGAAATATGCGTGCAGATTAGTATATAATATACCCGAGCTATAAGTTGTAAAATTGTAATATCTGTAAACTGAAACAATTGCTGCTATCGCTGTAAAGTCGAGTGATAATGTTTAAAATAAATAGGAAATCAACTGTCATCAATCTTTAACATACCTTAAAAATCACAAAGAAGTCAAGTTAAAGGAATTTATTTAAAATAAAAGCTATAGAATGCAGGGACCCACACATCAGCGTGTGAGCCCTCCAGCCCCTTGCCTAGTATCGTACAGAAAGAACACGCTCTCTAGGTAGCGCTCTCAAGCTCCTCTCCCCAGTTATCCGTTGCGCAATTTTGAATCAGGGCTTGACGACATCAACTTTCATCTGGCGTCCCTAGGCAAGGAGGTAAGACGGTAAACTTTCAACCTCTACATTGACATAAATATTCCGCAATTCACCTTATGAGGCGTGGCGGAGGGTACATTGTACCATAACTTATCATTTCCTTTCCTACTGCACTAGCAAACAGTGCGAGGGGAAAACGACTGCCTATGTGACTCCGTATGAGCCCTAATTTCTGGTATCTTATCTTCGTGGTCTTGTACAGAAACCAGATGGCAGTTAAAAGAGTCGAGGGGTATGAAAGGGAAGCAGTGGTTGGGAAGGGAGTGAGACAGGGTTGTAGCTATCCCCAATGTTATTCAATCTGTATATTGAGCAAGCAGTAAAGCAGTGGTTCCCAACAGGTGGTCCACGGACCCCCAGGGGTCCGCGAGCTATGCCAGAGGGGTCCGCAAGATGCTATTGGAATAAAAAATATATTAAATATATTTCGTATGATAATAGATTTTTTGTTTTGGCCACTCAATATATTTTCAATAATGAATATGTCAATGTTTTTTCTAAGTACCAAAAATAGAAAACGTGTAAAAAGACTCTTAATTTGGCTTTTTTAGGTACTTGATACAGTGATATGACAGGGTACCAATCATGCTCGACGAGGGGGTCCTCGAGAAAACTTTGTTGGGAACCCCTGCAGTAAAGGAAAAGAGAGTAAAATTCGGAGTAGGTATTAGAATCCATGGAGAAGAAATAAAAACTTTGAGGTTCGCCGATGACATTGTAATTCTGTCAGAGACAGCAAAGGACTTGGAAGAGCAGTTGAACGGAATTGACAGTGTCTTGAAAGGAGGGTATAAGATGAACATCAACAAAATCGAAACGAGAATAATGGAATGTAATCGAATTAAGTCGGGTGATGCTGAGGGAATTAGATTAGGAAATGAGACACTTAAAGTAGTAAAAGAGTTTTGCTATTTTGCTATTTGGGGACCAAAATAACTGATGATGGTCCAAGCAGAGAGGATATAAAATGTAGACTGACAATGGCAAGAAGAGCGTTTCTGAAGAAGAGAAATTTGTTAACATCGAGTATAGATTTAAGTGTCAGGAAGTCGTTTCTGAAAGTATTTGTATGGAGTGTAGCCATATATGGAAGTGAAACGTAGACGATAAATAGTTTAGACAAGAAGAGAATAGAAACTTTCGAAATTTGGTGCTACAGAAGAATGCTGAAGATTAGATGGGTAGATCACATAACTAATGAGGAGGTATTGAATAGAATTGGGAGAAGAGTCGTTTGAGGCACCAGTTGACTAGATGAAGGGATCGGTTGGTAGGGCATATATCTGAGGCATGAAGGGATCACCAATTTAGTACTGGAGGGCATCGTGGAGAGAGACCAAGAGATGAATACACTAAACAGATTCAGAAGGATGTAGGTTGCAGTAGGTACTGGGAGATGAAGAAGCTTGCACACGATAGAATAGCATGGAGAGCTGCATCAAACCAGTCTCAGGACTGAAGACCACAACAACAACAACATCATCTTCGTGGTCCTTACGAGCAATGTGTGTTGGAGGCAGTATAATAGTTCTGCAAACGGCATGAAAAACGGTTCTCTAAATCTTCTCAGTAGTGTTCCTCGGAAAGAATGTCGCCTTCCCTCCAGGGATTCCCATTTGAGTTCCCGAAGCATCTCCGTAACATTTGCACGATATTCGATCTTACCAGTAACAGACCTAGCAGTCCGCCTCTGAATTGCTTCGATGTCTTCCTATAATCCAACGTGGTACGGATGCCAAACACTCGAGCAGTACTCAAGAATAGGTCGCACACTTTCCTAGACTTCTCCCAATAAACCAAAGTCGACCCTTCGCCTCCCCTACCACAGTCCTCACATGCTCATTCCATTTCATATCAATTGTAACGTTACGCTCAGTTACTTAAACGACGTGGCTCTGAAATGGCTCTGAGCACTATGGGACTTAACATCTGAGGTCATCAGTCCCCTAGACTTAGAACTACTTAAACCTAACTAACCTAAGGACATCATACACATCCATGCCCGAGGCAGGATTCGAACGTGCGACCGTAGCAGCAGCGCAGTTCCGGAATGAAGTGCCTAGAACCGCTCGGCCACAGCGGCCGGCCACACTACTTCGCTAACAAACAACCGCAGATTGCTGCCCACCCTGTCCGCCAAATCGTTTATGTGTATTTAGAATGATAGCGGTCCTGTCACACTTCCCTGGGGCACTCCTGACGATGCCCTTGTCTCTGATGAACGCTCGTAATCAAGGACATCATCCTGGGTTCTATAACTTAAAAATTGTTCGAGCCACTCACGTATCTGTGGACCTTTCCCGTATCCTCGTGCCTTCTTTAACAGCCTGCAATGGGGCACCGTGTCAAACGCTTTCCGGAAATCTAGAAATATGGAATCTGTCTGTTGCCCTTCATTGTAGTTCACAGTATATCGTATCAGAAAAGGGCAGGTTCAGTCTCGCACGAGAGATGTTTCTAAACCATGCTGATTCGTGGACGTAAGATTCTTGATCTCAAGAACATTTATTGTACTCGAAATGAGAATGTGTTCAAAGGATTCTGCAGCAAACCGATGTTAAGGAAATTGGTCTGTTATTCTGTGGGTTAGTTCTTTTTCCCTTCTCTGCGCTCTTTTTCAATCGCTTGCGACTTTGTGTTGGTCGAGAGATTCACGAAAAATGCAAGCTAGGAAAGGGGAAAATGCTGCAGAGTACTCTTTGAAAAACCGAATTGGGATTCTACCCGGACCTCATTATTTATTTGTTTTTAACTCTTTCATTTGTTTCTTATGCCAGGGACGCTTATTACTACGTCGTCCATATGGGAATCTCTTAGATGGCCAAACGACGGTATGTTTGTCACCCTCTAAAAATTTTACTCACAACACTTCCAGCTGAAACTAAACTAATGAGTCCTTCATGTCCCAAAATATATTCAATCAACCTTTTAGTCGATTAATCCCACAAATTCCTTTCCTCCCCAGTACTATTCAGTACTTTTTCATTAGTGCACGATCTACCTATCTGATCTGCGGCATTCTTTTGTAACACTCCAAAGCTTTTTTTCTTGTCTTGTCTGAACTACTTATTTTCCAAGTTTCATTTCCGTACAAAGGCAACACTCTATAGAAATGTCTTCAGAAAAGACATCGTAACATTTAAAATTGTACTTTATCGAACACTTCTTTTTCAGAAACGTTTTCTTGCTGTGCCATCCTGCGATTTATATCTCTCGACCATCATCAATTATTTTGATGCCCAGACTACTACTTTCAGTGTCTCTTTCTTAATTTGATTTCCTCAGCATCTCCTGACAGACTTCGACAACATTTCACTACTTTTATGTTACTTTTATTTATATTCATTCCATAATCTTGTTTCAAGACACTATCCGTTACGTTCAACTACTCTTCCAAGTACTTTGCTGCCTCAGACAGAATTGCACTGTTATTGGAAAACGGCAAAGTTTTTATTTCTCCTCGTTGAACTTTAATTCGCCTTCACAAATTCTCTTGGGGTTCCTCCGCCGTTTATCAGTTCACCAATCGAATAAGATCGGAAATAGGCTATTCCCTTCGGCTCTTATAACTGCTGTCTGGTTTCTGTACTAGTTGTATATAACCTTTCAATCCCTGTATTTTACCTCTGATACCTTCAGAATTTCAAATTATGCATTCCAGTCAACATCGTCAAAAGTTTTCTCTCAGTCTATAAGTTCGATGAATGCAGGTTTGTCTTTCTGTAACCTATCTTCTGACCCGTGCGGTCCTACGTTCCTGTGGAACCCAAACTGATTTTCCTTAAATTTGGTTTCTACCACGTTTTACAGTCTTCTGTAAAGAGGTGGTGTTACTATTTTGCTTTTCGGGCTGATAGTTGGACAATGTTCACACTTGTCAGCCTTCTTTGGAACTGGAATTATTACATCATTCCTGAGGTCGGTGGGTATCTCGTTTGTCTTACACATCTTGCACTCTAGATTAATAGATACGTGATGGCTGGCTATCAGGTTTGAGGGAATGTTGTCTCCTCCAGGACCTTGGTTTCGACTTAGGGTTTTCTGTATTCTGTTTAGAAAAGAGCCAATAATTCATTCTATCACAGCATTTGGGAATGGAAAAGCGAGATACATCAGCTTATGTATGTTTAGAAGATTTACAGAATAGCAAACACCATGCAATGTCAAGAACGGAGAAGTGGCAATAGAAAACTACTATTTGCACATAGAACCAACACAGCAGAAAGCTGGAGTTGCCACATGTACAAAATTTTATTTTGAAGTCAAAAACAAGCAGTTTTTGTTTACATCAGAATCAAGAAACGTGTGCTTGTCAGTTGTTACTGTACAATATCTCTCTTATAATTTTAACATTTGCTGATACTTACTGCGGAACCTGTGCTACTATTTATGAGAAACACAGATTCTTTGTGGAGATACTTGTCAAGAAAGAAGAAACAGTCAATAGTGGGCAAATTTAAATGTAGATTTCTTGAAGCATTCGAAAAGAAAGAGTTGTAAGCTTTCTTTAGCTTAAGTAATGAATTTTCCAAATCGTCTACATAACGGTATTAATTTATAGTGCATTTATCGATATTGTTCAGACTGAAATATATCTTTTCTATGTTAGTGCACTATTTGATCATGATGGAAAATTGGTGAAAAGGAGAAGGTGACACCATACAGTTGTGATATATTCATCATACAGTTTCCAGATGGTGTAGTTGCTCTAAGGAGTTCAGTGCGAGTGAGGAGAGGTGGAAATTTGATGAGATGATAGGGGATTAATGTGTGGGAAGGTCATTTTTGTACGTTTGTTCAAAAAATGGTTCAAATGGCTCTGAACACTATGGGACTTAACTTCTGCGGTCATCAGTCCCCTAGAACTTAGAACTACTTAAACCTAACTAAGGACATCACACACATCCATGCCCCAGGCAGGATTCGAACCTGCGACCGTAGCGGTCGCGCGGCTCCAGACTGTAGCGCCTAGAACCGCTCGGCCACTTCGGCCGGCTGTACGTTTGTCTTGAATAATTCGAAAACCGCTGCCTCCAGCGAAAAAATATCACAGTGACAAATTTAACAACATCAAATTTCCTACGAAAAAGTCCTGTTAATTTTTTTTTCTTTTTTTTTTGACAGTTTGCACATAGCGAATGAGAGAATATGAAAAATTTCGAATGTGGTTTTTGATGACGTTGTGGGTTGCGTGGGCAGCTGAAACCCCCTGTATAAGGGACATGAACAGATATTGAATGATCATTGTGGAGGACAGACTGATGCCATTTCTCCTGTGAGACAGCTTTACCGGTATCTGACAGAGTTTGAAAGGAAATTCCTTGTGAGTCTTCATTTGGTCTGCTGGTCTAAGCACGCGATATCCAAATCTGGGGGGCATTCGAATATGACCGCCCGATGGACTGCATGGGAACGTGAGATCAGCATACTTGTCGTCAAGGTTCCAGTTGACCACGTCTGACAACCACTTGAGATTATCTCCATATAGTGCACAAAGTTCATAGTAATCCCTTCACATCGGCGCCTGATACCCGAGAACTCCTTTCGACGTTCTGTGTGATCCTGCACCGTAGGTCAGAGGCTAGCAGCAACTGTTCTAGGGAATTTTCGTCCCATGTGTAGGCTGCGTTAAACACTAAAACAGAAACGACTCCATTTATAGCGGTGCCATGAGCGGCAAGTACGGGCTGCTGCTTAATGGTGTCGCGCTCAGCGGTGTATCATGGTTCCAAACTAGTCTGGATATCCATCGTCGGCGCATATAGGAGCGGCCTGGCGAGATGTTTTAGAGATGCTCAGAAGATTTATTCGTTGTGACGCGGTTTGGGGAGCCACCGAGAATCACTTCAAGTGCTAGAGATTAACTCTGACGGCAAAACGGTATACCAAGACATCCTACATCCTCATGTATTACCTCTCATGCGACAGTATCATGGTGCTGTTTTCCACAGGACAATGCTCATTCACACATAGCACGTGGATCTATGAACTGTCTGCATTATGCTGAGATAATACCCTGGCCAGCTACTTCAAAAGAACTTTACCAGCAGTGCACGCTCTTTTCACTCAATAGCTATTGCGTTTCGTACGGAAAACTTCAACCATCTTAACCCTCTACATCAACAGTCGCTTCTCAAAAGAAATCAACAAGCACCAAGCGACAAACAACATACTGACGTCAAAACAGGAAACATTTCACATTCTGACTGTAACAGCGCCATATTTCCCCCCATCGGTAGAAAATGGAATTATTTTTCATCTCACTCCATAGTGCATCGATCAATGAACATATCTACGATGTTTCAGTGTCCTGCGACGTATGCAGTCCGCACTGTAACACGCAGAACACTGTCAGTTTAATTGTAACCACCCAGTACTTGTTGAAAATGCCTCATGTTACACAAGTCATGAAAATAGAGCTCACGTCCTTTTTCCCACAGAAAAAACATAGTATCATGACTCCAGTGACCTGAACGGGCAAGAGCTGCCGTAAACTGTTCAATCAAATAAACCTAAACGTCAATAATAACTGAGTGTAACTCAGTGGCAGAGTGCAAGTCTTTCTATTGGACACCACTTCGGCGACTTGCATATCTCTAACGTACCCCAGTTATCCAACTGGGTGAAGAGTATCTACAGTTTAACATGGCTTCCGAACGACCTCTCGTTCGTGGTGACTCTTCACATCGTTGAGAGCTGAAGGCTAGATTACAGGAAAACTGAAAATTTCTGTTGCCCATCATCATCTCTGTTTCTAGGTACGCTCTTTAACACTAGACAATCTAGTCCGTCTACCTAAACATATGTACAGACGAGGTTTAAAAAGAAAGTATTTACAAAAGATAGATAGTCTTGGCTGCAAAACAGGCTTTCTTATTTTATATTTTGACAATAACGTGTTTCGCCTTGTTTAAGGCATATTCAGATTGGCTGGCACAACAGGTGTTAAACGCACAGGCTGTCGTCCATGCAAATGTCTTAGCAGGTGAACGCCGTTGTCTACATTTCAAGAACATTGCATGGTGCCTAATACAAACAGTGTTGAATACAGTTTGTGGAGCCACGTTCAAAATACGTAAAAGACCTAGTAGGTAGATGCCCTCGTCGAGTTGTGAGACTTCGTGCAGTGCACTTGTAGAGTATATAGCGCAGTCCAAAAGACGCCTAACCTGGATCAGACCTACAGAACTGCTTCACAAAATGTAAACATGTAACAAATGTCTTTAGACATGTTCTGGCCGCGTCTCACATTCAGGTGGAACGTTGTACATAGTGACCTTGCTATAATGTGAGGTTGAAGCATCCGTAAAAAGTGTGGAGAAAGCCAAACCGAACGAAATTCTGAGGGCACCATCTGATGTGAAGGCAAGAGAAGTGATTGCTAATTTTTATGAAAGAGTTGTAACCATCAAAACAGAAATGTTACAGACAGAACCAAGGAAAAGGAAGTCAGGGTAACTGACGAAATATTGCAACTAATAGATCAAAGAAGAAGCTGCAAACCAAATGTAGGTGAATGTAGAAGACTAAATGAAATTATCAAGGGGAAAATAAAAGAAACAAAAGGAAAAAAAAACTAAATAAAAATGATGAGAGGCTGAAACCTTAAAAAAGTAACTGCGACAACTTCAGCGTTTGTAATAAATTAACAAAAATGACTGAAACTTTTGTACAAGACCCTCATCTACATTAGCTGATAATAACAACCTCATTATCTGCAAAAATGAAAGGATATGTAATTGGAAGAATTATGTGGCAGAACTTTTTCATGACGATAGGCCAGATGCGTGGGAAGTCGAGGACCGGAAATTATAATAGAAGATGTGAGATCAGTAATAAGAACAATAAAAGATGTGGAAACAGGTTGGCCAGATGGGCCGATTTCCGAATTACTTAAGTTCTTTGGCGGACAAATAGAATGGATGACAAAACTATTTAACAAAATTGCTTCAATTGGGGGTTGTAATATTCGCAAAAAGAAACGAGAATGTAAAAAATGTTGTGCTTTCAGAACAATAAGTTTGATGATCCATCTCCTAAAAATATTTCTAAAATTTAATCAACGAAGAATCTATAAGTTTCTGGTGAACAAATTGCACCTATACAGTTTGGCGTCAGAAATCCGTTCGGTACTCGAGAGCCTCTGTCTGCATTCAGATCTTGTTCCAGAGGTGAACTGTGACGTCTATACCTGTTTTATTATCAGAAGGGTTTGCTAGAGTACAAAATTAAGACATTGGCCGAAGTACTGAACAATGGCTAGATCACTAAAACTCCGGATCATAATTAATCTATACTGGATACATTGTGCTACTACGAGAGCAGAAAATCTGAAATCTAACATCTTAAAGAAATTCCGAGGGATGAGAAGGAGTTTTTTGTTGGCGACACTGAGATGTAATCTTTACTCGGAATACATCTTCAAAGAAGCCCGTGAAAATGTCGAAGAAGGGCTGGACTTGAATGAAGAGAAGCTGAACAATGTCCGCTCAGATGCTGATATTTTTATATTTGCTGACAGCTTAAATGATCTATGGTACCTTCTGCCTCGAATCAACAAAAGTAGCGAACATTATAACGTAGAAATCAAAGTAAGGAAAACAAAATTAATCGACATCAGCAACAAAGACACGCAATACTGTCACTAAAACACTTATCGTAAATTTGTTGAACAAGTAAACAAAGAAACGTATCCGGGAACCAACGATAACAACCAATAGGATGACTGCCAAGAAATTAAGGCCGTATTGAGGATGCCAGAAACACTCTTTTAAAATGGCTCTGAGCACTATGGGACTTAACTACTGAGGACATCAGTCCCCTAGAACTTAGAACTACTTAAACCTAACTAACCTAAGGACATCACACACATCCATGCCCGAGGCAGGATTCGAACCTGCGACCGTAGCGGTCACGCGGTTCCAAACTGACGCGCTTAGAACCGCACGGCCACACCGGCCGGCACACTCTTTTAAAGATGACTAATGTGTTCAAGAACGAAACAAACTTAAAATTTCCTCGCTGCTACATATTTTCCATCCTTTCCTATGGAGGTGAGCTATGTACTTTGTGCGAGACGACGGGCAGACAACTTGAGGCTTTTGAGATGTGTCTGCACAGATGACTGCTAAGAGCGCCATGAACAGACGAAATTACTAATACTGACATTCACCGCAAAAGTAAGAAAGAAAAAGAAATTCTAAACACAGCAGAAAGCAGAAAACTACAAAATCTCTGCAGTGTAATGAAGAATGAAAGCAGGCATCAACTACTGCACAACACTCTTCAAGGAATCGTACCGGTTGGAAGAAGGCGATGGAGGATATCTCAGTTAGAAAACTTAAGGACTTCCACTTCAGACTTCAGCTTAAAACTTTTTCGAACAAGCAAAAGAAATGTAACTACACTACTGGCCATTAAAATTGCTACACCACGAAGATGACGTGCTACAGACGCGAAATTTAACCGACAGGAAGAAGATGCTGTGATATGCAAATGATTAGCTCTTCAGAGTATTCACGCAAGGTTGGCGTCGGCGGCGACACCTACAACGTGCTGACATGAGGAAAGTTTCCAACCGATTTCTCATAAACAAAAAGCAATTGACCGGCGTTGCCTGGTGAAACGTTGTTTTGATGCCTCGTATAAGGAGGGGAAATTCGAACCATCACGTTTAAGACTTTGATAAAGGTCGGATTGTAGCCTATCGCGATTGCGGTTTATCGTACCGCGACATTGCTGCTCGCAATGGTCGATATCCAATGCTGTTAGCAGAATATGGAATCGGTGGGTTGAGGAGGGTAATACGGAACGCCGTGCTGGACCCCAACGGCCTTGTATCACTAGCAATCGAGATGACAGGCATCTTATCCGCATGGCTGTAACGGATCGTGCAGCCACGTCTCGATCCCTGAGTCAACAGATGGGGACGTTTGCAAGACAACAACCATCTGCACGAACAGTTCGACGACGTTTGCAGCAGCTCGGAGACCATGGCTGCGGTTACCCTCGACGCTGCATCACAGACAGGAGCGCCTGCCATGGTGTACTCAACGACGAACCTGGGTGCACGAATGACGTCATTTTTTCGGATGAATCCAGGTTCTGTTTACAGCATCATGATGGTCGCATCCGTGTTTGGTGACATCGCAGTGAACGCACATTGGAAGCGTGTATTCGTCATCGCCATACTGGCGTATCACCCGGCGTGATGGTATGGGGTGCCATTGGTTACACATCTCGGTCACCTCTTGTCCGCATTGACGGTACTTTGAACAGTGCACGTTACATTTCAGATGTGTTACGACCCGTGGCCTACCCTTCATTCGATCCCTGCGAAACCCTACATTTCAGCAGGATAATGCACGACCGCATGTTGCAGGTCCTGTACGGACCTTTCTGGATACAGAAAATGTTCGACTGCTGCCCTGGTCAGCACATTCCCCAGATCTCTCACCAATTGAAAACATCTGGTCAATGTTGGCCGAGCAACTGGCTCGTCACAATACGCCAGTCACTACTCTTGATGAACCGCGGTATCGTGTTGAGGCTGCATGGGCAGCTGTATCTGTACAAGCCATCCAAGCTCTGTTTGACTCAATGCCCAGGCGTATCAAGGCCGTTATTACGGGCAGAAGTGGTTTTTCCGGGTACTATTTTCTGAGGATCTATGCACCCAAATTGCGTGAAAATGTAATCACATGTCAGTTCTAGTATAATGTATTTGTCCAATGAATACCTGTTTATCATCTGCACTTCTTCTTGGCGTAGTAATTTTAATGGCCAGTAGTGTATTTTGTTACCAACATCCGAAACGGATAGGCACTGGAATCCTTGTGCCCTCCCTCCTTACCCAACCCAGGACCCTCCACATCCCAGCACCATTCCATCCTTTAGCTTCTTTGCGAAAAGAAAAAGACATACACGTACCCTAAACTGAAGTGTACGTGCAAATTAACTAGTAAACTCAATCAATATCTGTAAAAAGCGCATAAAGTAAAAATCCGTGTCGTATTTTGCGCATTTACTGTTACTATCGTTCTTAAACACTGTGCAGCACATCTTACTCAGTGCAATGCATCTACGAGCCTTCACCCCTGAGCTTTAGGGTTTCAGCTTCCAAAACAGTTTCACACTTTTCTTCTCTTCTTCAGTCCATTTTTGTACACTGATTCACCAAAACATTGTCGTAACTGCCCACCGCGTGTCTGAATGTCGCATAGTTGCGGGCACGTTATGCAGCAAGGAAATCACCGGGTGGTTGTAATTAAAGTGCAGCAATGTACAGAGCTCCAGTGTGGTTTGTAATTATCGAAAGGCAGCGAAACTTGGTAGATAATCTAATGCGTTGATGTGCAACCGATTTACGCTGGAAAAAAATAGTTCCACTTTTGGCCACCAGGTGGAAATTACGCGCTGTGAATGCAAAAGAGACGTAGAGAAATGTTTCCATTTGGAATAGATTAGGAACGGGACTTGGGCAGAAAAAGTCAACAAAGTAAGGAAGACATGATGTTGATTTTATTGTTAATTTGCACTTACACAATTTGTTCAATACGAACAGTGGAGACATCGACTACATGCTGCATCTGTAAAACGAGATGATCAAACATTGCTCACAGCAGTTCCGGTGTAGTCTGCGCTACGTGTTCCTGTATACCGGCTTTCAGATCAGGCAGAGACCGAGTGTGTCCCTGGGAAACGCATTCTTTTAGACATCCCCAGAGCCAAAAGTCACATGGTTTGAGATCAGGTGATCTTGCAGCCCTTGAATCTGGAAAATCTCTGGAGTTAATATGTTCGTGGTAGGTTGCATTAAAGAGCTCTTTTACTTGGTGAGCGACATGAGATGTTGCCCCATCTTGTATGAAAGCATTGGTTTTCACATAGCTGGGCTCCTCCAAAGCAGGAATCATATGCTGTACAAGGAGGTCTCGATGATGTGCAGACGTCACGGTACACGTTCAGGCCGTGTGGGTGTGTTCCCTTCAAAGAAGAACGGCCGAGAATAAAGGTCTTGTGAATCCATCGGCAGTGCTGTATATTCACAGTACACTGTCTCGTCACAACATAGAATATTACCCGGTCACATGTCATCACCTTCGATCCTAGCCCGAAACCGAAGGGCAATTTCAGAACGTTGCTGCGGATCGTGGTTTTAGTTGCTTCACCGTGTGGAACTTGCACGGGTACCAGTGTAACTGAAAAACTTTCGGTACTGTTGACCAGGGGGTGGAGATTTCTCGTGACACTGCACGAGTGATAGCACTATGTTGGGCACGTGCTGCTTAGACAGTTGCAGCAATTTCAACCTCGTCAATAACTGCCAGAGGTGTAGGATGCCTCCCTCATCCAGCTGCCACACCGAGCTCACCCGTATTTTCGAATTTCATTATCAGCTTCTTTAAACCATCCAACCTCGCGTGTCTCCCAGTCTGCGATACTCCCTCAATGCAGCACTGTAATTGCTGCCGTTCACGTGAAACGGTTTTACTAACAACACACGATCTCCCTTGTCGATAGCCATGCTGTTCATTCACTTTATGGCTTGTCAAATGACAGCGTTGAAGTCATACCGTCAAACAACGTACGGCATCTGATTTGCACCTGGTGGACGAAAGTGTAACTAATTTTTATCCAAAGTAAATCGGTTCCGCGTTGACGCATTTGCATACCTATGAAGTTTTGCTGCCACACGACACTTACAAGCCACACTGGGCCTCCATGAGTAGCTGCACTTTAATTATAAGCACGCGGTACGAGTACATACGCGGTTCAGAAACTATATTGTAGCAACGGTACCATAAGCAAAGTAGAAATATACCAACATAACCAACTTTTACAAAGGGCAGATTATTACAGCCCGGTGTCAGGGATCTCACAAACAACAAAGCGGGAAGAATCTTCGGCACTGTGAAAAGTTGTTATGGACGGAAAAACCACGAGTGGGCGACAAGGTGCAGGACGTCCACCCTTACCTCAGCTCGTGGAGCTGAGATTTGTCCGCTGCGTAAAATAGGATAGACGGCCATCTTTTGCATATCTGATGACACAGTACAATGCTATCGCAGACACAAGTGTTTAATCGGAGTGGGTATGGATAACTGTGAGTCGGCCTTGGATCAATGGGAACGGAGCACCTTGTCAGATGAATCGTAAACAAAATCTTCTCGGTTTTCAAGCCACGTCAGTTCGAATAAAATTCTTCAGCTTTCGGTGACTACCACTGCCCCCCTCTCCCCCCCCCCCTCCCGCCCCGATCTCTGGGACCAATCAGAGAGAGCCGAAACGCCGCGTGCGTGGAAGGTGAGATGAGTAGCTCATAGCAGCTCATGCCCACCACGGGACTGCGGTCTACGTGATATACCAACTTCAGGCCTCACACTAGCGAACTTGAGACTACACACTAGTCGGCTTGTACGACACGCTTCACGAACGCTCCATACAGGGCCCACGGGAAATAGATTTTTAACCACTAAAGGTTTTAATTTTGTCGTGCGCTATCGAAAATTTGCATGCATTTGCACTGAAGAACGAAAGAAACTGGTACACTTGCATCGCGTAGGGTCCCCGCGAACACGCAGAAGTGTCGCAGCACTACGTGGCTGAAGTAGTGCTGGAGCGAACTGACGCCATGAATCATGCAAGGCTGTCCATAAATCCTGGAGACTACAAGGGGGGGGGGGGGTGGAGATCTCCTCTGAACAGCACGCTGCAAGGCATCCCAAATATGCCCAGTAATGTTCTTGTCTGGGGAGTGCTTCAACTCAGAAGAGTGTTTCTGGAGCCACTCTGTAGCAATTCTGAATGTGTGGAGTGTCGCATTGTCCTGCTGAAATTTTCCAAGTCTGCCGGAATGCGCAATGGACATAAATGGACGCAGGTTATAAGACAGGATGCTTACGTACATGTCACCTGTCAGATACGTATCTAGAAGTATCAGGGGACCCGTATTACTCCATATGCACGCGCCCACACCATTACAGACCCTCCACCAGCTTTAATAGGGTCCGTGGATTCTTGAGGTTGTCTCCATACCAGTACACGTCCATCCTCTCCATACAATTTGAAACGAGACTCGTCCGACCAGGCAACATGTTTCCAGTCATTAACAGTCCAATGTCGGTGTTGACGGGCCCAGGTGAGGGGCAAAGCTTTATGTCGTGCAGTGATGAAGAGTACACGAGTGGGCCTTCGAATCCGAAAGCCCATATTGATAATGTTTCGTTGAATGGTCCACAAGCTGACACTTGTTGATGGCCCAGTATTGTAACCTGAAGCAATTTGCAGAAGGGTTGCACTACCCTCATGTCGAACGTTTCTCTTCAGTAGGATCTTCTTCCAGCCGCAGCGAAGTTGGAGATTTGATGTTTTACCGGATTACTGACATTCACGGTACACTCGTGAAATAGTCGTACGCGAAAATCACCACTTCATCGCTACCTCGGAGATGCTGTGTCACATTGCTCGTGCATCAACTACACTACTGGCCATTAAACTGGCTACACCAAGAAGAAATGCAGATGATAAACTGGTATTCATTGGACGAATACATTATACTAGAACTGACATGTGATTACATTTCACGCAGTTTGGGTGCATAGATCCTGAGAAATCAGTACCCAGAACAACCACCTCTGGCCGTAATAACGGCCATGATACGCCTGGGCATTGAGTCAAACAGAGCTTGAATGGCGTGTACAGGTAAACCTGCCCATGGAGCTTCAACACGATACCACACTTCATCAAGAGTAGTGACTGGTGTATTTTAACGAGACAGTTGCTTGGCCACCATTGACCAGACGTTTTCAAATGGTGACAGAGCTGGAGAATGTGCTGGCCAGGGCAGCAGTCGAACATTTTGTGTGTCCAGAAAGGCCTGTATAGGACTTGCAACATGCGGTCGTGCATTATCCTGCTGAAATGTAGGGTTTCGCAGGGATCGAATGAAGGGTAGAACCACGGATCGTAACACATCTGAAATGTAACGTCCACTGTTCAAAGTGCTGTCAATGCGAACAAGAGGTGACGGAGACGTGTAACCAATGGCACCCCATACCATCACGCCGGGTGATACGCCAGTATGGCGATGACGAATACACGCTTCCAATGTGCGTTCACCGCGATGTCACCGGACACGGATGCGACCATCATGATGCTGTAAGCAGAACTTGGATTCATCCGAAAAAGTGACGTTTTGCCATTCGTGCACCCAGGTTCGTCGTTGAGTACACCATGGCAGGCGCTACTGTATGTGGTGCAGCGTCAAGGGTAACCGCAGCTATGGTCTCCGAGCTGATAGTCCATGCCGCTGCAAACGTCGTCGAACTGTTCGTGCAGATGGTTGTTGTCTTGCAAACGTCCCCATCTGATGACTCAGAGATCGAGACGTGGCTGCACAATCCGTTATAGCCATGCGGATAAGATGCCTGTCATCTCGGCTGCTAGTGATACGAGGCCGTTGGGATCCAGCACGGCGTTCCGCATTACCCTCCTGCTAACAGTCCATATTCTGCTAACAGTCATTGGCTCTTGACCAACGCGAGCCGCAATGTCGCTATACGATAAACCGCAATCGCGATAGGCTACAATCCGACCTTTATCAAAGTCGGAAACCTGATAGTACGCATTTCTCCTCCTTACACGAGGCATGACAACAACGTTTCACCAGGCAATGCTGGTCAACTGCTGTTTCTGTATGAAAAATCGTTTGGAAACTTTCCTTATATCAGCACGTTGTAGGTGTCGCCACCGGGGCCAACCTTATGTGAATGCTCTGAAAAGCTAATCATTTGAATATCACAGCATCTTCTTCGTTTTGGTTAAATTTCGCGTCTGTAGCACGTCATCTTCGTGGTGTAGGAATTTTAATGGCCAATAGTGTATAACACCACGTTCTAACTCACTTAAATCTTGATAACCTGCCATTGTAGCAGCAGTAACCGATCTAACATTTGCGCCAGACACTTTTATAGCCGTTGCCGACTGCATCGCCATATTCTGCCTATTTAAATATCTCTGTATTTCATTACGCCTGCCTCTAGCAGTTTCTTTGGCCCTTCGGTGTAAAAATATGGTTAGGAATTACTAAATTTGTCTGAAATAGCTACTCACCGAGCGCGGCTGCTGGCACTCGTGAGACCTGCAGTGTCACATGCTGTGACGTAAGCGCCACGGCCTTTCCTTCTCGTGGGTCTCGCCGCGGAACCGAGCGACCTCAGGTAGCCGCGAGGGGCTGCCGCAGCCGCCTCTCCAAAAGGTCAAGCAACCGTCGCTGCTTCATTTAGACATCCAAAGCCTGCGCCCTGCCAAGTGTGTACCCCTGGTCTCTACTATGTTAAAATTGCTGCTCTTCATTCTAGTCTCAGCAGACTCTTTTATAAAGGAATCGCAGTGTGCTGACTCATGAGCCAAGTCTCAAGTGTTTTCGAACTGTATCTTGCGTTCGTTTTACAGGTTTACAGGTAATGCTCAGCTGTGGCCGACTTGTCAAGCTCCCTCTGTTTGATACGTTGCTTAAGCTCGGTACAACGCTCTGCAACAGTGCGAATGGTGTGGCCTATATGGATGCTGCCGCATTCGCAATGAACACCATAGACACCTGGAACACTAGGAGCTATGTCTCATAAGTTGGCAGCGGGCCGGAACACTGGTCTCAGGCCATGTCTCTGTAGCACACGGCCTA
The DNA here is from genome assembly GCF_021461385.2 of Schistocerca piceifrons. Classification (NCBI taxonomy): domain Eukaryota; kingdom Metazoa; phylum Arthropoda; class Insecta; order Orthoptera; family Acrididae; genus Schistocerca; species Schistocerca piceifrons. The sequence goes on from NC_060143.1 coordinate 512,131,439, forward strand.
GCTTGATGCTCGTTGCCACATAATATGGTGGGAAAGCAGCCGGTTTGGCCTATTCTATCGATTCACAACTCGTCCTTCTACGGTGGCACCTGAAAGCGCTTGCAGGTCTCGCTTTCCATATACACTCCTGGAAATTGAAATAAGAACACCGTGAATTCATTGTCCCAGGAAGGGGAAACTTTATTGACACATTCCTGGGGCCAGATACATCACATGATTACACTGACAGAACCACAGGCACATAGACACAGGCAACAGAGCATGCACAATGTCGGCACTAGTACAGTGTATATCCACCTTTCGCAGCAATGCAGGCTGCTATTCTCCCATGGAGACGATCGTAGAGATGCTGGATGTAGTCCTGTGGAACGGCTTGCCATGCCATTTCCACCTGGCGCCTCAGTTGGACCAGCGTTCGTGCTGGACGTGCAGACCGCGTGAGACGACGCTTCATCCAGTCCCAAACATGCTCAATGGGGGACAGATCCGGAGATTTTGCTGGCCAGGGTAGTTGACTTACACCTTCTAGAGCACGTTGGGTGGCACGGGATACATGCGGACGTGCATTGTCCTGTTGCAACAGCAAGTTCCCTTGCCGGTCTAGGAATGGTAGAACGATGGGTTCGATGACGGTTTGGATGTACCGTGCACTATTCAGTGTCCCCTCGACGATCACCAGTGGTGTACGGCCAGTGTAGGAGATCGCTCCCCACACCATGATGCCGGGTGTTGGCCCTGTGTGCCTCGGTCGTATGCAGTCCTGATTGTGGCGCTCACCTGCACGGCACCAAACACGCATACGACCATCATTGGCACCAAGGCAGAAGCGAATCTCATCGCTGAAGACGACACGTCTCCATTCGTCCCTCCATTCACACCTGTCGCGACACCACTGGAGGCAGGCTGCACGATGTTGGGGCGTGAGCGGAAGACGGCCTAACGGTGTGCGGGACCGTAGCCCAGCTTCATGGAGACGGTTGCGAATGGTCCTCGCCGATACCCCAGGAGCAACAGTGTCCCTAATTTGCTGGGAAGTGGCGGTGCGGTCCCCTACGGCACTGCGTAGGATCCTACGGTCTTGGCGTGCATCCGTGCGTCGCTGCGGTCCGGTCTCAGGTCGACGGGCACGTGCACCTTCCGCCGACCACTGGCGACAACATCGATGTACTGTGGAGACCTCACGCCCCACGTGTTGAGCAATTCAGCGGTACGTCCACCCGGCCTCCCGCATGCCCACTATACGCCCTCGCTCAAAGTCCGTCAACTGCACATACGGTTCACGTCCACGCTGTCGCGGCATGCTACCAGTGTTAAAGACTGCGATGGAGCTCCGTATGCCACGGCAAACTGGCTGACACTGACGGCGGCGGTGCACAAATGCTGCGCAGCTAGCGCCATTCGACGGCCAACATCGCGGTTCCTGGTGTGTCCGCTGTGCCGTGCGTGTGATCATTGCTTGTACAGCCCTCTCGCAGTGTCCGGAGCAAGTATGGTGGGTCTGACACACCGGTGTCAATGTGTTCTTTTTTCCATTTCCAGGAGTGTACATTCTCCCGGAACAAGTGTCTCCGGTGCTGCAATTCAGACTGTAGGTGGTCGTCGTAAGAAATATCTTTGGCTCTGTGTATTAGCGTGCTCACAAGTGCAGCCGTAATCTACGAATGCCAGCACGGTAGCTCAGCGTGTTCGGTCAGAGGGTTGCTGCCCTCTGTAATTAAAAATTGAGTGAATGGATCATCGAGGAACTTCTAAGGGTATCATGGGATGTCCGACCCGAACAGAGGCAACGGACAGTGATGTACAAAGTGTGACCAACAAATAAAAAAAAAAAAGGAAAGGTGAGGGTAGCGTCTTTGATTAGCAATCAATACGTCCTCGGTCCCTGGTACGTTACCCGCCACCGCTTAGATTTTGATTAATAATCAGTATTGGCACCCGAAAGCTTCCGGCTAAGAAGTCACTCTCATTCTGCTATCTGCCTTGTGAAAGAGGGCGGAGGAGTGGGCAGATGCTCAGGGCACTCTCTTGTCCTTGGGATGGGAAACTGCCTCTAAAGGCCGAAGAATCAGCAATGATCAACGGCAGGAGGATGTAGAAGGCAGTGACAACCACACCATTAAACACACGCAGCGTGAATCCACAGGAGATGTGGGCTGTAATTGAAAAACTGTCACGATGATCTCTCCATTGGCAATAGATTCCGGAATAGTCTCACATTCGGATCTCCGGGAGGGGACTGCCAAAGGGGAGAGACCACGAGAAAAAGATTGAATAAACGACGGAAGGATTACTTCTACGAATCGTAGCGTGGAATGTTAGAAGCTTAAACGTGGGAAGCCAGAAAATCTTAAAAGGGAAACACAAAGGCTCAATCTAGATATAGTAGGGGGCAGTGAAGTAAAATGTAAAGACGACAAGGATTTCTAGTCAGATGAGTGTAAGGTAATATCAAAAGCAGCAGAAAATGATATAAGGTATGATTTGTTATGAATAGGAAGATAGGACAGAAAGTGTGTTACTGTGAACACATCAGTGATAGGATTGTTCTTATCAGAACGGACAGCAAACCAGCACCGACAACGATAGTTCAGGTATACATGCCGACATCGCAAGCTGAAGAGATAGAGAAAGCACATGAGGATGTTGAAAGAGTATCACAGTACATAATGAGTGATGAAAATTTAATAGTCATGGGGACTGGAATGCAGTTGTAAGGGAAGGAGTAGAAGAGAAGGTTACAGGAGAATATGCGCTTGGGGCAAGGAGAGGAGAAAGAGTAAGTGACAGTTAGTAATAGCAAATATTCTGTTCAATAATCACAAGAGGAGAAGGTGTACTTGGAAAAGGCCGGGTGATACGGGAAGATTTCAGTTAGATTACATCATTGTCGGTCAGAGATTCCGGAACCAGGTACGGATTGTAAAGCGTACCCAGGAGCAGACATAGACCCAGATCACAATATAGTAGTGATGAAGAGTAGGCTGAAGTTTAAGAGATTAGACAGGAAGAATCAATAGCCAAAGAAGCGGGATACAGAAGTACTAGTAAATGACGAGATATGCTTGAATTTCTCTAAGGCTATAGACACTGCAATAGAGAATAGCTCAGAAATCAGTTCTGTTGAAGAGGAATGGATATCTCTAAAAAGGGCAGTCACAGAAGTTGGAAAGAAAAACATAGGTACAAAGAAGGTAAATGCGAAGAAACCGTGGTTAACAGAAGAAATACTTCAGCTGGTCGATGAAAGAAGGAAGTACGAAATTTTCAGGGAAATTTAGGAATACAGAATTACACATGGCTGAGGAAAGAAGTAAATAGGAAGTGCAGGAAGCTAAGTCCAAATGAATGCATCAAAAAGAAGAAGAAACTAAAAAAGAAATGATTGTCGGAAGGACTGCTACAGCATCTAGGAAAGTCAAAATAACCTTTGGTGAAATTAAATGCAAGGGTGGTAATATTAATATGCAACGAAAATTCCACTGTTAAATGCAGAGGAGAGGGCGGATAGGTGGAATGAGTACGGTGAAGGCCTCTAAGAGGGGAAGATTTGTCTGATGTGATGGAAGAAACAGGAGTCGATTTAGAGGAAATAGGGGATCAGTATTAGAACTGGAATTTAAGACAGCTTTGGAGAACTTAAGATAAAATAAGGCAGCAGGGATAGATAACATTCCATCAGAATTTTTAAAACTATTGGGGGAAGTAGTAACAGAAAGACTATTCACGTAGGTGAGTAGAATGTATCAGTCTGGGGACATACATGACTTTCTGAAAAATATGATCCATACAACTCCGAAGACTGTAAGAGCTGACAAGTGGGGGAATTATCGCACAGTCAGCCTAACAGCTCATGCATTGAAGTTACTTGCAAGAATAAGTTACAGAAGAGTGGAAAAGAAAATCGAGGATGTGCTAGACGATGATCAGATTTCAGGAAAGGTAAAGGCACCATAGAGGCAATTCTGACGTTGCGTTTGATAAAGGAAGCAAGAGTAAAGAAAAATCAAGACACGTTCATAAAATCTGTCGATCTGGAAAAAGCATACAACAATGTAAAATGGCGCAAGATCATCGAAATTCTGAGAAAAATAGGGTAAGGATAGGGACAGTCCGGTAATATACAATATGTACAAGAGCTAAGAGGGAATAATAAGAGTGAAAAGGGTGTGAGACAACGATGTAGTCTTTCACCGCTGCTATTCAATCTGTACATGGAAGAAACAATGAAGGTGTGTTGTCACCGCCAGACACCACACTTGCTAGGTGGTAGCCTTTAAATCTACCGCGGTCCGTAATATACGTCGGACCAGCGTGTCGTCACTATCAGTGATAGCAGACCGAGCGCCGCCACACGGCAGGTCTACTCTAGAGAGACTCACTAGAACTCGCCCCATTTGTACAGCCGACTTGGCTAGCGATGGTTCACTGTCTACATACGCTCTCATTTGCAGAGACGACAGTTTAGCATAGCCTTCAGCTACGTCATTTGCTACGACCTAGCAAGGCGCCATATTTAGTTACTATAATCACTATCTTCAAGAATGTATTCTGAACAGATAATGTTGTGAATCACGTACCGTCAAGAGCGACGTTCATCATTAGTGGATTAAAGTTAAGTATCAAACCAATTACGTCCGCTTTCTGAATTCTCATTCCTTGTCATGTTTTAGACCTCACGTCAGTATAGTTCTTCCCTCCTCACACCAGCCTGCGTGAACTAAAACGCGTGCATTTCGGCCTCCACTCGTAAAACGGTGTTGGCTCTTCTGCTAACACAAAAGAAGGAAATAAATGAAAGGTTCAGGAGTGGAATTGAAATTCAAGGTGAAAGGGTATCAATGATACGATTCGCTGATGACATTGCTATTATGAGTGGAAGTGAAGAATAATTACATGATCTGCTGAATGAAATGTGTACTGAGTGCAGAATATGGATTGAGAGTAAATCGAAGAAAGATGAAAGTAATGAGAAGTAGCAGAAGTGGGAACAGCGAGAACCTTAACACCAGGATTGATGGTCACGAAGTAGAGGAAGTTGTGGAATTCTACTTCCTAGGTAGCAAAATAACCAATGACAGACGGAGCGAGGAGGACGTCAAAAGCAGACTAGCAATGGTAAAAACAGCATTCCTGGCCAAGAGTAAACTACTAGTATCAAACATAGGCCTTAATTGGAGGAAGAAATTTCTGAGAATGTTCGTTTGGAACACAGCTTCGTATGGTAGTGAAACAGGGACTGCGGCAAAACAGGAACAGAAGAGAATCGAAGCATTTGAGTTGCGGTGCTGCAGACGAATATTGAAAATTAGGTGGACTGATAAGGTAAGGAATGAGGAGGTGTGGAAAGAAATATGTGAAAAACCCGAGCAAAGAGAAGGGAGAGGATAATAAGGCATGTGTTAAGACATCACAGGATATTTCATATTTATTTGCCTGTAGTTAACTGTTGTGTTGTACTGTATAGGCATCGTCAGATGGTGATACAAATGATTATACATAAGGTCAGTAGTTACATAGTAATACAGATTGTGGTACAAATGATTACACAAAAGTTAACACATGGTATATGATTATACAAAAGGTCAGTATAGTTGTATGACATAAATTACAATTTCTTTGATCTCAATCACATTTATAATAATAGAGAACCATACTTTTTCATTATGTAGGAATTCACTTATGCTATAGAATGTTTTCTCTTTCAACCATGTCTCTACCACCAATTTAAATCTATTCCCATGCAATTCCCTCGTTTCATGTGATGTATTGTTGTAAAATTTTTTGCCAGCATGTAAAAAATTATTTTGGATTTGACTCAAACGTGTCCAAGGAATGTCTAATAAGTTCCTATTTCTGGTTTCATATGAGTGCACATCTGACCTGCTTTCATACATGTGGACATTCTCTTTGGCATGCATAAGTGATTTAAGTATGTATAGTCTGGTAACTGTAAGAATTACGTGCTCAATGAAGTACTGTCCGCAAAAAGTTAAATTGCTCACACCAAAATACACCTAATGGCTTTCTTCTGCCAGAGGAAAACATCTTTTGCTCCGGCAGAGTTTCCCCAAAGAAGTATTCCATAGTGCAGATGAGTATGAAAAAAGGCATGGTATGCCATAAGTATGAACTCCTTAATGACACAATCCTTCAGTTTCCTAAGGAGATATAGAACTCTTACCAACTTACTGCACAGCTTTTCTGTGTGGGTATTCCAGCACAATTTGGTATAAAGATAAATGCCTGGCAATTTTACTGAATGTCTGAGTTCATTATGCCCATCATTAATATCTCTAAGGGAAAAGAGGATGTGTTAAGTTTTATTTTTATTTAATGACAGCCTATTTTCATGGAACCAGTGAGCTGCCTTTTCCATCATGGATTTGTTCATTTGTTTGACAACATTCACATTATTATGCGACGTGATAAAAGTTGTGTCGTCAGCATACATTACATATTTATATGGTAATGTGTTGGGCAGGTCATTCACATACACAATGAATAAGAAAGGTCCCAGTACGACTTCCATGGTACTACAGGGAGCCGAAGAGGACAAAAACTGTAGAGGAAGATTAGAATACGTCCAGCAAATAATTGAGGAAGTATGTTGCAAGTGCTACTCTGAGATGAAGGGTTTGGCACCGGAGAGGAATTCGTGGCTGGCCGCATCAAAGCAGTCATAAGAATGATGAAAACAAATTAACGTATTCAGGACCGCTTTCTTGTGCACGAAGTTATGAAAATTATCGTCATTCAAATATCTATCAGTGTGCGTCGGTTGCCTGTACACTGAATGACCAAGCCGGCCTCTCAGTTTCCGCTCAATTAAAACAAGAACTTAAACTTGCCATCCTTCTCCATCTCGGTGGTAAATTTAGTGTTGGGAGGGACACCGTTTATGTGATCGACGAACTGCTGCAGTGTATTTTGACAGTGAGGCCATATCTGAAAGGTGTCGTCGACTTACCTTAGGAAACAGGACGGATGCAACGCCGCTGAGTTCAAAGCTTGCTCCACAAAGTGCTCCATGAAGAAATTCACGACTGCCGGGGACAATGGCGAGCCCATCGCCGTGCCATCCATTATTTCACAATATTCGTCGTGGTACAAGAAGTACGTAACCGTTAGAACATGGCGGAACAGCTTGAAGATGCCAGGTGGAAAATGTTGCGCCAAAAGATCGAGGGTGTCTTGTACTGTGTACCGGCCACTGCTGCGCCCTTTTAAAGACGGCATAGCTCTTTGTGTGCACGGGGTGTACAGGGTCTCTTGAAATCAGACCATTGGCACAGTTGGAGAGCGTTGTATCGCGCACAAACGACATATTAAACAGAGGGAGCTTGAAAAGTCGGCCACAGCTGACCATTGTCTGGAAAATGGACACAAAATATAATTTGAAAACGCTAGGGTCTTGGCTCTTGAGCCAGCATACTGGGATTCCGTTAAAAAAGAGTCGGCTGAGTTTAGAGTGAAAAGTAACAATTTAAACAGAGTAGAGACCAGGGGTATACACTTAACGGGACGCAGGCTTTGGATGTGTAAAGGAAGCAGCGACGAGTGCGTGACGGTCATGGGGAGGTCGGAGCGGCAGTTTCAAACTTACCGCCGGCCCCTCGCGCCACCTGACGTCACCCGGTCCCGCGGCGAGACCCACGAGAACGAACGGCTGTGGCGCACACGTCACAGCACGTGACACTGCAGGTCTTACGAGTGCCAACAGCCGTGTCCGGCGGGGAGCGTCGAATTTAATTGCTCCTGACCGTGTGTTACAAGCGTTCAGGTTTTCGGTAGCACACGACAAAAATTAAGACCTTTAGTCGGTACGCTTTCGGCCAAAAATTTATTTCCTGTGGGCCCTGCAAGTTGCCGAGCGTTCGTGCGTGAGTCAGGCAATAACCTCAAACAACAAACTGCTGAAGGCCTGAATTAGAGGTCAGAAGAACATTTCCAACCAGCACACATTAAGATAAATATACTTCGATTTAAACCAAACTGTAACACAGTTGAAGGCCTTATTATAAAAGAAGTGAAATTATTCCTGAAGGCCACAAACAATTTCAAATAAAGGCCTGAATTACAAGACAGGTAAACAATTCCAAATAGCACTTTTAAAATAAATCCCTTGCTTTTAAAACAAGTATGCTTAAAAAAAAAACTTACTGTAACACAGCTGAAGGCCTTATCACCAACCAAGTGACATTATTGCTCGGCTGAAGACCACACCAACAATAATTAGAAAATTACAAATATCCTTAAAACAAACATCACAATCTAAGGAATCAGGACCACCGGTTCCCAGCAAGTGTTCCGAGGGTCGACCTGGGAAGGTAACTCAAACATAAGGTAAGGTGAGACCGGCAGCCAAGAGTTGTACTCACGTAACAGGATGGCAACTCAAACTAGGGGCAGCTTAAGCGCCGACCGACCGACTAACCAATCCGCCTAACGTCCCATCACCGATACAAAGATGGAATATTTTTAGGCAAGGGTGAAGAGACAGACAGAGCACTACGTCTTCAGTAAATACCCAAGGCCGAAGGAAGGAGCGGGCCGGAGTGGCCGAGAGGTTATAGCCGCTACAGTATGGAACCGCGAGACCGCTACGGTCGCAGGTTCGAATCCTGCCTCGGGCATGGCTGTGTGTGGTGTCCTTAGGTTAGTTAGGTTTAAGTAGTCCGAAGTTCTAGGGGACTGATGACCTCAGAAGGTAAGTACCATAGCGCTCAGAGCCATTTGAACCATTTTGAAGGAAACACTAGAACCAAGGCAGACCTCCCAAAAAATATGCACAGTACAATACAAGAGGCTGTCGAACTACAGGCCGAGTCGGACAGCATCAACACGACGAGGAAAAGTACACTGCCAGAAAAGTACACTAACCTCCAGGGCAGGTAACTGGGGCGCTAGCGGCTACAAGGCAGAAAAACCTCTGGTTGCACTTCACTAATAAAAATAATACTAAACTTACTGATGAATAACAAACAGAGGAAGACGGTTGCAATATTTCACCGCCTCGAAACACTTCACTCGTTGCTGCCCGGCTCAGCGGCCCTGAGAGCGACAACCCGCCGACCAAAGGTGAGATCTCAGAATAGTCGAGGTTGCATTAGCAGTTAACTCTTCACTCACCTTAAACGTCAAGGCTTTGGTGTGCAATGAAGTCGTCGCTCTCGCAGCTACCCCTCCTCGACCCGGCAGTGGCAGCACGCCACCAGCAGCCCTGGCTTGCCCCATGCGCTGCACGGACCTGCTCGCTGCTGCGCCCCCAACCGACGTGATGTCCGTTCGCAACTCTTCCCCAAATCTAGTACGCAGACAGCATTAAAATAACTACTCATTCAAAACCACAAGATACACACGGATCCGGGAAAACGATTCCACCAACAACTCACATTACTAAAACCAGTCACTGTGAAACAACACGAACGAATTCTAAGTCGGCACAAGCACAGAGAAGCCAGAGGCGGTCGGAAGAACAAATGCAGGTCGTCCGCTGCGACGACCGACCGAACGACCAACTAACGGTCGCCCCTACTCAAGTCAAGCACGGGAAAGATCCCAGTATAAATCGTCGACTGACAACTTGTTGCCATGACGTCACTTCTATGGGCAGACACTCACACTCACACACACACACACACACACACACACACACACACACACACACAAGTGAAAGTTGCACTACCCGATTATCACTGTCCATTCAGCTCAACTACAACTCGCTGAATCCGGTCCTTGACGTGGTCGTGCTCTCTCGCGACCACATCCTTCCGTCGGACAGTGCATGCGTGTCGCCAGCGGTCGGGCGAGTACTGGCTGTCCGGACCTCACTGCTGCTCCGTCCCAACTCAACTCCCTCGACACACGACGACCTGGAAATACTAGAGGCCGCTCCAAAGATGGTACCACAGTACGCGCTATCGATAAGCGCTGCTGCTGCCACTCACTGACAGACAAGGCGAGGAAACGTAGTGTCGCCCGTGAACACACTAAGAAAACGAGACGCCACTATCGCTATTACAAGATGCCAACCTATGGACAGCGTCAACGCGAGCCCCACACGGCTCATACACAGTGACACACAACCACATATACACACAGAGAATATCCATTATTTTCAAAAAAAACAAGGTATAAAAATAGCACACCAAATCAACAACTCAATTCAGAAATACATCTACATCTACATCTACATCCATACTCCGCAAGCTACCTGACGGTGTGTGGCGGAGGGTACCCTGAGTACCTCTACCGGTTCTCCCTTCTATTCCAGTCTCGTATTGTTCGTGGAAAGAAGGATTGTCGGTATGCTTCTGTGTGGGCTCTAATCTCTCTGATTTTATCCTCATGGTCTCTTCGCTAGATATACGTAGGAGGGAGCAATATACTGCTTGACTCCTCGGTGAAGGTATGTTCTCGAAACTTCAACAAAAGCCCGTACCGAGCTTCTGAGCGTCTCTCCTGCAGAGTCTTCCACTGGAGTTTATCATCTCCGTAACGCTTTCGCGATTACTAAATGATCCTGTAACGAAGCGCGCTGCTCTCCGGTGGATCTTCTCTATCTCTTCTATCAACCCCGTCTTGTACGGATCCCACACAGGAGAGCAGTATTCAAGCAGTGGGCGAACAAGTTTACTGTAACCTACTTCCTTTGTTTTCGGATTGCATTTCCTTAGGATTCTTCCAATGAATCTCAGTCTGGCATCTGCTTTACCAACGATCAACTTTATATGATCATTCCATTTTAAATCACTCCTAATGCGTACTCCCAGATAATCTATGGAATTAACTGCTTCCATTTGCTGACCTGCTATTTTGTAGCTAAATGATAAGGGATCTATCTTTCTATGTATTCGCAGCACATTACACTTGTCTACATTAAGATTCAATTGCCATTCCCTGCACCATGCGTCAATTCGCTGCAGATCCTCCAGCATTTCAGTACAATTTTCCATTGTTACAACCTCTCGATACACCACAGCATCATCTGCAAAAAGCCTCAGTGAACTTCCGATGTCATCCACAAGGTCATTTATGTATATTGTGAATAGCAACGGTCCTATGACACTCCCCTCCGGCACACCTGAAATCACTCTTACTTCGGAAGACTTCTCTCCATTGAGAATGACATGCTGCGTTCTGTTATCTAGGAACTCCTCAATCCAATCACACAATTGGTCTGATAGTCCATATGCTCTTACTTTGTTCATTAAACGACTGTGGGGAACTGTATCGACCGGCTTGCGGAAGTCAAGAAACGCGGCATCTCTCTGGGAACCCATGGCCCTCTGAGTCTCGCGGACGAATAGCGCGAGCTGGGTTTCACACGACCGTCTTTTTCGAAACCCATGCTGATTCCTACAGAGTAGATTTCTAGTCTCCAGAAAATTCATTATACTCGAACATAATACGTGTTCCAAAATTCTACAACTGATCGACGTTAGAGATATAGGTCTATAGTTCTGCAAATCTGTTCGACGTCCCTTCTTGAAAACGGGAATGACCTATGCCCTTTTCCAATCCTTTGGAACGCTACGCTCTTCTAGAGACCTACAGTACACCGCTGCAAGAAAGGGGGCAAGTTCCTTCACGTACTCTGTGTAAAATCGAACTGGTATCCCATCAGGTCCATCGGCCTTTCCTCTTTTGAGCGATTTTAATTGTTTCACTATCCCTCTGTCGTCTATTTCGATATCTACCATTTTGTCATCTGTGCGACAGTCTAGAGAAGGAACTACAGTGCAGTCTTCCTCTGTGAAACAGCTTTGGAAAAAGACATTTAGTATTTCGGCCTTTAGTCTGTCATCCTCTGTTTCAGTACCATTTTGGTCACAGCGTGTCTGGACATTTTGTTTTGATCCACCTACCGCTTTGACATAAGACCAAAATTTCTTAGGATTTTCTGACAAGTCAGTACATAGAACTTTACTTTCGAATTCATTGAACGCCTCTCGCATAGCCCTCCTCACACTACATTTCGCATCGCGTAATTTTTGTTTGTCTGCAAGGCTTTGGCTATGTTTATGTTTGCTGTGAAGCTCCCTTTGCTTCCGCAGCAGTTTTCTAACTCTGTTGTTGTACCACGGTGGCTCTTTTCCATCTCTTACGATCTTGCTTGGCACATACTCATCTAACGCATATTGTACGATGGTTTTGAACTTTGTCCACTGATCCTCAACACTATCTGTACTTGAGACAAAACTTTTGTGTTGAGCCGTCAGGTACTCTGTAATCTGCTTTTTGTCACTTTTGGTAAACAGAAAAATCTTCCTACCTTTTAAAATATTTCTATTTACGGCTGAAATCATCGATGCCGTAACCGCTTTATGATCGCTGATTCCCTGTTCTGGGTTAACTGTTTCAAATAGTTCGGGTCTGTTTGTCACCAGAAGGTCTAATATGTTATCACCACGAGTCGGTTCTCTGTTTAACTGCTCAAAATAGTTTTCAGATAAAGCACTTAAAAAAATTTCACTGGATTCTTTGTCCCTGCCACCCGTTATGAAAGTTTGAGTCTCCCAGTCTATATCCGGCAAATTAAAATCTCCACCCAGAACTATAACATGGTGGGGAAATCTACTCGAAATATTTTCCAAATTATCCTTCAGGTGCTCAGCCACAACAGCTGCTGAGCCAGGGGGCCTATATAGACATCCAATTACCATGTCTGAGCCTGCTTTAACCGTGACATTCACCCAAATCATTTCACATTTCGGATCTCCGTCAATTTCCTTCGATACTATTGCACTTCTTATCGCTATAAACACGCCTCCCCCTTCACTGGCCAGCCTGTCTCTGCGGTATACATTCCAATCTGAGTTTAGGATTTCATTACTGTTTACGCCTGGTTTCAGCCAACTTTCTGTCCCTAGTACTATATGGGCGTTGCGACCGTTTATTAATGAGAGCAGTTCTGGGACCTTTCTATAGACGCTCCTGCAGTTTACTATTAGCACCTTAATATTGGTATTCCCTGTTGCATTTTGCCTACTCCTACCTTGACGCGTCTCAGGAGGCGTCTTGTCGGGCCTAGGGAGCGAATTCTCTAACCTAAAAAAAACCCCATGTGCACTCCACACGTACACCGCTACCCTTGTAGCCGCTTCCGGCGTGTAGTGCACGCCTGACCTATTCGGGGTGACCCTACATTTCTCCACCCGATAGCAGAGGTCGAGAAATTTGCACCGCAGATCTCCGCAGAATCGTCTGAGCCTCTGGATTAAGCCTTCCCCTCGGCTCCAAACCAGAGGACCGCGATCGGTTCTGGGAACGATACTACAGATAGTTAGCTCTGATTCCACCCCGCGAGCGAGGCTTTCCGCCTTCACCAATTCCGCCAACCGCCTGTACGAACTGAGGATGACCTCTGAACCCAGACGGCAGGAGTCATTGGTGCCGACATGAGCAACAATTTGCAGTCGGGTGCACCCAGTGCTCTCTAACGCCGCCGGCAGGGCCTCCTCCACATCTCGGATGAGAACCCCCGGCAAGCAGACAGAGTGAACACTGGCCTTCTTCCCCGACCTTTCCGCTATTTCCCTAAGGGGCTCCATCACCCGCCTAACGTTGGAGCTCCCAATAACTAATAAACCCCTCTCCCCGTGTGCCTGCTCGGACCTTGCTGAAGGAGCAGCCACATGTCCACTCACAGGCAGAGCGGGCGATGCCACACGGCCAGCCTCCACATTTACCCTCCGCCTCAAGCGCCGCGAACGCCGCTGAACCCGCCACTCCCTTTGGGGAGAGGGTGGCCCAACCGCGCCCGGTACCCGCAAGGATGTCTCGACAGCAGGGACAGTGGGTGAAGCATGTAACACCTGGGGTGTACCTTGCGACGCACCAGACTCCCCACTGCCGCTACACTCCGAGGCAGCAGCCTGAAGATGGCTGACCGCGGCCATCAACACGTTGAGCTGTTCGCGAACAGTGGCCAGCTCCTCTCGCGTCCGTACACAGCAGTCACACATCCTATCCATCCTAAGGAATCAATTTACTGAAGATAGTTAATCAACTTTTAACTAGACTGCTAATTCACTAAAGGCGGCTGATTATTGACTAAACTGTGATTGCTAGCCACTTCTTGTAGAAAACAATGAAAATAGCACTACCTGTCTCTGGACTGTATTGAAACCAAACACTAGCACTACTGGCACTATGGTTGACTAAAGGGACTCTCTCTGACCGTATTCAAAACAAACACGAAATCTATGGAACACTATTAATAGCACTCGACGATTAAAGCTTCCTAAAAGCAAAAACACACGGAAGAAGAAGTGACAACTAAGAAAAATACAGTTAATACTTAAATTAAGGTAGCTCGCTGCACAGCAGACGTGAAGCAGACGGCGGTTAGGACGACACTGACTCTTCTGACTGAAATACTTCCCAAAAGCAATGGGAAAACTGATCTGTATTAGAAATCAGGAATATGCCAACTAAAATGCAATACATTGTGATGGAAGATACATAGGTCAAACTAGGAGGGGATTTGACACCAGATACAGAGAACATGAAAAAGCATGGAAGTATAGGACAAATCATTCAACTTTCGCAGAAAACTTACACCAACATCAACATAAAATTACAGCCAGACACACAGGCATGGAAATCTTAAGGATAAACAACAACAAAAAACACGTCCTCACCTTACAAGAAAAGTACCATATCCAAAAAACCATAACAGAAAAGAAACAACTCATAAATGATGAGATCAACTTGGCAAACCACACACTCTATAAACTGATTGACCACTTAAAAGAACATTAAAAGTACACATACAACCACAGGCTCCATTTACCACTACCATTTCCTCCCAGATTCTGTTCTGTAATCACTGTCCAGGCCCATCCCTGTCTTTTCTTCCCCCCCCCCCCCCCAACCCCCGTCGCCATTGCAAAGAAAAAGAAAAAAAATCAAACCATCCCCACTCATCTCACATCTGCTTAGCTGGCCGGCAACATGCTCGCCTCCCATGCAAGAGGGCCCGGGCTTGATTGCCGGCCTGGCTGGAGATTTTCTCCGCTCGGGGACTGGGTGTTGTGTTGTCGTCATCATCATTTCATCCTCATCACCGACGCGCAAGTCGCCCAACGTGACGTCGACTGAAATAGGACTTGCGCTTGGTGGCCTAACTTCCCCGGATGGGGCCTCCCGGCCAACGATGCCATACGCTCATTTCAGTTTTCTACACACACGCAAGACAATTTCGGTAACTCTCTCTCCCTCCCCCCCCCCCTTTCACTCTCTCTCTCTCTCTCACTCTCTCTCTCTCTCTCTCTCTCTCTCTCTCTCACACACACACACACACACACACACACACACACAGACAGACACACACGCACACAGATTCGTTTCATAGGTTAGCAACACTCACAACGTGAACGAAAACAAACGAACAAGCATAAACACTGTCGTAGTACAGAATAAAAATAGTTTAAGAAAGTGAATTGTAGATAGTGCAGCGCAGGAAATACTACAGAATGCCAAAAGCTGACAAGTGCAGATATGAAATGAGGTCTGTCGGCACCAGGCAATGCTAGCAAGAAGGGAAGGAGCAGATTATGTAAAGAAACACCGTAAGAAGCCTGCAGACCAACTTTATAAAGAAAACGCTGTTTTTAACCGAAATCAGTCAAAACAAGTACAAACGTATGTATCCAGTTTACAGAATAACCACGGAAGATACTTAGTAAATAAAAGAGAAACGCGTCTGCTGTAATTCTTTTTAATTAGATTGCAGTCAGCTCAAGACAAATAACCTACAGCAACAGTTATTAACATTCTACATCATTGATGTTAAGGTCTACATATTTGAAGCTCTCTGTCGCTAGAGGGCTCCGAATTGTAGCTTATAACATAGCGATGAATAATGTGACTGCGTCCGTGCTTGAGATACAGTGTGCTGCAACCGAGTTTCAAATTCGAAGAGTTCGTACACACATGGAGCACGTTGTCCTTCTGCATTACTGCCAAACTACAGACGAGCGCTACGGCGACGGCGACATTCCGACGGCTTGGGTTCACTGTCATCGTTCATCCTCCATACAGTGCCCTCCTTTGCCCCATGTGATTTTCATGTCTCTCTAAAACTTAAAAGGCAACTTTTAGGACTTCAAGCATTGCAAGTAATAGTGAGGTTGTGGCTCCGTCAATAAAGTCAAACATTCTACAGTAACTGTGTTAACAAACTGGTCTCTTGTTAGGAGAAATGTGTTGGTTGCCAGGATGAAAATGTTGAGAAATAAATACGTAGGTATGAAGAACAAAGATGCTGAATGTTAATAATGTTTGTTTTAATCAAAAAGCTTCAAGAATTTTCGCGTAACAGATTCAAAGACATTGCTTTTCGGCACGACCTCGTGCTTAGAATACTAAAATAAAGCGACGTTTCCGCCGAGATGCAGCGGTCTTCATCGGATCACGGTCTAATCAGCTGGATGAACAAAATCATTGTTACCACTGCCCTCCGATACACGATACTCCCTGATGGTGTTGCGAGCACGTGGCACGTGAGTAAGAGCATACGGACTACCAGACCAATTGTATGATTGGATTGAAGAGTTCCTAGATAACAGAACGCAGCATGTCATTCTCAATGGAGAGAAGTCTTCCGAAGTAAGAGTGATTTCAGGTGTGCAGCAGGGGAGAGTCGTAGGACCGTTGCTATTCACAATACACATAAATGACCTAGTGGATAACATCAGAAGTTCACTGAGGCTTTTTGCGGGTGATGATGTAGTATATCGAGAGGTTGTAACAATGGAGAACTGTAATGAAATGCAGGAAGATCTCCAACGAATTGACGCTTAGTGCAGGGAATGGCAATTGAATCTCAATGTAGACAAGTGTAATGTGCTGCGAATACATAGAAAGAAAGATCATTTATCACTCAGCTACAATATAGCTGGTCAGCAACTGGAAGCAGTTAATTACATAAATTATCTGGGAGTAGGCATTAGAAGGGATTTAAAATGGAATGACCATATAAAATTGATCGTCGGTAAAGCAGGTGCCAGACAGATTCATTGGAAGAATGCTAAGGAAATGCAGTCCGAAAACAAAGGAAGTAGGTTACAGTACACTTGTTCGCCCACTGCTTGAATACTGCTCACCCGTGTGGGCTCTGTACCAGATAGGGTTGATAGAAGAGATAGAGAAGATCCAACGGAGAGCAGCGCGCTTCGTTACAGGATCATTTAGTAATAGCCAAAGCGTTACGGAGATGATAGATAAACTGCAGTGGAAGACTGTGCAAGAGACACGCTCAGTAGCTCGGTACGACTTTTGTTGAAGTTTCGAGACCATACCTTCACCGAAGAGTCAAGCAGTATATTGCTCCCTCCTCCGTATATCTCGCAAAGAGACCATGAGGATGAAATCAGAGAGATTAGAACCCACTCAGAGGCATACCGACAATATTTCTTTCCATGAACAATACGAGATTGGAATAGAACGAAAAAAAAACCGATAGAGGTACTCAATGTACCCTCCGCCACACACCGTCAGGTGGCTTGCGGAGTATGGATGTAGATGTAGATGTGGCAGAGCATAGGTGAATGTGGAATCAATCTAGCGGCGATACGAAACGTAAATGGGGAATCCGCTGACATAAGCAACTATGACAAAGAGCAGATTGGTATGGTCGAACGCCTGGGAACAGATAACCTGGAAACGACGACGCTGGCACCTTTTCGTGGATTATTGGTTGTGAGCCTCAACGAAATGTAGCTGAAGAACGGTGAAACCAAAAGATAGGGAGAAGGTGTAGGAGTTCGATGCCTTGTCACAGAATGCGGAGGTCGAAAGCTGAATCTAACTTAAACTAACTTACGCTAAGGACAACACACACACCCATGCCCGAGGGAGGATTCGGCACGGGGAGCAGCACAAACCGTGTCAATGCACCCTACACCGCGCGGCCGCACACTGTTGAACAAGGACTTACGTAGCAGATGATCCCTACGTGTACTCACGTTGAACCAACGACATCGTCAGTTGCAACTGCAGGTTGCAAGTGATCAACAAGATTGGATCGTAGCTCAACGGAGTCACCTGGTCGGATGGATCACGTTTCTTGTTACGGTAGTATCTGAATACACCGACATCCAGGCGATCTTCTGTTCGAAACACACACCACGCCGCCGATGCAGGCGGTGGTGACAGTATTCTGCTATGACGGACATTCACCTGGGCTGTCGCATTAATCATAGACACCATGAGATTTCTGGATAGCGTTGACATTATGCAGACCACCTATACCTTTTCACGCTTGATGTCCTCACCAACGGCGAGAGCATCTTTCAGCAGGCTAACGACTCCGTGACAATAAACTTCCGGCCGCCGTATTTTCCTGTGATAGTTGCAGTTAAACGACCCCGGTTACGCATTATATTGATAGTTTCGCCGGTCGCGTCAGCGTCTGCTTGAGACCGCTGCCGTGTGATCACATGCGGCCCATTTTATAGGGATCGCTGGCAGTTTCAATGCCGACCTCTCTGTTGATGTAAAATTGCTTCAGTTTTTCGATTGCCTCTCTCACTTGCATGCGCATACTCACAGTTGTCTTGCAAGTATTAGTGCTGCTTAAAAAGAATTGATACTGCGACGTTCAATTACTTCTGCTGAAGATCGGGCAGTAATTGCACTAGTACAGCATAGCGGATAGGGACATGAGGCCTGTTTAACTGCAGAAATTTTAGGCTATCAGATCTGTGGGTGATTTTCGAATGGAGTGAAAAGAACATGCCCATTTAGTACCTTCAACATGTCGAGTTTTGTACGTACAATACGTTATTTGCGGGAAGTGTTACTTTTCTGATCTCACCTCAAGATCTGTAAAAAATCTATGACTTTTTTTCTGTTCCAAATAGACTCTATCGATACCGTTCCTTCTGTTAATGAACCGCTCTATACCACTTTTTGTCGATATTCACGTAATTCACAGCTTTTGCTGGGGGTGCTGCTTTATATTGTATTTATTCATTATTTCTATTCCTTTACTCTATTGGATAAATACGAAAATTTCAATATGCTTTTTACAAAGGATATGTGCAGTAGAATGAGAAACCAGTCGAAGTTGCAAATTTTTACTTTTTATTCATTCGATGACTAGTTTCCCGCCGAGGTCCATTTTCAAATCATCATAACAAATTCGAAAGTGACATTTCCGAAGATGTCAAAAATGTGCAAAGAACATTTAAGTTGCATACAGATAACTGTATGCACTATAAATGTTCACTGCACATTTTTGACATCTTCTGGAAAGCCATTTGCGATTTTGTTATGATGATCGGGAAATGGGTCTCGGCCCGAAACTAGTCATCGAATAAATAAAAAGTAAAAATGTGGAACTTCGACTGGTTTTTCGTTCCACTGATTAACAGAAGTTACTGACCCAAGCTACTCCAGGATGCTGGAAGTTCGTAAAAATATGTGCGTTCTGAAAAGCTACTCATCCAGGTAGTTTCACTCTCAACCTACAACAAAATCAAATAAAAATAATTATTAATGTCAATACAATAACGCACGAATCTCATTTATTCTAATGTAGAAAATAAATGTCAATAAATGAATCAATGTAGCTTTCTTGGAAAAATAGTCTCTGTCATAGTATACTCTTTGTTTGTAACTTGTTATCATGTGGCCAGTTAGTCTGCGTTAAGTTATGGTTATGGGGCCACCAGTTTATATTTGTCTCTGTTTGCCGAATGTTAAAGATATGAATCTGATTTGAAGAACTACATGATCAGAAGTGTGACAAGTATTATGTTTAGATTCAATATAGTCGGAGAAATCAGTCAGTAACAGTGAAAGAAAATTAGTGTTTTAGCCATTTAGCAGCAAAGGACCTGGAGGTACAGCTGAACGGAATGGACTGTGTCTTGAAAGGAGGATATAAGATGAACATCAACAAAAGCAAAACGAAGATAATAGAATTAGTCGAATTAAATCGGGTGATGCTGCGGGAATTAGATTAGGAAATGAGACGCTTGAAGTAGTAAATGAGTTTTGCTATTTGGGGAGCAAAATAACAGATGATGGTCGAAGTAGAGAGGATATAAAATGTAGACTGGCAATGGCAAGGAAAGCGTTTCTGAAGAAGAGAAATTTGTTGACATCGTTATCGATTTAAGTGTCAGGAAGTTGTTTCTGAAAGTATTTGTATGGAGTGTAACCACGTATGGAAGTGAAACGTGGACGATAAATAGTTTAGACAAGAAGAGAATAGAAGCATTCGAAATGTGGTGCTACAGAAGAATGCTGAAGATTAGATGGGTAGATAACATAACTAATGAGGAGGTATTGAATAGAATTGGGGAGAAGAGAAATTTGTGGCACAACTTGACTAGAAGAAGGGATCGGTTGGTAGGGCATATTCTGAGGCATCAAGGGGTCTCCAATTTAGTATTGGAGGGCAGCGTGAAGGGTAAAAATCGTAGAGGGAGACCGAGAGATGAATACACTAAGCAGATTTAGAAGGCTGTAGGTTGCAGTAGGTACTGGGAGATGAAGAAGCTTGCACAGGACAGAGTAGCATGGAGAGCTGCATCAAACCAGTCTCTGGACTGAAGACCACAACAACAACAACAACAGCCATTTAGGCCTGGAATGTCATCGACAGGGGTTGAGCTGTCTTCAGTGATGAGTCCTACTTCTAACTGAACCCCAATGACCAGTCAAGATGTGTCTGGAGATGCCTCGAGCAGCGGCGGGATACCAGCCTGACTGTCGCTCGCTCGCCATACCGCTCGACATGGGGGGGGGGGGGGGGGGGGGGAATGGGGCGATGGTCTGGTATGTGGTGCCATTTCATTTGATAGCAGGACCCCTTTGGTTGTCATCCGCGCCACTCTTACAGCATGGCGGTACGCCGTCGATATTCTACGTCTCGTTTTGTTGCCCTTCATGAAAACCCATCCTGAGCTTATATTTCAGCAAGATAATGCCAGCCTGGAAACGGCTGTCTTCGTGTTTTCCAAGCCTTACCTCGACCAGCAAGATCGCCGGATATCTCCCCAGTTGAGAACATTTGGAGCATTATGGATAGGGCCCTCCAGTCGTTTCGGGATTCTGACGATGTAACGCATCATTCGGACAGAATTTCGCACGATATCGTTCAGTAGGATATTCAATAACTCTATCACTCAGTGCCAAGCCGAATAACTGCTTGCATAAGAGATAGAGGTGGACCAACGCGTAATTGACTTGCTAAAGTTATGAAGCTCCTTCTCTTGAATAAATAATCCGATTTTTCTGAAACTATAATCATTTGTTTGTCTGTCCACGTACATCCCATTTACCGATTTCCGTCACACTCGCCTAATTCCTTCGTGGTGCATCGCTTTTTTCGTCTTAGAGCGTAAGTGATCATTCCTGTTTCCTATCGCTGTTACTGTTATAATTTTCACGTCACTGCAATAAATGTATGCAATGCTAAAAATTCTTAGTCACAATTGATTATTCATAACTGCTAAGCAGTATCGATGGTTTCAAAATTTGCTGCGGAAAATCGTCGTTTGCTAGTAGAAGCGTATGGAGAACATGCACTGCCGGAAACGACGTGCAAAAATTGGTTTCGACGACTCAGGAACAACGACTTTGAGGTGAGTGACAAAATGCGTGCTGATCGGTGTGGTGTACGATGATCTGCAACAACCGGATCAAACGGAGAACGCTGAACTCTAAGAAGCACAGTTACTGAACAGGAATCGCTAACTTAAAAACAAACACCTGCAGTGTATTAAGAAATATTACAAAGGCATTCCGCTTCATGACAATGCCAAAGCACATAATTCACACCGAGTGAAGGAAACTTTTAATGGATCGATGAGATGTCTTGCTCCACCCATCATATCCACCAGACATCAACCCTTTCGAATATCATTTGTTCAGGTCCACACAGCATGGCCTTTCTGAACAACATGTCACATCTCAAACGACCTCAAAAACTGGCTCCATGAGTGGTTCACCTCACAAGAACCTGAATTTTTACATCGAGGAATCCATTTGCTATCCAGATAGTTTATACCTGAAGGACACTACTTTCAATAAATTGTCCTACATCATTCGACTAAAATAAACACCCGTTTTCTGTCAAAAGAACAGCGAGAATGAATTCAAGTACCAAAGAGTTCCCCACAATCGTGAGTATTCTCCACTAGTGACGATCTGTTGTGCTGCTCCAAACTGTTTATGTTTGTTTAGAGTGAATGCTACAAAGTAAATACTATGACTATGACGTCTCATTTATTAGATTCAGACGTCCCTTGATGTAGCGGACTCACTAACAACACAAGAAACTAATCTGTTTCTTTTAATCTAGTAACCGTGTCTTCCACTATAAAACGATCCAACAGAAAAGTGTATTAGTTGAAGTGTTGTCCCGGGAGCCTGTTTCGTCAACATATTGATGCAGTGGTCGCACTGTATATAGGGTGTATTAAATGTGTGTTTTATGCTACTATTATATTTCGCTTATATGTAGCCGAAACAAGTGTCACAGTGTAACAATGCTGATGCTTGGTCGAAGCTCAGGTTTGAGCTGGAAAAATGTTGTCTGCCTCTCGCAGACAGTGTGAGCAGTTCGAGTGGCAGAGACTACTTTGATAGCAGCCAGCAACGCGAAGAAGAGTAGAAGTCCAACTACAAGACTGAATTCGTTGTCAAAGTAATGGTACTGTTTGATAAATGGTACCTAAGTGGTTTAATATGGGATTAAGTCTGTCGTGGTTGAACTACACTCCTGGAAATTGAAATAAGAACACCGTGAATTCATTGTCCCAGGAAGGGGAAACTTTATTGACACATTCCTGGGGCCAGATACATCACATGATCACACTGACAGAACCACAGGCACATAGACACAGGCAACAGAGCATGCACAATGTCGGCACTAGTACAGTGTATATCCACCTTTCGCAGCAATGCAGGCTGCTATTCTCCCATGGAGACGATCGTAGAGATGCTGGATGTAGTCCTGTGGAACGGCTTGCCATGCCATTTCCACCTGGCGCCTCAGTTGGACCAGCGTTCGTGCTGGACGTGCAGACCGCGTGAGACGACGCTTCATCCAGTCTCAAACATGCTCAATGGGGGACAGATCCGGAGATCTTGCTGGCCAGGGTAGTTGACTTACACCTTCCAGAGCACGTTGGGTGGCACGGGATACATGCGGACGTGCATTGTCCTGTTGGAACAGCAAGTTCCCTTGCCGGTCTAGGAATGGTAGAACGATGGGTTCGATGACGGTTTGGATGTACCGTGCACTATTCAGTGTCCCCTCGACGATCACCAGTGGTGTACGGCCAGTGTAGGAGATCGCTCCCCACACCATGATGCCGGGTGTTGGCCCTGTGTGCCTCGGTCGTATGCAGCCCTGATTGTGGCGCTCACCTGCACGGCGCCAAACACGCATACGACCATCATTGGCACCAAGGCAGAAGCGACTCTCATCGCTGAAGACGACACGTCTCCATTCGTCCCTCCATTCACGCCTGTCACGACACCACTGGAGGCGGGCTGCACGATGTTGGGGCGTGAGCGGAAGACGGCCTAACGGTGTGCGGGACCGTAGCCCAGCTTCATGGAGACGGTTGCGAATGGTCCTCGCCGATACCCCAGGAGCAGCAGTGTCCCTAATTTGCTGGGAAGTGGCGGTGCGGTCCCCTACGGCACTGCGTAGGATCCTACGGTCTTGGCGTGCATCCGTGCATCGCTGCGGTCCGGTCCCAGGTCGACGGGCACGTGCACCTTCCGCCGACCACTGGCGACAACATCGATGTACTGTGGAGACCTCCCGGCCTCCCGCATGCCCACTATACGCCCTCGCTCAAAGTCCGTCAACTGCACATACGGTTCACGTCCACGCTGTCGCGGCATGCTACCAGTGTTAAAGACTGCGATGGAGCTCCGTATGCCACGGCAAACTGGCTGACACTGACGGGGGCGGTGCACAAATGCTGCGCAGCTAGCGCCATTCGACGGCCAACACCGCGGTTCCTGGTGTGTCCGCTGTGCCGTGCGTGTGATCATTGCTTGTATAGCCCTCCCGCAGTGTCCGGAGCAAGTATGGTGGGTCTGACACACCGGTGTCAATGTGTTCTTTTTTCCATTTCCAGGAGTGTATTATTGGGCAATAGTCAACGTAGGACGGCCTGACTGAAGTTCAAAAAAAGGGTTCAAATGGCTCTGAGCACTATGGGACTTAACATCTGAGGTCATCAGTCCCCTAGAACTTTGAACTACTTAAACCTAACTAACCTAAGGACATCACACACATCCATGCCCGAGGCAGGACTCGAACCTGCGACCGTAGCAGCAGCGCGGCTCCAGACTGTAGCGCCTAGTACCGCTCGGTCACCCCGGCCGGCCTGACTGAAGTGGATATTATCATTAGAGGTGACGTGTGAATAGCCACTGCAGCTGTATTGGTGCTAATCGCAGCGGAACAATACTCTTGTAGTGTAGAATGAGTTGGGTTTTGTTATATATGATTAACTCGAAATATGAGAATGATAGATACTGCAAGTTTCCGCTTGTGAATTCTTGGTAACTGGTTAACGTGGTGAATAGCTAACATAACGCGGGAGATCTGGCTATTTGATAGTGAGGAGTGGGCAAAAAATATTTATTATAAGCGAGAGTTCCATGGTGTAGCCTGCACGAAGACCAGACTCTGGTTAATGAGTCGTGACTGAAAACGGGAGTCACATGCTGATCTGAATCGTTCCCTAAATTCGTATTAGTGATCCAGCCCGCAAACTCGTTTATGGTTCAGTGTTGCAATAATTGTTTGGTGTAGGAATTTGGTACACTTTGGTAGAATCGAGCGTTTGACGTAGAGTGTTATAGAAGTATGCACGCACTGAGAGAATAGTGTAATGCTTTATTATTTTAAAAAAGTAACTTACTTTCGCTTTGAGTAATAGGAATTCACTAAAGTATTTAGGAACATCATAATTGATTACAGTGCAAACTTCGCACACTCATTGCCACGTTTTTACCTCGAAAGTCGATTAAAAAATGGTTCCAGACATTTACTCATGCACGCCAAGGCTTTAACATTACTTAAATTTTTTGCATGACGAGTGATCTTTAAAGGGCGATAAGCCAACACCGGAAGAGACATGATTTTGCTCCAATTGTTTAAATTGTATGGCACAAACTGTTAGTCGCACGAATGTGTGTGTGTGTGTGTGTGTTTGTATGTGTGTGTGTGCGCGCTCGCGCGCGCGCGCCTGCGTATGATAATGTCGAAATGTCGAATCTCTTTCTTGTGGGTTAGAATTTGTTGGCTCTCGTTCAGTATTGTTGACTTCGTACGTATACGAAAGTCAAGGTGCGTGAAACTGATATAAAGAAGTTCCGACTTTTAATTTGAATTGAAAGTACCCCATAACGGAAAGGAATAGATAATATTTTTCCCTAAAGCAAAGCAAGGGAATTAACGATAGGAAACGCCAAACAGTATTATTATTGAGAGATGTTCATTGATGCTGTTATTTAACTGTATGAAGTAACAAAAGTTCAAAGATTTTGTAGTTCAACATGGTCTGAAACAATATTATTAGAAAATACTTTCTAACTAAAATCAAGAAATGTCCAAATCAGTTCATTTATTTTAAAGACAGAAGGTATAAAAATAATAACCCCGAAAGATTTATTTAGACGCGTAGTAAAGGCATTAATTTTGTTACGTAAAACAAAACAGAAAAAAAATTTTAGTGAGAAAATATTGCGTCGCCGACTGAGCAACCAGTTACTTAATTTTCGACAGATATACAGAGTGAGTCACTAACTATTGCCACCAAGAATAACTCCGGAAGTATGACTGGAGTTGAAAAGTTTGTGGGACAAACGTTGCATGGGACAACGGGGGCCACAATATGACGTTGGTTTTTTGTATCTTGTGGGGTCGCGTCAGAGATATGAAGGTCAACTTTGTTTTTTAAATGATATGCTATAGTGCTGACATGCAGCTTTACTGTATGATTAAATGATGATGGCGTCCTCTTGGGTAAAATATTCCGGAGGTAAAATAGTCCCCCATTCGCATCTCCGGGCGGGGACTGCTCAGGAGGACGTCGTTATCAGGAGAAAGAAAACTGGCATTCTACGGATCGGAGCGTGGAATGTCAGATCCCTTAATCGGGCAGGTAGGTTAGAAAATTTAAAAAGGGAAATGGATAGGTTGAAGTTAGATATAGTGGGAATTAGTGAAGTTCGGTGGCAGGAGGAACAAGACTTCTGGTCAGGTGACTACAGGGTTATAAACACAAAATCAAATAGGGGGAATGCAGGAGTAGGTTTAATAATGAATAGGAAAATAGGAATGCGGGTAAGCTACTACAAACAGCATAGTGAACGCATTATTGTGGCCCGCATCTCGTGGTCGTGCGGTAGCGTTCTCGCTTCCCACGCCCGGGTCCCCGGGTTCGATTCCCGGCGGGGTCAGGGATTTTCTCAGCCTCGTGATGGCTGGGTGTTGTGTGATGTCCTTAGGTTAGTTAGGTTTAAGTAGTTCTAAGTTCTAGGGGACTGATGACCTAAGATGTTAAGTCCCATAGTGCTCAGAGCCATTTGAACCATTCGCATTATTGTGGCCAAGATAGACACAAAGCCCATGCCTACTACAGTAGTACAAGTTTATATGCCAACTAGCTCTGCAGATGATGAACAAATAGATGAAATGTATGACGAGATAAAAGAAATTATTCAGGTAGTGAAGGGAGACGAAAATTTAATAGTCATGGGTGACTGGAATTCGTCAGTAGGAAAAGGGAGAGAAGGAAACATAGTAGGTGAATATGGATTGGGGGGAAGAAATGAAAGAGGAAGCCGCCTTGTAGAATTTTGCACAGAGCATAACTTAATCATAGCTAACACTTGGTTCAAGAATCATGAAAGAAGGCTGTATACCTGGAAGAATCCTGGAAATACTAAAAGGTATCAGATAGATTACATAATGGTAAGACAGAGATTTAGGAACCAGGTTTTAAATTGTAAGACATTTCCAGGGGCAGATGTGGATTCTGACCACAATCTATTGGTTATGAACTGCAGATTGAAACTGAAGAAACTGCAAAAAGGCAGGAATTTAAGGAGATCGGACCTGGATAAACTGAAAGAACCAGAGGTTGTACAGAGTTTCAGGGAGAGCATAAGGGAACAATTGACAGGAATGGGGGAAAGAAATACAGTAGAAGAAGAATGGGTAGCTCTGAGGGATGAAGTAGTGAAGGCAGCAGAGGATCAAGTAGGTAAAAAGACGAGGGCTAATAGAAATCCTTGGGTAACAGAAGAAATATTGAATTTAATTGATGAAAGGAGAAAATATAAAAATGCAGTAAATGAAGCAGGCAAAAAGGAATACAAACGTCTCAAAAATGAGATCGACAGGAAGTGCAAAATGGCTAAGCAGGGATGGCTAGAGGACAAATGTAAGGATGTAGAGGCTTGTCTCACTAGGGGTAAGGTAGATACTGCCTACAGGAAAATTAAAGAGACCTTTGGAAAGAAGAGAACCACTTGTATGAATATCAAGAGCTCAGATGGAATCCCAGTTCTAACCTAAGAAGGGAAAGCAGAAAGATGGAAGGAGTATATAGAGGGTTTATAGGAGGGCGATGTACTTGAGGACAATATTATGGAAATGGAAGAGGATGTAGATGAAGATGAAATGGGAGATAAGATACTGCGTGAAGAGTTTGACAGAGCACTGAAAGACCTGAGTCGAAACAAGGCCCCGGGAGTAGACAACATTCCATTAGAACTACTGATGGCCTTGGGAGAGCCAGTCATGACAAAACTCTACCATCTGGTGAGCAAGATGTATGAGACAGGCGAAATACCCACAGACTTCAAGAAGAATATAATAATTCCAATCCCAAAGAAAGCAGGTGTTGACAGATGTGAAAATTACCGAACTATCAGTTTAATAAGTCACAGCTGCAAAATACTAACGCGAATTCTTTACAGACGAATGGAAAAACTGGTAGAAGCGGACCTCGGGGAAGATCAGTTTGGATTCCGTAGAAATGTTGGAACACGTGAGGCAATACTAACCTTACGACTTATCTTAGAAGAAAGATTAAGGAAAGGCAAACCTACGTTTCTAGCATTTGTAGACTTAGAGAAAGCTTTTGACAACGTTAACTGGAATACTCTCTTTCAAATTTTGAAGGTGGCAGGGGTAAAATACAGGGAGCGAAAGGCTATTTACAATTTGTACAGAAACCAGATGGCAGTTATAAGAGTCGAGGGGCATGAAAGGGAAGCAGTGGTTGGGAAAGGAGTGAGACAGGGTTGTAGCCTCTCCCCGACGTTATTCAATCTGTATATTGAGCAAGCAGTAAAGGAAACAAAAGAAAAATTCGGAGTAGGTATTAAAATTCATGGAGAAGAAGCAAAAGCTTTGAGGTTCGCCGATGACATTGTAATTCTGTCAGAGACAGCAAAGGACTTGGAAGAGCAATTGAACGGAATGGACAGTGTCTTGAAAGGAGGATATAAGATGAACATCAACAAAAGCAAAACGAGGATAATGGAATGTAGTCAAATTAAATCGGGTGATGCTGAGGGTATTAGATTATGAAATGAGACACTTAAAGTAGTAAAGGAGTTTTGCTATTTAGGGAGTAAAATAAATGATGATGGTCGAAGTAGAGAGGATATAAAATGTAGACTGGCAATGGCAAGGAAATCGTTTCTGAAGAAGAGAAATTTGTTAACATCGAGTATAGATTTAAGTGTCAGGAAGTCGTTTCTGAAAGTATTTGTATGGAGTGTAGCCACGTATGGAAGTGAAACATGGACGATAACCAATTTGGACAAGAAGAGAATAGAAGCTTTTGAAATGTGGTGCTACAGAAGAATGCTGAAGATAAGGTGGGTAGATCACGTAACTAATGAGGAGGTATTGAATAGGATTGGGGAGAAGAGAAGTTTGTGGCACAACTTGACTAGAAGAAGGGATCGGTTGGTAGGACATGTTTTGAGGCATCAAGGGATCACAAATTTAGCATTGGAGGGCAGCGTGGAGGGTAAAAATCGTAGAGGGAGACCAAGAGATGAATACACTAAGCAGATTCAGAAAGATGTAGGTTGCAGTAGGTACTGGGAGACGAAAAAGCTTGCACAGGATAGAGTAGCATGGAGAGCTGCATCAAACCAGTCTCAGGACTGAAGAGCACAACAACAACATGCTATAGTTGGGTACGTATTTTCTGATAGCGGCTATCGAGACGAATCCAGTGATGTGTAATAGTAATGTCTTTGAAGGTCAACGAAGATCAAAAAGGTGGCATGAACGCCCATTTACACAAGGTGTTCAAAGTGATGACCATTGGTATCAGTGCAGTGCTGCAATCTTCTTATCACGGATTGAGTGGTATTCCTTATCACTTCGGTATTTATTGAAACACATGTTCTGACAATTCTCTCTCGTATATCTTGCAAATAGTAAATATTAGCCTAAAATGGTGTATCCATCTAACGTACCATTGTCACATAAACACCACTCGACGGTTTCGAAATACAACAATAACAGGAACGGTAAGACTAGTATCGTCGAATCAAGCGAATGTGAACGATGTATTCCTTTGAAGAACATGTCGATATGCTTCTCATCTATGGAGAATTCCAACGAAATTCAGTGAGAGCTAGCGGTTTATACGCTGAAAAATAACGTACTCACCCTACACGTCGTACATTTAAATATAAGTATGATAAATTGAGAACAACTGGATCTTTAACGTATCGGAAACGTATCTGGCAAAGGAAAGTTACTATGTAGGAAAAGGAAATTGATTCGCGTCAAATCGCAAGGAAATCTGGCATGAACCAGAGTAGTGTTGTTCGTGTTCTGCATTGCCATAAATATCATCCTTACCATATCAGTCTCCACCAAGAATTAACTGGTGCGGATTGTATGCGTCGCATTGAATTCTGCTGATTGGCTCAACTTCAGATTCCGGGGGATGACATATTTATTAATAAAGATTTTATTTACTGGCGAGGCTACGTTCACGAACCACGGAAATGTTAATTTGCATAACATGCATTATTTGGCTACTGAAAATCCATGCTGGTTGCGGCAAGTTGTACACCAAGAACCGTGGTCGGTGAATTTATGGTGTGGGATTCTGGAGGATGGAATTATAGGTCGTTATTTCATCGAAGGAAATCTTAATGGTAGAAAGTACACCACATTCCTGCAAGAAACATTAGGTCTGTTATTGTAAGAAATACCTTTAGGAACAAGGAACAATATGTGGTATCAACATGACGGATGTCCGGTACATTTTTCGGTGATGGCTAGAAATGAGTTGCAGAGACAACTCCGAAATCGTTGGATTGGACGAGGAAGACATGTATCGTGACCGGCGGGTTCGACAGACTTGACGCCTCTGGATTTTTTCTTGTGGGGATTCGTAAAAGACATTGTTTATAAAGACGTTCCAACTACATCTGAAGATATGCGAGAGAGAATTGTCAGAGCATGTGCTTCGATAAGCGCTGATGTGATAAGGAATACCATTCAGTCCATTATAAGAAGATTGCAGCACTGCATTGATACCAATGGTCGTCACTTTGAACATCTTGTGTAAATGGACGTTCGTGCCACCTTTGTGACCTTCGTTGACCTTCAAAGACCTTACTGCTACATATCATTGGATTCGTCTCGATAGCCGCTATCAGAAAATAAGTACCAAACTATAGCATCCGATTTTTAAAAAAAAGTTGATCGTCGTATCTCTGACACGACCCCTCCTAGCAACAAAATACCAACTTCATATTATGCCCCCCGTTGTCCCATGCAACATTTGTCCCACAAACTTTTCAGCTCCTATCATACTTTTGGAGTTATTCTTGGTGGCAATAGTTAGTGACTCTCCCTGTATATTTATGAAAATTTAGGTGTCTTTAACGAACAGGTGTCGTAAGTAATGAGTTATTTACACGATATACCTAATAATAACGAAACATAGTAATCACAAGGTGATTACTAGCTTTATAATTAGTTCTAAGAGGTATTCTGATTCTACGTCACTTTAATGCATTCTACGATGATACGAATGATTCAAATACCCACGTAGACGCACTTTCTGACTGCTATTATTTATTAAGAAGATAGCTTAAGCGATATTGAAATTTATTGAGATTTCTGATATTTGTTATATAACTGCAAATACTTATTATGAAGTTTACAATATTATGAGAAGGAAAGTTGCTACTCACCATATAGCGGAGATGCTGAGTCGCAGATAGGCACAACAAAAAGATTTTAACACTTAAAGCTTTCGGCAAATGGCCTTCGTCAACAATAGACACACATACGCGCACACATACTCACGCAAACGCAACTCACACATGTGACTGCAGTCTCAGGCAACTGAAACCACACTGCGAGCATCTCCGCTATATGCTGAGTAGCAACTTTCCTTCTCATAATATTGTTACAGTCCGTCCTGGATTTTCCATTGTCTGATATGAAGTTTACGTTGTGTTAATAGAGAAGGTGTATTGCTTGTAATAGCTTATTCATTATATGCAAGGAATTAAGCTTAATTAGTGGCTATTATAAGGGCATTCGTTAGCATGTAAACTCATGATAGTAGCCTATACACTGATGTGCTAACTTTGACATTACGATCTGTTCCAGACTGGCAATTTTACATGTACAAACAATGTGTGCAAGAATACTGTTATCTCGAATCGCTGTCGATACAGAAGTGTGTGTGTAAGTAGCAGTTTGTACGTGTTTAATAACTGAATAAGTAAAACCATCTTGATCTTGAACGGAGTAGTCTTAGACGAACAATCAGGTACATTTGCACACATTTCTAATTTCGTCGTGTGTTGTAACTATTAGCACATTATGTCACATTGTACCAGGTAGCATATGGTCTGCTTCTTTAATTATAGGTGATATTCGTTGTAGGAAGCTTATATTGGTACTAGGCTTGCGTAATTAACCACCTTTTAAAGTTAATCGCAGGCCGAATTCCACTCCAAGTAATTCAGCACCGGAAGTGACTCACCGGCAAAGACCTGCTTTTTACTATGGTACAAGAAACGTTTGGCCTCTAGCAGTATATCTCTACTTGCAGTAGAGTACAAGGAATGACGTCTGTCATGATCGTCACTTCTGCATTTTAACACAAGAAGTAAGTATTGTTTACTACGCAAATACATAAGAGTTGTTCCGTCACAGGGCAAGTACAAACACAATGCAAAACGAAAATGTGGTTACATGTAATATTTTTCTAATAGAAAATAACTAAAAATAATTTGCATCCAGCATCGAAAATATGCCCGGAATCATAATGCACCTATACAGAAACATAGCAGTGCTATTGTCAATGTCAATGGAAGATTGGGCAACACTGCCAGAACCGTGAAACATTTGGTTTTAGCAATTTGTATATCTAAGAGCAGTCATTCATAATCACCCCCGTACTCATTGCTTTTCCCCTTGAAACACTTCCCCCACGGGAAAAAAAAAATATCGGCATCGTTATTTTGCATTTCCTCAGAATTTTATTGGCACATAAATTACGGAGAGCACGGGCGCGTAAGATATGCAGAAGAAAGGCTTGAACCTGCAATATGAAATGTGGCCGTAATAAAGAAAAAGTTGATACTGACGAGAAGACAAGGAACACTAAAATGGCATCGCGCACACATATTCCAAGGGAAATGGAGCGGTTAAAGGCGTGCCCAGAGAGGAGGAAAGATCGGAGCAGGAACAAGTGCGTTTCTGGAGCGCAGAAGATGCAGCGCAGATAGTAGAGGAAGAGGGAGGAGTTATGGCTAATAGTTAAGTACGTAACGGAATATTCCGCTTACGGGTGACGGAGGATCCGTGCGGAGAGCGGCGAGGCGACCCCGGAGAGCGAGAGAGAGAGGAGTGGCGATTGAAAGTGGAGTGTAGGTGACGGAGGTGTGGATAGGGAAGGAGGGGGGTTGGGTAGGAGAGAGAGGAGGCGGAGAGGGAAGAGGCGGCGACTGCTGCACGGGCGCTGCGCCGCCGGCTGCCGTATTTGATAAAAGCAGTTTGCCGGCTGAAAGGCTTTCTGCGCGTCCACCAATTTATGGGATAAAGTAATGGTTAGAAAGCAGGGGGCCGGCGGAATACGGGCGCCCCTTGGACTCGCTACCGCGTCGAGCTGCGCTGCAAACACGCCGCTGGCCTTCCGGCTGCGCAGAAGTGGGATAGCGTTAGGGTTCGATTCTCGACCGGCCTGCACAGGTGCACGTCCGACAAGGCTACACAGAGATTCAGATGCAATAGGAAGACGAGTCTGTGAGTAAATTCTCAGAGTGAGGGAACGACTTCAAATCAGGTACATTTTACCTTTGAGGCGTTCGACACCGAAGCACGCGAGTAGTGCTGAAGCGCTACAGTAACGCAGATCAGAATTACTCGAGGGAAGAAGACACTCTCTCCGCAAAACATTATTGAGCAATTACCTGAAGTTTTGGGGTTGTAGCCTGTAATATTTCTGGCTTATTCAGCCATCATATTAGGCTCCAGGAAGCTATTCCCAGGGCAGTGGAGATGCAAGAAGCATAGAGATGACGCAATGCGGGATGAGGTACCGGTGACAGATGTTAGACTCGGTACCATTCCCGTGAGAAAGACCGCCTGCATGATGCTGCTGCTCTGTGATTGGCTGCTGTGTTCGGCGGTAGGGCGCCAAAACGTTGAACTTTAGTTGCTATTATTAATTAAACCTGTCATCCAAATTACTTCATTTTTTTAAATTAACATCTCTCAACAGCCAGCTATCAATCAGTCATTTCAAAATTATTAAAATCAAAGTATTACTAAAACAAAAGACTGACGATATTACTTTAGATGCACTTCGGTGGCGTTCGGGTCACGCCCTGCTAGCGCTTCGCGCGAAGTGTCTCGGGCAGTCCGGCTCTCCAGTTCTGACCGTTCCAGTAGACAGACATGTTGTCTGTTATAGCAGTATTTGTTTCATGCAATTTTATTTACTACAGTTCCGACCGTCGCTAGGTACAGACATGTTGTCTGTAATAGTAGTATTTGATTCATGTAATTTTATTCTCCAGTTCTGACGGTTCCAGTAGACAGACATGTTGTCTGTGGCAGGATGTATTTCATGTTATTTTAGCCAGATATAATGACTGTGGAAAGATATGTTCAATACGTTGTGATCAACAATAGTTTCTCGTGTCTATATCAATAAAAACACGAGTGGCATCCCAAATGAGTTATAGTTTATTCGTTGCAGCAGCTCCTTGCCAAGTTAATTTCAGCCTCAAGAAAAAGAATCCACGACCTGCGTGCTGTTTTCTGCGCTGGTGACATCATCATCATGAAGACAGCAGGTTAGTGAAGTGTACGAGAACTTACGTATTCCACACAGGACAGTGGAAACAACTAGGCACCTCACGTTTACTGCATGCACAGTACAAATGTGCTCAGTGACACGTCACCTGCAGTAATGCAGAAGAGGTAAAGAAGGATGAAAGTATTAACACTGACTTCTATTCCTGTTTTCTTGCCGTAAGCCGGATGACGTCGACATTTTGCCATGATATTTCGGCTGAGAGCCTTTCAGCTACTGGGGACGTTCAGTAAGTACTGTAGCACATTTTGTTCTCGGTCAATTGCGGTTGGAAAAATGTGCAATTTGTTGTGGAACATCGTGGAATGTTCCCGCCCCTGAAGTTTCATGAAGTTCTGATAGGTGGCAGCTCTATACATAGACTTCAAAGCGGCGTCTGTTCCAAAGAGAGAGCTGTCATTGAGTTTCTTTTGGCGGAAAACCAGAGCACTGCAGGTATTCATAAATGAATGCAGAATGTGTAAGTGAACAAAAGCACGTTGAGTCGTTGGCCGAGGCGTCTGTCATCACTGCACCAAGATCGTGTAAACCTACCCAATCTCTTGCGTGCCGGCCTGTCGTACACAGCTGTGACTCCTCCAGTGTTTACTTTCCTTCGAGGCGATCGACGGTTCGCAGTCAAACACCTCGCTGTTATTCTGTTTGATGTCCTCCGTCAAGGTGCAACGACCAATTAGGAAATGTGCTAGCCTCAAGAAATTTTAAAACGATTTCAACTAATTCGTCACCACAAAAATGCAAACGAACTTCTCCGTGCCAACGAAAGGCCTCATACAAGTCTGTGAATCCGAGAAGAACTCACAAAACTTCATTGTTCTTCCTCATTCACCCTACAACTCGCATCTCACACCTTCCGACTTCCATCTGTTTGGTCCAATAAAGGATACATTCTGTGGGAAACTCCAAAAGAAATGCACACTATTTTTTTAATCCATCTTTTATTCTACATGTTTGAAAGTTTTACAGTGTGTAGAAACATCTTTTAGGAGCAATATTTTCATTTCTCCACATAATTTCCACCCATCTCAACTGCCTTACGCCATCTTGGAACCAGCGCCTGCATAACCGCAGCCGGCCGCGGTGGCCGTGCGGTTCTAGGCGCTCCAGTCCGGAGCCGCGCTGCTGCTACGGTCGCAGGTTCGAATCCTGCCTCGGGCATGGATGTGTGTGATGTCCTTAGGTTAGTTAGGTTTAAGTGGTTCTAAGTTCTAGGGGACTGATGACCACAGCAGTTGAGTCCCATACTGCTCAGAGCCATTTGAACCATTTGAACCATACCCGCACAGTAAAATTCTGGACCAACCTGTTGAAGCCACTGTTCGGCAGCGGGCACAGGGGAGTCATCATCTTCAAACCTAGTTCCACGAAGCGAGTTCTTCAGTTTCCCAAAGAGATGATACTCACATGGAGCCAGGTCAGGACTGTAAGGCGGGTGTTTCAGTGTTGTCCATCCGAGTTTTGTGATCACTTCCATGGTTTTTTGACTGACATGTGGCCGTGCATTGTCGTGCAACAGCAAAAGATCCTGCTTTTGCCGATGCGGTCGAACATGAAGTCGAGCATGAAGTTTCTTCAGTGTCGTCACTGTGATGCGTCAAGTGTAGCAGCCATCTTGAAGACATGCTGTGACGGCGCCACTCATGGGAACAGGTTGAACTAAGTTTGAAAACAAGCGGGAAGGATGTATCTACACACTGTAAAACTTTCACACATGCACAATGAAATCTGTAGCTTTACAAAAATAGTATGCATTTCTTTTGGAGTGACCCTCGTAGAAAGATGTTGGCTCCGATGTTAACCAGTAGAGTGGTACAATGCGGGCATAAAAGCCCTCCCAGCAAGGGGGCGTATGGGCGTCGCATTGAACGGAGATTATGTTGAAAAACAGAGTTTTGCAGCCAAAAGAATGGGAAACAATATGGTTTATTGCAGTCCTGAAGAGAACCAACTTGTTTTCACAAAAAAAAGTGTTGCTTTATTTATTAATCGCCACTCTTATCGACATGTGAGTGTTTTACACTGAATATTGCTGATTCTCTTTACTAAGTTTATACCAAAAATTTGCACTGAGACGCTTGCACATAGGTTACAACACCATGAGCGCCGTCTGTCGAGTTTACCGCCTTCTGTTGCTCCAGCTGAGGCGCTCTGGCGCATGCGTAATGGTGATATTGCATGGGTGCCCTCTGCCCCGTGGAGTTCAGGTGTAAACGTGGCCAAATTAACTGTCGCTAGAAGCGTAAAATGATTTCTTTCTGACGAAATCACCATCTCGGTTAACAAGATTTACCACCAAACGTATTTCCACATATCGCCACTAAACTAAAATGAGACAGATGGAAAATAAGTAAGTAAACCCTTTATTACTCCAAAAGTGTCCGCAGCTCGTGGTCTTGCGGTACCGTTCTCGCTTCCAGCGCACGGCGTCCCGGGTTCAGTGCCCGGCAGGTTCGTGGATTTTCTCTGCCTCGTGAAAACTGGGTGTTCTGTGTCCTTCATCATTATTTCATCATCATTGACTCGCAAGTCGCCGAAGTGGCGTCAACTAAAAAGGGCTTGCTATACGGCGGCCAAACTCCCCCGTATGGGACCTCTCGGCCAACAATGCCATACGATCATTCCATTTTACTTCAAAAGTAATCGCCATAAATGTTGTTACACTTATCCCACTGTGAGACAAGACGGTCAATGTCTTCATAGAGCAATTTTTGCAGTTGTCCACGGGAACATGATTGTACCCAGGCGTACACCTCTTCGTCCGAAGCAAATCGACAGCCACAAATATCTCTCCTTAGGGCTCCAAAAATACAGAAATCGCATGGGGAGAGTTCGGGAGTGTATGGAGAATTTATAAGGGCTTTACAACGAAACCTCTGCAGCGTAGTCTTTCCCCTTGCGATTTCGATATTTTTGGAATCTTAAAGAACGCCATTCGTGGCCGTCTGACCAAGAGGTCCACGTCTAGGTACAATCATAATACCGTAGGCAACCGCAAATATTGTTCCGAAAAAATGGCTCTGAGCACTATGCGACTTAACTTTTGAGATCATCAGTCGCCTAGAACTTAGAACTAATTAAACCTAACTAACCTAAGGACATCACACACTTCCATGCCCGAGGCAGGTTGGTTCAAATGGCTCTGAGTACTATGGGACTCAACATCTGAGGTAGGTCATCAATCCCCTAGAACTTAGAACTACTTAAACCTAACTAACCTAAGGATATCACACACATCCATGCCCGAGGCAGGATTCGAATCTGCGACCGTAGCAGTCACGCGGTTCCGGACTGAAGTGCCTAGAACCGCACGGCCACCGCGGCCGGCTCCGAGGCAGGATTCGAACCTGCGACCGTAGCGGTCGCTCGGCTCCAGAGTGCAGCGCCTAGAACCGCACGGCAAATGTTTTCCATGAAAGCATTAGAGTTGGATAAATGTATTAACGTTTTACCTTTGCAGTAGTAAATAGTTTACTTGCTCTTTTCTATCTGCCTAGTTTTCTGTTGACTACGTCTTATAACTGAATCTCAGAAGAATCTCGTCAGAGCCAAGATTCCCGTGACAGGATAAACAATGGAATGTCCTGTGGAGATGCAACGCTCAGCTGTGGCTGACTTAATGGGCTTCGAACGGCGTGGCAGTCGTGGTCAACACTTTTTCACTTACAGTGCGTGTGGTCTGCCCGATGTAGAATTTCCCATACCATCGTGGTTTTCTGTAAACTCGAGCCTGTCGCAGTCCCTGATCATAATTTACAGAAGAGAAGAACACGGATTTTTGTAGGTGGCCGGAAGATTACTTTAACATAATGTTGCCTTAGGACTGTGTTATGATTCTCGTCGTCGGTTTTATGATGACAGATGGCCAATGTTAAATAGAAACATATATTGGCAGTGAAGTCGGCAAGGAGCTGGCTGAATAGTCTGTATCTGCAACGACTAAAACAATTAGTAGTCGGTAAAAAATGATATATTGTATTGTATTGTGTGTTAACCGGGGACCTAGAAACGACGGAGACGCTCTGTCCCCGCCGCGGCCGTAGTGGTCCACAACCCACGACGACTACCGCAGTCCACTTCACCCCTCCGCCGCCCCACGCCGAACCCACGGTTATTGTGCAGTTCGGCCCCCGGTGGACCACCCAGGGAACGTCTCACACCAGACGAGTGTAACCCCTATGTTTGCGTGGTAGTGTAATGGTGGTGTACGCGTACGTGGAGAACTTGTTTGCACAGCAATCACCGACATTGTATAACTGAGGCGGAATAAGGGAAACCAGCCCGCACTCACCGAGGCAGATGGAGAACCGCCTGAAAACCATCAGCAGACTGGTCGGTTCACCGGATCTCTACACAAATCCGCTGGGCGGATTCGTGCCGGGGACCAGGCGCTGCTTCCCACCCGGAAAGCCGAAAAATGATATATACTGAACTTGTGTTACAGGCTTCTTCATATGCTGCATGCATATAATTACAAACATATCTAGAGAGGCATTACTTATGCCATACTTGACTAAGCGCCTTGTTAGAGGTTGCTTCCTATCAGTTGAAGGCTATGCTACTTTACTACTTGACGTTCCGACCAAGAGTGGACGAGAGATCGCAGGATACTTGTCACAAGCCGCGGAGCGGCGCTAGCGGCGCTAGTCCTGACTCGCGGGTCCAGCGATATCCATTACGAACCGCGGTCGATATCTGCAACCCCTAACAAGTGTGGTATCGAACGCCGATACCACAGACTGAGCCTAATTTTGGCAAAATATTGCCGACTTACGAGTGGACGATCAAGAACGAAGTGCTCGTATTAAGAAGGGTGTAAGACAAGGCTGTAGCCTTTCGCCCCTACTCTTCAATCTGTACATCGAGGAAGCAATGATGGAAATAAAAGAAAGGTTCAGGAGTGGAATTAAAATACAAGGTGAAAGGATATCAATGATACGATTCGCTGATGACATTGCTATCCTGAGTGAAAGTGAATAAGAATTACATGATCTGCTGAACGGAATGAACAGTCTAATGTGTACACAGTATGGTTTGAGAGTAAATCGGAGAAAGACGAAGGTAATGAGAAGTAGTAGAAATGAGAACAGCGAGAAACTTAACATCAGGATTGATGGTCACGAAGTCAATGAAGTTAAGGAATTCTGCTACCTAGGCAGTAAAATAACCAATGACGGACGGAGCAAGGAGGACATCAAAAGCAGACTCGCTATGGCAAAAAAGGCATTTCTGGCCAAGAGAAGTCTTCTAATATCAAATACCGGCCTTAATTTGAAGAAGAAATTTCTGAGGATGTACGTCTGGAGTACAGCACTGTATGGTAGTGAAACATGGACTGTGGGAAAACCGGAACAGAAGAGAATCGAAGCATTTGAGATGTGGTGCTATAGACGAATGTTGAAAATTAGGTGGACTGATAAGGTAAGGAATGAGGAGGTTCTATGCAGAATCGGAGAGGAAAGGAATATGTGGAAAACACTGATAAGGAGAAGGGACAGGATGATAGGACATCTTCTAAGACATGAGGGAATGTCTTCCATGGTACTAGAGGGAGCTGTAGAGGGCAAAAACTGTAGAGGAAGACAGAGATTGGAATACGTCAAGCAAATAATTGAGGACGTAGGTTGCAAGTGCTACTCTGAGATGAAGAGGTTAGCACAGGAAAGGAATTCGTGGCGGGTCGCATCAAACCAGTCAGTAGACTGATGACCAAAAAAAACGGGCACAGTGCCCTGGACTTGAACAGCTCCTTTGCCTATTGATCTTGTGAGTGGTTACGTTTCTTCCTCGTTATAGTTGTGCTTATCCGTGAGATTATTCAATAACTGTGAGCACAGATTCTCGGTGTTCCGGCTCCTCTGCAAGGCTGTCTCTGTCAAAAAAAAAAAAAAAAAAAAAAAAAAAGTTTAGATGGCTCTGAGCACTGCGGGACTTAACATTTGAGGTCATCAGTCCCCTAGAATTTAGAACTACTTAAACCTAACTAACCTGAGGACATCACACATATCTATGCCCGAGGCAGAAATCGAACCTCCGACCGTAGCGGTCGCGCGGTTCCAGACTGAAGCGCCTAGAACCGCTCTGCCACCACGGCCGGCTATCTCTGTCAGACACAAACATGTCCCCTGTGCACCAACGTTCGAAGAACACCCACGATTTGTGAAGGGTGGTGACAGCTAGGCTCCTCAAATATATTCGATAATGCATGACCTGTGTTGTTGAGAAACAAGGCGAGAAAGTTCCTTTGAACATGAATGCATGTCCTAAGTAACAGGCACTGCGGCAACTACAACCGTTATGAAATACGTGAAGTATATACGCAGTTGTGAATATGGACAATCATCAGCTGTGTAATGGAATAAGAACAATGACAACTTCTGCCCGACTGAGACTCGAACCCGAATTTCCCTCTTATTGCGAGCGGTCGCCTTACCATTAGGCTATCCGAACACGACTCACGGTCAGACCTGAACTTCCATTATCGTCAACCATGTGTCAACAATCTGTACTCGTACATCGACTGTGTATATTCCTTAGAGGGGAGATATTTTAATTGAAAGTCGCTTGCCCGGTGTCGGCGGATATTGCAGTGCCTGTTTTGTAGGGAGCACATTGTGATCATGTGGGTGCGATGTAGATGCTTGTAAAACAGTAAACAGGTAGCCAAGATCGCAGGAGTTATTTTTATCTAATGACTACCGGTTTCGGCGGATCTTTGCCTTGATGTTGTAACCTGATGTGTCCTAAGATTCGATGATGGCGATTTTAGTTTCACCGAAACCGGTAATCATTGAATAAAAAGAATTCCTGCGATCTTGGCTACCAGTTTATCGTTCTACAAGCATCTAGATCGCTCCTACATGATCACAATGCGCTCCCTACAAAACAGGCACTGCAATATCCGCCGACACCGGGCAAACGACTTTCAATTAAAATATCTCCCCTCTACAGGAATACACACAATGGATGTACGAGTACAGATTGTTGACACATGGTTGACGATAATGGAAGTTCGGGTCTGACCGTGAGTCATGTTCGGATAGCCTAATGGTAAGGTATAGCAACCAAGTAATAAAGATCATCTTCCCCAAGAACATTACGAAGCATAACACTCTATCAGAAGCGAGAGTGCCCTGCAATGTCTCACAGCCTCCCTGTTCCTCTCATATTTTTCTCTGGGGGAGTGTCACACTTTAAATTGGTTAGTATGACATGGAACAGAATACTTTGTGACACTTGAGTTGGCTCATTATCAAAGAAATAAACATTAATCAATCTTTGTGCACCATAAACCCCAGCAGAACGTTTTATACCCTGCCTTACCACATTCAACCAGGGGTCATACATACACTCTCTGCTGCATGCCTACAAAATTAAATTGAGAAATAAAAATGTGATGGGCATACGATCAGGTCATATTCTTGTAAACAGAGACTCTAATGACAATTACTAAACGATTACAGGGTCATGCAGACTTTTATCTACTCATTCATCCTGAAATTGGGACCACAGAAGGTTATTTTCCTAACCAGAATATAATATTGTTGTCTTGAGGATTCTCTGCCCCGGTCTGAGGCGTCTTGTCATGATTCGTGCGGCTCTCCCATCGGAGGTTCGAGTCCTCCCTCGGGCATGGGTGTGTGTGTTGTCCTCAGCGTAAGTTAGTTTAAGTTAGACCAACTAGTGCGCAAGCCTAGGGACCGATGACCTCAGCAGTTTGCTCCCATAATCCTTACCACAAATTTCCACATTTGTTTGACTGATGAGGCTCCTAAGTGCCAAGTGCTAAGTTCAACTCGATTTCTAAACTGAACGAAACACTTCACGGCATTCGCTT
Organism: Schistocerca piceifrons; assembly: GCF_021461385.2. Lineage (NCBI taxonomy): Eukaryota > Metazoa > Arthropoda > Insecta > Orthoptera > Acrididae > Schistocerca > Schistocerca piceifrons. Next base: position 512,173,652 of record NC_060143.1, read on the forward strand.
CAGAACTGCTACAAATTCGTCGGGCAACAGACCGCACCGCTCGAACTGTCAAAACAACTGGCACTGCTAAGAGAATCCTACGACTTCCACGTAGCCGGCAATGGGTTATACATAATGCTGGTCACTACTTTGAAAGTCAGTAAAACTTTGAAGCACGTATCTATTTTGTACGAGCTGTAAATAAATAGTTGCCACTATTAAAGTTCCAATTCTCTTAGGCACGGCACTCGTAATGCCCACTTTCGAAACGATCAAAACGTCCGGAAACGGCGCGAGGAGTGGCGCCTTATACCGCTCCTGTCAAGGGCCTGTACATCGGGAAAATGACTCATGCATACACACTGACAGACGGTCTGAAGCGGGCTCAGTCGAGCAGGTAGCTCTAATTTCCATCTGCTACAGTACAGTAGTGCACGGAGACATTCAAGAAACAGGTTAAGAGAATGTTTTTTGTGAATTTTTTCTGTTTATTTCTTGAAGCCTTTTTTGTTTATTTATGTTTGTACAGTTTTGCGAATGCTTTTAGTAGTGTGAATGATGAGTGAATATGGTCTAAAGTAAACATGTAGATCATTGTTCTACTGATGAACGTTGTGCGACGCGGAATTTTGTATCAAACATATTAAGTACGTTTATGGTAAAAGGAAGCTAATTCTAATGCAAATGAATATAGTTAATAACGTAAAGTATAAACAAAATAGCAGAAAATATTTATTTAGGGAAAAAGTACAGTTCGAAAGTGTGTTATTTGTTGATCGGTTAGTCACGAAAAGCACGGACTAACGCGGTAGAATAATGTTTTTCTATTGGCCTTAAAGAAACCTGACCAATCGGAACGGAGTGTTCTTCGCGAGTCTTTTCTCTTGGAGATATAGAATGCTTACAGCCGTCTAAGTAGTCGGAACCCAGCCTCTCAATCGTACGCTCGTGTGTAGTATGAGCTCCGACGGAAGTTCTAATTTGCCGGTTTAAAGTGAAGGCATATTTATTCCGGTGTGTTTTATTTACAAAATACGGATTTTGTAAGTAACTTTGTTTATGAGAAAAGACAGTAATTCCGCGTGGCATATTGAGCAGATCGGTCAATAAAAACATGAGTGCATTAGACACCTATAAACTTAATAGTATGGTGAACATTTTCATTTAAGAATAATCCGTGCTTAGTAGCTGTTCAGATTTCGGGAAATACGATACCATAAACTTGCTAACGTGAATGAAACGGCTTGTGCATGACTGTGTTAAGATTAACACTGGCTTGGCAGTGAACGTGTGCGTTATCAAGGTTCAGAATATACTAAAGTTTTCCCAGTATTTCCACCTTTCATTCAAAATTAAGAGCTTTTCCCGATTCTTGGAATAGTTACGATGTTTGTAACCTGGTGCGAATTTCAGTACAGTAGGTTTCTGCTCGGCTTTCCTACCGGCGATTGCTGCAATGACTTCACAGGTAGGTGCAGCTAATGGAAGAAACAAACTGCGCCGCCGCAGGTAAACATTAGCCCTTCTCCACTTTCATGGTAAACTAGATATTCTCGGATTTAAGTCTGTTCTATAAAAGTGGTGACAGCTTTTTTTTCACTGTGGGGCCAAATGACAAAAATACCATCTACGGCCGGCCGCGGTGGTCTCGCGGTTCTAGGCGCTCAGTCCGGAGCTGCGCGACTGCTACGGTCGCAGGTTCGAATCCTGCCTCGGGCATGGATGTGTGTGATGTCCTTAGGTTAGTTAGGTTTAAGTAGTTCTAAGTTCTAGGGGACTAATGACCGCTGATGTTAAGTCCCATAGTGTTCAGAGCCATTTGAACCATGTGAACCATCTACGAGGGCTATTCGGAAAGTAAGAAACGATAGGTCACCATATGGAAACGACAGTGAAAATGAAAACTGTTTTATTTGCAACAGTTGGCTACATCTGCCAGGTACTTATCTCCATAATCGCCGATCCGACTTAGACGTTTGTCGTAGCGTTGTACCAACTTTCCAATACCCTCGTTGTAGAAGGCAGCCTCCAGTGCTTTCCGCCAATTCCCTACGCTGGCCTACAGCTCGTTGTCTGTGCCAAAATGTTGTCTTTATAACCAGCGGTTCACGTGAGCAGAGATAGTCTCAGAGGAAGACAATTACAGGCTGTATTGTGGATAATCGAACATTTCCAACTGAAAAGAAATATAAATGTTTTAGTTGCACCACTTTTTCGCTTTGTGATAGATGGCGCTGTAATAGTCACAACCATATGGCTCACAATTTTAGACGAACAGTTGGTAACAGGTAGGTTTGAACATTTTATTTCGGTTGTTGCAATGCGATACATGTACCTTTGTGAACTTATCATTTCTGAGAACGCATGCTGTTACAGCGTGATTACCTGTAAATACCACATTAATGCAATAAATTCTCAGAACGATGTCCGTCAACCTCAATGCATTTGGCAATACGTGTAACGATATTCCTCCCAACAGCGAGTAGTTCGCCTTCCGCTATTTTCGCACATGCATTGACAATGCGCTCACACATGTTGTCGGTGGATCACGATAGCAAATATCCTTCAACTTTCCCTTTAGAAAGAAATCCGGGGACGTCAGATCCGGTGAACGTGCGGGCCATGGTATGGTGCTTTGACGACCACTCCACCTGTCATGAAAAATGCTATTCAATACCGCCTCAACCGCACGCGAGCTATGTGTCATTCTGTCATGCAGTGAAACGTCTTGTAGTAACAGCGGTAGAACATTACGTAGGAAATCAGCATACATTGCACGGCGCTGCGGTCGGCAACGCCTATATAAGACAAGTGTCTGGCGCAGTTGTTAGATCGGTTACTGCTACAACAGTGACAGGTTATCAAGATTTCAGTGAGTTTGAACGAGGTGTTACAGTCGGCGCACGAGCGAAGGGGCACAGAATCTTCGAGGTAGCGATGAAGTGAATATCAGGAATCTGGTAAAACATCACAACTCCAACATCGTTGCGGCCGGAAGAAGATCCTGTAAGAACGGGACCTACGACGGCTTAAGAGAACCGTTCAGCGTGACAGAAGTGCAACCGTTCCGAAAATTGCTGCAGATTGCAATGCTGGGCCATCAAGAAGTGTCAGCATGTGAACCATTCAAAGAAACATCATCGGTATGGGCTTTCGGAGTCGAAGGCCCACTCATGTACCCTTGATGACTGCACAACACAAAACTTTACTCCTCGCTTGGGCCCGTCAACACCGAGATTGGACTGTTGTTGACTTGAAACATGTTTCCTGGTCGTACGAATCTCGTTTCATATCACCGAGTGGATAGGCCTTTACAGGTATGGAGATACCCTCATGAATCCATGAATCCTGCATGTCATCGGGGGCTGTTCAAGCTGGTGGAGCCTCTGTCATGGTGTGGGGCTTGTGCGATTGGAGTGATGTGGGACCCCTGATGTGTCTAGATACGACTCTGACAAGTGACACTGAAACGTCCCCTTAGAACAATTATACAGGACTGTCCTTAAACTGATACACAATATTTTTTTAGCGCAACGCAATCTGACTTTCAAAAATCCCTACAAAAAAAATGGCCCTGACTAACATTAACCTATGCGTTTCACAAATCGCTTACCTCACAAAAATCTTGGTTACTCGAACTACTGCAATACAGCATGCGCCACTACTGCCAGCTAAATAAAAGAGTCAAACTATGGAAGGCACTAACTACTGATAGGGATAGTTAGCAAATGAAAGATATTAATAGAGAACAAACAATGTATTTACCTTAATATCATCATGTATACATATATATAGCAGTTCATGACAAATTTCAAAACTCCGCCATCTCTCTCCCCACATCCACCACTGCTGGCGGCTCACCTCCAACTGTGCAACGCTACGCGCTGTTCACAGCCAGCTGCCTAACACTACAATGGCGAGTATTACAACAATGCAAAGCAGCCACAACAGCACAGCCAGTGATTTTTATACAGAGGTGGCGTTACCAATAAAAAAACCTAAACAGCCTACTTACAACACGTACATAAGCATCCTGTCTGATCACCTGCATTTATTCATGTCCATTGTGCATTCCGACGGACTTGGGCAATTCCACAAGGACAATGCGACACCCACACGTCCAGAATTGCTTCAGAGTGGCTCCAGGAACACTTTTCTGAGTTTAAACACTTCCGCTGGCCACCAAATTCCCCAGACATGAACATTATTGAACATATCTGGGATACCTTGCAACGTGCTGTTCAGAAGACCTTCACCCCCTCGTAGTCTTCAGGATTTATGGACTGCCCTGCAGGATTCATGGTGTCAGTTCCCTCCAGCACTACTTCAGACATCATTCGGGTCCATGCAACGTCGTGTTGCGGCACTTCTATGTGCTCGCGGCAGATGTACCAGTTTTTTTGACTCTTCAGTCTATATTAATTATCTGCCGCTAAACAGGACATATGAGACAATAACTGTTCTCTTTACAGATGATCAACTGTTACTGCGAAAGACATGGAATGTGATATAAACGATATAGCTGATAGCGTAATTAGTAACGTCAGCACGTGACTTTCAGAGAACAGATCAACGCTTAGCTTTGACAAAACGCAACGAATAGCGTTACTAACATGAAACTCTTTAGAAGCCGACTATTCTCAGTTACAACTAATTAAACCTAACTAACCTAAGGACGTCACACACATCCATGCCCGAGGCAGGATTCGAACCTGCGACCGTAGCGGTCGCTCGGACTGTAGCTCCTAGAACCGCACGGCCACTCCGGCCGGCAGTTGAAAGGTTTCCTTGAGGCATATTTCTTCTGTTCTCTACAAGACTTCCTCGTAGTAGTTGAGAACTTTTCTCTGTAATGTGTTATATATTCCTATACATTATTTTTTGTGTTTTATTAATTACTAGCCTTTTCCTCGCGGCTTCATGTGCATTCGACACATACATTGAATGCTGAACACACCTTCTCCTCTTCCCCCTTTCTGTGTCTACATCCTTTTCCCTCTGTCTCTAACGTTCTATTTCGTCCTCTCTACTCTATCTTTCTCTTCATCTCCAGCTATGTGACAGCATTGAAGGGCATCTATCCGTTGGATATGGTCGCTGGTATTCTCAAAATGTGTGAACATTGTAGTTCATCATCATCACAGCTTTACCTTTATTTATTCATTTATTTATTTATTTATTTATCATTCCCAACTTTCTCGATGACATACACGTGAATTTTCGTGATAATATACGTATATGTCTCTTTTCTTAATGTTTTTTCTGTTCTCAACATTGGACTAAGTTATAGTGTCTATAATACTATTTAATTTTTATCTTTACTGACTTCTACTGCTATCGCTGCAACATTGAGATGGCTAACAATACGCTACTCTGCGTGTAGTTTGTCTACGAAATCTCACACCATCCTCAGTCGGCCTCCTTACCTGTGACAGAAAAAGAGCAATGTTTTTCTTTAGTTCAAATAATCCACAATAATTTTAGAGCTATCTTTATACTTCCTACTGTTGGTACTATTATTAATACAATAATAAACGAGATAACTATTACACCTATAAAAAGACCCTGCTACACTGCCACCATCTTGATTTTTCTTCAGCGACCGCACTAGTAACCTACTAAAAATCGTGCTACTAGCACTACTACTAAAGTTTCTACGACAATTTCATTCGATAATGGTTGCGTCTGACCCTCAGAACAATTAAATAGTATATTGCCTTCAGTAGCTATACTACTTCCTTTTAGTGTAGTTTGAGCTGAACTCACGTACACACAAACGCACACACACACACACACACACATATATATATATATATATATATATATATATATATATATATATATATATATATATATATATATATATATATATGTGTGTAGGGTTATTACAAATGATTGAAGCGATTTCACAGCTCTGCAATAACTTTATTATTTGAGATATTTTCACAATGCTTTGCACACACATACAAAAACTCAAAAAGTTTTTTCATGCATTCACAAATGTTCGATATGTGCCCCTTTAGTGATTCGGCAGACATCAAGCCGATAATCAAGTTCCTCCCACACTCGGAGCAGCATGTCCTCATCAATGAGTTCGAAAGCATCGTTGATTCGAGCTCGCAGTTCTGGCACGTTTCTTGGTAGAGGAGGTTTAAACACTGAATCTTTCACATATCCTCACAGAAAGAAATCGCATGGGGTTAAGTCGGGAGAGCGTGGGGGCCATGACATGAATTGTTGATCATGATCTCCACCACGACCGATCCATCGGTTTTCCAATCTCCTGTTTAAGAAATGCTTCTGCTTTAGCCTTTTCCGTAAGATTTTCCAAACCGTCGGCTGTGTTACATTTAACTCCCTGCTTGCTTTATTCGTCGACTTCCGCGGGCTACGCGTGAAACTTGCCTGCACGCGTTCAACCGTTTCTTCGCTCACTGCAGGCCGACCCGTTGATTTCCCCTTACAGAGGCATCCAGAAGCTTTAAACTGCACATACCATCGCCGAATGGAGTTCGCAGTTGGTGGATCTTTGTTGAACTTCGTCCTGAAGTGTCGTTGCACTGTTATGACTGACTGATGTGAGTGCATTTCAAGCACGACATACGCTTTCTCGGCTCCTGTCGCCATTATGTCTCACTGCGCTCTCGAGCGCTCTGGCGGCAGTAACCTGAAGTGCGGCTTCAGCCGAACAAAACTTTATGAGTTTTTCTACGTATCTGCAGTGTGTCGTGACCATATGTCAATGAATAGAGCTACTGTGAATATATGTAATCGCTTCAATCATTTGTAATAGCCCTGTATATATATATATAAACATACATGCACACACACAATTTACTGCTGACAGAATATGCGTAGTTTCTGTCTGCATTACGTACCATCTCGGCCACCCCGTCGAGTCTAGCAATATTTTTCTGCCTCTAGATTCCATGACGACGGATCAGAGCGCATCATTTATATTCCACTGATACTACTGGTTTTCTTAGATACACTGTCGCCAACCAACGTCACTCTTCCCTTCCTGGACCAACCGATCATAGAGCTATCGGGCTTCGTTTTCGTTGCCTACGATCATATATAGGACTTGCACGTCTCTGCATTACTGGGTCTAGTTACACCTTGCTTTTTCCGAAACGCCATCAGTTACAAGACCTCTGGTATCGCAGTTCTTTGTAATCACGTCACAAACTGTTTTACTTCTTAATGCCTACCTTTCAGTCCTTCCTATATCTTCGGGTAGAGGACGATGCCATAGGACATGATTTGGTGTATCGATTTCACCAGTCACAACTGGTCGTTGTCCTGTTATTAACATATGAACGATGTGGTACACGTCCGGAATAGTAGTGGACCTGTCGCTTACTTGGCTCAAAATGTTTCTGAAGCTTTTAGTTTGCATTAGAAAGAAACTGAAACCCCTCCTTCCTGTGTCCGAAGATGTTTGTACTGCCATTCTTAAAATATTAAATTCCTTATAACTAATGGATTTGTTGCTGGTTCCCAAATAATTTTACGTATTTTTTCATAGTGCTTTGTCTTCAGCCAATAGATGACAGCCTTTTCTCTTATTTGTGGATCCACGGGACATACGCCCACTATACGTAAAGTTAGGATGGCTGAGAAGGATATGACGCTGAAGACCCTACAGCTTCGTAGCAGTATTCCTCGCTTCACATTGCACAGACACTCAGCAAAGTTATTGTCGCTGTAAACTGATATACAAGGCGGACATTCAAGGTATGGAAGAGGTGATCGATAGAAAGGCTTGCAACAGGCTAAAGCCACACAGAAAATCTCCACTACCCCGGCATCACGAAATGCATACACTGTGATGCAGTAGTGATCGTTTCTTCCCGCGAGTGACGTCGGGAGAGGCAATTTCACACAAGCTGGGCAGCGTCCGTGCGGCGCCGCACAGTAGAGGCATAACAGCCAGACAGGCCTCGTTCAATAATGTCTGCAAAGTTCTCTTGCTGCTAGAGTCCGCGGGTGGGTAATGGCCATTCTTTTCCATGCCGCTTGCCGCCGTCTGCTGTTCATGACTGAAATCGAGCCACAGTTCAGTTTGAAGCTTGTGCTCTACATTAAATAATGCGTGGGGCACCTGAGCTCCATTCTTAGAAAAAAAACGGCTAAATACAATGTAGCGGGCGATGCCCAAGCAGCAACGTAATAGGCGCAATATGGCGCCGCTGCCGGGAAGTTTGCCGTACTTTGTTTTAGAAATGACACTGCAGCTCCTTGTCTGCGGTTTGTTTCAGTACGTCTGCTGTTGGTCTTCAACGAAGGCACAGAATACCCATTGCTTCACTATTTAGTCTTTATCCACCTAAGGAACTGGGATATCTTCATAAAAAAAATCCAAATGATCCGCATATACAGGGTGGTCCACTGATCGTGACCGGGCCAAATATCTCACTAAATAAGCGTCAAACGAGAAAACTACACACAACGAAACTTGTCTAGCTTGAAGGGGGAAACCAGACAGCGGTATGGTTGGACCGCTAGATGGCGCTGCCATAGATCAAACGGATATCAACTGCGTTTTTTAAAATAATAACCCCCATTTTTTATTACATATTCGTGTAGTACGTAAAGAGATATGAATGTTTTAGTTACACCTCTTTTTTCGTTTTGTGATAGATGGCGCTGTAATAGCCACAAACGTATAATTACGTGGTATCACGTAACATTCCGCCAGTGCGGACGGTATTTGCTTCGTGATACATTACCCGTGTTAAAATGGACCGTTTACCAATTGCGGAAAAGGTCGATATCGTGTTGATGTATGGCTATTGTGATCAAAATGCCCAACGGGCGTGTGCTGTGTGTGCTGCTCGGTATACTGGACGATATCATCCAAGTGTCTGGACCGTTCGCCGGATAGTTACGTCATTTAAGGAAACAGGATGTGTTCAGCCACATGTGAAACGCCAACCACGACCTGCAACAAATGATGATGCTCAAGTAGGTGTTTTAGCTGCTGTCGCGGCTAATCCGCACATCAGTAGCGCGATAATCGGGAATCTCAAAAACGTCGGTGTTGAGAATGCTACATCAACATCGAGTGCACCCGTACCATATTTCTATGCACAAGTAATTGCATGGCGACCACTTTGAACGTCGTGTACAGTTCTGCCACTGGGCACAAGAGAAATTACGGGATGATGACAGAGTTTTTGCTCGTGTTCTCTTTTATTTAGCGACGAAACGTCATTCACCAACAGCGGTAACGTAAACCGGCATAATATGCGCTATTGGGCAACGGAAAATCGACGATGGCTGCGACAAGTGGAACATCAGTGACCTTGGCAGGTTAATGTATGGTGCGGCATTATGGCAGGAAGGATAATTGGCCCCCGTTTTATCGATGGCAATCTAAATCTTGCAATGTATGCTGATTTCCTACGTAATGTTCTACCGATGTTACTACAAGATGTTTCACTGCATGACAGAATGGCGATGTAGTTCCAAAATGATGGATGTCCGGCACATAGCTCGCGTGCGGTTGAAGCGGTATTGAATAGCATATTTCATGACAGGTGGATTGGTCGTCGAAGCACCATACCATGGCCCGCACGTTCACCGGATCTGCCGTTCCCGGATTTCTGTCTGTGGGGAAAGTTGAAGGATATTTGCTATCGTGATCCACCGACAACGCCTGAGAACATGCGTCAGCGCATTGTCAATGGAAGTGCGAACATCACCGAAGGCGAAGTACTCGCTGTTGAGAGGAATGTCGTTACACGTATTGCCAAATGCATTGAGGTTGACGGACATCATTTTCAGCATTTATTGCATTAATGTGGTATTTACAGGTAATCACGCTGTAACAGCATGCGTTCTCAGAGATGATAAGTTCACAAAGTTCATGTATCACATTGGAACAACCGAAATAAAATGTTCAAACGTACCTACGTTCTGTATTTTAATTTAAAAAACGTACCTGTTACCAACTGTTCGTCTAAAATTGTGAGCCATGTGTTTGTGACTATTACAGCGCCATCTATCACAAAGCGAAAAAAGTGGTCCAACTAAAACATTCATATTTCTTTGCGTGCTACACGAATATGTAATAAAAAATGGGGGTTCCTATTTTTAAAAAACGCAGTTGATATCCGTTTGACCTGTGGCAGCGCCATCTAGCGGGCCAACCATAGCACCATCTGGTTTCCCCCTTCAAGCTAGACAAGTTTCGGTCTCTGTGGTTTTTTGATTTGACACTTATTTCGTGAGATATTTGGCCCGGACACGATCAATGGACCACCCTGTATACTACTGCGGTATTTGATCTTTCACTCGTAAGGGTAGGGCAGGCGCTATAAAACGCTAACAATCCTGCCGAATTCCTTACCCCTTATCATATGCTTTTTGGCAACAAGAGAATACCAACGCAAAACGACATGGTACTTAAACGTAAAACTTTCCACGAAAGAGTACGGGCGTTGGACAAAAGTACAGAATCACCCAAAACACATCACCAAGCTTAATACGGTGCACGAAATCCGTTGGTATACAAAATAGATTCAAACGTCTTGGAGTGGATAAACACAGGTCCGGTATGGTTTCAAGTGAATCTTATACCATTCTTGCTACAAAATAGTGGAAAGTTCAGTTAACGATAATGGAGATGGATTGCTATCTAGCCCCCTTCTCTCCAAAGTAGATCACGAAGGCTCAATAATATTGAGATCTGATGACCGTTGTAGCCCGAGGAGATGCGGCAGTTCATCCTCGCGCTCCCGCAACCAGTCCTGGACTGTGCGAGCTGTGTGATCAGGGGCCCTGTCGTCTGGAAACGCAGCATCACTATTGGGCAACAAATATTGTGCCATGGATGACCTCGATCAGCCAAAATAGTCACATAACCCTCGACAGCAATACGACCCAGCAGAGTAATCGTGGGGCTCATGCAATAACAAGGTAGGGTAGCCAAAATCATTCCCGAACCCACGTCATCTTACACTCTTGGAACATAAACTCCGCCAGAAGTTGGAAACAATGGGAAACAAGACTCATCCGTCCATATGACTTTCTTCCATTCCTCCATAGCCAAGATTTTATGGCTTCGGCACTACGTTTTACTATTACGGGCATTAGAATCACTGATGAATGCATTTGGAATTCCTGCTCGCGTTGCAGTTCCCTCCAAATGGAGCTCCCATCGCGCTATTTTGGTACCGACAGGGTTCACAAGTGCGACATTCAGTTCTTCAGTGACCTTTTCACGTATCGGCCTCTAGTTTTCGTCGCAGTCCTCTTAGGTGACTCTCACGATCACTCATCAAACACTTATGCCCGCGTTGTGACTTAGCGGATGATGTTTTTCCGCTCCCCCTTCGACTCAAAGCTTCTTGAGACACTAAACACTTCGCCGCCCTTTGTTACGGAAGCAACCGTCATACGAGAACCAATAATTTGACCACGTTAAAATTTATTTAGCTCTGTCTCAATGCACTCATGTTTTCCCAAGGTTGTTTGGACTATGCTGCAGAAGTTTCGCTGGGAAGCCCTTACACATTCTCTATACAGTCCTCATCTCTCCCCACGTGATTATCATATTTTGTGAGCCCCCTGAAGAAGGACATTCGTGGCTGTCGACTTGCTTCGGAGGAAGAGGGTGCAAGCCTGGGTACAATAATGTTTCCGTAGGCAACCGCAAACGTTTTCCCATAAAGGCATTGACCATCTTGTCTCACAGTCCGATAAATGTACTAATATTTATGGAGATTACTTTTGAATTAATAAGTAGTTTACTTACTTCTTTCCTTCTGCCTCGTTTGCATTTGACTGCCCATTATACGTAGAACACTGGTCTGGCACGACTGACACTTCATATGTATCTAGGATATTGCACTGGTCGTCGTTTGTGTTCAAATAAAACAGCACGAGATTTGCAGGTTTGGTTAGCATCTTTTATCGGGCAGTAAGAAAATGGATTGGCTTCTGGAAAATAATGTTTAGAATTTTCACACAAAAATGTTTATTTTGTCCTTATAGCTAAAGAAACGGTAATATTCTGTCCACATTTAAACTATTGGCTATTACCTTCCGGTTCGTGATTCATACATACATTTCACACGCATAGCAGCCAGAAATCTGTCCTAACCCGACCCAATTTAAACCACGTTTTCACAGTCATTAATTCCACCACTAACATGAGTTATTACATTCTGTCCTTCTTGTGGATTTCTAAAAAAGAGAAACTGTTTGCCAAAAATGTTCACCTGAAAGATGCAATGTGGATACTATGAAGGCCAAATCTTCATACGCGAACATCATTCCAACAAAACAATTCCAAAACTTCCAAACTTCACAAAACTGTCCGTAAATGCAACTGCTATTACGGCCACACAACCTGGACGCGAGAAGCCAATTATGTCTTCATTTTACACATTATTTTGACTGGCACTAGTAACATGACCGTCCGCGTTCAAAGCTAGCGAGCGACTCCCCTCTTGCAGCTTCACTCCCAATATAACTGTCAGGTAACGAGTGGGAACCGTCTCAATTCTGATTAGCTGATCGTACTCGCTGCCAATCAGAATGCTCACTCATGATCATACTCGCTCCAAAACTAGCCTGCACCAATCCTTACATACAGACGCATCTCCGTCAATCTGACATGCAAATATTAAAGTAATGTCTAATAAACGAAAACGAAAAGGCAATAATTCTGAAAATATTCTTTAGATACAGATTTTACTCCAGCTGACTTTTTGGCTGCTCTGTTACAGTAGCAATCACACTTAGACATACGTCATCAGCAAAGTGGGTAAATTCCCTAGGATCATTTTCCCACGACAGGCTTGTGTAACTCTTGCAGGTTCTTAAGACAGTATATAAAGCAACATTTAAATCTGACGAATGTCCCACGTACACACTCTCACTTACATTTATTCCCACAACAATATTAGACACAAATAATAATTTTGCCTGATTTTTACATTACGAAAACTAAAAATTATTAAAGTTTTAATATGAAAATCGCAGTTAATTAATTCTGCACACTGAGAGTCGATTTATGTTTTCCAACTATACCAAAAGATAAACTATTATATTACCTAACTGAAGTTAGTGTCGCTTTTTAAATTTTTTAGTAACTTTTTTATCTCCGAAACTACGATAGTTACAATGTTGAAATTTTTATACAATCTTCTCCTGAATAACAAAAGGTCGCGTACCGATTTTAAAAGTGATTAAATAATATTTAATATCATTTATTTAGATTCACAGGTGCATGAATATACGTATCCAGTTAGAGACATTGAATAGCTTTCCCACAGCAGGCAGTGACAGATGCGAGTCTGTCTCCCGGTTAGGCCGCTAGATGTCACCCCCCAAAGTTAGTGCAGCAAGCTATCCTAAAACAAACGTTCGCTCGGAACAACTTGCGACGCTACAACTGGTGGAAAAAAATAGCAACACCATAACATAATTAATGTAAAGTAATGAAATTACGCGAATACATTTGTCTAGATAATATATTCAAGTGTTTAACATTGCAAGATCGCAGGTTAATGTAAATGCGAGATAAGCCAGTGCAAATGTGAAATGCTGGCACATTCATAACTGGTGTAATCACCAAAATACTGTACGCAAGCTTGTAAACGTGCAAGTGTCGTGATGTACAGGTGCCGGATGTCAGCTTGTCAGCTTGTGGGAATGGAGTTCCACGCCTGTTGCACTTGGTCGATCAGTACAGGGACGGTTAATGCTGTTTGTGAATTACGCTGGTGAAGCAAGAGGAGAGATTAGTGTTTAACGTCAATCGACAACGGGGTCATTAGAGACGGAGCACAGGCTCGGAGTAGGGAAGGATGGTAAAGGAAATCGGCCGTGCACTTTCAAAGGAACCATCCCTGCAATCGCCTGAAGCGATTTAGGGAGATCACATAAAATCTAAATTTGGATTGCCCGAAGCGGATTTGAACCGTCGTCCTCCAGTGTGCTAACCCCTGCGCCACCTCGCTAATCGCGCTGGAGTTTTCGTAGGATGGTGTTCCATAGGCACTCGATTGCAGACAGATCTGGTGATCGAAAAGAACAAGGCAACGCGTTACCACACTGTAGAGTATGTTGGGTTACAACGCGAGCGTTATCCTACTGGGGAACACTGTTCATGAATGGCAAGACAACAAATCGAATCACCAGACTGACGTGCAGATTTCAAATCAGGGTCGTGGGACACCTACGAGGGTGCTCCTAGTGTCATGCGAAATCACAGCCGGCCGCTGTGACCGATCGGTTCTAGGCGCTTCAATCCGGAACCGCACTGCCGCTATGGTCGCAGGTTCGAATCCTGCCTCAGGCATGGCTGTGTGTGATGTCTTTAGGTTCGTTAGTTTTAAGTAGTTCTAAGTTTAGGGGACTGATGACCTCAGATGTTAAGTCCCATAGTGCTTAGAGCCATTTTAACCACACCGAGCGAGGTGAGGCAGTGGCTAGCACACTAGACTCGCATTCGGGCGGACGACGGTTCAATCCCGCATCTGGACATCCTGATTTTGGTTTTCCGTGATTTCCCTAAATCGCTCGAGGCATGCTGGGATGGTTCCTCTGAAAGGGCACGGCCGACTTCCCTCCCCGTCCTACCCTAATCCGATGAGACCGATGACCTCGCTGTCTGGTTTCCTCCCGCAAAACAACCCCAACCCATTTGAACCATTTGAACGAAATCGCATCCCAGACCACTCCAAGTGTAGGTCCTGTGTGTCGAGCCCCAGACAGAACGTTGCAGGTCCTCAATTGGCCTCCTTCTGATCGCCGGCCGGTGTGGCCGTGCGGTTAAAGGCGCTTCAGTCTGGAACCGCGTGACCGCTACGGTCGCAGGTTCGAATCCTGCCATGGGCATGGATGTGTGTGATGTCCTTAGGTTAGTTAGGCTTAATTAGTTCTACGTTCTAGGGGACTGATGACCTCAGCAGTTGATTCCCATAGTGCTCAGAGCCATTTGAACCATTTGAACCTCCTTCTGATCAATACATGGCCATCATTGGCACGAAGTGGAACCATCTTTTGTCAGAAAAAAACAACGGACGTCCAGCCTGCCCTTCAATGAGCACTCGCTTAACACCACTGATGTCGCAAATGGTGGGGTTTGTGGTCAGTTGAATGCACGCTACAGGGCGTCTGGCTCGGAGCTGTCGAAGTAACCGATTCGTAACAGTTCTTTGTGTCACTGTGGTGCCAAGTTCTGCTCAAATTGCTGCTGCATATGCAGTATGATGCGTCAGAGCGACATACCGACTACCTTGTTGTTTTCTTGCGACCGTACATTCTCGTGACCACCGCTACCAGTAATCACGTACAGTGGCTACTGTGAGGGTACTCGTGTGTAGTATCTGTAAGTGGTTGTTCTTTGGAGGGCGACAATGCCCGGCGGCGCAGAGAGTCGCAAGCAGAGGCAGTTGTTGAGAGGCTGTGGAAGGTGTAGGCTTAGTGAGCCAAAGGCGGTTGCGTAGCGAAGGATTTATCTCTATGTTTAATAGTAGTGGCACACAGTTTGAATAATAGTGTGTTTATGTTTGTGCAGTGTGATAAAGGAAATAAATTAAATTTTACCAGTTCTTAATGCGTCTCCATCAGTTAGTACCACACCATTGCATTTAACAATGAACGAAGTCTCGGTATACACGGTCAACTAAAACAAGAGGAATGTAACATAATGATCATTAATTAACCCATATAATCTCCAAGGAGACGGGAGCTTATACTACATTCCTGCCAAGTCTTTCTGCAGTATCGCAGAAGGAACATCCAGATTGTAGCCCTATGACAAGACCTCGTTGAAACTCAGTGAGGCGTTGATGATGACTAACATCAACTCACTATGTCCAGTCTCAAAAGTAACTAAGGCTCATGACCATTACGGCGTGTATTTGGATTCTCATGCCGGCGCTACTAGCGCCACTGTTATACGACTGGCGCGAAATCTGAATAGACATCGTCTTTAAGACGTAGGGACACACCTGCCGACTTTCGTTCTGTCGCACAAATCCCTCATGGTGTTGCGATTTTTTTTCCCGTCAGTGTAATTTCATAAGATCTCTATGTAATCAGTAACTTCATTATATTTTATGCGAAGCAAGGCTTTTATGTTGGTCAAATTAAAGTTGATACCGTTTTATGTCTACGTGGGAACTTTGTTTTGCTTGTGTGTCTCACATAAGAAAACAACAGAATATACTTCCGCCGCCGAGCCGGTGTTGCTGCCGATACTACAACTGCTGTTACTTGAATTCAGTCGGTAACTGGTCACTGAAATGGGATTAATGCAGGATTTGGTTTATAGTATCAATAATAAGTGATAAGCCCTCTGTACTGAGTTTAATATCTTCACTGGGTTTTGTCGATTGTGTCCATTGTAAAGTCGCTACATTGTCTTTCTCCTCGACAAGACGTCTTCCAATGCGGGTCATCTGTACTTCAGTCTCCATGACGATCAAATGTCGTGTCTTGCGTCTCTATGAATTCTCTGCTCCTTGGTCAAGTCAACCAATCGGCTCCATTACTGGCTTCTCTGTCCTCCTGCAGAATTTACTAACACATCTTTTTGTGTTGATTCACTGCTCCTTGGTCATGTCAACCGATCGGCTCCATTACTGACTCCTCTGTCCTCCCACAGAATTTACTAACCCGTCTTTTTGTCTCGTAATGATTGTCATCTCTCCTAGTCTCAACTACAAGCAGTAGTGGTGGCTCTTGATTTCTCCATAGTTCCACCAGTCGGTTCCCAGGAAGTGCCCATCCACAGGTCGCTGCTTCTCTGCAGTGTGGCCGTACAGGTGTTCTAGCATTCAGTAGCATCGTATGCTGAGCTCTCGGTGTCTACGGTGACGCTACGTCAGTGACTGGTAGCAAGTGACGCTTCATCAGTGACATTTAGTGCCGCTCACCACCATTGCCCTTCCCACTCACTTAAAAAATGAGAAGTACAAGCTGGACGATAGTCTTCTGTCATCCAGCATATAGTTTTCAACATCATGCGAATGGCCAAATCAACAATGGAAACTCCAGGCAGGAATATCAACAATGTAGGAAAAAACAGACTGCTACTTACCGTAGCCGACAGGAATGGTCGAGCGGTTCTAGACAGTCTGGAACCGCACGACCGCTACGGTCGCAGATTCGAATCCTTCCTCGGGCACGGATGTGTGTGATGTCGTTAGGGTAGTTCGGTTTAAGTAGTTCTAAGTTATAGGGACTGATGACCTCAGACGTTAAGTCCCATAATGCTCAGAGCCATTTGAACCAACTTACTGTAAAGAAGACACGTTAAATTGTAGGCAGGCACAATTCCGGCCCGAGATGCAGGACTTGGTGGTCATGTGTGTACGAGGTGTGCTTGCTTGTGTTTATGAATGGTGTGTGCTTCTGATTTGCTAATGAGGGCTATGACCGAAAGCCTTAAGCAAGTGCCTTTAAATTTGTCTGTCTCCAACATACCGTGTAAATAGCAAGCTGTCTTTTCCTACAATGTATGTGGTGGGACAAATTCATGCAAAAACTCGAAGAT
Source organism: Schistocerca piceifrons (assembly GCF_021461385.2). Classification (NCBI taxonomy): domain Eukaryota; kingdom Metazoa; phylum Arthropoda; class Insecta; order Orthoptera; family Acrididae; genus Schistocerca; species Schistocerca piceifrons. Next base: position 512,191,149 of record NC_060143.1, read on the forward strand.
AGTATGCGCATATAAAAGCAAAAGCTATCGCACATATTACTGGCTACATAGAAGAATAGAAAATTAAACGTAATCTGTTTAGATGAAACAGGTTTAGGAAATATTGAAGCAGCACCGGGACAATTCTGACGCTACGCTTGACAATGGAAGCAAGACAAGACATTTCGAAACACACTCCTAGAATTTTTTTTCTGTTTCCGACAGTGGAAAGTGGTTTGGCCACTCATACTGAGGTTTTCCGCGATTTTCCTAAGTCGTTTACAGCGAATGCCGGCGTGGTTCCTTCGAAAAGGACACATCCGATTTCCTTACCCAGTCCGAGATTGTGTTCCATCTCTGATGACTTCGTTGCCGACACAATATTAAACCTTAATCTTGCCTTCTCTCTTCCGATTTTTACAGTAATTCTCTGCACTCAACGGATATTCCTTAATCTGAGAATTTAGTGTTTAGTATTTGTTTATTCCATTAAGGCTATTCGTATTACCGTGATGCCACAAAAAGAATAAAAAAGAGGAACAAACGCATTAAAAATATCTTGTCGATGTACGATACTTTAACCGAGTGTTAGCATCGTATCATAACCTTAATGATCAGGTCAGTTATGTTGTTATGGTCACCGTCTTGTCTGTTTCGATCTGTGCTTATAATCAGACTTTATTAACTACAATACCAGCAAGTTTCTTGGCCTGTTAATAACTAAAATACATTTCATTGTTATTAGGTCAAAGGTACTCTTAATCGATTTATTTACATATTCATTCAACGATTTTCAAGTGACGTCTCTGACGTGATATTCGAGGAGACAGCAAAATACTAACCTGAAAATGTCATATTTTGTACATTACGAGATGCTCGAGGAACTTAAATGGGATCTTCGGAAGAAGGGTGGTGGTGTTCTCTCGAAATCCTCGCGGATAAATTTAGGGAAACAGTGCTCCAAAAGGAAGTGAGGAAGATTACAGTTCAGCTTCTTCTCAACAACGGTGGCCTAGGTCACAGAGCACAAGCACGCACTGTGGGGAGATGAAGTAAATAAGCGGTAATCGAGTTTGGGAGTTCACCGAAAACCTAAGTGTAGATGGCGGACGGGGTTTGACTTCATGTCCTCCCCACCTTGAGTCCAGTGCCATAACACTGTGATACCTCTACCAGTTCGGTGTACGAGAAAGACTGTGCAATATTTCTTAATTAATTGTTGTACATCCCACATATATGTCACTGTAATAGAATTATTTTTGGGGAGTCATTATTCTTCTGACAGCTACGTAGCGCCCCACCACGAATTTCTCTCTTCCGCCAATTCCTTCATCTCACAGTAGCATTTGCACACCACGTGCTCAATTATTTGTTGGATATATTGCAGTTTTTACCGCTTCTACAGGTATAGCGCCACATCTCAAAAGCCTCTGTTCTGATCTTGTCTGAGCTGCCCATGGTCCACGTTTCACTTCCGCACAGGGTTAGGCTCCAGATAAATACTTTCAGAAAGACTTAATAATAATGAAATTTAAATTCGATGTTAACAAATTCATCTTTTGCAGAAGTACGAGCTTTCCTTGCTGCAGCCAGTGTTCATTCTATATCCTTTCTATTTCGGCCATGAGCAGTTATTTTGCTGCCAACATAAGAAAGTGTTTCATTTCCTAATCTGATTCCCTCAGCATAGCCTCATTTAATTCCATTATCATTATTTTACTTTTGATAATAAAAATCTTATAACCTCTTCTCAAGACACTTCACGTTCCTTTCCTCTTTTCAAGACACCAAACATTCCACTCAACCGATTTTTCAAGCCCTTTCCTGTCTCTGACGGAACTACAACGTCATAGTCAAAATTCAGTGTATTCATTTCTTCTCCCAGGACTTTGATACCTTTTCCAAATTTTTCCTTTGTTTCTTTTACTACCTGCTCAATTTATAGACTGAATAATATCGGGGCTACAACCTTATCTGACATCCTTTTGAATTACTGCTTCCCTTTCATATCCTTCGACCCTTATAACTGAAGTCTTGTTTCTGCACAAAGCGCTTATAAAGTTTAGTTTCCTTCATTTTAGTCCCACTACCCTCAGAATTTTAAAGATATATTTCTGAACATTAAGGAGTTTGGACTTGGATGACTTAATAGAACCAGAGGTTGTTGAGTGTTTTAAGAGAGCATCACACTATTATTGACGCCAACAGGGGAAAGGAATACAGTAGAAGAATGAGTAGCCTTGAGAGATGAAATAGTGAAGGCACTAGATCAAATAAATAAAAAGACTAGGCCTAGCAGAAAGCCTTCTATATCACAGAAGATAATAAATTTAATTGATGAAAGGAGCAAATACAAAAATGCAGGAAATGGAGCAGGAGAAAGGGAACACAAACGTCTAAAAATGGGATTGACAGAAAGCGCAAAACAGCTATACAGGAATGGTTACAGGACATACGCAAGCGTCAAGAAGCGTGCATAACTACAGGGAAGATAAATTACACTTGCAGGAAAATTAAAGAGATCTTTGGAGAAAAGAGAAGAAACTATATTACTAGCAAGTGCTCAGATGGGAAACCAGTACTAAGGAAATAAGGGAAGTTAAACGGTGGACGGAATGCATAGTGGGGAAATACAAGGGAAATGAACTTGAAGCCAATATTATAGAAAAGAAAGAGAAAGTAGATGAAGATAAGATAGGAGAAGAATTTGACAGAGCACTGAAACAATTAACTCGAAACAAGGCTCCTGGAGTAGACGACATTCCATCAGAACTACTGATGACCTTGGGAGAGATGGCCACAAGAAAACTATTAAACTAGGTGTCCAAGATGTTAGAGCTCAAGAAAGATGTAATAATCCAATTCGAAACGAAATAAGTGCCGATATGTGATAATATTACCAAACTATCAATTTTATGAGTCATGGTTCCAAAGTACTGACATCAGTTATTTACAGAAGAATAGAAACTGGTAGAATCCAGCCTCAGGAAAGGATAGTGTGGGTCCCGCTGGAATGTAGGAAACACACAAATCAGCACCAATTCTACTGCATATCCTAGAAGATATGCTAAAAAAGCTATTTGTAGACTTTTGACAGTGTTGACAATCTTTAAAATTCTGGAAGTAACAACGATAAAATACTGGGAGCGTAAGGTTATTTACAACTTGTACAGAAACCAGACGTCAATTGCAAGAGTTGAATGACTTGAAAGGGGAGCAGTAGTTGAGAAGGGAGTGAAACAGGTCTGTAAGCCCATCCCCGATGTTATTCAGTCTACACATTGAGCAAGCAGTAAAGGAAACAAAAGGAAAATGTGGAGGAGGACTGAAAATTCAGGGAGAAGAGCTAAAAACTTTGATTATCCTATGGCATTGTAATTCTGTCAAAGACAGTAAAAGGCTTGGGACAGCGATGTACAGAATCGAAGAATCTTGAAAGGAGGTTATAAGATGAACATCAACAAAATCAAAACAAGGTTACTATCATGTATTCGAATTGTATCAGGCGATTGTGGGGGAGTTAGATTAGGAAATGAAGCATTGAAAGCTGTAGATGTGTTTTATTATTTGGGTAGTAAAATAACTGATCAAAACCACACTAGATAGGACATAAAATGTAGAACTGCAATGGTAAGGAAAACTTTCCTGAAAAAGAGGAATTTGTTAGCATCGAATATAAAGTGATGAGCTAGGAAGTAATTTTTAAGGTATTTGACTGGAGCGTAGACTTGTTTGGAAGTGAAACGTGGGCGATAAGTAGTTCAGAAAAGAAGAGAATAAAAGCTTTCGAAATGTGGTGCTGCAGATAAATGCTGGAGATCAGGTGTGTACATCGCTAACTAATGACGAGGTACTGAATGGAATTTGGGAGAAAAGAAATTTGTGGTACAACTTGACTAAAAGAGGAATCGGTAGACGGAACACATTTTGAGACATCAAGAAATAGTCAATTTAGTGTTGGAGGCAAGTGTGTGTGTGTGTGTGTGTGTGTGTGTGTGTGTGTGTGTGTGTGTGTGTGTGCATGTGTGTGTGTTTGTGTGTGTGTGTGTGTGTGTGTGTGTGTAAGTGTGTGTGTGTGTGAATGGGTGGGTGTGAGTGGAGGGGTGGGATGTTGCGGTAGACCTGAAGATGAATACAGCAGCAGGCAGTTTGAAATCGATGCATGTTGCCGCTTGCACGGAATAAACGTACTTTGAGAGTTGGATGAAAGCAGCCTTCTGACTGAAGACCACAATAACAACATTCCCTCAACGTTGTCACAAGCTTTCTCTAAATCAAGAAATGCCATAATGGAGGTTTGCCTTTCTCTGACTAATCTTGTGGGTGTTGCAAGCGTCCAACTGACATGTCTAAATTCTGTTCCTGAACCTAATTGGTCGAAAGGCCTGAATGGTGAACTAATCTCGTAGAAGGGGATGGAGCTCGCGAAATGAGTGGTCAGCCGACAGCCTTCGTGGAGTGCAGGAGAGAATATTCGTGCCCTCTGGGGCGGAGGTAATGTTGCGGAGGAGCGTGTGTGGAAGTCGATGGTCAGTGGTACTCTGCGATCAATGAAGTTGTTATCCCAGTGCGGAAAATTTCTAAAGATTTCGCAAGTGCGGTCCTGTTCGCGGGCGTAGTAACTGGCGCAGTCATTGTTGTTGCTGTTGTTGTTGTTGTTGTTGTTGTTGCAACTTTGTGTGTGTACGCGGGCTGCGCAGGAAGAGCCTAAATGTGTGGCTTAACGAAAGAGGGGACATTGCGAAGTACATAAGAAGACCATAAATTCCGTTGTTGCAGTGAAAGCGGGTAGTTTGGTATTCCTTGGTGTGCCTTTCTCATTTTTGACTTGCTGAGATAATCGGAAGGTGTTACTAGAAACCAGTTTGAGACTGTGTAATGACTGTTTGCGGTGTCCAGTTTCCAACCCAGACGTCTGATCAGAGAGTCTTTTAAAAGTAGCTGCTACAGATCATTATGTCCCCGATAACATCTACTGTAGTGTTCACGTATATCATACGATCCATGTTCAGAACGTTTTGTTCAGGCATCTTTTCGTGCGATATTTGAGAAAGCTTTCGTCGTTGAATTTCACTCTCTGCTTCAAGAGCACCTGACTGGATAAGTGCTGTCGTGGCTTTATCGGTAAGAAGACATGGAATCAGAATCCTGTTCTTCTCCTTCTTTTGCCTTTTCGAATTTGTTCTAATCATTATTGTATGAGGTAATGTCCCCTTGTCCCCTTCCCCCTCCCCCCCCCCCCCCCCCCCCGTCGCCATCCCACCAGGATGGTGTATCCCATGTGTCTCGAGTAAATTTCAAGAGTGAGAACGTTTTCCTAACGTTTGCGTAGCGTATATCTGAGGCGGGATCTACAAAACAGGCCGGTATTTACGTAGTATGATGCGGGAAACCGCTTAAGATCCACTTCCGGGTTAGCCCCCTCACCAGCCCTCCTCGTTAATCCGCGAGGCGGATTCGATCTGCGACGGGCTCGCTACCCCATATTCTGGAAGCAGCGTTTTAAGGCGTTCAGCTATCCGGACGGATTTAAGAAGACATTGAATATGTTATACAAAAATAATCACACGCCTATTTATTGGTTCCATCCAAGCTGTTTTCGCCTAGTCGCTACAACTGCAAACAAATCTCATATACAGATATATCAGAAAGAATCAGCCGATTGCTAAAAGGAACTCATTAAACTTCGGTTACACGATAAATCAGTCTAATCTAAAAGCCTTAAATTCAATTACATACCTAGGTATTACAATTACGAACAACTTAAATTGGGAGAAACACATAGAGAATGTTGTGGGGAACGCTAACCAGAGACTGCGATTTATTGACAGGACACTTAGAAAGTGTAACAGATCTACCAAGGAGACTGCCTACTCTACGCTTGTCCGCCCTCTTTTAGAATACTGCTGCGCGGTGTGGGATCCTTACCAGATAGGACTGACGGAGTACATCGAAAAAGTTCAAAGAAAGGCAGCGCGTTTTGCATTATCGCGAAATATGGGAGAGAGTGTCACAGAAATGGTACAGGATTTGGGGTCTGGACATCATTAAAAGAAAGGTGTTTTTCGTTGCGACGGAATCTTCTCACTAAATTCCAATCCCCAACTATCTCCTCCGAAAGCGAAAATATTTTGTTGACATCTGCCTACATATGGAGCAACGATCACCACGATAAAATAAGGGAAATCAGAGCTCGTACGGAAAGATATAGGTGTTCATTCTTTCGGCGTGCCATACGAGATTGGAATAATAGGGAATTGTGACGGTGGTTAAATGAACCCTCTGCCAGGCGCTTAAATGTGATTTGCAGAGTATTCATGTAGATGTAGATATAGATGATCTCGCGCGTCTATATATCTGAAACTAATAGACATATACAATGAGTTTTGTTCTTTGATAAATCGGGAATTCAAAAAGTTTTTTTCGTGCCTATTCATGGCTGCTCACTATGCCCCCTTGATATGAACGGCATATGTCAATGCGGTATCAAATCGTTCCCACACAACACCTATCATGTCTTGAGTTACAGCTTCCACAGCTGCTGTTATGCAATGTCTCAGTTCATTCATTGTTGCTGGTAACGGAGGGACATAAACGGCGTCTTTTATAAACCCCCACAAGATATACGAGTAATCACACAGTCAAGTACGGTGACCTTGGGGACCAGTAATGTAAGGCTGAATCATTTGGTTCAGTGTGACCGATCAAGCGTACAGTAATCCTTATTATTTAACAATTCCCGCACTTCCGGATACCAGTGTGGCGGTGTCCCATCCTGTTGGTACATCAATTCGTTCGAGTCAGTGTCCAGGTATAGGAAAAGGAAGTTCTCAAGCGTATCGAGATATGTTCTCGGCAAAGAAAAATAGACAGTACACATTTTCCCATGAAACTACACAAAACACATTAAATTTTGGAGAGTCTCTCTCATTTTGTACAATTTCATGTGGTTGTACCGTACCCCATATTCTCACATTATGACGGTTCACCTTTCCATTTAAATGGAATGTTGCTCGTCGATAAACACCAATCATGGAAGAAATTTGACATCCTCCGTCTGCCAAGAACGAAATAACAGAACTCCACACGTTGTTGTTTGTCACCTTCACAAAGAGCTTGCAGTAACTGAATTTTGTATGGTTTCATGTGCGGACGTCGACGCCACACACGGCAGACGGACATCGGGGGCGCGGCGGCATGTTGAGCTGTCGATCTGCACGGCGAAAGGATTTCTGCTTTAGACGTCTTGTCAGACACTCGGGGACGTCCCGGCGGTTTGCTTTTACACAAACGACCTGGTTCTAGGAATTGTTCATGCCATCGTCTAATGCTCTGTGTTGTAGGTGGGTCCACACCACACCTAGTACGAAAGTCTCGCTGAACAGTTATTACTGACCCGCACCGCCCAAAACTTCGAACACAAAACACTTTGTGTTGTCCCGACACTATTTTTACTAGAACTGAAGTGGGCGCACACTGCCACCACCTAGCGGGAACCGTGTAAAACTCGAGAGTTTGCTCTCTCCAAGTGTATGTTGTTCACGCACATACACTACTAGTCATTCACATTGCTACACCAAGAAGAAATGCAGATGATAAACGGGTATTCATTGGACAAATATTTTATACTATAACTGACATGTGATTACATTATCACGCAATTTGGGTGCATAGATCCTGAGAAGCAGTACCCAGAACAACCACCTCTGGCCTTAATAACGACCTTGATACGCCTGGGCATTGAGTCAAACAGAGCTTGGATGGCGTGTACAGGTACAGCCGCCCATGCAGCTTCAACACGATACCACAGTTCATCAAGAGTAGTGACTGGCGTATTGTGACGAGCCAGTTGCTCGGCCACCATTGACCAGATGTTTCCAATTGGTGAGAGATCTGGAGAATGTGCTGGCCATGGCAGCAGTCGAACATTTTCTGTATCCAGTAAGGCCCGTACAGGACCTGCAACATAAGGGCGTGCATTATCCTGCTGAAATATAGGGTTCCGAATTGATAGAAAGAAGGGTAGAGCCACGGGTCGTAACACATCTCAAATGTAACGTCCACTGTTCAAAGTGCTGTCAATGCGAACAAGGGATCTCCGAGACGTGTAACCAAGGATACCCCATACCATCGCCGGCCGTAGTGGCCGTGCGGTTAAAGGCGCTGCAGTCTGGAACCGCAAGACCGCTACGATCGCAGGTTCGAATCCTGCCTCGGGCATGGATGTTTGTGATGTTCTTAGGTTAGTTAGGTTTAACTAGTTCTAAGTTCTAGGGGACTAATGACCTCAGCAGTTGAGTCCTATAGTGCTCAGAGCCATTTGAACCCATACCATCACGCCGGGTGATATGGCAGTATAACGATGACGAATACACGCTTCCAATGTGCGTTCACCGCGATGTCACCAAACACGGATACGACCATCGTGTTGCAGTAAACAGACGTTTTGCCATTCGTGCACCCAGATTCGTCGTGAGTACACCATCGCAGGCGCTCCTGACTGTGATGCAGCGTCAAGGGTAACCGCAGCCATGGTCTCCGAGCTGGTAGTCCATGCTGCTGCAAACGCCGTCGAACTGTTCGTGCAAATGGTTGTTGTCTTGCATACTTTCCCATCTGTTGACTCAGGGATCGAGACGTTACAACCACGCGGATAAGATGCCTGTCATCTCGACTGCTAGTGATACGGGGCCGTTGGGATCCAGCACGGCGTTCCATATTACACTCCTGAAGTCACCGATTCCATATTCTGCTAACAGCCATTGAATCTCGACCAGCGCGAGCAGCAATGTGGCGATACGATAAACCGCAATTGCGATAGGCTACAATCCGACCTTTATCAAAGTCGGAAACGTGGTGGTACGCATTTCTCCTCCTTACACGAGGCATCACAACAACGTTTCACCAGGCAACGCCGGTCAACTGCTGTTTGTGTATGAGAAATTGGTTGGAAACTTTCCTCATGTCAGCACGCTGTAGGTGTCGCCACCGGCACCAACCTTGTGTGAATGCGCTGAAAATCTAATCATTTGCATATCACAGCATCTTCTTGCTGTCGGTTAAATTTCTCGTCTGTAGCACGTCATCTTCGTGGTGTAGCAATTTTAATGGCCAGTAGTGTATCTCAAATAACATAATAGTTATACTTTTTTTAATCCTTTGATTCTTTCTGATGCACCCAGTACTGCGTCGTACATGGGCCATAACAGAGCAGGCTTGTCTTGAAAATGAACCAGGTGCCCCATAGGTGCGCGGAGTCACCTCTCGGCGGCCTGCCTTCCTCGCCGTCTTGTAACATATTAAGAGCCGGGGGCAGCGGACGGTGTTTACGATCGTCGGCGGCGCCTTCCCGGGCGGCGGCGCCGGCGCGCAGAATGTGCTCTTAAAACCGGACAATGGCGCGCGCGCCGATAAGGGGTCGGGGTCATCACTCGCGCCGCCCCCGCACCTCGCCTCCGCCCCCAACCCTCTCCGCCCCCTCACAAAAACGCGCGCGCCCGCTATCTGCACGCCTTATCACCGCCATATTTCTCGCAGCCCGCGCAGCGCGCGTGAGTGCGCCCAAAATGTATTGAAATCGCCTCTTTTTAATGCGGCCGCGTCACGTAAAATTACTACTCCGCGCCCGCTCTCAGATGTCTGAATATTTATCACTTTTGTGGCCGCATTATCGAGACATCGCGCACCCCCACTCTCTCTCTCTCTCGTTCACACTCACGGACACGTACGTGCGAGAGAAGGGTCACGTAATATATATAAAACCATTACAGCGACCCGTGGCCGAAGTAAGGCTGGCACTGACACGCTTAAAGTGTGTCGGCCTGTCGAATACACCCTGGGCGCCGCGGGGTTCGGTTACACCCTCGCCCGCCACCCTTCTACGTCACTTCTAAACTGCCTCGGCAACTTCTTCTCCCCGTACCGCCACCCCTAACGCCCAGCCCCCTACCCCTCGATTGCCATCCACTGCTTTCGAATGCACTCTCCATAAAACGCCGCCGAGTATCTCTTGCTATATGACTCAGTATCCATCTGTGCGGCGTTGATAAAAAATTTGAAAAATGGATATTTACTCTGGCCGTGAGCCGGGCCGCCCCCGCTATTCAGCGACACGCTCCTCGCCCCTCCTCCCCTGTTGAAACTTTTATTGTGAACGCCGCGACGCGCCCGACTACTGTGCGGAGAGCCGCCGATTGGCCTCGCGTTCTCCCTCCTCTCCACAGGTTTGCCCCCTGCCGCGTCTTCAGCTTCGTGTATGTTTGCAAGTTTCGTGCAGCGCAAACTGTTAGCATTTGCGTCGCCAAACCTACCTTCTGCCAACCTCGTACCAGTGTGACTTCGCCTCCCCTTCTCTATTGCTAATCACTAAACGCAGATCGTTATTTGCACGTTCGACGCACCATAGTTGCGATCTCCCGCTACACTGTGAAACAAGTTTTACAAATACGAATAGCAGTGATAAATTTTTAACCATCACGACGAAAAAATTGAAGTTATGTAATACAGGGTGCGCCAAAAAAATGTATACACACTTTGAAGTGTCATAGAAAATTTATTTCCCGTTCTACAATGTTAAATTTCTGGAAATGGAAAGCTTAAACTCCAATTGGAAAAATAACTGTACTTTGCAAACTGGTGGCCTTCAGCATCAATACATTTCTGAGTACGAGTCACCACTGATTCCGTACATCGTACCAAAGTGTCCAATGAGATTTCTGCGCACACTGCCTGAATCTCATTCCAAAGTGTGTCCCGGTTACGTGGTTTACGTTTGTACACCCCATCTTTTACTGTGCCCCATAAAAAGAAATCCAGCGGCGTGAGGTCTGGAGAGCGTGCAGGAAACTCGATTGGTCCCCTGCGTCCTATCCACTGGCCTGGCACATTGTGATGCAGGTATGCTCGTACGTCCCTATAATAGTCCTGCGGGGCGCCATTTTGTTGGAAATAAAACTCATCATTACCGTATAATGGCATGGGATATGGAGTCAGCAAGCATTGTTAAGTACGTTCCTCCAGTAACAGTACCTACAAAGCGGAAAGGGCCAATGAGCCACTTGCAGACAAACCACATCACACATTTACACCAGACAAATTCACAGTCTTTTGAACTTTAATGTGAGGATTATCTTCAGCCCAGTACACACAATTGTGCCTATTGACAGTTCCATTGAGTCTGAATTGGGCTTCATCCGACCAAATTATGCTACCCATAAATCTCGGTTCACCTCTCACCATCTCCTGAACCCATTCACAAAATTCCAACCTTCGATCTGGATCGTCGTCACTTAGCTGTTGCACCAGCCTTGGAATGTACACACGAAACTTGCCTTTCTTCAGAATGCGTAGCACACTACTAGCACTTACATTACTCTCACGTGCCGCTTGCCTTGAAGATTTTTGAGGCGAACGCTGAAACAGTTCCAAGACCGCAGTTGTGGAATCATCACTTGTAGCTGTACGAGGTCGCCCTGATCGACCTTTATGCACATCACACACTGTTACATGAATTTCGAATTTGTCTCGTAGACAAATATTAACCTCGAAGGTGGTTCTGTACCATACTCACTTCTCCACTGTCTTCGAACTGCAGCTACATTCTCAAACTGCCAGTACCGCTTAATTATCTGCTTCCGCGCTTCAAAGCTCAAACGTATGTCCGCCATGTTGCAGTTACTTCCTTGCCACTGCTGCCACCTGTTGAAGAAACATAACATTACTTTCTCACGGATATTTAACCTTGTAGAACGGGAAATACGTTGTCTATGACAGTTCAAAGTGTGTATACATTTTTTTGACGCACCCTGTATATAAGGTGTTTCAAAATTACAATAACAAATTTCTAGGGGATATAGTAGGTGACCTGAAGAACAAAATGACAGGAACCTTGTAAGGTGCCTCTTACGCGAGGAAGACATTTTTACCAGTTTTAATAAATTATTGTCTCTCATTGATGTATTCACGATAGTTAGGAAGTGCTGTAGTCCGTAGCCGGCCATAAGTCGGAGAGCATTTCTCACGCTGGCTGGCTAGGTAGCGAAGCGACCATATGTCGCGCGTAGTGGGGTAGGGCTCGGCGCTGGACCGTAGCAACAAGCGTCAACCTGATACGGACTGCGCGCCAAAGTCGGCAGTCGGGGTTAAGAGCTCTTCCTGTCTTGTTCGATGGTAGCTTCCGCCCGGCCGATCAGTGTCGAGGTCCGGTGAACCGGCCAGTCTGTGGATGGTTTTTAGGCGGTTTTCCATCTGCCTCAGCGAATGTGGGCTGGTTCCCCTTATTCCGCCTCAGTTACACTATGTCGGCGATTGCTGCGCAAACAAGTTCTCCACGTCAACCTGGGAAACATACATGACGGGAAGTACCGCCATTTTGCCGCCAAAGTCACCGATTTCGTTTATTTATATTTAATAATTAAAGTCATTTATGACAACATGAATACTAGGAGCCACTGGATGTTTAAAACTATTTATCATAATTTTGCCTCGTTAAAATTCACACCCGTTCATTAACAAATGCATATCTTAGTAAGTACGAACTTAGCCCGCCCGGTTGGCCGTGCGGTCTAACGCACGGCTTTCCGGGTGGGAAGGAGCGCCTGGTCCCCAGCACGAATCCGCCCGACCGATCAGTGTCGAGGTCCGGTGAACCGGCCAGTCTGTGGATGGTTTTTAGGCGGTTTTCCATCTGCCTCAGCGAATGCGGGCTGGTTCCCCTTATTCCGCCTCAGTTACACTATGTCGGCGATTGCTGCGCAAACAAGTTCTCCACGTACGCGTACACCACCATTACTCTACCACGCAAACATAGGGGTTACACTCGTCTGGTGTGAGACGTTCCGTTGGGGGTCCACCGGGAGCCGAACCACACAATAACCCTGGGTTCGGTGTGGGGTGGCAGAGGGGTGAAGTGGACTGCGGTAGTCGTCGTGGGGTTGTGGACCACTGAAGCTGCGGCGGGGACGCAGCCTCTCCGTCGTTTCTAGGTCCCAGGTTAATATACAATACAATACAAGTACGAACTTGATCGGAAATCCACGAACTGTGACGAGACTAGTAAGAGATACGGACTGCGCGCCAAAGTCGGTAGTCGGCGTTAAGAGCTCTTCCTGTCTTGTTCGATGGTAGCCATGCTCTCGGTTACGAGTAGTTTGTGACATGAGTGTTTCATTATTGATCTAATAGCAATACAAGTGATATTAGGGCATTCTGAATGTCAATTTCGAGTAAATAGACACCCCAAATTTGATCTACAGCAATTTCAGAGAATTAGCTTCCACCGACAGAGCCATCCAATGCTCCAATGAAGAATCTGCACGGGACGACATTTACGAGAGCTGCACCGCGCACAGGTAGGAGGAAATCCGACGACACGACCCACCAAGGCGGATCAAGGAAGGTCCGACTTACAAATTCCGGGTGGATATGCTGACCAGTTATACTGTACGTCACATATACCACCCTCTAAGGACTCGCGGCTAAGCTGAGTAACAACAGTATCAGTTTAGAAGCGAGGGGATCTTGCAACCTGTTTGCGGAAACGTCATCCAACGACACTACAGAGCGCCGACGCCTGCAAATGTATCTATATGTAGGGTGTCACAGAAGGGATGGTCAATAATTCACAAATAGATAGTAGCTAGAAAGCAGTAATTCGAGTCGGAAGCCAACTGTAAACACCCCTGGATACAGCGCTATTTACGTTGGTATCTCAAGGTTTGGGATCGACTATCTGTTTGTTTACGTATGCACAACTACTTCCCTTCCCCCACCGTGTACTGTGTCGTACCGGCCTCACAATCAGTTACGTAAGTGAAGGCACCAAGGACAGAAGATGATTCAGATGGCTGTGAGCACTACGGGACTTAACATCTGAGGTCATCAGTCCCCTAGAACTTAGAACTACTTAAACCTAACTAACCTAAGGACATCACACACATCCATGCCTGAGGCAGGATTCGAACCTGCGACCATAGCAGCAGCGCGGTTCCGGACTGAAGCGCCTAGCACCGCTCGGCCACCGCGGCCGGCACTGACAGAAGAAATTGCACCAATGAAGAGTACGCTGACACATACTTCATGTATGGCAAAGCGAATGGCAATGCCATTGAGGCTCCACGATTGTATGAAGAAGCTTTTCCCCTACGCAGGCAACAAGACAGGCGTACATTTAGCCGGTTACATCAGCGCCTTAGGCAAACCGGGAGTCTCGCACACCGTGTACGAGAAGGCCGACCCACATCCATAACACTCATCCTGAGGAAAGGGTGTTACCCATTGAACACGAACGTCCGAGTACTTCAGCGAGGAGGATTGCTACCCAAGAGTCTGTCCCGAGTAATAGCAGAGTGTGGCGAATGTGACGGTACGTCACACAAATGGACATTTGCAGAAAAGGAAAACAAGGTTTTTGCTTGCGTCACGTGTGAATTATAAATTATTTCAAGACTGCGTACATGTGCGCGATGTATAAGAAAGATTTAAAAAGTTGAATAATACCACCAAAAATCGCAAACAGCTATGTGATATAAAAATAGAAGAACATTCCTTTTATCTGTATAATGAAAATGAACATGACCAGGGACGATTGCTTTATTGAAAGCTCTCTTGTTTTTGTTTCGTCTAGAGGTAGGCCGCCATTGTATCGCTGGATAATATTTAATGTAAGTTTGGTCGTAATTTAGTAAAATATACTTATAATTGATATTAGAAAGTGTGTATTATTGACTTAGTTATCACCTCTCATAATCGCAACCATTAATTATAATTAACAACATTTTTACAGAACTTCGTAGTGCAGGGAGCTCATCTCCCCTAGCGGGATTTTGTCGGCCATTACGCTGACTGTATTATTTAATTAAAATTTCATGTTATAATATTAAATGTAAATGTGAGAGGTTTCTCTACCTTGATCTCACAATAATCTCAAAGTTAACAGAGTACAAATAGTTTTCGTTTATTAATATTTAGAATACTGAATGAGTTCAGTATGTTTCGAGTTTGGCCGCCTAACGGCAGGTGAGATTCTCTCCAGTTTTGCCTTGCAGATAGTGAACAAGAAAGATTGCAAATATTTTTATACGAGGGGCGTTCGGAAAGTAAGCTCCGATCGGTCGCGAAATGGAAACGACTACGAAAATCCGATAAAGCTTTGCACAGATGTGTTGGGTAGTGTCTCTAGTATAACCCCAGTTAGCATCACGTCGCTCTTCTCATTTCTGAGCTCGCAGTGAGTGCGTAAAGATGTCTAGAAAATAGTGTCTGCCGCCAAGTACGAGGGCCTGGTGAGAAATTTCGCTTGAAGCTATGCAGCTAACATTACATAACTGTCGTGCTGTTTCTTCTTCAAGACAATTCTCAGCCGCATTCTGCAGGGGCAATGACGATGCTCCTGCATCGTTTTCAAATGTAAATGTGAGATTACCCACAATACAGTCCGCAATTGTCTCCCCCTGAGTTTCATCTCTGGTCACATGAACCGCTATCTTTGAAGACAACATTTTGACACAGACAACGAGGTGTAGGCCAGCGTGGAGAATTGGCGGAAAGCACTGGCGGCTGCCTTCTATGATGAGACTATTGAAAAGTTGGTACAACGCTATGACAAAAGTCTAAGTCAGAACGGCGACTACGTAGAGAAGTAGCTGAAAGGTGTAGCTAATTGTTACAAGTAAAACATTTCTGATGTTCACTGTGGTTTCAATTTGGCAATCAATCGGAGCTTACTTTCTGAACAGGCCTCGTACAATAGGCTCCGCAATATCTCGGATAATCTTTATGTAGTTTGGTACATAAATAACCAGTAGCCCCTGAGACCCATATTAATAATTACAGTTTGCGTAAGAATACGCATATTTTCTTTTCTAAATAGCAGCGCTCACGCAAACTATTTATTAGAAGGCGGTGAGTAGCGCATTGTGTTTAAAAAATATTATATCGTACGTACTTCGGGGCAGCCGATGTCCATACGAGTGTTATCGTGGTAAAAGTTAATTAGAAGTCTCGTGCTAGCCCACAATATTTCAGGCCACCCCAACCAAAATCATAAAATATATAATTATAAAGCTAAAAATATATAATTATTCCGTGATAAGGGACCCACACCCATATATACCGTGATACGGATTATACGAGGGTTGTCCAGAAAGTAAGTTCCGATCGGTAGCGAAATGGAAACCACAGTGAAAACCAGAAACGTTTTATTTACAACAGTTAGGTACACCTTCCACCTACTTCTCTACATAATCGCCGCTCCAACTTCGAGTTTTGTCGTAGTTCTGTATCAACTTTCGAATATCCTCGTCATAGAAAGCAGCCGCATGTGCTTTCGGCCAGTTATCTGCACTGGTCTGCAGCTCGTTGTCTGTGGAAAAATTTTATCTTCATAGCCAGCGGTTCTTATGAGCAGAAATGAGACTCAGGGAGAGCCAATTGCGGACTGTATTGTGGGGGATCAAACACTTCTCATCGGAATCGCTGCAGGAGCGTCTTGATTGCCCCTGCAGTGTGCGGCCGAGAATAGGCATGAAGAAGGAACTGCTCGACAGTTGTGTTATGTGGGCTGCATGACAAAGGCGAAATCTCTAACCAGGCCCTCATACTTCGTGGGAGACGCTATTCCCTACGCATCTTTAAGTGCTCACTGTTCACTCAAAACTGAAAAGAGCGACGCGACACGATCCACAGTCATACTAGAGACACTGCCCAACAGACCTGTGCAAAGCTTTACCGGATTTTCCCAGTGGTTTCCATTTCACGAGCGATCGGAACTTACTTTCTGGACAACCCTCGTATACCGGCAAGTACTCTATCCACATCATCTCCAGCAATTAGAAGTCCTCCTAGAAGGAATTTCTGCCAATGGGTGCAACAACAGTGTACCCGAGTACTCCGTTTGTAAGCAGTATTCCGTTCATGGCTGACGCTCAATTTATCAGTGACGATATTTTTAAGTACCATAAGTGTCACATTTAAGCCGATGTCAATCTTAATGCAACACAAGCATCACGACATCAGCAGCGTTATTCGTTGAACGTCTGGGCAGGACTGTTCGGTGACCGCATAACTGGACCACGCTTCCTAGCAGAGACTCACTGGACAGTAGTAAATGCGCTTTCTGTAGGCTATACTTCCAGATGTACACCATGATGTCACACGGAACCAACGCCTGAATATGTGGTTCACGCATGATGGTGCTCCAGCACATTTTCAATTACGAGTGCCCCGCCTTCTAACTCGGACGTATGGTCAACAATGGCTAGGTAGAGGAGGGGCTGTGCCATGGTCTCCAAGGTCTCCGGTTTTAAACCCCATAGATTTCTACTTGTGTGGTCACGTCAAAAGCCTGGTCTACGCTACCGAAGTCAACTCTCTTGAGGAACTACGCTTGCGAATTGAAGCAGCCTTCCAGCATTTACAGAATTCCTCAAGACTGCCTGACAGAGTTTGCAACTCATTTGAGAGACGAGTTCAGTGCTGCATTCAGACACATGGACAACATTTCGAACACCTGCTTTAACATTTAGAGATGCCACGTGTTCCTTGCCGCTGATGAATCGCAACAGAAAATCTGTTGTGTCTTGACAACGGTTGTTTTGTGGACCCATGTTTATTGGAGCTTCTTAGCCACTTTTGTAGTGTACTTTCCATGTACGAGTTATTGACCATCACTTCTGAAACACCCTGTATACAGGGTGATTGCTCGATAATGTTACAAACTTTCAGGTACGATGGAGAAGGATAAATGCATCAATTTGAGATAAGGGATCCCGGTCCGGGAACGAAAAAGTCGAAAGTTGAAAATCGTTCTGATAACTCTGGAAGAGGGATACATATGCCGGAACTGTTGCTGCGAAGACTGTTGGGTAAGCAACTTACAGAAGTGGTAGGACGGACCAAATTAAGAAAAAAAGTCTCTTGGGGCTGAAAAGCGCTTATCTTATGAGCCATGAGCACTTGCTCATCTTCGCTACTGTGAAACAAATCTCCTCTTCTGAACAAGGGCTCACAGCTCTTAAGATGTGCATTTTAGACCCCATGTTTACCAGACCTTCTATTCCTTGTTTTGTTCCGTATTCCCACCTCTGAAAGTTGCCAACACTACAACATTACCAACAGTACCGGTTCGTGTATTACACTGCCAGAGGTATCGGAACGATTTTCAGTTATACATTTGGACTCGTTCGTTTCTGAACCAGGGTCCCCTTACATCAAACTGATACATTGATCCTTCTGCATCATACCTGAAAGTTTGTAGCATCATCAACAAATCACCTTGTGTATGCATATATTTACAGGAGCTGGGGCCTATAAATTCGACGCTCTGTAGCGTCCTTGGATGACGTTTCTGGACTCGGGTTCCTACCGTGATTTTGTTCCTCAGTATGCCTTCTACATCCTCTCGAAGGTACAATTTTGAAACAACACGTATAAACAACGGGTGCGGAAAACAATTTGACCGAAAGTGTAGGGCAGAAAGACAGCATCAAACGAAGGAATTTGGTTGTAGGAACTAGGGGTCGCAGTTGAATATTTACGGCGCTATGCCGGTGTAAAAGCGGTAGTCAGTTTGAACATTTACTACGACATACTTTCTTTAATGAAGTCGTGGAAAGTCTGTGTAGAAGAGCATTCTCGTTTTTCATTTACTTTGAACTTTTAGGACCTATTGAAGCATGAAACGTGGACATGTGACTGTTTTCATTTTTGAAGGAATGCTGTATGGTACTAAGTACGATACGTATGTAAATGCTTTATGTTTTTCTTGTTCTCATCCTGGCGATTGATTAATGCAAATATTTTGTTTAGGTATGCATTTTATATAAATTACATCTCGTTTTGGGTAAACGTCCATACATCAGATTTCAGTTATGTTTCTATAGCCTCAAAAATCTGCAACTACGACCCCTGATTACTGTGCGCAAATTCCTTTGCCTGATGCTGTCTTTCTGTCCTACACTTTTCGACTGAATGTTTTCCCGTACACAACAAAACGTAACTCAAACCAACGTTACCGAATACAACCTAAACCAACCAAGCCTAAACCAACCCAACCCTGCAGATAAGAGCCTGAAGTCCTGGCACACACAGTAGTGCAGTACGACACTAGAGGAGTCAAAAGAAGATAACGCAACCCTTTGTTAAAGAGGACTATGTAGCACTATAGGAATATACCTGTCGCTATCAATATCAGATATGGCGTATCATCATATTGGTTGAAAGTATACAGGAGCGGTTGAAAATCTACAGCAATCTCAGATGTGGCTTGGTTTACTTTCTAACTAGACACTACTCTTATCTCAGATATTTACACTCACACTGAGAAGAGACTTATACTGCTCATGCGGGGGAAAAGTAGAACGCCAAAACATATCGTCCTGGCCTGTTAGCAGTTCTGTAACCTAGGGAAAACAGGACAACACTGGAAGTCACTAGCGTAAGACACAATATACATATATATATTGCGCAATGAAAGGGCATGGAACACAACACATACATTAGCGGACACAGTACCTGTGTGGTAACTGTCATCGTAGGAAAGCTGGACAGGAGCAGAAATGGTTAGGGAACAAGTTAACACAGCAAACAGAAGATTTACGTAACTTGTATTTCTGCAAACACACAAATACTTATTACAAGTAATACAGCAAGAAACAGAGTCGAGCTGTCACCATGTCCAAGAGGAACCTTGTAGTTCCTTTGCCATTACATCTGTGGGGTGGTGTCAATGTATGATACTACATCCTGCACACTAAAAAATGTAGCCTGAAGAATTACATGGACAGACCCACGTAATTTAATATAAATTTAACGTAGCAAAAACTACGGAAAGCACAAAAATATGCACTTATTTACTTACTGCAAGTAACTTCAGAGTTAAATAACTTATGTAAATTAATTTTGTGAAAAGTAATTATTATTTCATAAATTTCGGAAATTTTATGGACACGTAGCAACAACTGAGGTATTCCGAATGAGCAAGAGGACCTTTAGTACCATCACATCGTTAATGTCCACGTGGGTGGAAGAGGTCAAAAGAGATGCCCAAGAAACTGGTATTAGGCCAGGGTTGATCCAAAACAGAGAAGAATTCGGAAGCGGAGTCAACAGCATAAAATGATTTGAAGAAAACCAGTACAGTTGCTGAAGATGGATAAAGCACTAAATTTATTGATAAACAAATAACAAATAATTAAATAGTTTTAAAGTAGGTATAGATAGTGACTGGTTATTGTATCTAAGTATCACTATAAATTTCCAAATACAATTAGTATTCTGCCATTTATTCATTTGCAATGTCCTACAGCGTCCCTGAGATTGATTGCCGATCATCGCGAAGCATTTTGCGAGCTTGAATGCAAGCACAGAACCTTAAATGATCTGGCCACAGGTTCCGAGCTATGATTCCCGTTCGCCCGCAAACATCGGCCCCGCAAAACATTGTGGTATTAAAAGATCTAATCTTTTCTAAATTCCATAGAATTTTTATAGAAGGCAATTTGGCCACTACCAAAGATTCATCCACTGTCAACAATGGCCGTCTGCTCCACTTCAATTTAACAGTGTTCTTTCCAGTGATTAAGTTCGATTCCTATTTAAAGTCAAATTATCATTCATTTTAGTAATCTTCTGTGAGCAGATGCGTTAAGTTCACACGGTACAAAGATCGACGAACGAGCAGGAGTCGAAGACGCACTTTATATAAGGCATATATCAATCATTTATTGAAAAAATCAGCAACCAGTTGCAGAAAAGATTTTTTTTGTTCTTTGTTTACCAGTTTCAGGCACCTGGTGCCTTTCGTCAGAAGATTAGAACTATCGCTCTACTAGCAAGCGTCAGAAATAAGCAGATACATGCAGCATATTATTGCAGTCCGAATAACAACGTTTCCCTATGGAAATTAATAGGTTCCTGCAACTTATCATAAACTAGCAAAGAATTAAAATGTCTTTGGTATAACTCGTTGCTGATGTTTCAACTAATATACTTACAGTTGCTGAAGATGGGTAAAGTACTAAATTTATTGATTAGCAAATAACAAATGAGTATATAGATATAAAGTAGGTGTAGATAATGACTGGTTATTGTATCCAAGTATCACCATACACCTGTAAGGAGGAGGAGGAGGAGATTAGTGTTTAACGTCCCGTCGACAACGAGGTCATTAGAGACGGAGCGCAAGCTCGGGTGAGGGAAGGATGGGGAAGGAAATCGGCCGTGCCCTTTCAAAGGAACCATCCCGGCATTTGCCTGAAGCGATTTAGGGAAACCACGGAAAACCTAAATCAGGATGGCCGGAGACTGGATTGAACCGTCGTCCTCCCGAATGCGAGTCCAGTGTGCTAACCACTGCGCCACCTCGCTCGGTCACCTGTAAGTAGACCTATATACGAGATGTAGATAGAGACTATTGTAAAAGAGTGTCACTCTCAACGTGTACATATCGGTCATTGTAAGCAAAGTTCATTCAACATTCTACATAGTGCAACAACGGTTATCAACACACGGGTTATAACGCTTCGGGTAAACAGATTTAAGGCCTGACCTGACGTCTATCGCTCGATGGAACCGTCCTTAATTGCGAAAGTGTTGCTGGTGTAGGAATTTGTGCAAGGCCTGTCCCCTCGATTATGTTCCATAGATGTTCGATGGAATTCATGCCGGGCGATCTGGGTGAGCAAATCATTCGAATTGTCCAGAATGTTCTTCAAACCAATAGCGAACAATTGTGGCTCGGTGACTTGTCGCATTATCATCCATAAAAATTTCATCGTTGTTTGGGAACGTAAACTCCACGAATGGCTGCAAATTGTCTTCAAGTAGCCGAACATAACCAGACAGCCCAGTCCATTCCAAGTAAACACAGATAATGTCATAATGGAGCCATCACTAGCTCGCACAGTGTGTTGTTGACAACTTGGGTCCATGGCTTCATGGGATCTGTGCCCCACTCGAATCGTACCGTCAGCTCTTAGGAACTGAAATCGGGACTCATCTCACCACGTCACGGTTTCCCGGTCGTCTAGGCTAATTTGGCTCTGAGCACTATGGGACTTAACATCTATGGTCATCAGACCCCTAGAATTTAGAACTACTTAAACCTAACTAACCTAAGGACATCACACAACACCCAGTCATCACGAGGCAGAGAAAATCTCTGACCCCGCCGGGAATCGAACCCGGGACCCCGAGCGTGGGAAGCGAGAACGCTACCGCACGACCACGAGCTGCGGACCGGTCGTCTAGGGTCCAACCGATATGGTCACGAGCCTAGGAGCGGTACTGCAGGCGATTTCGTGCTGTTAGCAAAGCCACTCGCGTCGGTCGTCTGCTACCGTAGCCGTTTAACGTTAAATTTTGCCGCACTGTGCTAACGGATACGTTCGTCGTACGTCCCACATTGATTTCTGTGGTCATTTGACGCAGTGTTTCTTGTCTGTTAGTACTGAAATCTCTACGCCAACGCCACTTCCCCTCGGTCGTTAAGTGAAGGCCGTCGGCCACTGCATTGTCCGTGGTGAGAGGTAAGGCATGAAATTTGTTATTCTTGTTACAGTCTCGACACTATAGATCTCGGAATACTGAAATCCCTAACGATTCCCGCAATATAGTGTCTCTTGCATCTAGCTCCAATTACCGTTCCGAGTTCAAATTCTGTTAATTGCCGTCATGCGGCCATAATCACGTCGACACCTTCTCACATGAATCGCCTAGTACAAATATACCTTATGTACGCGATACTACTGCCATCTGTATCGCCATACCATGACATTTGTCACATCAGTGTACAGTGACTTATATATACTACGTTCAGTCTCTCTCTCTCTCTCTCTCTCCCTCCCTCCCTCTCTCTCCCTCACTTTCTCTCTCTCTCTCTCTCTCACACACACACACATACACACACACACACACACACACACACACACATACTACATTAACATTCTGTATTCTGTGGAGTAAGAGAAGTTGCTAAGCAGGTATAATTTCAATACCTCTTTGAAGTTGATTTCATCGTCTCTTAGATTCTTCTCTATAACCACTGATACGCACCTCACTCGGTAACACACTGAATCTGAGTGATGCACAGTGTATATTATTTCTAAATCATGTTCTACGTTTATGAATTGTTTCGAAATTTGGTTGATTTTTGACAACATACGAGGGCTATCCACAAAGTTCATTACGTTTTAGAATTAAAAATAAATAAAGTATTGGAATTTTTTTTATTATATATAGATGAAAGCCACACTTAAATACTACTTTTATACATAGTTGCCATTTAAATTAAGGCACTTATCGTAGCGTTGGACGAGCTTGGAAATTCCTTCGTCGTAAAATTCGGCCGCCTGCACCTTCAACCACGTGGTTACCTCTTTTGGGACAGAAAAGGTGTGATTTTTGTGGATGTCCTGGAAAGAGGCACTACAATAAACTCTCAAAGGTATTGCCAAACTCTGCACAACCTCAGAAGAGCAATACAAACCCAGCGCAGGGGAAGTTGGGCTCAAAGATCTTGCTGATTCACGACAACGCCCGGTCCTACACGGCAAATGCCACTCGTGAAGTTCTCGAATCTTTTAAGTGGGAGTTGTTTCCTCATCCGCCGTACAGTCCCGACCTGGCACCGAGCGACTTACAATTATTCCCAGCAATGAAGTGGTTGGCTATGCAGCGTTTTGATGACGACGCACAGCTTCAAGAAGAGGTAACCACGTGGTTGAAGGCGCAGGCTGCCGAATTTTACGACGAAGGAATTTCCAAGCTCATCCAACGCTACGATAAGTGCCTTAATTTAAATGGCAACTATGTATAAAAGTAGTATTTAAGTGTGGCTTTCATCTGTATATAATAAAAAGAAATTCCAATACTTTATTTATTTTTAATTCCAAAACGTAATGTACTTAGTGGATAGCTCTCGTATTTCATAAGCAGAAGATTTACTGAGGGGCTGTTATCCGTATGACGAACTACTGAAAGAGCGTTCTAAAAGAAATTCTACACGCTTCTGCGAAACACTTCCTTCTTCAATGGGTCGTTGCCCTGGAATATGATACCATAATACGTGAATCAAAATGCAGAAAGTAAGACAATTTTTCTACATTTCCGCCAGATATTATCTATAGTAGAAAAGATGGAGACCTTAGACGTTTGTGAATATCTGTAACATTCGTCTTCCTGCATTCGCCCTTGTCAATATAAGCATCTAAGAATAAAAAGGTACTTTGTACTGCAAAAGGCGTGACCATTCCATTAGAAATGATGCCTGTGGGCAGAAAACAAATATTCAGAATATTACAAGTTCTTGGTCGTTTATATCGATAAAACCCGAATAGGAAGGCTCATGTTACCGATTAAGTTGAAAGTCTAACCTCTACAACTTTCCCATTACGGATAATGTCGGATGCTGGAGATGGAAATGTCAAAAAGTTAACTTGCTGTTTGTATTTTCAGACACTAATGTTTTATTGTATCATATTCTTGAGCACTGAGGAAGAAAATGATTCCACAGAAGCATAAGACAAACAAAATATATTGAATCCACTGTGAAACCTCTTTCAAAAAGCTTTTTTAACTATACAGCTTACGGGCAAGCTTTCAGTACTTTTTCTGGTATTGAAGTTTGTTATCAAAAATCAATTTCAGTTCGAAAAATGTAGTGTATAAGTGTTTAAGGATAACTCTAACAATGGTATTAAATGGTCAGAAATCGTAAAACCACTTACAGGGAAGGCGAGAAGAAGCCTTAATTTTGTTGGAAGGGGTCTTCTGAATGGTTCGATGTGGCTGGTCAAGAATTCCTCTTATGTGCCAAGCTCTTCATATCAGAGCAAAAGTTGCACCCTAAGTCCTCAGTTACCTGTTGGGAGTACTTCAAACTTTTTCACGCTGTACAGCTCCCGCAAATACTATTAATGTCTTTACATATGATGCCTTTACACACGTCCCATCACCCTGATCCGTCTTCTTGCTCATTCTTTACCTTGATTCACCTAATCTACGACATCCTTCTATGGCACCCCATTTCAAATGCTTCGATTCCCTTCTTTTCCGGTTTTCGTACAGTTCGTGATTCACTGCTGTGCAATGTTGTGCTTGAGGCATACATTTTCATAATTTTTTCCTCAAATTAAGGGATATGTTTGATACTAGTAGAGCTCTTTTGGCCTAGAATGCCCTTTTTACTTCTGCCGGAAACCTTTTCATGTCCTCGTTGCTTCCACCATCAAGTTGTTTTTTTTTTTCTTTTTTTTTTAAAAAAAAGAAAGTAGTAGCAGTAGAATTTCACCTCGGCGACTTCGTAGTCACTCACTGTTGTGTTCAGCTTATCGGTAAGCTCATTCCCGCAACTCGTCATTACTTTCAGTTTTATTCATTTACTCTCAAGCCATGTTCTGCTCTCATTAGACCATTCCGATCAAAAGGTCCTGCAGTTCCACTTTTTCTGAAGCTAGCAATATCATCAGCGAATCTTCTTGGTATCCTTTCACCGTGAGTTTTAAACCCAGTCTTGAACGTCATGTTCATTTCCATTACTGCTTCTACGATGTGTGAACTGAACAGACGACATACCTGTCTTGCACCCCTTTTAATCCGAGCACCTGATTGTTTGTCTTGCATTCTTGTAGTCCTTCTTGGTTCTTGTACGTCTTTCTCTGTAGTTTACTTCTATTTACCTCAGAATTTCGAACATTTTCCACCATTTGCATCGTCGAACGCTTTTTCTAGGTCGACGTATTCTAAGAACGCGCCTTGATTTTTCCTAAGTCCTGCTTCGCTTATCAAGCACATCATCAGAACTGTCTCTCTGATGCCGTTGTTGTTGTTGTTGTTGTTGTGTAACTCTGTTGAGGCCGACTGTACGAAAGTTCTGCGATCAGTTGGTGTATATCTCGTGCAAAGACCATGCCGGTCAAATCAGTGAGGATAAAGTGGTTGCAGGAGCATACACACAGTCAATTTTTCCTCGAACAACAAGCAACTGGAATGGGACAGAAGGTACCTGTTACGAAATACGCTCGTCGACACACTGTACAGTTACTTGCATAGTATAGAGGGGGTCTCTCCAAAGAGTCGTTGGGTGCATTTTTTTTATATTTCGGGAGATATTTGCAATTTCCGAGCTTGCAGCATGCTGCAGGTAAAAAGTAAGTGCGCAACTTATTTTATAACAGAAACAAAAGGGTTGTAGCTCCGTCATAAGCTGCATGAAGAAGTACACTACTGGCCATTAAAATTGCTACACCACGAAGGTGACGTTCTACAGACGCGAAAATTTAACCGACAGGAAGAAGATGCTGTGATATGCAAATGATTAGCTTTTCAGAGCATTCACACAAGGTTGGCGCCGGTGGCGACACCTACAACGTGCTGACATGAGGAAAGTTTCCAACCGATTTCTCATACACAAACAGCAGTTGACCGGCGCTGCCTGGTGAAACGTTGTTGTGATGCCTCGTGTAAGGAGGAGAAATGCGTACCATCACGTTTCCGACTTTGATAAAGGTCGGATTGTAGCCTATAGCGATTACGGTTTATCGTATCACGACATTGCTGCTCGCGTTGGTCGAGATCCAATGCCAGTTAGCAGAATATGGAATCGGTGGGTTCAGGAGGGTAATACGGAATGCCGTGCAGTATCCCAACGGCCTCGTATGACTAGCAGTCGAGATGACAGGAATCTTACACGCATGTCTGTAACGGATCGTGCAGCCACGTCTCGATCCCTGAGTCAACAGATGGGGACGTTTGCAAGACAACAACCATCTGCACGAACAGTTCGACGACGTTTGCGGCAGCATGGACTATCAGTTCGGAGACCATGGCTGCGGTTACCCTTGACGCTGCATTACAGACAGGAGCGCCTGCGATGGTGTACTCAACGACGAACCTGGGTGCACGAATGGCAAAACGTCATTTTTTCGGATGAATCCAGGTTCTGTTTACAGCATCATGATGGTAGCATCCGTGTCTGGCGACATCGCGGTGAACCCACATTGGAAGCGTGTATTCGTTATCGCCATACTGGCGTATCACCCGGCGTGATGGTATGGGGTGCCATTGGTTACACGTCTCGGTCGCCTCTTGTTCGCATTGACGGCACTTTGAACAGTGGACGTTACATTTCAGATGTGTTACGACCCGTGGCTCTACCCTTCATTCGATCGCTGCGAAAGCCTACATTTAAGCACGATAATGCACGACCGCATATTGCAGGTCCTGCACGGGCCTTTCTGGATACAGAAAATGTTCGACTGCTGCCCTGACCAGCACATTCTCCAGATCTCTCACCAATTGAAAACGTCTGGTCAATGGTGGCCGAGCAACTGGCTCGTCACAATACGCCGGTCACTACTCTTGATGAACTGTGGTAACGCGTTGAAGCTGCATGGGCAGCTGTACCTGTACACGCCCTCCAAGCTCTGTTTGACTCAATTCCCAGGCGTATCAAGGCCGTTATTACGGGCGGAGGTGGTTGTTCTGGATACTGATTTCTCAGGATCTATGCACACAAATTGTGTGAAAATGTAATCACATGTCAGTTCTAGTATAATTTATTTGTCCAATGAATACCCGTTTATCATCTGCATTTCTTCTTGGTGTAGCAATTTTTATGGCCAGTAGTGTACCTTTTTTCTTTCTTGATGTTGACTAGTTTCGGACACTTATTTCAAAACACCTGTGTAGTCAGTGTGATGAGACAAAAATTTCCCTTGCTGATTACGATCAAATCCGACACTATGGTCGACTCAGCAACAGTAAAACCAGCAAGAAATAAAAAAACACAGCCTTCGGTTTCAAATTTGTCTCGAATTCGACGAATCGTTAAACGTATCGGTGGCTCTGTTTGATACTCATTTCGCCATTGCCGTTGAACGTCATTAATGTTATCGTACTTAAAATACCACTTCAAAACTGACTTCCTTTCATCGAATGTAAGCCTTGTGCCAACCATGTTTACTCGAGTAACTAGGTGCAACTAAGAACAAAACACGGACTATCTGGCGACTGTCATCTGACAAAACAAAACAACGCAATACAACGCTTGTGTGGCGATTGCCGGAACTACAAACTATTACACTGACAAAGATGAGACAACTCCGTCAATTAGTTTGCCAGTTATGGACTTTTAAAATTAGATACATTTTTTTGGACCCCTCTGTATACTAACATGGACAGCGAAGCATGAAGAATAATCTGGTCTCCCCCAGCGACAGCAGCGTCCTGGCCCACATTGAGTGCTCCCGCCATACAGCATCGCTGCTCAGTTACTGCTGAAGTACCGGTTATTCTTCCTGTTTTTCTGTGCCTGTTAACATATGTCAATAAATCAAACATCGTATTGGACGAATTTGGGACCAGGGTATCGAATGGGAACGTATCCGCTTTAAAAATCGTTTTATTTGTAACGGTAATCAACCCGCCGATTGCCGTCGACAATGGGCGGCGCCTGAGAGATGTGATGAGCAGTATTTGTTTGGGCTGACTCCGGATACGCATTGCAAAAACAAAATTGCAAATATCTGCAGAAACATCGGAGAACAATCGCGTTCTACTCTTGGGAGGGACACCCTGTCGATCTGAGTGGAATCAGCTGCAGATCTACGAGCTTCTATCCTTCACACCAGCGATCAAAAATGGTTGGTTCAAATGGCTCTGAGAACTATGGGACTTAACTTCTGAAGTCATCAGTCCCCTAGAACGTAGAACTACTTAAACCTAACTAACCTAAGGACATCACACACATTCATGCCCGAGGCAGGATTCGAACCTGCGACCGTAGCGGTCTCGCGGTTCCAGACTGTAGCGCCTAGAACCGCTCGGCCCCTTCGGCCGGCACCAACGGTCAAGATACTACTTTAGTTGCAGCATCTTGCTTACCGGGTTGTGTCGATGTAGCAGAGAGAAGTGACGTAACACCCTGGATGCGCAGTCACCGAGCAATTTTTTCAATAGTGTCTCTCAACTTTCGCTTCTGGGTTCGGATGTTGAATGTGAGTGCATGCAGTATGGCGCAGCTACAAACTCGCTACTTGCAGGTTACCAAATATCATTACATACAAGAAATTATTTTAAATTAAACTCTAAAAGATGTAGTATACCGCCCGACAAAAAGTGAGTGAGGCATGCAGAAGACTTGGTTGGATGTCGATGTAACTCCTTCCACGAACAGTGACGCATACTTAAGTGACTAAAGTTGCAATTCTCTGTGACTAGTAAAATGGCCAGCAGAGTGCGCTAGTGTTGCTCGTGTTTAGTGTTGCTATCAAGCCTATGCGTAGTGATTACTTTGAAGGACACGGTCATACCACAGTCTAACATAACAGTCGCAACACTCACTGCCGTAAAAGTTGTTGCCGTTTGACAGATGGAGCGACACTCGCGCTCCAAGCGGCGGGTAATGTGAACGTCAGACGCGTCGTAAGCATAATGTGTGTTTGCATCCTTTTCCTACGTAATTTCCGATTTATTCGAGTTATTTTCTTGCCTCCAAGAGTTTGTGTGGTATCAGAAGGCATATACGTTTCTAAAAATGATTCTAAAATATGCGCAAGTCTGGACAAAAACCATGAATAGAGTGGCAAGCTACAACACATTCGTGAAGAAACACTTGTGACACTGGACAGAATTGCAGCTTACCACGTTGATATCAAATGAATATAAACACACAGATTCACATGTAAGAAGCACAGACACGTACCTCTACATGCAAAAGCGATCGACAGCTCGTTTATCGTTCTGTAGGCTTACTGTGTTTGTCATTGTCTCCTGTTGCCACAAGTACGACCTTCGTCTTTATATTATTCTAAGTGGGACAAGCAACTGCCAAATAGTGGGAGACATGTGCTGAAAACACTATAATGAGCTGATTACATTACATTTCACGAAAAACCAAATATTTGAATAATTTTCAAACAATCTGTCTGTAGGCACTTTCCTTGTCCCGTAATAGTTTCGCTTCTGGGCATTCTGACACTTCACACGCTTTTGTAAGACACGAACAGCTACACTTAATTTAACCACTTCATCGTCAAAGCAGGTCTGTGTTGATGATTCACACGAATCTGGCACTGATACATGGAGAGTCGAACTGGCTGCTTCTGTGTCATAGGACTGTTTTACAGCTTTAGATTGACTGTCGAATCTTTGTGGCAGTTTCTTCTTCATCGTCAGCTGAGGGAGTTTATTTGGAATGTCAAACAGTGTGGGTACTGCATTCCAAACGAGTTTGTTATTGTCTGCGTTCATGAACCGGTTTTGTTCGAAATGTAGCGAACAAAAGCTAATATTATTATACAGGTAAACTGGGTCTTTCTTCATAAAGTCTTCTCGTCTGCTATTAACTAGCCATTTTCTGCTCCTAAAACTAAACATTCATCATTTATACACATATAGTTTGCAAGTGAATCCTGACGATACAGTTTAGTAACATGATGGTATATACCTCCCAGGATCCTTAGGAAACCTAAAAAAAGACAGCTGTGGTGTCTTCTTCCTGTTGTTGCTGCAATTTAGTGCGCTACAACAGTTCCCGGTGGTAAAAACCATTGTATAAATCAAAATAAACAATCACTATTCGCTTTCACGATCGCGCCGAACTCACAGTTCAACCTACCAGCCGCTTGGGGCGCTGCTGGCGCTGTAGCAAGAAAATAAAGGCGAAGTGTCGCGACTGTTATGTTAGACTGTGGTCATACCGTGTGCTCGTATGAAAGAGTGAAATCAGCATCTGGTGAACGGGACCCCATCGTGAGTCCCGATTTGGCCGGCTGGTTAAATAGTGCAGTATCCGCATTTGTGGGGCTTTCGTATGTGAAAGTGGCCCGATGTTAGGCTGTATGGACATGCGGGAGCAGGCACATGCGTGGTCAAGGTGCAGGTCGATCTCGACTAACCATCACAACGGAAGATCGCCGTATTGTGCAACAAACACATTGTGAGGCCTTCACATCAGCGCCTGCCTTGAACGTTCCTTGTCCCCCCGCACCATTTGACGGAGAGTAGCTGCAGCCGCACTAGGGAACAACCGACCCATGTGCAGTCTGCCGTCAACATCACTGCTGATGTATGAGTTGTTGCACTGCGTTCGTCGATGAATCTTGGCTCTGCACTACTAAGGATTACCATCGTCATTGAGTATGGCGGTGACCTGGGGAGATTTTCTATTCTTCAAATGTACTGGAGTGGCGCAGTGTTATTCCTGGAGCCATGGTGCAGGGAAATATCAGATACGACTTCAGGCCACGACTGGTGATAATTGAACGAACTATGGCAGCACGACGCTACGTTATAGACATTCTACGTCATAATGGGTTACCTCTCATGCGACAGCGTCGTGGTGCCAGTTTTCAACAGGACAATGTTTGTCCATTTATGGCACGCGTCTCTATGAACAGATCGCGTGATGTTGAGATACTCCTGCGGCCAGCATGATCCTCACATCTGTTCCCGATATAAGATGTGTGGGAACCACTAGTACGTCAACTCCACCGCAGTGGCAGTATCTAGAATATCAAGAACCAGTTACAACACTTGTGGGCCAGCTTGTAATCACTGAAATAACATCACGTACCATCTTAACCCGAGAATCTTCATATCGCTTCCTCCACCCTTTTTTGTCAACCAGTGTATTTTCAGGGCATTAATACCGGAGTCGTAAACTGCTTCCCACGACAACAGGTGTATTTCAGCATGTGCGAAAATCACAAAAACTTTTGAAAGTCCTGTCTGGAAGCATTACATTACAAAGGAGTGTTATTAATGTGAGCAGCGAAGAGGTACTCAGCGGTGTGGGATCCGTAACAGATAGGGTTGATAGAAGAGATAGAGAAGATCGAACGGAGAGCAGCGCGCTTCGTTACAGGATCATTTAGTAATCGCGAAAGCGTTACGGAGATGATAGATAAACTCCAGTGGAAGACTCTGCACGAGAGACGCTCAGTAGCTCGTACAAAATGGTTCAAATGGCTCTGAGCACTATGGGACTTAACATCTTAGGTCATCAGTCCCCTAGACTTAGAACTACTTAAACCTAACTAACCTAAGAACATCACACACATCCATGCCCGAGGCAGGATTCGAACCTGCGACCGTAGCAGCAGCGCGCTTCCAGACTGAAGCGCCTAGGACCGCTCGGCCACAACGGCCGGCTAGCTCGTACATACCTTCACTGAAGAGTCAAGCAGTATATTGCTCCCTCCTATGTTGTCTCGCGAAGAGACCATAAGGATAATATCAGAGAGATTAGAGCCCACACAGAGGCATACCGAAAATCCTTCTTTCCACGAACAATACGAGACTGGAATAGAAGGGAGAACCGATAGAGGTACTCAAGGTACCCTCCGCCACACACCGTCGGGTGGCTTGCGGAGTATAGATGTAGATGTAGATGTAGATGCTTGATTGCCTTAAAGGCGTGCATGTCTGACACTGTCCGATGAACTGCTCGGAGCTCGCGAAATCGAGTACTCGGTGGACAGCTCTGGAGCTACAGAAAGAATTCATGGGCTCTGTGATGTCGAGGTGACGTTTCCAAAGTGAACAGTGTATAAAGTCAGGACTGGCTGATCGTCAGTCATCAATAGAATTGCCAGTAGGGAAACATTTGGAAAGGTTCGCTACTGTTTTTCTGTTCGCCGAATTCGACTTACGCTGCCAGTTTTCGCTGCGATTGTCGCGAATTCTGAGTAGAAAGAGGTCGCATTGCACATCTTGGATCCGTTGCTAGCTGCATGTGTTGTTTTATGACCGAGACGAACATGATTTGTTCACGGAGAATCGGTAAGTGTGATGTTTTTGTGCCTGTTTCTTTCCTTTTGGTGTTTGAGCTGTTATCATATATTTGGTAACATTCAGTGTCACCATAA
Source organism: Schistocerca piceifrons (assembly GCF_021461385.2). NCBI lineage: Eukaryota > Metazoa > Arthropoda > Insecta > Orthoptera > Acrididae > Schistocerca > Schistocerca piceifrons. The sequence continues at coordinate 512,223,992 of NC_060143.1, forward strand.
TTTTTTCTTAACTGACAAATATTAAATTTAAATTCACCCTAAATTCAGCATCATTTTTATATTGTACTTTAATGATAAAAAGCACCGATAGCAAATGGAAATTGGAAGAGTATTGCAACCACCGACAAATCACGTTACGACGTATCATACACGACTTAGCACTTTCCACCTCTGGTTTGTGGTCGTGCGCTCAGAAGCAGCTATATTCAGAGAGATTTTGGGTGTTTTGATGTCATTCTTCATGAGTTAAAATGGTTCAAATGGCTCTAAGCACTATGGGACTTAACATCTGAGCTCACCAGTCCCCTAGACTTAGGACTACGTAAACCTAACTAACCTAAGGACATCACACACATCTATGCCCGAGGCAGGATTCGAACCTGCGACCGCAGCAGCAGCGCGGTTCCGGACTGAAGCGCCTAGAACCGCTCGGCCACAGTCGTCATGAGCTGTTAAAACAGACTGCAGGAACTAAAAACATCTCATTAGTACTAATTTTTCGTCAATGTGACTTGGACCACTACCAGTTGCTCAAAGCTCGTTGAAATTGTGAGTTAACCGCTTGTCCGTTTCATGCATTGTAGTTGTTCTGAGTACAAATTAAAATACGAGTCAAGGACGTTTCCTAGCGTTTGCGGTGTTACAACCTAACACTGCGAGCATTTAATGCTTTTTTCTTGGCTGAAATACAAAAAGTTCAAATAATTAATTTTATACCGCGTGGTGCATTAAGTTTCTATTCGATGTGGATCAGTTCTTTCTCGAAACTGCCGATCCTTTTCTGTAAGCCACATAGGATCCAGACTTTGGAATTGAAGTTTTGCCAAATATTATAGTTAACTATAGCCGCGACAATTGCAAAAATCAGAGTCATTAAAGAATAGTCCCACCGTATAAGAAGAACAGCGTGTGTCACCATATATTGTGTTCGATTAAAGTATCATCACATTATAACCTGATTTAGATTGGTGCAGTTAGTGAAAAGCATGACGTACTACGTAGGGACCGCTGGAGGAGTGGAGGGCGGCGTCACAACAAAACGTAGGGGCCTACGACGTCGAGACTGGAGGACGTAAGAGTCAACAATGATGAAATACGTGGGAGTGCTCTAGAAACATTCAGATAATTAAAACTCTTCGAAAAAAATATTAATGGCATAAATTAGGTGAGACTACTGAATAAGAAAATGATCTAACAATAATTTTTAAGAAAGTATTCAAAGAAGTGCAAAATGTGGTGCAGTTGATGGTAATATTGTATGTTAATAGTTGGTGACGTGAAACAAAGTGGAAATAATAAGTTATCGGATAAAAGGAATAATTCAAAGTCTCTTGTTTCATTCCATTACGAGGGGTGTGCAACAAGAGTGAAACACTATCCTTTCTAAGCGAAGGTTGGTTTCACTCAAGATCTTTCGGCTATAAAATCCTATTTTTCAACATGATCTCCGTTCATTGCGACGGCCTTATGCCGACTAACGGAGGGCCGGGACTTTTCCCCTTCACAGTACCATTCTACTGTTCGACGTCGGAACCAATGACTTGCTGCAGCAACACTGTCCCAATCATCAGCGTACTGCTTCCCGTGGGATGCATCCTTCATCAGGCCAAACAGGTGGCAGTTGGGAGTGCAGGATCCGGACTGTGAGTTGGATGAGGAGGGACAGTACAATTAAGTTTCGTGAGTTGCTCTCGGGTGCGCAGACTTGTTTGAGGCGTTGAGTTGTCATGGAGAATGAGGAGAAGATGGAGAATCACCTAGAATGCGAGTGTCCGCACGTTCCTACATTGCAGGAGTCACAACTGCTTGCGGCCGCCCAGCACGAGGAAGATCGGATAGCTTTGCGCGACCTTGTTGCGATGATGACAGACGTGGGGCCCAACGAGTCAGCGTGCTTTTGTTCAGTGCCAAATCCTTGTAGACATTCTGCAAACGCCTATGGATATCTGTGATGCACTGGTTGCCCGCCAAAAGAAACTCAATGACAGCTCTCTGCTTGGAACGTATGCCTACATCTACATCTACATGGATACTCTGCAAATCACATTTAAGTGGCTGGCAGAGGGTTCATCGAACCACCTTCACAATTCTCTCTTATTCCAATCTCGAATAGCGTGCGGAAAGAATGACCACCTATATCTTTCCATACGAGCTCTGATTTCTCTTACTTTATCGTGGTGTTCGTTCCTCCCTATGTAGGTCGGTGTCAACAAAATATTTTCGCATCCGGAGGAGATAGCTGGTGACTGGAATTTCGTGAGAAGATTCCGTCGCAATGAAAATCGCCTTTCTTTTAACGATTTCCAGCCCAAATCCTGTCTCATGTCTGTGACACTCTCACCCGTATTTCGCGATAACACAAAACGGGCTGCATTTCTTTGAACTTTTTCGATGTACTCTGACAGTCCTATCTGGTAACGATCCCACACTGCGCAGCAGTATTCTAAAAGTGGACGGACAAGCTTAGTGTTGGCAGTCCCCTTAGTAGGTCTATTACATTTTCTAAGTGTCCTGCCAAAAAAACGCAGTCTTTGGTTAGCCTTCCCCACAAGATTTTCTATGTGTTCCTTCCAATTTAATACCTAGGTATTAAGTTGAATTTACGGCTTTTAGATTAGACTGATTTATCGTGTAACCGAAGTTTAACGAGTTACTTTTAGCACTCGTGTGGATTACCTCACACTTTTCGTTATTTAGGGTCAACTGCCACTTATCGCACCATTCAGATATTTTTTTCTAAATCATTTTGTAGTTTGTTTTGATCTTCTGATGGCTTTATTAGTCGATAAACGACAGTGTCATCTGCAGACAACCGAAGACGGCTGCTCAGATTGTCTCCCAAATCGTTTATACAGGTAAGGAACAGCAAAGGGCCTGTAACACTACCTTGGGGAACGCCAGAAATCACTTCTGTTTAACTCGATGACTTTCCGTCAGTTACTACGACAGGGAAATCACATATCCAGTCACATAACTGAGACGATATTCCATAAGCACGCAATTTCACAACGAGTTGCTTGTGTGGTACAGTGTCAAAAGCCTTCCGGAAATCCAGAAATACGGAATCGATCTGAAATCCCTTGTCAATAGCACTCAACACTTCATGCGAATAAAGAGATAGTTGTGTTTCACAGGAACGATGTTTTCTAAACCCATGTTGACTGTGTGTCAATAGACTGTTTTCTTCGAGGTAATTGGCCGGCCGGAGTGGCCGAGCGGTTCTAGGCACTACAGTCTGGAGCCGCGCGACCGCCACGGTAGCAGGTTCGAATCCTGCCTCGGGCATGGATGTGTGTGATGTCCTTAGGCTAGTTAGGTTTAAGTAGTTCTAAGTTCTAGGGGACTGATGACCTCAGCAGTTACGTCGCATAGTGCTCAGAGCCATTTGAACCATTTGAGTCTTCGAGGTAATTCATAATGTTCGAACACAATATATGTTCTAAAATCCTGCTGCGTATCGACGTTAACGATATGGGCCTGTAATTTAGTGGATTACTCCTACTTGTGTGACCTTTGCAACTTTCCAATCTTTGGGTACGGATCATTCGTCGAGCGAACGGATGTAAGTATATGATTGTTAAGTATGGAGCTAATGCATCAGCATACTCCGAAGGGAACCCAATTGGTACACAGTCTGGACCAGAAGACTTGCTTTTATTAAGTGATTTAAGCTGCTTTGCTACTCCGAGGATATTTACTTCTACGTTACTCATGTTGGCGGCCGTTCTCGATTCGTATTCTCGAATATTTACTTCGTCTTCTTTTGTGAAGGCATGTCGGAAGGCTGTGTTTTGTAACTCTGCTTTGGCAGCACTGTCTTCGATAGTATCTCCATTGCTATCGCGCAGAGAAGGCATTGATTGTTTCTTGCCGCTAACATACTGCACATACGACCAGAATCTATTTACATTTTCTGCCAGGTTTCCAGACAAAGTTACGTTGTGGAAACTGTTATAAGCATCTCGCATTGAAGTCCGCGCTAAATTTCGAGCTTCTGTTGAAGATCGCCAATCTTGGGGATTTTGCGTCTGTTTAAATGTGGCATGTTTGTTTCGTTGTTTCTGCAGCAGTGTTCTAATCCGTTTTGTGTACCAAGATCTTTCAATTGCTGCAGGTACTATTTCTTTGAATTTAAGCCACATGTGGTCTACACCTATATTATTAATTTTGAATGCGTGGAGATTGTCTCTCAGGAAGCCGTCAAGTGAATTTTTATCTGATTTTTTGAATAGGTATATCTTTCGCTTATTTTTCGAGGATTTGGGGATTACAGTATTCAATCTCGCTACGACAACCCTGTGTTCATTAATCCCTGAATCGGTTTTTATGCACGTTATTAACTCAGGATTATTTGTTTCTAAGAGGTCAAGTGTGTTTTCACAACCGTTTACTATTCGCGTGGGCTCATGAACTAACTGCTCGAAATAATTTTCAGAGAGTGCGTTTAGCACAATTTCGGATGATATTTTATCTGTACCTCCGGAATTAAACATGTATTTCCGCCAACATATCGAGGGTAAATTAAAGTCACCACCAACTATTATCGTAAGAGTCGGGTACGTGTTTGAAATCAGAGTTTTCTTTGAACCTTTCACCAACTGTGTCACCTGAATTGGGAGGTCGGTAAAAGGATCCAATTATTATTTTATTCCGGTTGCCAACAATGACCCCTGCCCATACTAACTCACAGGAAGTATCCAATTTCGTGACATGTTAAACTACTTCTGACAGCAACAAACATGCCACCGCCAACCGTGTTTAGCCTATACTTTCGGAACACCGTTAGCTTCTTCGCAAAAATTTCGGCTGAGCTTATGTCCGGCTTTAGCCATCTTTCAGTGCCAACAACGATTTGAGCATCAGTGCTTTCTATTAGCGCTTGGAGCTCTGGTACTTTCCCAACACAGCTACGACAATTTACAACTGTTATACCAATGGTTCGTTTATCTACGTTCTTCCTGTGTCCAGCCTGCTCCCTTTGTAACTGAAGCCCTTCTTGTGTTTTCCGAGACCCTCTAACCTGTCGTTAACAGACACCATTTTGAGGGTTGCATTTAGCGGCGCCACCTATCGGAAGTTCCTGAAATTGTTGTTGTTGTTGTGGTCTTCAGTCCTGAGACTGGTTTGATGCAGCTCGCTACTCTGTCCTGTGCAAGCTGCTTCATCTCCCAGTACGTACTGCAGCCTACATCCCTCTAAATCCGCTTAGTGTATTCATCTCTAGGTCTCCCTCTACGATTTTTACCCTTCACGCTGCCCTCCAGTACTAAATTGGTGATCCCTTGATGCCTCAGAATGTGTCCTACCAACCGATCCCTTCTTCTAGTCAAGTTATGCCACAAACTCCTCCCCAATTCCATTCAATATCTCCTCATTAGTTATGTGATCTACCCATCTAGTCTTCAGCATTCTTCTGTAGCACCACATTTCGAAAGCTTCTATCCTCTTCTTGTCCAAACTATTTATCGTCCATGTTTCACTTCCATACATGGCTACACTCCATACAAATACTTTCATAATCGACTTCCTGACACTTAAATCTATACTCGGTGTTAACAAATTTCTCTTCTTCAGAAATGCTTTCCTTGCCATTGCGTCTACATTTTATATCCTCTCTACTTCGACCATCATCAGTTATTTTGCTCCCCAAATAGCAAAACTCATTTACTACTTTAAGTGTCTCATTTCCTAATCTAATTCCCTCAGCATCACCCGACTTAATTCGACTACGTTCCATTATCGTCGTTACGCTTTTGTTGATGTTCATCTTATATCCTCCTTTCAAGACACTGTCCATTCCGTTCAACTGCTCTTCCAAGTCCTTTGCTGTCTCTGACAGAATTACGTTGTCATCGGCGAACCTCAAAGTTTTTATTTCTTCTCCATGGATTTTAATTCCTACTCCGAATTTTTCTTTTGTCTCCTTCACTGCTTGTTCAATATACAGATTGAATAGCATCGGGGAGAGGCTACAACCCTGTCTCACTCCCTTCCCAACCACTGCTTCCCTTTCGTGCCCCTCGACTCTTATAACTGCCATCTGCTTTCTCTATAAATTGTAAATAGCCTTTCGCTCCCTGTATTTTACCCCTGCCTCCCTCAGAATTTGAAAGAGAGTATTCCAGTCAACATTGTCAAAAGCTTTCTCTAAGTCTTCAAATGCTAGGAACGTAGGTCTGCCTTTCCTTAATCTAGCTTCTAAGATGAGTCGTAGGGTCAGTATTGCCTCACGTGTTCCAATATTTCTACGGAATCCAAACCGATCTTCCCCGAGGTCGGCTTCTACTAGTTTTTCCATTCGTCTCTAAAGAATTCGCGTTAGTATTGTGCAACCGTGACTTATTAAACTGATAGTTCGGTAATTTTCACATCTGTCAACACCTGCTTTCTTTGGGATTGGAATTATTATATTCTTCTTGAAGGCCGAGGGTATTTCGCCTGTCTCATACATTTTGCTCACCAGATGGTAGAGTTTTGTCAGGTCTGGCTCTCCCAAGGCTGTTAGTAGTTCTAATGGAATGTTGTCCCCTCCCGGGGCCTTGTTTCGACATAGGTCTTTCAGTGCTCTGTCAAACTCTTCACGCAGTACCATATCTCCCATTTCATCTTCATCTACATCCTCTTCCATTTCCATAAAATTGCCCTGAAGTACATCGCCCTTGTATACACACTCTATATACTCCTTCCACCTTTCTGCTTTCCCTTCTTTGCTTAGACTGGGTTTCCATCTGAGCTCTTGATATTCATACAAGTGGTTGTCTTTTCCCCAAAGGTCTCTTTAATTTTCCTGTAGGCAGTATTTATCCAACCCCAGTGAAATGTGCCTCTACATCCTTACAGCCGGCCGGAGTGGCCGAGCGGTTCTAGGCGCTACAGTCTGGAACCGCGCGACCGCTACGGTCGCAGGTTCGAATCCTGCTTCGGGCATGGATGTTTGTGATGTCCTTAGGTTAGTTGGGTTTAAGTAGTTCTAAGTTCTAGGGGACTGATGACCACAGAAGTTAAGTCCCATAGTGCTCAGAGCCATTTGAACCATTTTTACATCCTTACATTTGTCCTATATCCGTCCCTGCTTAGCCATTTTGCACTTCCCGTCGATCTCATTTGTTAGACGTTTGTATTACTTTTTGCCTGCTTCATTTACTGCATTTTTATATTTTCTTCTTTCATGAATTAAATTCAATATTTCTTCTGTCACCCAAGGATTTCTATTAGCCCTCGTTCTTGAAACTATACAGCGGGAATATACCACGGCATCCCACAAAAAATTCCGCAGTTTTTCAGCGGAAACTGGCCGAGAAAAAATTTGTCGCATCACATATCAAGCGCCCCTCGTACATACCTACGGACAGCCATCAAGAAAAGATCGACGCACGCAAGCTGGGCTCACCGTCACCCTGAGAGTCACGCATGTGTAGCAGAATACTTGAAATCAGAAAATACAGCAGAACACTGTTTCGGAATAAAGACTTGGGAAATTGTATGATCAAAATTAAAATCTATACAAGTAGAATTTTATGTCAATAATGTATGTTAAAAAGCGAAGTATTATTCCGAACTTTTTGAGTGAATCAAATAACTTTGGCTTATCACCGAGTGGATGCTTGAGGGCATGACGATGACATTTTGTATGTCTTCAACACACAGTGCTATATCGAAGTACTGCCTTTTTTGGAAGCCGTCTTATAGACATATGGCTGTCACATTAATACTTCAGAACAAATAAGCTTATCTGTACTTTTCCTAAGGTTTTCCACCTCCCCAATAATCTAACAAAATAGTAGTTGGTGCCAGTTACCATTTCTTATTACGTTCGCCATGTGTCCAAATATATTTTTTTGTGATTAACTGAACCACACATGTAAAAAGGTCATAACTGCATGATACATACCCCAAACCCAATAAAATTAAACACTAGTAATGGCTGCCCCACAATGGTCTTGCCGCAGTGGTAACACCGGTTCCAGTCAGATCACCGAAGTTAAGTGTTGTCGGGCTGGGATAGCACTTGGTTGGGTGACCATCCGGTCTGTCGAGCGCTGTTGGCAAGCGGGGTGCACTCAGCCCTTGTGAGGCAAAACCGAGGAGCTACTTGACTGAGAAGTAGCAGCTCCGGTCTCGTAAACTGAGCCGGGAGAGTGCTGTGCTGATCACATGCCCCTCAGTAACCGCATCCAGTGACGCCTGAGGGCTGAGGATGACACGGCGGCCGGTCGGTACCGTTGTGCCTTCACGGCCTGTTCGGGCGGAGTTTGGTTTTAAGGCAGCCTCACGATTCCGATAGGGCGTGGAAGGAGGAGGGAGCAGGGTACATTACCATCTAGCACAGATTAGATCTCGACCCGAAGGACTCTTGATTTACCTTTCCTTCATCTGAAATAAACGACACAGAAAGAGTGTCATTTATAGACAATGCTGTTTTTATGAAAGCGAAAGAGGTGCTGACGACATTGGTACGAGACATGTTGAGACGTGTTCCCAACTGCGAGACGCGTCTCCCAACTACTCACGTATGTAACGAACTGCACGGAAAAAAAAGTCCTGGAACAGGGTACTGTTCAACTTACGTAAAATTAGTTTCCGTTTCCTCATAATTTTCTTTGCAGTATTGTCTGCTAGAATTTCGTAATGTGAAGCGGCTAAAGTAACTATGTGTCATGGTCGTAGCATTTTCCAACTCTGGCATGCAGTCAGTATTCCACCGTAATGATTCTCACTGTTAGGTAATGAAGCCGTAGTGAAAATCGCGAAATGGTTAAAATAATGGACTTGTTGGGAAGAGTTACGTTCACTTACACGTCTCCAAAACGGACTCTGTAGGCTAGCTTAAAATGGATGCATCTGAAAGAGCATTTAAAGAGACCGTCATCAAATCTTAAACTTGACTACTATAATAATAGTACCCACATTTATTTACATCTGAACTCCACAAGGCACCTTACAGTGTGTGATGGAGCTAACTTCGAGTACCGTTACTGATTCCTTTATATCATTCTTCAGCAGCGTGTGGTAAATTTATACCATACGCCAATAGTGGATTAGAACCCTCCACATCTGCCACCCCTACCCCTCCGCCCTCCTTTCATCATTTTTTTGATGCGCCCCACCACGAATTCCTCTCTTGAGTCAGAACTTACACCCCACGTCCTCAGCTGTTTGCTGCCTGTTCCTGTCCTCTAGAGCTCGCTACAGTACCATGAAAATTATGCGCTGATGCCTTGACAAATGTCATCCTGCCCCTTATCTTTTCATGTTCCTCTCCTCGCCGAATCTGCAGAGGACTTCTCCGTTTCTTCTATGTCCACCTAGATTTCAACATCCAGCTATATAGCACCACAACTCAAACACTTCCGATTTTCTCACAGTTCACGGTCACAAACACTCAGTGCTGTGCTCTAAATGTACATTCTCAAAGACTCCTTAAATTAAGGCCTATGAGTTCCAAACGTACATTTTCAGACAGTTTTTCTTCTAATTAAGACCAAGCGAGGTGACACAGTCGGGAGGCCGACGCTTCAAACCCGCGTCCCGCCATCTTAATTTAAGTTTTCTATGATTTCCCTAAATCGCTTCAGGCAAATGCCGGGATGATTCCTTTGAGAGGGCACAGTCGACTTCCTTCCCCATTCTTCCCTAATACGATGTGATCCATGACGGTCGGCCGGTGTGGCCGAGCGGTTCTAGGCGTTACAGTCTGGAACCGCGCGACCGCTACGGTCGTAGGTTCGAATCCTGCCTCGGGCATGGATGTGTGTGATGTTCTTAGGTCAGTTAGGTTTAAATAGTTCTAAGTTCTAGGGGACTGATGACCTCAGAAGTTAAGAAGCACTATGGAGTGCTCAGAGCCATGTGAACCATTTGACCCATGACCATGCCGTTAGGTTCCCTCCCCTGAACCAGCCAACCAACCTCCAATTAAGCCCTGTGTTTGATACTGGTCAACTTCTTTTCGCCAGAAATACCCTCCTTTCCTGTGCTAACCCAATTTTTATGGCTTCCTTGCTTCGCCCGTCATGCTTCCAAGACAGCTGTATTCCTTAACTTCGTCTACTTCGTTGTCCGCGGTGTTTGATAACTTATCGCTAATCTCATTTCTGCTATTCCTCATTATCTTCATCTCTCCTCGGATTACTCTCAGTCCATTTCCTGTACTCACTACACTGTTCATTCCATTCAAAATGTCCTGTAATTCTTCTTCATTTCCATTGAGGATAACAATTCCACTAACGAAACTTAATGATAAGATTCGCTAATATCCTTTCACCCAGAGTTGTAAATCCATTGCTTAATTCTCCGTTAATGTATGTTATTGCTTCTGCAATGTATAAATTGAACAATATTCGCGAAAGACAGCATAGCTGTATATATCTACATCCGAATTCTTCGACGTGATCTCCGATTCTTACCATTCCCTCTCGATTCTTGTACTTATTGAATGTCACCCGTCTTTCCCCGTAAATATAATTACTTTTCTCGACATTTCGAACATCCTCCACCATTTTAAATTGTCGCACGTTTTTTCTATCCTGATTTTTATTAAGCTGCAACGTCAGAACTGCCTCTCTGGCACCTTAGCGTCTCTGAAAGCCAAACTGGTTGTCTTCTAGCAGATTCTCAATTTCTTTTTCATTGTTCTGTATGTCCTTCTTGTTAGCAACTTTGACGCATGAGACGTCAAGTTTATTGTGCGATATTTTTAGCTCTTATGTGCCTTTGCTTGCTCTCTTGACATTTTACCGAAAGCCTGACGGTATGGCTCGAGGTTAATAGAACCAGCAAACCAATTTGAACAGTTTTCAGAATGAAAACTTGGTCCAAGAAGACTGTATTTTTATTATCTGTGCAATTGGCCAGTTTCAACCTTGGATAATTTTCAAGCACTTTACGTAATCTTTCAGGTTCATTCTAGATTCTAATACATCTCTGCTACCTGTGGACAGGAATGCGTCTTATTCTGTGCGTATGTGACAGTTAAGATACGTGCTTGAAAATGACCGTAGTTGAAATTGGCCTATCGCACAAAAAATAAAAAATAAAAATACAGCCTCCTTGGACCATGTTTTCATTCTCAAAACAGAAGTAAGACGTTTTCTTCTCCACATGCACCAGCGATGTATTACAGTGTAAGACAAAGCTGGAAGCGTAAGATAAGTACTTGAAAATAGCCCACGGTTGAAAGTGGCTGATCGCAAAAATAATAACAAGAATACAGCCTACTTGTACCATATTTTCATTCTCAAAACACGTTGAGGCTGTGTATCTCCACAAAAATAAAATTTAAAAAAATTGAATAGTCGTTTAGTTGCCAATTCTCTCGACGATATTTGAAATTCCTACGTGATTTTATCTATCTCTTCTGCCTTCTTTGATAGCACGTCTCTGAAAGCTCTGTATGACTGTAAGGATCCCCTATGTCTTCCCTATTGATACGTACTTCTTCTTCTATCACGTGATGAGAGAGTTCCTTCCCCTCGAAGAAAACTTCAGTTTACTCTTTCTGCTCTCTCTCCCCTGCATTTAGTAGTGGAATTCACACTGCACTCTTAACACTTACAGCACGGTACCCGTACGCCATACGGGCGCGGCCGCCCTGACGTTGGCGACGGCGCCCGTATACCGTACGGGCGAGCCTTTATTTGGCTCTGTAAGCGCGTTTAGCGCGTCTCCGAAGCAGTTTCGTCAACTAATGTGGACGTATTTCATTCTTCTTCCGCAAGAGGCAAGCACTTATTGGCTATCTCATCCTGGGAGCGGCTGTGAGCACTGGAGAGACGAAGTTACCTGCAGTTCATTCACAGGTGTTTACGACCGTGAAAATATCGCGCAGCGAGTTGACGGAGGCAAAGATCTTAGATATTCTTTATGGAGATGCAGGATCTGGAATTGACAATTCTGACAAAGAGGATTCGTACTCTCCAGACGAAAGTACAAGTTATGTTTCAGGTATGTATATGTCTCAACTGTTCATAAAGTGAAGAATTCGTTACTGCATTTTTTATTGTGAGTAATGTTCATTACTTCACTTGCATTTAGTACCTTTTGGTACCAATCTTAGCATTATTTTTTTCTATGCAGACAACGGTACAGACCATCAGTCACCAGCTGTGGTATTTAGTCCTGTGTGACTCACTGAGCACAAACAGCAAGATTGGTCGGAACTAGACGATCAGCCAGTAGTGCCGGATTTCCAGGAAGTAGTCGGCGTAGCATCGCATTTTTCAGATGCCACTGAGGAGCTTCGATATTTTAGTTATTTTTTTGATGACGACCTTATTCGGCTCATCAAAAGTGAAACGAATCTGTACGCTGGAAACGTTATTACGACAATGAAACGCAAAGGTAGCCTGAAAATAAACTCTGTTTGGCATAAGTAGTCTGCAATAAAATTGCAAGAGATTTATTGCTCTCTCAGTATTATTTTGCATACGTGCGTCGTCAAATTGCCGAAAATAAGTGTTTTTTGATCAACAATTGTCGATGTTGCACTTGAATGACAATGCTACGTTCATTAGCAGAGGCGAAGAAAAGCACGACCCACTTCACAAAGTGAGGCCTTTGTTTGATTTCTTTGTGAATAAAAGCAAAATTAGTTTTCGTCCAGGCATGAATCTGACAATAGATGAGGCAATGTGTCCCTTTCGTGGAAGAACAAGCTTCACAGTATACATGAAAACCAAACCCAATAAATATGGAATAAAATTGTATGCTCTCTGCGATTCATCAACTGGTTATATGCCAAACTGTGATGTATATACAGCTTCTGCAGGGAGTGTTGACAATAGTATCCAGGACCTTGTAAAAAGGTTGTGTTCACAGTACTTTGGCAAAGAACATTGCATTTATATGGATTGGTACTACACCAGTCCATCTCTTTTGGACATTTTGTGGCAAAATAAGGCTCTTGGAGTGGGAACTGTGATGAAAACCAGGAAAGGTTTGCGTCGAATATTCAGAACACTAAAACTAAAAAGAAAAGATAGTTTTTCAAAGGAAACAGCATCTCTTGGCAGTGAAGTGGGAGTCAAAATGAGATGTTTTTTGTCTTTCCACAAGCGTAAGTATACCAGCACTAGTATTCAAGTGAGGGCCAAAGGTGGAATAGCAGAAATTGTAAAGCCAGACGTTATTATTGACTACAATAAGAATTAAGCTGGGGTTGACAGAGCAGATCAGTTCTCCTGTTATTATCCGTTTGCCCGAAAAACTTTGAAGTGTTGGTAAAAGCTGTTTTTCCACTTGTTTATCGTGTCAACTGTCAACAGTTTTATTTTATATAAAGAGAACACTAGGAAGAATTATCCCTAGTAGACTTTATTCACACAGTGGGGAAGAAATTGGCTGAGAACGGCGGAAATATTTTTCAGCAACAAGCCGCTTCATCCTCACAAATTGAGAGGACATTTGCAAGGCACTTTCCAGAGAATGTCCCACCCACTGCAGACAAGGTGAACACTACTAGGTATTGCAAAGTATGCTCAGACAGGGGGAAGAAAGAGACGGGTAAGCGCATCAGGAAGGAAAGTAGATGATGGTACAAGGACTGTGGCGTTGGCCTTTGCGTCCCACAGTGGTTCCAGGATTTTCACACAAAAGCAAACTACATCTGAACTATTAAAATATTCTAGTTTACAGGTACCTGCAGTTAGACAGTCCAGTGATACTTTATTTAAAAATTAGATACAGTAATAATGGCATTACTCAAGAGAGAGATCATGTAAAACTTTTTTATCCACCATATTTATGCGTTTTCTTTTTTTAATTATAACACTCATTTGTATTTTATATTGTAAAATAAACTCACATTCTGTAAATCTCTTACTTTTTCTTTTTAAATCATGCAAGAATCATATTTCTACCATTTTTCTGTTCTCTGCAATCTAATTTCAAATATCCATTAAATATGCCAGTTCACAGCCAAGTGCCAGGTGTAATGAGGGCAGTGTTGAAAGTGTTAATATTGACGTTCTTATTTTGAATTTCACTGAAAGCTGTTTTGACTTTTCTCTATGCTAAACCAGTCCCTCTGACGACCATCTTCTTTTTGAATTTCTTTGTGTTTTCTGTCATCCATTTCGCTTTGGCTTCCCACACCTGTTTACTTCATTCCTAACTGACTTACACTACTGTACTGTTGTAATCTCCTCTCACCCAAGGTTTGACAGGGATGACGAGAGGAGCCTGCATTACGTATAGGTTCAAGAGAGTTAGGAAGCAGAATGTCCCAGGGGTTGTTTCCGTTAGATTATCTCGTTCAGCATGTTTTTCCAGACCGTGGTACCGAACGCTGGTAAGTAGTCTGCCAGGAAGTTGGGAATTTGCGGCGCCGCCTGCTCCCTGGGAGTACGGCAGCCAGTAAGAGGTGCACCTCAGGGGGCGGCCGCAGCACCGCGATAAAAAGCGGGGCTTCCCCTCGTGGACGCGGCGCACCAGGCCGGCCACTCTGCGCGCGCCAAACTCCCCGCGGCGCGCGTCTTAACTCACCATTACGTGGCGACAGCGGCTCTGCGCCGGTCCGCGCGTATAAAACACCCGGCGGGACCGACGACGACGTCGACGCCTGCGCCGCCGCCGCCGATTTTACTGCAGAGTGCGCGTCTAAAGTGGCCGCCGCCCCCGCCTCCGCGCCGCACACCTCGGCTGCTCCCGCTCGCGTTTACTGCCGCCCCCGCAGGAAAGAGTAATGTTTATTGCGAGAAGTAAATATGCGCCTCGCGGAGCCGGCACTGCGTAAAAAGGGCCCTTGGCCTGTGCCCGGGCGGCCAAGTAGTCCCGGGCTGCGAGGCCGTCCCGCGGCGCGAAGAGGCGGCAGTCCTGGAGATTCTGGCCGAGTAAACCTCGCAGCACCAAGATAAAAGCGAGGACCGTCAACATACGAGCCCGTGTTCCAGCCTAGCAAAGTTGCCGCTCATTCACGGTAACCACGTTCCTTCATTCGTGGGATTCCATAGATTAAATCGTATAGAACCTTGAGGGGTATAGAAAGAATCGAAACCTGCACAGGGAAAACAAGCTGTCATATACTAAGCCCGTATTCTGTATTAATAATTAACTATCAAGTGTCTAAGTTCAGTTCTCAATTTCTTTTTCATTGTTCTGTATGTCCTTCTTGTTTGCAACTTTGACACATGAGACGTCAAGTTTATTGTGCGATATTTTTAGCTCTTATGTGCCTTGGCTTGCTGTCTTGACATTTTACCGAAAGCCTGACGGGTATGACTCGAGGTTCATACAACCTACAAACCAATTTGAATAGTTTTCAGAATTAAAACGTGGTCCAAGAAGACTGTATTTTTATTATCTGTGCAATTGGCCAGTTTCAACCTTGGATAATTTTCATGCACTTTCCTTAATCTTTCAGGTTCATTTTAGATTTAGATTTTAGAAAGCTAATAAAATTATCAGGAACGTTAATATTTCGAAGCTGCTGCTGTAATCCGTTGGAGGTCACGAATACGCAGACTGTGAAAGCCACAGGAGCGTACTGAGATGATTGCAGGAAACAAAGTGTACTGCTAAGACATCTGACTGACCTCCAGTACTAGATCAGCTGATTCTTGGAGTACCCCCAGTCAGTATACCGATTCTGCATTCCGGCCCTGGCGGGCCATCGACTACCATGTCATCAGCTGCTGCCGGCCGGAGTGACCGAGCGGTTCTAGGCGCTACAGTCTGGAACCGTGCGACCGCTACGGTCGAGGATTCGAATCCTGCCTCGGGGATGGATGTGTGTGATGTCCTTAGGTTAGTTAGGTTTAAGTAGTTCTAAGTTCTAGGGGTCTGATGACCTTAGAAGTTGAGTCCGATAGTGCTCAGAGCCATTTGAACCAACCATCCTCTGCTGAAGGCGTCATTTGGGAGTGACTCTCCACTTCTCACGCAAGTAACTCCTTGGCTGGCCTGGCCTCACGGGGTAGAATACACCACATACCAGTCCTCCCACCAAGACATTATCCCTGGTAGTACCAGAAATTGAATCTGGGTCCTGGGTGAGACAGACAGTAGCGCTGACCAGATACTCAGATACGGATGCGGAGCCCTGTTGATGTAACTGTGAGATACGTGGCTGCCTCATACAGGCTAAGCCGAAATCACTTAAAAGCGGTAACGAAGCTACAATTTAGAGCTGAGGCAGCCAAGAATTCTGCCCGTCGGTCGTACCCAGGCACGAGTGCCACAACATTCAGCCTGGCTGCCACAATAATTTCCCACCGCCACGCCACGCTGTCTGAGAATTGTGAACGTGCTGCACTTAAACGCCATGCAGTCGCACTGCATACGACTTAGTAAGCAAATTCAATTTTCAGTATTATTTAACAATTTTTGGGGGGCTGAAGATGAGTTTTATGTGGTACAAAATGTCGACATTCAGACAGACGCAGAAAATTAGAAAATTGGGCGTTAATATATACTAAATATTACATTGTTACAGTTGAGTTACAGTCATGAATGTAAACACATAAGGGATATTATATTATATTGGGGTGTGAATTTGTTTACTATTGGTAACTTAGTAGCAGGTTTACTTTATTGTGTAAAGTTTAAGAGTGGTGATGTGCTCAGTTGCAATTGGTCATTCATCATTAATAACGAAATGTAACCCCTAAAGAAAACATCGCCATTGTACAACCAACGATTAATGTACAGTACAACTCTTCACAACAAATACCAAAAATGGTCATTTTGTAATAATATGTATTCTAAATTATTGTAATTGTTGTCATACATGTTACTGGCAAACCATAAAATATGATTTATTATGTTAAAGAACAATTTCACAGAACAACAAGTCAAAAGACCCGTTTGACAATTCCAAAGACAATACCACAACTAAAGATCGCATGTAAGTGCGCTGTATCTCAGTCCGGAATGTTTGGTTCGTAAGAACACTAGCTCCTTGTAAACAAGAGCCAGTAGTTATCTGAAGATAGCTTAATAAGCCGATAACTATTTGATACAAATAAAAATCAGTAGAACAAAAAACCGCCAAGTTTATATGGTCTATAACATAATTACAAATTTATGGGAAAATTTTTTTTATGTAAAAAAGTGTAAGTAGTGACTAACAATACAAGACAGGGACACTACTAACATACCTGTACAGCCACAGGTGTCTGTACAGGTATGAGCAGCATTTAGAGGCTCGCCTTCCCACATTCCTTTTAAATATTTTGTGACTAAAGCCGTTCTGGCTTGTTATTTATTTTATTAGTGACATGTATGTACTGTCTCTGTCTTGTATTGTTAGTCAGTACTTATACTTTTATACATAAAAATTTTTTTCCAATAAATTTGTAATTATGTTATAGATCACTTTAAATGGCTAAATTCTGATGAAGGCACTCTTCGAAGTGTTGAAACCTGGTTAATAAGATTAAAAAATTGTGACCAAGGGCTCATTTGTTTCAATTTTAACAATAATTATACTGAAGTCACCGCGATTTATAATGGTCCCTTGGACATTACAAAAGGTAGGACGTGATTCTTAATACGGTATGTGATCAACACGGACGGCAACGCATCCTCTGTAACGTGCTGCTACGCTAGCGAAAACTTTAGTAAGGAGTTCTTACGGTAGGGCGTACCATTTCCCAACCAAAATGGCTGACAACTGCTGGAAAATGGTTGATACATGTGAGCTGCAGCACACAGTTCGACTTCTAACACACCCCAAACGTGCCCGATGGAGTTTAAGTCGGCAGACGAGCAGGCCAGTGCATTAGCCGAATATCCGTTGGTTCCAAGAGCTCTTCCACAGTTCGATGCGGTCGCGCATTGGCATCCATTGAAATGAAATCCGAGTCGAACGCACCTCTGAGAAGACACATGTGGGGAAGGAGTACAGGCATGGGAATGAATAATGAACCCAAGAACGATGTCGAAGATGTTCGTTTTTGTGATCGACGGGCTATACTGTGGAAAGGCATACTGTTGCGAAAGCATATAAATAAAAGCTTAATTCCCAGACCACAAAATCTACACTCACCAGTCAGCGTTACTGTGATTATCTCCAGATTGTCTTGCGTTTTGGATAGTCAAAATGTTGGCCCCATAGTGACACAGGACATAAACACTCATCGGCTTAGCGTATTCGATACTAGTTGGGCTCTAACAGTGTGCGTCTCCATACCGAAGTGTGGACGATTTAACAGAAATTCCGGCACGTATTATCTTTTTCTCGCCTTCCCGTGTTACACCGTTTGCTGACAGTTACGTTTCCCATCGTTTCCCCAGTCTTTCAATGTCTCCCCTTTTCTTTTTGTTTGCACTTTTTTGTTTTAGCTGGTAATATTTCAGGACCAGTTTTCTGTAGATGTTCAGTTCACCTTTTATTTTCTTCTACAGCTTATTTTAAGCATTACATATTTAGTTCTCCTCTGTTATCAACATTTCTAATTTTACAGCTCTCGACACATCTTGAAAAACCTCATCTCTTTGTCCTGTACATGCATGTCGTGGCTTTCGTTTATTGTTGCTTTATTACATCACAACTAAGAGCCGCGGTCTAGGCTACTTGTGAATAAAGTGTGAAGCAAACGGTTAATGGTTTCCAGCAATCACAGACAGAAATACGGACAGTGTGCATATTTAGTCTTCCAGCAGTTTCCCTAATTCCCATATAAATACAAGATTAAGTCCCAGATAATCATTTACATGAAATTCTAGAGATGTGTTACTTTTGTGGTCTCAGAACAGCTCTCCACGCTAGTGTAACCTGTGCAAGTCTTTTCACCTCTGCATACCCACTGCAACCTACATCAATTTCAATCTGCTTACCGTATTCGAGCCGTGGTCTCCCTCCGCAAACTTTACCTCCGCATTTCCCTCCATTACAGAAGTGACGATCCCTTGATGATAAAACGAAGGCTTTCACAGCCGGTACTGACTTCAGTTAAAACTCCCGTGGTCGAATCACAAAACTTTCTCTTAACGTTTCATTCCGAGTGCGGAAGACATCTTCAGAGATAAAGCGCCGAACTGATTCCCTGACGTCTCAAGCTGTGTCCTACCCACTGATCCCTTCTTTTAGTCCGGTTTTACCGTATATTTCTTTTTTCCCCAATTCTGTACGCTACTTCCTTATCGTTTACTCGTTCTATTCACTTAATTATCATCATTCTTCTGTAGCATCATACACTCCTGGAAATGGAAAAAAGAACACATTGACACCGGTGTGTCAGACCCACCATACTTGCTCCGGACACTGCGAGAGGGCTGTACAAGCAATGATCACACGCACGGCACAGCGGACACACCAGGAACCGCGGTGTTGGCCGTCGAATGGCGCTAGCTGCGCAGCATTTGTGCACCGCCGCCGTCAGTGTCAGCCAGTTTGCCGTGGCATACGGAGCTCCATCGCAGTCTTTAACACTGGTAGCATGCCGCGACAGCGTGGACGTGAACCGTACGTGCAGTTGACGGACTTTGAGCGAGGGCGTATAGTGGGCATGCGGGAGGCCGGGTGGACGTACCGCCGAATTGCTCAACACGTGGGGCGTGAGGTCTCCACAGTACATCGATGTTGTCGCCAGTGGTCGGCGGAAGGTGCACGTGCCCGTCGACCTGGGACCGGACCGCAGCGACGCACGGATGCACGCCAAGACCGTAGGATCCTACGCAGTGCCGTAGGGGACCGCACCGCCACTTCCCAGCAAATTAGGGACACTGTTGCTCCTGGGGTATCGGCGAGGACCATTCGCAACCGTCTCCATGAAGCTGGGCTACGGTCCCGCACACCGTTAGGCCGTCTTCCGCTCACGGCGCAACATCGTGCAGCCCGCCTCCAGTGGTGTCGCGACGGGCGTGAATGGAGGGACGAATGGAGACGTGTCGTCTTCAGCGATGAGAGTCGCTTCTGCCTTGGTGCCAATGATGGTCGTATGCGTGTTTGGCGCCGTGCAGGTGAGCGCCACAATCAGGACTGCATACGACCGAGGCACACAGGGCCAACACCCGGCATCATGGTGTGGGGAGCGATCTCCTACACTGGCCGTACACCACTGGTGATCGTCGAGGGGACACTGAATAGTGCACGGTACATCCAAACCGTCATCGGACCCATCGTTCTACCATTCCTAGACCGGCAAGGGAACTTGCTGTTCCAACAGGACAATGCACGTCCGCATGTATCCCGTGCCACCCAACGTGCTCTAGAAGGTGTAAGTCAACTACCCTGGCCAGCAAGATCTCCGGATCTGTCCCCCATTGAGCATGTTTGGGACTGGATGAAGCGTCGTCTCACGCGGTCTGCACGTCCAGCACGAACGCTGGTCCAACTGAGGCGCCAGGTGGAAATGGCATGGCAAGCCGTTCCACAGGACTACATCCAGCATCTCTACGATCGTCTCCATGGGAGAATAGCAGCCTGCATTGCAGCGAAAGGTGGATATACACTGTACTAGTGCCGACATTGTGCATGCTCTGTTGCCTGTGTCTATGTGCCTGTGGTTCTGTCAGTGTGATCATGTGATGTATCTGACCCCAGGAATGTGTCAATAAAGTTTCCCCTTCCTGGGACAATGAATTCACGGTGTTCTTATGTCAATTTCCAGGAGTGTATTTCAATAGCTATTTTCGTCTTGACTGAACTGTTTATAGTTTACATTTCAGTTCCCTGTAAGGCTACACTCCAGACAAACACCTTCAGAAGAGATTTCCTAGCACTTAAATTTTTATTCGGTAATAATAAACTTCTACTTTCCAGAACTGTTGTTCTTGCAAAAGAACGATTTGGAGCCGATGGAGAAGAAAGTCGGTTGTGCTCATCAAAGGAGCCATCCCGCCATTTAAGCGATTTAAGTAAATGTGAATGGCCGGACGGGATTTGAGTCGCCGTCTTCCCGAACAGGAGTTGAGTGCCTTACCACGGCACTCCTAACTCAGTCCCTGAAACAAATTATTAAAATACCCCAACTGTGACTAAGGCTTTTGGGACGTTGTCTGTATTTGTGAGGCAAGTGCAGTATCTGGCAATCCTGTCCTGGTTGTACCCAATAGGGAACCGTTCCGTCCCATTCGCACCTCGCTGGAGTTTTGTTGAAACGAAATGTGGTCTTTAATATGGAAACAAAATGTTTTCTTTAATAGGCTAGATCTCAGACAGCCAGAGTTTTGGAGCGGCCCAAGGAATGAAAAATCTAAAGGTAATTTTTTAAAAATAGTACGGCTTGGCTCTGCAGGGAGGATTCAGTAGCTAGCTGTCTCTTCGGGAATTCCCTTTCCCGCACGAGCGTGTGCATCGTAGATTTTTACCAAACGCACCCTTTTAGTCATGAAACAATATTCAGAGAGCGTTTTTGACACAGCATGTGTTTGACCATGACACAGTACCTTTAGAATTAAATAGGTAAATGTAATTCGTTGCTTGTTGCATATTGTTTGGGATTTGTTTTTTGCATCACGCTATTGAATCTACCTCTAAATGTTCATAAGGGAAGCGTTCACTACGAAATGCAGCACATCTTTTTCTGAAAGTAGTCTTATTATTTATAATTCCAATATACCGTGTTACTCCCCACTCTTTTGGCTGTAAAACCCTATTTTTCAACTCAATCTGTGTTCAGTGCGACGGCATTATACTACCTTAGTGGGAGCGCCTGTATTCCCGCATGGTACCATTCTACTGGTCGTCGTCGGAGCCAACGTCCGCCTGCATCAATAATTTCCCCATCACCCTTGCACTGCTTCCCGCGGAGACCAGCCTTCATTGGGCCAAACGGATAGTAGTCGAAATGTGCGAGGTCCGAGCTGTAGGGCGAATAAGGAAGAACAGTCCAATGAAGTTCTGTGAGCCTCTCTCTGGTGTGTAGATTTGTGTGATGCCTCGCGTTTCATGGGGAAGAAGAAGTTCGTTTACATTTCTGTGACACGAACACGCTGATTCCGTTTTTCAATTTCCTGAGGACAGCGCAATGCGCTTCATCGTTGCACCAAGAGAGAGGACATCACACAGAATAACCTCCTCAGAAGACTGTCGCAGTGACTTTACCGGCTGACGATGCGGTATGAACTTTTCTTCGGAAGATGTAGTGCGGCGCCACTGCATGGATTGTCGTTATGAATCCGGTAGAAGAATACATGTTTCATCGCCAGTGGTGATGTCGTCAAAAACTGTCACGATCATTCTCGCAACGCAGCGAGATCTATTTACGAAATTTCAATTGCCAACTTTCTCTTCCGAATGCGAAAATATTTTGTTGACACCCACCTACGTATGGAGATATGATCGTCATAAAATAAGAGAAATCAGAGCTCGAACGGAAAGATTTGGTGGTTCCTTTTTCCAACGCGCCATTCGAGAGTGTAATGGTAGAGAAGTGGTATGAAAATGGTTCGATGAACCCTCTGCCAGGCACTTAAGTGTGCAGACTAACCACGTAGATGTAGATGTAGAACGCGTGGCTTTTTATGGTCTTCTGTTAGCGTGCGAGGAACGTAGCGGGTGCACACCTTTCAGTACGCCAAATGGTGGACCAGTGTGTCAGCGCTACCCATAGAGACGTCCAGTTATGCAGAGATGTGTAGTCTGCTCATTACCTCGAGTGAGACTGTCCGCACGTTCCAACATTGCCGGCTGTGTGCGGCGGTCGGCATGCGGGAGGTCGGGCAGGTTTGTGCGACGTTGTTATGAATCTGTCACACGCCTCGACGATTGGCCCACCGTGGTTTTGTTCACTCACTAGTCTCCATAGACATTCCGGAAACGCATATGAGTATCTGCGATGCCCTTGTTTTCCGCCGAAAGAAACTCATTGACAGCTCTCTGCTTAGAACGCACCTCCATTACAGATGCTACAGGGTGTTTCAAAAATGACCGGTATATTTGAAACGGCAATAAAAACTAAACGAGCAGCGACAGAAATACACCGTTTGTTGCAATATGCTTGGGACAACAGTACATTTTCAGGCGGACAAACTTTCGAAATTACAGTAGTTACAATTTTCAACGACAGATGGCGCTGCAAGTGATGTGAAAGATATAGAAGACAACGCAGTCTGTGGGTGCGCCATTCTGTACGTCGTCTTTCTGCTGTAAGCGTGTGCTGTTCACAACGTGCAAGTGTGCTGTAGACAACATGGTTTATTCCTTAGAGCAGAGGATTTTTCTGGTGTTGGAATTCCGCCGCCTAGAACACAGTGTTGTTGCAACAAGACGAAGTTTTCAACGGAGGTTTAATGTAACCAAAGGACCGAAAAGCGATACAATAAAGGATCTGTTTGAAAAATTTCAACGGACTGGGAACGTGACGGATGAACGTGCTGGAAAGGTAGGGCGACCGCGTACGGCAACCACAGAGGGCAACGCTCAGCTAGTGCAGCAGGTGATCCAACAGCGGCCTCTGGTTTCCGTTCGCCGTGTTGCAGCTGCGGTCCAAATGACACCAACGTCCACGCATCGTCTCATGCGCCAGAGTTTACACCTCTATCCATACAACATTCAAACGCGGCAACCCCTCAGAGCCGCTACCATTGCTGCACGAGAGACATTCGCTAACGATATAGTGCACAGGATTGATGACGGCGATATGCATGTGGGCAGCATTTGGTTTACTGACGAAGCTTATTTTTACATGGACGGCTTCGTCAATAAACAGAACTGGCGCATATGGGGAACCGAAAAGCCCGATGTTGCAGTCCCATCGTCCCTGCATCCTCAAAAAGTACTGGTCTGGGCCGCCATTTCTTCCAAAGGAATCATTGGCCCATTTTTCAGATCTGAAACGATTACTGCATCTCGCTATCTGGACATTCTGCGTGAATTTGTGGCGGTACAAACTGCCTTAGACGACACTGCGAACACCTCGTGGTTTATGCAAGATGGTGCCCGGCCACATCGCGCGGCCGACGTCTTTAATTTCCTGAATGAATATTTCGATGATCGTGTGATTGCTTTGGGCTCTCCGAAACATACAGGAGGCCGCGTGGATTGGCCTCCCTATTCGCCAGACATGAAGTCCTGTGACTTCTTTCTGTGGGGACACTTGAAAGACCAGGTGTACCGCCAGAATCCAGAAACAATTGAACAGCTGAAGCAGTACATCTCATCTGCATGTGAAGCCATTCCGCCAGACACGTTGTCAAAGGTTTCGGGTAATTTCATTCAGAGACTACGCCATATTATTGCTACGCATGGCGGATATGTGGAAAATATCGTACTATAGAGTTTCCCAGACCGCAGCGCCATCTGTTGTTGACAATTGTAACTACTGTAATTTCGAAAGTTTGTCTGCCTGAAAATGTAATGTTGTCCCAAGCATATTGCAACAAACGGTGTATTTCTATCGCTGCTCGTTTAGTTTTTATTGCCGTTTCAAATATACCGGTCATTTTTGAAACACCCTGTACTTTGAAGGCCACGTATAGAGCCGTCACCTATCGCAATTTCATAAAACTATAGGGGCTGAAGTGGGACTGTTCCACGACAGATTTCGTATTTTCTTAACGGAAACTAAGAGAGAAAAAAAAGTGTGTTGCACTGTATTTGCATGGTGGCATGGAGCAACAGTAGTGTGTAGTATAGTGTCTATTTGCGTAGCAAAATTTATTAGACATTCGGTTTCCATCAATTTGTCACCACTACCTGGTACCTGAAAATGAATGTATTATATCCGACGCCGACAGTTGGTAAGAAATTTTGCTGAGCATGTCAGACTATACACTGCATACTGAGTGACATAAAAGTAGATATCTTAGGTGTTGCGAAACAACTCAAATCAAAGGCAAGTCTTCCGGTCCAGATAGTATACCAATCAGGTTTCTTTCAGAGTATGCAGACACGATAGCGCCTTTCTTAGCAATCATATACAACCGCTCACTTGACGAAAGGTCTGTTCCTAAAGACTGGAAAGTAGCACAGGTCACACCAATATTCAAGAAAGGAGATAGGAGTAACCCACTGAATTACAGATCCATATCACTGACCTCAATTTGCAGTAGTATTTTGGAGCATATGCTGTTCTCGAACATTATGAATCACCTTGAAGAAAATGACTTATTGATACATAAACAACACGGATTCAGAAGATATCGTTCTTGTGCAACACAGCTAACTCTTTATTCCCATGAAGTAATGAGTGCTGTCGACAAGGGGTCTCAGATCGATTCCATATTCCTAGATTTCTAGAAGGCTTTTGATACCGTTCCTCACTAGCGACTATTAATCAAAGTGCGTGCATATGGAGTATCGTCTCAGTTGTGTGACTGGATTCTTGATTTCCTCTCAGAGAGGTCTCAGTACGTAGTGATAGACGGTAAATCATCGAGTAGAACAGAAGTGATATCTGGCGTTCCGAAAGGTAGTGTCACAGGCCCTCTGCTGTTCGTGATTTTTGTAAATGATCTAGGTGACAATCTGAGCAGCCCCCGTAGATTGTTTGCAGATGACGCTGTAATTTACCGTCTAGTAAAATTTTCAGACGATCAATTCCAATTACAAAATGATATAGAGAGAATTTCTGTATTGTGCGAAAAGTGTCAATTGGCACTAAACAAAAAGATGTGCGAGGTCATCCACATGGGTACTAAAAGAAATCCGATAAATTTTGGGTATACGATAAATCGCACAAATCAAAGGTCCGTCAATTCGACTAAATACCTAGGAATTACAATTAGGAGCAACTTAAATTGGAAAGACCACATAGATAATACTGTTGGGAAGGTGAAACAAAGACTGCGCTTTGTTGGCAGAACACTCAGAAGATGCGTCAAACCCACTAAAGAGACATTAGACTTGCCCGTCCTCTGCTGGAATATAACTGCGCGGTGTGGGATCCTTACCAGGTAGGATTGATGGAGGACATCGAAAAAGTGCAAAGAAGGGCAGCTCGTTTCGTGTTATCGCGCAGTATGGGTGAGAGTGTCACTGATGTAATACGCGAATTGGGGTGGCAGTCACTGAAACAAAAACTGTTTTCTTCGCGGCGAGATCTATTTACGAAATTTCAATCACCAACTTTCTCTTCCGAACGAGAAAATATTTTGTTGGCACCCACCTACGTAGGGAGAAATGATCATCATAATAAAATAAGAGAAATTAGAGCTCGAACGGAAAGATTTAAATGTTCCTTTTTCCCACGCGCCATTCGAGAGTGGGATGGTAGAGAAGCAGTATGAAAGTGGTTGGATGAACCCTCTGCCAGGCACTTAAGTGTGAATTGCATGGTAACCATGTAGATGTAGATGTAGTTGTAGATGTAGTTCAAGATGGAACATAAATACTTTTCGTTACATTGTTACTGCTACAGCTACAGCAACATAACACACATACGAAAGCCAAAGTGTCCCACTTTGAGGCACATAATGCGGAAATCGATGAATAATATAGCCATAAGAATGTCGTCTCAACATGCCGCAGTTCATTTTCCATGAACAGGTGTGAAAAAAAAAAAAACACAATTTGAGGTGCGCCTTGCGACTTGGCTGCTACGGAATCGATGAGAAATAAATGCAGCTGTTTGGACATACGAATGTGTTTTGATCTTCAGCCCGAAGACTGGTTAGGTGCAGCTCTTGACGCTTGCGTATCCTGCCAAGCCTCGTCATCTTCAGATAACTATTGCAACACCCGTACAAACTTGTTTACTGTAATAAAACTTTACCTCTATAATTTTCACTTCCCACAGTACATTTCAACTGAAAATTTCTTGACACCTCAAGATGTCTGCTATTAACCGATTCCTACATTTAGTCAAGTGGCATAATTCTATGCAGTGGCTCGCCATTAGATGCTTGATCTACCCAACTTATCTTCAGAATTCTACAGCAATCCCACATTTCACAAACTCCTGTTCTCTTTCTTACCTGAGTCGTTTATCGTCCTTATTTCACTTCCGTACTACGCTTCACTATAGACAAATACATTCTAAGACAAAAAGGAAAAGAAAAAAACGACGCACCACGAAGGTACTATCCGGATGGGAAGAAAATCGGTAGATGCGATGTGTATTACAAACGAATGATCACAATTTCAGAAAAATTGGGCGATTTATGGAGGAGAAAGAGCTTCACGAATTGAGCAAATCAGTAACGTGTTGGTCCACTTCTGGCTTTATGCAAGCACTTATTCGGCTTAGCATTGATTGATAGAGTTGCTGGATGTTTTCCTGAGAGACATCGAGCCAAGTACTGTCCCATTGGCACGTTAGGTCGTCCAAATTCCGATCTGGTTGCAGAGCCCTGCCCCTAATGCTCCAAACGTTCTCAATTGGGGAGAGATCGGCGATCTTGTTGGCCATGGTAGGGTTTTGAGAGGACGAAGACAAGCGGTAGAAACTCTCGCTGTTTGTGGGCGGATATTAACCTATTGAAATGTAAGCCCAGGATGGCTTGCCGTGAAGTGCAACCAAACGGGGCGTAAAATGTCGTCTCGACATACCGGTAGGCTGTAAGGGTACCACGGATGATATCCAAAGTGGTCCCGCTATGAAATAAAATGGCACCCCAGAGCATCAGTCCCAGTTGTTGGGCTGTATGGCGGGTGATACTCATGTTGGTATCCCATCGCTGCCTGGATCTCATTGACTGGAGTATAATCGTCTTCAGTGATCAGTCCCGCTTCGAACTGAACACCGCTGGCCATCTGAGAAGTATCTGGAGAGGACCGAGACAGCAGTGTGGTACCAACCTGAGTGACACTTGCCATACAGCCCAACAACCAGGAGTAATGTCTGTTGGTCCATCATGGACAGGAGACATCGGCTGATTAAACAATTTTCAATGTCAATGAAATTCACCAACGGACTTTTTTTTTTTTTTTTAAGGCTACCAATTTCAGCATTTCATTGTCCCATCCGCAGGCCCCGTATGCATATCTCCAAATAAACGAAAATAAGTCAAAAATCTCGGGATGTCGTGAGTTCAGTCGTTACACTAGTGCTTCATTCGAAGGCTCCTGTTTTGTTGCCCTTCATGGCAAGTCATCCAGAGCTTACATTTGAGCATGATATGCCCCACCCGCACACTGCGAGAGTTTGTACTGCTTGTCTTCGTGTTTAAACCCCACCTCGGTCAGCTAGGTCCCCGTGTCGCTCGCCAATCGAAAACGTTTGGAGCGTTATGGTCAGGGCCCTACAACCAGATCGGGATTTTGACGATCTAATGCGCCAATTGGACAGAGTTTGGCACAGTTTGGCCTCAGGAAGACATCCAACACCTCTTTCAATCCATCCTAAGCCAAACAAGTGCTTGCATAAGGGTGAGAGGTGGACGAACCTGACTTGCCCAATTTGTACAGCTCTTTCTCTTCAATAACTAATCCAATTTTTCTGAAATTGTAATCATTTGTTCGGCTGTACATGTACGTCACATCCACCTATTTCCACCCCACTCGGTAATCCCTTCGTGACAAGTTCTTTCTTTTATTTTTTATTTTTTTAGAGTGCACCTCTTGCTAACCTTAAATGTTTGATGTTAACAAATTTCGCTGTTTCACAAACGCTTTCCTTTTTTGTTGCTGGTCTGCATTATATAAGCGCTCTACTTTGACCATCGTTGGTTATTTTACTGCCAAAGTATCAGAATTCATGTAGTATTGTCTCATTTCTTAATCTAGTTCCTTCAACATCGTCTGACTCAAAAATGATTCAAATGGCTCTGAGCACAGTGGGACTTAACATCTGAGGTCATCAGTCCCCTAGAACTTAGAACTACTTATACCTAACTGACCGGAGGACATCAGACACATCCATGCCCGAGGCAGGATTCGAACCTGCGACCGTAGCGGTCGCACGGTTCCAGACTGAAGCGCCTAGAACCGCTCGGTCACACAGGCCGGCTCGTCTGATTCAATTAGAATACATTCCATTAGTCTTGTTTGACTCTTCATAATAATCTATTTCAAGGCACTGTCTAATACATTCGCCGGCCGAGCAGTTCTAGGCGCTTCAGTCTGGAACAGCGCGACCGCTACGGTCGCAGGTTCAAATCCTGCCTCGAGCTTGGATGTGTGTGATGTCCTTAGGTTAGTTAGGTTTAAGTAGTTCTAAGTTCTAGGGGACTGATGACCTCAGAATTTTAGTCCCATAGTGCTCAGAGCCATTTGAACCATTTAGAATACGTTCCACTGATCTTCCAAGTGCTTTGCCATCTCTGACTGAATTACTAACTAAATTAGATTAAATAATTTTCTTTTCTTCTGTATTAGCAGCAGCCTTCCTCCCTTACCTCTTCCGACACTCTGGAAACTGCGACACTTTCGAGACCACGTCGAATCAGCTATCCCGGTCATGTACGTCGCACCGGACTCTGAAAAACCATCAGGCACGCACTTCGCGATATTAAAACAGCAGAAGAACCAATATCGTGCGCGTCGGATGCCTGCAGTCCGACTCGCAATATCTTTATTCTCTACTTTGGTCGGCCGACAATCTGCGTCGATTTTTCTTGTTTCCTCCGGCGCCGCCGTCGCCGCCAGCTGTCACTCTCTCCGCGTCCACACGTCCGCCCCCGCGTCGTTAAAACGTCGTATGTCGCCGCCGCCGTCGCCGCCACCACTGTGTGCGCGTGACGTGCCGCCTCTCCTTGCCGGCCAAGTCTTTCCTCTCTCTCTCTCTCTCTCTCTCGTCTCCACTCCTCTTCGGAAATCCATCAATTTTTCGCGCCCGGCAGGCAGAGCCGGCCAACGGTTTCCGATAAAATTAATGACGGCCGGCGAGGCCGGGCCGACACGCGCGGCGGGCTCTTTTATTCGGGCCACGTCGCCTTCTCGGGCGCTGGCCGCGCCGCGACGGCAGCGCAGCGCCCTCTGGTCGGCGTCCGCGGCATTCCGATCCGGATTCCTCGGCAGCGCTCGCTCTATCAATTACTGGCCGGCCACCGGCGGGGAAGTCCCTCACCCGGCGCGGGGAAGTCCCTCGCCGCCAGTGCGCGCAGCCGGCGCTCCACCCTCCCCTCCCCTCCCCTCCCTTCTCCGACTCCTCCACCAGCTCCTCGTCAGCAGACGACGTCCACTTCCTCCACAAAATCATCGGAGATCGGGAAAAACGGCTATATTATCAATGGAGGGCATAAAAAAAAAACGAGGAGTACCATTCTCCGGAACGGGAGTTGTGGAATGCGGGACTGCTTTTAAGGCAGCTAGCAAGGAAACGATAGTGTCGATCTTATTGGCTATCGATAATATTCTCTGGTCTGCTATAAAAAAAAAAGGTTGAAAATCCAAGTATACTGCCTGTCAAAAAATGTGAACCACCAAGCAGGCATGTCGATATCAGTTATACTTCTAACACATAAAAACCATAGGTGCGTGGGCATGAAAGGTGTGGTGTGCGTACTGTAAGACCTTCAGTACACACACCATCAGATTATTTGACTTGTCGCTCTAACGAAGTAGGCAAGTGTCAGCAATATGTCTCGTGGTCTTATTGTGACGTGTTTATCTTCTGCCGTTAGGTCAGACGATGGAAATGCCACTTGCACGCTTATAGCAGCAGATTGACGGTGACCAACTTTAAACAGAACTTGATTAATTTTCACACACATTTATTAAAATAATAACAAGCATAAAAATTACTTAACTTGGTTCTGGATGCTATTTACAGTTGATAATCTGAAGTTCCTTTGGTATTGGTATGTTAATCTTATTGTCACATATATCTCTGATACTTGGCAAATGTGTCTATACATTTATCTTCATGGCTATGTACAGGAATATGGTAATCTAATTAGGCGCAGACTGAAACTTGACTATAGACTGGTACAGACTAATGCTGACTGACTAATCGGAGGTCTGTACACTCGTTACAATACCTCGAGCATTCATGTATCACTGCGCGAGTGTGGTCCGCGAGGAGAAAAGGTTCTACGTAAGCAGCAATCTCATTGGCTGCATTACATAATAATACGCAGATCGGCGGAGCAGAATTTGGTCCATCTCTATGGCAGCGCCATCTCGTAGAGCGGAGACAGACGAGCGCTGCGCCCGCGCTGTTGTGCTTAGCGGGGCGCGTTCTAGTGGGAAATTTGTGTACGCGGTGACTATGCGGAACTATGTACACAATAAAAGAGAAGCAGTGGTTGGGAAGGGAGTGAGACAGGGTTGTAGCCTATCCCCGATGTTGTAGATTGAGCAAGCAGTAAAGGAAACAAAAGAAAAATTCGGAATAGGAATTAAAATCCATGGAGAATAAATAAAAACTTTGAGGTTCGCCGATGACATTGTGATTCTGTCAGAGACAGAAAAGGAGCCAGAAGAGCAGCTGAATGGAATGGACAGTGTCTTGAAAGGAGGATATAAGATGAACATCAACAAAAGCAAAAAGAGGATAATGGGATGTAGTCAAATTAAATCTGGCGGTACTGCGGGAATTAGATTAGGAAATGAGACGCTTAAAGTAGTAAAGGAGTTTTGCTATTTGGGGAGAAAAATAACTGATGATGGTCGAAGTAGAGAGGATATAAAACGTAGATTGGTAATGGCAAGGAAAGCGTTTCTGAAGAAGAGAAATTTGTTAATATCGAGTTTAGACTTACGTGTCAGGAAGTCGTTTCTGAAAGTATTTGTATGGAGTGTAGCCATGTATGGAAGTGAAACGTGAACGATAAATAGTTTAGACAAGAAGAGAATAGAAGCTTTCGAAATGTGCTGCTACAGAAGAATGCTGAAGATTAGATGGGTAGATCACACAACTAAGGAGGAGATATTGAATAGAATTGGAGAGATGAGGAATCTGTGGCACAACTTGACTAGAAGGAGGGATCAGTTGGTAGGGCATATTCTGAGGCATCAAGGAATCGCCAATTTAGTATTTGAGGGCAGCGTGGAGGGTAAAAATCGTAGAGGGAAACCAAGAGATGAATACACTAAACAGATTCAGAAGGATGTAGGTTGCAGTAGGTACTGGGATATGAAGAAGCTTGCACAGGTTAGAGTAGCATGGAGAGCTGCATCAAACCAGTCTCTGGACTGAAGACCACAACAACAACAACAACAACAACAGGTGTGTGGGGCAATTCCGGAAGAGTTAGACCACTGGGTGAGGTGACCCAGTGGAGTATTTCAGAATTGCGCAGCTAGGCAGCAGCTCTTGCTACGTGTGAGGAAGCTCTTTTCTGAATAAATGTGGTGCAAAACTGTTGCTATAACTTCCGTGTACGTTCTGGAGAGAAAATTACGTTCTCTGTCGTGGTAAGCCGAAAAATTTTAGTAGTTACTTAATTTTAGTACTAAGACTTACTCCGCACAATATCAATCCAATTTTTTTACTGCGAGCTTGAGAAATGTGTAGGTACGAATTTAGCGTTAAATGGCCTCAGAATTATTATAATTCTCTACTCATTAGAACATATCCCAAACATAAATATGTCATTTTAATGTATTCTTTCCTTCCTGTGTAGACATTTTTATATGGTCTGCCCCTCCCTGTCCATTATATCTTGCTTCTTGTACTTTAAGTGGCAGCCCCCCAACAACATGCTGTACTTTAGTTTATATGATACTCTATTCCGAAAGGCTGCTTGAAGTAAAAAAAAGATAAGAAACGCACAAATTTTCAGTAACAGAAAAAAATAGTCCAGCTCTCCCGAACTTACTCTCTGTAAATGGTTGCAGTTACAGTTCTTCGTGACAGGTACAACGACAACCACGATGCATTAGTGTTGATTGCGTTTAATGTTGTTACGAGGCCTCGTATAAAGGGGCATGAAAGACGTCAGAAATCCAGCAATCACTGTGAAGGAGGGGAGATGCCGTCCATATACACTTGTGAGACAGCACCTGGCAAAGTCTGAAAGGGAACTCGCTCTGGGACTCCATTTGGCCGAGTGGTCGAATCCTGCAAAATCCAGATTTTTAAGCCATTCATATTTGACAGTTGCCTGATGTTGGACTGCATGGCCACCCGAGGGCAGGCATATTGGTTGTTAAGGTTTCAGTCGATCAAATCTGACCACCACAAGCACATGTAGCCCCTTCACATCGGCGTCTGCCATCCGAGAACAGGGAGCGAATCCCTGTAACGTTCTGTGTCATCCGGCACCATTGGTCAGGGACTAGCAGCAGGAAAGTAAGGAAATTACCGTCACATACGTAGGCTGGCTTTAACACCACAACAGAATCGGTTGCGCCTGAAGTAACCGAGCGAGGTGGCGCAGTGGTTAGCACACTGGACTCGCATTCGGGAGGACGACGGTTCAATCCCGTCTCCGGCCATCCTGATTTAGGTTTTCCGTGATTTCCCTAAATCGCTTCAGGCAAATGCCGGGATGGTTCCTTTGAAAGGGCACGGCCGATTTCCTTCCCTCACCCAAGCTTGCGCTCCGTCTCTAATGACCTCGTTGTCGACGGGACGTTAAACACTAATCTCCTCCTCCTCCTCCGCCTGAAGTAATCCAGTGGCTGAGAAGCATGGATGGACTGCCAAGCGCCGCATTGTGTTCAGCGATGAATCATCTTTCAGCACTATCCTCGATGACCATCGTCGGCTAGTATGGCGGCAATATGGGGAGAGATCCCGCTCTTGTTTTGACGGCATTGCATCTTCATGTGTTACCTCTCACGCTATAGCATTGTGGTGCCATTTTTCCAACAGCAAGATGTTCGTCCACGCATGACAAGTTGTAAGTAGCCTGTTTGTATGTTAGCAGCACTGTAGACTGTGTTAATATCGTTGACAGCGCTCTGCGTCCTCGGCAAGAGATTCTGTGGTTGAACGGACTAGCAGTTAGCGAGTGGATAGAGAAGTGTATTGACATGTTTTTTCTTATTGGAGACTCTGTGTTGGTAGGATATGCAATGTAAAGTGAGAGGAAATTTCTTATAAGAGAATATGCAAGGCAAGGTATGACAATGGATGTATAGTTGAAAATGTAGGGATAGTGGAAGTATTGAAAACTGCACGATTTTTAGAACTGGATGTCACATGAAGAAGGTAAAATTTTCTAAATACATTGTTTGCTCTCCAACAAAATCTTTCTTTTGCTAAACATATGCCTCCTAGTAGTTAGAGTCTATAGTAGTTAGAATCCTTTTGTTTAGCTGCCCCATGTTGCTACTTGCTGTAGCTGCTGTAGTTCGTGTTATGAAGATTTTCTGTGAGGTAAGTGACTTATGAAAGAATAGGGGTTTTCACTGTCGGGGTTCGTGATTGAAATGAGTTTAGGCAATTAACAGAGTTTCTTATTTCTTTACTTTCATATTTTTTTGAATTGTATTATTGTTAGATTTCTTTCAAATATGGGCTATTCTTTTGTGTTAATTATGGGAAGTCATGTTGTCACTGTATAGCAGTCAGATTTCATTGGGCTTGTATACTGTGGGTAATAAATGAATAGGTAAGGTTTGAGTTGTCTTTGTCAGAGAAAATTATGTTTAATAAAACAATAATTAAAGATTTAGTTTCAAAGTGTCTGTATGAGCTGTCTGCTTGATGCAGAGGTACTACCAAAGCCACGTGGATGCCCAGATCTGTCCCCAAAAGAGCCTGTATGGCACGACCTGGGACGCCAACTCCGCACTAATGCCAGTGTTCGGGATACCCAGGACCAGTTACAACAGCTGGAGGCCAGCTTGCCTCAGAAGGGAATATAAACGTTGTATGACACCCTTCCCAACCGAAAGAGTCCATGCTTCCAGGCGAGAACGAGTGCTACGTCATAACGGTAAGTATGCTCGTACTGCCATGTTCTTTGTAAGTTTGACTCGATATTGTAGCCACTGTAATAACATTACATACCCACTCAACCTATACTGATTACATGGCCTGCTCCTTTTCTGCGTGCTCTACTTTTCTTTCAGGCACTGTTGTAATGATATCAATAACTGATACGTGGCACTACTGGAATAAAGGAAACGTGGAAGGGAGGATCCACCAATATAACTTTCTTTTCACACAACCTCAATATGTAAACTGTGTTTTACAGATAATCGAAGCATTTAACCATAAAATTTTCTTTAACAAAATGAACAAATTTGCAAAATTCTTTTGTCCTTAAATCTTAAGTTGAATAAGCTTAAATAATCTTTGCAAAAGAAATCTGAAGTGCTGTATTGCGAAACAGCAAACAATATGACAATAATTACAAGATGGCCGGACTTGCAGGCCGACCATAGTCGGATGAAACAGCGTTGTTAACCAACGTGCTGGACACAGTCTGTCTTATTAAATGAACTTCTGCAACACATGAAAACTATAAAACCACCATTGATGAGAAGAGTGTTTCAGTTACTCAAAACAAATGACTTAACTGTCGGTTGGTCACAGCCAGTGTGCTCCCTGCCGCCGTTGGATAAGCAGCTGCCAGCAGCAAGTTGTATACTCTTAGCTCACTTATTTGTTACGTAGTTTAATTTCTTTGCGTGTTTTTGGGTACTTGTATTGTTCAATTCATAAATTTCCGGCGTATTATAGTATTCGAGAGTTGTAGCATCGCGTTTTAGTACCTGAATAGTGTAAAATCGCGTAGTCTCCTCCTGCCGCCGAGCAGTGTGTCAGCAGTGCGCAAGTAACAGCATTACTGCATTTACTAGGCAATCTTGTATTTTAATAACCGTTTAAATTTTGTGTCGAATTGATTGTGCTCTCTGAAGATTAGTTCAGACGTTCTTTGCACAACAGTTTTTAGAATGGATAGGGACTGCAACTGCTGTGTTTGGATGCGGGCTGAGTTGGCATCCCTTCGCTCCCAGCTTCAGGCAGTGTTGGCTTCCGTCACACACTTGAGGCTGTTGCCAATGGGCATCACTGTGGGGTTCAGATGGGGGTTTGTTGGGGATGGCCAGCTTGTCCCACGCATCCTCCGATCGGACTACGGCTGTGGCTGCCCGGGATACTGACCACATTGAGGCTGACCCCTGACCTGTGGTAGAGTGGGAGGTCGTCTCGAGGTGTGGCAGGGGGCGAAAGACATTCCGGAGGGCTGAACGGAAGGCCTCTCCAGTTTGTCTGACGAACCGGTTTCAGGCTCTGTCTCCAGCTGATACTGATCTTCGGCGGACATGGCTGCTTGTCCTGTTCTAGAGGTTGCCCCTCAGTCTGCAAGATCCAGGCGGTCGCAGACGGTGGGCTTACTCGGAGTTGGGAGCTCCAACGTCAGGGGCATAATGGGGCCCCTTATGGATATCGCAGCAAGAGAAGGGAAGAAAAGCAATGTGCACTCCGTGTGCATACTGGTGGTAGTCATTCCAGATGTGGAAAGGGTCCTTCCAGATGCCATGAAGGGTACAGGGTCCACCCATCTGCAGGTGGTCGCTCATGCCGGCACCAATGATGTGTGTCACTATGAATCGGAGGAAAACCTCTCTGGCTTCCGGCGGCTATCTGATTTGGTGAAGACTGCCAGTCTCGCTAGCGGGATGAAAGCAGAGCTCACCATCTGCAGCATCGTCGACAGGACTGACTGCGGACCTTTGGTACAGAGCCAAGTGGAGGGTCTGAATCAGAGGCTGAGACCGTTCTGCGCCCGTGTGGCCTGCAGATTCCTCGACTTGCGTCGTAGGGTGGTGGGGTTTCGGGTTCCGCTGGATAGGTCAGGAGTCCACTACACACAGCAGGCGGCTGCACGGGTAGCAGGGGTTGTGTGGTGTGGACTGGGCGGTTTTTTAGGTTAGATGGCCGCGGGGAAGTACAGAAAGGGCAACAGCCTCAAAGGTTGCAGGGCAAAATCATGACATGCGGGGACCAAGCAGCAATCGGTATTATCTAAGCTGCGTTGGTAAAGTATCGGAACTTCAAGCGCTGATAGAAAGCACTGAAGCTGAAATCGTTATAGGTACGGAAAGCTGGCTGAAGCCAGAGATAAATTCTGCCGAAATTTTTACAAAAGCACAGACGGTGTTTAGAAAGGATAGATTGCATGCAAACGGTGGTGACGTGTTTGTCGCTGTTAGTAGTAGTTTACCTTGTAGTGAAGTAGAAGTGGATGGTTCCTGTGAATTATTATGGGTGGAGGTTACACTCAACAACCGAGCTAGGTTAATAATTGGCTCCTTTTACCGACCTCCCGACTCAGCAGCATTAGTGGCAGAACAACTGAGAGAAAATGTGGAATACACTTCACATAAATTTTCTCAGCATGTTATAGTCTTAGATGGAGATTTCAATTTATCAGATATAGACTAGGACACTCAGATGTTTAGGACGGGTGGTAGGGACAGAGCATCGAGTGACATTATACTGAGTGCACTATCCGAAAATTACCTCGAGCAATTAAACCGACTCGTGGAGATAACTTCTTGGACCTACTGATAACAAACAGACCTGAACTTTTCGACTCTGTATGTGCAGAACAGGGAATCAGTGATCATAAGGCCGTTGCAGCATCACTGAGTATGGAAGTAAATAGGAATATAAAAAAAGGGAGGAAGGTTTATCTGTTTAGCAAGAGTAATAGCAGGCAGATTTCAGACTACCTAACAGATCAAAACGAAAATTTCTGTTCCGACACTGAGAATGTTGAGTGTTTATGGAAAAAGTTCAAAGCAATCTTAAAATGCGTTTTAGACAGATACGTGCCAAGTAAAAGTGTGAGGGACGCGAAAAACCCACCGTGGTTCAACATCAAAGTTAGGAAACGACTGCGAAAGCAAAGAGAGCTTCACTGCAAGTTTAAACGCAGCCAAAACCTCTCAGACAAACAGAAGCTAAACGATGTCAAAGTTAGCGTAAGGAGGGCTACGAGCGAAGCGTTCAGTGAATTCGAAAGTAAAATTCTATGTACCGACTTTACAGAAAATCCTAGGAAGTTCTGGTCTTACGTTAAATCAGTAAGTGCTCGAAACAGCATATACAGACACTCCGGGATGATGATAGCATTGAAACATAGGATGACACGCGTAAAGGTGAAATACTAAACACCTTTTTCCAAAGCCGTTTCACAGAGGAAGACCGCATTGCAGTTCCTTCTCTAAATCCTCGCACAAACGAAAAAATGGCTAACATCGAAATAAGTGTCCAAGGAATAGAAAATCAAATGGAATCACTCAACAGAGGAAAGTCCACTGGACCTGACAGGATACCAATTCGATTCTACACAGAGCACGCGAAAGAACTTGCCCCCCTTCTAACAGCCGTGTACCCAAGTCTCTTGAGGAACGGAAGGTTCCAAATGATTGGAAAAGAGCACAGGTAGTCCGAGTCTTCAAGCAGGGTCGTCGAGCAGATGCGCAAAACTATAGGCCTATATCTCTGACGTCGATCTGTTGTAGAATTTTAGAACATGTTTTTTGCTCGCGTATCATGTCGTTTCTGGAAACCCAGAATCTACTCTGTAGGAATCAACATGGATTCCGGAAACAGCGATCTTGTGAGACCATTCTCCCTTTATTTGTTCATGAGACCGCGAAAATATTAGATACAGGCTCCCAGGTAGATGCTATTTTCCTTGACTTCCGGAAGGCTTTCGATACAGTTCCGTAGTGTCGCCTGATAAACAAAGTAAGAGCCTACGGAATATCAGACCAGCTGTGTGGATGGATTGAAGACTTTTTAGCAAACAGAACACAGCATGTTGTTTTCAATGGAGAGACGTGTACAGACGTTAGAGTAACCTCTGGCGTGCCACAGGGGAGTGTTATGGGGCCACTGCTTTTCATAATATATATAAATGACCTAGTAGATAGTGTCCGAAGTTCCATGCGGCTTTTCGCGGATGATGCTGTAGTATACAGACAAGTTGCAGCATTAGAAAATTACAGCGAAATGCAGGAAGATCTGCAGCGGATAGGCACTTGGTGCAGGGGGTGGCAACTGACCCTTAACACAGACAAATGTAATGTATTGCGAATACGTAGAAAGAAGGATCCTTTATTGTATGATTATATGATAGCGGAACAAACACTGGTAGCAGTTACTTCTGTAAAATATCTGGGAGCATGCGTGCGGAACGATTTGAAGTAGAATGATAATATAAAATTAATTGTTGGTAAGGCGGGTACCAGGTCGAGATTCATTGGAAGAGTGCTTAGAAAATGTAGTCCATCAACAAAGGAGGTGGCTTACAAAACACTCGTTCGACCTATACTTGAGTATTTCTCATCAGTATGGATTCGGTACCAGGTCAGATTAACGGAGGAGGTAGAGAAGATCCAAATAAGAGCGGCGCGTTTCGCCACAGGGTTATTTGGTAAGCGTGATAGTGTTACGGAGATGTTTAGCAAACTCAGGTGGCAGACTCTGCAAGAGAGGCGCTCTGCATCGCGGTGTAGCTTGCTGTCCAGGTTTCGAGAGGGTGCGTTTCTGGATGAGGTATCGAATATTTTGCTTCCCCCTACTTATACCTCCCGGGGAGATCACGAACGTAAAATTAGAGAGATTCGAGCGCGCACGGAGGCTTTCCGGCAGTCGTTCTTCCCGCGAACCATACGCGACTGGAACAGGAAAGGGAGGTGATGACAGTGGCACGTAAAGTGCCCTCCACCACACACCGTTGGGTGGCTTGCGGAGTATAAATGTAGATGTAGATGTAATTTGAAAGGTGTATGACGAAAGGTTCGGGGTTAAGATGCGCACCTATGCTTAAAGGTTAAACAGATTAGCAAGCAATATCACAATGATAAGGCATACTTCAAAGCAATCAACCTATTAATTTCAACCGGCAACCAAGGTGCGACTGGACCCGAACCCGTCTCTTCTGACAACTGACTAAAGCCCTGGTGACAGTTGGCCGTTAATATTTTCAAGGTTGAACTGATAGTCAATTATTACGATCACTCTGAAGGAACGTCTTT
Source organism: Schistocerca piceifrons (assembly GCF_021461385.2). Taxonomy (NCBI): domain Eukaryota; kingdom Metazoa; phylum Arthropoda; class Insecta; order Orthoptera; family Acrididae; genus Schistocerca; species Schistocerca piceifrons. Next base: position 512,263,647 of record NC_060143.1, read on the forward strand.
AAACATCATTTGTGAACACTTATTACAAGAGAAATCACTCGACAGAACCACAAGATCCAGCTAAAATGCACCAATAATGACCCGGTCTTTCAAACACAGAAACGAACAGCTTAATACAGCAGGTTGTTCAGATTATAAAAAATGATTGAGTAATGCAATTAGAATCAAAGAATCCCTCTTTTTTTGAACGGCAACCTGTGCCTCAGTACAATTGTTCCGGCTGTATTTACGACCATTAGAACATTAATGATCGGGTACAAACCAGAAAGGAAAGGCAATATAATAGGGAGACAAATTTTCAAACGACAACAAGTGTCTTAGTAAAACTCTGAGGGTCGGATACAAACCAGAAAATACCATAATAAAGAGGGCAGGTAGACGATGAAGCAAATCACCACAAGGATTTATCAGCGAGCAGTTCCTTGGATCCACGGTGCTTCGCAGCGGTTACTGAGTGGTGCCGATGAAAGCCAGGTAGAAGAGGGCAGCCAGGCCACGAATGTCGGCCTGCTGCTTGTAGTCGCCGCTGACCCCGGTGAAGTATACCGGTATCTTCTCTCTGCGCAGGCCCGCCTTGAGCAGCTCGTGTCTTCGGCCACTTGGACCTCGAGACCATCTCCAGTCGCGGCGCTACCGCCAATCCCCAAACTTCATGCCTCTCTCTCGGGCCAGCGAATCCCATGTATCTCGTATATATATATATATATATATATATATATATATATATATATATATATATATATATATATATATATATCGGCAAGCAAAGGCCTTCTAAGGACACAGCCCACAGATACCAACCCTTCCTCATAGATATTGGAAATGGGGCAGCAAGAGGGATAGTTGATACTACACCTGAGCCACTGGTGCCAGACAGAACAGTCTAATAATTCAGTAGCGCCACGGCTCAATAACCAAGTCATAAAAACGCTTTATCTGCCTTTTCATGGTCTTCCGTATTACTTTTGAAGGAGACTTTATATTCCACACTCTGTAGATGACAAAGTTGGTTTAGGAAACAGAGGTTGTACATCTGCATTCCGTTGTTATTTTCCACCCTTACCTTTCGTTATTTGCTACTAGTTACCCTTTCACAGGCTTTCCTCAAGCTGCTTTTCCTGCCATCAATAAAGCTGCCAGGCTGAGGTCTGGCATCACCACTGGTCATAGCCATAATGAAACTCAAAGACTCGCAATGTTGACAATTGTATCATCATTTAATTGTCGATATGTATGCGAAAATGGAAACCGAGCGAAACCTTGAAAGGTGGCTACACTGAGTCACAGCGCCAGAGATTGCGCCAGAGAGTTTTATTCCGCCGCCTCCACTGGCAGTGCTTGTTGAGATGTAGCAGTGGTGAGTCGTTGTTGAGAAGTTCCCATGGAGAGTGCTTGTTCAGATGGTGTCATATTGTTTTGATGGGCTAGACACCAGATATTGTTGGATTGGGGATGCTGTAATGATCAGAGTGTGCTTTTCGTCAATATATATGAAGGTAAAAAATTCCTTTTTTTTTATTATTTCAATGTTTTAAATAATAATGCCTCTTGGTCACAGGTTCAGTCAAAAAAGCATCTGGCTCGTGTTCTTGTATTAGACTGTATTTCTGGTTTCTATGTGCAATTATAGTATTTCTGGTTTTTTTTTAATTACTTCAGTATAAATGGTATTTAAAATATCTTGTCGTATTGAGGAAGAACCGTGCCAGATGTGTACGTTGAATCACACTTCCACACACAGAACAGCGACACTTGTGCCTTGTTGTTTCGTAGCTTTCATAGTTGCTGGGGACTTAATTAATTAATTGTGTTAACGGAAATTTCGTTTCATTCCTTGTTGTTGTTCTATGCAGTCAGATTGTGTTCAAATACTAGTCAGGGCCAACCGGTTACGAGACTTCGTAACCGGACAGTCAGCTACTGAAATTAAAAAGTATTTGCATTCTTTTTAATAATTAAGCCCCCATGCACGTGGCGACCGCTGCTTCGGATCGTCCCGTGGAATCTTCTGATAGTAAAAATAGCAGACAGTAGTATTGTTGTAGTTATTTGTAGTTTAGTAATTGTAGTCTATATTGCATGTGTAGATTTGGTAATGAACATTTGTAGCTGTCTTGTCTTTCTTCTAATGGTATTTTTGCAGAATTTAATTTTTGTTGTCTTGTATACGGGTTTGACAATTTTGTGCAATTATGAAGATTTCAATTGTTCGTTAATCGTGTTAGAGGGAAGCATTTCGTGTGAATGGTATTGTTGGTGATAAAGTGTCATTGTGTGTAATTTTCGTATAGTGACGAGTTTTGTATGTTTTGTAAATGATTACGCGATCGATGAAAAAGGCAAAAATGATGGATAGTGAGAAAGACGAAATTGTTAACATGGCGAACTCGAACACAGGAGAACAGTATGATGAATAATGAAGCTGAAAACAATTTAATAAGTCGGGAAAATAGTCCGGAAACAGTTCAAAATTTTTCACAATCAAAAAATTTTCAGAATACGAGATTAATGACAGAAGATTTTGGAATAGTATCGAACAAAGATAGCTTTACAGCTATGACGAAAGAAGTTGATTTTGCGGGAAATGTTAGGGGTGAAAAGAGTATCGAACAAGTTAACATGGAGCAGTTGATGAGTGCAATATTAAATTTGGGATCTGAATTAAAAACAGTGGGATCACAAATAGGAACAATTAAAACAGATATGGGAACAATGTAAATACGGTTAGACTCACTGGGATCACAGATGGGAACTTTCGCAACACGGTTAGAAACTGATATGGGAACAATGGAAACACGGTTAGACTCACTGGGATCACAGTTAGGATCTGAATTAAAAACAGTGGCAACACGCTCACAAATAGGAACAATTAAAGCAGAGATGGAAACAATGGAAACACGGTTAAACTCACGAATAGGGGCATGTTTCAAAAACATGAAAGATGAATTAAAGAAAGAAGTTAGAGAAGAAGTACAACCGATTTTGAATGCTCACAATAATAGATTAATTTCAATGGAAATCAGACAAAAGGAACAGGATACAGAACAGGAAGAAAGAGATCGCGTGATAGTACAAAAATTTTCAGAGTTAAATTTACAACGTGCACACGATAAGGAAGAAATACTTGAAAGAATCGAGGAATCCGTACCAAATGACAGAATAAATAACTTAACGCAGCAGTACGAACAGTTAACTACTAAATGTGACAATACCGAAACCCTAGTCGCGACACTTACGGAAGATGTAAATAAACAGAAAGAAAAAATAGGTGACTCATTGGAAAGAATTGAGGAGATTTCAGATAAACCGACAATTCTTAGTTTAAATGGGGACAGAGATTCAGATGATACAGCTCCATTGCCATTTGCAGAAACCGAAGAGTACCAGAGCATTTATAAACATGTTGAAAAGCAGGGAAAATTTAATGAACGTGTTAAAAGGGAATTTGAGGCATTACGAAAGCAAGTCAAACAAATTGAAGGCGAAATCGTAGGAAAAGACAGCAGAAGAAATTTAGAATCTCAGATAGCAGAGGGCTTTGAAGAAAATAATTTATTTCATTTACGAGATGCAAGAAGAGAGCGCCAGGCGCGCGAACTTGACAATAATCGACATTCGGACTGGGACAGACACGGCAGGTCTTTGTCGCCACGAGGCGAAAACTTTGACTATAAACACTTTTTAACTGTTCGGAAATTTAAGATCTTTCGCAATTCTAAGGATGACATACATCCATGTTCATGGTCAGATCAATTTATGTACGCACTTCCACCAAATTGGCCACTAAGACACAAATTAGAATTTATGTGTGGCTGTTAAAGTCCTCAGGGGATTCGTCACACTAAGTGAATATGTGCCGTAGCGTGCACAGGGCCCCGAGCTGTAGTGGTGCTATTTCCCTTTTAGTTTTCTGCATCGCTGCCTACTCTTCTACTATTCTTTGTATCTATAAAAACAACTCTTCTACTATCAATCTATCTAGAGAGTCGGTAAAGATTAACCGGATATGACTATTTTACCCAAAAGAGATTTCGGAAATTACCGTTTGGACTTACTGTATCTTCAGCAGCATTCATTCGTAGTTTAAACGAAATTTTACCTGTTTATCTTCGTGACAATATTACTTCATATGTTGACGATATTCTTATTGCTAAACGTTCTTGGGGTGAGCACAACAAAATTTTGGATTCATTATTACGTATTTTTGCAAGAGTTGGCATTATAGTAAACTTGGAAAAATCTGAATTTGGTCGTTCTCAGGTGAAATTTCTTGGTCATACTATTTCTACAGAAGGTATTCTTCCTGATCCAGAGAAGCTAGACGCTATTCGTAATTATGCTGTTCCTACTACAAAACGTGATGTTCGTAGTTTCCTTGGTGTCTGTAATTTTCTTAGACGCTTTGTTAGATTGGACAATTTGGCCACACCTCGTTTATGTGAACTATCTGGAAACAATTCTAATTGGTGTTGGGATGAGGAAGCTCAGTCAGAATTTGAACAACTTCGGGATGCCTTGCCAAATGCAAATTATGTCCAAAGGCTAAGCCGCCAACTATATCTCACAGAGCACCATTGTTTCCTATCATTCCAGCAAAATTAAAGGACATGGCTGCAGTCGATTTGTTCGGTCCAGTGGTTCGTTCTACTAATGGTTTTGCGTACATTTTGGTAGCAGTGGAATTGACATCAAAATATGTGTGTTTTACACCTTTACGTAAAGCAACAGCTCGTTCAGTATCTGACGCTTTCATCAAACATTTTCTTAAAGAAGTGGGTCATGTGGATAAGGTTATATCAGATAATGGATCACAGTTTCGCTTTAAAATTGGGCTTCATACTCTACGGCGTTGTAAGATTAAACCAATTTTCATTTCACTTTTTCACCCTCAATCTAATGCTTCAGAGAGATGGATGAAGGAAATCAATAAATTGTGTTGACTTTATTGTCATCAGAATCACAGAACTTGGGATCAGTATCTTCATATTTTTCAAAACATTCTGAATGAACTCCCTAATGATTCAACTTCTTTACCGCCTATATTGATATTAAAAAATAAAGCACCGACAAATCGCATTTCTGAAATCGTTCCATTTCCGCCTTCACGGAAACTGCGGCATTCTAAAGTTGTCAACCTGGTTCTACAAAATATTGCATCTGCGGCTGCTAGAAGAGAGAAATCAGCTAAACGTCCTGGTCGTTTAAAAACCTTGCCAGTTGGTCAAAAGGTGTTAATTAAGTCTCATCGTTTGTCTCACAAAGAAAAAGGCTTGTGTCGCAAATTTTTTCTGCTTTATAACGGTCCATATAGGGTTCGCAAAATTATTCATGATAACACTGTCGAAGTAGAAACTCTTAAATCTCGGCGCTCTAAGGGAATACATAATATATCGAACGTTAAAATTTTTGTGGAATGACATACTTTTGAGAAACGAACAGTTATGCGTAAACACACACAGAACACAAGGATACCGCGCCGTGTTCTGGCGGCGGCACATACTCAAAGCAACAGTCAAGTCTGCGCGCCGCACAAGGCAGTCGTTGACCGCAAACAATTACTTCCTACGTCACGCGTACCTACAGCTGATCCAGCGCTCAATGCGAATGCACTGACAGCCGTAAGCAAATACACAGTCTAATTTCTCTGATTAAATTCAGTATAAAGCTATAGTGACTTGATAAATTATGTTATTAACGTTCAGTATTTTTCAGGATACGGTTGTATAAAATACTTAAGAACTTCGGGTAAATTCTGTGTGTGTCCGACGTTAAGGGGACTTGCTATCGAGAAAATTTCAGGAAGAATGTAATTTCGAAGAAGAAACTAATAAACTATAAAGGTAACTATTAATTAAGTTTATTTTTCAGGTAACATATTTCCACTTAGGTACGTACTTTAGATGTAATTTGCTGCTCGCGATTACGTGATTTATACTTTGTGCTAAATTTTATGTTCTATGAATTTACTTGTGAAGCGACGTGCTTGCGTACATTTGCTGATTTTGACAGTGTTTTATTAATGAACAGGGTTGTTACTTATCTATATTATGCATCGCTTGGCTGCACTGCTTTTTCACTGATGTCACTTTTTTTTATTATGTGCCTGCTGTGCTTATTTATTTAAATTATAATTGTCACCTGATTAATTGTGCTGACTGTGGTTATGTATGTAAGTTATACTTTGTGATTTATCTGCTTGCGCCTTCATGTTTACTTATTAAGATTACATATGAACATTTATTTGCTTATGCTGATATGATGCTAATGACCTGTTTATTATGTAAGATACATATTTGCTGCTTTGGGTATGGATTGCATATTTACACATTTCTGTTTTGTTGTCATAACTACTCTTTAATTTGGTATATAGAAATGCTGATATACTGTGTACGAACATAGAGTTTAAGTTACACTATGGTATTAATTATAGATTGTTTGCTTGGCAGAGCCTCGTTGTAGGGATTGTGCTACATCCACTTGTTGTCAATCTGTTCTCTACTGGTATATTTACTCGCTATTGCATGTTTTGCTTACGCTCAGTGCCTTATATTTTAAGATAAGAAAATGAACTGCTATAATTCTACGAACGACATTGGTACAAGAAACTTCATTGAAGTCACATGAGCTGGAGGTTTTATGGAAGCTGTATAAATTTATGCTAATAGAAAGGAAGCCAATGACATGAAATACCAACACTAGGTTTAGACCATTGACAGTTATTACACTGCATTCTTCGTGAGCAATTGAAATAGCAAGTGACACTTGACACAAGAAATACTCCACATGTTTGCTTCTGTTTTGCCATGATTCTTGAAGTGGTGTACACTCTGTGAAATATTACGATCATTCACACTCCGTACTCGTACTTACTTACTGAGAGTTATTCAAACTAAAGGCTGTTAGAGGTCATGTATGCGTTTCTTTTATTTAATGATGGACAAGGTAACCAAAATGTATTTTATAATTCATAATGAGTAGAAGATTTGGGTCAGATGGATTACACAGAGGTTGTGTGTGGTCATTGTGTCTTCGGATTGTATGGGATGATGAATTGAAGTTTGCACTAGAATTTTATCTGTACTTGTTCGAGGAGACTGACTAGAGGAAAGAGTTGTTGTAGAAGTGAAATGATATTGGCGATAAGGCTTATATGTGTCGACGTATTGAAGCGGTATTATTGAGGTATTGAGATTGTGTGAAGTTGATGATTATTGCAGTTTTATTGGACAAGAGGTAAGGTAAATGATATTTAAATGCGAACATTTTTAGGTTAGGCTTTACCGTGACTGTTACTGACATTAAATGAAACAACAAGTTAACTGTTACCAGTCACCGATTTTTTTTTTTTTTTTTTTTTTTTTTTTTTTTTTTTTTTTTTTTTCCACGACGCGTTTCGAAGGTTTAAACCTCCATCATCGGGTGGATTTACATTAGTTAATATTACATATGTGTGTATGTTGTGTTACGACATTTGGAGGAACTTGTGGCACTGCCTAGTGGAGAAACAAGACACTATTTCAGAATATGGTTTTGGATAACTTTTGACAAAAAATTAAACTGATATTTAATGGTAAACTTTAATAAGTAAACTAGAGTACCTCCAGTGGTCACAGGTTCCTTTTTCTGTCGTAACACTTCACATGTATACTGCCACATTTGTAAACAAATATGGCGTCTGGAATCAGCTGGGTGCAAGGTTCGTACAGCAGAAGAGAAGACATAATCGCAAAGTGCAAAGAATATACATCGTAACAACATTATTACAGAATAATTGTTTAAACCATTTGGAGGTGTTTGTTTTGAGGTGTCAAATATATGTGTGTGTACTTCAGGTGGTATATAAATCCAATTTTTAAAGGTTAAAACAGCTAAACATTCGTACTCGCTTATGCAATCAGGTGAAATGTTAAAATGGCTTAAACTTCATGCTTGCTAATAACAATTTGGCTACAGCAGTAAAATCATATATAGATGACACTCTTTGAAGAAAGAGAGAGAGAGAGAGAGAGAGAGAGAGAGAGAGAGGAAGGAGTGATTATATGAGAGCAAACATTTACATGGCAAGGAGTCTTAAGATTACATGTTGCATATATTAGCTGCCTAAAGGTTGGGGTAATACACTGGTTAATGTTATAAAATATGCAGATAGATATACATTTGTGCCAGTAGATGATGTACATACAGTTTTAAGCTGACAGGGGGTACAAGCTGTTGGTGTGATGAATTATCTGTGAATGAGGTCAATCTCTTGTACTCTTGGCGGCTGTCAATATTTATGGTAAATATTAGGATATGTGCACGTGTGTGTGTGTGTGTGTGTGTGTGTGTGTGTGTGTGTGTGTGTATTTTAAGAGTGTAGGCAGTTGCTGAAAGCAGAGATGATACTATTGTAAATATTGTCATTTTTGTCATTTAAGATGGATTCTGGTTGTTTCATTTGGTGTTTGTATATTTGGAGTGTTTCAAGGATGTCTAGTTTTCTGCCTTTTGGTTGGATGTGTAGGATGCTAATACTTGTGTTGTTAACATGGTGTTTTGTTTCAAGTAGGTGGGTAGCTATTGCTGATGTGTGGTATTTTTTGTTTTTTAGTGCTGCCATGTGTTCCTTGAACCTAATCTCAAATGATCTGCCTGTCTGGCCTATGTAGAAGCAGTCACAGTCCAAACATTCAATTTTGTACACACCTGTGTGATGAAGTGGGTTTCGTGTGCCGATGTTGTGGGGTAACTTCTGTCCAATCTTGTTGTCTGTTGTAAAGGATATACTTATGCCTTTCCGTTTGAAGACATTAGCAATCTGGTATGAAATGTTACCCAGAAAGGGGACTGTATGCAAGACATTATTTTCTTTTTGTTTTTTGTGTTGTGATTGCTTTGCCATTATTGAGTGTTTTAGAGTGTCTATTATGGAGTTGTTGTAGCCATTTTCAATAGCTGTTTGTTTTATTATTTCAATTTCTTGATCACGTTTATCTTCTGAGAGTGGTAGTTGGATAGCTCTATTAATCATGTACCGGTATGCTGCCATTTTGTGTGCTGCGGGGTGGCAAGAGGAGTTGTGGATTGTAGTATGTGTCGTGGTAGGCTTCCGATAAATTTCAAAGTGATGTCTGTTATTCTTTATTGTAATGGTAAGGTCTAGGAAATTTATACTGTTATCTTTTTGGTGTTCGACTGTGAATTTTATGCTTTCATGGGAGTTGTTGAAAAACTGATTCAACTCACTGATGTCATCTTTAGTGCCTTTGATTAAAATTATGATATCATCTACATATCTGTAGTAGTAGATGATATTTTTGAGGAGGTGGTGATTGGAATTCAAGATTTTGTCTTCTAGGTTACTAATAAATATTTCTGCTAACAATCCGGAAAGATTTGAGCCCATTGCCAGACCATCTGTTTGTTTGTAGATTTTATTGTTAAATTTAAAATAGTTGTGTGAAAGTGTGAATTCAAGCAGGTCCATTAGTTCTTTAATGTGAGTTGAAGGGATTTTTTTGTGTTTATGTAGGTTGGCATTAATTTTTTGTAGTGTGGTATCTATTGGCACTGATGAATAAAGGTTTTGTATGTCGAATGAGGCAAGTGTGGCTCCATCAGGTACTTGTATGTTTTTGACATATTGTGTGAATTCTGTTGTGTTTTTAAGTGTTCTCTCATTATTGAATGTGTATGCTTGTTTGAGAATTCTGAAGAGTATTTTATTGAGCTTGAATGTTGGGCTGTTCCTACAGTTCACTATGGGTCTGATGGGGGTCCCATCTTTGTGTATCTTAGGTTGTGACCTAAGACAAGGTGCTTGTGGGCTCATTGTTACAATGTTTCTTGTTTCTTGGATGGTGAGTAGAAAGTTAATGTTGTTTGAAATGTGTTTAATCTCCTTTTGTATTCTGGCTGTTGGATCTTTATGTATTTCAGTTATGTTGCTGGTTTGGAAGAAGTCTAAAGTTTTTTCTATGTATGTAGTTCTGTCCATTACAACAGTTGTGTTGCCCTTGTCAGCTTTTACAATTATTGCATTATTTATGTTTAATTTAGTCTTAATGGTACGTGTAAGGGCTTCTTCTCTTTTCTTGTATGCTGGGAATGGTTTTGCAATTTCCTTTTCAATGATTTCGTTAATTTTGTGGCAGGCTGATATTCTGTCGGTTTGCTTCTTAAAGGCGGTGGTCGAGATCTGTGTGACACAGGTGATGAGCTTCTCTTGGTTCTTTTGGTCCAGCGGAGCTTGAACATTGTGTTTTAAGCCTTTGCAGAGTAGTGCCTCTTCTTCTGCAGTGAATATTATGTTCGTGTTGTTGAGGAAAGGTGTGTAGAATGAGTGCTTCTTTTGGCTGTTTTGGTTCGGTTTGGAAGGTAATTGTTGCTTTATAAGATTGGCCAGTTTTTTCTTCTGTGTAGCTTTCGTTTTGTGTACGATGAACTCGGTGTACTCCTTGACTTTTTTGGTTATGGAATCATATTCTAATCTATGAAGCAACTTTCCCAATTGTAATTGTGCATTATAAAGCTGTGTGTTGAACTTTTGTTTTTTAATATAAAGTTCTTTCAGTTCATTTTTCACCCAGAGTTTTCGTGCGTTATCCAGTGTTTTCTTCGCAGTTGTTGTGTTTGTTTTGATGTCAATCTTGACATAATTTGGGATGACGTTATTCTTGAGACAATTTTTATTGAAGTGTATGTGTTGTGTCGTCATTGCGACCTTTTCTGCACTGTTCTTATATTCGAAAATAGCCTTGATTGCCTGACTGGGCAGATTAACTTTAAATGCGAACATTTTTAGGTTAGGCTTTACCGTGACTGTTACTGACATTAAATGAAACAACAAGTTAACTGTTACCAGTCACCGTTTTTTTTTTTTTTTTTTTTTTTTTCCACGACGCGTTTCGAAGGTATAAACCTCCATCATCGGGTGGATTTACATTAGTTAATATTACATATGTGTGTATGTTGTGTTACGACATTTGGAGGAACTTGTGGCACTGCCTAGTGGAGAAACAAGACACTATTTCAGAATATGGTTTTGGATAACTTTTGACAAAAAATTAAACTGATATTTAATGGTAAACTTTAATAAGTAAACTAGAGTACCTCCAGTGGTCACAGGTTCCTTTTTCTGTCGTAACACTTCACATGTATACTGCCACATTTGTAAACAAATATGGCGTCTGGAATCAGCTGGGTGCAAGGTTCGTACAGCAGAAGAGAAGACATAATCGCAAAGTGCAAAGAATATACATCGTAACAACATTATTACAGAATAATTGTTTAAACCATTTGGAGGTGTTTGTTTTGAGGTGTCAAATATATGTGTGTGTACTTCAGGTGGTATATAAATCCAATTTTTAAAGGTTAAAACAGCTAAACATTCGTACTCGCTTATGCAATCAGGTGAAATGTTAAAATGGCTTAAACTTCATGCTTGCTAATAACAATTTGGCTACAGCAGTAAAATCATATATAGATGACACTCTTTGAAGAAAGAGAGAGAGAGAGAGAGAGAGAGAGAGAGAGAGAGGAAGGAGTGATTATATGAGAGCAAACATTTACATGGCAAGGAGTCTTAAGATTACATGTTGCATATATTAGCTGCCTAAAGGTTGGGGTAATACACTGGTTAATGTTATAAAATATGCAGATAGATATACATTTGTGCCAGTAGATGATGTACATACAGTTTTAAGCTGACAGGGGGTACAAGCTGTTGGTGTGATGAATTATCTGTGAATGAGGTCAATCTCTTGTACTCTTGGCGGCTGTCAATATTTATGGTAAATATTAGGATATGTGCACGTGTGTGTGTGTGTGTGTGTGTGTGTGTGTGTGTGTGTGTGTATTTTAAGAGTGTAGGCAGTTGCTGAAAACAGAGATGATACTATAGTAAATATTGTCATTTTTGTCATTTAAGATGGATTCTGGTTGTTTCATTTGGTGTTTGTATATTTGGAGTGTTTCAAGGATGTCTAGTTTTCTGCCTTTTGGTTGGATGTGTAGGATGCTAATACTTGTGTTGTTAACATGGTGTTTTGTTTCAAGTAGGTGGGTAGCTATTGCTGATGTGTGGTATTTTTTGTTTTTTAGTGCTGCCATGTGTTCCTTGAACCTAATCTCAAATGATCTGCCTGTCTGGCCTATGTAGAAGCAGTCACAGTCCAAACATTCAATTTTGTACACACCTGTGTGATGAAGTGGGTTTCGTGTGCCGATGTTGTGGGGTAACTTCTGTCCAATCTTGTTGTCTGTTGTAAAGGATATACTTATGCCTTTCCGTTTGAAGACATTAGCAATCTGGTATGAAATGTTACCCAGAAAGGGGACTGTATGCAAGACATTATTTTCTTTTTGTTTTTTGTGTTGTGATTGCTTTGCCATTATTGAGTGTTTTAGAGTGTCTATTATGGAGTTGTTGTAGCCATTTTCAATAGCTGTTTGTTTTATTATTTCAATTTCTTGATCACGTTTATCTTCTGAGAGTGGTAGTTGGATAGCTCTATTAATCATGTACCGGTATGCTGCCATTTTGTGTGCTGCGGGGTGGCAAGAGGAGTTGTGGATTGTAGTATGTGTCGTGGTAGGCTTCCGATAAATTTCAAAGTGATGTCTGTTATTCTTTATTGTAATGGTAAGGTCTAGGAAATTTATACTGTTATCTTTTTGGTGTTCGACTGTGAATTTTATGCTTTCATGGGAGTTGTTGAAAAACTGATTCAACTCACTGATGTCATCTTTAGTGCCTTTGATTAAAATTATGATATCATCTACATATCTGTAGTAGTAGATGATATTTTTGAGGAGGTGGTGATTGGAATTCAAGATTTTGTCTTCTAGGTTACTAATAAATATTTCTGCTAACAATCCGGAAAGATTTGAGCCCATTGCCAGACCATCTGTTTGTTTGTAGATTTTATTGTTAAATTTAAAATAGTTGTGTGAAAGTGTGAATTCAAGCAGGTCCATTAGTTCTTTAATGTGAGTTGAAGGGATTTTTTTTGTGTTTATGTAGGTTGGCATTAATTTTTTGTAGTGTGGTATCTATTGGCACTGATGAATAAAGGTTTTGTATGTCGAATGACGCAAGTGTGGCTCCATCAGGTACTTGTATGTTTTTGACATATTGTGTGAATTCTGTTGTGTTTTTAAGTGTTCTCTCATTATTGAATGTGTATGCTTGTTTGAGAATTCTGAAGAGTATTTTATTGAGCTTGAATGTTGGGCTGTTCCTACAGTTCACTATGGGTCTGATGGGGGTCCCATCTTTGTGTATCTTAGGTTGTGACCTAAGACAAGGTGCTTGTGGGCTCATTGTTACAATGTTTCTTGTTTCTTGGATGGTGAGTAGAAAGTTAATGTTGTTTGAAATGTGTTTAATCTCCTTTTGTATTCTGGCTGTTGGATCTTTATGTATTTCAGTTATGTTGCTGGTTTGGAAGAAGTCTAAAGTTTTTTCTATGTATGTAGTTCTGTCCATTACAACAGTTGTGTTGCCCTTGTCAGCTTTTACAATTATTGCATTATTTATGTTTAATTTAGTCTTAATGGTACGTGTAAGGGCTTCTTCTCTTTTCTTGTATGCTGGGAATGGTTTTGCAATTTCCTTTTCAATGATTTCGTTAATTTTGTGGCAGGCTGATATTCTGTCGGTTTGCTTCTTAAAGGCGGTGGTCGAGATCTGTGTGACACAGGTGATGAGCTTCTCTTGGTTCTTTTGGTCCAGCGGAGCTTGAACATTGTGTTTTAAGCCTTTGCAGAGTAGTGCCTCTTCTTCTGCAGTGAATATTATGTTCGTGTTGTTGAGGAAAGGTGTGTAGAATGAGTGCTTCTTTTGGCTGTTTTGGTTCGGTTTGGAAGGTAATTGTTGCTTTATAAGATTGGCCAGTTTTTTCTTCTGTGTAGCTTTCGTTTTGTGTACGATGAACTCGGTGTACTCCTTGACTTCTTTGGTTATGGAATCATATTCTAATCTATGAAGCAACTTTCCCAATTGTAATTGTGCATTATAAAGCTGTGTGTTGAACTTTTGTTTTTTAATATAAAGTTCTTTCAGTTCATTTTTCACCCAGAGTTTTCGTGCGTTATCCAGTGTTTTCTTCGCAGTTGTTGTGTTTGTTTTGATGTCAATCTTGACATAATTTGGGATGACGTTATTCTTGAGACAATTTTTATTGAAGTGTATGTGTTGTGTCGTCATTGCGACCTTTTCTTCACTGTTCTTATATTCGAAAATAGCCTTGATTGCCTGACTGGGCAGATTAACTTTAAATGCGAACATTTTTAGGTTAGGCTTTACCGTGACTCTTACTGACATTAAATGAAACAACAAGTTAACTGTTACCAGTCACCGTTTTTTTTTTTTTTTTTTTTTTTCCACGACGCGTTTCGAAGGTTTAAACCTCCATCATCGGGTGGATTTACATTAGTTAATATTACATATGTGTGTATGTTGTGTTACGACATTTGGAGGAACTTGTGGCACTGCCTAGTGGAGAAACAAGACACTATTTCAGAATATGGTTTTGGATAACTTTTGACAAAAAATTAAACTGATATTTAATGGTAAACTTTAATAAGTAAACTAGAGTACCTCCAGTGGTCAATGATATTGATGATAAGGTTTATATGTATCGACGTAAGAGGTATTATTGAAGTATTAAGATTATGTGATGCTGATGATTATTAGAGTTTTGGTGGATAAGAGGTAAAGTAAGTGAGGAGTATATTTTTTTTTTGTTGGTTTATATGGAACAAGGAGGATGAAGATGGCAGATTAGAACACTCAAGTGGAAGGAAGATTGTCTACGCACACACTGTTTTGAAATCAGTAAGCAGTATATACTTTTTTTTGGAGAGAGGAAGTATTTGCATAGCTTGGCACACTGACAGTTGTTCAGCAACCGTACATTTGATTTGGCTTGGCAAACATTGGTCTTGACATGATGACTATGACGTTGACTAACTATTATTGACTGTTACATACTGCTGCCATTACTACTTGATACACATGTCGAACATCAAATTTTGACAGAATTGCATTTACACAGTTAACACTATTCAATTACACAGTAGTACTTAATGTGGATGAAAGATGAGTGAGTGTGTTTTGTGTGTTTTCCTTTCCTAAACCCAAATAATTGGTACCGACCTATCCCCTAAATATTATCTTACTTGTTTGTTGTGGCTTGCACTGACACCCATAAATATTATAGGTTTACTGTTATTTGTGTATTGTAATAGTTAATATGACAATTATCTGATATAATTTGTGTGTTTGTTATAATTTGTATGTTTAGTGTAAGAGCATTGAGAATAATTTTGTAAAAGCAATTGTGTGTGCATTCAAACTGTTGTTCATGCCTGCACCCGTTCAACATGATGGGTGCCACTAGGAGATGTATGTTTAATTTCTGCTGATAAACTCTGACTGAACTGTCTGATTAGTGATAGTGAATATTATGGACTGTTACCTGCACTTGTCAACATGATGGGTGCCACTGATGGAACTGCTTCTACTGAAATAATGTCACTTGTTGGTGTCTGCACCTGCTCAACATTGCTGGGTGCCACTGATGGAATTGCTTCTACTGAGAAGATGTCACTTGTTGGTGTCTGCACCTGTTCAACATTGCTGGGTGCCACTGATGGAACTGCTTCTACTGACGTAATGTCACTTGTTGGTGTCTGCACCTGCTCAACATTGCTGGGTGCCACTGATGGAACTGCTTCTACTGACATAATGTCACTTGTTGGTGTCTGCACCTGCTCAACATTGCTGGGTGCCACTGATGGAACTGTTTCTACTGACATAATGTCACTTGTTGGTGTCTGCACCTGCTCAACATTACTGGGTGCCACTGATAGAACTGCTTGTACTGAAATAATGCACTTGTTGCTGTCTGCACCTGTCAATATTACTGGGTGCCACTGATGGAAATGCTTCTGCTGAAATAATGTCACTTGTTGCTGTCTGCACCTGTCAACATTACTGGGTGCTACTCCTGGAACTATCAACTACTTGTTTATTGACTAGATTTTATGTGAATATTTGTATAAACTGATTTTTTGTGTATTACTGTTTATATTTATTTAGTTATGTGATATTTACTTATTAATATTATCTTTTATTTTTGTCTGTATTTTGTTTACGAATTTGGTGGTATTTTCACCACCAATGCTGGCAAAAATACCATCAAATTCTAGCCCGTGGAGGAGTGGCATATGAAAGGTGGCTACACTGAGTCACAGCGCCAGAGATTGCGCCAGAGATTCCGCCGCCTCCACTGGCAGTGCTTGTTGAGATATAGCAGTGGTGAGTCGTTGTTGAGAAGTTCCCATGGAGAGTTCTTGTTCAGATGTTGCCATATTGTTTTGATGGGCTAGACACCAGATATTGTTGGATTGGGGATGCTGTAATGATCAGAGTGTGCTTTTCGTCAATATATATGAAGGTAAAAAATTCCTTTTTTTTTATTATTTCAATGTTTTAAATAATAATGCCTCTTGGTCACAGGTTCAGTCAACAAAGCATCTGGCTCGTGTTCTTGTATTAGGCTGTATTTCAGGTTTCTATGTGCAATTATAGTATTTCTGTTTTTTTTAATTACTTCAGTATAAATGGTATTTAAAATATCTTGTCGTATTGAGGAAGAACCGTGCCAGATGTGTACGTTGAATCACACTTCCACACACAGAACAGCGACACTTGTGCCTTGTTGTTTCGTAGCTTTCATAGTTGCTGGGGACTTAATTAATTAATTGTGTTAACGGAAATTTCGTTTCATTCCTTGTTGTTGTTCTATGCAGTCAGATTGCGTGCAAATACTAGTCAGGGCCAACCGGTTACGAGACTTCGTAACCGGACAGTCAGCTACTGAAATTAAAAAGTATTTGCATTCTTTTTAATAATTAAGCCCCCATGCAACCTCTAAATTTGATTACATAAAACCCAGTTGTGTTTCGAAGAATTCATGCATTTACGTGACAAGTTTGTTAATTATGGCAATGTGAGTCCCAATGAATTGGAAAAAACGATCATACTACCGGTCACGTTTACAGGGGATCAACAACACTGGCAAGAAACGCACAAAATGTAGTGACGTATGCTCGAACATTTGGCCTCCCATATTTTTTATTACATTCACATGCTGTCCTAATAAAACAGCTTTCGTCAAATGGACAGTCATCATCGGATCATCGTTGTATTTCCGCGCTTGTAGTCAAACAAAGATGAGAATTTTTAACGGATTTCATTGCCAAGCATCATGTTTTTGGAGGAACCCGCTGTTGGAAGCATTCCATTGAGCGCCAAGCAGAGTTATTTCAAGTCGTGACCAAAAATATGACCCACGGTTCACGTGGCCTAAGCAACACCAGTTCACGATGCATGTGTGCAGGAAAATGCACGAAACGGTACACAAAATACTTACTTACCGAACCTATCACTCGCATTGGCCGCGCAGTGTAGCCGTGCAGTCTGGGACGCCTTGTCACGGTCCGTGTGGCTTCTTCCGTCGGAGGTTCGAGCCCTCCCTCGGGCATGTGGGTGTGTGTTGTCCTTAGCTTAAGTTCGTTTAAATTAGGTTAAGTAGTGTGTAGGCTTAGGGACCGATGATCTCAGCAGTTTGGTCCCATAAGACCTTACCACAAATTTCCAATTTCCACTCACAGTGATGGATATCAACCCCCTCGTCGATAATCAGCTCAGTATAGGAGTAAATCCGTCACTTTAAAAGCATCAAAGACTTGTACACTGAGGTATAAAAGTCATGAGATAGCGATAACCACATGTACAGATGGTGGCAGTATAGCGTGCACAAGGTACAAAAGGTCAGTGCATTGACGGAGCTATCATTTGTGCTCAGGTGACTCACATGATCATGTTTCCGATGTGATTATGGCCACATGACGGGATTTAATTGACTTTCAACGCGGAATGGTAACTGAAGCTAGATGTATGGGGGATACTGTTTCGAAAATCGTTAGTGAATTAAATATTCCGAGATCCACAGTCTCAAGAGTGTGCCGAGAATATTGAATTTCAGGCATTACCTCTCACCACGGACACGCAGTGGCCGATGGGCGTCATTTAACGACCGAGATCAGCAGCGTTCGAGAAGAGTTGTCAGAGTTAACAAGACAAGTAACACTGCGTGTATAAGCATAGAAATCAAGTACGACGAAAGTATACGTTAGCAAAGTGCGGTGAAATGTGGCGTTATTGGGCTATAGAAGCAGACGACCTACGCGGCTGCCTTTTCTAACAGCACAACAGTTGCACCCTAGACGACTGAAAAATCGTGTCCTGGTTTGATAAAACCTGATTCCTCCTGGTAAGAGCACATGGTGGGGTTCAAGAGCGGCGCACACTCCACGAAGCCATGGACCGAAATTGTAAACAAGGCACTGTCCAAGCTGGTGGTGGCAACATAATGATGTGGGCTGTGTTTACATGGATCATTGACTGGAAATGGTTATGTTCGGCTACTTGGAAACTAATTTCAGCTGTTCATGGACTTCATGTTGCCAAACAACGATGGTATTTTTATGTATGACAATGCACCATGTCACCGAGCCACAATTGTTCGCGGTTTGTTTGAAGAGCATTCTGAACAATTCAAGCGAATGATTTGTCCACTTAGATCGCGCGACATGAGTCCCATCAAACATTTATGGGACGTAATCAAGAGGTCATTTCATGCACAAAATCCTGCACTGGCAACGCATTTGCAATTACGGGATTGACTGTATGGGCACATTGCTCAGTATTTCCGCACGGGACATCCAACGACTTGTTGAGTTCACAATACGTCGAGTTGCACTACACCGGAAAAAAGGAGTTCCGGCATGATATGAGAAGCTATCCCTTCACTTTTGTCACCTCAGTGTACTGAAGTCGATGATCGTCGGGTTGTACCGTACGTTCGCAAATATATCAACAAAGGAGGTGATAGTGCAGTATTTGGAATGGGAAATAGAGTAGCGTCTACCAATGAAATTAAACAATATCAACTGAGACGCTGCATTAGTACCAGTGAAACAGTACGGCGGAGTTTATCATTTCCAACACAGGAACGACAACCAGCAGTCGTTCATTTGGCAGCGCATCTTGGAAATGGAGAGTGCGTGTACTTTACAGAAGAAAATACACAAGCAATAGCATTATCACCACCACAAACAACTATAACAGCATTTTTCTCAACGTGTGGGGACGATATATTTGCTCAGATGCTACTTTACTCTGAAGTGCCAACATATTGCACGTGCAACAGCGAACAAGTTCCAACGTCACAAACAAGATAAAGCAGTTACAGGCCGTCTGTACACTATTCAGCCAAAGGATGCAGACTGCTTTTACCTCGCGCGGGAGACAGAAGACAAATAAACGAAAGGGAAGTTGTAGCTCCGGGAGGTCTATTTCCAAGATAAATACCTTGGTCCGTGTGGTAGTTGAGATCACACGTGTTGGCAGGATACAGGATTTTTTGATGCCATTTATGCCGTCTGCACCACTGTAGCTCCATGATCCGATTGAAGATTTCCTAGCAGACAGAATTCAACACGTCCTTTTCAGTGGAATGAAATCGTCTCATGTGAAAGAAATTTTGGAAGTAGCCCAAAGGCTCTTAGTGCTAACAACAAACTTAAACGATCTTGTTCATAGCATCGCAGGCTTAGTGAGGCTGGTCGTTGATTATGCTGTCGTAGAAAGGAGAGAGGTCCGGCCGCGGTGGTCTAGCGGTTCTAGGCGCTCAGTCCGGAACCGCGCGACTGCTACGGTCGCAGGTTCGAATCCTGCCTCGGGCATGGATGTGTGTGATGTCCTTTGGTTAGTTAGGTTTAAGTAGTTCTAAGTTCTAGGGGCCTGATGACCACAGATGTTAAGTCCCATAGTGCTCAGAACCATTTTTGAAAGGAGAGAGGCAAGGTCAGAAAATTTTATCGAAATGCAGGAACACCCGAAAAGGGATCGAAGCTTCATGCAGAATCAGACAGTCGTCCTTAAATATAAAAAAGCGTAACGTATTGTTCAAAGGTACCGTAGTGTTCGGTTACATAAATAGCGACAGTTCTCTGGAAACAGTAAGAGCTTTAGAGTATCTGTAAGTAACAGGTCAGAGCGACCTACTGTGGAAAGATCGCATTACTTTCATCAGAGTCCTCAGTCTGCTGACATGTTTGATGCGATCCGCCCGAAATTTCTCTCCTGTTCCAGTCTTTTCATGTCAGAGTAGCAGTTGCACCCTACGTTCTCAATTATTTGATGGGTGTACTCCAATATCTGTCTTCCTCTGCACTTTTTACCCTTTACGGTTCCAGTATCATGTAAGTAATTCCCTGATGTCTTAACAGATGTCTGTCACCTGTCCCTTCCTCTTGTCAGTGTTTCCTTTCTCTCCGATCCTGGGCAGAACCTCCTCATTCCTTACCTTATTAATTCACCTAGTTTTCAACGCTCTTCTGCAGCACCACATCTCAGATGCTTCGATTCTCTTCCGTTCCCGTTATCGCATAGTCCATGTTTCACCACAATACAATGCTATGCGCCAAACGTACGTTCTCAGAAATTTCTTCCTCATATGGAGGCCTATGCTTGATACTAGCAGACTACTCTTGGCCAGGAATCCCCATATGGCCAGCGCCAGTCTGCTGTTAGGTCCTCCTTCCTCCTACTGTCGTGGGCTATTTTGTTGCCTAGATAACAGAATTCCTTAACTTCATCTACTTCATGGCCACAAATCTTGATGTTAAGTTTCGCACTGTTCTCGTTTCTATTACTTCTCATTACCTTTGTCTTTCTTCGATTTACTCTCAATCCACACTCTGTACTCATTACACTGTTCATTGCATTCAGCAGATCCTGTAATTCTCCACTTCCACTGAGGATAACAATGTCATCAGCCAATTTTATCATTGATATCCTTTCACCTTGAATTTCAGTTCCACTCCTGAACCTTTCTTTTATTTCCGTCATCCCTGTCTTACACCGTTTTCACTCCTAGCACTTCATTCTTGTTCTTCTAGTCTTACTGCCGCGCACACTGGCCGTGCAGTTTGAGGCGCCATGTCACGGATTGTGCAGCCCCTCCCGCCGGAGGTTCGAATCCTCCCTTGTGCATGGGTGTATGTGTTCCATCCATCTTCAGCTGAACTGCTACTCAGCTAATCATTTTCTCAGTGTCTTTAGTCTCCAATAACTTCAAGAGTACCTCTTCATTTCTTAGTGATCCGTACCCTACTTCATTCCCCGTTAATTATTCCTGACTACTCTCTAAATCTTCAACATACTCTTTCACCATTACTAAATTGTGATCTGAGTGTACATCTGTTCCTGGGTACGCCTTACAATACGGTGTCTATTTCGGCATCTCTGCTGACCATCAGGTAAATAAACTGGAACTTTTCCGTATCTCCTGGCCTATTCCAAGTATACCTCCTCCTCTTGTGGTTCTTGAACAGAGTATTCGGTATTACCAGCTGAAATTTATTGCAGAACTCAATTAGTCTTTCTCTCATTCTTACTACCATGCCCACATTCTCCCGTAACCCTTTCTTCCACTCCATCCGAGCTAATGGGATCCCAATCTTCCCATGACCATTAGATTTTTATCTCCCTTTGTGCACCGAATTACTCGTTCAAAATCTTCATATACTATTTTTTTTGTGGTTTTAGGGCGCACAACTTCAACGGTCATTAGCGCCCAGACTACGTTAGGAATGCACCGCGAGTCACAAGTTTAAAACAGCAACGAAACGGAAAACACGATAAAAGACAGACTGACAGGCATAGGATTAAAAAAAGAAAACAGCATAATCAAATGTACTTTGAGAGGGTTGTCAAATTGATAAAATGAAGAACGCGAGCAGCTGCTCGTGGGTCATCCGCTAAAATAGCTTCTACAGTACATGGCAGGCCAAGATCAAGACGCAGGGTGTTAAAATCCGGACAGGACGTTAAAATGTGGCGGACCGTCAGCAATTGCCCACATGGGCAGAACGGCGCCGGCGAAGCCGTCAGCAGATGGCGATGGCTGAACCGGCAGTGTCCAATTCGTAACCGGGCCAAAACTACCTCCTCCCGCCGAGAAGGGCGTGAGGAGGACGTCCAAGCCACGGGAAGAGGTTTCAAGGCCCGAAGCTTGTTGTCTGTAAGTGCAGCCCAATCGGCATGCCACAGCGATAAAATGCGCCGACAAATGACCCTGCTACAATCTGACGAAAGGACACCACAAGAAGCTGTCCGAGGCTGGAGGACCGCAGCCTTGGCCGCGGCATCTGCAGCTTCGTTCCCAGGGTTACCGACATGGCCAGGAACCCACATAAAGCTAACCGGAGAACCGACGTCCACCAGCTGCTGAAGAGAGCGTTGGATCCGGTGCACGAAAGGGTGAACCGGGTACGGATCACTGAGGCTCTGGATAGCGCTCAGGGAATCGGAGCAGATGACATATGCAGAATGTCGGTGGCGGCAGATGTAAAGAACAGCCTGGTAGAGGGCAAAGATCTCAGCTGTGAAGACCGAACAATGGCCATGGAGCCGGTATTTGAAACTTTGTGCCCCGACAATAAAAGAACACCCGACCCCGTCATTGGTCTTAGAGCCATCTGTATAAATGAAGGTCATATTAATGAACTTCGAACGAAGTTCGACAAAACGGGAGTGGTAGACTGAACCGGGAGTAACCTCCTTCGGGAGCGAGCAGAGGTCAAGGTGGACGCGAACCTGAGCCTGTAGCCAAGGTGGCGTGTGGCTCTCGCCCACTCGAAAGGTTGCAGGGAGTGAAAAATTAAGGTGTTGAAGGAGGCGACGAAAGCGAACTCCAGGGGGTAGCAGGGCAGAGACATACAACCCGTATTGACTGTCGAGAGAGTCATCAAAAAAGGAACGATAAGACGGGTGGTCGGGCATTGCCAGTTGCCGACAGGCATACCGACAAAGCAGTATATCGCGCCGGTAGGTGAGTGGCAACTCACCAGCGTCAGCATGAAGACTCTCGACGGGACTAGTATAAAACGCTCCGATCGCAAGTCGTAAACCCCGATGTTGTATGGAGTTGAGGCGGCGTAAGATGGATGGCCGTGCAGAGGAGTATACGAAGCTCCCATAATCCAGCTTGGAGCGGACGATCGACCGATATAGGCGAAGTAGGACGGTTCGATCCGCTCCCCACGACATACCACTGAGAACACGGAGAACATTTAGAGAACGGGTACAACGGGCAGCCAAATATGACACATGTGGAGACCAACTAAGTTTCCTGTCAAATGTAAGACCTAAAAATTTTGTTGTCTCCACGAATGGGAGAGCAACGGGACCGAGTCGTAAGGACGGTGGGAGAAACTCTTTGTAGCGCCAGAAGTTAATACAGACCGTCTTCTCGGCAGAAAAACGGAAGCCATTGGCGACACTCCAGGAGTAAAGACGGTCAAGAGAACGCTGAAGACAGCGCTCCAGGAAACACGTACGCTGCGCGCTGCAATAGATGGTAAAATCGTCCACGAAAAGGGAGCCTGATACATCAGCTGGGAGGCAATCCATTATTGGGTTGATGGCTATGGCGAAGAGAGCGACGCTCAAAACTGAGCCCTGTGGCACCCCATTCTCCTGGCGAAAGGTGTCTGACAGGACAGAACCCACACGTACCCTGAACTGTCGATTCATTAAAAAGGAACGAATAAAAAGAGGGAGGCGACCGCGAAGGCCCCATGTATGCATGGTGCGGAGAATGCCCGCCCTCCAACAGGTGTCGTAAGCCTTCTCCAAATCAAAGAACACAGCCGCGGTCGGACGCTTCCGCAAGAAGTTATTCATAATGAAGGTCGACAAGGTAACCAGATGGTCAACAGCAGAGCGGCGCCTACGAAATCCACATTGTACATTGGTAAGTAGGCGTCGAGACTCGAGCAGCCAAACCAATCGATAGTTAACCATCCGCTCCATCACTTTACAGACACAGCTGGTAAGCGAGATGGGTCGATAACTGGAAGGCAAGTGCTTGTCCTTCCCCGGCTTAGGAATCGGAACAACAATAGACTCGCGCCAGCATGCGGGAACATGGCCCTCAATCCAAATGCGATTGTAAGTACGAAGAAGAAAACCTTTACCCGCAGGAGAAAGGTTCTTCAGCATCCGAATATGAATAGAATCAGGCCCTGGAGCGGAGGACCGTGATCGGCCAAGTGCGTTTTCGAGTTCCCGCATGGTGAATGGGGCATTATAACTTTCATGATTCGAGGAGCGGAAGTTAGGTGGCCTAGCCTCCTCTGCCTGTTTGCGAGGGAGGAAGGCAGGGTGGTAATGAGCGGAGCTCGAAACCTCTGCGAAAAAGCGGCCGAAGGCATTGGAGACAGCCTCAGGGGCCACAAGGACGTCATTCGCGACCATCAAGCCAGAAACTGGTAAGTGGACCTTAGTGCCAGATAGCCGGCGCAGGCTACCCCAGACAACAGAAGAAGGAGTAAAACTGTTGAAGGTGCTTGTGAAAGCAGCCCAGCTGGCTTTCTTGCTTTCTTTAATAATACGACGACACTGTGCACGTAATCGTTTATAATTGATACGATTCGCCACTGTAGGGTGTCGTTTAAAGGTGCGTAAAGCATGTCGACGAGCACGTAAAGCGTCTCTACATGCTGCGGTCCACCAGGGGACCAGTACGCGACGTGGAGAAGAAGTAGGGTGAGGGATGGAATATTCAGCAGCAGTGAGAATGACTTCCGTGAGGTGTGCGACCTGACTATCGCAGCTTGTGAAGGTTTGATCCAGAAAGGTCGCCCTGGAAGAGAAGAGCCCCCAGTCTGCTTTGGAGATGGTCCAACTAGATGAGCACGGAGAGGGGGTATGCTGCAGGAGATGGATAACACACGGGAAGTGGTCGCTCGAATATGTATCAGAAAGTGCATACCACTCAAACCGGCGTGCAAGTTGGGGAGTACATATGGAGAGGTCTAAATGGGAGTAGGTGTGAGATGTGTCCGAAAGAAAAGTAGGGGCGCCAGTATTGAGGCAGACACGATCGAGCTGGTTGAAAAGGTCTGCTAACAGGGAGCCCCTCGGGCAGGATGCTGGAGAGCCCCAAAGGGGATGGTGGGCATTGAAGTCTCCAGTTAACAAAAATGGTGCAGGTAGCTGAGCAATAAGTTGCATCATGTCTGCCCTGGTAACGGCAGACGACGATGGAGTGTAAACGGTACAAATGGAAAATGTAAAAGTGGGGAGAGTAATGCGGATGGCAACTGCCTGCAGGCCGGTGTGCAACGTGATGAGATCGTAGTAAATATCATCCCGGACCAGCAACATAACCCCTCCATGAGCTGGGATACCTACCACAGGGGGTAGGTCAAAACGCACAGAGGTGTAGTGTGCCAAGCAAATTTGATCGCATGGGCGTAGCTTCGTTTCCTGGAGGGCTACGACGAGCGGACGGTGCAAGCGGAGCAGCAACTTCAAGTCCTCTCGGTTGGGTCGAATGCTGCAAATATTCCAGTGAATAAGTGCCATCGTAAGAAAAAAAGGGAAGATGAAAGAAGGGGTCACCTCGAAGGCCGCTGAGGGCCTGGCTTCGAGCGAGCACTGCCGCCGCTATCAGTAGGCGGACAGTCATCGTCCATTGGGTCTATAGGTTCATCGGCCATCTTGGGAAGATGGCCGGGAGGGGGAGCTTCCTCCGCCGGTGAACGGCCAGATGTTCGGCTACCAGCGGTGCGGCCAGGCGAAACGGATGACGGCCTGGGGCGGCAACCGCTGGGTGGCGCAGGAGAAGAAATGCGCCGTGGCGGAGAAGGAGAACTGTGCTTCCTATGAGCCTTCTTGGAAGGTCGTTTGGTGGAAGTACCGGTCGAAGGCTGGGAGGTCGAGGTACGTAGGAAGTCTGCACGGGACGGTTCCTTCTTGAAGGTCCGTGCATCTGACTTCGGGGTCTTCGTCTTAGCAGAAGCTGATGAAGGGGCTGGTGTCTGTGGGGTGATGGGAGGAAGAGGAGACGTCGACCGCGCGATCTTAGCACTGGCCGAACGGACGACCGTGGTGCTGAAGGTCAGATCGCATGTCTGGGTTGCCACCTCCCTGGTAGTCCGAGGAGAGGCGAGGACAGTACTGTATTTCCCCGCTGGGAGCAGCGTGGGCTTCCTACTAGCCAATAGCTTGCGAGCAGCCGGGGTGGACACTTTCTCTTTGACCCGAATTTCTTGGATACAGCGTTCTTCCTTATAGACAGGACAGTCGCCGGAGGATGCGGCATGGTCACCCTGACAGTTCACACAACGAGGAGACGGAGGTGGACAGTCACCCTCATGGGCATCCCTGCCACAAGTGACACATTTAGCCGCATTGGAACAAGACTGTCTAGTGTGATTGAAACGCTGACACTGGTAGCAGCGCGTAGGTGTCGGGACATAGGGGCGAACAGAAATAACCTCGTAGCCCGTCTTGATGCGCGATGGCAGCTTAACACTATCAAAGGTCAAGAAAAGTGTCCGGGTCGGTACAAGGTCATTGTTGACCTTTTTCATGACCCTATGGACAGCCGTCACGCCCTGCTCAGCGAGGAAAGATTGAATCTCCTCGTCAGTCAAGCCGTCGAGGGATCTAGTATAGACCACACCACGAGACGAATTCAAAGTTCGGTGAGCCTCCACCCGGACAGGGAACGTGTACAGGAGTGTGGCCCGAAGCAGTTTTTGTGCCTGAAAGGCGCTCTCAGTTTCGAGTAATAAGGTACCGTTACGCAACCTGGTACAAGATTTGACAGATCCGGCTATGGCATCTACGCCCTTCTGGATAACGAAAGGGTTGACAGAGGAGAAATCCTTTCCGTCCTCAGATCGAGAAACGACGAGGAACTGCGGGGCAGGCGGTAGTACTTTTGTCACTGGTAGCTGGTCAAGTTTCCGTTTTTGGGCAGAAGTCGAGAGAGATGGAGTGAAATCCATTGCGGAGGAATCCCCCATGATTGCCAGCGTCTCCGATGGCGCGCTCCTTCCTTGTGGGGACCCTCTCAGAGGGCACTCCCGCCTTAGGTGAATGTTTACACCTCAGGTCACACCTCTCGAGAAACAGACGGAGGGACCAATCGGCATGGTCAGAAGGTATCAGCTCAGGCAATCACCTCTCCCCGGGCCTGGCCTTTACCAGGGGGTACGCGCGTGCCTCACATGTCTACCCAGGGCGGGGAATTACGCGTTACCCCGTCACCGGCTACGCGTGCGAACGCGTGGGTCGGCCTTCAGGCGCGCACAGGGAGGAAGGAAGAAGAGGAAAAAGGAGAGAGAGAGGGAGAGAGAGAGAGAGAGAGAGAGAGAGAGGACAGACTGTCTCAAACGCCGAGGCGGAGACCAGAGAAGGCAAGGAGAAGAAGGCAATGAGAAGGCAAGGAGAAGAAGACAATGAGAAGGCAAGGAGAAGAAGGCAATGAGAAGGCAAGGAGAAGAAGGCAATGAGAAGGCAAGGAGAAGAAGGCAATGAGAAGGCAAGGAGATGTTGCAGGGGAAAGAGTAAGGAAGACAGTGAGGTGGAGAAGAGCAAAGAAAGGGACCAACCAAAGGAAGGAAGAAACGAGAAGTGAAAAAGCAAAATGACCGCAAATAGAGGTCGTGGAACCGTCCGTCTCCGGACGCAGGCGCTAACTGCCCCCTTGAGGGGGAGGGACTCCTTTTAGTCGCCTCTTACGACAGGCAGGAATACCTCGGGCCTATTCTAATCCCCGGACCCGCAGGGGGGCTTCATATACTATATGTATATTTTTCATGTGCTTGCGACGTCGGCGAGTAGCTGAATCATTGTTATCCCTGTTAGTTTGCTGTCGATTCTGATGAGAACAACTCTGTCACTGAACTGTTCACCGTAACTCACCCTCTGCCCAATCTTCCTCTTCATAACGAATCCTGCTCCCGTTATACCGTTTTCTGCTGTTGTTGCTATTACCTTGTACACATTTGACCAAAAATCTTTGTCTTTTTCATTGGGTATTGCCATTTTCATTGGGTATTCAATCTTTTTCTCATTGTCACCTCACCACTGGTAGTCCCTTCCCGGAGATCCTAATGGGGGATTAGCTCGGAATCTGTTACCAATGGAGAAATCATCATGACACTTTTTCCAATTGCACGTCACGTGTCCTGTAGATACACTTAGTGTGTATTTAATGCAGTGCTTTCCATTGCCATCTGCATCCTCACGCCGTTGATCATTGGCGATTCTTTCGCCTTTTAGGGACAGTTTCTCACCCGAAGGGCAAGAGAGTGTCATGAATCTCTGTCTGCTCCATCGCCCGCTTTGACGAGCCGTTTCCAGAACGAGGGTCACTTCTTACGCCAGAAATCTTCGGCCGCCAGTGTTGGTAATTTTTATTTTAAATGTGAGCAGAGACGAGGTTCTAACCCGGGACTCAGGACGTTTTGATTACTAGTCATGGAGGCCACCCCTACAACACGCATGCGCATTAAATTAGTTGAATGAAAAGCAGACTAAGCTTCATTGAAATAACCTCAAGGAACTGTAATTCGCCCTCGAAAGAAGTGATTTATAGAGCACTCGTTCTACTCAGTCTGAGTGTTTCTGTGTCTCTTACCATGTAGTATTAATAGAGGAGATAGAGAATGTCCAAATAAGAAAGGCGCATTTCTTCAACGGTTCGTTTAGAATCGTGAGTACATAACTGAGATGCTTATCGAACTCCAGAGAGGTTTATATCAGGGGTGGTTAAGTTTCGTTGCTTTAACAGCCGATGTCAGTGTTTATAAAAGCTCTTGATAATAACATTGCTGTCCTCAGTGAAAGTGTGGACTGTTAAATGACTGAACTGTCTGATGAGTACAGAATATGAATTGAGAGTAAATCGAAGAAAGACGAAAGTAATGAGAAGCAGCAGACATGAAAACAGTGCGAAATTAATATCATAATTGGTGATCACGATGTAGATAAAGTTAAAGAATTCTGCTACGTGGACAGCAAAATAACACATGATGGACAGAGCAAGGACTAGCACTGGCAAAAAGTACTTTGCTGGCCAAGAAAAGTATCAAATATAGGTCTTAACTTGAGGAAGAAATTTCTGAGGATGTACAACGTACGGGGGTTATAAAGTTTATAAAGCATATTTATTTACTGCTGTCCGACTTTGGCTCTGTTGAACTGCGCGAATAGTACCCTCAATAGCGTTTGCATCAATTTTGAATAATAATTTATTTTAATAAAAATTCTTATTCTCAATAAGTGATTTACTACCTATGGAAATGATAACAAATTAAATAATGGTATGTAATCAAATCACAAATTTATTAATTAAAAACAGAATGAGCAATGTTACTAAACTAGGACATTAAACCACCAATCAATTAACTTCGTAAACTAACTACCCTACCATTGGCACAATGGAAACTCTATTCCTTGTCGCACTCCTTTCCCTAACTTAAGTTGCTTGATACTGGTCACGCAAGTCGTTGTTCTACTGAAGCTCCACCTAGACAGACGCAGAATCAGAGATCCCAAGAAAAAAGCTAGTGGAACACGTACTCATTTACAACTACAGTGCCCTAATTTGCCAGCTGTTCGCGCTAATATCACCGTAATTCAGTGTGAAGATCACAATGGTCGTATGAGGCATCGCCGTGATGTCGTCTTTCCCCTGTGATATCTCGACTTTATCTAAAAAGGTGGACGTGATTTCCGTCCGAAAACTCCTTACCGTAAGCTGCTAAATTGCGGAGTCCGTCACGACTCGATACACAATCTACTTGCACTGATGCCAAGAGTAGTTGGTAGACTCAAGTGCGCGGCAGCAAAGGAACACTTAATGCTGCATTCCAGCGCCAGAAGTGAGCACAAATCCGTTTTCTCTTCTCAGAGCAGCAGATGAGTCTGCTTTTGTGGAGATGTACGCACTAACTGTGAAAAATTGGAGAGGGATCACTGGTCGCAATGCTAGAAATATCTCCAAACCTTACTATGTCTAGCCCTCCATTCGCAGACGAGACACTCATTGTCCGCCCAGCACCACACCAGCCCAGAGTCCGCTACCTCTTGTTGCCACCAAACTTTCCAGTTCCTCTCACATGTAGCCGTACGCGTTTTCGGCCAAACAGGACCCTTGAAATTTTGCCCGGATCTCCCACCTTCCATCGGCGCGCCGTATTTGTGTCCCGTTCCAACCATTGTATAGGTGCAACGCCGAGAATCAGTCTCTCTCTCTGTCTCGCTTGTACGCTTCTCTCTCTGTCTCTCTCTCCTTCCACCTGTGTAGTCTCAGGTTCGCCCGGTGCCCTCTGTGGCCACTGGTGACACTCTGCCAACAAAGAAGCCGCCGTGTGAAGCTTCGGCAAGCCGCCGGCCACCTCGCTTGTTCTACAGCTCAAAATAGCTCTTTCCTGTGTCCGTCCAAACCGACTTCCCAATGATAACATGCAAAGTTCTCAAAATCTTACGTACCATTATGAACCTTGGTTTTGCTATTAGTATTATTCTGCTAAAGGCTATACCTGTCCGCGTGATATTTGTCCTTTACTTTCTTAATCAGTCTCATGCAAGGTGATAAAATCTACCACCTTACAAATGTACGTTTGGTCCACAGCATTGTATGGTAGTGAGACACAGAATGTGAAAAAACCTGAGCAGAAGAGTTTAGAAGTATTTGAGACCTGATGCTACATGAGAATGTTGAGGATAGGTGGACTGATAAGGTAAGGAATGAGGCTGTTCTACGCAGAATCGGCAAGGAAGGGAATATATGGAAAACACTGATAAGAAGTAGAGATAGGATGACAATACATCTGTTAAGAAAAAAATGGTTCAAATGGCTCTGAGCACTATGGGACTCAACTGCTGAGGTCATTAGTCCCCTAGAACGTAGAACTAGCTAAACCTAACTAAACTAAGGACATCACAAACATCCATGCCCGAGGCAGGATTCGAACCTGCGACCGTAGCGGTCTTGCGGTTCCAGACTGCAGCGCCTTTAACCACACGGCCACTTCGGCCGGCCATCTGTTAAGACACGGGGAATAACGTCTATGGTACTAGAGGGACCTGTAGAGGATAAAAACAGCAGAAGAAGATAGAGATTGTGATCCATCCAGCAAACAGTCGACGACGTAGCTTGCAAATGCTTCTCTGAGGTGAAAAGGTTGACTCAGGTAAGGAATTCGTGGCGGGCTGCATCAAAGCAGTCAGAACACTGACGATTCAGAAAAAAATATATGTTATATGATACATGTGATTGCATTTAAATAAGCATTTCATAAGACCTTAAATAAGAAGTACACTACTGGCCATTAAAATTGCTACACCAAGAAGAAATGCAGATGATAAACGGGTATTCATTGGACAAATATATTATACTACAACTGACATGTGATTACAGTTTCACGCAATTTGGGTGCATAGATCCTGAGAAATCAGTACCCAGAACAACCACCTCAGGCCGTAATAACGACCTTGATACGCCTGGGCATTGAGTCAAACAGAGCTTGGATGTCGTGTACAGGTACAGCTGCCCATGCAGCTTCATCACGATACCACAGTTCATCAAGAGTAGTGACTGGCGTATTATGACGAGCCAGTTGCTCGGACACTATTGACCAGACGTTTTCAGTTGGTGATAGATCTGGAGAATGTGCTGGCCAGCGCAGCAGTCGAACAATTTCTGTATCCAGAAAGGCCCGTACAGGACCTGCAACATGCGGTCGTGTGTTGTCCTGCTGAAATATAGGGTTTCGCAGGGATCGAATGAAGGGTAGAGCCACGGATCGTAACACATCTGAAATGTAATGTCCACAGTTCAAAGCGCCGTCAATGCGAACAAGAGGTGAGCGAGACATGCAAACAATGGTACCCCATACCGTCACGCCGGGTGATACGACAGTATGGCGATGACGAATACACGCTTCCAATGTGCGTTCACCGCGATGTCGACAAACACGGATGCGACCATCATTATGCTGTACACAGAACCTGGATTCATCCGAAAAAATGACGTTTTGCCATTTGTGCACCCAGGTTCGTCGTTGGGTACACCATCGCAGGCGGTCCTGTTTGTGGTCCAGCGTCAAGGGTAACCGCAGCCAGTGTCTCCGAGCTGATAGCCCATGCTGCTGCAAACGTCGTCGAACTGTTCGTGCAGATTGTCGTTGTCTAGCAAACGTCCACATCTGTTGACTCATGGATAGAGACGTGGCTGCACGATCCGTTACAGCCATGCGGATAAGATGCCTGTCATCTCGACTGCTAGTGATACGAGGCCGTTGGGATCCAGCACGGTGTTCCGTATTACCCTCCTGAATTTACCGATTCTATATTCTGCTAACAGTCATTGGATCTCGATAAACGCGAACAGGAATGTCGCGATACGACAAACCGCAATCGTGATAGGCTACAATCCGACCTTTATCAAAGTCGGATACGTGACTGTTCGCATTTCGGAAACTTGATGGTATCCACTTCTCCTCCTTACACGAGGCATCACAACAACGTTTCACCAGGCAACGCCGGTCAACTGCTGTGTGTGTATGAGAAATCGGCTGGAAACTTTCCTCATGTCATCACGTTGTAGGTGTCGCCACCGGCGTCAACTTCGTCTGAATGCTCTGAAAAGCTAATCATTTGCATATCACAGCATCTTCTTGCTGTCGGTTAAATTTCGCGTCTGTAGCACGTCATCTTCGTGGTGTTGCAATTTTAATGAACAGTAGTGTAGTTAGTTGAACATCGTAGTGGGGACATGTGTATGTGACTCTGTTCTTTGTACGAAGTCATTCGAATGACATTCTTAAGTTGAAAACGCTACTGCAGGTGTCTCTGGGCAGAGTTTCTGTGCATGTCTCACAGTTTGATAAACCGAGCACAGCGCGCATTGACGTGACCGGTGGCTATTCCCAGTATCTGTAATGTTCGTTAACAAGGGTCAGTGCTGCGTCAGTTTTTTTGAAAATACTTTCTGGGCCAGCTTTATTTTGCTCATCCTGTAATAAAATTTGTAACTAATTAACTAACCGTGATCTGGACTATAGCAAACTCCAAATCCGGATCAATACGTTTTCAAATTCTGATCTGCACTGCGAGCACCAGATGAAGCCAACTAACTCACCTGAATTCCACGCCAACAGCTAGCCTTTTTCCTACATAGAACGGTACGCAGTATCATTGTAACCTACACCCTGCTTATTAGTGTCTGCACTCATCTTTGGCCTTCAGGTCAGAGGCGACTGTTCAGTATCATTCAGAATACCTGGCTTTGAGCACCGAACCACTCTTCATAGAATTGCTTTTACCCAGATCGGTAGCAACTCGCTGTGAAATGCCTTGATGAACGAAAAAGTTTTATACAACTCGATATTAAGTCGAACGCCAAATACAGCTTCACGCCGATGACTTCTTTGGTAGACGGAAATACAAGCCACTGGTGGGAGCAGCAGACGAATTCGGCTGCGTATGGACGCACGTTGTCATGGACTGTTCCGGACGTTTCTCATACCATCATTTTGGATGTTACCGTCTGAGTTTCTCAGTGGCCGTCAAATCAACCAACAGAAAACCCTTTTCACAGGAGAAAATTGTAGCCTTCCTTTATCGACTCGCGTAACTGGCTAGCTTCAATTTATTTCTTTTTTTTTTTTTTCATCAGCTGACAGCATTGGCCGAACGGTTCTAGGCGCTTCAGTCTGGATCCACACGACCGCTACGGTCGCAGGTTCGAATCCTGCCTCGGGCATGGGTGTGTGTGATTTCCTTAGGTTAGTTAGGTTTAAGTAGTTCGAAGTTCTAGGGGACTGATGACCTCACATGTTAAGTCCCATAGTGCTCAGAGCCTTTCGACCCTTTTTTTGTTTTAGTAAAGTTGAAGGGCGACACTGCATTGACCGCTGTGTTGCCATTGTGCTGGCGTAGAAAATCCAAATGTCGTAGTCCGTAGGAATGTCTCTAAGCAAATTATCTTAATCTTGTCGAAAGCAGCTGAAAACTCAGATGATGAAAAGATTTCACAGTGTGGCAGAGATAGGCAATTCACTTCAGATGTTGGGAAATGAAAAATTTTGCCCTTCTCAAAAAGAAAAAAATGCATTCTTCTTTGAGCCAAATGTGAACGAGTCACAAATTCAATCAGTCAGCTCGTACATGTATGAAATGGAATGATCGGAGTCTTCGTTTCACTGTTAGAGTACTGGGAAAATGCAATCGGTCAACAAAGTATCAGATGCTGTTTGAGCTATGCCCATAAGACGCCTGTTGACCTACAGAGAGGGCATCTCTCTATATGATCATCCAAATTTAAAGAAGAAAAACGTCGCACAACGACGATGTAAACTAATAGGGGAGCATGAAAATAAGAGTACTACACCACATATGGATATATTAATGAAAGAATTCATCTATCTACAATAGAAAACAAGCACTTACTGTAACAATTCAGTTTATTACACCAAAGCATCAACATATGAATTACGCACCACATTAACTACATGGACACGGGATTTTAGTTATGAAATCCAACCTCAGCACAGACAGGTTAACACAGTAAAAGCATAATCATGAGAATAAATCGCGGATATGGTTATGACTGCAAAAAATAATTGGTGGTTTAAAGAGACAACATGGAAAAATAAGAACGAACACCAGCAGAATCGCCAAAGTGCATGATGGAAGCAACTTGCTGGCTGCGAACGTTAAAATTGTGCAGTTAACCCCCTGATGAAAGTTAACTAGCCTCGCGTCCCGTTCGGTTATTGCATCGCCGTAGTGTTCTTACCACTTCTATGTACGTTGAAGATGGTAGACGGGGCAGTA
This sequence comes from Schistocerca piceifrons, assembly GCF_021461385.2. NCBI lineage: Eukaryota > Metazoa > Arthropoda > Insecta > Orthoptera > Acrididae > Schistocerca > Schistocerca piceifrons. The sequence continues at coordinate 512,298,409 of NC_060143.1, forward strand.
ACGGTTCAAAATGACTTCCGCACTCATTACTAATATGGAGATATCCTCCTTTATGACAGCAGGCCTCATCTCATCGGTCACTCGGTAGCAACTCTTTACCCGTAGATCGTCTGGCCACGATCGTGCTCTGACTGAACTCTCCGAAACTTGGCTGTTTCTGCCAATGCAGGAATATCAACATCCAATTTCAGCAGATCTAGCGAGTTCTGACCAATAATAGTGTAGCAAATAGTTTAAATATACTCCTACTGTTGCGGATTTTTGTCATGGTTAATCAATGATGCCCTTGCATTGGGGGGAAGACAGAAAATCTCTCGTAGTCCATGACAGGCTTCTAACCCTGGCCTATCAAAGTGTTTCCACCTAGGCACACGTACGAAAGTGCACGTTCTATAGAAATAATTATTGTGAGCCAAAGTGCCTTCTGCAAGGATTTCAAACTAACATTCCTTCGTGGTGTACTGCAGAGAAATGGCTGGCTCTACACTTACCCATTCTGGCGTCTGCGCCTGACTTCACACGTTATCTTTCCAAAAGAATTTCTTGAGGCACTGTGCAATAAAGTTTTATGGCAGATAGTTGGCCGCCCTTAGTGTGGAGATGAGACAAAGTGAATTCTGCATTTTTACTTACTCCGAAGCCCAGCTCTCTGCATTGGACGCGTTTATTACTTCTCCTGATCCTTTTAAGTACACTCCTATGTCGCCTGAGCCAGCTGGGAAGAGCTCTCCAAGTCAGCAAAAAATAATAGTCACCACTGTAATAAAAGGAAAGGAAAAGAAGAAGTAATTATCTGGGCAGTCACTGGTAGTGTTGAATATCGTCTGCAGTTATGATGTAGCGTTAATCAAATACTTTGACCATGGGAATGTGCATATTACAAGATATGTCGTATACCACACAACAAAAGAAAACTTTGCAAAACGCTCTTGTGATCCATCCTCAAATATCGCTCAGTTCTGTGAAACTCATACCGAACATTCTATACATTCTTGTACAAAGAAGGACATCACATATGGTCACATGTTTGATAGACCAATGGGAGAGCGTCACTGAGTTTCTGGAGAACATAAACTGGCAGATGCTTGAAGACAGAAGCAAACTTCCCCACAAAGAGTGCTTGAAACATTTCAAGAATCATCTTTGGGGACTCTAGGAGTATAATACATCCCCTTACGTATCGCTGCCATTGATCTGTGAGGACTGGTGTGGATTAATTACAGCATGCTCGTAGCAGTGCATGCAGTAACTCTTCCGCACTCCATAAGCGAATGGAACTGGAGGAAGCAATGCTAACTGGTACAATGGAGAGAACCCTCTGTCTTGTACTTCACGATGGTGTACATACTATATATGAAGGGCTTATTTCAATAGTGGTAAAAGTCCATTACCTTCACTTTTCTGCCTATAATGCTTCTCAAATTAATGATCCAAACAAACAGAAAGAAAGGTTCATCTCTAGCAAGAAGCCATATGCTTGAATATTTCTGGTATCCCAACTGCAGATTTTTCAGCGCTCGTTTAACTTTAGGACTCTGTATCTGAGAATGAACAAAAATGGACTTGTACCACTACTGAAATAAGCCCTTCATATGATTTTGTAGCTAAAGAAATCACTCGTGCGAACGACTCTCCACTCTTCGTGTTGCATTGTAAGCAATTTAGGAACCTTCCTTCAACACAATTTTCAGAATCCGAGCTTTCTCGTGGCAGTCGTGTGAATATATTCACAGTATTAACTATAAATAACACAAGATTCAAATTTCAGTTTAGAATTATATTTACTGGAGAAAAGCTGACTTTCTTCCCTCCCCGTGGCAATCGTGAGAATTGTGTTGCGTTCAACGCAGTAAAAGAATCAGCCAGAGTACCAACCGCCAATCTTCGATCAGATCGCTACTTCTGGTTGCCATGCATACGAATTCACTGGTTTGGATACTGGACCTGCCACTCTACTCTTCATCATCGGCCACTTTTAAAGTCTCTACAGCTTTGTGCAGCCTTCCCTCCAACCATTAGTGCAGGCGTATAAACTACGTAAACTGTTGACGAACTTGAGCGGTTGCAGATCCTTTTGTACGCAAAAAATGAATTCCAGCTCGCACTTTGCATCTGGCGCAAGCAATGATTTACGAAGCCATAGTTGTTTGCTTTCTCCTATAGTCAAACGCCCATTGAATCGAAAGAATCACTTGCGTGGTTTTGTGAGCAATCAATCAAAAACGATGCATTGGTGCAACTTTGTTCAGTGCTGCCAATATTTAAATAGACTGACGGAAAGAAGAACGCAACACCAAAAAGTAACTGAGACGCCCTGCTAAACCTGCAGGACAGGACAGGTAGTTTAAATTGTGGAAAGGGGCCAAAATAAGCGGGTGTCAGTTACACTCGAACATACAACTTTATTTATTTGACCAAACATTACAAGAGCCAAGAAAATAAAAAAAAACACAGCATTAATTTTTGGAACTTATTAACCGGCTGAATACGCCACACAATATCATGCCTTAAGGGCAATATCACTTTAATTTAAAATCGGCTGAAAGCCAATTACTTAAGACTCAAACGAAAATCAGAGATTTAAAAGGCAGAAGGACTTATCTTATAACAGATCTTTTATCAGGCTGAAGGCCCAAACAATCTGACACCTTAAGAGCAAAGCAAATTTAATTTAAAAATCGGATGAAGGACCATCACTTGAGTATCAAACCAAAATAAATTTTTAAAAGGCCAAAGGCCTTACCTTGAACAGTTCTTTAATTAGGCTGAAAGCCCAAACAATGTGACACCTTAAGAGCAAAAACAAGTTTAATTCAAATCGGCTGAAAGCCCATCACTTAAGACTCAACAAAATAAAATTTTTAAAAAGCCAAAGGCCTTACTTAAAACAGTTCTTTAAGTTAGGCTGAAGGCCCGAACAATCTTACGCCTTATTTTAAAATTCAGCTTGAAGCCATACAAATACAAACAACAAGAACAAATAAGAAAAGGCAGTACACCCAACGGCGCTCAGAACTTTCTAAGGGTCGGCCCTGAATTCAAACACTAACGCTCGCTTAGGTGAGACAGGCAGTCGGCCCAACCATTCTCGATCCGACGACAACCCAACCGACAGACAGTCAACGGACCCACCGACAAGATAACTTCCGCTCCACCCAACCAGCACACAACAGGGAGTGCAATGGAACAACGTAGAAAGTATTGGCGCCCACAACCAATTTTACATTAAGATGTCAAACTACACACCGTGCTGGACAGCGACAACACGATGAGGAAAATACACTGCCTGAATTTCCCGTCAACGGCCAGGGCAGGTAACCGGAACGTTAACGGCCACAAGGCAGAAAATTCCGCTGGTGCACTTAAATCCAAATTAAGTAAGTACAGCTAAACTCCACCGGAGGGTGGCTAAATTTGCCATCTTGAAAACACACGTTGTTGCTCGCGGGAATGTCCCGAAACCGACAACGAAATCCAAACGACGCAATGTGAACAGTCGTGACTTACTGGTAGATTAAGTCAAAACTCAACTTTCGTGTTCAGGATCGGTGAGCCACGGACCTCGTAGCAATGGGAACAGCAGCACACACTCCGACCGCGCGTAGACGCCCCCCAGCGGCCCCGGCGAAACTACGCGCCGCGGAGATTTCCTCGCTGCTCCACGCCAACCGACCAACTGGTCGCACGCAGCACAGCCGGAAACTATAAGCGCCAGGCCAAAGATAGTACAAGGTGCAAATATCGACACACACCGCTTCTGCCACTCGCGGAGAGACAGCATAATCCCGATAACTGCGGGAGACTAAACACAGAATAGCAACCAAGGTTTAAACCAACGCATAACATGAGCCAGCCACGGCTCAGTAACTAACCCACAGTAATTCAGTTTCTGGAATACGTTTGTCAATGTAACGTATTTAAGTGATCAACATTGCAAGATCTCAAGTTAATGTAAGCGCGAGATAAGCCATTGCAAATGTGAAACGCTGGTACATTAATAACCGGTGTATCCGCCAGAATGTTGAATGCAAACATGCAAATATGTATACATTGTATTGAACAGGTGCTGGATGTCTGTTTATGGGATGGAGTTCCAAGCGACGGTTAAAGCTGTTTGTGGATGACACTAGACTTGTTCTCCGATTGTGTACAACTGGTTCAAATCGCTCTGAGCACTAGGGGACTTAACCTCTGAGGTCATCAGTCCCCTTGAACTTAGAAAACTTAGAACTACTTAAACATAACTTAAGGACGACACACACATCCATGCCCGAGACAGGATTCTAACCTGCGACAGTAGCGGTCGCGCGGTTCTAGACTGAAGCGCCTAGAACCACTTGGCCACTCTGGCCAGCTGCCCGATTGTGTCCCAGATGTGCTAGATTGGAGGCAGATCTGGTGCTCTAGCAGGCCAAAGCAACTTGTCGACACTCTGTAGACCATGTTGGGTTACCATAGCGGTATGTGGGCGAGCGTTATCCTGTTGGAAAACACCCCTAGAATGCTGTTCATGAACGAAACCACAACTGGTCGAATCACCAGACTGACGTACAATTTTGCAGTCAGGGTGCGTGGGATGACAACGAGAGTGCTCCTGGTGTCATACAAAATCGTACTCTCGATCGTAACTCCATACACCGGTTCCCGTGAGATCACCGAAGTTAAGCGCTGTCGGGCGTGGTCGGCACTTGGATGGGCCGCCATGCGCTGTTGCCATTTTTCGGCGTGCACTCAGCCTCGTGATACCAATTGAGAAGCTACTCGAAGGAATAGTAGCGGCTTCGGTCAAGAATACCACCATAACGACCGGGAGAGCGGTGTGCTGACCTCACGCCCCTCCTATCCGCATCTTCCACTGAGGACGACACGGCGGTCGGATAGTCCCAGAGGCCACTCGTGGCCTGGAGACGGAGAGAGATCGTAACTCCAGGTGTAGGTCCAATGTGTCTAGCAAGCAGGCCTCAGCTGACCTCCTCAAAACAGGGTCATTCATTAGCACCAAAACAGAACCAGCTTTCATCAGAAAAGACAACTACCTCCACCCTGCCCTTCAACGAGATCTCGCTTGACGCCACTGAAATCGCAAAAGGGAGTGGTTTGGGGTCGGTCAAATGCACGCTGCAGGGCGTCTACCTTGGAGATGTCCTTGAAGTAACCAGTTCGTAACAGTTCTTTGTGCGACTGTGTTTTCAACTGCTGCTCAAACTGCTGCAGCAGATGCAGTACGATGCACCAGATCCATAAAGCGAACACGATGATCTTCCCCCTCGGTAGTACCACGTCGCCTTCAGGGGCCGGTCCTTCTTGCTAAAATACCTTTCCGTGACCTTCGGCTTCCAGCAGTCATGTACACTGTCTACGTTTCTGCCAAGCCTTTCTGCGATATCGCAGAAGGAACATCCAGCTTGTCATAGCCCTATTATACAGCCCTGTTTAAAGTCAGTGAGTTGTCAACGGCCGCGCGGGTCTGGCGCTGCAGTCTGGAACCGCGAGACCGCTACGGTCGCAGGTTCGAATCCTGCCTCGGGCATGGATGTGTGTGATGTCCTTAGGATAGTTAGATTTAACTAGTTCTAAGTTCTAGGGGACTAATGATCTCAGCAGTTGAGTCCCATAGTGCTCAGAGCCATTTGAACCATTTGAAGTTGTCAACGGTATCTTTGTCGCCTTAAAGGCTTGACTAACATCAGTCCATCATGTCGAATCTCGAAGGTCACTAACGCTCACGACAGTGTGTTTAAAGTATACCTCATTTGCATCCTATTATGCTACTGAGGCGTCATCTTTCAGATGTAGAAACACGCCTACCAATTTTCGTTATGTCGCGCAACTCCTTCTTGGTTTTGCGCCAGTGTACAAACAACCGTCCCCTCCTTTCGTAGTGCACCTCATAGACGGTTGTATACAGGGTGTTACAAAAAGGTACGGCCAAACTTTCAGGAAACATTCCTCACGCACAAAGAAAGAAAATATGTTATGTGGACATGTGTCCGGAAACGCTTACTTTCCATGTTAGAGCTCATTTTATTACTCCTCTTCAAATCACATTAATCATGGAATGGAAACACACAGCAACAGAACGTACCAGCGTGACTTCAAACACTTTGTTACAGGAAATGTTCAAAATGTCCTCCGTTAGCGAGGATGCATGCATCCACCCTCCGTCGCATGGAATCCCTGATGCGCTGATGCAGCCCTGGAGAATGGCGTATTGTATCACAGCCGTCCACAATACGAGCACGAAGAGTCTCTACATTTGGTACCGGGGTTGCGTAGACAAGAGCTTTCAAATGCTCCCATAAATGAAAGTCAAGAGGGCTGAGGTCAGGAGAGCGTGGAGGCCATGGAATTGGTCCGCCTCTACCAATCCATCGGCCACCGAATCTGTTGTTGAGAAGCGTACGAACACTTCGACTGAAATGTGCAGGAGCTCCATCGTGCATGAACCACATGTTGTGTCGTACTTGTAAAGGCACATGTTCTAGCAGCACAGGTAGAGTATCCTGTATGAAATCATGATAACGTGCTCCATTCAGCTTAGGTGGAAGAACATGGGGCCCAATCAAGACATCACCAACAATGCCTGCCCAAACGTTCACAGAAAACCTGTGTTGATGACGTGATTGCGCAATTGCGTGCGGATTCTCGTCAGCCCACACATGTTGATTGCGAAAATTTACAATTTGATCATCAGAATCGAGGAAGTACAGTACATACTGACGAAACTAAAATGAGCTCTAACATGGAAATTAAGCGTTTCCGGACATATGTCCACATAACATCTTTTCTTTATTTGTGTGTGAGGAATATTTCTTGAAAGTTTGACCGTAACTTTTTGTAAAACCCTGTATATTCGGCTTGTATTGGCTAAACACTCGTTTCTGAGCACGCTCTGAGTGACAGATTATAAATCAAGGTGACCCGTTGGTGAAACGGTGGATGCATGTCATATTTTTCTTGCAGACGCAAACGGACAGTGACATGATGCGGTCAGCTCGTAGCCGCGCGCTTCGCGTCTTGCAGAGCATGCAAAGCCGGCCCTAACGGACGCGTATTCCTGTGGGATATGGCCGCACTCCCACGGAATAAATCAGGAAGGCCTGTTTCAGCGTATCTGGCGCTGCCGGCGCGCATTTAAACACCCGCCGCCGCTGCCTCCTCTGCCATGGCTTCTGCCCTACCCCACACTCCGGGCTGTGCCGGGGGTAGTCGGCGGAGGGGGCGGCGCCGGAGAATTTTTAAAATAATCGCTGTCCACACAGCAGTCTTTATGGGCGCGCCGGGCTTTTTTCAGCAAACCAAATAATGAATTCCGGCGAGCCTCCAATAAAATGCGCTGCGCAAACAGCGGGGGAGCGTCACACAGCTGGCCGGCGCTCTGGAGGTGGGGGTGCGGGTCAGGGTGGCTTCTTGGGGCTGCAGACGTCGCGAGGTCACCGCGAGGATACCGCAGTGCTGTTAGCTGCAGCCAGGGGTGCACATTCCCAACCGTAGAAATAGCAGCAGGCGCCTACAAACTGCGCTTCCAAGCATCAACGTGCGAACAAAGGCAGCATTCATATTTTTCTCTACTTTACTTCATATTTCATTAGAAATATGAGTCTGGCGATATACCTTAAGGCTTTCGGAAAAACATCATACACACATTTTCCAAGATTGCAAGAGCCGACAAGCGCGAGAATTATCGCATAATCAGCTTAACAGCGGATGCATTCAAGTTCCCGACAAGAATAATATACAAAAGAATGGAAAATCAGTTTGTCTTTAGGAAAGATGAAGGCACCGAAAGACCCCGTACTAGAGGGGATTCGAGCTAAGAAGACTAAGTCGTCAACCAGTGTTTGTGACTGCCGCCGACCACTAGAAGGCAGAATTTCAGTCTATCGCATCTCCCGACAGATGCTGAATGTTTAAATGTCTCTTTGGTGTAAACCAATTCGGCGGGCAGCTTCCTCCGTTGACTAGCCTTCTGATGACAATGTCTGGTTATACGATTAGAGACAGCTTATTCCACTGCAGTACGGGCAGAATGCAATTTTACTTTTAACCCTGTTTTACCCAATCAAAATAAAAAAACACAGTACGGAAGCCATGACAGTGTGGCAACCTTTTTTTCAGTTACCGTTACGTGCTTTCATTTTTCTACTGGTGGCCGAAGCATCTATGTTGCAATCATCGACGTGTAACGATGTATATTTTGCCGCCCAATTGCAAAAAAAGAACTATATTGAAGATGTTAACCTGTTATTTGAGCAGCAAATAAAAAAATTCTTGTGAGCAACATACAAATGAAGGCAATATTCAGTTCTCCAAGCGACCACAGATAACTGCCACCTCTCTCCGCAAAGCATTCGTGACATCTTAATCTGTAGTCTCCGCTACAGATGGCTCTGACGTGGTTTTCGAACTCGATGAGACGGTCGCTTATCACTCCTTTTCGTGATAAGAGATGGCGTCTGCGTATTACGGTGGGCGGTAGTAAAGCTAATGTAAAATCGCTAGGTGTCGTAAGTGGTCAGATGTACTTGTTATCCAAGCCAAAGTTATTACTTGGTGAAGGCAAGCTGTTCATGCATATTGCCGATGACATCATCATACTCAAAAATCGCGCAAGTAATACGTTTCTGTCGAAGTCAATGCACCTGTATTTTCCACCTCTATAGCTGAGGACGCTAAAGCGCTCCCGTACGGTGGCGCTCGAGTTGGACGTATGCCGCTTCGAATCCAGGCAGTGGACGACATTTTCATTGTCACTATTTGGCTCTCAAGGGGAGGAAAGGTGGTGACGTGAGATTCCTGCTCACCAAAGTCTGTGCCAATATCCTGGATTCAATATTCAAACCACACTCTGCAGTGTCACATGATGTGAGGGCATGTGACAATGTTGGTGGCGATCCGTCAGTCCGATGGGGACATTAAACTCGGTGGTTCCTTCGGTGCTATTCGAGAAAAGTAGGCTGTGTGTCGGTATCAGGTTCCATCCTTTCCTTTCTCTCATCGTCATTGTGCAACATAAACATAATACCACAATATACATGCGTCAGTGACACACGCACCTGCTCTCTACAATTAAAAATAAGAAACAGCTCTTACATACGAGCGAGGAAAGTGGCCAGTGCGCTCGAGGAACGGGGCCAGTGTGCTCGGCGAAGAAAACGTTCTGGCTAGGCTACCGAACCTATGCCTTAGTGTCTTACATCCAAATTTCTTACGCGTGTTTGAACATACAAGTTTTCTGGTACTGTACTGTATCAAATGTGCCATGTAACCGTGATATGAAGTACGCGCCAGTTTAATTCGTTCAATTCTCTGTTTTGAGGACGATAAAATTTTTGATTGTTATCAGACTCTGAAAACTATTTTACACGAAGATATACAGAAATTATCACCAACCAGTTGCATAAAAGAAATTTAATTTCTTAACTAGTTTAGAACCTTATACCTATCGCATTATTACAGTAATAAAATTTTTATGTATATCATAATGAGTAGATATACTAAGACCTGTTTCAGGTATACTGAATAATTAAATAAAATTAGTTTTATTACATTCATAAATTGTCCCGAGTTCGAGTCTCGGTCGGACACACAGTTTTAATCTGCCAGGAAGTTTCAAATCAGCGCACACTCCGCTGCAGAGTGAAAATCTCATTCTGGACAGCATCAGTTGTTTGACATCCATTGCTAAATCCCTTCTCATGATCAACTATATCCATCCACGTTGGCCCTGTATGTTTTGTAGTGTCAAGTCACAGTGGAGACAAGTAGTATCAAGTGTCGGTACTTGGTCCTATACTCCTTTCGGTGTTCGTCAATGATGTGTCATCAGTTTTGTCCTACAGTACATACTACATGTATACTGATGATCTCCAATTATATATAAATGCAAAACCAATAAGCCTACAGACAGCTATCTCACAATTCCAATATTGACCTGCGTGCACTAGCAAAACGGGCATTGAATATAGGGTTGAAACTCAACCCATCAAAAACCCAAGCGGTCCTGGTAGGTCATTCTAGGCTCATTAGCCTGAAATATCAGGAATCCCTATCATCTATTATCCTAAAAGGGACAAATATAAGATTCTCTCCCTCGGCAAAGAGTCTAGCTGTAATAATAGATAAAAAACTAAATTGGACATATTTCACGAAATCCCTCAGTTATGTCAGAGAACTGAATAACATTTTCAGCGTCAAAAGACAGCTAATGACATATCTATTGAGGCTACAACAACAACTACCTTTGCTGGCCGTCGTGGCCGAGCGGTTCTATGCGCTTCAGTCCGGAACCGCTCGACTGCTACGTTCGCAGGTTCGAATCCTGCCTCGGGCATGGATGTGTGTGATGTCCTTAGGTTAGTTAGGTTTAAGTAGTTCTAAGTTCTAGGGGACTGATGACCTCAGTTGTTAAGTCCCATAGTGCTCAGAGCCATTTGAACCATTTTTGAACAACTACCTTTGTCTCTGTACGCTCTAGTTACTGCGTTACACCCTAATTTCCAACCAGATCTTCCTTACTTAACATTGTTGTTAGATGGTCCAGTGTACCTAAATTTCTCTCCTAATGTCAGAAAAGTTCACTTTTGCACACATATAAATATATTTTGGATCTGCAAACATCGCTATTATTAATATTATCACAATAAGCACTAGTAGTAGTAGCAATAGTAGCCGCAGTAGTAGTTGAATTGCTAATACACTATTGGAAAAAACCGCAGTACCAAAAAATAATGAATATAGAGGAATGAGATTCCGGAAATACATTTGCTAGGAATATATTTAAATGATTAACACTGTAAGATCACATGTTAATGTAAGCGCGAGATAAGCCGTTGCAAATGTGAAATGCTGCTACTTTAATAACCAGTGTAACCGCCAGGCTGTTGAATGTAAGCACGCAAACGTGAGTGTATTGTGTTGTAAAGGTGCCGGATGTTAGTTTGTGGGATGCAGTTCCATGCCTGTTGCACTTGGTCGTCAATGCAGGGACGCTCAATACTGCTTGTAGATGACGCTGGAGTTGTCGTCCAATGATGTCCCGCATGTGATCGACAGGAGAAGATCTGGTGATGAAGCAGGCCGAAGGGACATGTCGACACTGCGAAGAATCAAAACAAGTGTTTAAGGCAAAATGTACGTAGCTTTTTGTGTAGAATCTGATTCTGCAATAAAAAACGGGGGTTCCTCCCGCCCGACCCCCAGGGGCTGGGGTGGTGGGCTAATTTTAGCACAAGCAGATGTCCCCCTCGAAAATAATCAACTTTGGGTTCTACATATTTTTTCGTGTGAAGCTTATTTTTCGCATTATTCTCGTTTGTCAACTTAAAATTTACACCCTGTATATTAAAAAAAAAGTCTATCTATTCTTCATTCCGTCTTCATGTCGGTCTGTTGGATTCCAACAATGTTATGTGTCCGAGCGTTATCCTGTTGGAAAACACTCTTGGAATTTTGTTCATGAATGCCAGCACAACAGTTCGAATCACAAGATCGACGTACAGTTTTGCAGTCAGGATGTGTGGGATAACCAAGAGACTGCTCCTGCTCCCATGCGAAATCGTACCCCAGACCAAAACTCCAAGCGCACGTCCAGTGTGTCTAGCACGCAGACTGTCTGGCTGCAGGCCTTCAACTGGCCTCCTTTTAACCAACATACGGCCATCACTGGAACCGAGGTAAAACTAGCTTTCATAGGACAAGATCTCCACCTTACCCTCCAATGAACTCTCGCTTGACATCACTGAAGCCGCAAATAGAGGTGCTTTGGGGTCAGTGGAAAGCACGCTACAAGGCATCTGCCTCGAAGCTGTCCTTAAAGTAACCGATCTGTAACGTTCATTGTGTCACTGCGGTGCCAGCTGCTGCTCAGATTGCTGTTCCAGATGCAGTACGATGCGCCAGGGCCATACACCGAACACGATGGTATCCCCTCTCGGTACTGGCCGTCATAAGCCCGCTCTTCTTGAGACCGAACAATACCACTGCCAGCAATCATGTACAGTGATTACATTCCTGCCAAGTCCTCCTGCAGTATTGCAGAACAGACGTCCAGCTTTGCGTAACCTTGTTAACACGACCTCGTTCAAATTCTGTGAGGTGTTGATAATGGCGTCTTTGTTGGCTTAAAAGCTATGTCAGCTCACCATGTCCAGTCTCAAAGGTATTAGGAACTAATGCTTACGATCGTTACTGCGTGTCTTTAAAGCAAACATGTTTTGCATCCTCATAATGGCGCCACTAGTGCCTCTCTTATGCTTCTGGTGCGAAATCTGAATAGGCGCATACCTACCAGCTTTCCTTTATGTCGCAAAACTTGTTCTTGGTGTAGCGATTTCATTTCCGTCAGAGTATTAATTTCAGTCGTTCTCGGTCAGTACTGTTTATTCATATTAACTCTACATATTTTCAGAATAATTTTAATTCTATTAATACTGTTTTATTACTATCTACCACATTATTATTATTTTTATGTAGCCTATGATGAAAAAAAATACTACATGTGCGAACCGCTGGTCCGATATAAGAGAGGAGCTGAAGGTCGTAATTTGATTAGGTTATATATAGGGTGTAAATTTTAAGTGACGAACCAGAATAACTCGAAAAATAAGCTTCACACGATAAAATGTGTAGAATCCAAAGTTGGTTATTTTCGAGGGGGACATCTGCTGGTGCTAAAATTAGCCCGCCACCCCAGCCCCTGCCGGCCGAAGTGGAAGTGCGGTTAAAGGCGCTGCAGTCTGGAACCGCAAGACCGCTACGGTCGCAGGTTCGAATCCTGCCTCGGGCATGGATGTTTGTGATGTCCTTAGGTTAGTTAGGTTTAAGTAGTACTAAGTTCTAGGGGGCTAATGACCTCAGCAGTTGAGTCCCATAGCGCTCAGAGCCATTTTTGAACCCCAGCCCCTGGGGGTCGGGCGGGAGGCAACTTTAAAATTTCAAATGGAAAGCCGCATTTTTTATTGCAGAGTCAGATTCTACACAAAAAACTACGTACATTTTGTCTTAAATTTTTTGTTTTGATTTACGGTAGTTGGCGCTGTAATTCAAGAAAATCCATGTTCTCATTTTTGCTTGGAAATTGGTTTCGGATAAATAAAAAATACTTCTTTTCTCCGTAAATTTTGATTCTCTAAAAGAGATGATTTTTTTGGTAATTAAAAGTTGTGTGACTTCATCACCACGAAACAAACAAACTTATCCGAATCTGCGGAAAAAATAATATTTAGGTCAACATTTGTAAAACTCTAATTCATCTCACTCATACCCCAACCTATGGGGAGAGAGAGAGTTTTAGTTTTAGCGAATCAAAATTTACAAAGTAAATAAGTATTTTTTATTTATCCGTAACCATTTTCCACGAAAAAATGAGAACGTGGATTTTCCTGAATTACAGCGCCAACTGCGAAGAATCAAAACAAGTGTTTAAGACAAAATGTACGTAGTTTTTTGTGTAGAATCTGATTCTGCAATAAAAAACGGGGGTTCCTCCCGCCCGACCCCCAGGGGCTGGGGTGGTGGGCTAATTTTAGCACAAGCAGATGTCCCCCTCGAAAATAATCAACTTTGGGTTCTACATATTTTTTCGTGTGAAGCTTATTTTTCGCATTATTCTCGTTTGTCAACTTAAAATTTACACCCTGTATATTAAAAAAAAGTCTATCTATTCTTCATTCCGTCTTCATGTCGGTCTTTTCATTCCGGTGTGTTCTATGAGCCATTTGTTAGTTTTCCTACCATTCCTAGTAATTTTCAACACGCATCTCTAGGTTTCTTGTTGAAAAATCTTCAGTTTTTGAATGAGTTCGTGTTTCAGGATACAATATCATTAATTGTTACGTTTTTGCTGTTTTCTTAAACTGTCCTTGAAGTTACTGACTTCAACTGCCTTGAATACAAAAACTGATCAACTTATTTTATGATCTACTTCTTGATTTGTGCTGTTTCATTTCGATATGTTGTGTATATAATTTTTTATTGTTTTTGTACAAGGAGCGTTCGATAAGTAATGCAACACATTTTTTTCAGAAAGCAGGTTGGTTTTATTCAGGTCTCAAATACACCATGTTATGCCCTAATCTTTTGACTGCAATGTCCTATTTTTCAACACAACTTCCGTTCCGTGGGAGGGACTGCACGCCCGCATCGAATCACTCAATCGGTCGAAGTCGGAACCAACGTCTTGCTGCATCAATTACGTCCCATCATCCACGTGCTTCCTCCCGTGGAGTACATCCTTCACCGGGTCAAACAGATAGAAATCGGAATGTGAGATATTCGGACTGTAGGGTAGATTAGGAAGAACAGACCAATGAAATTTCGTAAGGTCCTCTCGGGAGCGGAGACTTGTGCGAGGTCTTGCATTGTCAAGGAGAAGGAGAAGTTCGTTGGCATTTTTGTGGCGACGAATACGTTTCTTCAATTTCCTGAAAGTGACACACTACACCTCAGAGTTGATCATAGTAAGAAAAGGGAGGACATAGTCCCAGAAGACAGTCGCCATTAATTTACCAACTGAGGGTTGGAGGAGAGGTGATGTGGCGTCACTGTATTGACTGCAGATTTGTTTCGGGTTCGAATTGATGAACCCATGTTTCATCGCCTGCGACGATGTCGTCTGACAAAAAATTGTCGCGAACAGCCTCCTAACGCGCAAGCAACTCCACACAAAAAGTCCTTCACTGCTGTTTAGGATCTTCTGATAGGCGGTGAGGAACCCAGCGGGGGCACACTTTTGAGTAACCCAATTGGTGGGCGAGTGAGTCAGCACTATCAACAGAGACGTCCAGTTGCTCGGCGTGGTGTTTCATTCTGTTTCCGTCGATCACCTTGAATGAGAGTGTCCGCACGTTCCGGCATTGCAGCAGTCACAGATGTGTGCGCCCGGCCGGCACGCGAGATATCGGAACGGCTCACGTGACCTTGTTGCGATGGTGACAGACGCCTCACCCAACTACTCACAGCGCTCTTATTCATTGGCATGCCTCCGTGGCCATGTTCCGAGATATCGATTTACCCCTGGCATTCTCCGTTGTAGACTTCATACACTACTGGCCATTAAAATTGCTACACCAAGAAGAAATGCAGTTTATTAAGGGGTATTCATTGGACAAATATAACATACTAGAACTGACATGTGATTACATTTTCACGCAATTTGGGTGCATAGATCCTGAGAAATCAGTACCCAGAACAACCACATCTGGCCGTAATAACGGCCTTGATACGCCTGGGCATTGAGTCAAACACAGCTTGGATGGCGTGTACAGGTACAGCTGACCATGCAGCTTCAATACGATACCACAGTTCATCAAGAATAGTGACTGACGTATTGTGAGGAGCCAGTTGCTCGCCCACCATTGACCAGACGTTTTCAATTGGTGAGAGATCTGGAGAATGTGCTGGCCAGGGCAGCAGTAGAACGTTTTCTGTATCCAGAAAGGCCCCTACAGGACCTGCAACATGCGCTCGTGCATTATCCTGCTGAAATGTAGGGTTTCTCAGGCATCGAATGAAGGGTAGAGCCACGGGTCGTAACACATCTTAAATGTAACGTCCACTGTTGAAAGTGCCGTCAATGCGAACAAGAGGTGACCGAGACGTGTAACCAATGGCACCCCATACCATAACGCCGGGTGATACGCCAGTATGGCGATGACGAATACACGCTTCCAATGTGCGTTCACCGCTATGTCACCAAAACGGATGCGACCATCATGATGCAGTAAACAGAACCTGGACTCATCCGCAAAAATGACGTTTTGCCATTCGTGCACCGAGGTTCGTCGTTGAGTACACCATCGCAGGCGCTCCTGTCTGTGATGCAGCGTCGAGGGTAGCCGCAGCCATGGTCTCCGAGCTGATAGTCCATGCTGCTGCAAACGTCGTCGAACTGTTCATGCAGATGGTTGTTGTCTTGCAAACGTCCCCATCTGTTGACTCAGGGATCGAGACGTGGCTGCACGATCCGTTACAGCCATGCGGACAAGATGCCTGTCATCTCGACTGCTAGTGATACGAGGTCGTTGGGATCCAGCACGGTGTTCCGTATTACCCTCCTGAACCCACCGATTCCATATTCTGCTAACAGTCATTTGATCTCGACTAACGCAAGCAGCAATGTCGCGATACGATAGACCGCAATCGCCATAGGCTACAATCCGACCTTTATCAAAGTCGGAAACGTGATGGTACGCATTTCTCCTCCTTACACGAGGCATCACTACAACGTTTCACCAGGCAACGCCGATCAACTGCTGTTTGTGTATGCGAAATCGGTTGGAAACTTTCCTCATGTCAGCACGTTGTAGGTGTCGCCACCGGCGCCAGCCTTGTGTGAATGCTCTGAAAAGCTTATCATTTGCATATCACAGCATCTTCTTCCTGTCGGTTAAATTTCGCGTCTGAGGCACGTCATCTTCGTGGCCAGTAGTGTATATATAATTGCAAAAGTTGTATAACATACTAATTACACAGTAACCAGTGTTGAAGGAACCGTCAGTTCCACGTGAGTTTGACGCGATACGTTATTGCAGGAGAACGATGCAACGGTCTTTCGGATATCCATGTATGTCTGAAGGAGCAGGCACTGCGGTGACTACAGCCGTTATGAAATACGTGAGATGTATTCGCAGTTGCGAATATGTACAACCGTCTGCTGTGTAACGGAAAGACGACAGTGGAAATTTGTGCCATGATGGGACTCAAACGTATCGCGAGCGGTCGCCGTACATCAGGCTACCTGAACACGACTCACTGCCAAACCCATGCATACATTTCAGAAGGAACACTGCCTCGTACTCTGAATGACACAGGCACTGCAATGTAGTATTTATCAGCTGACGCCAGGCAAGCGAGTTTCAATTAAAGTGTCTCCACCATACAGGAATATGCATAATGGATGTACGGACACTGGTTCTAGACACATGGTTGAGGACGTACGGAAGCTTGAATCTGGCCCTGAATCGGATCCGAATAGCCTAATGACAAGGCGACCGCTGGCGATAAGAGAGAAAAGCGGATTCGAGTAGTGGTTCGTCATAAATTTTCGTTGACGTCATTTCATTACACAGCTGATGGTTGTCCATATTCAAAGCTGCAAAAACAATTCATTTAGACAGTTTACTATCATATTCTTATGTCATACTAGCTTTCTGTAGCTTCATATTAAAATTTTAAAAGAGATCTGATTGGTGTACAACACCTATAATGTTACACGAACTAATGAATTTAAAATGCAATGTTGAAATAATTTATACATGAAACATTCCAAAGCATTAAACATAAAATATCAATTAGGATTTTCTGACTCTGAGCACTATGGGACTTAACTTCTGAGGTCATCAGTCCCCTAGAACTTAGAACTACTTAAACCTAACTAACCTAAGGACATCACACACTTTCGAGCCCGAGGCAGGATTCGACCCTGCGACCGTAGCTGTCGCGTGGTTCCGGACTGAAGCCCTAGAACCGCTCGGCCACCGCAGCCGGCCTAGGATTTTCTGGATTTGCAAACATATTTTTTAAAGGGAAATGCTTAAAAGAATTCTTTATAACCATATGGCAGTTCTGTTAAGACCGGCTACTCTGTAACTGCAAGCAATGATATACAACTTTTATGTTACAATCAAATAGAAAAAAAATTAGCTTTGTAGTATTGTATGCGTAGGATTAGAACCAAATTGTCTTAATTTTTACTGTTTAGTATATCTGTGAATAGATGAAATGACCCAAAACCGGCCGTAAAATTATATAAAAAAACAGTGATCGACTAACAGAAAATAAGTCTACTTTGAGATACAGTGCATGTGCATTCGAGGTAGCGCGCAAAACGAAGTGTTTCAGGTATGTTCCATGAACGTATTCCGTCACTCGCCTGTCTTCCTAAAAACAGTCCCTTGACGACGGTAGATATAAATACAAAACGGTATTTCCCGAGACTAAAACAATTTTCCAGTTTTCCAAATTGGGAATGTTTCCAAATTACACAAAACTGACTTCTTGTTGTTGTGGTCTTTAGTCCAGAGGCTGGTTTGATGCAGCTCTCCATGCTACTCTATCCTGTGCAAGCTTCTTTATCTCCCTACATCCTTCTGGATCTGTATAGTGTATTCATCTCTTGGTCTTCCTCTACGATTCTTACCCTCCACGCTGCCTTCCAATACTAAATTGGTGATCCCTTGATGCCTCAGAATACGTCCTACCAAGCGATCCCTTCATCTAGTCAAGTTGTGCCACAAACTCCTCTTCTCCCCAATTCTATTCAATACCTCCTCATTAGTTATGTGATCTACCCATCTGATCTTCAGCATTCTTCTGTAGCACCACATTTCGAAAGCTTCTATTCTCTTCCTGTCCAAACTATTTATCGCCCATGTTTCACTTCCATACATGGCTACACTCCATACAAATACTTTCAGAAACGACTTCCTGACACTTAAATCTAAACTCCATGTTAACAAATTTCTCTTCTTCAAAAACACTTTCCTTGCCATTGCCAGTCTACATTTTATATCCTCTCTACTTCGACCATCATCAGTTATTTTTCTCCCCAAATAGCAAAACTCATTTACTACTTTAAGCGTCTCATTTCCTAATCTAATTCCCTCAGCATCACCCGATTTAATTCGACTACATTCCATTATCCTCGTTTTGCTTTTGTTGATGTTCATCTGACATCCTCCTTCCAAGACACTAACCATTCCGTTCAGTTGCTCTTCCAGGTCCTAATCTGCATAAAATTTATCAGGTATCATGCACAGAAGTATAAAGTTGTAATTATACACGTATTTACCTACCTTCACTCCTGCCGCAGTAGATGTTCATTTACTATACATTGTACAATAGAACACTAGAACAGTACATTAATTGTTAAATAATACAGCATCTCTGTGTTTTTACTGTAACTTTAATTTAATTTATTGTTGGTAGTACGTAAATATTATTCCCGTGTATATTTGCATTACATTTCACTTTTCCGCCACTTATCAAGAAGGGAAAGCTGTTTGAATTTCCTGTTCAAAATTGTTTTTTTCTTCTACGCAATTTTTGGCACTGTACAACAGCTCCAACAGCTTAGGAGAATATGTGTACTCTACAAATCGCGTAACATCGTTATGGATGCAACAGCTTATTCAGGCGTATTAATTTTTCCGTTGACATCATTTTTCTCCTCTTCTTCTTCTTTACGTCTTCTTCATCATCTTCTGTGCTGCGGATTTCCATTCAGTCTGTTGCTGAAGTAAAATGATTCGCCTTTTTAATTAATTCAGCAACTGCTGCTCCATTTTCTTCAGCTTCGAAGGCCATAGAAGCGACATGTCCTTGACCTCCAAGCCCCGCTTTGTTGCAGTACTTGGGAATAGTTTCGGGCGTTATTTCCCTTACTGCCAAATCAAACCAATTTGCTGCATCCACGACAGAAACTGACTGTGCAAGAGCAAATATACTTTCAGGTTCTTCAACACTAAGAATAAGAGACTGCATCAGTAATGACCTATAATAGGACATAGATGTGTAAATAACCCCTGATCCGTGGGTTGTGTGAGGCTGGTTGAACTGGCAGAAACCAAGCCAGTTTCACGTTTGATAACTTTCGGGCGGCAGCTTGAGCTGTGTAGGAAAAGAACTTGGATATTTCCTTTTCTCATTTTGATATTGAAATAGCCCAGCCGATCTTCCAAAGTACCACTTCCGACCCTCGCGTCTTTGTTACTTCACCATTTGACTGGAAGGTTACTGACGTCCATGTTTTTGAAACAACACTGTTTGCCGTCTTTCCAGTCACCAGTGTCTTCTCCATCTCACCTTACATATTGCCACATGGCAGTTCAGTGGGTCTTTCCTTGGACACTTTTCCGCCGTCCACTTTCCACCTCAAACTGCTAGAGATTTTGAAGGCAGTGCACGATAAAACAGTCCCCTTCCATCGACAATGAATACGTCTTTCGGGTCATAATTCGCAAGTAGGTTGTAGAGTATTGTTTTCCCTTCTGTTGCTACATTTTCCTGCCCATCCATAGGTTCCCCCCACACTTCATTCGACACGATGTTAGGCCTAGCTTTGAAACTGTCGAGCCATCCTGTGCATGCCTTAAACTTCATATTTCCAATCTCCTTAGCAACTTTCAGAGCCTCACTTTGCAACCTTGGGTCCAGGTAAAGGTAAATTTTTTGCCCGCGCACTTGCGAACCATTCCCATACTATCCCATTAATTTATTCACTTGCCGTCTTCTTCGCCTCGCTTTTAGTTTTCCCCATCCCTTTCATCCATTCACCCCGTATCTTATCCTTGTTCCTTAAAGTACCATAAGTTTACGTTTTACCGCACTTGAAACGCAACATTATTTCGCGCACAGAAAGTTTGTCACTTGCTTTGATTACCGTAATCTTTTCATGAAGTGGTAGCCACATATACTGTTTGTTCGACATCATGTTATCACGTAAAGTGCTACTAGTCAATTGAAACTGGTGGGAAATAACGCAGGAGTACTTGACCTTGCCGGGTAAAACCACTGTTTAACGGAACAACACCCACCACTTTAACTGCGCAGATTGCGGCAGTGTTCGCAGGTGCGTCGGCTCTCTTCAATAATAATTGAAAACGAGAAACGCCGACAAACAGAGCGCTCACGAATGAACCATTTCCTTTTATGTGCCGACACACCGGGTAACTTGTCCGTTGTTGCACAACAGGCACGGTTTGATGTCCACACCAGCAGTGGCGCGCTGCTCCGGACATCTTTTCTTGATTTTGCTCCCCTTAACATCATTGTCAGTAAAAGTAGCATCCTTTTAGAGTCGTGAATAACTGATGCGTATTGTAATACAATAGCACTGTATCAGCTCTTTTCCACATTATACAGTGAATTTTTAAATAAGTCTTAAAATTTGCATCCGTCTCGGCGTTAGGTACATTCCGCTTTATACACACACAAAAAAAAAAGAATTAGCGTTTAAAAATGTATTGAATGCGTCGGGACTGAAATACTATAACGGAGCACTTTTCTCTGCCGAACGTACGAGACAGTCGGTGGAAGATTTTTTCGGGAAGAATAAGGGATGGAAGAGTTGGAAAAGAGGACCCCAACAAATCGCTTGCGAACAGAGAGAGGTAAGTGGGGGCAGGATGGATTGGGGGAGGGAGGGCAGAGACCCTGGCAAGGAAAGAAAGAGAAGTATTTCATTATATAACAAGTAAAATCGCCAACCAGCCGTGCAGTTTGGGACGTTATTTTATTTTATTTTCACAACCAGTTTCGACAATTCAGGGCGCCATCTGCAGGCTCCATATGAACCTCACGTATAGACATTTAAATGTATCGATATCGGCATACTGGAGCCATCAGTACCTGGATGTGTGAATTTGTATATCAAGTGCTACCTTCAAAGACTTCACAACTATTCTTTTGTAACTGGAATGGAGGATTTGGTGGTCACGTCGGGGGAAGCGGTTCCGTTGTGATGCTATATGGTTGGGTTGTTATGTTGGTACGAGTGCGGCAGAGAAGTAGAGCTAGCAATCACGGATGACTATTGCTTCTTCGGTCTCTCTGTTTAAACACCTGAAAACTTGTTTCACCACTGCCGAGAATGGACTCCATGTAATGAAATAATTGCCGGACTCCTCCATCAAAGCTAAATTTCTCACTTCATTTAAGAGACCTTTATTTCACTAAACACATAAACGTTTTTGTTATCAACTTTAAAGGTTTTTCATTATTTTTAACGTTTAATTTGCGCTTTCCTTGAACTTGAGTTAAAATAATGAAAATATGGAAATCTTTTCTCTAGTTGAACGCAACCTAAACATCAAAAACATCTTCATGAGCAAGAACAAGCCTCAGTTCATTTAAACGAACTACTGCAAGCTTTATGAACCTTTTGAAGCATAGCGTCCCCTGTGCTGTCGTTTCCCACCACTCCCTATAGCTTAGTTCAGATCTCTGGTCATTACATCATCACGCAAGTATCATGCACTTAGATTATTGGTATTCCGTTCGCAGGCATTATCATATCATCTTTACAGTTTTGACACAAATTTATTCCCGCATTTATTTATACTTTTTACAATGTGTAAACAACAGCTCACTAATACCGAACAGAAACCTCTTGCAATGCAACCATATGAAAATATACTCTACTTCTGCTGTATGAGAATCCATGCGTCCGCAGCTCGTGGTCGTGTGGTAGCGTTCTCGCTTCCCGCGCCCGGGTTCCCGGGTTCGATTCCCGGCGGGGTCAGGGATTTTCTCTGCCTCGTGATGACTGGGTGTTGTGTGCTGTCCTTAGGTTAGTTAGGTTTAAGTAGTTCTAAGTTCTAGGGGACTGATGACCATAGATGTTAAGTCCCACAGTGCTCAGAGCCATTTGAACCATTTTTGATTCCAAGTGTACATATCATAGCTTGTTGCTGAATATGCATATAACTGCCTCTAGGTGTACCACAACCATACCTGGCGGTCTTTCAGTTTTTCTTCAGCTGCTAGTAGCATACGATGTCCCAGTGGAAGAAGGAAAACGATGATTTAACCCGTACAGTTTTTTCCTGAACAGACCATTCTTACTTATTTCCAAGTAATATCTCCTGCGTTTCGAGACTTTTTTTTCCTTTACACGAATTTCTCCGTGTAAAAAAGGAGGGAGAGCTGGCAGCAGAATGCTCGTCAGTGATACTTTTTTTTTGCGAGCAGTATTGCTGAAACGAAATATGGAAAATGTAGGGTTGATAAGCTTGATATAATGATGATTTATTTTCAAGGCGAACATCATAATGTCCGTCTTATGCTAGATGATGGTGCGTTTGTAGTGTGGCAGGTTAGTGGAGAACGATGTCCAGCTCCAGGAGCTCCGGGCAGGGAGCTGAATGGGGTGGGATCGTGAGGAGGACAGTGGAAGTGGGAATAGGAGGGACGCGATGTTGAGAATTGGAGAATGCAGTACAACATTTCTTAGTCCGAAGATCGGGACAAAGGAACATGATATAATTTTGCTTGTGGTGTGGATTAAGTTCAGTAGGACTGGTGATGCTGCAACTGGATTGAGATCAAACAGTTTTACCTAGGCGAGAGAAAATGAGATTTTAATAGTTTTGTGAGTGAGTATCAGTGACATTCAGGTGAAACACGGATGCTAGTGTCATTTGTTGAAGAATATAGGATCGCTCAAAGTGCTACTCTCAGCTTATTGTCTTCCGTTACAGTGCAGCGCAGTGAAGTGCTTGATTCTTATTTTACAGGCCCCATCAACGTTCGCTTTTAAAGACTACATCTTTGTCTTCAGTACGGTCAGCTTAGAATTGACACCACCTCAGCGCGAAACTAGAGCGATGGAAAATAATTTCTGGAAACAAAAACCGCAAACTTAACATTCCATTGGCTTAGTGTTCATATGATATGCCGTTATAGCATAATTTTTGTCAGATGACGAGAAATTTTCTTGTCAGGCAAAGGCTTGATCTTTCTTCGGAGCTAAATGAACTGCAGAACGTTAAAAACTTAGCGCATAGTACCGTTATCCATCCAGATATGTTACGTAAGGGGCTGTGAAAGTAAATTTGCTATCGTGTAGTCGTTATCGCTTCTAAAGAAACCGCGTTCTGTTTGTGTGAAGTACCTGTCAGCAGCGCCACGCCCGCTGTTAAGAGCTTCTTCCGAGATAACACGTCGAACGGATTCCTTTTCTACACGTCATCAGAATAACTACTGTTGGATTATTGTTTTATGAGTTGTAACTCAGTTGTTTATTTTCGGTTTGAAAGTAAGAAACTCTGAGGTATTTCATAACACCTTGCAATGTTCGCCCTGCTTTTACCACTTTTAAAGCTATGAAGAAAAGGAACATGTATCAAGGGAAAAGTTCGATGACTTGGCCCTTTTCGATGGAAGTAACAAAGATCTTATTTGCTGCGAGATGGACATCCCACCCAACACCCGATTCCTTAAAGAATCAATCTCCCATGTGTAAAAAAAAAAGCCTCAAACGTCTGATTACTTTACAAATGACTCAGTGTGTTCAATAACTGTTGTTAAGTATGTAAGCGAGAAGAAGTTTAGGTAATCATTAAGTGCTCTCGTTGTGAAAGATTTGATTCACATAAACTGGGTAATTTCCGCTGCATTTCAAGAAAAAACTGGTCTATCACGCATATCAATGTTTATAACGACACGTCTCTTGAACTATGTACCGTACAATGATGTAATTTTGCGGATAAATTCAGTAATATATTCAAATACTGTATCCAAAGTGTGTTGCGAATTGAACTATCAGTAAAGAAGTAATGAATTAAAATGTCACACCCGATGAAGAGTTATTGAGCGCCATTTTAGGCAAAAGCTAGTTTTTCACGTTTATGACGTCATATCTCCTAAAGTATGTGTCGTGCAACGATGTAATTTTGCAGGTACATTCAGTGGTATATGCCAATACTATCTGCAAACTCTGTTGGTAACAGAATTAGTAGTAAAAAAGTAATAAATGAAAACATCGTGAGTTATGCTGCCGTTTCACTGCATGGAAAGTGCAAATGCAAATGTAGTAAACGATAAACTTTTGTCCTTTCGTCGTCTGCTGGGGATGGGGGGGGAGGGGGGGGGGGTGGTCAACGTAAAAAGTTTCGAAAGCGTTAGAAATTATGCGTTAAGCTCGCTGAAGTCGCTAAGTGCTCTCATTCTCGAATATTGGATGAATGAAGTCGCGGAACTTGCGTGCCGTCATTACGTTGCCTCGAGGCAAACACGCAGTTTCTAAACTTAGAAACTGTAATAGTTGTCTTATTGTGTTAAACTTTTAACGTAAGATACTAACAAGACTACGAAAACATTATAAGTTTTTAATTTCTGTCAATAATTTCGCGAAATACTGAAAATCACGCTTTTGTTGCCCTGGAAGCCGTTAAATAAGCAACCATAAATGGGTCTGGTTTATAGGAAGCACGGGGTTCCGGGACAATCGTTCAATAATGTTAATGGACTAGCTGACAACCAGGCATTGTACAGATATTCATTTTTTCGGTTTGCTACTAGAAACGGAACGAAAAAAGAACTGTGATTGTAGTGTAATACCGAAAAATTTTCATTTCCGTGTATTCGTGAAAACACCCTTGAAATTATGGAACCCTCTTACAAATAATTGACGCATGGTGCAGGGAATGGCAATTGAATCTCAATGTAGACAAGTGTAATGTGCTGCGAATACATAGAAAGAAAGAGCCCTGTCATTTAGCTACAATATAGCAGGCCAGGAACTGGAAGCAGTTAATTCCATAAATTATCTGGTAGTAGGCATTACGAGTGGTTTAAAATGGAATGATCATATAAAGTTGATCGTCGGTAAATCAGATGCCAGACTGAGATTCATTGGAAGAATCCTAAGGAAATGCAAACGGAACACAAAGGAAGTACGTTACAGTACACTTGTTCGCCCACTGCTTGAATACTGCTCAGCAGTGTGGGATCCATACCAGATAGGGTTGATAGAAGAGATAGACAAGATCCAACGGAGAGCAGCGCGCTTCGTTACAGGGCCATTTAGAAATCACGAAAGCGTTACGGAGGTGATAGACAAACTCCAGTGGAACACTCTGCAGGAGAGACGCTCAGTAGCTCGGCACGGGCTTTTGTTGAATTTTCGAGAACATACCTTCACCGAGGAGAGATTAGAGCCCACACAGAGGCATACCGACAATCCTTCTTTCCAAGAACAATACGGGACTGGAATAGAAGGGAGAACCGATAGAGGTACTCAAAGTACCCTCCGCCACACAGCGTCAGGTGGCTTGCGGAGTATGGATGTAGATGTAAATGTAGAAATACACATAATTTACAAGTGTATAAATACAGATGCTACAAAGCGATTTTGAAAACGTCTCTATGGCAACGCCTTTTCATAGCTCTACACACGGCTACTGTTGCCCACAGCCATTTGCACTCCGCAGTTGAAAGCTGTGAAAAGCGCTACCAGGTATCGGGGATTCCATTTCCATTATTTTATTATGATTATCGTTTCTCCCTATGTGGGTCTGCGTCACGAAGAAGTTGCATTCGGAGGAAAAAGTTGGTGACTGAAATTTAGTCAGAAGAGAAACGCCATTGTTTTAATTATTTCCATGACACTTCCGTATTTTTTGATAATATAAAACTTGCTGCTCTTCTTTGAAATATCTCTATGTACTCTGTTAATCACATTTGGAAGGATCCCACAGCACGCAGCAGTACTTGTATAGAGGACGGACGAGCATAGTGTAGGCAGTCTCTTTAGTAGATCTGTTGCAACTTCTAAGCGTTCTGTCCATAAATCGCAGTCTTTGGTTCGCCTTCCCAACAACATTTTCCTTCTGTTCTTTCCATTTTACATTGTTTACAATTTTAATCCCTAAGGTGTTGCTGTTGTAGTCTTCAGTCCAGAGACTTGTCTGATGCAGCTCTCCATGCTACTCTATCTCGTGCAAGGTTCAACTCCGAGTAACTACTGCAACCTACATCCTTCTGAACCAGTTTAATGTACTCATGCCTTGGTCTCCCTCTACAATTTTTACCCTCCGTGCTTCTCTCCAATACTAGACTGATGAACCCTTGATGTCTCAGAATGTCTCATACCAACCGATCCCTTCTTCTAGTCAAGTTGTGCCACAAATTCCTCTCCTCCCTAGTTCCATTCAGTACTTCCTCATTAGTTACGTGATCTACCCAACTAACCTTCAGCACTCTTCCGTAGCACCACATTTCGAAAGCTTCTGTTCTTGTCTAAACTATTTATTGTCCATGTTTCACTTTCATACATGGCTACACTCCATACAAATACTTCCAGAAAAGACTTCCTCACACTCAAATATATACTCGATGTCAACAAATTTCTCTTCTTCAGAAACGCCTTTCTCGCCATTGCCAGTCTACGTTTTATATCCTCTCTACTTCGACCATCATCAGTTATTTTGCTCCCCAAACAGCAAAGCTCATCTACTACTTTAAGCGTCCCACTTCCTAATCTAAATCCCTCAGCACCACCTGATTTAATTCGACCACATTCCATTATTCTCGTTTTGCTTTTGTTGATGTTCAGCATATATCCTCCTTTCAAGACGCTGTCCATTCCGTTCAACTGCTCTTCGAGGTCCTTTGCTGTCTCTGACAAAATTACGATGTCGTCGGCAAACCTCAAAATTTTTATTTCTTCTCCATGGATTTTAATTGCTACTCCAAATTTTTCAAATGGTGCAAATGGCTCTAGGCACTATGGGACGTAACATCTGAGGTCATCAACCCTCTAGGCTTAGAACTACTTAAACCTAACTAACCTAAGGACATCACACACATCCATGCCCGAGGCAGGATTCGAAACTGCGACCGTAGCAGCAGCGCGGTTCCAGACTAAAGCGCCTAGAACCGCTCTGTCACAGCGGCCTGTCTAAATTTCTCTTTGGTTTCCTTTACTGCTTGCTCAATATATAGATTGAATAACATCGTAGATGGGCAACAACCCCGTCTCACTCCCTTCTCAGCCACTGCTTCCCTTTCATGCCCCTAGATTCTTATAACTCCCATATGGTTTCTGCACAAATTGTAAATAGTCTTTCTCTCCCTGTATTTTACACCTGCCACCTACAAAATTTGAAAGAGAGTATTCCAGTCAACATTATCAAAAGCTTTCTCTAAGTCTATAACTACTAAAAACATTGCTTTGCCTTTCCTTAATCTATCTTCTAAGATGATACTTAGGGTCAGTATTGCCTCGCGTCCTCCGACATTTCTACGGAATCCAAACTGATTTTCCCCGATGTCGGCTTCTAACATTTTTTCCATTCGTCTGTAAAGAATTCGTGTCAGTATTTTTCAGCAGCGACATTAAACTGATAATTCGGTAGTTTTCACATGTGTCAACGCTTGCTTTTTTGGGATTATTCTTTTTGAAGTCACAGGGTATTTCGCCTGTCTCACACATCTTGCTCACCAGATGGTAGAGTTCTGTCAGGGCTGGCTCTCCCAGGGCTACAGTAGTTCTAATGGAATGTCGTCTACACCCGGGGCCTAGTTTCGACTTAGGTCTTTCAGTGCTCTGTCAAACTCTTCCCGCAGTATCATATCTCCCATTACACCTACATGTATGTTCTCTTCCATTTCCTTAATATTGCCCTCAAGAACATCGCTTTGTATAGGCCCTCTATATACTCTTTCCACCTTTCTGCCTTCCCTTCTTTGCTTAGAACTGATTTTCCATCTGATTCTGAAAGAGGTCTCGAGACACAAGAAGGAATAGTTTATATAATGATAAGACAGAGATTTAGGAACCAGGTTTCAAACTGTAAGACAATTCCAGAGGCAGATGTGGACTTTGACTACAATCTGTTGGTTATGAACTGTAGATTAAAAGTGAAGACGCTGCAAAAGGGTGGGAATTTAAGGAGATGGGACCTGCATACACTAAAAGAACCAGAGGTTGTAAAGAGTTTCACAGAGAGAATTAGAGAACGATTGATAAGAACGGGGGAAAGAAATACAGTAGAAGAGGCAGCAGAGGATCAAGTAGCTAAAAAGACGAGGGCTAGTGGAAGTCCTTGGGTAACAGAAGAGATATTGAATTCAATTGATGAAAGGAGAAAATATATAAATGCAGTAAATGAAGCAAGCAAAAAGGAATACAAAGTCTCAAAAATGAGATCAACGGGAAGTGTAAAATGGCTAAGCAGGGATGGCTAGAGGACAAATGTAAAGATGTAGAGGCATATATCACTACTGGAAAGGTAGATACTGCCTAAAGGAAAATCAAAGAGACCTTTGGAGAAAAGAGAACCACTTGTATCAATCCTTGAGTATTTAGTTGAAATTACGGCATTTAGATTTGATTAATTTATCATGTAACCGAAGTTTAACGAATTCCTTTTAGCACTCACGTGGATGACTTCACGCTTTTCATTTTAGGATTTTTTTCAAGCATATCAGTGTTTATGACGTCATACCTGTTGAACATATATTTGTGCAAGTGCATGCAGCGATATATGCGGATACTATCTGGGAAACATGTTGCGAATAGAGTAAGTATCAAAGAAGTACTAAATTTGAAGGTCATGCACGATGCTGCAGTTTTTCATGCATGTCATTGCTTTACACCGTATCTCCTGAACTGTGATAAATTGGAGGCTCTTATCCAGATAGCAACTGTTACCTGACAGTAAGGGATATGTGAACTGAGTTTGGTTGAATTCGGTGCAGTGGTTTAGGAGGATATGTGGAACATATATACACATATCAAAAAAGTTTTGCATCACCCCGGTTCCCACAAATCTTGAAGATAGACGTAGACTGTAGATATTGTATCACAGACACAGTCCCTTTGATTGTTCAGAGATGTCATTAAACCCGCCCAAAGATGTAAACAACCATGCATGAGCTGCGCCTATTAGACGGAGCGGGTCCGACAGCCGATCAGTTCCAGTCATTCCACCAGGAAGGAGGTACACAGCTCGTGTTGTCTGTAGTTCAGCCATGCCTAGACGGTCAATAGCGCGGTTCGGTAGCGTCAGCGTTGTTAGTTTGTGCCAGGAAGGGCTCTCAAAAAGGGAAGTGTCCAGGCATCTCAGACTGAACCAAAGTGATGTTGCTCGGACATGGAGGAGATACATAGAGACAGGAACTGTCGATGACATGCCTAGCTCAGGCCGACCAAGAGCTACTACTGCAGTGGATGACCGTTGTCTACGGATTATGGCTCGGAGGAACACTGACAGCAACGCCACCATGTTGAATAACGCTTTTCGTGCAGCCACAGGACGTCGTGTTACCACTCAAACTGTGCGCGATAGACAGCATGATGCGCAACTTCACTTCCGACGTCCATGGCGCAATCC
Organism: Schistocerca piceifrons; assembly: GCF_021461385.2. NCBI lineage: Eukaryota > Metazoa > Arthropoda > Insecta > Orthoptera > Acrididae > Schistocerca > Schistocerca piceifrons. Next base: position 512,328,246 of record NC_060143.1, read on the forward strand.
GTCTTTGTAACCACGGCACCATGGAGCGCGGTACAAATGGGCTCAACAAAATTCCGAATGGACCGCTCGGGATTGGCATCACGTTCTCTTCACCGATGAGTGTCGCATATGCCTTCAACCAGACAATCGTCGGAGACGTGTTTGGGGGGCAACCCGGTCAGGCTGGTCGCCATAGACACACTATCCAACAAGTGCAGCAATGTGAAGGTTCCCTGCTGGTTTTGGATGGGGGGACAACGTACGGCACTGGTGGTCATGGAAGGCGCCATAACGGCTGTAAGATACGTGAATGCCATCCTCCGACCGATAGTGCAACCATATCGGCCGCATATTGGTAAGGAATTCGTCTTCATGGACGACAATTCGCAGCCCCATCGTGCACATCTTGTGAATGACTTCCTTCAGGATAAAGACATCGCTCGACTAGAGGGGCCAGCATGTTCTGCATGCATGAACCCTATCAAACACCCCTGGGATAGATTGAAAAGGCTGTTTTTGGACGACGTGTCCCACCAACCACTCCGAGGGATCTACCCCGAATCGCCGTTGAGGAGTGGGACAATCTGGACCAACAGTGCCTTGATGAACTTGTGGATAGTATGCCACGACGAATACAAGCATGTAGCAATGCAAGAGGACATGCTACTGGGTATTAGAGGTACTGGTGTGTACAGCAATCTGGACCACAGCCTCTGAAGGTCTCGCTGTATGGTGGTACAACATGCAATGTGTGGTTTTCATGAGCAATAAAAAGGGCAGAAATGATGTTTATGTTGATCTCTATACCAATTTTCTGTACAGGTTCCGGAACTCTCGGAACCGAGGTGATGCAAAACTTTTTTTGATGTCTGTACATACATACATGCACGTAGACAGACATACACACATACATCTATTTTTATGATGTATATGGGTCTACGTGTGTGATACCTGGTCTTTTCTACAGGAAATGTAGAACAAACACACACACACACACACACACATACAACATCAGGTCCCAGAAGGGTTTGCCGGCTGCCAGCTACGTGATTCGGTACAAGATATAACGGCTTGATTTCTTGCCAACTTGCAGTCATCTAAACGTGCAGTATAGCAGCGTAGTTTTTGTTTTTCTTCAGTGTTCAAAACGTGTGATGAGCCCACCAGTACTTCCACTCCTTTGCGAAGTTCTTCCTCTCAGAGTAGCACTTGGACCCCACGTCCAAAATTATTTGTTGGAGATATTACAATCGCTGTCTTCCTCTACAGTTTCTACCCTCTGCAGCTTCGTCTAGTACCATGGAAGTTACTCGCTGCAGTCTTAACACATGTCCTATCACCATGGCCCTTCTTCTCGTCCGTGTTCTCAGTAAGCTCCTTTCTTCGCCGATTCTTCAGGAGAACCTCCTCATTTCATAGCAGTTCACTAATTTTCGACATCCTTCTGCAGCACCACATCTCAGACTCTTCGATTCTCTTCTATTCCGGTTTTCCTAAGTCCATGATTCTCTATCATAAGGTGCTGTGCTCCAAACGTACATTCTCAGAAATATTTTCCTCAAATTTACGCCGATGTTTGCTATTACTTGTCTTCTCTCGGCCATGCGTGCCCTCTTTGCCGGTGCTAGTTGCTCTTTATGGCCTCCTTGCTCCTTTCGTCGTATGTTATTTTGCTTCCAAAGTTCGTCTACTTCGAGATCCCCAGTTTTTAAATTAAGTTTGTCGGTAATTTACTTTCAGTAATATCTCATTACTTTCGTCTAGCTAGATAGCACACCACCTCACGTCTCAATTCTACTGACAACGTACTGTGCGTCATTGAGCGAGTTGTGCGCTACTTAGACCTGGCTTCTATCCTCCTCCTTGAGTTGTGGGCGACGGTTAGCGACGGCTGTCCAACCACGACAGTGTCTCGGGGGGGCCCATTCCACGACATTTCGCTGTTCCATCAGAGTTGCTGCGGCAGTTTCACAACTGTTTTTACTTCAGCAATTTGTTCGTTCTAACAATCACGTAATTGTGTCGGCAGAAGACTGTATCTGCATCTACACTCAACTAATTCGGTAGAAAGCAGTCTTCATCACCACCTAAACATAGAAAATCACTGTGAAACGTACGGCAGAGGGTACCTCCCATTGTACCACTTATTAAGTCGTCTTACCGTCCCTTAAGTGGAATCCCCGGGAGAAGAGTGATGGCCTGGACGTCTCTGTGAATGTTGTCTTCAAGATTCCTCCGAGAGCTATTCGCTTTAGTAGGCCCATATTGTTAGATTCCCCCAAGCTGCTCCTCGAAACTTTGTAAATAGGCCTTCGTAGGATAGCTTTAGCCCTTCTTGATGTGTCAGCCACCTCAGTTCTTCAGAATCTCGTAACGCCCTCCTATTGGTCAAACAAAAATGCGACCTTTCACGCTATAGTTCTTTGTATACATTGAATATCACCTGTTACTCTTGTTTGATATGGTCCTAAACACTTGAACAATATTCCGGAATCGGTTGAACAAGTATTTTGTAAACAATCTTCTTTGTAACCTGCCAATGAACCGAACACTACCACCTGCTTTACATGCAATAATCCTAAATGGTTACTCCACTTCACATCCCTCCATGAGGTATTTGTATGAGGTGAACAGGTCTAATTGTGACTCATTTATATTGTAGTCGTAGGATACTACGTTTTTTCGCTTTGTGAAGCAAATTCTTTTACATTTATCAATATTTAAGGCGAGATGTCAGTTTTTGCCCCACTTTACCAAGGTGTGACGCATTATTTGTGCAGCTTTTTTCAGACTTGAAAATTACTCCACAAATATTTGTGAACTAGGTTGTTTGGTTGACCTTCGTTATCGGTGTCTCAACTTCTTTTTATCTCACTTGAGCCTATCGACAGACTTCATACTTACGCTATTAAAAAAAGTGACATGTTTTTCAGGTAGTTAGAATGTTAGAAAATCCCTCGACTATTACAATTTTAGCTGTCAGTACTACGGAATTTGACTGTGGGGCTACGGCTCACTTGTTACATGGATAATTGATGAGCTTCCTTATCTTAATAAAACAATTCGTTTTCCTAGAGCGATCACTTCACTGCCTCTTCCGCGACAACGTAATCCCATTCGTACGTCACGAAACGAATCGCACTTCACTGTAAGTTAATCAGTACAACTGTGACAGTAGTTAAGCCTCTTGAACCACATACTCGAGGGGAGCATTCACATCTCAGCATTTCAGGTTTAGGGTTTCTGTGCTGACCTAAATCACCCAAGATGATACTGAAAGTTTCTTTCACCAACATTTCCTTGTACGTTATACTCCGATCAGTGATATGCAATTGTTATAGCTCTGCACTAGAATTTAGGAGGAGAGGGTTCTAATCCCCATCTGGAAATGTGGCTGATGCAGTTTTTCTTCGTGTCCGAGAAGTATTTGACTAGTTACCACACCAACGTTTATTAACGAAATAACGATTATACGGGGTACCGAACAAAATTTGCGTGATTGTATGAAGTTTGTTACCTAGGACGCAGCATATACTGGATGGAGATTAGTCCACAGAAGCAGAAGTAACTTCAGGTGTGCCCCAGGAAAGTATATCGAATCCCATGTGGCCCATGTTGTATATTAATGACCCAGAGCACAATATTAACCTCAATTTTTTTGCAAATGATGTAGTTATCTGTAATGAAGTGATCTCTGAAAAAAGCTCTAGAAATATTCAGATAACACCTAAGGTTTAAATGTGCTTCAAAGGTTGGCAATTTGCTATAAATGTACAGAAATGTACAATTACGTATTTCACCAAACGAAGAACCAACTATGGCTACAATATCAGTGTCTCACAGTTACAATCAGTCAACTGATATAAATACAGGGCTATTACAAATGATTGAAGCGATTTCATAAATTCACTGTAGCTCCATTCATTGACATATGGTCACGACACACTACAGATACGTAGAAAAACTCATAAAGTTTTGTTCGGCTGAAGCCGCACTTCGGGTTTCTGCCGCCAGAGCGCTCGAGAGCGCAGTGAGACAAAATGGCGACAGGAGCCGAGAAAGCGTATGTCGTGCTTGAAATGCACTCAGATCAGTCAATCATAACAGTGCAACGACACTTCCGGACGAAGTTCAACAAAGATCCACCAACTGTTAACTCCATTCGGCGATGGTATGCGCAGTTTAAAGCTTCTGGATGCCCCTGTAAGGGGAAATCAACGGGTCGGTCTGCAGTGAGCGAAGAAACGGTTGAACGCGTGCGGGCAAGTTTCACGCGTAGCCCGCGGAAGTCGACGAATAAAGCAAGCAGGGAGCTAAACGTACCACAGCCGACGGTTTGGAAAATCTTACGGAAAAGGCTAAAGCAGAAGTCTTACCGTTTACAATTGCTACAAGCCCTGACACCCGATGACAAAGTCAAACGCTTTGAATTTTCGGCGCGGTTGCAACAGCTCATGGAAGAGGATGCGTTCAGTGCGAAACTTGTTTTCAGTGATGAAGCAACATTTTTTTTAATGGTGAAGTGAACAGACACAATGTGCGAATCTGGGCGGTAGAGAATTCTCACGCATTCGTGCAGCAAATTCGCAATTCACCAAAAGTTAACGTGTTTTGTGCAATCTCACGGTTTAAAGTTTACGGCCCCTTTTTCTTCTGCGAAAAAAACGTTGCAGGACACGTGTATCTGGACATGCTGGAAAATTGGCTCATGCCACAACTGGTGACCGACAGCGCCGACTTTATCTTTCAACAGGATGGTGCTCCACCGCACTTCCATCATGATGTTCGGCATTTCTTAAACAGGAGGTTGGAAAACCGATGGACCGGTCGTGGTGGAGATCATGATCAGCAATTCATGTCATGGCCTCCACGCTCTCTCGACTTAATCCCATGCGATTTCTTTCTGTGGGGTTATGTGAAAGATTCAGTGTTTAAACCTCCTCTACCAAGAAACGTGCCAGAACTGCGAGCTCGCATCAACGATGCTTTCGAACTCATTGATGGGGACATGCTGCGCCGAGTGTGGGAGGAACTTGATTATCGGCTTGATGTCTGCCGAATCACTAAAGGGGCACATATCGAACATTTGTGAATGCCTGAAAAAATTTTTTGAGTTTTTGTATGTGTGTGCAAAGCATTGTGAAAATATCTCAAATAATAAAGTTATTGTAGAGGTGTGAAATCGCTTCAATCATTTGTAATAACTCTGTAGTTGGGTGTAACAATTTGTAAGCGTATGAGATGGAACGATCACTTGGGCTGAATCATATGTGAGGCAAGTGGCCGACTTCGGTTCATTGCAGTCAAATCTACATTCTACAAACAAAGCTACTTACAACACACTTGTGCATCCCATCTTAGAAGATTGCATGTGTGTGTAACCCAAATAAGTGATGGGGGATACTGAAGAAGTAACGTGAATCGTCAACAAGTTTGTTTGACTCACAGGAGAATGTCACGGAAATGTTGAAAAACTTGAAGTGGCAGACTCAAAGACAAACGCAAATATTCTACGAAAAGCTACTCACAAAATTTCAAGAAACAGTATTAAGGGAAAAGTCTATAAATATTGCTCAATCCCCTACATATTGCTCCCGTAGGGATCGTGAAGACGCTATTACAATGACTGCAGCACGCAGAAAGGCATTTAAGCAGTAATTTTCCTCGCATACCAAAGATCATTAAAACGAGAAGAAATTCTAACACGTGGCACCATGCTACGTACTCTCTGACTCTCCGCCATGAAATTCACAGTACTTTGCAAAGTATATGTCTGTGTACTTATGCGTGGTGGATAATTCTATAAGACTTGTTTCGTCACGCGCAGTGTAATCATCACGTATCCATATGTCATCAGCACTTTTTCTTCTTCATTACACATATGTTATCCTGCTAAGCTTAATACCTAATGACTGTTTAAAGCACAACTTGTAGATTTATAAACATATATACGGGTTGCATAACATGAGGTCTTTCTCTCTGTAACTTACAAAATAATAAGTCAAAGGAATATTTATTTATATGTATAAACGTGAGAAACTTTATTCTTTTAGCTGTGTTAATAACACAGTTTAGATATTTTCCAGAGAGCGACAACAACGCGTTATAATTTTTGAATCAAGTAATACTTTTTTTCCATTTTGCAGCTCATGTATGACGGTTTGCTGAAAATTAATGCATCTGAGTTTTTAATGTGAAAACTCTTAAAGTTTTTGAAGTAAAACTGACGTTATTAACGTTCCACATCTTTACTCTTCATGTCTAGATATTTTCCTCAACATAGTCATCCTGGCGACTAACACTTTTCTCCCACGAGAGACCAGTTTGTTGATACCGTCACTGCAGAATGTTTGAGTTTGTTGATGGGGTCACACAACTTCACCTCTACCTGTACTCCTCTTCATCCCCATCAAAGTCAAGTCCTCGAAGGTGTTCTTTAAGTTTTGAAAGCAGATGAAAGTCGGATGGGTCATATCGGGACTATATGGAGCAAGATCCATGATAGTGAACCCAAAGCGCCGGACTGTTGCAATATTTCAGCGCAGTTTCTCATGCACGAGGTTACAAACAGGCAGAGGGCTGCAAATACGTAGACAGGAAGAATACATATATAGAACAACAAGAATAAATGTGTAGGATGTTAATAACGTTAGTTTACAATAAAAAGCTTTAAGAGTTTTCACGTACAAAATTCGGAGGCATTACTTTCCAGCACGCCCTCGTACTTAAACTGACTGTGCACAAACCAGTTCAGTTTAGATTTCTATCAGTTTCAGGTACGAAGCTAGAAGCTTTCAAATTTTTGTGTTGGCTGTAATATGCTGTGCATAAATGGCTGTATTCAGGTGGATGTCCTGGTAATGGAATTTTCATTTAAGTGAGACGTTCAAACGAGTGCCCATTGTCCTAAATACATAGACTATGTGATCAAAAGTGTCCGAACGCCTGGCTGAAAATGACTTACAACTTCGTGGCGCCCTCCATCGGTAATGCTGGAATTTAATTTGGTGTTGGCCTTGATGACAGCTTCCACTCTCGCAGGAATACGTTCAATCAGGTGCTGGAAGGTTTCTTGGGGAATAGCAGCCCATTATTCTCGGAGTGCTGCACTGAGGAGAGGTATCGATGTCGGTCGGTGAGGCCCGGCACGAAGTCGGCGTTCCAAAACATCCCAAAGGTGTTCTGTAAGATTCAGGACTCTGTTCACGCCAGTCCATTACATGGATGTTATTGTCGTGTAACCACTCCGCCACAGGCCGTGCATTATGAACAGGTGCTCGACAGTGTTGAAAGATGCAGTCGCCATCCCTGAATTGCTCTTCAACATTGGGAAGCAAGAAGGTGCTTAAAACATCAATATAGGCCTGTGTTGTGATAGTGCCACGCAAAACAACAAGGGGTACAAACTCTCCCCATGAAAAACACGACCACTCCATAACACCACCGCCTCCGAATTTTACTGTTGGCACTACACACGCTGGCAGATGACGTCACCGGGCATTCGTCATTACCACAACCTGTCATCGGATCGCCACATTGTGTACTATGATTCGTTACTCCACACAACGTTTTTCCACTCTTCAATCGTCCAATGTTTAAGCTCCTTACACCAAGCGAGACGCCCTTTGGCATTTACCGGCATGATGTGTGGCTTATGAGCAGCCGCTCGACCATGAAATCCAAGTTTTCTCACCTTCCACATAACTGTCATAGTACTTGGAGTGGATCCTGATGCAGTTTGAAATGCCTGTGTGGTGGTCTGGATAGATGTCTGCCTATTACACATTACGACCCTCTTCAACTGTCGGCGGTCTCTGTCAGTCAACAGACGAGGTGGGCCAATACGCTTTTGTGCTGCACGTGTCCCTTCACGTACCTACTTCACTATCACATCGCAAACAGTGGACGTTCTCTAGGTCCCATCTATTTATTTTTCCAACTTTCTGCAGATTCTGCAGTTTTAATCTGCATTTCATAATCAATAACTTACGGTCAGACCCCATATCCTCCTCTTGCAGTTTAAAATCTGGTTTACAAATCTCTGTCTTACTATTAAATAATCTGTAAAAAATCTTTCGATGTCTTCAGGGCTCTTCCAGACCAAGAGTCTTCTTTAATGACTTTCAAACCAAGTGCTTCCATGGTAAAACTATGTCCTGTGCAAAATTCTGTCAGGTGACTTAACCTTTCATTCATTTCGTCCACTCCAAGCTCCATTTTTCCTATCTTTTGTTTTCCGACAGTGGAATTCCAACCCTCCATCACCAATAAGTTTTTATTTTCTTTTACGATATAAATAATGTCTTTTTGTTTCATCTCTCTTTCTTTCCGACCCTTCTTCATCTGCGGAGCTATTAGGCATAAAAACGTGAACCGTTGTGGTGGGTGTCAATTTTGTACATGGCCAATCCAGAGTTAAAAATTTTTATCTCAGGTCCAAAAACACTGTTTTATAAATATGGAACAAGTCGCGACACCTTAGAATCTCTTCGTTCATTCTCGTCAGAATAAAGTTACGTCACGAATACGTACTGCAAGTCAGCCCATCAAATTAGCAGTATTTTGAAGTTTTTTGACATTTGAGGATTCTGATACAAAGAAGCGAAGTCCAATGATTCCATTCCTTTTTTTATAGAGAGATCGGAATTACCACTTATGCAAAACAATTTTCCTTGCGTCACTTCCAGTGTTCTTAGATTACAAAGATATGTCATGCTCCAGGCCTAAAACTATAATCTCCTGCCGAACAGGCCATGAAGGCCAACAGTACTGACCGGTCGCCGTGTTATCCTCAGCTCATACGTAGGCGTCACGGTGGTCAGCACACCGCCCTCCCAGCCGTATGTCAGTTTCCGAGACCGGAGCCGCTACTTCTCAGTCAAGTAGCTCCTCAGTTCGCCCCACAAGGGCTGAGTGCACACCACTTTCCAACAGCGCTCGGCAGACCGGATGGTCACCCGTGCACGTGCTAGCCTAGCCCGAAAGCGCTTAATTTCGGTGATCTGACGGGAACCGGTGTAACCACTGCGGCAAGGCCATTGGCCATTCTCCAGGCCTGCTAGTATGGAAATTTATGAATTACTCAAACAGAATTGAGAGGAAAAACAACCAAGAAAAATAACCAGTTTGTTACGAGACGAAATATGGGGAAAAGGCACTTACATCAGATCATCATCATCCATTCCAAACTTGTCTCCAGCTATGATGATTTTGTCAACGACTAGACGTTAAATCTAGTCTTACTCTGACCCCAACGATGAAAAACGCATTAACATAATACTGAACTGTTGATAAGTGCTAAAGTAGTATATTTAATTGTCAAATATTTAACTTGCTTTCGAAGTTAGATACACAACAAATAGCATACAATCACCATTGTTATTTACTTCATTAAGGACACATGTCGACGGTTTCAGGCCCACACTCTGAAGTCGACATAGACACTGAGGCGACATGGGATAGCGATATGCACATATACAGATGGAGGTAGTATCGCGTATAAAAGGGCAGAGCACTGGCGCCACTTTCTTTTGTATTCAGGTGACTAATGAGAAACGGTGTCGCACGTTATTATGGACTCACGATGTATATTAACAGACTTTGAAAGCGGAACGGTAATCAGAGCTACTCGCATAGGACATACCATCTCGTAAATCATTAGCGAATTCGGTCAAGAGTGTCCGGCCCTGGTAACTGAGTGGTCAGCGCGACTGAATGTCATACGTAAAGGACCGTATTCGATTCGCTGCTGGGTCGGAGATTTTCTCCGCTCAGGGACTGGGTGTTGTGTTGTCCGTATCATCATCATTTCATCCCCATCGACACCCAGGTAGCCGAAGTGGCGTCAGCTCGAAAGACTTGCACCAGGCGAACGGTCTACCCGTCGGGAGGCCCTAGCCACACGGTAGTGTCAAGAATGTGCCGAAAATACCAAATTTCAGGCATTACCTGCTCCATGGACGACGCTAGTGGTCGACGGCATTCACTTAACTACTGACAGCAGCGACGTTTGCATAGAACTGTCAGTGCTAACAGAGAAACAACACTGCGTTAAGTAATCGCAGAAATCAATGTGGGACGTACGACGAACGTATTCATTGGGACAGTGCGGATAAATCTGGTGTTAATGGGCTATGGCAGCAGACTACCGACGCCTCTGCTAACAGCACAACATGACGCGTAGCGCCTCTCCTAGGCTCGTCAAGATACCAGCTGGACCCTAGACTATTGGAAAACCGTGGCCTGTTCAGATGAGTCTCATTCCAGTTGGTAAGAGCTGATGGTAGGGTTCGAGTGTGGTGCAGACCCCACGAAGCCATGGATCCAAGTTGTCAACTGGGCATTGTGCAAGCTGGTGGTTGCTCCACAATTGCGTGGGCTGTGTTTACATGGAATGGACCAGCTCCACTGGTCAAACTGAACCGACCATTGACTGGAAATGGTTATGTACTTGAGAGACCATTTGCAGCCATCCATGGACGCATTTTCCCAAAAAACGATGGAAGTTTTGTGGATGACAATGCGTTATCTCGCCTGGCCATAATTGTTCACGACTGGTTTGAAGAACATTCTGAACAATTCGAGTGAATGATTTTTCCTTCCAGTCGCCCAACATGAATTTCATCGAATATTTTTGTGACATAATCGAGTCGTCGGTTCGTGGAGAAAATTTTTCACCGACAAACATATTTGCAATTATGGTTGGCTGCATAGGCACATGGCTCAATATTTCCGCAGGGGACTTCCAACGATTTTTTTAACATACACAAAACGGCGCTGAAAGTGAAACAAGTGGTAATTACCAGAAATAAGATTCGCCAACTCGGTAGGAGGCGAAAACCGAAATTTTGTTAGTCCGAAATTTACCCGCTCATCCACCAGGCCCCAGGTCACTCATTCGGGGAAGAAAAACTTTTTCTCTTACGCAACATTGGAGAAAAGGTTACAGTTTACGTAAATATAAATTTTCCAAGCAATTAATTATTGTTCCGTTTAATATTATGCAGGAATGTTTTATGCAGCACAATATCAGCATTAATAAGTACTCAGAACATTTACGATGGAAAATCTGTGATATGTGCAAGTTATTTTTAAGATACGCTTTCATGCCTTATTTCCTACTGGGCGTGGCATATAAGTGACAGCAGTTTGATGGTATTGAGAAACCAGTGCCAAAACTGAACTTTAAATCTTCCTATAAGGCGTGTAAGGACAGATTAATCAGAACAGCACTTACTGTGCAATAATAACTGTTTTTATAATAACTTTACTATCACAATGTTTGAGTTACTGAAAAAGTATAGCATTTGATAAACTTTCAAAAAGAATAGTAAATAATTTTGGGTATTTTCCAATTTTTTCAACGCTGTTTTTGAGCACCAGGAAAGAGAGAGAGAGAAACAAACAGATTTTGCGGAAACCTGCAATTTTACATACGATAAACTTTAAATAAGTTGATTTTTCTTTTTTTTCAATGTTGAATAAATAATTTCAGTAAAAAGATTACTACTACGCAAAATTTAGCAGAATCGATGTAGCGTCTCTGCCTCTTGGTTTCGATTAGAAATTAATGTGTGGTCTGGCTCATCAGTATTGCATCACAAATATTGCCGTTACAATGAACATCTGAAGGACCCTTTAAGATCACGCATGTATTCATGTCACCTCTTTAAAGAGCGTTTACCAGTAGAAACTAGATAGGTCGCTATAAAATCTCATATGAGAAGGAAATGAGAAGTTTTAAGCAATCTCTTTTGTAGGTTGACTGCCTGTTCCCAAGATTCTACCAATGAAGTTATTAACCTGCAACTGACCCTGCGTGATCATTCCATTTCATATACCTACAAATTTTAACACCTGCACATCTGCATTTGACTGATTCCAATCACAACACATTCTTGTACCGTGCTCTATAAATCTACACTGCCAACAGGTGCACGAAGCGAGGAAAACTAAGAAGGAAGTGTGTTAAACACTGATATACACTGACAAGCCTTGAGTAGCTCTGTCAACCTTTGACATGTTTTCAGCAAAGTGCGCAAATATTGTCACACTTCTTTGACAGTTTCCCATGGTAATGGACAGCCTCTTAAGAGTTTAAGTCATAGGCATTAACCTTAGTCGACAAAAGGTTTTTCAAACTAACTAAATACAGAAACTGGCGAGGTGCGATAAAATGTTGTCGCCTACGTGAGGCAAGGTACTTATCTCAATTCTTGCTCTGTTCAGATCTAAATAATTCAAGTTAAATAATTACCACTGAATATGTTTCAATACGGATGTAAAAGGAAAAATATCTTTTGATTAAACTGCATTAAATTTTACCTGTCAGTGAGAGACTTGGACCTTCTCCTCTCGAACTAGTCTTCTAACTTCCGGTTTGATGCTTGCAGCGGGAAATCGAAGTGAACTTTCCAGGGTGTTTCGAGATCTTATTGTACTCTCAACATGTTTCTTTCAACAAAATATTTGCTTAAATATTAATGCTATGATATTTTTCCACGAGGACATACTTAGGAGAGAATTCTAATTGAGGTACACTATCAAACGCTCTGTCTGTCTTCGTAGCTGAGGGGTGACAATCATTCTACCTTTTCCCTTTAAAAAAAAATAAATTAAAAAAAAAATCGGTACAGCACGCACCCACGAAAGGCAAAGGTCCCAAGTTCGAGCCTCGTTGCGGCACACAGGAAAAAAGGGGATCAACGGAGATGGCTACCATGCGGAAGACCCGGGTCCGATTACCGGTATTACCAAGGCTTTTTCTTTGGTCGGAGGACTGGTAAGCGGTTCACTCAGCCTCGTGATGCCAATTGAGGAGCTACGTGATCGAGTAGCAGCAGCTTCACTGTCTGGAGAGTCTACAAAACGGCCGAGATAGCGGTATGCTGACCACATGCCCCTCCATACCATCCGCATGACGGTGCAAGGCAGAGGTTGACACATCGGCCGGTAGACATCCGTTGAGCTTTCACTGACATGAAGAGAAGCTCGCTAAACTTGTTCTTCAAGTCTAAAGCACACTGGAAATCGATACATTCGCTCCGCAAATCCTCTGAGATTAAGGGTATGTTTATGGAGAGAGACGAAGATTCTGAAGATTGCTTTTTGTCTTTAAGGTTTTGGAAACTACTATTCAGTTCGTCTTTTACGTCAGATATGATGCGTAAATATTTGGGAGAATTTTTGCAACATTGCTACAGGGAAATAAATTGCACGAAAATGTTGCTTCTTGTTTGTGATTCCCAAATCGTTGCTTTGATCCTAACAACTTTACATAATCATACAAAGTTCTAACTAGCCAATCTTTTTCTTGGATAGTTCATGAAAGTTAACTGTTATATCTACTAGAAAAGCAAAGTCTAACAGCCACTCCTCGTCGTTTGTAAAGTCAAACACTGACTTCGGTATCTTGCCATGGCTAAGCCATCTGATGTTTGTATAATAAACAGTTTCTTCCCCAACCTGAATCGACAATTTGTGAAAGTTAAGAAATTCGCTGTGCCGCAAATCATGAACAGGAATATATTTCACTACTTTAGTGGCACCTTTCTAGACGCAGTATAAGTTTAAAGATTCGGCCCACAAGCTTTATTATTGAATAAAGCAATGATACCTCATTGCAATTCTGTTTCCGCCTTGATGGCCGGTGTGGCCGAGCGGTTCTAGGCGCTTCAGTCTGGAACTTCGCGACCGCTACGGTCGCAGGTTCGAATCCTGCCTCGGGACTGGATGTGTGTGATGTCCTTAGGTTAGTTATGATTAAGTAGTTCTAAGTTCTAGGGGACTGATGACCTCAGATGTTAAGTCCCATAGTACTCAGAGCCATTTGAACCATTTTGTTTCCGCCTTATCTGATTGTGTCTGGAGTATTTTACTAATCCTTTCCGCTTTCCTGCAAATGAATGTGCCTCGTCAGTTGTTACTCCTTACAGAATACTAGGATCCAAAAAAAGTTTGCATATGATTCCAGTGACACCCCCCATAAGTTATTGGCTTTTATGGTGTCTTTGAGAGGGACTACGATTATACCACCCACTTCTTCCGTGAAATTAAATTCTTTGTTGATTCACGAGACTTGCTAAGTGGACATTATCGCTAGAATCATACAGGGTTGGGCAAACAGAATTGGTCCGGATATGTACATTTAGGGCAGCATTAACTGAGAAGGAAAAGACCTGCAGATACTTCATACAGGATGGAACAACTGCCAATACTGCCGGCTGAACCCTGAAGCACGTTTACACAATCTTCAGGCCTGACAGGGCTGTTAGCAGAAGTCAGTCTGGTCGCGGCCTTAGCTGGCCTAAGTCACTCATCTTTCAGTGTGCGATTACGGAGTGTGGGGGGCCCTCAAGTCTAAGGTGTGTCGCAACAACCCTCATGGTCTTCAAAAATTTCAGCAGAACATTTCGAATGAGATTGTAGCAGTTCCAGCAGTCCAGCTTCGATCTTCCTTCAGCAACTTGCTGACAGGGCCCAAAAGTGCTAAGAGATGAATGGTGATCATTTCCAGCATCTGTTATAGTTATGTTAGTACTGTATTTCCTTCCCTCTGTTCTGTTTCTTTGCACTGTGGAACTCTGTCGTCCGAGACACTTTTATTTGCCCCGCCCTGTAGCTCTCGTCGACTGCCAGAGAATAAAATCAAACTCTGCGGTTGGCCGTTTTAAAGTGTGCTCAGCAACGGTTGCAAATTCCTCAATACGGTGTTGCAATAAGGCTCTTATCCATCTGTTTTCTTACTAGTTTGATGCGGCCGGCCATTAATTCCTCTCCTGTGATAAACTCTTCATCTCAGTTATTTGTTGTTTATATACCTCTCCAGTAACTTACCCTCTACAGCACCCTCTAGAACCATAGAATTTATCCCTATTTCTTAACTCATGTTCTATCATTTTTCCCTCTTTCTTGTTGATGTTTTCCACATAATCTTTTCCTCGCCGATTGTGCTGTGAACCTCTTAAATCTTATCAGTCCATTTAATTTCAACACTCTTCTGTACCACCACATCTCAGACGCTTCCATTCTTTTCTTTTCTGGTTTTACCATAGTCTACGACTCACTTCCGTACAATACAGTGCTCCAAACGCACATTGTCAGAATTTTCTTCTATAAATTAAGTCATATTTGTGATGCTAGTAGCCTTTTTTTGGCTAGGAACGTTTTTTGTGCTAATCTGCTTGCGATATCCTCCTTGCTCCGTTTGTCATGTATTAATTTAATTCCAAGAGGGCAGAATTCCTTTACTGCATCCACTTTGTGGTCAAAGATTTTGATCTTAAGTTTATCACTGATCTCATTTCAGTTACTCGTTATTTTTCTCTTTCTTGGATTTTCTCTTAATCCATAGTGTGTGCTCGTTAGACTGTTCATTCCATTCAACAGTTCATGCATTCCTTCTTTTGATTGACGACAGCAATGTCATCAGCGAAGCGTATAACTGGTATCCTTTCACCCTGAATTTTTATCTCAATTTTTAACATTTATTTTATTTCCATCGTTTATTCTTCTATGTACAGATTGAACATTTGGGGCGAAAGATTACATCCCTGTGTTACTCCGTTTTCAATCCGAGCATTTCGTTTTTAGTCTTCCATTGTTACAGTTCCCTCTCAGTTCTTTTACATATAGTATCTTTCCCGTATGCCCCTATAGCTTATTCCTACTTTTCTCAGAGTTTTGAGCTTCTTGCACCATTGTACGTTGTCGGGCGCTTTTTCTATGTAGAAAAAGCCTTTTAATGTGTCATAATTTTAAGTCTTCTTTACATTATCATATGCAACGTCAGAACTGCCTCTCAGAAGCCTTTGGCTTACCTAAAGCCAAACTAATCGTCATCCAACAGATCCTCGATTTTCTTTTTCATTCTTCTCTACATTATTCTTGTCGGCGTGAACTGTTTTGCTGATAGCGTTTGAAATGTTGTGACAAAATATTCGATCTGCTGCCGCTACATCTGAATTGCCGCAACTCCTCGCTCGACTGCCTGGAACAAGGTGTGGTTTTAGTTACTTGAAATAAGAGCCCAAGCTGACAATCAAACTCCCTCATTAGTTTGAAGTGTATGGAACTAACTAAATGTAAACAAACTATCCGACAGTGCCAGAGAGAGATACAACTCAAATGCTCTATGCTGCATATCGATACTGGTGGCTGAAAGTCTTTGCGAAAATTCGCAAATACGAAATGGCGAATTAATGAAACAAGACCGCAGTAAGAATTGAAAGTGCCGTGTAATACGCAGCTTTCAATCCAACTTGGAGAACACGAGAGCTTTACATACTAATTCTTCGGACTTAAAGATGCAGGAGAGGGCAGTATGTTGTCAGTTTGAACAAGAAAAAGAAGAAAAATCATTCTAAAAACGTGCACTATCTATTCAGTATGGGATATCTTGTCGAGCGATACTTGTAGGAGCATGCTACTCAAAGAACTTTATGTGAGGACAAAAGCTGTCTTCAGAATGTAACTGCCTCGAGTAATGACTGACGCTTTCGGTAGAGAATTCTCTCTCCATTTCACGAACCCTACAAGAGTGACAAAATGCTTTTCTAAGGCTATCGACACGCGTACTTTGTTAATGCCCGCTTGCGATTGCCAGTATTGAAAACGATTTATTTCTCTGGAAACACGTGAAGTATTTTGATCTTCGTGACATTAAATAATGCCTTAACGTACTTTCATTTCTGAGTAACTAATGATAAACTGCCTTGGTCTATTCTATGCTCTACTACTCTTTTAGTTCTTTAATTTGCGACAAGTAAATTGCTTTAGATAAAATAATTTTATGAGGCTCACGCTCCTAAATGTGATTTTCCACCATTAGCTTTGTCAGATGTCACGTTAAAGAATTTGTGAAGCATCAACAAGTGTGTAAAGTAATGTTTCATCAACAAAACAGATAACACCTCGGAACTGTTTGACAGGACAGCAACATCTGTTATCTGAGACGAACTACAGCCGATATGAGTGCAAGCAGCGCAGTAAGAATTAAAATCTGTCGGAGATGTGAACTGACCGGATAGTCCAGGATGAATGTGACTTTGACAGGATGAATGGCTGTTCTGTGTCACCGTTTATAACATTTAAGATTCCCATAACGTTTCGGCGACTGATCAGAATCTT
Organism: Schistocerca piceifrons; assembly: GCF_021461385.2. NCBI lineage: Eukaryota > Metazoa > Arthropoda > Insecta > Orthoptera > Acrididae > Schistocerca > Schistocerca piceifrons. The sequence continues at coordinate 512,345,352 of NC_060143.1, forward strand.
CTCTTTCTCGTCTTTGAAACAGACTGAGGCAACAAATGGAAAAGAGAAGGAGATGGAAAAGAATCGGAAAACATAACATTCAATGCATTTCATTCTCACCAACAAAAATTACATATCTACTTAGTAATGTTAAAGTCAATGTAGTCTCCGAAAAACTGTTGGCATTTGGTGTCTTAATATCCTCAACTCCCACGGTAGAGTTGCAATAATTAGACCCCATCAGTGATATGTATTTGCACTTGCTCACGTTTTGCTTTATGAAACTCGTGAAGCATGTTGCTGCTCACTTTTATTCATTATTGTGATTTAGATCTTGAGCGGCTAGCACTGTTAACACACTTCTAAATGATTCTACACTGAAGCGCCAAAGGAAATGGTATTTGCATGCGTATTCAAATACAGAACAGGCAGAATACGGCGCTGCGGTCGGCAACGCCTATATAAGGCAACAAATGTCTGGCGCAGTTGTTAGATCGGTTACTGCTGCTACAATGGCAAGTTATCAAGATTTAAGTGAGTCTGAACGTGGTGTTACAGTCGACGCACGAGCGATGGGACACAGCATCTCCGAGGTAGCGATGAAGTGGGAATTTTCTCGTACGACCATTTCACGAGTGTATCGTGAGTATGAGGAATCCGGTAAAACAACAAATCTCCGACATCGCTGCGGTCGGAAAAAGATCCTGCAAGATCGGGACCAACGACAACTGAAGAGAGTCGTTCAGCGTGACAGAAGTGTAACCCTTTCGCAAACTGCTGCAGATTTAAATTCTGGGCCATCAAAAAGTGCCAGCGTGCGCACCATTCAACGAAACATCATCGATATGGGCTTTCGGTGCCGAAGGCCCACTCGTGTACCCTTGATGACTGCACGACACAAAGCTCTACGCCTCGCCTGGGCCCGTCAACACCGATAATGGATTGTTGATGACTGGAAACATGTTGCCTGGTCGGACGAGTCTCGTTTCAAATTGTATCGAGCGGCCGGACGTTTACAGGAATGGAGACACCCTCATGAATCCGAGGACCCTGCATGTCAGCAATGGACTGTTCAAGCTGGCGGAGGCTCTTTAATGGTGTGGGGCGTGTGCAGTTGAAGTGATATGGGACACATGACACGTCTAGATACGACTTGACATGTGACACGTACGCAAGCATCCTGTCTGATCACCTACATCCATTCATTTGCATTGTGTGTTCCGATGGACTTGGGCGATTCCACAGTTCAATGTGGCACCCTACACGTCCAGGATTGCTACAGTCTCAATTTAAACACTTCCTCTGGCCACTAAACTCCCCAGACATGTACATTACTGAGCGTATCTGTTATGTCCTGCAACGTGCTGTTCACAAGAGATCTTCACTCCCTCGTACTCTTACGGATTTATGGACAGCTCTGTAGGATTCATGGTGTCAATTCCACCTAGTAATACTTCAGACATTAGTCAAGTCGATGCCACGTCGTGTTGCGGCACTTCTGTGTGATCGTGAGGGCCCTACACGATATTAGGCAGGTGTACCAGTTTCTTTGGCTCTTCAATGTAGTATATACAAAACGTCCAAAAATTTGTATTCTTTATTTATTTACGCTTACTGACGACGGTGTTGTAATGGAGACATTTTTCCTAATGGCATTAAGGTTTTCTTTCCTGCAGAGTTTTTACCACAAAGACCCTGAATTTTTTAATATCTATAAAATAATTTTAACGATGACGTCTTGTTGCTTCATTATTGATCCACCTCTCGTGGAGTAAACAGATAGTGGTACAGCACTCGCAGTTGGAAAGGTATTCTTATAATTTTCCGTGACTTTACTTTCACTTGAGAGAAATCCACTATTTTGTTACCCTGTTTTTCCTTATCTATGTTTGCTGCAGACGCCTCTTGTACAAATTTTCATAGCAAAGTTTTCTCAAACACACATTCACCAGACATTTTGCTACTTTCTTTAGTTAATAAGATCCAATCCGTCTGAAAAGTTTTCCGTGTTCTTGGCAAAATGTTTAAAATTATGCAAATTAGTTTAAATATTAGCAAACCATATCGATTACTTGCAACAACACCGTATATTACTATTTCCACAAACTCTTTGTTTTTTCTGCGTCAGTTGATACATCCTACCGGATTTTTCGTATCTTTCAGCATTAAGGAAAAAAGGTGAGTTTTTCCTTTTGTTGTCTGCTTCCATAGCCTCCGGTTTCACTAACCTTTTGTCAAAGGCAGAAACGTAAGCTCCTGAAAGTCCCAATTTTGTTTCTCCATACGGGCCATTTCACTTCCCCATGTCAGATTTGAGGTGCTATGTTAAGTCCATTACTACACTGAGTTCAATAAGAATAATACACTGACGGAAAAAAAATTGCAACACCAAAATGTAATTAATGTAGAGTAACATTTTTAGGTGATTAACATTGCATGACAACAGGTTAATGTAAGGGCGAAATAAGCCCTTGTAAATGTGAAATACTGGTACATTAATAACCGGTGTAACCGCCAGAATGTTGGATACAAGCGTGCAAACGTGTAGCCCTTGTGTTTTACACGTGGCGGATGTCAGTTTGGGGGATGGAGTTCCATTCCTGTCGCACATGGTGGGTCAATACACGCCGGCCGGGGTGGCCGAGCGGTTCTAGGCGCTACGGTCTGGAACCACACGACCGCCACGGTCGCAGGTTCGAATCCTGCCTCGGGCATGGATGTGTGTGATGTCCTTAGGTTAGTTAGGTTTAACTAGTTCTAAGTTCTAAGGGACTGATGACCTCAGAAGTTAAGTCCCATAGCGCTCAGAGCCATTTAAACCATTTTTGTCAATACACGTACGGATAATGCTGTTTGTGGATCACGATGGAGATCTCGTCCGATGATGTCCCATATGTGCTCGACTGGAGATATGATGATCGAGCAGGTCAGGACAGTACACCGACACTCTGTAGAGCATGTTGGGTTACAACAGCATTTGGGAGGACGACAGTTCAATCCCGCTTCCGACCATCCTGATTTAGGTTTTCCGTGATTTCCTTACATCATTCCAGGCAAATGCCGGGGTGGTTCCTCTGATAGGGCAGGGCCGACTTCCTTCCCTAATCCGATGAGACCGATGACCACGCTGTCTGGTCTCCTTCCCCAAACAACCAACCAACCTACAACAGCAGTATGTGGGAGAGCGTTATCCTGTTGGAAAACATCCCCTGAAATTCTCTTCATGAATGGTTGCACAACAGATCAAATGACTAGACTCACACACAAATTTATCAAAACTAGACATGATTGTCTTATTGGGATAACCGCGATTGTTCTTTGAACAAAAATACGGCATTTCAGTCTTCGATCGCTTTTTTTTTTGTTTCCAATAACCGGTTTCAGGCTAGCTGCCCATCTTCAGATCATATATTGCAGTTACGGAGTAAACTGTCAGTACAGAACTGGCAGGTTACTCTGTAACTGCAATATACGATCTGAAGATGGGCAGCTAGCCTGAAACCGGTTATTGAAAACAAAAAAATAGCGCTCAAAGACTGAAATGCCATATATTTGTTCACATATAAATTTGCACTCTGGCCGAGTAGGAGAACAACGAGAGCGATCCTGTCGGCATACGAAATCGTACCCCAGACCGTAAGTCTAGGATCTCCTTCTAACCAAAACATGGCCACCACTGGCACCGAGGCAGAGCCGGCTTTCATCAGAAAATAGAACAGCTCTCCACCCTGCCGTCTAACGAGCTCTCGCTTGACTCCACTGAAGTCGCAAACGTCGGTGGTATAGGGTCAGTGGAACACACGAAACAAGGCGTCTGGCTCGGAGCTATCCTTGAGGTAACCGATCTGTAACATTTCGTTGTGTCAGAATGGTTCCAGCTGCTACTAAAATTGCTGCTACAGGTCAAATACGATGTGCCACGGCCACACTTCGAACACGACGGTCTTCTCTGTCGGCAGTGCCACGTGGCTGTCCGGAGCCACGTGTTCTTTGGACCGTACATTCTCGTGACCAGCGATGCCAACAATCATGTACAGTAGCTGCGTTCCTGACGAGTCTTTCTGCACTATCGCAGAAGGAACGTCCAGCTTCTTGTAGCCCTATTACTCGGCCTCGTTCAAAGACCGTGAGGTGTTGATAACGGCATCTTTGTCGGCTTAAAGGCATTCTTGACTAACGTCAACTCACTAATCCCAGTCACGAAGATAACACACGCTCACGACCATTGCAATGTGCGTTTAAAGTAAACCTTTGCATCCTCATAGTGGCTATTCTAGCGCCACACTTATCCGACTGGCGCGAAATTTCAATAGACATCATCTTTCAGATGTAGAAACACGCCTATCAACTTCCGCTTATCTCGCACGACTCGTTCTTGGTGCTGCGATTTTTTTTCTGTCATTGTAATTCGTAACTCGGCTTCTTACCAATTTCTGCAACCACAGTTGTAATTCTCTAGTTCTTAAAATGAGGGTGAAGAAACAGTACCGCACTTAGTGGTCGGCCTTCGATTCCTCATCCAGATTCTAGAAAAACTTTATCTAGCAAAATCAGATAAGGTGCATTTTGAAAACACATGTATGAAATCGAGGAGCTGACAACATTGTAACATCGTGCAGCACATTGGAATGTACAGAGGAAGGTGCCGTAAAGTTTGCTTTCCACAGTCGTGCGGCGCGGACGTCTGTTTGCGTCCCTGCCGCGGTGCTTAGCACGTACACGGTTTTTTACTTCGTGTTAGCCTTTGCTAGTGCTTGCGCTTTCGAACTACGAGGGGCGTTTGAAAAGTCCGTGCAAAGTCCGAGAGATGACACCACCGGCGCGAATCGAGATCAAGTTTAGTTATTAGCCTCTTTGGAAAGACGCATACCAACTTTCAAACATATTGGTCTATTTCTTTGTGTTTGGCATTCGTGTGAATCAAGAAAGCCGAATGATTGTCAAAAAATGGACAAAGTAGAATTTAATTTCGTGTGGTGGTTAAACATTACTTTATGAACTACAAAACGCTTCAGGAGACTAAAGAGAAGCTTGATAAACATTACGGTGACTCTGCACCTTCGATTAGAACAGTTTATAAGTGGTTTCAAAATTTTCGGAGTGGCCATATGGTCACAGGTGATGCTGAACGTTCTCGACACCCTGTGGAGGTTACGACTCCAGAAATCATTGATAAAATCCATGATATGGTGATGGATGACAGAAGAGTTAAGGTGCGTGAGATTGCTAGTGTTGTGGACATCTCGAATGAACTGGTACATAATATTTTGCATAAACATTTGAACACGAGAACGCTATCCGCAAGATGGGTTCCGTGATTGTTCACGCTTGACCAAAAACGGAAGTGTTAAGTGTTGCAAGGATGGTTTGCAGCTGTTCAGGAAGAATCTGCAGGACTTTAAGCGTCGTTTCGTCACTATGGATGAAACATGAACACATTACTATACTCCTGAGACGAAACAACAATTTAAACAATGGGTTACAAAGGGAGAATGTGCACCAAAAGAGGCGAAGACCAGTCCTTCAGCCAGAAATGTTATGGCGACTGTCTTTTGGGATACGCAAGGGATAATCCTCATCGAATACCTGGGGATAATCCTCATCGAATACCTGGAAAAGTGTAAAACTATTGCAGATGCATATTATTCATCGTTATTGACCCATTTAAATGCGAGCTGCATGAAAAACGCCGGCGACTGGACCGCAAAAATGTCCTTCTCCATCACGACAATGCACCAGCACACACTTCAGCAGTTGTGGTCGCAAAATTAATGGACACAGTATTCCAACTCGTTTCATATCCCCCCTGTTCTCCAGACTTGGCTCCCTCGGACTACTATTTGTTCCCCAATTTGAAGAAATGGCTGGCGGGACAAAGATTTTATTCAAACGAGGAGGTGATCGCAGCAACTAATAGCTAATTTGCCGACGTGGACAATTTCTATTATTTGGAAGGGATCAACAAATTAGAACAGCGTTGGACGAAGTGTATAAATCTAAAAGGAGACTGTGTCGAAAACTAAAAAAGGTTTACCACAAACACGTCGGTAGTATTTATTTTTGCATGGACTTCTCAAACGCCGCTCGTAGAACGGCTCATTCGTACCGACAATCTACTATCAAGATCAGCTTTAATAATGAATCTGCCCGACCGAAGGCATTTGAAATAGAATGCTTTATACGTGTAGAAATTAAAACAGAACCTCAAGATATGATTGGCATCCACTTCTCTATCACAAGCAATGTGATCTACGTCAAACTGATCAACGACACGGTGTGTGACAAAATCGTACGTTACCATAAAGAGGGACTTAAATTTAAACATTCAAACGGCCATGTTGGAACGGTAGCTATTGACCATGCGGAACTTGGACTGAGAACAGTAAGAGTATTTGAGCTACCATTTGAGGTTCCGGCTGAGATCGCGGTTAACGCGCTACAACCCTACGGACGGGTGACGGGTACTTGGTCACATAGCAGAAAAATGGACATCCTTCACCACGTACCCGGTACTTAATGGTCTGCGACAAATACTGATCGAGCTATCAAAACATGTGCCGTCTTATCTCGCAATTGGAGGCTGCCGAGCGGTAGTTATTTACGACGGTCAGCCGAAAACTTGCTCAGGTTGTGGTCAGGAAGGCCACTTTCGCACAGTGTGTCTCCAACGAAGAATTGCACACATACCGACAGGTGAATCTGTAGCTACACCTGTGGCGACGTCTCTCCTCTCAGATATGCAAATGTGTTCCGGAAGGTCGCCCCACCGAACAATAACAGCCCCCAACAGCTAGACAGACGAGTCGAAGAGCCGACGACGACGGATGACGATACGAGCATGCTGACGCGCCTCCCGCCTCCCCCCCCCCCACACTCACCCCTCCCCCCCCCCCCCCCCCCCCCACACACACACGCACCGAGCAGCACCGACCGATACCACCAGTACTGAGATCGGATGAGCAGATTGTCATCGACAGTCGAATAATGCCAAAGACTGCCTTCGTGTCCGACTGCAGCGGTGACAGAGACACTCACCCACATTCGGATACGGAAACGCCCACGCGTAAGCAACGGTCTCCGAAATGGAGCAAGAAACGACGTCTAACCCCGTCGGACGACTCCTTAATACTTATGCAGGACGACGATCAAGAAACGACCGAACAAGACGGCCACCTTACAGAGGGTTCCGAGCCTCCTCATCCAGAACACCAAAACAATGGTTCAAATGGCTCTGAGCACTATGCGACTCAACTTCTGTGGTCATCAGTCGCCTAGAACTTAGAACTAATTAAACCGAACTAACCTAAGGAAAACACACACATCCATGCCCGAGGGAGGATTCGCACCAGCGACCGTAGCGGTCGCGCGGTTCCAGACTGTAGCGCCTAGAACCGCTCGGCCACACTGGCCGGCGATGCGAACATCATGATGCTGTAAACAGAACGTGGATTCATCCGAAAAAATGACGTTTTGCCATTCGTGCACCCAGGTTCGTCGTTGAGTACACCATCGCTGGCGCCCCTGTCTGTGATGTAGCGTCAAGGGTATCCGCAGCCATCGTCTCCGAGCTGATAGTCCATGCTGCTGCAAACGTCGTCGAACTGTTCGTGCAGATGGTTGTTGTCTTGCAAACGTCCCCATCTGTTGACTCAGGGATAGAGACGTGGCTGCACGATCCGTTACAGCCATGCGGATAAGATGCCTGTCACCTCGACTGCTAGTGATACGTGGCCGTTGGGATCCAGCACGGCGTTCCGTATTACCTTCCTGAACCCACCGATTCCATATTCTGCTAACAGTCATTGGATCCCTGAGCAGCAATGTCGCGATACGATAAACCGCAATGGCGATAGGCTACAATCCGACCTTTATCAAAGTCGGAAACGTGATGGTACGCATTTCTCCTCCTTAACGATGCATGACAACAACGTTTCACCAGTCAACGCCGGTCATCTGCTGTTTGTGTATGAGAAATCGGTTGGAAACTTTCCTCATGTCAGGACGTTGTAGGTGTCGCCACCGGCGCCAACCTTGTGTGAATTGTAAAAGTTAATCATTTGCATATGACAGCATCTTCTTCCTGTCGGTTAAATTTTGCGTCTGTAGCACGTCATCTTCGTGGTGTAGCAATTTGAATGACCAGTAGTGTATATCCATCAGGCGACGCCACCTCGAAGGTACGGTGGTCAGGGCGCGGACACTAGATCGGGTTGCAGGAGAACGCCTGTCGATGTATCACATCAGTAACGAAAACAAAAGACGACTAAGAGCCCTAGTAAATGCTGTGGACACGGATGATGGTAGACACTTAACATCGCAACAAGAGGTAGGCAGTTGCCTTTGTAGATCATTACACTCAACTTTACACACAGTGGATACCAATATGGCAACCATTAACGAAGTTACGCATATAATTTTCGGCACCATTGATCCAGAGGCGGAAGCACAACTGATGGAGGAGATTACAGAGTAGGAAGTGATGGAGGCCATTGGTAGGGGAGCGTTGAACAAATCGCAGTGACCAGATAGCCTCCCTCTAGAATTCTACAGGATTTTTAGTCATGTGATCGGACCACGGTGGACAACCATCTGCCGCGAATTAATGACTCCTGACGTCCCCTTACCGCCGGCTTCTGTGGAGGGGCTGATTATCCCGATACACAAACCCTCGGGTGGTACACGGATACGGGACTACCGACCACTGACGCTCCTGAACTGCGACTTTAAAATATACACCAGATCATTAGCAGCACGCGTCCGAAGAGCATTGCGACAAGTACTCTCATCTGATCAAACTTCGCTCGGCGGACATACCATCCAGACGGCACTTGTTGAATATCGCGAATTGATCGCCCTAGCAAAGACATGCCGCCTCCGTGCAGCATTAACGCCAATTGATTTTGATCAAGCCTTTGATAGAGTTAGCCATCAATATCTTGCAGAAGTCCTGACACACATGCCATTTCCACCACCATTTATCGCTGTCGTGATGCGGCTACTCAGCAATGCTTCCTCCAAAGCGCTCGTCAGTTGACGTACGAAAAAATCTCTAGTCGTAGCGAGATCAGTCAGACTAGGATGTCCCTTATCAACGACATTATGTGCAGTGGCTCTTGCCCCCTTACTTTGCAGCCTACGACATCGATTAACAGGACTGACTTTGCGAGGATACACTTTTACGTGCAAGTCATAAGCATCTGGTGCTGATAGTACGAAATGAAAACGATATGAGTGTGGCTTTAGATTGGATACGCAAATATGGAACGGCCACTGGCAGCCGTATAAATATGGACAAGTCTGTAGCGATGAATATTGGTGTTGGACTAACGGAAGAATGTGTAGCACCCTTACGGTTCGTGGATAACTTGAAATGCCTAGGTACTGCTTTTACCAACGACATATGTCGCACAGCAGCACACAACTATAAGAGACTACTACAGTCAGTACGGACGGGCGTTAAAGGAACATCACACGGGCATTATACATGACCCAGGTGGTCACGTATGTCACGAATTCCGCATTTTGCTCAAGTACTCCCAATGCCAGTGATGACGAATACTGGCGGCGTTCGGTTCCTTTCTGAGTACAGGTCTACTGTTTAAAGTACGATACGACGCCCTTGCCCTCCCTCTTAGTAGGAGCGATGGCACTATATATCACAATGTTAAAACTGTGGAAACGACTTCAGACTTGTCTGATAGGAATTTTAATGGAAGAACTAGCACCAGTTTCTCGAATGGCGCCAGTGGCGCTCCAGCACATTTCCCAGTCACTTTTTTATAGATTACAGCTACGTTCAGGCGGCTCTGTCGGAAACCAGACCTGCAATGGTGCGAGACATACAGGGTGATTCAAAAAGAATACCACAACTTTAGGAATTTAAAACTCTGCAACGACAAAAGGCAGAGCTACGCACTATCTGTCGGCAAATTAAGGGAGCTATAAAGTTTCATTTAGTTGTACATTTGTTCGCTTGAGGCGCTGTTGACTAGGCGTCAGCGTCAGTTGATGCTAAGATGGCGACCGCTCAACAGAAAGCTTTTGTGTTATTGAGTACGGCAGAAGTGAATCGACGACAGTTGTTCAGCGTGCATTTCGAATGAAGAATGGTGTTAAACCTCCTGATAGGTGGTGTATTAAACGTTGGTATAAACAGTTTACAGAGAATGGGTGTTTGTGCAAAGGGAAAAGTTCTGGACGGCCGAGAACGAGTGATGAAAATGTAGCACGCATCCAGCAAGCATTTGTTCGCAGCCCAGGAAAATCGACTCGCAGAGCTAGCAGAGAGCTGCAAATTCCACAATCAACCACATTGGCACTTATCTGTCCGTAACTACCTGAACGTCAACTACCCGAGGCGATGGATCGGCCGCCAGGCAGCCCGTGACAGAGCACTTCATCACTGGCCTCCAAGAAGCCCTGATCTTACCCCCTGCGATTTTTTCTTATGGGGGTATGTTAAGGATATGGTGTTTCGGCCACCTCTCCCAGCCACCATTGATGATTTGAGACGAGAAATAACAGCAACTATCCAAACTGTTGCGCCTGATATGCTACAGAGAGTGTGGAACGAGTTGGAGTATCGGGTTGATATTGCTCGAGTGTCTGGAGGGGGCCATATTGAACATCTCTGAACTTGTTTTTGAGTGAAAAAAAACCTTTTTAAATACTCTTTGTAATGATGTATAACAGAAGGTTATATTATGTTTCTTTCATTAAATACACATTTTTAAAGTTGTGATATACTTTTTGAATCACCCTGTATATTGGATACTAACGACCGGACGACAAAGCATTCCTATTGAGAGGAGGCATCCATATATCAATTGGCAAGTAGTATGGCGATCGATACACCGTGTTTCCTTAGACACAGAGACATGTGCAACGTGGTACCTAACAGTTAATGGTAAAAATGTCACCCGATCCAGAGTCCATGAGATTCATATGACAGGTTCACCATTGTGCCCTTAGTGCCAAACTCTGGACAACGATGAACACCGCCCCATATGCCGCCCCTCTGCAGAAGTATGGCGTTTGGCGACACAAATGGTCGCTTTCTTCCTCCGAATGGGACAAAACAACATTGAACCAGGGATTATATTCTTCCCGGTCGGGACTTAATACCTACGCACCAAAACGAATGCCGTAATGTGGCTTCGAGGCCAGACGGTGCTCTATTTGTTCAAAGATGGCCCAAAGAATGTAATGGACATTTGTACCTTTTTACACGAACGACACCTAAAGATCGTGAACAGACAGAAATACCGACAGTATTTTTCTAAATTCCTGTGGAGTGGGTTTCAAGAGCCCCCGCATAGCTGGAACGTCCAGGGTAGGAGAAGTTAAAACTAACGATGCGAGGAAAGCATGAACGGAAGATAAAAATCGGTGGTTACATTGTACTTACGGGAAGACATAGCCGGATGACAGAACAGCGGGGGGAGGGGGCGGGAATTGGTAATGTGATATGTGGTTTTTTTTCTTTATGTAATACGAGAATAATGTTCAGTTACGAGCTTCAAGCAATACAGATATATTATTTGTGGTATGACAAGGCAGTGGTTGTTAACGAAATGTAATTTCACTTAAGTGTTATATGTGAACAGGGATTTGCTTTAATTTGTGAAAGATATTCACTGTAATTTGAAGCATAGTGGGAGGCGTATTTCTTTTTAACGTAATTTTATTGTATTTTTTTATTTCTGACATATGTTTGTCTTCCAAAGCTTACTACTTATCACAATTTTAATTTTACGTCAGTCTGGTTTATAGGGTTCCTTTCCGATTATATATATATATATATATATATATATATATATATATATATATATATATATAATCTAAAAAAATAGGCCGCTAGGATATCAAACCCACATTCACTACTGTGCTAAGGTTCGAATCCCTGGGAAGCTACTTTGTTATTTTTTACAAGTCCGTTCCCTAGTTCTCCACATTTATATGGAGGACATCATTTTGTCACATGACAATAGCCTATCACTGGACAGTGGGCTCCATTTTAACTGCATGCAAGTGTCTACTAACCCGCCCAGTGCACAACCATAACTGGTCCTGTCAGGTTATGTAGGGCGGTTTCTTTGATGGCGTACACAACCGATGAATCCGTCGCTATGCTCTTTGGTGTTGGGTGCATCCGATAACCAAGCTACTGCTGCTGCTTCTTGTGAGTATGCTGCACGGTACCCTCAATGGCGCCGTCCCGATATGACTGTTTTTGGTCGCATGGAGCAACGCTTTCGGGAAACCCGTAATCTTCGTCCACAAGTAATGGACAGAGATCATCTAAGGACGAGACGTACCCCACAAACAGAGCACACGATTCTTGAAACCGTTCTCCAGTCATCTTGGCGAAGTAGTCGTGATATTACAAGGCAGTTCCATATATCTCAAAGACTGGTTGCTGAATTGTTTCACGATGAAGAACTGCATTTATATCATTACACGTTAAATCAACATCGGGACTAGAAGACCACATTTAATTAGCAGTTTTGTGAATGATTTTTGCACCAAATAGAAGATAACGATCATTTTATAAATAAAGTGATATGGACTGAAGAATCTAGTTTCACTACCAACAGCCATTACTGGTTGGAATACAACCCACACGTCACCCGTGAACATGGCTTTAAGATATGCTTTGGCATACCAATCATGGGAGAAGTGTCCTTATCTATTTCAGAACCTGTATCGTTTGTTTCTTCGCAATACTTTGCTTGACGCATTGGAAAATGTTTCACTTGGTGTTCGGCGACAGGTATTGTTTCAACATGATGGTGCACCATTAAGCTCTGGAATGAATGTGCGCAACTATTTAAATGAAGCGTTCCTAGTGAAATGTATTCGTCGTGGAGGTCCAACATTCTGGCCTCCACGTTCCCTGGACCATAATCCACTCGATTTTTATTTGTGGAGACACTTAAAGGAACAAGTTTATAGTACTCCACCCATGTATCTACACCACCTAATAGCTCGTGTGCATGCTGTTTTTGCAATGGTGGATGCAGGTGTGTTGCGCAGGGTCCACAAAGTAAGATCCAGCATAGTGTTTGCTAGTGCAAGGTGGTCGATTTGAATGTCTTCCCTAAAGGTGAATGTTGCTCGTACATATATATATCGTCTCTGTGAAGATAAGTCTGGCCGGCCGTGGTGGCCAAGCGGTTAAAGGAGTTACAGTCTGGAACCGCGCGACCGCTACGGTCGCAGGTTCGAATCCTGCCTCGGGCATGGATGTGTGTGATGTCCTTAGGTTAGTTAGGTTTAAGTAGTTCTAAGTTCTAGGGGACTGATGACCTTAGAAGTTAAGTCCCATAGTGCTCAGATCCATTTGAACCATTTGAAGATAAGTCTGGCCATGAAAATACAGAATAGAATTATTGTGCTTAGCATAATGAGCGATGTAGTGTACCTACCTATTCAGTTTCTTGTACCTCACTGGATACAGACGGTGTTGCTGTATCCACAATAACATTCTACTGGCTGTATTTGTGTCATGGACCAAACAAAGTGGTCGTTTACGTCTGTAAGAGTTCGTGTTATGTTTTTAAATAAAGGTAACAGTAACGGAAAGAAATACGTACGCAAGATACCGCATTGTGGAGGCGTAAATTGGATACAGTTCGATGCATTAACTGTAACTGACTCCCGTTCACGTTCATCCTTCATTCAGTTTTTTTGACCGAACACGCTGAGCTACCGTGCCGGCAGATTTATTCGTTTGAAGGGCAAACATAGTGAGGTAATGGAGCAGTTTCGACACAGCGCAGAGTTTGTGCTTCCTGTTCTTGGCCATGTTGCTCGCAGATACATCGCTGCCAGTGCCTAGTTTTTTAAATCACATTTGTATTAAACCTGTTGGCGGGATTAGGTTTTGTTCCATATACTTTTGTCTTGAATTAAGATAAAGAACCGCATGGCGACCGCCTAGCGTGGCATTTTTCTCTTCTCTTTGTATTTCATGAAATAATATAGCAATGATCCCCTTACGTGTAATGTACTGATTTATTTGTGAGAAGCACATGAAAATGAGGAAGCCTGCGGTTGAACTTTCTGTCGACAAGCTCGTGTTGGGGAATGACGGCAAAATAAATATGCCACGTCCTTTCAAAGGAACCATCGCAGCCTTGCCATAAATGATTCAGGAAAATCACGGAAAACATAAATATGGATGGATCGACTGGGATTTGAAACGTCCTCATCCCGAATGTGAGTACATTGTCACCTCGCTCTAGAACAGAGGTCCGCGAGCTATACCAGAGGAGTCCGCAAGATGCTATTAAAATAAAAAATATATTAAATATACACTCCTGGAAATTGAAATAAGAACACCGTGAATTCATTGTCCCAGGAAGGGGAAACTTTATTGACACATTCCTGGGGTCAGATACATCACATGACCACACTGACAGAACCACAGGCACATAGACACAGGCAACAGAGCATGCACAATGTCGGCACTAGTACAGTGTATATCCACCTTTCGCAGCAATGCAGGCTGCTATTCTCCCATGGAGACGATCGTAGAGATGCTGGATGTAGTCCTGTGGAACGGCTTGCCATGCCATTTCCACCTGGCGCCTCAGTTGGACCAGCGTTCGTGCTGGACGTGCAGACCGCGTGAGACGACGCCTCATCCAGTCCCAAACATGCTCAATGGGGGACAGATCCGGAGATCTTGCTGGCCAGGGTAGTTCACTTACACCTTCTAGAGCACGTTGGGTGGCACGGGATACATGCGGACGTGCATTGTCGTGTTGGAACAGCAAGTTCCCTTGCCGGTCTAGGAATGGTAGAACGATGGGTTCGATGACGGTTTGGATGTACCGTGCACTATTCAGTGTCCCCTCGACGATCACCAGTGGTGTACGGCCAGTGTAGGAGATCGCTCCCCACACCATGATGCCGGGTGTTGGGCCTGTGTGCCTCGGTCGTATGCAGTCCTGATTGTGGCGCTCACCTGCACGGCGCCAAACACGCATATGACCATCATTGGCACCAAGGCAGAAGCGATTCTCATCGCTGAAGACGACTCGTCTCCATTCGTCGCTCCATTCACGCCTGTCGCGACACCACTGGAGGCGGGCTGCACGATGTTGGGGCGTGAGCGGAAGACGGCCTAACGGTGTGCGGGACCGTAGCCCAGCTTCATGGAGACGGTTGCGAATGGTCCTCGCCGATACCCCAGGAGCAACAGTGTCCCTAATTTGCTGGGAAGTGGCGGTGCGGTCCCCTACGGCACTGCGTAGGATCCTACGGTCTTGGCGTGCATCCGTGCGTCGCTGCGGTCCGGTCCCAGGTCGACGGGCACGTGCACCTTCCGCCGACCACTGGCGACAACATCGATGTACTGTGGAGACCTCACGCCCCACGTGTTGAGCAATTCGGCGGTACGTCCACCCGGCCTCCCGCATGCCCACTATACGCCCTCGCTCAAAGTCCGTCAACTGCACATACGGTTCACGTCCACACTGTCGCGGCATGCTACCAGTGTTAAAGACTGCGATGGAGCTCCGTATGCCAAGGCAAACTGGCTGACACTGACGGCGGCGGTGCACAAATGCTGCGCAGCTAGCGCCATTCGACGGCCAACACCGCGGTTCCAGGTGTGTCCGCTGTGCCGTGCGTGTGATCATTGCTTGTACAGCCCTCTCGCAGTGTCCGGAGCAAGTATGGTGGGTCTGACACACCGGTGTCAATGTGTTCTTTTTTCCATTTCCAGGAGTGTATTTCGTATGATAACAGATTTTTTTGCCCGCTTCCTGCATGAGCAGAGCTTTAGTGAACGCTAACTTCTGCGTCTAGCGTCTTCTTAGATCCAACTGTAGTACGATGATAAACATTTTCATCGGTGATAAAATAACAAACTTCTAGGCATCAGCACGCAAGGACTACAAGAAACTTGGAGATAAGGCAATGAACCTAACATTTCAGAAATAATGGATTCAAAGGTCAGATTGTACTCATCTCATTAAGAACTGAAAATTAAAACTAACTGTGTACTGATGGAGTACTCTGTTCGAACTGTATATTTTCAAGTAAATAATACCTTGTATGAAATTAGTGTTTTCTTATTTTTCACACGTCTACTCAATGCAATCTCAAGTGTAGTACACTTGAAAGACCAATACACTCAGTTTTATTTTTTTCCTGTAATTTTCAATTCATACTCAATTTTTATTTTTTAAGGATTTTGCTATACTAAACACCCAGATTTGAAGACAAAGATTTTGAGAAATAATCAAAAACTTAACAATAATAATGATGGCTCAATATTTTTTTCAATAATGAATATGTCAATGTTTTTTCTAAGTACCAAGAATAGAAAACGTATAAAAAGCTTCTTAATTTGGCTTTTTAGGTACTCGATACTGTGATATGACAAGGTACCAATCATGATCGATGAGGGGGTCCTCGAGAAAATTTTGTTGGGAACCCCTGCTCTGGAGACCTGCATCAGACAGGTTTCCTACTTCTACTACCTTCAGAAAGTATTAAATTATCGCCCTTGCCGTTCTAATCAAATCAAGAAATAACTTTAAATAAACGAAGTGTCTGTTGACTAATGTTAACCAAATAATAATCAACACCGTCGGTCCTTCATTGTGCGATATAGTGGCTATGTGGTGCTAGCTGTTGCGCTTGTGGCGAAATGTGCGTTTAGAGTGGTCGCCATCACATCGTCGTGGTCACCAGGAAATTTCTCTCGTTTTCATCAATATATTTTTCAAGGTAATTCTGTAATGTTCTCAAGTTTTTACAAATAGTCCTGAACATTCATGCATGTTTTCTTAAAATTGTATAATATTCTCGAATGTTCTAGTACACGACATGGAAATAGCACTTACCGCACTGATCCGCACTGCGGCAAAATCTGTAACCAAAGAATTGTCATTCATAATATAGACAGAGCAACAACTTCCCAAAAAATGTATCCACTTATAGAGACAAACTACGTAAACAAAGAATGTTTTTGTGAGTGAAAAATTTTAGCAACAATAAATGACGCAATTCAGCAAGGAAATCAGCGAATACAGAATATGATACCACGGAAAGAAAAACATGTTTAATCCATTGATGCAATAATGAACGAAGATGAAAGCATAAACTTCCCGACATAATTCCTAAATTTGCTCAATGTTTGCAGTATGCTCTCACAAGGATGCTTCTAAACAACATCATAGAAGCATAAGCATTAACCAGAATTAAATCAGTATTCGCACCACAAATTCTACTCATATCTACTAACATACCGTTCAGCTTTAAAAACACATCAGTTTCAGGTAGGATCAGTGGCAATATGACTCTCAACAAATCACGAGAACAAACATTCCGAAGTTGCGCAGTAAATGTAGAAGATCCAAGTTTCTCGTACGGGAAACTATACATATTACTCGGTAAGGCGAACTGGTAACCATGCTGGGGTGGAAGTATCATTATGTTGACGTTCGACATTCAGAATCGAATGGGAGGGTTCAAAAATGGCTCTGAGCATTATGGGACTTAACTGCTGAGGTCATCTGTCCCCTAGAACTTAGAACTACTTAAACCTAACTAACTTAAGTACATCACACACATCCATGCCCGAGGCAGGTTCAAAAAATGGTTCAAATGGCTCTGAGCACTATGGGACTCAACATCTTAGGTCATAAGTCCCCTAGAACTTAGAACTACTTAAACCTAACTAAGCTAAGGACATCACACACACCCATGGCCGAGGCAGGATTCGAACCTGCGACCGTAGCAGTCCCGCGGTTCCGGACTGCAGCGCCAGAACCGCTAGACCACCGCGGCCGGCCCCGAAGCAGGATTCGAACCTGCGACCGTAGCTGTCGCGCGGTTCCTGTAGCGCCTGGAACCGCTTGGCCACTCCGGCCGGCTCGGATGGGATGGGAGGCAGTAGCAGCATACACTAGAGACTCCCACAACTGGTCGCATGCTATCACACATTACACGTCTGTAGCCGCGACTGAATGAAGTGCCTATCTGGAACAGGAGTGGGAAACGGGGCGTGCAGTATGCAATGTGTCTCAAACCGTTTGAGTCAAATTGAAATAGGTGTCAGTGAGTCCACAACCGATTAGAATTGAGATAAGGAACCAGTGGTTGAAATGAATATTTATTCCGTTACAGACATACACAGCGCACACCGCATAATAACAACGTTGTTCACTGTAATTGTTCAGAGGACGATCTTCGGTCTCAGTGTGTGGATGGCAACGCCATATGAAGTTCTGCCGCACCCTGTCAGACATCCCTGGTTGCTGTTGTATGTGGAGACAGGCGGCCTGGACCCCAGCAAGCAGGCCTTCATCCATTTCTACGGGGGTTTCATACACCAACGTCTTGATATAGTCTCAGAGCTAAAAGTTCAGAAGCGTGAGTTCCGGTGATCATGCTGGCCAAGGGACAGAACCTCTTCTTCCCATCCAACCATGAGGGAACTTGTTGTTCAGATGCTCACGGACATTAACATCGAAGTGGACTGGAGCATCACCGTGTTGAAAACACTTCTTTTCGCGGACAACAAGAGGTACAGCCTCCAAGAACTGTGGCAGCACATATCACAGGGACACCACGTAACGTGGATCAGTCAAATGGGGAGTCAGAGTATATAGTCCCAATAGGTGACCTTGGATAATGTCCACCCACACGTTGACAGAGAATCGTTGCTGGTGGCCAACAATGTGGCCAACAGTGGGGATTGTTTCACTCCAGGTACTGTTATTGCAGCTGTTTGTTTGCGGCTGTTGAAACCTCCACCACTGGTGAAAGACACCTCATCCGTGAACAATACAGACTGTATAAGTCCGGCACTACACTAATGCGGTGGATAATTCATTGACAGAAGTGAACGTAGGACACAAAATCCATTGGGCCCAATGCTTACACACGTTCTTTAAATGGGGGTGTAATACCTGTTCCATCAGTACACTGCACACTGTATGCTTCGAACTGCGCGTTTCAGCACAAGTTGACAGTTGCTGAGTGGTCGGTCACGGGATCCAACAGCATCTCCTCATTCTGGTGTTTGGACATGTCCTTGGCAGGAGCCTTGGTCGGCTCTCATTGGCGTGAACTACCCAGTTAGGATGACACTTGTTGGGAAAGCGTTCTCTGTACATTGATGCTGCTTTACTAGCAGTACATCCCATCATAATGTACATTAAATGCTTGTCTACCAACTCCCAGTACGAGTAATGTTCCATCTTAATGTTCCATCTTTGACTACGCCTCATGCACTGTACACAGTAACACACCTCGCCATGGACACATTACAAGCTGTCTGACGCAATGGGTAACTGAGACCGGGAATAGTGGTGTGCGTGCGGTACAGATTACTGCACCGATGCGATGCAGCAGTACTTGCATGGCATACGTGCTATGAGCTGTATACAGTATGTCAGTTTGGTGGTGAGCAGTGTACGCTATTTATCACCCACTGTCTGTTCCAGTGTACAACAGAAATCCGCGATCTTTGCGAGAGAGCGGTAGAACCGCATGTATTGTTGCTGTACGTGCCCTGAGACGCGGTCGTCGCTTTGAACAATTACAAAATGGTTCAAATGGCTCTGAGTACTATGGGACTCAACATCTGAGGTTATCAGTCACCTAGAGCGTAGAACTACTTAAACCTAACTAACCTAAGTACAACACAAACATCCACGCCCGAGGCAGGATTCGAACCTGCGACCGTAGCGGTCGCGCGGTCCGAAACTGAAGCGACCACACCGGCCGGCGACAAATTACAGTGAGTACGCTGTTACGAGGGTCACTCCAAAATAATGCACACTATTTTTGTAAAAATGCAGTTTTCATTCTGCATGTGTGGAAGTTTTGCGGTGTGTAGATACATCCTTCCCGCTTGTTTTCAAACTTAGTTCAACCTGTTCCCGTGAGTGGCGCCGTCACAGCATGTCTTCAAGATGGCTGCTACACTTGACGTTCGTCAGAAGCAACGTGCTGTCATAGAATTTCTATGCTGTGGAAATGAGACAGTGGGAAACATCCACAAGAGGTTGAGAAAGGTGTATGGAGATGCTGCTGTCGATCGCAGTACAGTTAGTCGGTGGGCTAGCAGGTTACGTGATGAAAGCGGGCACGGCAATATTGAGGATTGCCTTCGCAGTGGCAGGCCTCGTACTGCACACACTCCAGACAATGTGCAGAGAGTTAACGAATTGGTGACTGCTGACAGACGCATCACAATGAACGAATTGTCACGCTGCGTTACGATAGGGGAAGGAGTGTTTGCAGAATACTGAAAGTGTTGGCGTTAAAAAAGGTTTGTGCCAGGTGGGTTCCCAGGATATTGACAGTGGCTCACAATGAAATAAGAAAAACGGTATGCAGCGAACTTTTGGGACAGTACGAGAATGGTGGAGATGAAGTTCTAGGAAGAACTGTGACAGGTGATGAAACATGGCTCCATCATTTTTCAGCAGAGACGAAGAGGCAATCAATGGAGTGGCATCATGCAAATTCACCCACGAAAAAAAAATTCAAAACCACACCTTCTGCTGGAAAAGTTATGGCTAGGGTGTTTTTCGATTCCGAAGGACTCTTGCTTGTGGACATCATGCCAAGTGGAACCACCATAAATTCTGATGCATATGTGAGGACACTGAAGAAACTTCAAGCTCGACTGAGTGGTGTTCGACCACATCGGCAAAAAGCAGGATGTTTTGCTGTTGCACGACAATGTACGGCCACATGTCAGTCAAAAAACCATGGAAGCGTACACAAAACTCGGATGGACAACACTGAAACACCCGCCTTATAGTCCTGACCTGGCTCCATGTGACTATCATCTCTTTGGGAAACTGAAAGATTGTCTTCGTGGAACAAAGTATGAAGATGATGACTCCCTTGTGCACGCTGCCAAACAGTGGCTCCAACAGGTTGGTCCAGAATTTTACCGTGCGGGTATACAGATGCTGGTTCCAAGATGGCGTAAGGCAGTTGAGAGGGATGGAAATTAGGTGGAGAAATGAAAACATTGTTCCTAAAGGATGTATCTACACACTGTAAAACTCTCAAACATGTAGAATAAAAGATGGATTAAAAAGAAAATAGTGTACATTTCTTTTGGAGTGACCCTCGTATTATGCGTTGCACGCTATGTATGTCCACAACACAATAAATATGTATTTTCGACCATTCGTTCCCTGTCTCAAAATGATCTGCTGTGGACGCACTACCACTAGTATCAGTTTGACCCTAAAGGTTTGAGATACCCTCTATGTTATGCCATCCTGATTTAGGTTTTTCGTGATTTCCCTAAATCGCTTCAGGCAAATGCCAGGATGGTTCCTTTGACCTCGCTGATTGGTCCCCTGCTCCCAAATCAACCAACCAACCGTCCACACATGATAACGCCGTATCGTCTAATCAATGACGAAAGGTTTTATTAAATTTTCAGTATCTCCATCTGTCAAAGTATTTCTGCCCCAGCAGCCATCAAAAACTTTCTCCGCCTTTTAACGGCCTTTCTACTCGTCGTATGTGAAACAGTACAGGCTAATGTCACAGAAAACTGACCTCATGGTCTAGACTCTGGATGTTAGGGCTTCAGGCTGGTAATGCCGACGTCCCTTGTTTGATTCCCGTAGATCATCTCAACTTTTCTCTTGTGTAAAGGCCCGGAAGAAGGTCCACTCAGGCTTGTGAGATCAACTGAAAAGCTGCTTGAATATAAAAGCAACGAAACTGACGCCCAAGTCTCCTAAGTAACTTTACCTCAAAAGTATTACATCAATCTAGGTGACAGCAAAAGCATCATTTGTTATTTTTCAGGTTAGAAAAAATCGCATTACGTCTATGTATCTTATTCTTTACAAGATTCTGGTCGAGTTCTGTAGATTTAGATGGTATGGCAGCAGTAGGACGGGAACCATTTTCTTGCAGAATGTTGTCAAATAATAAAGAGGAGAACGTTTCTGTCCATTTCTACACGAAATCTGAAACTTTTCTGTTACGTTCATAGAGGAGACTTGAATATGATACCAATCTCTGCATTCACAACTATAAAACGCTGCCTAGCACTTGTATGTAGAGAAGGGTCGTTCGTAAACTATCGAGTCCAAAGGAACGGCACATCAAGATGAACGGAACGAGCGAGGAACGAATTCTAAGGAACGGTCGTTCATATATCACTTCGGTCGCGGCTTTCTACTTATAGTTCCCAGGAACGGGAAACGGTCGGTCTCGTTCGCGAACGGCACGTCGGCCGGTCTCGTTCCAGCCTCGGTCCCGTTCCCGTCTGTCTCGGTCTCGGTCTCGCTCGGCCGGACTCGTCCTTCTTCGCGTGGCCGCTCGTCGCAGTTCCACTGCCGACTGCTCATTGTTCAGTATCGAGTTGTTCGTTTCGTTCGCTTCGCACGCCCATTCTAGATGTTTCAAACCTTTCTTGAACTCTGAACTTCTGGTTCTTTTCGTATTCTATTCAGAGTCCACGACCGGTAATTAAAATGTATTATATAATCACATAAATTGCATAAAAATTACGAGGTATGTAATACATACATCTTTTCAGGTAACAAAACGACGTATCAGCTTACTTCACTCTTTCGATAAACAGCAGAAGAAATACTTGTAAAAAAGCAAGATTTTTTGTTGTTACACATGCAAAGGAAGTCGGCACGGCACACAAAGTGGCCATTTCCGTCTTTTTTTTTATCCAAGGTAAAACGGCATGTTCATTGTTATGAAAGGTAGAACGACTAACAACCGAACAAGGCCCGCGCTCCATAATCGAGTGTGTGGTGTCACGTTTTGTAAAGAGAATATGATAAGTTCTTCAATATTATTTTAGTGGTACAGGATGGTGCACGAAAAATCGGCCCCGAGTACTAGACCGCTCATTGTCGCCTACCAATCGCTGTCTATTGTTTCGAAGTTGTTGTTTGCATTAGCTTATTTGTTATTTCTACACTGCCTAATTATTACATGTTTAACTATTCTGCTCTTAGAGGTCAACAAATCGTGAGTAACTGGCGAGCAGTCTGTACTCGGGGCCGTTTTTTCGTGCGCCACCTTATATAATTTCACTGCGATCAGCCACACAACGCTACATTTGGCTAAACGAGATGTTTTGCAGAATCAGGAAAATTACAACTGTGTGAGAATTCAGTTATGAATAAATACTCTGTACTCCAGGGGGGAGGCAAGTGCCCCTTCTTGACGCCTTCCATCTTCAGTCACCTATGCTACTAATTTTCAGTTTTTCATAAGAACCATATACCAAAGACAAATGAACGGTGAACGAGTAAATATGAACGGTTCCCAAAACAAAAAAGCGATCAGCAATGACCTAGTTCCCAAGGATGAACAAGTTTGCCCATCTCTAGTTGTATGCCAATGCTCTTCACACACTTCCACTTCGCAACACTTATTTACATTGTAGAGAACATGAATCGATGGTTCGTCTAAATAAACTTCCGGTCGATTTAATTCTGATGCTTCGTTTTTGGAAGTTTGCACATAATGAGTCGTTCACCTTTTAAAATCAAATCGCATAGTTTGCAGTAAGTTTCTTTGCTACCCTGGAAGTCCAGTTCCGTACGACAAAAGCTGTGAAGTTTTTGAAAAGGTGATATTCCCTTACATTGTTTATAACATCACACAAACTGCTCTCCAATGTCACATTTGTTTATGATATCAATGAAATACTTATTGTGTTAGTTTTACTTCTTTTTCTTGGGCAAAATACTTGAATTCTGCTCCACTGACTTATCTTTGGTTTCTTAATCTTTGCTTGCACATTCCAAAGCGTTCTCTGTCGGCACTACCACAGATTTATCGTTCTCCTTATCAATAAAATTAATGACGTCGACAGTAAGTTCTCAGGGATGCTGACGACGTCGCAATCACTTTCCCTGCTGGCGCTGTGAGGTAACTTTGGACTGTAACCTAACTGTATCTGATCACGTGACCAAGTTGGTTCCCCCTATGGCCACGTTGCCAGATAGTCTCGCCAAGTAATAATGTGTTCGCATATTGGGCATCCGCAAAACTTGTTCGTCTTCGTACCCAAAAGCAAAACATCAAATGTAGTTTATAAGATTACACACTGCCGGAAAAAAATTTGTACATCCTTCTAGAAGTTTCCAGTTCACTCAAGATTTATTGTTGCAACAGTGCATATGGAGTATACGAAATGATTACATTTACAGAGCAGTGGCGGCCGTTGTGGCCGAGCGGTTCTAGGCGCTTCAGTCCAGAACCGCGCGACCGCTAAGGTCGCAGGTTCGAATCCTGCCTCGGGCATGGATGTGTGTGATGTCCTTAGGTTATTTAGGTTTAAGTAGTTCTAAGTTCTAGGGGACTGATGACCTCAGATGTTAAGTCCCATAGTGCTCAGAGCCATGTGAACCATTTTACAGAGCAGTGTCTCAAGCGGTTCTGAGGTACCACTTATTGACTCATGCTGAGACACGTGGTGTAGCCTCCACGGGCGGCGATGCAGGCGTTGACTCTGGCATCCAGTCGGTCTTACAGGTTGCGAATACTGTCCTGGGATACGTTACGCCACATGTGCTCTAGCTTTCCGTATAGTTCTGTAAGCGTTGTTGGTACACGAATCCCACACATGCTCGACTGGAGACAGGCCCGGAGGTCGTACTGGCCAGGGAAGTTGCTGCAGGTCTCGCAGACCACGCTGAGTTTCACGGACAGCGTGTGGGCGAGCGTTATCCTCTTGGAACAACACATCAGTGTTGCAAGAACGGCAAAAGAAAGAATCAAACAACATTCTGCACGTACTGAGCCCTGGGTAGCTTCCCCTCCATAATCACCAAAGATGAAGGAGAGTTGTAGCTTTCGCATTCCAGACCATAAGGCCTGAGATGGGGCAGCGTGACTTGGACGAATGCACTCTACCACTCTACGAGACAGCATTCATCAGATCTAGGTGGTACACCCAAACAACCATCACTTGCGTACAGGTAGAATCTGCTTTCGTCGCTCAAGACCACGACGCTCCATTCCATCTAAGAGATCGTCTGACGGCCTAAGTCGAGATGTGCACGTCGTGCCTGCCCATAGTCCCACTCCTAATAACTTGCTCACAACAATTCCTGTTGACACGTATGGGCTCACAAGCACGCTTTTTTTTTTTTTTTTTTTTTTTTTTTGCCTTGATAGCTGTATGATCTGGCACTACTGCCGTTACAATACGTCGATCCTGGCGCGCGTCTGTACTGTGCGGACGTCCAGAACCTTACCTATGGGTGTGAGAATGTTCACGTTGTAAGTAGGCTGTTTAGGTTTTTATGTTGGTAACGCCATGTAGCGCTCTATATGAAAATCACTGACTGTGCTGTGTGCAGTCTGTGGCTGATTTGCATTGTTGGAATTTGCTATTGTAGTGTTGGGCAGTTGACTGTTAACAGCGAGTAACGCTGCTCAGTTGGAGGTGAGCCGCCAGCAGTGGTGGAGGTGGGGAGAGAGATGGCGGAGTTTTGAGAGCGGATGATCTGGACGTGTATTCATCAGAAAGAGTGAATTTATAATACTGGATGTCATGAACTGATACACAGGGTGAGTCACCTAACATTACCGCTGGATATATTTCGCAAACCACATCAAATACTGACGAATCGATTCCACAGACCGAACGTGAGGAGAGGGGCTAGTGTGATTGGTTAATACAAACCATACAAAAATGCACGGAAGTATGTTTTTTAACACAAACCTACGTTTTTTTAAAAATGGAACCAAGTTAGTTTTGTTAGCACATCTGAACATATAAACAAATACGTAATCAGTGCCGTTTGTTGCATTGTAAAATGTTAATTACATCCGGAGATATTGTAATCTAAAGTTGACGCTTGAGTAGCACTCCTCCACTGTTCGATCGTGTGTATCGGAGAGCACCGAATTACGTAGGAATCCAAAGGGAACGGTGATGGACCTTAGGTACAGAAGAGACTGGAACAGCGCATTACGTCCACATGCTAACACCTTTTTATTCGTCTTTTTCACTGACGCACATGTACATACCAGATGTACTGCGGCGTGTACGACATTCATTACGCCAGAGATTGCAATTGTGTGCAGCAAATAATGGCCACCGCATTGAACATCTATTGGCCTGACATGTCGGGACACACTCTATTCCACTCCGTAATTGGAAACGGAAACCACGTGTGTACGTGTACCTCACCCCTCATGGTAATGTACACGTGCGTCAGTGAAAAAGACCAATAAAAAGGTGTTAGTATGTGGATGTAATGTGCTGTTCCAGTGTCTTCTGTACCTAAGGTCCATCACCGTTCCCTTTGGATCCCTACGTAATTCGGTGATCTCCGATACACACGATCGAACAGCAGAGGAGTGGTACTCAAGCGTCAACTTTAGGTTACAATATCTCCGGATGTAATTAACATTTTACAATGCAACAAACGGCACTGATTACATATTTGTTTATATGTTTAGATGTGCTAACAAAACTAACGTGGTTCCATTTAAAAAAACGTAGGTTTGTGTTAAAAACATACTTCCGTGCATTTTTGTATGGTTTGTATTAAACAATTAGACTAGCCCCTCTCCTCACGTTCGGTCTGTGGAATCGGTTCGTCAGTATTTGATGTGGTTTGCGAGATATATCCAGCGGTAACGTTAGGTGACTCACCCTGTATATATATTATGACTTTTGAACACTATTAAGGTAATCACATTGTTTGTTCTCTACGGCCCAAAACAATTTGTAAAATTTTTTGTGGGGAGTATGGGGGCTATGTAAGTAGGCTGTTTAGGTTTTTATGTTGGTAACGCCATGTAGCACTCTATACGAAAATCACTGACTGTGCTGTGTGCAGTCTGTGGCTGGTTTGCACTGTTGGAATTTGCTATTGTAGTGTTGGGCGGTTGGCTGTTAACAGCGAGTAGCGCTGCGCAGTTGGAGGTGAGCCGCCAGCAGTGGTGAATGTGGGGAGTGAGATGGCGGAGTTTTGAGAGCGGATGATCTGGACGTGTGTCCATCAGGAAGAGTGAATTTGTAAGACTGGATGTCATGAACTGATATATTTATATTATGACTTTTGAACACTATTAAGGTAAATACATTGTTTGTTCTCTATCAAAATCTTTCATTTGCTAACTATGCCTATCAGTAGTTGGAATCTTTTATTTAGCTGGCAGTATTGGCGCTCGCGGTATTGCAGTAGTTCGAGTAACGAAGATTTTTGTGAGGTAAGTGATTCATGAAAGGTATAGGTTATTGTTAATCAGGGCCATTCTTTTGTAGCGATTATTGAAAGTCAGACTGCGTTGCGCAAAAAATATTGTGTGTCAGTTTAAGCACAGTCATTTATAATTTTTCCAAGGGGAGGTTTCAACGTGACCATTGATACCAGCATCGTTGCACAAAGGACCATACCGCCACTCGGAAGCCCACAATTTGACCCCTTCCAAACTCGCTCAGTTGGGTGTAGGAAAGACGAGCACATCTCCATGGTATGGTTTACTTCTTGCTTCACACGTTTGCACCACTGGGAGCCATGTAGCCATCAGCATTCCCTATTAAAGGGTAGACACAGATAACGTTCTGGTAGCTATGCCACTAGGCTATCTGTTGACGAACGACGCTGAGACCACTACGTGGCATATGCCGCCGTCAAATCAAAATGTACGTCGTCTTTGAAGGTGTACTAATTTTTTTCGGCAGTTTATTTCGAATAAATCAGATGCTATAGAAATGAGATGATTAATTACATTTTTCCCCAATTCAGAAAACAAATAGAAGAAAAGACCAAGTGAAGTTATCCTTTTCAGTTAGAAGTTTCATAATTTCCGTTTCAGAAGATGGTCATCCAAACATACTGATAAACTTTTTTTCTAGTCCTTCTTACGTTTCGAGTAGCGTGTACACAACAATTTCAAAACCTTGTTTTATCTCACATCAGGGGACCCGTGTGAAACTTTCGCACTTTTACAGTTTTCAATAATGACAGTATTTGGAATAAGTGTATTCATTGGGATAAAGGTAATTGTGTCGATGAGAAGAAAATATCTTCAGATATGAACCGAACGACGTGAAACAATAATCATGAATTTATGATACATTCTTGTATGTACATTTTCCTGCGTCCAAAAATGTGTTTTGTATTTGGAAAGTTTGTCCCAGTTTACACAAAGAGCAGAGATTAGGGACTGTTAGTAGGGCCACAGATTGTCAGTAGGGCCACATAAACAATAACTTTAATTCGACACACATTTTCATTCGTATATTCGTTTAGAAAAGTCAACTTGTACGACGGGACTATTGCAGTGGTCACGGATATTATCTATGATAATGCTGTATACAAATTATGCAGTTAACACTTTAAAAGAAATAGGATGGTATTTGCAATAACGCAATATGAAAATGTAATATGAAAATTCGTAATTAATCGGTTGGCTTCGTAAAATATAGCTATGTTGCCCTTTCGACTATGATATTTGAAAGTCTCTTTTATGTTAAAATTTTCCACAAATAGTAAGTTTTAGCGAAAAATCGGTATGCAACCTCAGAATCCGGTTAAGAAATCTTTCTAATGATACTTCATTCATCCCTGTACGATTACTATGTGTTGAGAGAAAGGGATGTTGACTTGAGAAATAATGTATATGAGTGCCCATTATTCCCGAGATACATCACTACGGCACAGTTTCAGTAATCTCTCAGCAGTGTGAACATATGCTTATTTCAGATTCTAAAAGCGTAGAGGAGAATTACGTTTTTCAGCACAACATGAACTGCACGATGATACCGTCTTATAGACTGCAAAATCATTTCACTATTATTTGCACACGCATATAGGATTAATTTATTACTAGCTTAGAGGGTCTCTCTCTCAATACTGGGTCACTTGAAAGGTTTTACCAGTAACAAGAATATAATGTAGAATTATGATGCTAATAATAACTGAGAGTGATATTCCAAGTACTCGAATCTCTCTATACACACCAGGGTTTGGAAAATTAGACTGGAGAAAGGAACAGTTCATCTAAGAAGCTACAGCAATGAATCATATTAGGGAAATCAGCGCTAGATTCTAGACATTCAAACTACAAATCTGCCGATATTTATGGCGTAGAATTTGAAAAACGTTATCTCCGCTTCGACTGGTGATATAATTCTTTACTTAACAAACGCTTTTGGTTGACAATCATCGCCATTTCCTTAAAAGAATTTATAGCATAATATTAGGCGAATATAATGTCATTGACGTCAGATAACAGAGACATGAATTTGTTACTGTTGCCACATTACAATGGAAACTTCATCATCAATATATAGAACGTGCAGTTCGTATAATGACCATGCAGTTTATATTGCGATATGACCATTTTGACAAAGTCATGGTTTTATTATGTGGCACCTAATATGATGCCGTAAATGATTTCAAAAACCTGATGATGGTCAGTCGGTCGGAATCCGTTGTCAAAGAATTTGTCAGCTGCTCGAGGCGTTAATCATGTCTGTGCTGTGGGTCACAGCGTCCGGAAAATATACCTGTGGGTTAATTCGGAACTGTAAAAACTTTGTCCTCGTTTCGGATTTACAAAGTTGTTCTTCGGTGTATTTAATCAGCACTTACGATTTATTAACTTTTTTCTAATTGGAAATGTGCCTATGGCTACAGTGAACAAGCCATACATTTCAATAATTTAATCTCATCCTTTCGGTGACAGATTTCCTAGATTTCCATATGATGTTTCTAATGATACGTGTCGCACCTGTGGAACAGTATGCTTTTACTGAGAACGACATCTCTTGATAAGATTATTTCGAAGAATGCAGCTTACAACGATTTTTCCGCTATCTTCGGAGTTTACGCAGGAGCCTTGTTAAATTTATCGCATTTTTCAATATATCGCGAACTATTGACCTTCTCAATGCAAACATGGTGTCGCTGATAAGGTACGAGATGATATGTCTATCCAGGTTGTAAATAATATTGTCTGCTGCTGTCATTCCACCAGGTATAGTCGCATTACATTAAATGTGGAAATGCTAGGTAATATTTGCGTATGGACCAGTATATTTACATCTTCAAAAATAATTGCTGCTGCCCTCAATATCTCCTGTTCCTTGAAAGTCAATGATGATAACAATCTTCCCAAGTTTTCCATGACATTAGACAGGTGTCTTTCCTCCTTATAAATCCGACTGCAAACGAATTATTTTAGCTAAATGACTACGATACGGAGGTTTCCCCATAAATCTAAAATTATCGGCAGACCAATAATTAAAACGTTAGAATAATGCAAATAACTATAAACTGTAATACAGATATTGAAGGAATCCCAGACAGATTAGTGACATCTTATTATGAAAAATAAGAGCTATTTATTCTCTTATTATTATTTTACCTCCAGTGAACTGAATTTCTTGGTTTTTTAATGTTCTCGATAGATTTAGAAACAGTAATGCCTCATGTTCAGGCACACTCGTGTGGTAACCGATGTCGAATAGAGTCGAAATCAACCGCAAATAGCTATAAAAAACCATAAACACAGTTGCTCGAAATAAAATAATAGTAAGAGAGTAAATAGTTTTTGTAAATCACAATGTAAAATTTTGCAGCTGTCGTCCTCAATTCTCCCAACACTTCTGAAGCAACAAGGTTAGTAAGACTTCGTTATATCTTTGAGGACTGGAAAAGATTAGACAGCTGCAAATATAGTGAGTTGCCCAATGCTCTGCCATGTACCAAAAATCATGATCCCGAAGAGTCTCTCTAGAATTTTTCTGGTGCAAACCCGTCTCGAACCATAAATGGCCGAACATACTCGATTCGATTTAAGTTTGGAGACTTTCGGGGGCCTTTCCATCACCAGTACTTCTAGCCGGCTGCTCATCCGCAATGAAATTTCAACCAGTTGTCCCGTTCCCGCTGCAGTCATCCAACCCCTGGGCTAAATCAGTCGGCTTATCCTCCCCCTTTGTCTTCCTGAACGTGGAGAGTCACTAATATCAAAACAATCCTCCTTGAAAATGAGAAAACCAGTTTCTTGCCATGCTCTGTCCTATGGCATTATCCCCATACACTGCGCAAATATTTCTGACTGTCCCCGCTGCCGTCAACCATCTACTGAACTCAAACATAAGAATATGTCAGATACGTTTAGATTTCTCCACTTGGTACTCAATTTCGTATCATCCCCTGCTCCACTCACTATCTCCAAATGACAATACACAAACTCAAATAGCAAGAGGGGGACGTACGAATAAACAGTGAACAGTCTATAAATAATACCACAGCAACCGGAATACAACATGGAAAACAAAAACGGTTTCTTTCAGCGAAAAACGTACTCTTTGCCTGTGCTAGTATGCTTCTTATGTCTTCCTTGCTTCGTCAGCATTATTTTGTTTCCAAAGGAGCAGAATCACAGCTGTTCGTCTACTACGTGGTCCTTTCTTTGATATCTCCGCCGGCCGGTGTGGCCGAGCGGTTCTAGACACTTCAGTCTGGAACCGAGGGACCGCTACGGTCGCAGGTTCGAATCCTGCCTCGGGCATGGATGTCTGTGATATCCTTAGGTTAGTTAGGTTTAAGTAGTTCTAAGGCCTAGGGGACTGATGACCTCAGATGTTAAGTCCCATAGTGCTCAGAGCCATTTTAACCAGCCATTTTTGATATCTCCATATCTGCATTTTCGCACTTCATCTACATCAACATGCACAGGGTAATTCAGTTGATCCGACTGATGTCGTTTTATCCAGCCCGCAATGTTATATCTGGCCGTTAAAAACCACGCTCGAGATTTTCATATTCTCTCCCTCTCTAGACGCAAACTGTTAGTCCTACAAAAACAATGAACGGGGCCTTTTTTGTAGTATATTTAACGTAGTTGAGTTTTGTACTGGGATACGTTTCCATTAGAGGCCGCAGTTCCCGAGTTATTCAAGAAAGACGTACAAAAGTGACCTCTTCAAACGCAACACCATTCCCATACTCAGCCCCTCGTGGCACTTCCTTCTACCACTGTACAAAAATTGGCGCCTTCAGGAATTGTTTCCCACATTCCACCTATTTTGGTCTCCTTTTTCTGGCCTTATTACGCCACTGGCTTAGTCGAGCACTTGCAAGCTGTAAAACTGACGTTTGTGTATATTTTACCCGACAGTTTTGTAACTTTCAGCAGCATAAAATAAACAATTACAATGTTGTATTGGTCAGACTTTCTGACAGTGAAACTACTGTGCCTGTGAAGGTTAATTTTGGGTCGCATTGTCAACGTGATTAGTTTTAGCGTAACGTTTACAAAAGTCATTTTTCTTTCCTTATGCTGAATGTCATGTTTAAGTTAATAATGTTAACGAAATAGTCGGCTATGCTGGTGGCGTAACAGCCCAATCAATGTGGACCAAAATCGAAATTGGGAGTACTTGGTGTAGCAGGAAATTTTTGTACAGTGTGAGGAGGGAGTGCCACCAACAAAATACTAGAATTACTGACTGCTGAAGGATGAGTGTGGGGCTAGAGACACGTTCGAGAGTTACTTTTGTATATTTTTCTTGAATAAATTTAAAACCATGGCTTCCAGCGGAAACCAATCGCAGTACAAAATTTAACTACATTCAGTTTCCTACAAAAAAGGTTCCGTTTATTTTATATGTAAGATTAACAGTTTGTGCATCGAGATTAGTAGAATATGAAAATCTCACGCGTGGTTTTTGATGTCCACATATAACCTTGCGGGTTGCTGAATCACCCTACATACTCCACAACGCACCATACGACACATACACGGGGTGTTTCAGCTGACCCGACCGATGCCGTTTTATGCAACCCACAATGGTAAATATGTTAGTTGTTCCCTTTTCTGTTTCACTCGCAAATGGAATGTGAGGGAGATTTTCCATATTCTTCCTTACGAGCCCTAATTTATCTTGTCTTTATACGAAGTACAGGGCTATTACAAATGATTGAAGCGATTTCATAAATTCACTGTAGCTCCATTCATTGACATATGGTCACGACACACTACAGATACGTAGAAAAACTCATAAAGTTTTGTTCGGCTGAAGCCGCACTTCAGGTTTCTGCCGCCATAGCGCTCTAGAGAGCAGTGTGGGCCCAGTACAGAACCCTAAGTTGGCATACTCTCAATACGAGGGTTGTCCGGAAAGTAAGTTCCAATCGGTAGCTAAGTAGAAACCACTGGGAAAATCCGGTGAAGCTTTGCACAGATGTCTTGGGCAGTGTCTCTAGTATGCTCGTCGATCGTGTCGCGTCGCTCTTTTCAGTTCTGAGCGAACAGTGAGCACGTAAAGATGCGTAGGGAGTAGCGTCTCCCGCCAAGTACGAGGACCTGGTTAGAGATTTCGCCTGTGTTATGCACCCCACATAACACAACTGTCGAGCAGTTCCTTCTTCATCCCAGTTCTCGGCCGCCTACTGCAGGGGCAATGAAGACACTCCTGCAGCGTTTCCGATGAGAAGTGTTTGATCACCCACAATACAGTTCGTAACTGGCTGCCCCTGAGTCTCATCTCTTCTCACAAGAACCACTAGCTATGAAGACAAAATTTTTCCACAGACAACGAGCTGCAAACCGGTGCAGATAAATGGCCAAAAGCACAGCCGGCTGCTTTCTATGGCGAGGATATTGGAAAGCTGATACAACACTTCCACAAAACTCGAAGTTGGAGCGGTGTCTATGTAGAGAAGTAGGTGAAAGGTGTACCTAACTGTTGCAAATAAAACGTTTCTGGTTTTCACTGTGGTTTCCATTTCGCGACCGATTGCATCTTACATTCTGGACAATCCTCGTAAAACAACAAATGACATAAATATTCCACAGAAAAAGACCAAAACTTATTATGTGAGTAACGCATCTTCACTACTGAAATTGAAAAACGTCGCAGATGTACACACCATTTTTCACATTATCATTCATTTAAAACTACCTTTTTCAGTGTCTTACAGTGCATTAAATCCAGAGGTTGCGAATAAATTTTATGGTAACTAATGAGTGTGCGTAGATTTTCTCCTTTTTATTCTCTTCAGTCTTAAATTCAGTAACCTTGTTTCTACTTCTTATGCCAATTTTAGTTCAGCTTTTAGTTGCAGTGCGTTGATTCGTAGCAGAGCAAATTTTGTTACGGCGGCACGAGAAGGCATGTTTCACATGGGACGCCCGCCAGTGGCAAGTCCTTGACTTCCAGACGTATACCGGTATCTTTAAACGGCCGGTGAGGCAAAAGGGCCGTAAGGGTGGTACGAACCATTGAGACAGACGATACGGCTTCACGGAGGGCCACAGGTCATGGGCGACAGCACGTAGAAGGCATTTTGCCTGTGGAGTATACAATTGGCTTCAGGCTAGGCGAAAACACAGAACAAGCCTTCTCATCTCCGTTTCTCTGCACTTCAGTGGGTTCAAATGGTTCAAATGGCTCTGAGCACTATGGGACTTAACATCGGAGGTCATCAGTCCCCTAGGACTTAGAACTACTTAAACCTAACTAAACTAAGGACATCACACACATCCATGCCCGAGGCAGGATTCGAATTTGCGACCGTAGCAGTCGAAGCGACTAGAACCGCTCGGCCACCGCGGCCGGCACTGCAGTGGGAAAAAGCGCTCCGCAACCCACGCTGTGGAGGCAGCTCTCTTGGAAGTAAAGATCTTGAGAATTTTGGCAGAGTGGCGGTGTAATTCCTCCCCCGATTTCTACTGTTTTGGTTTTGCTCTTTTTAGAGAAATTCCGAACCGAGAGTGAGAATGCTGTGACTTTGGCAACGTGTAGAAATCAAAATGGTGATTGACGTAAACGCCATGACATCAGAGTGGTGGTAGGACCCGCTTCCATGGCAAGCATAAAATCTAACAACATGCGGGATTGCAGAGAATTTTTTTCTTATTTTGTAATACAGACACTCTGCATTGTTCTCTGTCCTGTGATTGGTAGAGGCATGCAACAAATGATAGAAAGAGTGGGAATGCGAAGCTTCGTGATATCCAATGCGAGAGTCTGGCGTCATTGTTTGTTCTCCTGTTTTCTGATTTCCTGAATCAGGCGGACTGCATTACGAGTTTAACGGGGCATCTCTATGTCAATCTGCCCCGGCAACGGACAAGAGTTACTTCTGCTTGGTAATTTGCAGATGAATAGCGGCCCTCTGCCCTAGCACAGAGTCAAGCAGACAGTTATCTGTATAATCTTCAGTTGTGACAGACTAAGCTCTGTTCACATTGCAAGATTTGACATATTTCTGGTTATGATCACCGAAAGTGGAAAGGACTTTAAAAAATTTAGTTTTCTAATACACGTTAGAGAAACTCTGGCTCTAAGTGCGGGTTCATTCAGCAGTATCACTCAAGATCATATGTTTCACCCCTCCGCTAGAAGTTTTTCTTCACTTTGAGTTGAACTTCGCACAAGTTTAAATACAGGTTTTGCTTTTGCTCTGGACGCATACCATCTGTAGTATGGCATTGTGTCAAACAGTTCTCGGAAATCTAGGAATATGGAATCCGCCGGTTGTTCTTTATCCATGGTTCGCAGGATGTCGTGCGACAAAAGAGCAAGCTGAGTTTTACCTGAGTAATGTTTTCCAAAAGTGTGTTGATTTGCGGGTAGAAGCTTTTTTCTCTCAAGAAAATTTGTTACATAAGTTTTATGGTCTGACGATAATTTATGGATTTGTAGTTTTAGCTTGACGATGTCCACTATGGGCAAGCGGTAGTACTGTTATTATGAAGAAGGTTGGGTTATCCCAACTGAAACCTAGGTAAATTTCTAGGTAAAAGGTGCAACTGAGGCTGTTGATTATTAAAATTAAAATTAATATTTATATAGTTGCTGACAGGGCAAATAACACCAGAAGTGATATTTGTGTTTGTCTTTTCTGAAGAAGACTGATTATTTTGTAAGTCGCACGTTGCTTGCGACACATCTGTGTCAGTTGCACTTGTGGTTGATCATGTATAAAGGACTATAAGAATTCTCAGATCAAAGTTAAGTATTTGTATTTGTGTGGTTGTAATAAAACTACTTAATACGAGTTGTTTGATTGTTTGTCTAGCTAAGCGAGTACGCAGGATTCCTAGACACAACAATTTGATCCCTGCGACTTAGTTGTTTTCAACTCTTTCAGCTGCTCTTCAACGTCAGGGATGCCTATTTCTAGGTCCTCCCCGCGATACGTTGTGCGGCTTTCAAACGACGGACGCTATGTCTGTACGAATGATTTTTTAAACGGGAAATTTAAAACTTCACCTTTTCTTCCTCTGTCCTATGTTGTCACTCGGTCTACGAGCGTCTGAACTGAAAACTTCGGCCTAAAAAAAATGGTTCAAATGGCTCTGAGCATTATGGTACTTAACTTCTGAGGTCATCAGTCCCCTATAACTTAGAACTACTTAAACCTAACTAACCTAAGGACACCACAGATAGCCATGCCCGAGGCAGGATTCGAACCTGCGACCGTAGCGGTCGCGCGGCTCCAGACTGTAGTGCCTAGAACCGCTCGGCCACTCCGGCCGGAAAACTTCGACCTACTTAGCGATTTTACGTCTACATCTGCATCTACAACTATACTCCGAAAGTCACCTTGCGGTGTGCTGAGGAGGTTACTTTTTGTACCACAGTCACTTCCTCCCTTTCCGGTTCCAGTTTCGTATGGTTCAAGGGAAGAACGATTGTCGATATGTCGCCGTGTGGTTTCAAATATCTTTAATTTTATCTTCATGATCTTTTCGGGAGATATAAGTGGGAAAAAGCAATATGTTGGTTGACAATTCTAGGAACGTACGCTCCCGAAACTTTAATAGTACATTACACCGTTATGCAGAACGCCTCTCCTCCAGCGTCTGCCACTAGAGTCGAGTAATTGTCTAACTCGTGTTTCGTAAGCTACTGCACTTCCTGAGGATTATTCTAGTGAATCTCAGTCTGGCATCTGTCTTACCCACAATTAATTTTATGCTGTAATTCCACTTCAAATCGCTCCGTATATATACTCCCTAAATACGAGTATTTTATGGAAGTAACTACTTCGAGTGATTGTTCTGCAGTCGTGCAATCATATATTAAAGAATCTTTCTGCAACACATTATATTTGTTTATGTTGAGAGTCAGTTGCCACTCCTTCTTTCCAGTGACTGTTCTGCAGCGGTGCAGTCAAAAAACTAGAATTTTGTATGATTATCGGCAAGATCTTTCGCTTACGTATGATGGTGGAAATTGTCGTGTGTCTTGTGCGTTTATAGAAGCTCGAATTTCTACTAACTTTGCCTGTCAACATTTCTGCGTTCTTTCCTTAACCGAGGGTGCAACACACTCTGTTTTATCGGCATTTTCCGAAATTTGTTATTCAACCACGGTTTAGTATTTTTCATTCACTTGGCACATACTTCTCCATAGCGTTGTTTAAAACCAGTTTAAACTTCACCCATTATTCCTTTACGTCCATCGTATTGAAACTTAAAGACATCCATCCATTGTCTTAAGATGGATGGTAACAATTGCTTATCTGCTCTTTACAGCACTAAATCTCTCGTAACATTCTTAATGGATTTATGGAGTTTATTATTTATTTATTTACTTATGACCTTCAGTAACTTCAGTAAGTAGACCTCTCTGTGATGCGAGTTACCGCTGTGAAATGAGCGACCGAGCTGTCACATTCTCACGTACTGAAAATGTGATCGCTATCTACTCTTCGAAAGTAAGACGCGGTTCGACAATGTCTTCTTCCCGTTATTTATTTCCTCGTCATACCTGAGAAAACGTCTAGCTACAGTGGGGAACATAACGAGCGCGCGGATCTCAAATTTATTGACAAAACACATCAGGAAGAAGGCTGCTCCACATTTGTGACTCTAGCCAGCTATCGCGAAAAGATAGCTGGGCCTACTGTACCGACCGGTAATTACTAGGTGTAGAAGAATAAACCGGAATTTGGTTGCAATAATTACACGCCTGTTGTCTGAAACTGATAAACAATGTTTTATTCAAAATAATTTCCACTGCTATTTATACATTTCTCCCACCTCTCCGGCAGGCTAGAATGCCATGCCAAACAAACAGTTCCTCTTTTGAAGAGAACCAGTCAGCGAGCCATTTTCGTACATTTTCATACGAACTGAAGCGTTGTTCAGTGAGAGCGTGTCACAATGATGCAAATAGATGATAATCGGACGGAGACAAGTCTGGAGAATAAGCCGCATGTCCTAGTATTTCCCAACTTAACGCCTCGACCGTTTCACTGACCCGTTTTGCTGTATGTGATGGGGCGTTATCATGGAGCAATAAGACTTGCTTTTTTCCATATTCCGGTCGTTTTTCACGTAATGCTCGATTTAAATCGATCATTTGCTTTTGGTAGTGATCAATGTTAGCGGTTTCACCATGTTTTAGGAGCTCATAATAGATGACACCCTTTTGATTCCACCAAACACAGAGCATTGTCTTCTTTCCAAAGCTGTTTAATCTTGCAGTGGATGTCGATGGTTTGCCTTTATTCACCCACGATTTGCGACGCTTAAGTTTCTCAAAATATATCCATTTTTCTTCACCTGTCACTATTTTATGGTGAAACGACTTTCTTTTGTATCTGGCAAGCAGCATTTCACAAGTGGTCTTTCTAATTGCTTTCTGTGTTTTCATTCAGTTCATGGGGAACCCATTTTGCCACTTTCTGCATCTCTCCCGCAGCTTTCAACCGAAGAGAAACGGCTTTCTGCGTCACATTGAGTTGTTCCGCGAGTTCCTGTTGAGTTTGAGTGTCATCTTCATCCAATAATGCCTGCAATTCGTTGTCTTCGAACTTTTTCGGTGGTTTCCTGCGCGCGTCGTTTCTCACGTCAAAATCACCACTTCTGAATTTTTTGAACCATTCGAAACACTGTGTTTTCTCAAGAGCATGTTCGCCGAAAGCTTCGACAAGCATTCAATGCGATTCTGCAGCAGTTTTCTCCAAATGATAACAGAAAACCGTAGTTCGCATGCAGAAATCTTCACATGTTTACGGGTTTGAAACAGATAGGGCTCTACACTGACGGCTAGCACCATCTATAGGGAAATTCCGGTTTCATACGTCGACACTTGGTATACAGGAAGGAGGGGTCTTTGGCGCACGTGCTAATAACGACTCCGTGTCACACACTGTAGCGCCTACCACATCATCCGGCAGAGACGTG
The DNA here is from genome assembly GCF_021461385.2 of Schistocerca piceifrons. NCBI lineage: Eukaryota > Metazoa > Arthropoda > Insecta > Orthoptera > Acrididae > Schistocerca > Schistocerca piceifrons. Next base: position 512,384,487 of record NC_060143.1, read on the forward strand.
TAAAATTGAACCGTGTGGGGTCCTGCCACTTGTCTTGTATAGGGTGCCTAAAGGATGCTGCGTTCTCGGAATGCTATACAACAATTCAAGCAAATAACATAAGCAGTTTTATTACAAATAGGAAGATTGACAACACTTAACTTTGAAGTTACATCGGCGTCGCAAGCGACAGGTGACTGACAAACAAGTCGGAGTCTTTTGCTGAACACAGTGTTCATGTAAGTTTGACACACCTTTTGTGGATCATTAATAACTGCTATCGTCGCGTTCTCTGCTAGGCTTGTCGGTATACTGTCCTAATAACTCATCGCACCGACGTCGTTTCTCCGCCTTCTCTTGCTTTCTTCACCTTCGTTCCGGCGCTTGTGGTTGCACTAGAACAAACTGTGAGGTTATATTCTGCTGCATTTTGAGATTTTGACGGCGTAATGAGTAGTCCATTAAATTTAGAGCATGCAGCAGTGGAAATTCTATATCTTCCGTTGATATTTGAGCCGCGTATCTTCCGGGCAATCTTGATAATTTGTGTATGGTACTCGCTTATATTCTGATCTTTTAAGATTCTTTAGCGTGATTACGGAAACTCATTTTTGTCCTTAAGGAATGCCTGTATTGTAAGGCATTTATTTCCTTGAAGAGCATGAGTGTACTTCTGTCATATTTAATACGTACATCTCATAGTGTTGTAAGCTTTATACTGACGTCTCATAAAAAACAGAGACATTGTAGCTGTTATATCAGGTCGTTGTCAATATTTTAGTCATACTACCTCATGGTTAAGTTTTATGTACACCTACTTTAATTTTTTTACATTCATGTTTTTTAATCCACTTAGTGTCATCTGTGGAATGTTACGAGCATTTGTCTAACTGCTACACCTGCTGTATAACTAAGCTTATTCTGGTCCCTTCGCGCAAATATGCAATTTTTGTCTGAAGCTGATTTTGAGAGTTGTATGTACACCTGCGTTGTGAGTGACACGTTATAAAGTATGTGTGTGTCATACAGGGTGAGCATGTTGTCTTTCCATGGTTGCATATTTTTTCTAAGAAACTATGATAGATAAAGCTAAGCGGTTTGTTGAAAATAGTAGCTTAACTGATACAGCTTTTCTATAGGTGATTTCCACGTGTGCTCCGCATGATGCCTGTAGAACCTCTAGGTGGTACTCAGTTCCTCCCCGTGTCTTTGCCAACATCTCTTGAGTCACTGCCTCCACAGCAGCTCGTATGCGAACAGTAACAATTAGCACATCAGGAACTGGTGGACTGAACATTTTATTTTTAATGTAATCACATAAAAAAGTGGAGGTGAACGTGGTGGCCATGATGTTGGACAGTCTCTACTGACCAATCAGTCTGACAAGGTTCTTCCACATAGACGCCAGTCTTCTAAATCATGCAATCTGTAACAAGACGGAGAGACAAAAAATCAGATTCTGCCCCTGCACATGCACAACTGTATCTGTAAAAATTGTACCAGTCAGGCTATCATTTACAGTAAACCGCATGGGTGTATCTAGCACAGAGATTTTCACTCTGCAGCAGAGTGTGCGATGATATGAAACTTCCTGGGAGATTAAAACTGTGTGCTGCACCGACACTCAACCTCGGGACTTTTGCCTTTCGCGGGCAAGTGCTCTACCATCTTTTTTTAAAAAAAATCATTTTGTTTAGTATTGGATTGGGCGGACGTCACATGATACCCGTTCAAGTTGGTCGTTGATTCATTTACTCAGTTTTTTTTTTTTTTTTTTTTTTTTTTTTTTTTTTTTTTTTTTTTTACAGGGGGGCAGCGCCTCTCTGACCGAACACGCTGAGCTACCGTGCCGGCGCCATCTGAGCTACACATGCACGATTCACGCCCCCACCTCACATATTTCCGCCAGTTCTGAGGTACTGAGTTCGAGTCTCGCTCCGGCCGCTTTTAATCTGCCACAAAGTTTCAGTGAAAGACTTCATACGCATCTTGTATTATCTGCATTATGTGGGAGTTTATCCACAAACCGTCATGCAACACATTTTATAACGTAATACGCACGTCCCAATAGTCAGTATAGTCAATTATTTGACGCTGCATCATAACTGTAGACAGTATTCACTACTGCCAGATAGTTACTTCTCCTGTTCAGTAAGTGGGACCTGCTATTTTCTGCAGGCTTTTTCTAGCTGACTCTGGACATGGAAGTTAGAAGGACCATACGACTGTTCAGAGTTGAAAACAGCCCTCCTGAGCAGATAGAAGACAGAGAATATGCTACATCCCGTCTCCAAGCTGCAAGAGAGTTGGTAGCGGTCTGTCTGCCTTAAAATTGCTCTTTGCGAGACACTAGAAAAATTCTTTTAGGAACAATAAAGGAAAGATAAAATTCAGAAGCCAGATGTAGGCATCAGATTGTGAGAGCTCGGAAATAGCCGGTTTCCTGCAGCCAAGAACGTTTAAAATACTAGTAAAGGAGACTCTGATTGGCTCACAATGAATATTTCTGTAGAAGACACTTGTATTGCATTGGTTAACCATTTCAAAAATCCCTGATGGTAGGAGTTTCTTAAATTTATTATTGGTTATAACTCACAATCTGCACTAGCAGATCCAACCGAGTTTTGAAACGTTAAGTAAGAGAACACTTGCTGCTGGGGTGTCAAAGAGATAGTATTTGCTGTTGGGAAATCGTTGAGTACATGCTTGCTGCCGGGGCATCAGTTAGGGGTACTTCTGGATATTACAACTGAGTACAGAGGTTGAGCTGGACTCGGAACCTCTAGCTGTTACTGACGCCATCTTCGACATTCACACCGTGTAAGAGTGGTGGGATGAGTCGGCAGTGCAATCACTGAATCGAGGGGGATGCGAGGTGGGCTAACTTACATCAGGGTTTAACCGCTTAGTTTTAACGTTCATAGCCAGCCAGCTAGTTGCTTCCATGATGCTCTTTCACAATTCTACTGGTATTTTTCCAGTCATCTGCCGTAGACACAATATAGTTTCATGTTACGCTTTCATGGGTCATTCTACATTGGCCAAGAATATATTTCATAATTACTATCCTTTTGCCCACTTATTAAATGTTTACATATTTAATTGAGTGGGTGACTGACTTGTCTTCTGTTTTATGATAATAAACCACATTTTTATAGTGACAGCTACTCTATTTTGTAATTATATGAGCTCATCCATTAATAAATGGTGATTCAGCTGCCCCTATGCAACCTGCAGTGCCTTCGAAAACAATGCACAAGATTCTCATCTTCCCTTGCTCGTTACATGCACACTATTAGTTCTACAAAAAAAATTAATAGAATCTTTTTGTAGGAAATTATATATTCTCTGGAGGCTACAGTTTTCGATTTATTCAACAAAAATGCATCGAAGGTCACTTTTATCTGTTTTTCTTGAATAATTCGACAACTACGGCCTCTGACGAAGATGTATCCCAGTACAAAGTTTAGCTAGATTAAATTTCCTTCAAAAAGGTCGTATTATTTTTTTCTACTAGGCTGATAGTTTGCATGTAGCGAGCGAGAGAATATGAAAATATTAAGCATGGTATTTGAAGGTGTTGCGATTGCATAAAACCCTGCAGCGGGGGCAGCTGGTTCGCCTTGTATATCGATGTGTGCTGTGGTACACGTACTTTCATGCATAACTGTGCTACCCTTTGTACTTTTCCTTCACTAAGAAGTCTCCGTTGCGCGACATTGTTTTTCTTGAATTATTTTATGAGGAGCTTCCCTTCCCTGTAAGTCACCAGGGATCGGTCTTACAGCATCTCAGGGAAATGCTAAGCAACTCGACCGACACCTCGCCACTGTATGTGGCTTTTAGTACAGACTTTTGTCCTGCTGAACTGCAGGTCAGGTGAAAATATATTTTGCTTTGAGCAAAACCGGTTATGATGCAATAATCGTATCTTAAATACAGTTGTGGGGCTTCTCTTTAACATTTTTATGTTATTAGTTTTTAAAAATTTTGGTGCCACATGGAAAGCATTTCTCTTTTATAGCTTCTTCTCTGAGTGCTTTGCTCTACTTTTTCTCTTCCAACGCCTTTTCTTCTTCTTCTTTTCAGGTTGTTGTTGTTGTGGTCTTCAGTCCTGAGACTGGTTTGATGCAGCTCTCCATGCTACTCTATCCCGTGCAAGCTTCTTCATTTCCCAGTACCTACTGCAACCTACATCCTTCTGCATTTACTTGGTGTATTCATCTCTTGTCTCCCTCTATGATTTTTACCCTCCACGCTGCCCTCCAATACTAAATTGGTGATCCCTTGATGCCTCAGAACATGTCCTACCAACCGATCCCTTCTTCTAGTCAAGTTGTGCCACAAACTCCTCTTCTCCCCAGTTCTATGCAATACCTCCTCATTAGTTATGTGATCCACCCATCTAATCTTCGATTCTCTTCTTGTCGGAACTATTTATCGTCCATGTTTCACTTCCATACTTGGCTACACTCCATACAAATACCTTCAGAAACGACTTCCTGACACACAAATCTATACTCGGTGTTAACAAATTTCTCTTCTTCAGAAATGCTTTCCTTGCCATTGCCAGTCTACATATATCCTCTCTACTTCGACCATCATCAGTTATGTTGCTCCCTAAATAGCAAAACTCCTTTTCTACTTTAAGTTCATCATTTCCTGATTTAATTCCCTCAGCATCAACCGACTTAATTTGACTACATTCCATTATCCTCGTTTTGCTTTTGTTGATTTTCATCTTATACCCTCCTTTCAACACACTGTCCATTCCGTTCAGTTTCTCTTCCAAGTCCTTTACTGTCTCTGACAGAATTACAATGTCATCGGCGATCCTCAAAGTTTTTATTTCTTCTCCATGGATTTTAATACCTACTCCGAATTTTTCTTTTGTTTCCTTTACTGCTCGTTCAATATACAAATTGAATGACATCGGGGAGAGGCTACAACCCTGTCTCACTCCTTTCCCAACCACTGCTTTCCTTTCATGTTCCTCGAATGTTATAACTGCCATCTTGTTTCTGTACAAATTGTAAATAACCTTTCGCTCCCTGTATTTTACCCCTGCCACCTTCAGAATTTGAAAGAGAGGATTCCAGTCAACATTGTCAAAAGCTTTCTCTAAGTCTACAAACGTCAGAAACATAGGTTTGCCTTTCCTTGATCTTTCTTCTAAGATAAGTCGTAGGGTCAGTATTGCCTCTCCTTTTAGGTATTAGGCGAAATTGCCTGTTACAGTGCACATCGTTGCCGGAGTCCTGCTCTATCTCTTCTTCCTTGGCACTTATAATATCTGGCCTTTAAAAGGAGTATGTCACTCTCCATTGTTTCTAGATGCTCGTTCCATTTTCTTCTGTAATCTAGAAGTATATTATGTAGCCCTAAAACTTTAGTTCTTCTCTGATATCTTGATTCCTTAGTCTGCGTTCTATTGCGCAACGTTCGACTCGTCTAAGAAATTTCATTTCTTGCTGTAAAAAATTTCAGTGTGTGTGAGGATTCGGAGCCCTCTTAGCAGCCGTGCTGTGGGACAGAGCTACTCTAGTTCAGGAATGTCCTTGCGCCGCGTCGCCTCCTCCGCAGCAGTTTCTTGGCGAGTGCCCGGCAGTAGCAGCTGCGTCCGCCTCTCAGTGTTTACACCGCGCCGCCCGCTCTGTGTGGGGCCCGCTGATAAGAGCGGCGCGTGGCCGCACATAACGCTAGCCAGCCGTCCGCGCCCACTGGGCGATGCCACTTCTGTTTGGGCAGACTTCTGCGGCAACTCCCTCCTGCCGGCCGCGCCGCGTCGTTAGCCGGCGGCGACGGCGGGGCAACGGGGCAAGGCGGTCTGCACATGGTAAGGTGCCAGCAGCGGCTGCTCCTTATAGCTGGCCACGGCAAGTGCGTGAGGGTGGTGTTGCGCAGTGTGTGTGTGTGTGTGTGTGTGTGTGTGTGTGTGTGTTTGTGTGTGTGCGCGCGAGAGAGAGAGAGACAAATAGAAAAAGGAACTTTCGCGGAATTTTGTGAACGCACTAGACGAGTTCCCTGCACTCCCCTGGTAGTATTTATTCCCATTTTCATTATTCTCCCATCGCTGTCCATCTTCTCCTCTCCTCTCTCTCCCCATCTCCTCTTCCCCACTCTCTGTCCATTTTCACCTTTTTCCTTTCTCCATCTCCTCCTCTCTCTGTCCATCTCCTCCTCCACCTCGCACTCTCTCTCCATCTTCCCCTCCCCCCTCTCTCTGTCCATGTCCTCCTCCCTGTTCTCTGTCCACCTTCCCCTCCCCTCACTCACTGTTCCTCTCTTCCTCCTCCCTCTTTCCACCCATGTCCTCCTCTTTCCTTTCTCTGTCCATCTCCTCCTCCTCCATCTCTCTCTCTCTCTCTTTCATCTTCTCCTCACCCCTCTCTCTGTCCATTTCCTCCTCCCTACTCTCTCTGTCCACCTTTCCCCCCTTCGCTCTCTGTTCAATTCCTCCTTTTCCCTTTCTCTCTCCATCTTCTCCTCCCTCTGTCCATCTCCTTCTCCTCCTCCATCTCTCTCTCCATCTTCTCCTGCCCCTCTCTCTGTCCATGTCCTCCTCCCTATTCTCCATCCTCCTTCCCCTCCCCTCGCTCTCTGTTCATCTACTCCTTTTCCCTTTCTCTATCCATCTCCTCCTCTCTCTGCCATCTCCTCCTCCATCTCTCTATCTCCATCTTCTCCTCCCCCCCTCTCTCTGTCCATGTTCTGCTCCCTACTCTCTGTCCACCTTTACCTCCCCTCGCTCACTGTCCATCTCTTCCTCCTTCTTCTCTCTGTCCATCTCCTCATCTTTCCTTTCTCTGCCCATCTCCTCCTCTCCCCTCTCTCTGTTCTCCTCTCTTACCTTTCTGTCCATTCCCCCTCCACCTCTCTCTGTCAATCTCATCCTTCCCCCTCTCTGTCCATCTCCTCCTTCCTCTTCTCCACTTCATCACCCCTCCTTACTGGTTGTTAACCCCACAGTATTTCCTTTCAAAAGTTCGGCTGAAATCGATCCAGGAGTTTAGGAGGAGCTTTTTACCTCCAGCTTTGCCTGTGAATGCACGTGTAACATATATTAATATATTTCTCTCATATTTGTACACATATTTCACCTGTATCTCTATCGTAGATCACCAGTTTCGTTCTTACGCAGCTCTAGGTTTGTAATGTCATATCTTTGAACTATGTGTCGTACTATAATATAATTTTGCAGCTGCATCCAATGATGTATCTGAATACTGTTCGCGAAATGTCTTGCCAGTAGCGTGTGTACTCCAGAAGTTATAAGTTAAAACATCATGCATGATGCGGCAGTTTTTTACGCATGTCATTGTTTGTGAAGTCGCATCTCCTGAACTATATGTTGTACTATATCATACTGTTTCAGTCACATTCAATGGTATATGTCAATAGTGTCTGCAAAAAGTATTGCGAATAAAGTTAGTAGTAAAGAACTACAGTGTTGTAATAAAACTGAAAAACCATAGCTGGATTACACAATGTCAGTACAGTCATTTCAACAATGTATTACAGTACGTATTTTGGAACCTAAAGATGCTATGTGAAGGTGAAGGGACACACTTTGGATAGAGTGTATAGGTCAACTAAATTAGAGCACAACATAATGCAAAGTGGAAGAAATAGCTACATAGCCTCATTTACAGCTCATCTTGTAAAGTCTTATATTACTAGCTGACTCATAGCTTATACATTATGTGTCATGTTATACGTACAGATGTAACATTCATTGTAAAAGTACTAAAAATATGCCGAATATTCTCATGGGGCATGTTAGACAGACTAAAAACTGAAATCTACATTAGTAAATTATTAACGGTTCAAAAATAATACACTACGTTGAAGTTCTAGTACATCGTACATACATAAAAATAAAATATCCAAATCAGTTTTCAGTAGAATTGAATAACAGTCCACATTGCAATAATTACTTGTTTAATGATTCCGGTATCCAGTTTTGGTCTACGTTACCACCTTCAGACCAGAAACTCCTTCATGACGTATGGAGCCAGTTCACGGAGCTGTTGTGGCTACCAACAGGTACTAAGAAACAACTGAGTTGTTAATTGGTATCCGTTGGTACTCATAGCAGCTCGATGACCCCGCTCCACACGTCACCAACGAGTTCTTAGTCTGAAGATAGTCTCTTATACTGAAAGCTGTTATAGGAATTATTAAATAAATAATTATTACAATCTGAAGCCAGTTCACGCAGGGGCTGTGAGTACTAACAGGTACCAGTAAACAACTGATCTGCTGACTAGTACCTGTTGGTACTCGCAACAGCTCCGTGAACCGACTTCACACATCATCAAGGAGTTTTCGGTCTAAAGTTAATCGCTTGGACAGAAACCAGTTACCGGAATTATTAAGTAAATAATTATTGTGATCTGGATTGTTTTTCCGTAATACAATAATTCTTGAAGTCTGTCGACGTCTTTGTGATCCTACCAGAGACGGCAAAGTATTGGACGGAATGAATATTGTCTTGAAAAAGGTTACTTAAGATGAATATCAACCAAAGTAAAACAATGGTAATGGAAAATAAACGAATTAAATTAAAAGGGCGTTAGATTAGGACACGCGACACTCAATAAAATAACTAATGATGGCCAAATTAGAGAGGACAGAAGAAGCAGACTGCCTATAGGAAAGAAAAGCATATCTGAAAAATAGAGATTTGTTGACATCTGACATACGAGGAGAGTTCGAAAAGTAAGTCACCCAGCTCCTCCCACCCTAAGACCATTGTGCAACCAGAGTGGCACATTGTCGGAACAAAGTACACACATCAAAAAAAGTTTTGCACCACCCCGGTTCCAGGAGCTCCTGAAGGAGGACGTTGAGTGTGGATATTGTGTCACAGACGCTGTCCCTTTGACTGTTCTGAGATGTCACTAAGGCCGCCCAAAGATGCAAACAACCATGCACGAGCAGCGCCTATTAGACGGAGGGGGTCCAACAGGCGATCAGTTCCAGTCATTCCACCAGGAAGTAGGTACACGGCTCGTGTTGTCTGTAGTTCAACCATGCCTAAGCGGTTAATACCGCGGGTTCGATCGTGTCCGAATTGTTACTTTGTGTCCGGAAGGACTCTCAACAAGGGAAGTGTTCAGGCGTCTCGGACTGAACCAAACCGACGTTGTTCGGACATGGAGGAGATACAGAGAGACAGGAACTGTCGACGACACGCCTCGCTCAGGCCGCCCAAGGGCTACTCGTACTGCTGCAGCAGATGACCCCTAACTAAGGATTACGGATCACAGGAACCCTGACAGCAACGCCACCATATTTTCGTGCAGCCACAGGACGTCTTGTTACGACTCAAACTGTGCCCAAAAGGCTGAATGACGCGCGGCTTCACTCCCGACGTCCATAGAGAGGTCTACCTCAGTGAAACCATATCGGCAGCATATTGGCGAGGCATTCGTCTTCACGCACGTCAATTCGCGCCCCCCATCGTGCACATCTTGTGAATGGCTTCCTTCATGATAATGAAATCTATCGACTAGAGTTGCCAGCATGTTCTCCAGACATGAACCCTATCAAACATGCCTGGGATAGATTGAAAAGGGCTGTTTATGGACGACGTGACCCACCAACCACTGTGAGAGATCTACGCCGAATCGCCGTTGAGGTGTGGGACAATCTGGACCAACAGTGCGTTGATGATTTGTGGATAGCATGCCACGACGAATACAGGCATGCATCAACGCAAGAGGACGTGCTACTGGATATTAGAGGTACCGCTGTGTACAGCAATTTGGACCACCACCTTGCTACTGGATATTGGAGGTACCGGTGTGTACTGATATTTGGAGTACCACCTCTGAAGGTCTCGCTGTATGGTGGTACAACATGCAATGTGTGGTTTACATGAGCAATAAAAAGAGCGGCAATGATGTTTATGTTCATCTCTATTCCAGTTATCTGTACAGGTCCCGGAACACTCGGAACCGAGGTGATGCAAAACTTTTTTTGATGTGTGTATATGTCTCAGGTTTCCTGCAGACACGATTTCGCTGCGGTAGGGTTAACAGACGCATCACTGTGTGACTCAAATGGTGCGGCATCTGGAAACGTACTGTAAAGTAGAAGTATGCGAGACGGTACGATTCTCGAGGACAAAACGTCTAAATTGCACACATATTCGCTGTAAAATGCTGGTGGTATATGGGCCAAATGGAATGTAGCTTCCATGCGTAATGAAGTGGTGTTGACAACTTGACCAACGCTGCAGGGACTTAGGTCATGCTGATCGATAAGGAAGGCCTTCGGCATCGACCACGGACGACAATGTCCTGTCAATCGAAAAACTGATTCGCAGCAGTCGCAGATTTTCCAAGGATGAGGACGTTCACACAGCCGTTCTTGAATGGCTTGTATGAACCCCCCACTCGTGCTAAATCAGCAGAAATGCCTCAGTTTAGCCAGTGAGTCAGCAGATGGTGGTATACGGATTGTACGTTATAACTGTTCTTTAAAGGAAGATCCACGCTTTTCCACCCGAGTTTTGCGATAAGTAAGCCACTCCATCCTTGAAATCACTTAATGCGCCGCCGCGTAGGAATTCTTCCAACCTGTTATGTGGAAATCCTCTCGCAGTTTTATGTCCCTTTACAGAGCCGTAGCAGCGCCTTCGGATTCAGAAAGTGCAATACTGCTGTCTATGTTTTACACTACTGCCAATTAAAATTGCTACACCAAGAAGAAACGCACATGATAAACCAGTATTCATTGGACAAATATATTATACTAGAATTGACATGTGATTACATTTTCTCGCAATTTGGGTGCATAGATCCTGAGAAATCAGTACCCAGAACAAACACCTCCGGCCGTAATAACGGCCTTGAGACGCCTGGGCGTTGAGTCAGACAGAGCTTGTATGGCGTGTACAGGTACAGATGCCCATGCAGCGTCAATACGATACCACAGTTCATCAAGAGTAGTGACTGGCGTGTTGTGACGAGCCAGTTGCTCGGCCACCATTGACCAGTCGTTTTCAATTGGTGAGGGATCTGGAGAATGTGCTGGCCAGGGCAGCAGTCGAACATTTTCTGTATCCAGAAAGGCCCGTACAGGACCTGCAAGATGCGGTCGTGCATTACGCTGCTGAAATGTAGGGTTTCGCAGGGATCGAATGAGGGGTAGAGCCACGGGTCGTAACACATCTGAAACGCGAACAAGAAGTGACCGAGACGTGCAACCAATGGCACCCCATACCATCACGCCGGGTGATTCGCCAGTATGGCGATGACTAACACACACTTCCAATGTGCGTTCACCGCGATGTCGCCAAACACGGATGCTACCATCATGATGCTGTAAACAGGACCTGGATTCATCCGAAAAAATGTCGTTTTGCCATTCGTGCAACCAGGTTCGTCGTTGAGTACACCGTCGCAGGCGCTCCTGTCTGTGATTCAGCGTCAAGGATAACCGCAGCCATGGTCTCCGAGCTGATAGTCCATGCTGCTGCAAACGTCGTCGAACTGTTCGTGCAGATGGTTGTTGTCTTGAAAACGTCCCCATCTGTTGACTCAGGGATAGAGACGTGGCTGCATGATCCGTTACAGCCATGCGGATAAGATGCCTGTCATCTCGACTGCTAGTGATACGACGCCGTTGGGATCCAGCGTGGAGTTCCGTATTACCCTCCTGAACCCACCGATTGCATATTCTGCTAACAGTCATTGGATCTCGACCAACGCGAGCATCAATGTCGCGATACGATAAACCGCAATTGCGATAGGCTACAATCCGACCTTTATCAAAGTTGGAAACGTGATGGTACGCAATTATCCTCCTTACACGAGGCATCACAACAACGTTTCACCGGGCAACGCCGGTCAACAGCTGTTTGTGTATGAGAAATCGGTTGGAAACTTTCCTCATGCCAGCACGTTGTAGGTGTCACCACCGGCGCCAACCTTGTGTGAATGCTCTGAAAACCTAATAATTTGCATATCACAGCATCTTCTTCCTGTCGGTTAAATTTCGCGTCTGTAACACGTCATGTTCGTGGTGTAGTAATTTTAATGGCCAGTAGTGTACGTAATGAAGAGGAAAGAGGTTTTTTTGTGCAAATAATTTGCACACGGGATGCCATTATGGTGCGTCAATTTAAAGAAAACCGCTGAACTACGGCTCTTCCATCTGTCAGAACGGTTTTTAAACGCTGCGCTATCGGGGCACACGATACTCATTAAAGCCTGTACTATGGTAAGTCGACGGGCTTCACCTTATGAGAAAGGATTTTTGTATAGAAATTGACCGCGTGTACCTGAATGGAGGCAAATCAGACTACACAGAAGATGCTACCAATTTGTTAATAATACGGTCGCCAGCCTAATTAGGCATTAACTGAGTTTCTTCCCTGTACAAATTGATGTACGTTCAAGCAAAACAACACGTAGTAACACGGCATGATATGGTAAATTTTAGAACCAGAAAATCTATTGAGCTGATAATTTCACTTTCTGTACTGATAGGGATAAACCATAAATACATGACACTACACTATAATGTTTACTATAAAACTTCATACTGTCTATTGATCTGATTAAAATCGGGCATAGGTTACCCTAGAAATAGCACTTTCGAATCACACACACAATGTCAATTTTGATAAAAGTAAAACACTGATAAATTTTGGTTTCTATTTTGGCTTTGACTTTGCTGGTCAAATCAGTTTAGAACACTTCAGAATTCAAATGAAGAAAAAAGGGGGGGGGGGAACCCTGAAACTGTTATGACCACTGTATTAAAACAATTAATTACTGAAATCATTATGCCTCAAGATTTCCAATATATGATTTACTACCCCTTTTGTCTTATTTCCTGCTCATTTAAATACCATTATATCTGTCTCGAAATAATTAAGCTTCATTACTAAATCAATATCAAAATTATCTTCCAACTTTGTCAGACCTTGTTATTCGTCTATTAGTTCATTAACAAAAAAGTTCTTGAAACATCATTCTAACATAGCTAGGTCTGCCGGTAATTATTATTAACATAAACTTTAATTCTTCATTTCGGGACACTCGGATTGCACAACATTTGGAAAGGACCCTGTCTAGGTTAGTTGTGAGGATAATTAAATGATAGGACAGTTCTGGTAAAATTTAAGTTGTTATTGAACAGTATGGAACAAAAGTAACACTGGTCCACACGAATACAGTACTAAAAAGTTCAACCTGTTCGTATCGATATGGCGGTTGGCGGGCGGCGAGATGGCGAGGCACAGAGCACACATACAACCACAGCAATGGCTCTTGATGTATCGGCACTTTACTTCTTCATAGCGTCGCAATACTTTTCCATTTAGTGCCTATGGAATTTTGTCATGCTGTATAGGCGTCGGAACGGCATATCCGAGGCTCAATGAAACTACGTCTTCCAGGAGAGCCTCCTCGATCCAGAACGTGTTGCTCAAACCAATGCCCAACTCCGAGTACTACTGCTGAGCCCGTTATACCGTGCAGCGCCCGTGTGCATTTTCCCGCGCTCGCCTGCCATCCACCTTTTACCACTCCCTTACAAGCCGGGTATTCACCCGAGGTTTTGCACTCTACATATCCTAACACATTGCCTACGTCTGTCCGCCCCGTAGCTGAGTGGTCAGCGTGACAGACTGTCAATCCTAGGGGCCCGGGTTCGATTCCTGGCTGGGTCGGAAATTTTCTCCGTCTCAGGGACTGGGTGTTGTGTTGTCCTAATCATCATCATTTCATCCCCATCGACGCGCAGGTCGCCGAAGTGGCGTCAAATCGCAAGACCTGCACCAGGCGAACGGTCTACCCGACGGGAGGCCCTAGCCACACGACATTTCCATTTTTATTTTATTGCCTACGTATGGACCAGACGCTCAATTACAACTTTGACATCTTACAATAGTTTCAACGTTTCTTACATTTCAATTCTGTTATAATATTGCTTGAAATTTGACATAAACATTAATATTCACATCGAAATTTGTTTACAGTTTTCTTAACCCAATGACATGAAAAAAAAAGAATCGGAACATCGATTACACTAATTTATCGAAAATCAGATGAAAAAAATATTATATGTACAATAGTACAGCGTTGTTGTTGTTACAGGTTCTAAACTTCACCGGCGCACAGAAAAAACATCAAATATGTAGCAACAAGAAGGACGTTTGTCTATGCATATTAATGGCCTTTAAAAAAAAATGTGGGGCATTACTTATCGAACGACTCTAGTATGTCATACCGAATATGAGTTGTATCTCAGCTTTTGTTGCAGTTAAAAGTGTCATTGATAAATACGCTTTTATAAGATGTACACAGAAGAGCGTGATATCTAAAGCCGACAGCCAGTTTTGTTTTCCTCACGATGTCGTTCGTCTTTAAAATTGGTTCGCAAAGTCGCATACATTTGTTCACACCTTCCTTTGCCTCTCAACGTGACAGAAATTAATTCTGCTTACATTCAAGGTACCCTTATTATTACTGTATCGTAGCTGAGTAATCGGCTCCTCCAACAGCTGACGATAATGAAACAAATGATCTGCGTCATGGTGAGAATTACGGCGAATGCAAAGATGTTGGTGACCAGAGTCCAATGCATGGTTATCTCTGTAGTAGATAAGAGGATGTAGCTGTCATTCCTGAAAACTTAAAAGGCTTATGAAGCCATGAGTATGTGGTAAAACCGTCATCTGAAAATAATATTTTTATCTTCACAGACTTTGCTTCTAAGCGAAACTTTACGGTGCAAAAGGCGAAACGATCACATTCCATAACTTTCTAATGAAGATAAAAGCAGCCAACAGTTAAGCGCCAAATATTAATAGGAACTGCATTAACATCTTTTAAAGATAGCATTCAAAAACATGTATAATGTTCCTTAAAGTATTAGAATAGACCGCATGAGAACAATGAACAAATTAACATTATATAACAAGTTTTTTGTGTTCATTCGATTGGACACAAAAATATTTACAATATTTTGCCGAAATAGTCATTTACAGACATAGTTTGGTGTTCACTTCGGCTTTTAATACTCTCCATATCGCTGCAAGGTTGTCTTGCTCCCATACGTTGTATATTATCGTACCGTGGGCCACAATACGACAGCAAATTGGAGAATTCCGGCCAGGCGATATGGTGCTGATATCAATGATATTCAGTTTTGCTATGTTGGTATACCTGGCACAAATAGTTTAACTGCGCTGAATGGTTCTGTGTTTGCTGCGTAAAATGATAAGTCCAAAAATTATTTCCGAGAAAACTGAATTTAAAATTTTAAGTAACATGGAATATCAAATTATTGACACAAAATAATTCAATAATCATATTAATACATTTTTTATTTTATTAGACATAAGAAATGCCCACAAGGGCACTTCAGGGGTGGGATGAAAACACTATCTCACACTGCGACGCTGAGTTGATCTTAACCACATGGAGACAGTAGTCTCCAGAGCTATTATTGTGGACCAAACAAGCGTTTGAGTTCCTTTAACGCATTACAAGTCGTAGTTTTCAGAGATGATCTTTACTTTCGTACAAGTTTAATGATCGGCGTCACCTCACTAGAACTGCGATATGTTATAAAATGTTACATTCTAAATACAGACATTGAGCTGCAACTTAATGGTAACTAATGCATTAGATGTTGCGAGAAGCAGTGATGTTTCATCATAGAAAGCCTTAAAAGCAGCAGACAAAAAAAATGAATCAGTTCTAAACCTCTGAATATCTGTTTCAACCATGTACTTGTTCAGCCAAGAAAGACAGATAGGGTCGTCAAGATAGGTGAAAATAGTTAACGATCGTTCATGATGGTTACAAATGACCTTGTTGATATGACAATAAGCTTGATGAGGCGTTTGGCGGACGATGCAGTGATATGTGAGGAAATCCTAATGCGAGAAAATTATAGTGAAGAACAAGAAGTTGATGCGCAACATATATGGTGTAATTTATCTTCGTGAGTGGAACCCTAGGAACGTTCGTCTGTATTTCATTAATATGGTTTTGGATAATCCATTCACTGTTTTAGTGATAATTTTAATTCGCATTATCGTTTAGAAATTATGTAAATAGTTTGGATTGGTACGCTCCATGGTCATTTTGGGTTTCGTTCCTTCTTGCATAACTTTAAGTGACTTTTGCTTACGTGGGAAAGTCGATACCAGTGTTTACCGGTTATCAACGCATAGATGTATTTCACTGAATCCATATAAATCTGATTTATTTGCCAGATGCATCTTATAATGGAATGTGTATTCCGCAATCGATCATGTACGCTGTGTAAATAATCAATATCAATGAAGTAACGCTTGAGAAAATCTGTAATCTTTCACATAATACAATGCATTGCAGCTGCGTACCTCCTTAATGCTATCTTCAATAATGATGAAGAGATCAAAATCATGAACAATACTTGGATCTTTGTACATTAGTGCAGGTATATCATTTGATGTTAAGAGTGTCACGCACACGATCCCGAAAATAGCAAGAAAAAAACTGCGATAAGGCAATCAAGTTTTCGACGAGTATAAAATACAAAATAATGGATAAAACAATTGAGGACCTCGTAGATGGCGATCAGTTACGCCAGGCAGACGCGCCAGAGAGGCAGTTCTGACTTTACGCTACATAATGAAAGCAGGACTTGCAGAAACTCGATACATCCGTAGGAACTGTCTGTAGCGCTTGTACTATCAAGATACGTAAATGAATTTCCTGTCCTGACTGATATGATTTCGCCATCCCCGAATTGCTATTCAACAGTGGGAAGCAAGAAGGTGTTTAAAACATCAATGTAGGCCTGTGCTGTGACAGTGCCACGCAAAACAACAAGGGACGCAAGCCACCTCCATGAAAAACACTACCACATCTCCGAATTTTACTGTTGGCACTACACACGCTGGCAGATGTTCACCGGGCATTCGCCATACCCACACGCTGCCATCGGATCGCCACATTGTATACCGTGATTCGTTACTCCATACGTTTTTCCACTGTTCAGTCGTCCAATATTTACGCTGCTTACACCAAGCGAGGCGTTGTTTGGCATTTACCGGCGTGATGTGTGGCTTATGAGCAGTCGCTCGACCATGAAATCAAAGTTTTCTCACCTCCCGCCTATCTGTCAGAGTACTTGCAGTGGATTCTGATGCAGTTTGGAATCCCTCTGTGATGGTCTGGATAGATGTCTGCCTATTACACATTACGACCCCTTCAACTGTCGGCGGTCTCTGTCAGTCAACAGACGAGGTCGGCCTGTACGCTTTTGTGCTGTACGTGTCCCTTCACCTTTCCACATCACTATTACATCGGAAACAGTGGACCTAGGGGTGTTTAGGAGTGTGGAAATCTCGCGTACAGACGTATGACACAAGTGACACCCGATCACCTGACCACGTTCAAAGTCTGTGAGTTCCGCGGAACGCCCCGTTCTACTCTCTCACGATGTCTAATGACTACCGAGGTCGCTGATGTGGAGTAGCCGACAGTAGGTGGCAGCACAATACATCTAATATTGTCCGGATACTTTTAATCACATAGTGTATGTTCCTGGAAGTTGTCACTTGCTTGCAGTTCCAGTGATGGGTTTAATGTTTGTACCTTGTTTTCCTTTCCTGGTTTAAGGAAGATAATTTCTTTCTGAGGGAGTTAATACTACAATCGAAACCAAGAAATTTACCTCTTCTCCCATTACAAAAACAATTTGATTAAATGGGTCAGAGTTTGTGATTCAACTGCTGTCTGAACTATTAATGTATCGGCATCTTCCTTCGTTAGGCTCTTCAAGTTTTCCAGTTATCAGTGTTATGAGATGAATTCTGTTTGTATCATTCCCGAAGAACTTGTCCTGACTAATGGGAATTGTCATAGTTTCAGTGACAATCAGTTCCACTGATGCTTCGTACGACCACTACTTTGCCGTCCTGTTATCTTTATACGAGTAGTACGCTCAGAATATCTATCCCCAAAGAAAACAACATGGTTCGGTCTGTAGTGGTGATGAATGTAAGAGATGTGTTTACCGCAAACGTCACTGAATATTCTCCCTTACTTCAAAATGACCGGTGCTGTAAGAAATCACCATAAATCACAGAAACGCAATTTCCTATATTAAGGTTTTCATTCTTTACAGATTCAGAAACCATGTAAAGGGGAAACCTTTTGTGTCTTGCGCGTTCCATATCCTGTAAACAAAAAAAGTACATATGGGGTCAGCTCATATTCGAAGTACCCCTTCATTTCTTCATCACTTGCTTTGATGATGGATATTCTCTGGAACAAAAACAGAGGATCAACAGCTGTGGTTTTGTCATGAACCCGTATTGCAGAATACATATCAACCAATAACAGAACACGATCAGAACATTCAGTTTCAGATCTTTTAAGTTTTTCCAAACAATATTGCTCATTAAAGCCTGTCCGAGTTCCAGGCAAAACAAAGATCTCAGACGGTGAAATTAACAGCTTGTGTGTTGCTCGTACCAACGGAAGTTTGATGTCTCACAGTTCTTGATAATACTTTCTCTTGTATAGTTTCTCCGCTAATCAACGCGGAGTTTCAGACCCAATGAACTATGAAAAGTTTCATATTTGTCGCCACGTCTCGCACTGGCATTCATCAGTATAGCAAGAGCTTTATCCGAAACTGTACAAGTAGTTCTTTCAGTAAGAAGGCCATCAAAAATCAAACTCTTCTCGTGATTCTCCATTGTAAATATTATTATTTTCCATCTTCAATCATTTTGCGTAGGAAATGTTCGATATTGGAACAACTAGACAGTTCA
The DNA here is from genome assembly GCF_021461385.2 of Schistocerca piceifrons. Classification (NCBI taxonomy): domain Eukaryota; kingdom Metazoa; phylum Arthropoda; class Insecta; order Orthoptera; family Acrididae; genus Schistocerca; species Schistocerca piceifrons. The sequence continues at coordinate 512,403,262 of NC_060143.1, forward strand.
TTAACAGCTGTCACGATGTCTTTGCTCATCACCACACTGCATTCAATTCCTGCAAATAGATATAGAGTAAAAATTAATAGTGCAGCTCTCAACGAGACACAGTATAACAACAGCTCTTAAACACATAACCATCGAAAATTAGATAGACACAAATTGATTTAGTTTCTTGTGGAAGACCATACGAAAAGGCTTACAGAATTCAGGGAGGCGTTGTTTCGTAATTGGACGTCAAATACAATACCTTTGTAATAAAACCGGTAATCCTATGAAAACAGTGCATGGAACCTTTTTTGTAGGTAATTTTGTATTGTTTAATTTTGTGCTGAAATATCTTGCTCATAGATTGCAACCGTTTACCATAAAAATGCGAAAAGATAATTTTTTGGCGTTATTTTTCAATATGGCGGACGAAGCCGCAGCCCAGTCGGTGGGAACGTTTAGTATGTTGTTTAGGAAGGTATAAGGAAGGACTGTGCAAAAATCCAGCTTATTACTAATTTTTTCCTCTCAACGTCAAAATTTGGTTTAACTTGCCAGAAGGCATGCTTGGGACTAGAGGAGCATCCATGTATATTACAGTTCACGGGATGGAGAAACATTTTACTGAATATTACCCAGCATCACACTAAAATTTTACGAATGTGTTATAATATGTCCTTTCGAATAGAGTGCTTTTATTTTGGTTATTGTTTTCTTTTTATCACAACAAACTCTTTTTCAAAGGGCTTATTATTTCATTCTTCGCTCCTCTTCAGTCTAAGCCCACACTCGTTCGTAGATATTCTCTCTTCGAGTCGTTGTACAATATGTATAAGGAACAGGAGGAAACAGAAAGAATGGGAGACCAGGAGACAAGTGCTCACATTATGAGGGGCATAAGGTGTGAGTACAGCCTTCCTCCTCAACTATTGAACCCGAATGTCGAGGAAACAATGCAGGAAATAAAGGTTCAGATATAAAATTAAAATTTATGGTGGAATTATATCAGTGATAAGATTCGCTGATACTGTTGCTATTCTCGGTGAAAGTCGGGAAGAATTATAGGACTTGATGAATGGGAGGAGGAGCCTACTGAACATAAAATATAGATTGAGTGTAAACCGAAGAAAGATGGATGTACTGAGGAGAAGCAGGAGTGTGATTGGCGACAAACGACATCGGCGAGAAATGACATCGAAACTGAGGAGCACATAGAAGACGATGTGAAGCAATTGTGCTACCTTGCAAGCAAAACAGTTCATGAAGGACGAAGCAAGAAGCACTCAAGCAAGAAGCAGTATAATAAAAGAAAAGAGAGCCCAAAATAAAATCCACGGTAGCAGAGAGAGCTGTTGAGGGTAAAAGTGTAGTGGAAGTCAAATGACGTATGACTTAAAATAAAAAGAAGCACAGAATATGTACGAGGTGTGTGAGAAAAGTAATGAGGCGATATGACAGCGTTGCACTCTTCTACTCGTGTAGACCGCTGTGTTAATCTCTTCCAGATGCACGGTCCGAGTTTCAGCTCCATATAGCCATCACCTCATTTTTGAGAGTGCCACCAATGAAATTAATTTGAGGAATCCGAGAGTGTGACCTTTGAAACGTTGAAACAGGCCTATGAGAAACATTCTTTAGTAAGAGCAATCGATGAAAACGTCGAACGTGCGTTCTCTTGCAAGATCAGACCGACGTTTAACAATAAGGAAGATGGGTGACCTGTTCAAAAATTTCATCGTGTATCAAATTTTGACAGACGGTTTGCACACAAGGAAGTTTTATGGCAGAATGATGCCGAAAAACTTCACAAATGAGCAGAAGGACAATAGAGGGAACGTGTTTGGTGATCTTTTTGAGAGGATTACCAATGAAGACGAATTGTTCAGTCCCGTAGTCACAGGTGATGAATCCTGGATTTCTGAGTACGATCCTGAGACAAAGCGCCAAAGTGAGGAGTGGCACACTGAGACATCTCTTCGACCGAAAAAAGCTCTAATGAGCAATTCAAAGATCAAAACCATACTGGTTCAAAAAATGGCTCTGAGCACTATGGGACTTAACATCTATGGTCATCAGTCCCCTAGAACTTAGAACTACTTAAACCTAACTAACCTAAGGACATCACACAACACCCAGTCGTCACGAGTCAGAGAAAATCCCTGACCCCGCCGGGAATCGAACCCGGGAACCCGGGCGCGGGAAGCGAGAACGCTACCGCACGACCAGGAGCTGCGGACAAAAAAACCATACTGACCTGCTCTTTTTACAGTAGGAGTATCGTGGATAAAGAATTTGTTCCTCCACGACAAACTGTCAACTGAGTGTTTTACAAAGACATCCTTGAAAGGCTAAGGACAAGGGCGAATCGAGTGAGACAGGGCGTTGCAGACAAGTGGATGCTTCGTCATGACGAAGCGCTATGTCACACGGCCACTTACATCACGGAATTTTTTTACCTCAAAAGGAATTCCTGTTGTTCCATAGCCCCACTATTCACCTGATCTGAGTCCTTGTGACTTGTTTCTTTTCCCAAAATTGAAAAAGTGTCTTACAAGGACGTCATTTTGGGACTATGGAGAACATTCAAAAGAATGTGACCGACATGTTAAAGACCATACCAGCTGAAGCCCTTCAGTACTGTTACCAAGACTGGGACACAACGTTTCCGCCGGTGTATAGTTCCGAGGGGGACTTCTTTAAAGGGGACAGTATTGTTGTTTGGAAAAAAAATCTTTTGTGGATAAAGAATCAGTCTCATAACTTTACTCACACACCTTGTATTCTCCTGCCGGCCCAAAAATTTGGTCTTCATCCATTATGACCCACTCCATCCCTGTTAGAGTAGGCTGTAGATGGGCCATGGGGCCATGAGTCAAAAAAGACTTAGCATGTAACAATTCCCTTTGCAAAATGTTGAATAAAAGCACCTTCAACCGTATAAATTTTTATTTTACCTGAGCAACCAGATTCAGAGCGGCAATTGATGATCGAAGAGATTGCTGTATCGAGAATAAATCTGCAGATACCAGTCACTGAATGCTGTCCCCTATTTTGGCTGGACCAGAGGTGGGATTTTTCCTACACGTCAGTGTGGGCCTGAAGATGGTGTAATGTAGCGCTGAAGCTGGTTGCTCAAATAACCAACTGGAAATTTAGATGGCTGAAGGCGTTTTGATTCGACATTTTATATTGAACGTCTGAAGTCCCGCAGCCATCTGTATAAAGATGGACCTACATAGAATTTCGTTTGCATCTGACCTCAATAGAGGTGACACGCTCACTGCAGAAGTACTGCGTCTCCACATTATATTGTCGGCGTTTCAAAGCTTCGGCGGTCTTTACGTTGTGGTATGTTCACAATGAGAATATTGCCCTTGTAGAGAGATTATCGATTCTGCCTGAGATCACAGATGACAATCCCGCACGTATCGGAATTTAATTTTTTTTTCTTTCGGGAGTTCGGTATCTCGAATGCCGCCTTCAGCTTCTGCGAATGTGATAAAAATTTTATCTGGTTACAGCGCTTGAAATTCTTTCATGATCTGTATAGGATTTGACGGATGCTGCAAACGCTTTAGTCTAAAGGCCCCACGACCTAGATTAACCGGAATACCGACATACGTCTGGATTACTGTGTGACTGGACGAAACTCTCGTATCTGCAGCATCTGCGAGAGTAATTGAACCAAAACAGCTCCCATAGCGTGACTACTCCAGTGCCTCTCCGATCTTGAATTCAGTTTTAATGTAAATTAACCCAGAACTTGCTACCCAGCTTGACAGTTCTCTTACTGCTTCCAAATAATTTTACATCTCGTACATGTTGTGTTTTACATTCCTTTTCAAGAATAATACTAGTAAGTAAGTATAAATATAACAGTAATTTAAATTTATGTACACTGACGGAAAAAAATCGCAACACCGAGAAGGAGTCGAGCAACATAGACGAAAGTTGGTAGGCGTGTTTCTACATCTGATAGACGACGTCTGTTCAGATTTCATGCCAGTCACCGTGAAACGTCCCCTTAGAACAATTATACATGACTGTGCTTAACTGACTCACAATATTTTTAGCGCAACGCAATCTGACTTTCAATAATCCCTACAAAAGAATGGCCCTGACTAACATTAACCTATACCTTTCACAAATCACTTACCTCACAAAAATCTTCGTTACTCAAGCAACAGCAATACAGCAAGCGCCACTACTGCCAGCTAAATAAAAGATTCAAACTACTGAAGGCACTAACTACTGATATGCATAGTTAGCAAATGAAATATTTTAATAGAGAACAAACAATGTATTTAACTTAATAGTCATAATATATATATAGCAGTTCATGACATCCAGTCTTACAAATTTCAAAACTCCGCCATTTCTCTCCTCACATCCACCACTGCTGGCGGCTCACCTCCCCAACTGCGCAACGCTACGCGCTTTTGACATCCAGCTGCCCAACACTACAATGGCAGACAACAATGAAAACTAGCCACAGACTGCACACAGCACAGCCAGTGATTTTCATACAGAGCGCTACGTAACGTTGCCAATAAGAAAACATAAACAGCCTACTTTCAACCTAAGAGCGGCGCTAATACCGTTACTATGCAGATGTAAATCAGGAGTTACGGTCTGAAGTGCGATTTCGTATGACAGCAGGAGCACTGTCGTGGTTATCCCACACATCCTGACTCCAAATTATACGTCAGTCTTGTAATTCGACTTGTTGTCCTTCCATTTATGAACAGCATTCCACAGGTGTTTTCCAACAGGATAACGATCGCCCACCTACCGCTATAGTAACCCAACATGCTCCACGGAGTGTCGCCACGGTTCCTTGGCATGCTCGATCACCAGGGCTGTCCCAACTGAGCACATATGGGACATCATCGCACGACAATTCCAGCGTCGTCCACACTCGGCATTAACTAGCTCTATACTTACCGACTAAGTGCAGCAGACATGGAACTCCATCCCACAAACTGACATCCAGCACCTGTGCAACATAATGCATGCACGTCTGTATACTTGCATCCAACGTTCTGGTGGTTACACTGATTATTAATGTAACAGCATTTCACGTTTTCAGTGGCTAATCTCACACTTACATTAAACTGTGATCTTGTACTGTTAATCACTTAAATACACTACTGGCCATTAAAATTACTGCACCACAAATATGACGTGATACAGACACGAAATTTAACCGACAGGAAGAAGATGCTGTGATATACAAATGATCAGCTTTTCAGAGCATTCACACAAGGTTGGCACCGGTGGCGACACCTACAACGTGCTGACATGAGGAAAGTTTCCAACCGATTTCTCATACACAACCAGCAGTTGACCGGCGTTGCCTGGTGAAACGTTGTTGTGATGTCTCGTGTAAGGAGGAGAAATGTGTACCATCACGTTTCCGACTTTGATAAAGGTCGGATTGTAGCCTATCGCGATTGCGGTTTATCGTATCGCGACATTGCTGCTCGCTTTCGTCGAGATCCAATGACTGTTAGCAGAAGGAATCGGTGGGTTCAGGAGGGTAATACGGAACGCCGTGCTGGATCCCAACGGTCTCGTATCACTAGCAGTCGAGATGACAGGCATCTTATCTGCATGGCTGTAACGGATCGTGCAGCAACGTCTCGATCCCTGAGTCAACAGATGGGGACGTTTGCAAGACAACAACCATCTGCACGAACAGTTCGACGACGTTTGCAGCAGCACGGACTATCAGCTCGGAGACCATGGCTGCGGTTACCCTTGACGCTGCATCACAGGCAGGAGCGCCTGCGATGGTGTACTCAACGACGAACCTGGGTGCACGAATGGCAAAACGTCATGTTTTCGGATGAATCCAGGGTGCCATTGGTTACACGTCTCGGTCACTTCTTGTTCGCGTTGACGGCACTTTGAACAGTGGACGTTACATTTCAGATGTGTTACGACCCGTGGCTCTACCCTTCATTCGATATTTCAGCAGGATAATGCACGACCGCATGTTGCAGGTCCTGTACGGACCTTCCTGGATACAGAAAATGTTCGACAGCTGAGTTGGCCAGCACATTCTCCAGATCTCTCACCAATTGAAAACGTCTGGTCAATGGTGGCCGAGCAACTGTCTCATCACAATACGCCAGTCACTACTCTTGATGAACTGGGGTATCGTGTTGAAGCTGCATGGGCAGCTGTACCTGTACACGCCAACCAAGCTCTGTTTGACCCAATGACCAGGCGTATCAAGGCCGTTATTACGTCCGGAGGTGGTTGTTCTGGGTACTGATTTCTCAGGATCTGTGCACCCAAATTGCGTGAAAATGTAATCACATGTCAGTTCTAGTATAATATATTTGTCCAATGAATACCCGTTTATCATCTGCATTTCTTCTTGGTGTAGCAATTTTAATGGCCAGTAGTGTGTGTTACGTAGACAAATGCATTCCCGAAATTTCATCACTCTACATTAACTGCTTTTCTGTGTTTCGATTTTTTTTCCTGTCAATGTACATTACTGCTCAAAACTCCAATAGTGAATTTTCATAGTACAAACCTTTTGTATTGAAATGGCAATTCCAGGGACAATCTTGGCACATGATCCTTAAAACATCATCTTTTTCTCAAAAACTGAGCATTGAGTGAACAAATCTCCCAACAGAAAATAAGTTTTTGGTGTGTGAAGGATTCTTGCAATACAGCTGCTTACCACGTCTCTTCTCATGTTGTTTTGGCCTCCACATGACGAAATTTTGTTATATAGATCTTTATGATATCTCCACTTCACTTGTGGTAAACGTGAATCTAATAAAGGTCAAATTTGTCGGCAATCAGCACCTACGTTTCATGAAGACAGCAGTAAGAAGCTCATTAAAAAACTGTTAGTTCAAAGAAAGACTACGTTATAGTCGAGGTTTTTATATTCTCCGTATTGTCATTATGTGTTTAAGTGGCAACGGCCTTGCCACAGCGGATACACCGGTTCCCGTAAGTACACTGAAGTTAAGCGCTGTCGGGCCTGTCAGAGTCGTATATAGACGTATCAGGGGCCCGATATCACTCCAATTGCACATGCCCCACACTATTACAGAACCTCACCTAGCTTGAAATTCACCTGATAATATGCAGGGTCCATGGCTTCATGAGGTTTCCTCGATATCGGTACACGTCCATCCGCTCGATACAATTTGAAACGAGACTCGTCCGACCAGGCAACATGTTTCCACCACAGAACTGCAGAAACTCCCTAACAAATCTGTACTTGCAATTCGAGTGTTAGCTGACATAGGCGACATAAAAATGAAAAAGCTTGCATACTTTGCCTACTTTCATTCCATAATGTCATATGGTATAATATTTTGGGGTAACTCTTCAAGTCAAACCAAAGTTTTCAGAGTTCAAAAGCGTGTAATACGTATTATTTGTGGAGTAAATTCACGGACGTTATGTAGAAACCTCTTCAAAGAACTGGGTATACTAACTACTGCCTCTCAGTATATTTACTCCTTAATTAAATTTGACCAAAATAATATATCTCTTTTTCCAACAAACAGCTCAGTTCATATATACAATACCAGGAACAAAAATGATCTGCACAAGGTCTTAAAGGCACTTACTTTAGTTCAAAAAGGGGTCCACTACTCAGGAACACTCATCTTCAATAATTTGCCAGCAAACATAAAAAATGTAGTTACAAACAAAGATCAGTTTAAAAGGAGCCTGAAAGACTTACTAGTGGCCAACTCCTTCTACTCCATTGACGAATTTTTTAATAGAATCAAATGATGTATTGTATGTATTCATACTATTAGCATTGTTATTCAAGCTTTTAAAAAAATGTACATGTTGCACATCCACTAGGATCCCCTCAGCACGGATCTATGGAACGAAAAACTAATCTAATCTAATCCAAGTCATCAACAGTCCAATGTCGGTGTTGACGGCCCAGACGAGGCGTAAAGCTTTCTGTTGTGCAGTCATCAATGGTACGTGAGTGGGCCTTCGACTCCGAAAGTCCATATTCGATGGTGTTTCATTGAATGGTTCACACGCTGACACTTGTTGATGGCTCATCATTGAAATCTGCAGCTGTTTTACGGGAGGGATGTTCTTCTGGCACGTTGAACGACTCTCTTCAGTCGTCATGGTCCCGTTCTTGCAGACCTTTCTACGACCGCATGTCTGATGTTTACCGGATTTCTGATATTCGCGGTACACTCGTGAAATGGTCGTACGGCAAAATCCTCACTTCATCGCTACCTTGGAGATACTGTCCCACAGCTCGTTCGCCGATTATAACACCACGTTCAAACTCACTCAAATCTTGATAACCTGCCATTGTAGCTGCAGTAAGCGATCTAACAACTGCCCAGACACTTGCCTTATACAGGTGCTGCCGACCGCAGCGTCGTATTCTGCCTGTTTACGTATCTCCGTACTTGAAAGCCGCGCGGGTTTAGCCGAGCGGTCTAGGGCGCTGCGGTCATGGACTGTGCGGCTGGTCCCGGCGGAGATTCGAGTCCTCCCTTGGGCATGGGTGTGTATGTTTGTCCTTAGGATAATGTAGGTTAAGTAGTGTGTAAGCTTAGGGACTGATGACCTTAGCAGTTAAGTCCCATAAGATTTCACACACATTTGAACATTTTTCGTATTTGAAAACGCAAGCTTCTTGGCGCTTCAGCGTATATGGACGTCGTGGTATGAGTGGTCAAGGTCTGCTTCTAAACCATTCCTGCAGTCGTCTTTTAACGCCGTCAGCTACTTTTCACTGCGAGGTACAAAAAAAGTGTCCCTTTTGGTGCAGGCATATTTCCCTGCAAAGGTCCATTTATGATTTCGTTAGCGCTCTCAGGGCGAGGCGGGCACAGAGGCCGGACACAAAGCGCGCTGTCCTTTGCACTTGCTCCGGCCGCGGCGGGGGCGGCAGGGGCGGCGCGGGGACGGACAATAAGTGTTGCCGGCGCGGCGCGCCTCCATAATTCACAAGTGCGGCCGTCGGCGGCGGCGGTGGCGGCCGTCCGTCCGGCTAAATCAATTTGCCGGCATTTTTCTTGCGAGCAGGCTTCATTAGGGCGCGCCTATCGACGTCCACGACACGCTCCTCTCCTTCCCCTTCCACCGGCTCCCTCCCCCCCAGTCGACGTCGATCCGTCCGTCAAACCCTTCCGCCGGACTTCGCCACCTGGGTCGCAGCCGCGCCCTCCCTTTTCTCTTTGTTCTCCGTCGAAAAAATCTAATTAATTGGCTATCGGGCAGCACCCCCTATCGATCGCACGCAGAAAAAGGGGCCTCGGTGCCTCTCTGCAAATGCCTTGCGTTTCACCTGTGCCGAGCCCGGATGCCTCTCCAGCCGAGCGCGGCTCCTGGGCAAAAATTTCTGTTCGTAGCCTCTTTGGCCGAGTCACGATTACCAGGTCCCCTCCCACAGCGGAACGCTTTTCAGGTGCAGATCGCCGCGCCTCTACAAATTGACTTCGAAAATTTTCTCCCGTGAAGAGACTTCCGCTTCTGTGGTAAATGTTACCGAATTGTCGTGATGTAAGTTTGTAGCTCTTCTGCTCTGGTCTACCGGTAGACCAGTATGACTGTGACGGTATGATGTTCTACTGTCTATCACCTTCCCCTGTCAAACAAGTAGTTACATATAGCCGGCCGTGGTGGCCACGTGGTTCTAGGCGCTTCAGTCTGCAACCGCGCGACCGCTGCGGTCGCAGGTTCAAATCCTGCCTCGGGCATGGATGTGTGTGAAGTCCTTAGGTTAGTTAGGTTTAAGTAGTTCTACGTTCTAGGGTCCTGATGACCTCAGAAGTTAAGTCCCATAGTGCTCAGAGCCATTTGAACTATTTTTTGAATTGCACACACTTACTGATCTGCTGTCGCTAGACGGTAAAGGAGTCGGACTTCTTCTCTCGGCCAGAGTTTTGTAGTCTAATTGAAAACTTCATTTAATAACAACAGGATGTTGGGAGAGCTACAGAACATGATAGGCTGTAAATCAGGCATATACACTACTGGCCATTAAAATTGCTACACCAAGAAGAAATGCATATGATTAACGCGTATTCATTGGACAAATATATTATACTAGAACTGACATGTCATTCCATTTTCACGCAATTTGGTTACATATATCCTGAGAAATCAGTACCTCTGGCCATAATAACGACCTTGATACGCCTGAGCGTTGAGTCAAACAGAGCTTGGCTGGCGTGTACAGGTACAGCTGCTCATGCAGCTTCAACACAAGAGTAGTGGCTGGCGTGTTGTGACGAGCCAGTTGCTCGGCCACCATTGACCAAATGTTTTCAATTGGTGAGAGATCTGGAGAATGTGCTGGCCAGGGCAGCAGTCGAACATTTTCTGTATCCAGAAAGGCCCGTACAGGACCTGCAACATGCGGTCGTGCATTATCATGTTGAAATGTATGGTTTCGCAGGGATCGAATGAAGGGTAGAGCCACGGGTCGTAACACATCTGAAATGTAACGTCCACTGTTCATAGTGCCGTCAATGCGAACAAGAGGTAACCGTGACGTGTAACCAATGGCACTCCATACCATCATGCCGGATGAAACGCCAGTATGGCGATGATGAATACACGCTTCCAATGTGCGTTCACCGCGATGTCGCCAAACACGGATGCGACCATCATGATGCTGCTAACAGAACCTGGTTTCATCCGAAAAAATGACGTTTGCCATTCGTGCACCCAGGTTCGTCGTTGAGTAGACCATCGCAGGCGCTCCTGTCTGTGTTGCAGCGTCAAGGGTAACCGCAGCCATGGTCTCCATGCTGCTGCAAACGTCGTCAAACTGTTCGTGCAGATGGTTGTTGTCTTGCATACGTCCCCATCTGTTGACTCAGGATCGAGACGTGGCTGCACGATCCGTTAAGGCCGGTTCCCACTAGAGCGCGGCAGCGCGTCGTGCGGCAACGGCAGAGGCAAGCGTTTTCCGCTTTGACGCGGCGGCTCGCAGAATTGGCGTTCCCATCTGGAAGCGGCAGACGCTAGCGGTAGCCAATGACGGACAGCCACTGACGTACGGGGTGGGACACACTGAAACGACCGGTGTGTTTAAATAACTATATCTTACACCTACATGTAGGAAAGACGAAGTTGGGTGAAGACATACCAATTTTTCATTTTCTGTACAATGTACTCTTTCACATAGTTCATTATTCATGTTTTCTCATTTCAGCATAAACAGATTTCATGACTACCGTTCATGATAATGAACAATCTCCTAATACATTGAAACAATGACCGATAAAAGAGATTATTCAGATAGTTAAGCGAGACAAAAATTTAAAATGTGATACGGTAGCAGGTACACGAAAAGAGTAAGAAAACAAAGGCTAGGTGGAAGGGATGAAAGTGGAAGCCACCTGATAGAATTTCCCACAGAGCATAATGTAATCATCGCCAGCACCTTGCTTACGAATCATGAAAAAATATATATTTGGAACAGTGTTTCGAAACCAGATTTTAAATTGTAAGGCATTTCCTGGTGCAGACGCAAACCTGACTGAAGACTGTCAATAGCAAGATAAGCGTTCTGAAAAAGAAAATTTGTTCACATCGAATATAAATTCTGATGGTTGGATACTATTTTACAAAGGTATTTGTGTGGAGTGCAGCCTTGTATGTAAGTGAAACGTGGACGATGAACAGTTCTGTCAATAAGACAATGTTCGCTTTCAAAACGTGGTGATCAATAAGAATGCTGAAGATTAGATACGAGAATCGTGTGACTAAAGAAGAGTTACGGAATTAAATAGAGGAGGAAGAGGAAATTACGGCACAACTTTGACAATAGGGGTTAGTTGACAGGACGTATTATGGGGCGTCAAAGAGTGAGGACAAAGGGATTGGGTGATAGTATTCTGATAATAATCATCTGTTGAAATACTATCAATTAATCTAAGCAGTGAATTTACTCTTCCATGCACTCCTCCACAAAACGTTTAAACCGAACCTGAAATCAGCTGAACACCAAATCTTTCAACCACTGTCTGACAACTACTGGATTCACTTTCAACTTTCTATAACTATCACTGGCTAGCCACACACACATACAGATATAAGGAGAACAAAAATAAACAAACATTAGTTTTCAGCATATAATTCTGCAGGTTGGCAACATGTACATAAACAAACCAGACAGGAAGGGACATGAAGTGAACACACTGTAGTTACGACTTCAAATCAGAGTTTTCGGTAAAACGTCTACTGCTAGTGACAGAAGAAAAAAGAGTGAACATGAAAATGTGCTTATGTTCCATAATCTAAGTTTTAGTTCAACCTCCAGCATGTGACCAGGTGAGGGGAAACGCAGATGTCCGACAAAAACTCGATTCACTGTAAGTAATCAGTCATTCACGTAAAAAAAGATGTGAACTGTTTTATAATCTGCAAGTATCACATATCAAAACAAAACTGAATCATTCTAGATTCCACCGAGGATGCCTTAAAGTAAAAGGCGAAACGCGTCTTCAATCAGTGAAGTACACTGGATAAAGAAAAAAAAGTTTGTTACTTACCAAAGGGAATAATCAATAGCTGTAGATATTTAGTAAATTACATCTTATGACATACCAGCAAATTAGTTTCGGTTTAACTTCTCATTCCACATGCTATTAAATGCTGTTTAAAAAAATTCATCTATCCCTTCTGAAAAACTGTAGTTACTTTCATATCTCGGTAGATAAACAGATTTAGGATATTTATCATGTGACAAAATACATGACTTTTCACAAGTTATCGTTTGCAAAAAAACACGTTTCGATTTCTTGAACCGTTTACGAAATTTGCGGTTGATACAACCACATAGTTTACGACGAGCAGGACGAAGTACTGGTCGCGTCGCGAGCAACCCGCGCGCGGTCACGGCACAGCCCGTCCGCCGACATATCATTCAATATCTCGAGAACGGTAATAGCTATCGATCTGCTCTCAGCATTAAAAACAATTTCGATATGTTGACTAAATTTCATACTCAATAATGTATCACCTAAAATGAACTGTACGCAAAGTCCACGCAATGCGTTTTTACCTCTGCACACTCATTAAAATTTCGTGTAATGGTTTTCGTAAATGTGATGCAGCAAGTAACCACGACGAATAACGAAAATAAATTCGGTCCTTTATCGAGAGAAGATATCAGGCTGTAACATACCCAAGAATCAAATTTTTCTGCCGAATAGTTCCTTGGAATCGGATGATAAGTATTTCATAGCTGCCGCCGCGTCCGCGCCAGCGGTTCGGCGAAAGTTCGTGTGGCCAGGGGTTCCGTCCCTGACGTCACGCTCAGAGCCTTCTGTGATTGGCGGCGCGGACCCGGAGCGCGGCACGCGGCAGCGGAAGCGGTTCGACATGGTTAAACCGCGACGCAGAGCCCGCCGCGGCGTGCCGTTTCCATGGCAACCACGCCGCTGACGCGCGGTTTTGACGCGCCGCAGCCCTAGTGGGAACCGGCCTTTACAGCCATGCGGATAAGATGCCTGTCACCTCGACTGCTAGTGATACGAGGCCGTTGGGATCCAGCACGGCGTTCCTCCCGAACCCACCGATACCATATTCTGGTAACAGTCATTGGATCTCGACTAACACAAGCAGCAATGTCGCGATACGATAGACCGCAATCGCGATAGGCCACAATCCGACCTTTATCGAAGTCGGAAACGTGATGGTATCCATTTCTCCAGGCATCGCCGGTCAACTGCTGTTTGTGTATGCGAAATCGGTTGGAAACTTTCCACATGTCAGCACGTTGTAGGTGTCGCCACCGGCGCCAACCTTGTGTGAATGCTCTGAAAAGTTAATCATTTGCATATCACAGCATCTTCTTCCTGTCGGTTAAATTTCGCGTCTGTAGCACGTCATATTCGTGGTGTAGCAATTTTAATAGCCAGTAGCGTATTTTGCAGTAAGACACACAAATTGGAGGTAGACCTGTTATAAGTTCACTCCCATGAAATCTCTAATCTGAGAAAAGTTAAAATTTAAAACAGTCTTGATCGCAATTTTTTTTTTTTTATTGGAGTGAGTGACCGGTTTCGACTCTTTCACAGAGTCATCTTCAGACTCTGTAAAGATACATTTTCAAAGTAGTGTAGACGGTATAGTGAGCATATAAAAATATATAAAAAATAAGATAAATAGTAATAAATTATGCCCAGAGCGATGGATGCACACAGCCAAACGAGTTTCGTCGACCCTCGACGCTCGTGTAACTGCTGACTGTGCATGGACGAAACGGGTATTAATGGGGCTGGACGCACCCACCGTTCTGAGTATGACATCATAAGTAGCCAATCAGAAAACACGTTCATGGTTAGATAACTTAATACATAACTATGAAGGAACAGTTACAGTTAGAATACATCACAATGTCAATTATTGATCATTATTCGTCAATGAATATAAATTATACTACTAAAATGGGTCATTGGTATGAAATAAGGCTTAGAGTATGCTGCCCTCTAAACTCAGAACTACAAATCTGCTCCAAAGATTGTCGTAGCCCCCGCGTTTACGTGGATAATCGAAGGTTACCATGGAAATAGCGTCCTGTTCCTCTGTGGACGTTAGTGGTGCTGTCAAAGATTGCACTATGGGGAGTTACGTCGTATGTTACGGTTAAGTGATGCCGTAGAAATACGGTTAATTTTGCTCTCTTCTGATGTCAGCGCCATGAAAATAACTGTACTATGGCGGAACCACACTAATAATTTTGTAATAGCAGCAGAACGATGTTACTAATGTGCATCGATAGTTGCCGTAGAAACGGCATCCTAGCCCGGTGAGGCAGGCATCAGATGATGAGAGATTATTGTATACCGCGAAAAAATTTTAATCTGAGAGATCTGGCACGCAGCGACCTTCCTACAGGACAAGGAATAGTACACGAAATTATATAAAAAAAGCAACTTCTGGAAACTCATAATACATCCAGACCCTAGAGAAAGCGAGGAATGGTTGAAGTAGGTACCCGAAGCCAACGTGACAGGGGAGAAGGGAACGATGATAGCTACGAGGTCCGAATTACGAAAACAGGCTCTGGGGCCGAGCGAAAAATCTTACCTCTTAACATTTTGTGAGGTCGCGATTCAGGGCGCTCCCGGCACGAACGGTTATAACTGCGCGGTAGCTATCAGTATGACTGCTGCCAGTTTCCGAACGAGAACCGTACTGACCCAGACGGACGGGCCTAACACAACGCTACTGACAAGGCGACAAGAGACAACACTTCCATCACATAATGGCGGCAGCTTCGGAGGTGAAGGCGTCTGAGAGAAGCAACCGAAAGACCCCGGAGCGTGGTTGCCGTTTTTGTTCGTATGGCCGGCCGGTGTGGCCGAGCGGTTCTAGGCGCTTCAGACAGGAACCGCGCTGCTGCTACTGTCGCAGGTTCGGGTATGGATGTGTGTGTGATGTCCTTAGGTTAGTTAGGTTTAAGTAGTTCTTTAGTCTAGGGGACTGATGACCTCAGATGTTAAGTCCCATAGTGCTTAGAGCGATTTGAACCATTTGTTCGTGCGTCCGCAGTTAACGAGTAGGTACCCGAAGCCAACGTGACAGGGGAGAAGGAAACGAACCGTAGATGCGCCTTCGTCCTGGCGGACCTCTTGGACTCACAGGTTGGTACACCTGCCTGAGCGCGAATTCTCCGAACTACGGTGAACTTGTATTCCTGCGCCATCGCGTGACTTCAGCAAACATTCAAATGTAACTGCTAAGAATTGTAAAGGAAACTCTCCAACTTGAGCATTTTCTACATTAAACATATGGAGGATGTGAAAACTACTCTGCCCCCTCCGTTTCATAGTCCTCCATGTAGGCAGTCTCTCGGTCATAGTAACTGGCTGGGGAAAATTAATCTAACGGCATAAAATGAGTGATTTAGTTTCATGACTTGTTTATTAATAATCCGATCGATCTCAGATTATTAACAACGAAAATTTGTGGGCAGCTCGAATCTGTGGTTGCAATTGTGAAATTGATTTAATTTTGCTATCTTTATAGGAGAGTCAAAACAACCTGCGGTGAAATTAAAAGCAAGGGTGGTAACATTAGGAGTGCAACGGGAATCCCACTGCTAAATGCAGAGGAGAGAGCGGGTAGATGGAAAGAGTACATTGAAAGCCTGTATGAGAGGGAAGATTTGTCTGATCTGATACAAAAAAGAACCAGGAGTCGATTTAGAAGCGATAGGGGATCCAGTATTAGAAAGAAAATTTAAGAGAGCTTCGGAAGACTTAAGATCAAATGAGGCAGAAGGGGTAGACAACATTCCATCAGAATATCTAAAATCATTGAAGGGAGTGCCAACAAAATGACTATTCACGTTGGTGTGTAGACAGTATGAGCCTGACGACATACTATCTGACTCGGAAAAATATCATCCACACGATTCCGAAAACGGCAAGAGCTGGCAAGTGCCAGAATTATCGCACAATCAGGTTAACAGCTCATGCATCAAAGTTACTTGCAAGAATAATATACAGAAGAATGGAAAAGAAAATTTAGTGTGTGTTAGATGACGATCAGTATGGCTTTAGGAAAGGTAAAGGCACTAGAGAGGCAATTCTGACGTTGCGGTTGATAATGGAAGCAAGACTAAAGAAAAATCAAGACACGTTCATAGGATTTGTCGACCTGGAAAAAGCGCTCGACAATGAACCATAGTGCAAGATGTTCGAAATTCTGAGAAAAATAGGAGGAGGAAATAATAAGAGTGGACTATCAACAACGAAGTGCTCGGATTAAAAAGGGTGTAAGACAGGAAAGTAGTCTTGTGGCCCTCTTGTTCAATCTGTACATCAAAGAAGCAATTATGGAAATAAAAGAAAGGTTCAGTAGTGGAATTAAAATTCAAGGTGAAAGGATATCAATGATACGATTACCTGATGACATTGCTATCCTTTGAGAAAGTGAAGGAGAATTACATGATCTCCTGAATGGAGTGAACACTACTGAGTGCAGAATATTGATTGCTAGTAAACCGAAGAAAGACGAAAGTAACGTAGTAGCAGAAACGAGAACTACGAGAAATTTAACATCAGAATTGATGGTCACGAAATAGATGAAGTTAAGGAATTGTACTACCTAGGCAGCAAAATAGCCAATGACAAACAGAGTAAGGAGGACCCAACAGCAGACTGTTGTTGTTGTTGTTGTGGTCTTCAGTCTAGAGATTGGTTTTATGCAGCTCTCCATGCTACTCTATCCTGTGCAAGCTTCTTCATCTCCCAGTACCTACTGCAACCTACATCCTTCTGAATCTGCTTAGTGTATTCATCTCTTGGTCTCCCTCTACCATATTTACCCTCCATGCTGCCCTCCAATAATAAATTGGTGATCCCTTGATGCCTCAGAACATGTCCTTCCAACCGATCCCTTCTTCTAGTCAAGGTGTGCCACAGACTCCTCTTCACCCCAATTCTATTCAATACCTCCTCATTAGTTATGTGATCTACCCATCTAATCTTCAGCATTCTTCTGTAGCGCCACATTTCGAAAGCTTCTATTCTCTTCTTGTCCAAACTATTTATCGTCCACGTTTCCTTCCACATATGGCCACACTCTATACAAATACTTTCAGAAACGACTTCCTGACACTTAAATCTATACTCGATGTTAACAAATTTCTCTTCTTCAGGAACGCTTTCCATCCCATTGCCAGTCTATATTTTATGTCCTCTCTACTTCAACAAGACAACAACCATCTGCACGAACAGTTCGACGAGGTTTGCAGAAGCATGGACTATCATCTCGGAGACCATGGCTGAGGTTACCTTTGACGCTGCATCACAGACAGGAGCGCCTGCGATGGTGTACTCAACGACGAACCTGGATTCACGAATGGCAAAACATCATTTTTTCGGATGAATCTAGGTTCTGTTTACAGCAGCATGATGGCCGCATCCATGTTGGGCGACATCGCGGTGAACGCACATTGGAAGCGTGTTATCAAGGTCGTTATTATGGGCAGTGTTGGTTGTTCTGGGTACTGATTCCTCAGAATCTATGCACCCAAATTGCGTAAAAATGTAATCACATGTCATTTCTAGTATAATATATTTGTCCACTGAATACCCGTTTATCATCTGCAGTTCTTCTTGGTGTAGCAATTTTAATGGCCAGTAGTGTGCAAAACACTCTCTGTTAATATCTGATGTATGAAATTATTTGAGCACACGACTTCAAGGTCTTTAGCGCTCATATTGAAGCCTGGGATAACGAATGTTATTAAAATGATTAAAAGTGTTGAAAATGGAAGAATAAATGAACAAAATTTTTTCTAAAACGTCTGTCTGATGTACCGCAAACTCCAGAAACTGGTGGGTCCTAACGCTGGAGCAAAAAGCCATGGGTTAGATCAAAATTAGTTCTGTGACCCGAAGGAAGGTCGTGAATGCGGAACGGTTGGTTTCTCAGACCGCAGCTTATTTTCCCACACTTCTAGCCAGTCTGTCTCCCAAAAACCTATGAATTTCTGGCTCAGCAGTGAGGAAATGGCCCGTGAAAGTGTATGTACAGTATGTTGCTGACAAGCTTCTTAGGCTGCAATATCTCCTTTTCCCTGGATATCGACATGCCCTGGTACCTCGCAGAATACTGCTTCCTTTCCCTGGTTCTGGAAATGCACCCCGGAGTCCTGCATCACATTATGCACTAGCCGCTGCATGCATCTGCGAAATGGTCTGAAGGACACTGAGGGAATCGAAGCAGGTCAGGAAATTCTTCCCTCTCTGACATCCCACCAGCTCCAGAGACTGCGGGACCGCATACAGCTCTGTTCATAGACAATAAATCCGCTTTATGGAGAAATCTTCAGGACACAACTACGGAAAACCAGTCAGTAGCAATGTGAATCCTCCTGCTTAGACCCATCATTGTACACTGGAGTACAATTGTGGAAATGTTAAAAATGATATGAAAACGACAGTAGACATAATATCTTTTCTATATTCATTACATCTAAAAGAGCCCTGGCCCTCATAAGGATCTAAGGCGATTATTTGCTCCAATCTTGACGTAACACAGTATTTGTCTCACCAGTCTCTAGTAAGTAGCTCTTTGCACGAATTACAAAGGGCCTCATAGCTGTAACATAATTATTAAAAAGTGAAGGAGTAGTGGTACGGTGTAAAAGTGTTTGCGGTAGGGCATAGTCTTACATACTCAGTGCACAGTGACGTGGCACGAGACAAAATGTCTTATGAGCTGAGAACCTGTCATTAGCACGCAGAAAGCAGATAAGGACGTCGTTACATGTTTAGCAAGGTGTCCTATCTGTTTAGATTATATGTAAATGTTGTGCCACTAGATTAATAGCAAGGAGATCCTCCAGGATCCACAACATGTTAGAAAAACAAGAATACATCATAAATATTTACAAAGAGAAACAAACATGCCAATGTGCCTGCCAGAGATCCCAAGTGAAATGCTTCTCGTGGCCGTGGAATAAATCAAAAATATCTTAAACATATTTTCATTTGAAAGATGCCAGTAATAAATAACTTGCCATAAAACATGTAAACGTTCAATACACTGAGGTGCATATACTAATTTCCAGCCGGTGTGGCCGAGCGGTTCTAGGCGCTTCAGTCTGGAACCGCGCGACCGCTACGGTCACAGGTTCGAATCCTGTCTCGGGCATGAATGTGTGTGATGTCCTTAGGTTAGTTAGGTTTACGTAGTTCCAAGTTCTAGGGGACTGATGACCTCAGATGTTAAGTCCCATAGTGCTCAGAGCCAAAAAATATACTAATTCTTATGCTATTATAACCATGCATCATCAAATGGAAAAATCATTTTGTAACACTTATTTACAATGATCGCATTACTGCGGTGAATTTATACAGAAGTCAGATTTACTGATACTTTATTTGATCTTGTTGATAATATGTATATGGGAAAGTTCCGTCTTGTTGGGTACCGTTTTTAAATTTAAAATTGCAAGTAAATTAGAAGTCTTTAAATTATGGAATATGTGCAGTACTATCATTAGGGAATATTTCAATACAACCTTCGCAAAAAATCTTCCGAATATTTTCTCATTCCGTAATATCTGAACAAAAAATCACAACGTGTAATTTTTACCTGCGGAAAACATCGCTCCTAACTTCGTTTCTCTTTATTATGGGTTGAAAATAAACACTAATGAATTAGTAACACAGCCTTTATTCGGGCCAAACGTTTGTTTCAAAATTAAAGAGTATTGCATTACTGTCGGTTACTCTGCAGACGTTTCAACCATAACAAGAAAATGCTCAGTCTCGTGCTTTTTGATACAAAAATCACGTTTAAAAACTTTGCAAGTATCGTCATCGTATTTGCACAAAGCTCATAACACCAGCAACAGCATCCGGTGCACTTAATCCAGGTCTCTTTAGACGTATCAGCTCACCACAGCTGATCGTAGTAAATGCACTCCTGGTCCTGATGAGTCCTTCAACATGGTTTCATCAACGCTTGTATCAGAGCCATTCTCACCAGCATACTGCTGCTTCATGATTGTCTGTTTGTTTCTTACGAAGAGCTTCATTTTGCAAAACCCAGAGGTTGAAGATCTATCAACTGCATCAAATGAGGCTCCTGAACTAGATTTTGTTGAAGGTGGTGTTGTCCCTGTTGTCTCAGTGCTTGCTTCCTTTCTCCCTTTATCCAGTATTTTTAAAACGAGATAACGTCAACACTACTGCTTTGTCTGCTCTTGGTGGTGGGTTTGATTTCATGAACTGCAGTCGACAATGGTTCTGCTGTGACTTCTGATGCCTTATCCTCATTTGCTGCAGATTACTGAGAAGGAAATTCCGTGTATGAAGAAACATGGGTTAACAAGAATAGATTCACCTTTTTTAAAACTATCTGCCGCCACTTCCATTGTTGCGACTCTGCAGTACGCTCGTCCCGTCAATGACCTAACGTCTTTGTCTCTCAAACAGTTTAGAGGTGGCGTCTCGAATAAAATTCAGAACACGTGTTTGTACAAACCGACGCCAAAATTCCGGTACCCGAAATAGTGCAACCTTATACTAACGCTACTATGGACCATCCCTTACTTCTATTTATGCCTTAAGTGAACTGTGGACGACGTGTTTTCTTCAAACAACTGTCACGTATGAAATACTTTGAAAGTATGTTTTACCTGGCTTGAGGAACAACTTCCAACTGAACTCTGTAGAAAACGTTTACCTTGGCCACAGTGCAAAAAATAACTGTGGAAAGCGAAACGTTGACGGCACCGGTGCCAAACTCACAATGGCGTATCTGAATGACATTCGCTCCTGGTTGTAGGAGCGAGCTACGGAATGCAGCACCAAGCAAGGGAGATAGCTATCAGGATTTAGGCACCCACCCAAAAAATGGGCATTTTACCCTACGTAATTTGATTCTACAAAGAAATTCAGCAGTGGATTAGAAGTAGTTGGCCGTCAATAAATCCTTTAGGATCTCCTAAAGCTGAACTTTAATAGTAATGGCTTCAAATGGCTCTGAGCTCTATAGGACTTAACTTCTGAGGTCATCACTACCCTAGAACTTAGAACAACTTAAACCTAACTAACCTAAGGACATCACGCACACCCATGCCCGAGGCAGGATTCGGACCTGCGACCGTAGCGGTCGAGCGGTTCCAAACTGTAGCGCCTAGGACCGCTCGGCCACCCGGCCGGCCTTTATTAGTTGTTAAGCTTTTTATGGCTGCTGGTAAGCTATTGAAAATGTATTTCTGAATAATGAACAGCTTTCTGGATCCACGTAAGTGACTTTAAAACTTTGTTGAAGATTATTCTTATTTCTGGTATTGATCCCATGAAAAGAGCTGGTGGTTCGAAACAGAGATACATTTTTAATGAGAAATTTCCTTAATGAACAGATGTATTGGTAAGCAGTAGTTATTGTCCCCACTTCGTTAAACAGGCCTCTGCAGGACGCTTTTGACTTCACACCACAAATAATTCTTATTACACGTTTTTGAACTGGGAAATCTTTAACTTGCCTTGATGAGTTATCCAAAAAACAATTCCGTTTAACATTTTGGAATGAAAGTAAGAATAATGCGCTTGCTTTTGTATTTTTGTATCACCTGTGTCTGCCAACATTCGGATGAGGAACACCGATATCTGGCAGAGAAATAGGGTAAGAGTAAGACACATTTATTTATAAATAAAAAAACACCTGAATATTTCGGTTGGTAAGTTGTTAACTGAATCTGATTTCAGCAATTTTATTTTCGCTGTGTCAGTCGAACTAGTCCGCACAGGCTCCGCTCGCCGTAACGAGTGTGTGTGGAATGCCTCGCTGTTGATTTCACGAGTGTAACTGCAATGTTTTCGTTTTGGCCAGTGGAGTGGAACGTTGGCCCATCCATCATACATTTCATATGTTCAGAACGAATGGAATTATTTTCGGCGCAAGGGAGATGAATGGAAAGAGCGTTGCCAATTTATTAGTTGGTAGCACCGCCGTGGGAAGCGACTGCGGAAGGGCCTAAAAACTGCGCAAGGGCACCGCGGATTTTCGCAGAGTCACGGCTGGTAATAGCAGCCCTTTATCCTCAGCTCCGCCGCGTCTGGGTGGAGGGCTCAGATTGTTGAGCCCTCGCTGCCCCCCCCCAGGACTCGCGCAATAGTCTCTGAGGGGCTTAACGCTAATTTGTGCCCGTGCACATACTGTTCAGACGGTGCTTGTTTTTTTTTTTTTTTTTTTTACTCTTGGGTTCCTTCCTAACCGTACACTTGAAAACCACGACAAATTCGTAAAAAAACTGCCAAATGTAAGTATTTTTGACGTGCAAAAATACTTGTTTCAAATTTGTTTGCATTTCACTAGTAGCAATGTAATCTTTTGTTTTGTTAATCAGGCTGAAGTTAAAAAACCGAAAAAAATCACTCCTGAGAGAAAGCGTTCATATGTGTAAATGACATAGAATATTGCAGAACGTTGTGTTGTGAAAGTCCCAGAATCTTTTTACAAACTCGAAGATGTATAAAATAATACTTGAACACAGTAAGACGCGAACCTACTTCTTTCGACCCCGCAACTCCATGTTTCTGAACAGTACACAACGTTGAGCACTTGCAACTTTCAACAATTTATTTCATCTTCGGCTCTCCTGAAGACATTTAGTTATAACAAACCATACGTACAGTCATGTGTTTGTGATAATTGTTCACTGCGCCGTTGCCTTGAAACTGCAATCTGTCATAAGATGTAAGTTAATACAAAAACAACGAAATACGACGCAATTCAACACGGCGATTCCAAAGTTCTTCTTTTGTCGACTGCTGTCGAGTTTCGTGGCTGCATCGGGGCACTTCATTCTGACGTTACTTGCCAGTACGATCGAAATGGAGCTAACTTCTCCTGGCCGAAGACGGGATTGAACCGTCGTCCTCCCGAATGCGAGTCCAGTGTGCTAACCACTGCGCCACCTCGCTCGGTCGAATTGCATGACCTGTGCGTAGATATCTAATGCCACATACTTCCACAAACCTACTAACAAACTATCGCACCGAGCGAGGTGGCGCAGTGGTTAAACACTGGACTCGCATTCGGGAGGACGACGGTTCAATCCCGCGTCCGGCCATCCTGATTTAGGTTTTCCGTCATTTCCCTAAATCGCTCCAGGAAAATGCCGGGATGGTTCCTTTCAAAGGGCACGGCCGACTTCCTTCCCCGTCCTTCCCTAATCCGATGAGACCGATGACCTCGCTGTCTGGTCTCCTTCCCCAAAACAATCCAATCCAAACTATCGCATCCGTGATACACAGAATCAGTGATTTATTTTGTTCCGAAGACGAATAAACAAGCTATTAAGCAGTTGGTCATAATGTTTTGGCTCATCATTTTATATATATACTAAGATGATATCTGTTATTTCGGACATGTTCGGCTCACCCGCCACTTGACCATCTTCTTCTTCTGTGCGGATGCACAAACAGTGCCCGAACTCTTACGAGAATCGGCAACGTGCCGCGAGTAATGAATATAACGGGCAGGGGCACTACGAATATAGTGCGGAACATTACGTTCAGAATGTGGGTTTCACGGGAGGCGTGCCAGAGATAAATCCCTGCAGTCGCACTATACTCTGTGTCCTCGGTGGCTCAGGTGGATAGAGCGTCTGCCATGTAAGCAGGAGATCCCGGGTTCGAGTCCCGGTCGGGGCACACATTTTCATCTGTCCCCGTTGATGTATGTCAACGCCTGTAAGCAGCTAAGGGTTTTCATTTCATTGTAATTTCAGTTAACGAGCTCCATGGTCACCGATGTCCGAAAGAACAGATACCATCTTAGTATATATATATAGTTAAGGCTCACCGGCCACTTGACCATCTTCTTCTTCTGTGCGAATGCACAAACAGTGCCCGAACTCTTACGGGAATCGGCAACGCGCCGCGAGTAATGAGTATAATGGGCGGGGGCACTACGAATGTAGTGCGGCACATCGTGTTGAGAATGTGGGTTTCAAGGGAGGCGTGCCACAGACAAATCCCTACAGTCGCACTATCGTCTGTGTCCTCGGTGGTTCAAATGGATGCCGGCACGGTAGCTCAGCGTGTTCAGTCAGAGAGCTGGTTGGCCTCTGTAATAAATAACTGAGTGACAGGATCAACAACGAACTTGAACGGATGTTATGTGACGTCCGCAACGACCAAACACAACGATCAACAACGAACAAAATGAAAAAAAAAAGATGGATAGAGCGTGTGCCATGTAAGCAGGGCATCCCAGGTCCGAGTCCCGGTCGGGGCACACATTTTCATCTGTCCCCGTTGACGTATGTCAACGCCTGTAAGCAGCTAAGGGTTTTCATTTCATTGTAATTTTATCATTCTTTGTCGGGTATAATAAAATCAAGGATTTAGTCGGGATTTTGTCAAAGGGTGGGTCCGAAAATCAAGGATTTAGTCGGGATTTTGTCAAAGGGTGGGTCAGATTTATTAACTAGTACCTTAAAAAGATTACTGCTTTTTTTTTCTTTATTCTGAAAATTTCCATAAAGAACGATAAACCATTTTAGTTTACAGTGAACTCGGAATTTTCATCGAAGGAGATATTAACTCGTTACTTAAGGGTGCTGTGTTTTGGCAAACCGCTGAGAGGCAGTCATGTTCCCGTCTCCCTCCACCCTCCCAAGTCATTTTACACTCTTCTTGTTTCAGTCTGATTTAAGCTGAGGAAGCGATCAGCAGTGGACGAGCACTAATTTTTTGGGACACCGTGATTACTACTGACAGGACTTTTCAGATAAAGAGATCTCTTCCAGTTATTTTCGGGTTTGCAGCCGGATCCCATAAATTTGATGGGATCCGGCTGCAAACCCCAAAGAAATACGCCGGAAAATTTCAGAAGTAACAAAGAGATCTCTGTTCGACAGAAAAGCTAGAACAATTTTTGGTGCCGAAAATGCAAAGGATATGAAATTATTCAACCTTACACCTTTTCAAATTTCCTCATTTAAGTATAAATCTGTCACTTCTTTCAATGTAAGAAAGATAGTTTTCTGTATTAAAGACTGTCGCGGTAAACAAATTCATGAGCCTAAATTAGGAGAATTTCGGTTATTATTTTTTTATCATTCGGTTCTTAGTGCCGGGAGTCTCCAAAGAGATGATCAGCTCGCCTTCGATGCAGCTTTTTTTTATTTAGGGAGAGGGGATTGCGATCTGTCAGGAAAGAAAGTTATTCGGAAGGAACTGGTTGTGGCCTATAGTAAGGGACTAACTCAGGAATTTGCGTAAACTGAAAATGGGAAACCACAGAAAACCATTTTCAAAATTTCCGGCGGATGGATTCAAATCACGTCGCCTCCCGCATCCAGGGATTGCTATCTCAGAGGCTCAAGACGCAGAGCTACGCCAAGTCAGTGGAAAATTTTGAAATTATGGTTGTTTTACATCGTTTAAAATAAAATAAGATGCATCATCACAAAAGACTGAATTCTGACATTGCATGTTTTTCCTTTAATTGTGCATGTTTAGTCATTTAATAGTGCCAGAATGCAAGCATATTTTAAGATTTAATTGTACAGTGAATTGTTAGCTTTAGTTCTTATAATATTACAAAATCATAAATAGATTTAGGACCAAAGAGGGACGGAGGGAGGCAGAACGCAGTTAGTTCGATCGAATTCAAACAGTCCGCTGAAAAAATATTTTATAAACGAACTATAGAATGTGCTGTCATCACATACCTTTTCCGCTCTCAACAAACCCCTCCGCAACGTTCCGTATTGGAGCTGGTTTCATAATTGAGTAGTGTCCTGGTGAGCAGATAGGACGATTTTTGCCGTTTGGGTTACTAAGGATAGGGCATTAAACAAATTTTTTTTAAAGAAATGCAGCCCCCACCGTTTGGGCGATAGTTTTGTTGATAAACGCGATTTTTGGGCCACTCAGACAAATCCAAGTGTATTTTTATGCACTGGTTTTAATTTAATATTTTTTATAATGATATTTACCGCTATGCTGCCTTGTGAAATACTAAAATATTCCAACCCCAAAGTTCTACCAGCCGCCAAATAACGAATCCAGTGCTAACATTAAACTGCTATACATAGGGAATTAGGCTATTATAGCAGAGCGTAGATACCGTTAGCTTACGATAATGCTGGCGAACGAATCAAAATCGGTTTTCCTCTTCTTTCTTTTACAGACTTCTCCATGATTAGAAACTATCGCAAAAGCACACACCAACAACAAACTGTAGCACTTACATTACATTCAACTGCAAGTAAAAACTGAACTGCTTAACAAAACAACAACTGAACTGAAGCATGGTTAACAATTCGTTTTACCGAGCGAGGTGGCGCAGTGGTTAGCACACTGGACTCGCATTCGGGAGGACGACGGTTCAATCCCGTCTCCAGCCATCCTGATTTAGGTTTTCCGTGATTTCCCTAAATCGTTTCAGGCAAATGCCGGGATGGTTCCTTTGAAAGGGCACGGCCGATTTCCTTCCCCATCCTTCCCTAACCCGAGCTTGCGCTCCGTCTCTAATGACCTCGTTGTCGACGGGACGTTAAACAACACTAACCTAACAATTCGTTTTGGCTAGAAGAGGGATGGGCGACAGCCGATAGGGCTATGGATGTATAGATAGTTTAAATCTGTAGCTGGCCTTGCTGGCTATGGTGCGTATTCGTTTTTCGTCGTATGACTGAAAATCAAAAGCTCTTTCAAATTCGCTACTCGGCGACTAGGTCGTGTGGAATTTCATATAGGTGACAGGGGAGGGTCCCCACTTTGGTTACATCGTTAAAATGAAACGGCAGAGATTACACTATTATTATAGAGTCATTGTGATAGCACATGTATTTTTAATAGAAGTAGCTGTAAAAGTTTGTTTTATTAAATGCTATTGGTTCACGTGGTGATCGGCGTCGGTGTTAGCCGTATCCAGTTGTGACTGGTGCCGATCCTCTATCCCAGTGATGGCCAAACTTTTTTGTTCAAGAGCCAATGCTGTCATAGTAGGGTGAAACGCATAGTTGTGGGCGTATGGAAGAGGTTGGACTGAGAGGGGGAAAGTAAAGTGGCCACTCAAAGGGATATTGGATTTTCACAAAACTATTGTTATTAATACACATTATGAATCTGCGTAATTTATAAGGTATCACACCAAATATTCTCTAACGAAAGGAAATAAAATATTTAGGAACTACATACATTCTTCTCTAGGCGTACAAGGTGACTAATTTTCCGTACCTAAGAGGTTAGTATGTCCAATGACTTCGCAACAGGATCCCATGCTTGTTTCTCTGATTTCCGTACATACGAGGGTAATCCCAAAAGTAAGGTCTCCTATTTTGTATAAGTACAGAAGTCTGTTTGTGTGGCAGTTGGTCACACTGTTATGAAGAGAGCTTCACACGTGAACATGCGCACGCCGCGCTGAGGCGCTCAGTCTTGGCTTGGCAGCCGTTGAGAACGGAGCTCCCGTTGGATGTTACCGCCTAGTGCGAACTGCTCGCTATTATTCGGTTTTTGAACGCAAAGGGCACTGCGCCGATTGAAATCCATCGCCAATTGACGGAAGTGTATGGTGAGTCCTGCATGGATGTCAATAATGTTCGTAAGTGGTGTAGAGAGTTTGCGGCTGGTCGGACCATAATTCACGACGAAAGGACCGTTAATTTCTAAGGAGACAGTGTTGAAGGTAGAGCAAAGCATGCGTGAAGATCGGCGGGTCACCCTCGATAACCTCTGCACGTTGGTTCCTGAGGTTTCCCGAAGCACCGCTCACAGAATTTTAACGGAAACATTGAACTACCGGAAGGTGTGCGCAAGATGGGTGCCACGCATGCTGACTGAGGCCCACATGCGGAATCGAGTTGATGCTTCCCGCGCATTTCTTCACTGCCTTCCAGCCGAACAGGACAACTTTCTGGACTCAATTGTCACGGGTGACGACACCTGGGCATACGACTTTACACCTGAGATCAAGCAACAGTCACGCCAGTGGCGGCATCCTTCTTCGCCAAAGCCGCGGAATTTCAAACACAGTCTGCCGGTAAAGTCATGACAACCGTTTTTTGAGATCGGAAAGGGGTATTGTTGGTCGATTTTATG
This sequence comes from Schistocerca piceifrons, assembly GCF_021461385.2. Lineage (NCBI taxonomy): Eukaryota > Metazoa > Arthropoda > Insecta > Orthoptera > Acrididae > Schistocerca > Schistocerca piceifrons. The sequence continues at coordinate 512,431,815 of NC_060143.1, forward strand.
CCCACTGGGACCACAATTAACGCTGACAGGTACTGTGAGACTCTGAAAAAACTCAAACGGGCAATTCAGAACCGGAGAAGAGGAATGTTGAGCAAGGGCGTACACATTCCCCATGACAACGCTCGCCCACACATCGCTCGGCAAACCGTTGCTCTCCTGCAACAGTTTTAGTGGAACATAATTACCCACCCACCCTATAGTCCCGACTTGGCGCCCAGTGACTATCACCTGTTCCCTAAGTTATAAGAACATACGGCCGGAAAGCAATTCAGCTCCGACGACAAGGTGAAAGAAGAGGTTCGTAACTTTCTGAACAGCATGGCGGCGAGGTGGTATGACATGGGCATACAAAAACTGCCACAGCGTCTACAAAAATGCATCGACAGAAACGGTGATTATGTCGAAAAACAGCTAAATGTTCAAGCTGTAAACTGATGTAAACCATTGTAGAAATAAACAAGTCTATGTACTTATAAAAAAATTGGAGACCTTACTTTTGGGATTACCCTCGTATTTTCTAGGCTTTTTCACGGCCTACTGTCTAAAAGAACAGGAGACAGCTGAGCCACACTGCTTTCGATTGGGCTTTTGTATTAGGCAAAATACAGCAGAACAGAGACGGTTTGAAACAATATGACTTTATATGTTGAAAATTGTTACGGAGGGACAGAATGGTGGATGATATCTTTATGTGTAAAAGGGTTTAGAGGTCACTTTCATCTGTTGCATCATACATATTTTTCGGAAGTAACAAACTCTTATTGGGATAAACGCCTTGGCCACTTTCCACTACAAGTGCTGTGACCACTTTTCACGATCGGACGCCATATCGGCATTAGTGAACCATACAGAAACTGTCAGACTGAAGGATATAACAGGGGACTATATTTTTAGGTCAAAAGACATTGCTTTGACATTGATATGGTAAAAAGTGACTATTCTCCATCCAAATAAGGTAACAGGAATAATATGAATGACTTACCTTACATTATATAACCCAAAAATAAAAATAAAACGTTCTACTAAAAAATAACGGAATAACCTTCCTCTGTGAATCTCACTGATAACGGGCGGCGGTGCATTATAGAACTAGTGTGACCTCTCCTCGGCAGGAGCAGCACTTTTCAGGGCAAAAACTACGCAAAGACCACTTTCCCCTCCTTATCATTTTACCACACCTCCTACTATCGATATTATTGTTAACTGATAAGTAAGTACATTATAGTAACTAATAACAAAAACTACAATTTCTGATACGATCACAGACGTTTACTAAATGTTTTGAATGTCATTTCTCTTTTACTGATTGCACTGCATTACAACTGCCTTAATTTTATTTCATATTATTTGCTACATACATGAACCACAATTAAACATGACCGTCTCTATAATGTGCATTCAAGAATCCACGTTACTTCCGTTTGACATTTGTACCACAGCAGCTGAGCAGCTGATTGGTGCTGGGTCCGCACGCTCGTGAATCGTCAGCACTGGAAGACAAACAATAATATATCCCCCGTGTCATTTGTATTAATCCTGCAGTGGCTGCGCTACATACGACTCTGCCTCTGATGTAAGCGGGAAAATTGACTGCTCGCCGCCAAATTCACGAACGTCAATAAAATTGAGTAATTCTTAATATACAGAATTACTGTCTGTATTTTTTTGTCACTGAGCAAGAAAAAACATACGCTTAAGAAGCTGGTAACATTAGTTAATATTTTTTGATTCTGCTGTTAGGTAGTTGCTGGAAGCATGTTGTTATTCTGGTCTTCAGTCCGAAGACTGGTTTGACGCAGCTCTCCATGTTGCTCTATCCTGTGCGAGACACTTCATCTCCGAATAACCACTGCAGCCGACATCTTCCTGAATCTCCTTACTGTATTCATCTATTGGTCTCCCTCTACGAGTTTTGCCTCCCACACTGCCCTCAAATATTAAGTTGGTGATCCCTTGATGCCATTGCAGTCTACACTTTATATGCTCTCTACTTCGGGCATCATCAGTTATTTTCCTGCCCACATAGTAAAACTCATCTGCTGCTTTGTCTCGTTTCCTAATCTGATTCCCTTAGCATCACCTGATTTAATTCTACTACATTCCATTATCCCTGTTTTGCCTTTGTTGGTGTTCATCCTATATCCTCCTTTCAAAACACACTCTATTTCGTTCAGCTGCTCTTCGAAGTATTACAATGTAATCGGCAAACCTCAAAGTTTTTATTTTTTCTCCATGGATTTTAATTCCTACTCCAAATTCTTCTTTGGTTTCCTTTACTGCCTGTTCAATGTACAGATTGAATGACATCGAGGATAGGCTACAGCCGTGCGTCACTCCCTTCTCAACCACTGCTTCTCTTTCATCCCCCTCGACGCTTATTACTGCCGTCTCGTTTCTATACAAGTTTAAATAGCCTTCCACTCCCTGTATATTACCTCTCCTACCTTCGTAATTACAAATAGTGTATTCCAATCAACATTATCTAAATCTTTGTCTAAGTCTACAAATGCTATATGTGTAGGTTTGCCTTTCCTTAAGATACGTTCTAAGGTATGTCGTAGGGTTAATATTGCCTAGCGTGTTCCTACATTTCTCCGGAATCCGAACTAATCTTCCCAAGGTCAGCTTCTATTAGTTTTTCGATTCTTCTCTAAGGAATTCGTGTTAGTATTCTGCAGACGTCACTTGTTAAACTGATAGTTCGGTAATTTGTACACCTGTCAGCATCAGCTTTCTTTGAATTGGAATTATTATATTCTTCTTGAAGTCTGAGGTTATTTCGCCTGTCTCATACATCTTCCACACGAAATGGAAGAGTTTTATCTTGTCTGGCTCTCCCAAAGCTATTAGTAGTTCTGACTGAATCTCGTCTACTCCTGGGACCTTGTTTTGATTTAGATCTTTCAGAGCTTTTTCAAATTCTTCTCTCAGTTTCATATCTCCCATCTCATCTTCATCCATTTCCTTTCCTTTAACATTTCTTTCAAGTTCATCTCCCTTGTGCATACCCTTTGCATACTTCCATCTTTCAGCTTTCCCTTCTTTGCTTAGGACTGGTTTACGACCTGAGCTCTTCATACTCATACAGCTGCTTCTCTTTTCCCGAAAGGCCTCTTTAATTTTCCAGTAGGCGATTTCTATCTTTTCCCTAGTGAAATATGCTTCTAAATCCATACATTTGTCCTCTAGCCATTCCTGCTTAGCAATTCTGCACTTCCGTATCAATCTCATTTTTAGACGTTTTTATTCCCTTTCGACTGCTTCATTTGCTGTATTTTTAAATTTTCTCCTTTCATCATTTAAATTCAATATCTGTGTTACCCAAGGATTCCTGCTAGCCCCTGTCTTTTTAACTATTTAATCTTCAGCTGCCTTCACTATTTCATCTCGTAAAGCTACTCATTAATCTACTGTATTCCTTTTCCCTGTTCTAGTCAACCGTTGCTTGGTACTCCCTCTGAAGCTCTTGTTCTTTCAACTTAGCTAGGTCCCATCTCCTTAATTTCCTACCTTTTCTTCCAGTTTCTTCAGTTTTAGTCTACAGTTTGTAACCAATAAACTGTGGACAGAGTCCACATCTGCCCCTGGAAATGTTTTACAATTTAAAATCTGGTTCATAAATCTCTGTCTAACCATTATATAATCAACCTGCAACCCTCCCGTGTCTCCAGGTCTCTGACACGTACACCACCTTCTTTTATGATTCTTAAACGAAGTGTTAGCGATGTCTAAATTATGCTCTGTGCAGAACTCTACCAGGCGACCACCTCTTCCATTCCTTTTCCCCAGTCCATATTCACGTACTATTATTCCTTCTCTTCCTTTTCCTACTATCAAAATCAAGTCCCCATCACAATTAAATTTTCGTCTCCTTTAAGAATCTGAATGATTTTCTTGTACCTCATCATACATTTCTTCAGTCTTTTCATCATCTGCGGAGCTAGTTGGCATGAATGCGCAGCCGCACGAACATTTCATTGCGGCCAGCGGACTGCAGTTTGACGACCACTGCTCTTACCCACGGGTGGGCAACCGGCGGCCCGTGGGCTGGATCCGGACCGTCACTGATGCGGAAGGAACTCGTGCGGGAGAGAGTGAGGCGATACAGAATTCTGCAACGGAAATTTTTAAGACAGCTGTTACAAAACGTCGTAAGTAAAGAAATAACGTTCACGACGCTTAAATAAAGGTACACATCTGAATATGGGGTGAACATAAAGTGATTGTATTCTCAAAAACGCATCTATTGTACAATTTGTTGGCATCGTGTTTCGGGAAAGGGGTTCATTTCATATCGGTGCGTTACCCCCTAAAAATATCGTCACTAATGCTACAGTTTTGACTTCATGCACTGAGCGTGCCGCTGTCACGTTATGTGACGAAGCAGACCGCGAGCTAAGTGAGCAATCAGGCTGGTGGGCCACCAAACGTTGCAGATACTTTAACCTGAGAACGAGGTCCCTTTCAGACGTGGAGTGAATTAATTCCAAAATGTGCAGCCGTACGGAACGAACGACGAGAAAGTATAACAGAGACCTTACACTCTGGACTCCCGAATCGTGTCTGATTTATTGCCGACAAGCAGGCATGGTGAGCCTGTGAATGGCTGGAATGTTCTCTGCAGCCTATGTCCCCCCAATAAGACAACAAACGCATCCACGTGAGCAAACCCTTAGGCAGGCAACTGAATAATGAATAGTACGAGGGCTATTCGGAAAGTAAGGAACGATAGGTCGCGAAATGGAAACCACAATGAAAATTAAAACTGTTTTATTTGCAACAGTTAACTACAACTTCCAGCTACTTATCTCCATAGATGTCGATCCGACTTAGACGTTTGTCGTAGCGTTGTACCAACATTCCAATGCCATCGTTATAGAAGGCAGCCGCCAGTGCTTTCCGCCAATTCTCTACGCTGGCCTACAGCTCGTTGTCTGTGCCAAAATGTTGTCTTCATAGCCAGCTGTTGACGTGAGCAGAGATGAAACTCACAGGGAGACAGTTGTGGCCTAGATTGTGGGTAATCAAACATTTTCGACTGAAAACGATGCAGGATCATCTTCATTACCCCTGCAGAATGCGGCTGAGAATTGTCTTCAAGAAGAAAACGCACGTCAGTTATGTAATGTTGGCTGCATAGCTTCAGGCGAAATTTCTCACCAGGCCCTCGTACTTGACGGGAGACACTATTGTTCCACGTATCTTTATGCGCTCCCTGTGTGCTCAGAACTAAAAAGAACGACGTAACACGATCGACGAGCATACTAGAGACACTGCCCAACACACCTGTGCAAAACTTCATCGGATTTTCACTGTGGTTTCCATTTCGCGACCGATCGTTCCTTACATTCCGAATAACCCTCGTACCTTGTTTCAAACACAGCTTGTGACTTTCTAGAGAGCCTTGTAGTTTCCGAGGCTTTGTTTCCATGCTACTTTTATCTCCGAAAGTTAGATGGTGTAGATTTGGAAATTCATACACGTAAAAATATAAACACTTTTATACTCTGATTCACGAACGACGGCGGTTCTCGCAGGTCGAGGCAGGGACGGGTATCGCATTTTCCCCGATTCCAAACGACAGTTGCGACACACGCGCTTGAAGAAAGCGTATATCCTGCAAATTATGTCTCTCCCTTGCTTACATAGAAGTTGTCGCTTCCCAACAGCATCAACAATAACAACTCGCAACAAATGGAATAAAAATTCTCTAAATAACCCGCTACGGTCAAGTTTAATGCTCGCAGTGACTGTGACATTCCCAGCAGAGCGTTCTGACACTGCTCATTGGCTGTCGAAGCATGCGTGTTGTAGGTGCGTAGAACAACAAGCCTAAACTCGATCGCCATCGTCGCTGACTAAAGCTACAGTAAAATAGCCTTTGTAGCCGTGGCCGGGGGGGGGGGGGGGAGGGGGGGAGGAAACGACCCCATTGACTGCCCATCCCTTCCCCTCCCCCTCCCTTGTTTCCGTGCCCGCTGTTATGTGATGAAATGTGATGTCTAGCCAAAATTCAGTTTTCTAGTAGGAACCATCCGTTCTAGTAAACGGCTAAAACGTCCACTCGATCCCTATCACTGGTTAGCTATCTAACAGCTTCCAGAGACAATAAAAATTTGTTTTTGTGTATTTCATGTAATTATTAAGCTAATGTAAAAATATGAAATGTTGAAATGATCTTCTTATTAAGAAGTATAATCTTCGTCAAATGCTTTATCACAGTAAGCGAAGTATTAATATCAGACAATGTATGTATTGTCCTGAAACAACGTAACTCATGGCGTGCATATTACACAGACTATGTTCATGCCGTATTTGAGAATGAGAGTACTTCGCATTTTCCAACAAGCTTTACATACAATTTCGAATCGATGCGAATATTTTTCTCGCTGACACCCCCCACAAAATAAAGAAAGGATAGAAAAGCTTATCGCTTACTACATTTTTGCTGTTCGTGTAGTAAAAGTTAAGCATCAGGACAGACGTTTTAATCGATTATTTCTTTAATATTAACACAGTTTTCGGGCTGTATTCACATACAGGTATACCACGGAATTTACTTGCAAAATTATATAATTGTACGACGCATAGTTCTACATCTACATGGATACTCTGCAAATCATATTTAAGTGCCTGGCAGAGGGTTCATCGAACCATCTTCACAATTCTCTATTATTCGAATCTCGTATAGCGCGCGGAATGAATGAACACCTATATCTTCCCGTACGAGCTCTGATTTCCCTTAATTTATCGTGGTGATCGTTCCACCCTATGTAGGTCGGTGTCAACAAAATATTTTCGCATTCGGAGGAGAAAGTTGGTGATTGAAATTTCGTGAGAAGATTTCGTCTCAACGAAAAACGCCTTTCTTTTAACGATTTCCAGCCAAAATCCTGTATCATTTCTGTGACACTGTCTCCCATATTTTGCGATAATACAAAACGTGCAGCCTTTCTTTGAACTTTTTCGATGTACTCTGTCAGTCCTATCTGGTAAGGATCCCATACCGCGCAGCAGTATTCTAAAAGAGGACGGACAAGCGTAGTGTAGGCAGTCTCCTTAGTAGGTCTGTTACATTTTCTAAGTGTCCTGCCAATAAAACGCAGTCTTTGGTTAGCCTTCCCCACAACATTTTCTATGTGTTCCTTCCAATTTAAGTTGTTTGTAATCGTAATTTACTTGAATTTACGGCTTTTAGATTAGACTGATTTATCGTGTAACCGAAGTTTAGCGAGTTCCTTTTAGCACTCATGTGGATGACCTCACACTTTTCGTTATTCAGGGTCAACTGCCACTTTTCGCACCATTCAGATATTTTTTTCTAAATCGTTTTGCAGTTTGTTTTGATCTTCTGATGTCTTTGTTAGTCAATAAACGACAGCGTCGTCTGCAAACAACCGAAGACCGCTGCTCAGATTGTCTCCCAAATCGTTTATATAGATAAGGAACAGCAAAGAGAATAAGAGGCTTGGCAACTTCCAATAGACTTTGAACATAGCTAGGGTTTTGCGATTTCAACCATAAAGTCTTCGTTGATCCATTATGGACTGTGGGACAACGGCTGGCATTTATTTCTTGATGCAATAATTTACCAATAGCCGTATGTATTGTAGAAATTTATTTTATGAACTTCTTACATGCTACCTGTTTCAGCATTACATTGATGCCATCTTCAGGCCCCGCACGTCGCCTGGCCACCAAGAGCTGTTGCATAATGATTTGATTAACGAATCCAGTTGTATGGCTCCTTCTGTGTATAGCGATTTTACGACTATGACGTGTGGGGCCTGAAGATGGCATCAATGTAATGCTGAAACTGGTAGCACGTAAGAAGCTCATAAAATAAATTTCTACAATACATATGGCTGTTGGTAAATTATTGGAGCAAGAAATTGTTGTGTACATAGTTCCGCATAGTCAGCGCATACACAACTTTCCCACTAGAACGCGCCCCCCTAAGCACAACAGCGCAGGCGCAGCGCTCGTCCGTCTCCGCACTACGAGATGGCGCTACCTTAGAGACGGACCAAATTCTGCTTCCGCCGATCCGCGTATTAATATGTAAAGCAGCCAATGAGATTGCTGCTAATGTAGAACTTTTTCTCCTCACAGATCACACTCGCGCAGTGATACCTGAATGCGCGAGTTATTATAACGAGTGTACAGACCTCTGATTAGTCAGTCTGCATTTGTCTGCACCAGTCTGTACCAGACAGCATTAGTCTGTACCAGTAGTCAAGATTCAGTCTGCGCCTAATAAGATTATCATATTCCTGTACATAGCCATGAAGATAAATGTATAGACACTTTTGTCAAGTATCAGAGATATATGTGAGAATAACATTAACGTACCAATACCAAAGGAACTTCAGATTGTCAATTGTAAATAGCATCTAGAACCAAGTTAAGTATATTTTTATGCTTGTTATTATTTTAATAAATGTGTGTGAAAATTAATCAAGTTCTGTTTAAAGTTGGTTCAAATGGTTCAAATGGCTCTGAGCACTATGGGACTCAACTGCTGAGGTCATTAGTCCCCTAGAACTTAGAACTAGTTAAACCTAACTAACCTAAGGACGTCACAAACATCCATGCCCGAGGCAGGATTCGAACCTGCGACCGTAGCGGTCTCGCGGTTCCAGACTGCAGCGCCTTTAACCGCACGGCCACTTCGGCCGGCTTAAAGTTGGTCACCATCAATCTGCTACTCTAAGCGTTCAAGTGGCGTAAATATCGTATGACCTAACGGCAGAAGATAAACATGCTACAATAAGACCACGAGACATATTGCTGACACTCGCCTACTTCGTTGGAGCGACAAGTCAAATAATCTGATGGTGTGTGTACGGAAGGTCTTACAGTACGCACACCACAGAAATCAACCATACAGGATTTTCATGCCTAACGTCAAATATTCAACGCGTTACCTGATTCGCAAAATAAAGCCGCTTTATGCATGTGAGTTCGATTCCTTAAGGAATCGGTTAGATCGGTGGGAAAGGTGGGGGGGGGGGGAGAGGGGAGGGGTGCTACTAGTTATTTCTCGTTCCATAAGCTACGCACTGAAATATTGTTTGGACAAGATAGTCGAGAGACGTATTTCACTCGTCGTGAGGAAGGTGGAGGGCAAGAAGGAGATGCAGACTGGATAGCAGAGCAGCAGATATGAAAACGTGGCAATATTTCGCTTTTTATGGGTCATTACTACAGCGGACACATAGGGCAAGCAGAGCCGGAAAGACCCCCGCTCTACAGTGGCGGGCCTTCCATTCGCCCGCGGTTCTCTCACCAGAAGCTGCGCGCTGCGGCTCCGGCCGGCCCTCTCGCGGTGCGGTCTCTTCCCCGGGAGAATGTATTGCCCCGTATTATACATTTTTTCGCCGGCACGGGGGAAGAGAAAGGAAGTACTCCTCCCTTGCATCAATCTGAGGGCTGAATGCTGCCGCCGCTACAACTGGGGGGCGGCTATTTAAATTCAATTATCCTCGCGGGCCGGGTGATGAATGGCGGTGCGGACGCGCGGCAATCCATCACGAGCGGACGTGAGTCACCAGCGCGGCTCCTTTGGACCGGCCCGGGGCTCCTCGGTGCTGTGGCCGCGGTCACCTGCCTCCGGCCGCCGCCGCCGCACCCTCCCAAGACCGCCAGGAGTCGTAGCAACTTACTCCAAACAGTACCTTTTCGTCTTCTCAAAACATTCTCCTCCAACTGAGCTATGATTTTATCCATACTGGATGAGAGGTCGTGGTTGTGAATGTCAATGTTAAAAAATATATCGCCTCAACCACATTTTTGGAGTGTAAAACACTAAGATTGACGCGTTTCGGAAGTCAAGCTTCCATCATCAGAATAATAAAAAGTAAAAGAACCTGTTAAAACTCGCTAAAATGGAACATGCACCAGGCACAATAAAATTTAAACATCGTGGCTACTTCCCTTGTTGCACCCGTGTCTTCCAAGGTGCATCTTCACATAGTCGTCAAAATATAAAAAACTCTAAAATGGTGTCGCCTATGGTGTTCAACATCTAACCACATGGCTTTCTCCTCTATCGTCGTAAACCGCACCGTGCGTCTTCGTTGATACCACACACCACGTAGCCAAACACGACACTGAGACGCGAGTGAGCTCACGAGCAAGTAAACAAGGAAATCACAGAGATGTCTATACAAACAGATAACGTATACATGTTCCAAGGACCTCATGAAATGATGGTGTCCCACCAATTGCTAAAAATGTAGTTGCTAAAAGAAACCAGTGAAATGTTTGAAAAAGTTATTTGTATCACCAATTAGCTGTTCATTCAGTGTGTTCTGATTATCCACGCTATGTATCGTACTTTCCAGCTGTTCTAAGAAATAATTTGCAGCAAGAAACCGATAAATATGAGAGAGCTGGGGTCTATAAAATTCAGTGTAACACGTGCAAGGCAAGCTATGTAGGCCAAACTGGTAGGTCCTTTAAAGTACGTTACAAAGAACATATTGATGCTTTCCGGCTTAATAATTTCGAAAAATCACCTGTAGCCACGCATATTTGGGAAACGGGACACCCCATGTTGGGAATAGATCAGGATCTCGTTATTTTATATAGACAGGACAAAGGCAAAAAGCTGGATCTACTAGAACAGCTGGAAATTACGACACATAGCGTGGATAATCTGAACACACTGAATGAACAGCTAACTGGTGATACAAATAACTTTTTCAAACATTTCACTAGTTTCTTTTAGTAACTACATTTTTAGCAATTCGTAGGATACCATCATTTCATGAGGTCCTTGGAACATGTATACGTTATCTGTTTGTATAGACAGCTCTGTGACTTCCTTGTTTACTTGCGCGTTGGCTCATTCGCGTCTCAGTGTCGTGTTTGGCTACGTGGTGTGTGGTATCAACGAAGACGCACGGTGCGGTTTACAACGATAGAGGAGAAAGCCATGTGGTTAGATGTTGAACACCATAGGCGACACCATTTTAGAGTTTTTTATATTTTGACGACTATGTGGAGATGCACCTTGGAAGACACGGCTGCAACAAGGGAAGTAGCCACGATGTTTTAATTTTATTGTGCCTGGTGCATGTTCCATTTTAGCGAGTTTTAACAGGTTCTTTTACTTTTTATTATTCTGCTGATGGAAGCTTGACTTCCGAAACTCGTAAATCTTAGTGATTTACACTATAAAAAAGTAGTTGAGCCGATATATTTTTTAACATTAATATTCTCCTCCAAATTGTGTGCACTAGTGTATCCTCTCGGACAGCTAGCCAAAAGCGGTAAATGTAGCGAAAAGTTAAAAATGATTCACACTGTAGAGTATCGATCGCATTCGGTCAAAAAAAGCGGAAGTGAGTTGCAATAGAGTAAGCAGCAGGTGGGCGAGAGCGTTACATGTTGCAAAGCAAAACATGGCTGACGCATTGCGAAGCAGAGCCAGTTGGGCGCAGCATAGCAACAGCCGGCACTGCAGTACGCTAGTGGAAGGGCGGAAGCCTTTCCTCACTTGCCACCACGGAAATGTTTAGAGTACGTGCCTCAAACCCTAAACGAACACAGTACGGAGCGTTTAAGTATTCAGCCATTCGTGTATTAAATGATTCTCGTGCCACTGTAACAGTCTACAGCAGGGGTCTCCAAACTTTTTAGTCCGCGGGCCACATTGACTCCTCCACGAAGTCATAAGGGCCAAGATCTACCCAGTGGGATTAAAGCACCCTAGCACTCCATGATCACCGTAATGTAAGGCTAAAGGAAAGAAGAAATCGCAAAAAATCTAAGGTTGTGAGAATAGCTAGGACTGAAACGAATTACGATTTTTATTTAATTGCATAATTTTTATTGGTGGACGTACCTGACCGAAATTCTGGCGTATTTTAGTCTGGCGAATTTCACCGACAAAAAAAGTACGTCACTGCACATTCTTCACGAAAGCGTCCTGCGAAGTTAACGAAATCTCAAAATCACTGTTAGCAACACTATTACTGCAAGACGTGCCGGCTGCTGGTGGCCGAGCGGTTCTAGGCGCTTCAGTCCGGAACCGCGCTGCCGCTGCGGTCGCAGGTTCGAATCCTGCCTCGGGTATGGATGTGTGTGATGTCCTTAGGTTAGTTAGGTTTAAGTAGTTCTAAGTTCTAGGGGACTGATGACCGGAGATGTTAAGTCCCATAGTGCTCAGAGCCATTTGAACTGCAAGACGTAACAGAGGTAGAGTATGTCAACGCATTGTTATTTCAAGCGGCGCAACAATAAGTTTAGTTATGTAGACTTGTAGCGAGTAGCAAAGCCAATGTCGCGGTGTATTGGTCGCGATAGGCCTCGAAACTCAGTTGTTGGCAGTATAGGTACCACCTCAAATATTTGGCGGGCCGGATACCGGGGATGTCCGGCCAGCTAACGCGGGCCGGTTCGCGGGCCGTCGCGGGCCGGTTTCAGCCCGCGGGCCGTAGTTTGGAGACCCCTGGTCTACACCATGAGCCTGTAACACCCGAAGCACATTCCCACTCCAGTGTTCGACCACGAGATGGGGCAGTCTGCCCTGAGCCACGAGGGAGCCGCCCTCTCGCTGCAGGAAGTTCACGGTTATCGTCATCCGCACCTCCGAGCTGTCATCACGATCGCGACTGGAGACATTTGAGAGACACCACGCTCAGCCCCACCCTTTGCGCTGCCGGCAGTGCCAGACATCTTTTATTTCACATGAAAGGCAACTCAGCGGCTCCACTAAGCTGTTGCTGATGTACTATGGCAGAGGGCCAGAATAAAGAAATGAAATGAACAAAACTACTCTCTTCCTGGCGCCTCTTTCACTCCCCAAAGCTGACAGTCCAAGGGTCATTCAACAGCACAGGCTTTGGGCTGGCAGCCAGACGTCGTTCAATACATCCCGCGATATTTCAACTGGGCACCTGCCAGTCATCCTCAAGTGAGCCATCCAAGAGTGACGAACACGTCCTCCATTCTACAGTACATAGCACGCTGTGAGTATTCAGTGCATGCCTCAAAATCAGATTGACAGACGATACCACACCACCCTGCGGCAGCACCCTCTCTGGCGGGACCATGGAACTCGGCTGTCCTCTAGGATGCTGCTCAACATGCACTCTGTTGTCTTTGATTAGAGCAAATCATGGATACCGATGGAGTGAGGTTAGGTTAGGACACTGTCCAACTGGTAGCCACTATCATGGTTCATCAGATTTTCCGCCAGGCGTATTTCCACGGATTCTTCAATAATTCAGTCCCAAAAAGATGTTGTTTTGGTCAGAATCATTGTTTTACCACACTCCATTGAATGTCCAGTGGAAATACAGCGTTCGGCAATAGCAGACTTGCTTGGTTACAAAAGGTGAATGTTCAGTGCAGCATTCTTTTACAATGCGTGTGGTCTACATCTACATACATACTCCGCAATCCACCATACGGTGCGTGGCGGAGGGTACCTAGTACCACAACTAGCATCTTCTCTCCCTGTTCCACTCCCAAACAGAACGAGGGAAAAATGACTGCCTATATGCCTCTGTGCGAGCCCTAATCTCTCTTATCTTATCTTTGTGCTCTTTCCGCGAAATATAAGTTGGCGGCAGTAAAATTGTACTGTAGTCAGCCTCGAATGCTGGTTCTCTAAATTTCCTCAGTAGCGATTCACGAAAAGAACGCCTCCTTTCCTCCAGAGACGTTCCTGAAGCATTTCCGAAAGACTCGCGTGATGATCAAACCTACCAGGTAACAAATCTAGCAGCCCGCCTCTGAATTGCTTCTATGTCCTCCCTCAATCCGACCTGATAGTGATCCCAAACGCTCGAGCAGTACTCAAGAATAGGTCGTGTTAGTGTTTTATAAGCGGTCTCCTTTACAGATGAACCACATCTTCCCAAAATTCTACCAATGAACCGAAGACGACTATCCGCCTTCCCCACAACTGCCATTACATGCTTGTCCCACTTCATATCGCTCTGCAATATGCCATACCACAATGGCAAACTCTCCTCCCGAGGAGGCCGTGAAGGGCCAAGGGTACCGACCAGGCGCCGTGTCATCCTCAGACCATAGGCGTTACTGGATGCGGATATGGAGGGGCATTTGGTCAGCACACCGCTCTCCCGGCCTATGTCAGTTTCCGAGACCGACCACAATGACAAAGTGTTCTGTAAATTCCGGCCTTCTGCAACAACAAATTTATCTCAAAAGGTCTGCCATCTTTAGACAGTGTGCGGAAAAACACTTTCATCTGAAATTTATAGAGTATTCTTGCTGTCTTAAACGAAATGTTGCGAACAAAAGGAATGAAATCTAAAGATTCTGGCAGCGTGCTCTCCTCTCTATCCACTTCCCGGTTCTTGGTTTTAACTGACAGCGCACTGTTAATCTGCCGGGTAGAATATCATTTTTTCCTGAAGCTGTCTTTAGGTAGGAGAGCTCTTTAGGCAAACTACCTAGATCTGAAACTGAGCGAGCTCTATGTGCAAGTTTTTTTTCAAGCACGCTCATAGTTTGCAATGGGTGATGACAGCTGGAAGCTTGTAAATGCAAATCAGTATGAGTGGCCTTCCAATAAACTGAATGTCTCAGACAGTCATCATTCTTCAGTCTAATCCATTACGTCTTCCGCTGCACGCTGTGTTGTTCTTTAGTGGATACAGGAGCGAGGAACAGATGTTCAAGAAGAGCAGAGAATTTAGATATTAATTTATTCTACATCTAATATCAGACAGTAAAAATAATAGGTAACTTTGCTGCGGTTGTTACAGCGTCAGTTTGCTAATAGTAGCTTTGAATGTTGAATGATATACAGATACAAAAGATTTATAAATCTCTCACTCTTCAATACAACGTGTATTCAGATGTTCAGCCCTGGTCACTACAAAAGTCTGTAAATTATATTCGACTGGCAAACACACAAAAAAGTGCTCATTACATGAATGTTCGAACTTAAATACTTCCAATAACGACGGAAGCTGAAGAAATGAAGTAAAATTTGTGCCATGGCAGACACTTTTTTTTGGTTGATCTCATTTTCTTCGTATTTGATCGTTGTATTTGTTCGGGGTGGACGTCCTATGACACTTGTTCAAGTTCAGCGTAGATCCATTAACTCACCTTTTTTTCTTTCAGAGGGCAGCTAACCCTCTGACCGAACACGCTGAGCTAGCGTACCGGCTGTGGGTCTCGAACCCGGGTTTTCTCGCTAGACAGAAATGCTGACCATTATACCACTAGTAAGCAAGAAGACCCGGGTTCGAGTCCTGGCCGTAGCACAAATTTTAATTCATTTCTTCAGTTTCCATCATCATCGTACTTAAAGGTGAGACTTAAATGTCTCGGGGAAAATTTAATTATAAGATATTTAAATATACACGACGCTGGAGCTCCGGAGAGGGTATGCATGCACGTCGTTGGAAGCGGCGTAATAGTTCGTGCCAGCGTCCCCGCTCCGCGCTGGCAGCTGTAGGAACCGCGATGGTGTTAATTGACGGCTCGTGTATTTGAAAGTGCGACCGAGCGGATGGCGTCCGATACTGCATAACCAAGACATCCAATAAAGGCAGATAATCATTGTTCTCTATTTCCATACTGAACCGAGTGTTGTTATGAATGGAGCTAAGATGATGTAATTTATCTTTGATAATGATTAATTTATCTTCGGCTGGCCGCTATGACCAAGTGGTTCTAGCCGCTTCGGTCAGGAACCGCATTGCTTCAACGGTCGCAGGTTCGAATCCTGCCCCAGGCATGGATGTGTATGATGTCCTTAGGTTAGTTAGGTTTAAGAAGTTCTAAGTCTAGGAGACTGATGAGCTCAGGTGTTAAGTCCCATAGTGCTTAGAGCCATTTGAACCAATTTATCTTCTTCATGAAGCAACATTGCGAAGATATCGTCCACCTACCTCGAAAATACAGTTGGGTTAGGGGCAGCTCATTCAAGCATTATCTCGTCGAAATCGTTAGTACAATGATTGGCCACCACGGGGCACGGGGGGCTGCCCATGTCCACGTTGTCAGTCTGCTCAAAATATTCTTCGTTTGAACGTTGAGTAAACAGCGTGCCGAAACAAAGCACTTCCACCTGAAACCTATTCCCAACTGCTGCCAAAGAATCTGCGAGAGGGACCTATGTAAGAAGGTACGCCTATGGCCGCGCCGATCGGCAACCCAGAGGACAGCTGAGTTCCGCAGCTCCACCAGCGAGGTCGCTGCCGCCGGATAGTGCGGGCCATCTGTCAACTTGATTTTGACATGCCTGGAACGCACACAGCGTGATATGTATTACGGAACGGAGGAAGTCTTCGACAGTCTTCGATGGCTCACCTGAGGAAGACTGGCAGGTGTCCAGTCTAAACACTGTCGTGTGTAATGAACGACGAGCGGCTACAAACCTGAAATTTGTCTGAACATTCAGTTCACCCAGTAAATTTTAAAATTCACTATGAAAAATGGTCCCGCTTCAGTGGATCCGCAAATTATTCAAGGAGTTCCATTATGAGATGCTAAGCCAACATGAGTACGATCGTTGAAAAAAATAATTAGATAACCGTACACTGATGGGCGGAACCATTATGACCACCTGTTTTGCAGCGTGTTTCTTCACCTTTTGAACCCAGTACAGTAGCGATACTATGTGATCTAGATTCGACAAGTGCTTCCAGTGAATTACGGGTCGGCTGTTTTTGGATGCGCAGCTGACATCCGTAGCATCCCTGATATGTTCCATTGGGTTCAGGTTACACTTATTTGTTGGCCAAAGCATCAACTTGACTTCACTGCCACCCTCCTCAAACCATTCTAGCAAGGTTCTGATTTTGTGACATGAACAGTTTTCCAGCTGGAAAAAACCCTCACAGGAACGACATCAAGCATGAAGGGATGCAGATGGTTCACAATAATTTTCACATAGTCTACAGCTGTCATGATGTCTTCGACCACTATCACACTTCCCATGGACATCCAAGTTCCCCAAAGCATAAACCTACCCCACTGACCTACGTGGGAAGGTTACCTGTTTCGAGCAGCCATTCGCCTAGATGACGGCATTTCCGGAAATGACCATCAACCTGGTGTAACAAGAAAGGTCATGGACCCTACCAGGCGTTTTCACTGATCCACTGCCTAATCCCGTGCCCATTGCTATCGTACTTCACGATTTCATTAGGTCAACATGGGAATTTGTAGGGATCGTCTGCTACGGGCACCACGTTCAACACTGTGCCCTGAATGGTGTGCTCCAAAACGCTTGTGTCTGCATCAGCACTGTACTCTGTCAACAAATCTGCAATAGATCGCTGGCTACTCTAGTTAACATAGTAGGCAAACCTTCGACCTCCATGTACTGTGATGAAATGCGGACGTCCAACAGAATCTGTGGAAAATGGTTCAAGAACGGTGAAGCCGTTAGTCACCTACTAGCGGCTTCACCGTTCTTGAACCATTTTTCACAGATTCTCACGAAAGTAGGACGCGAAGCTTCGCCGTTTCCCAGATGCCCGTTCTCAGGCGCTGGACCATAACAATCTGCCCTTGGTAAAAGACGCTTATGTCAGTGGATTTCCCAATTTGCGGATCGTACAGTCGTTGCAATGATTCCTCATACGTCTCTGCTGTGCTTACACACTGTCCTTACTGAGTCACATGTCCGCAACGTTACCAGGTTGATCATAATGGAACCAGTTGACTTGTGATAAATTTGTGAATTTCTTTTACTTTGTAGTTTTATCTTTGCACTTGCCAGTATAATGGAAGTCTACTATTCTGCACTGGAAATGACAGACATGATTTTCTGTTATGATCTGAAAAATGAAAGCAACCACGCCCCTTGTCCTGTACACCGTCTGTCCAAAATGTTCCGGGACTAATTTTATTCTTGGCAGTTGCTATAGTGGCAGATTGAACTAACAACTGGGAACAATAGATGTGAGAAGTTTCTAACAATTCCTATAGATGGTAGAGCCATAATGAAGCGTCACAACTGCGTGTACTGAAATCACTCGTTACGGCAACATGCTGTAACTGAACTGATGATCGATGAGTCATGGTGTTATCAAACGACGAAATTCAGAATGGATATCGGATGATTTGCCAAGAAGAAGGTGTGAATGACAAATGAATTCTAAGGACAATGTTTTTTCTATCCACTCTGCGTAAGTAGAACGCAGCTTATGATAATGGTAAATTAGGCACTGGCGGGACGAGACAGCCGGTTCCGGAGATAAATGACAGTGGAGTTTATGAAGTGAATGGATAACCAAAACGAGTTCAGAGTGTAGTAAAGTCCTCTTGAGCATATACAGGGTGTCCCACTTGACAGAGGGCCCACAAACAAACATTTGCTTAAATTGCGCTTAAAGGCTTTGCACAAAAATCAGGAAATGAAATTAAATGAGCGTATCATATTTTGTTCATGGGGAAATAAAGGTGAATCACGAAAGGTGCTGAAAGAGACAACCCTCGACTTCTAAACACACTTGAACACGATGCTGTAAATTCTCGAATGTTGCTGCCAGAACCTCTGGTGTCATTGCCTGAGTTTCACGGATGATGTTCTCTCGTAACTCTTCCAATTTGTGTGTTTTGATCCTTAGACGTTGCCCCTTAGGCCACCCGAGAGGAAAACGCCAGGTTATGTTAAATCAGGTGACGTTGGGGACCACAGTCGTTTCGAAAGCACTCTGCTGGGTAAAAATGATTCGACCTCAGCCGTGGCCACTTGAGACATGCAGCATGTGGCGTCATCCTGTTGGTACCAGCCGAGGATAAGTTCTTCATTGTCCAACTAGTTCACAAATTCCCATAGCATTTCGATGTAAACTGCACTTGTCACAGCAGAATCGAAAAAAATTGGTCCGATGATGCGACGCTATGATATTGCACAGAACGCGCCAATCTTTTGTAAATGCAGGTGTTGTCGACCATGCATGTGGATTTTCATTACACCACAAATATGTTCTGAGACTTTACTTAGCCAGAGAGGTGCAACGACGCATGATCACTGAACCATGTGTACTGCAATATTCCTGCCCTCTGAGCAATAAATCGCTGAAACCAACGGCAAAATGTAATGCGTTTGTCTTTTTCATTGACTTTCAGTTACTGAACAACTAAAACCTGTATGGATACATGCCGGCTCTTTTCGGAGCTCTGAGACATGTGCTCCATGTCATTCCACATTCCTGAGACAAAAGAGGAACAGACTTAGCAGGAGAGGCCAACAATCATTGTTTCACGTCAGTCACTTCTTCTTCCGATAATGGCGGCCATCTCCTGCATGAAGATCCAATACCGTTCCACTGTTCTCCATCTTGTTCACTAACTTTTGTATGCAACATTTAGACGTACATGCTGGTCACCAAACACTCGCTGACATGTCTTAATGGAACCATAATCCAATATGTTGTTGTTGTTGTGGTCTTCAGTCCTGAGACTGGTTTGATGCAGCTCTCCATGCTACTCTATCCTGTGCAAGCTTCTTCATCTCCCAGTACCTACTGCAACCTACATCCTTCTGAATCTGCTTAGTGTATTCATCTCTTGGTCTCCCCCTACGATTTTTACCCTCCACGCTGCTCTCCAATACTAAATTGGTGATCCCTTGATGCATCAGAACATGTCCTACCAACCGATCCCTTCTTCTGGTCAAGTTTTTCCACAAACTCCTCTTCTCCCCAATCCTACTCAGTACCTCCTCATTAGTTATGTGATCTACCCATCTAATCTTCAGCATTCTTCTGTAGCACCACATTTCGAAAGCTTCTATTCTCTTCTTGTCCAAACTATTTACCGTCCATGTTTCACTTCCATACATACTTTCACTCCATACAAATACTTTCAGAAATGACTTCCTGACGCTTAAATCTATACTCGATGTTAACAAATTTCTCTTCTTCAGAAACGCTTTCCTTGCCATTGCCAGTCTACATTTTATATCCTCTCTACTTCGACCATCATCAGTTATTTTGCTCCCCAAATAGCAAAACTCCTTTACTACTTTAAGTGTCTCATTTCCTAATCTAATACCCTCAACATCACCCGACTTAATTCGACTACATTCCATGATCCTCGTTTCGCTTTTGTTGATGTTCATCTTATATTCTCCCTTCAAGACACCATCCATTCCGTTTAACTGCTCTTCCAAGTCCTTTGCTGTCTCTGACAGAATTACAATGTCATCGGCGAACCTCAAAGTTTTTATTTCTTCTCCATGGATTTTAATACCTACTCCGAATTTTTCTTTTGTTTCCTTTACTGCTTGCTCAATATACAGATTGAATAACATCGGGGAGAGGCTACAACCCTGTCTTACTCCCTTCCCAACCACTGCTTCCCTTTCATGTCCCTCGACTCTTACAACTGCCATCTGGTTTCAGTTTCACAAAAAACACGCGCTCTTCGACAGAGTAGCGATACTTTATCATTAAACACTGAACACCGAGCTCCAGCTACAGCGAAGGCCAGAAACATACTGTTGCGTCAAACAACGTTCCAGAGTGCTGTGCTGCCTTGTCAAACGTCACAGATTACACGGTACAATTTCAGCAGAATTCCTACATATGTTTATGGGGCCTGTTCCTAGTGGAACATCCTGTACAACAATCCAGCAATCGATCCAAATTGCAAACGTAAATCACGCAAGGTCAAGATGGTGGGTAACTAATGGTTTCTGGAACGCAGGTTACTATACGCACAATTATGCAGCCGTCTTTTCCAGTGACCAACAGTCTACTTTCCACAACGAAGACACTGCTCACAGACGAGGCTGGTTTCACATGAGGCGGTATTGTCAATTTTCATAACCAACATTTGTGAACCGATGAAAATCCATGCACAGCTGAAGAAGCAAGGCATCAGTGCCAATTTTCAATTAATATATGGACAGGAATTGTTGGCGACAGACTAATGGGACCTTACATATTATCGAACAGGTTGATTGGTGCAAGGTATCTTCAGTTCGAATCAAATTACTTGCCTTTCTGGTAAAGAAGGTACCGTTCCAGCAACGGGTGGAGATGTGGTTCATACATTTCCTCCGTGATGTCCGTGAACACTTCACACAGACAGTTGATGAGCAATGGAGCGTTCGGAGAGGTCAATTACGCTGGCCAGCTCGTTCCCCCGATCTTAATACCCTGGACTCTTGGTTGTGGGAACACTTGAAATCTTTGGTGTATGTAAGCCTCATTAATGACATACCAGCACTAGAAGAACGCTTCATCGATGTCTTCCAGCGCGTCCATTACCAACTTAGAGTTTTCAGAGGGTGTGTGATTTCCTATAACGCGTAACAGAACCTCGTCTTACTACGAATGAACATTACACTGAGAACCATCCTTAGTGATGACTCTCAACTGCAGGTCGTGCGTAATAGCAAGCAGATTATACAAGAAGCTTTGAAGCTTCACAGTAACAGAAAATATTTGCTCATTTTTTAACTGCATTCGGTACGTCATTCGTAATAGCTAGAAGCTTGCAGTAGAGGATATTTGTTTCACAATAGCGAAGACGAAGAAGTGCTCATAGCTCTTAAGGTATACATTTGAGAGCCCATGTTTACGGGACATTTCTTTCTTGGTTTGGTCCATACTACGAGTGGCGAACAATAAGCAATGCAACACATTTTTTTCGAAAGCAGGTTGGTTTTATTCAGCATTCCAATGCAGCGTATTATTCCTCACTCTTTCGGCTACAAAACCCTATTTTTCAACATATATCTGTTCAGTGCAACAGCCTTAAGCCACCTTACTGGCAGGGCCTGTATGCCCGCGAGGTGCTGTTCTGCTGGTGGGCGTCAGAGCCAACGCCTTGTTGCATCAATAAACTCCCAGTTATCTACACCACTCGCCATTAAAATTGGTACACCACGAAGGTGAAGTGCTACAGACGCGAAATTTAGCCGACAGGAAGAAGATGCTGTGATATGAAAACGATTAGCTTTTCAGAGCATTCTCACAAGGTTGGCGCCGGTGGCGACACCTACAACGTGCTCACATGAGGAAAGTATCCAACCGATTTCTCATACGCAAACAGCAGTTGTCCGGCGTTGCCTGGTGAAACGTTGTTGTGACGCCTCATGTAAGGAGGAGAAATGCGCACCATCACGTCTCCGACTTTGATGAAGGTAGGATTGTAGCCTATCGCGATTGCGGTTTATCGTATCGCGACATTGCTGCTCGCGTTGGTCGAGATCCAATGACTGTTAGCAAAATATGGAATCTGTGGGTTCAGGAGGGTAATAAGGAACGCCGAACTGGATCCCAACGGCCTCGTATCACTAGCAGTCGAGATGACAGGCATCTTATCCGCATGGTTGTAACGGATCGTGCAGCCACGTCTCGATCCATGAGTCAACAGTTGGGGACGTTTGCAAGACAACAACCATCTGCACGAACAGTTCGACGATGTTTGCAGCAGCATGGACTATCTGCTCGATGACCATGGCTGCGGTTACCCTTAACGCTGCATCACAGACAGGAGCGCCTGCGATGGTGTACTCAACGACGAACCTGGGTGCACGAATGGCAAAACGTCATTTTTTCGGTTGAATCCAGGTTCTGTTTACAGCATCATGATGGTCGTCCCGTGTTTGGCGACATCGCGGTGAACGCACATTGGAAGCGTATCACCCGGCGTGATGGTATGGGGTGCCATTGGTTACACGTCTCGGTCACCTCTTGTTCGTATTGACGGCAATTTGAACAGTGGACGTTACATTTCAGACGTGTTACGACCCGTAGCTCTACCCTTCATTCGATCCCTGCGAAACCCTACATTTCAGCAGGATAATGCAAGACCGCATGTTGCAGGTCCTGTACGGGTCTTTCTGGATACAGAAAATGTTCGACTGCTGCCTTGGCCAGCACATTCTCCAGATCTCTCGCTAACTGAAAACGTCTGGTCAATGGTGGCCGAGCAACTGGCTCTTCACAATACGCCAGTCCCTACTCTTGATGAACTGTGGTATCGTGTTGAAGCTGCATGGGGAGCTGTACCTGTACACGCCATCCAAGCTCTGTTTGACTCAATGCCCAGGCGTATCAAGGCCGTTATTACGGCCAGAGGTGGTTGTTCTGGGTACTGATTTCTCAGGATCTATGCACCCAAATTGCGCGAAAATGTAGTCACATGTCAGTTCTAGTATAATATATTTGTACAATGAATACCCGTTTATCATCTGCAGTTCTTCTAGGTGTAGCAGTTTTAATGGCCAGTAGCGTATGTACCGCTTCCCGCGGAGCGCTCCTTCAGTGGTTTAAACGGATGGAAGTCGGAATGTGTGAGATCCGGGCTGTTGGGTGGATGAGGAAGAACGGTCTAATGTAGTTTCGGGAAGCCTTCTCGGATAGTTAGACTTGTGTGAGGCCTTGCGTTGCCATGGAGAAAGAGAAGTATGTTTGCATTCATTTTTGTGGCGACGAACACATTAAAGTCGTTTCTTCAATTTCCTGAGGATAGCACAACACAGTTTAGTGTTGATCATTGCACCATGAGGGATGATATCAAACAGAATAACCTGTTCAGAGTCCCAGAAGACCGTTGCCACGACTTTACCGATTGAAGGTACGTCTATGAAATTTCTCTATGGAGAAGAGTTGGTGTGGCGCCACTCCATGGATTGCTCTTTTGCTTTTGGTTCCAAGCGATGAACCTGTGTTTTATCGCCTGTGATGACGTTCGACAAAAAATTGTCACAATCAGCCTCGTAATATGGATGCAATTCCGCACAGACGGTCTTTCGTTGCTGTTTATAGTCTTCTGTTAAGCAGAGAGGAACCAATTGAGCACGCACCTTCGAGTAACAACCATGTCGTGGACGAGTGTGTTCGCACTACCGACAGAAACGTCCAGTTGTGCCGCGACGTGTTTGATCGTGATCCGTCGATCACCTCGAATAAGAGTGTCTGCACGTTCCAACACTGCAGGAGTCTCAGCCGTGTGCGCAGGAAATCGGAGAAGTTTGTGCGACCTCGCGATGACGAGGGATGCATCGCCCACCGACTCACTGTGCTTTTGCTCACTGCCTGCTCTCCATAGACATTCTGAAACTCAACGCGTTACGGACGGCATTTTGAAAGCGATGGTTAGCGCTGCAACCTGTCATAACTTCATGAAACTGTTGAGGCTGAAGTAGGAGTATTCCACGAAGTCCCACAACAAATACCTCATTTTTACAACCGAAAATGGCCGAGAAAAAAAAGTCTTGCTTTACTTTTTTAACGCCACTCGTACCACCTCTCAAAATGTGGAATAGTTTTTTTTCAGTACCCTGTATATCTCTCAACAAATTAATGATATTACAGTACTTGAACAGCCAAACCATCCCCAGTAAACATCACAGAAAATTCACATCTAACGCAACCAAGTAAGCTTAGGAATTTGAAGTTTTCCTAGCACAGAAACTTGCCTAGGTCTGCCTGTTCAGCTGAAACCATTAGCTTCAGTTAATTTAATTGGTAACTGAGCTCTTAAGCATAACAGGCATTAACCGTTGAAAGTTTATTTCGATGCAAACTCGTCTCTGAATGGGTGTTGGTCTATCGCTGTAGCTGCACAACTGTGCGATTCCTGGATACGGTTTTTTGGAAAAATTTGCCCCATTCCATGTCCTCTACTTGCTCTGAGCTTGTTATCAGGATTTTTTTCTCCTCGTTGTATACCATGTGCGCCTATATCGACATCTATACTACGTAAACCACTGTAAACTGCATGGCATTGGGTACTTCCCATTGCACTATACAGTGTGTCCCATTTATCTTGACCATCCTAAATAACTCTTTGTCCAGATGCAAATTACAAAATGTTTCAAGCAAATGTTCTTTACCGTCAGGGGGACATCAATCAGCTGGATTATCTTCATTGTAGCTTTGTGTTTTTGTTTTTTTTCAAAGATACGAAAAACGGTATGACTTTTTTAAATGGCACTCTGTATTTTTTATTCGATAATTCATTTCCTCTCCTAAAGACCTATTCAAAAATGTATCACTGTGTACCATTCACTGAAACAGAACGTTATTAATTACATAACGTAACATTGACTTTGAGCCCGGGATCACAAACTCGTCCACTTGCTGGAGTTGTCAGAAAACAAATGAAAACCAAGTAAAAATATAACACAAAATTGACTTTGACTCTCCTGTACCATTGCCCAGGATTAGATCATTCGAAGGTGCTCAAAGTGGTGACCCTGGACACCAATACACTGATGCAGTCGTTGAATGAAAGAATTATTTACTGCTTCCAGTGTTGCCTGCTGAGAGAATTTCAAGCAAGCACGATACGCTCCCGCATGTCCTCTAGAGTTGTTGGAATATCGCGATAGACAACATCTTTAATGAATCCCCAAAGAAAATAGTCCAGAGGATTTAAATCAGGAGATCTAGCAAGCTATTAACTGTTCCTCCTCGATCAACACATCTGGCAGGATACCTACGGTTCAGAAGACGACGTGCACGCAAGACATTATGTGCTGGACATCCATCGTCTTGATACCACATAAGCATTCTGGTTCTTAGCGGCACTTCATCCATAAGAGGAGGAAGAATTCGTCTGAGGAAGTTGGCATACGCTGTGCCGTTTAGACTACCATTGATGAAATTAGGGCCAATAATTGTAGTACCAAGCATTCCACACCAGACGTGAACTCTCCACTGACGCTGATGTTCCATATGTCTAATCATCGTGGGTTGTCGCTGGACCAATAATGAATATTCGTTGTATTTACCTGTCTTTTGTTTGAGAAGAAACATTCATCGGTAAATAGAACATTGGAGAGAAGTTCGGGTTGGCGAGGGTTTGCTGCTGGACCCACTGACAGTACTGTACACGATTGTGAAAATTATTCCCATGCAATTCTTGATGTTGGTGTAAATGGTAAGTGTGGTGTCACCGCCAGACACCACACTTGCTAGGTGGTAGCCATTAAATCGGCCGCAGTCCGCTAGTATACGTCGGACCCGCGTGTCGCCACTATCAGTGATTGCAGACCGAGCGCCGCCACACGGCAGGCCTAGAGAGATTTCCTAGCACTCACCCCAGTTGTACAGCCGACTTTGCTAGCGATGGTTCACTGACAAATTAAGCTCTCATTTGCCGAGACGATAGTTAGCATAGCCTTCAGCTACGTCATTTGCTACGACCTAGCAAGGCGCCATTATCAATTGCTATTAATCTTGTGATGCATGTATCGTCAGACCGATGTTCACCAATTATGGATTAAAGTTAAGTATTCCAACAGCTACGTACTTTATTTGCTAGACTCAAATCCTTTAACTGTTCCAGACCTCACGCCAGCCTGCGTGAGCTTAAACGCGTGCCTTTCGGCTTCACCTCCTAGTGGCTTGGCTGTCTTGCCAAGTCACAGCAGTAAAAATGGAACCGGCGACGTGTAAGAATACGATGTACACTAGTTTTAGGAATGCCAATCTCGTGTTCAAGTTGTCGTGTGCTCACATGTGGATTCATAGCAACGGAAGCGAGAAGAGTAACTTCGGCACCTTCGTGTGTGCGAGTACTACGACGATTGCGTTGTCGTGGGTTGAAACTTCCAGTTTCCTGAAGCGTCGCAACAAGACGAGAAAACATCCGTCGGGAAGGTGGGTTCATGTCGGGATATCGCTCTCTGTACAGTTCCGCTGCCTGCGTAGCATCTCGCCTACCTTCAACAACAACAATAAAATAAACATTATGTCGATGCAGTTTGTAGGAAGGACAGTCTTTACTGTATGCCTGCTCTACACAACAGTAAGGACTAAACTACTGTACTAAATGTACCCGTACATAAGGAAACAGTATTGCTGATACTGTTCTGCTAACTTACATTCCCCATAGATGAGTAGCATTTCTACCTTCTCTTCGCTGGTGTACATTCTACTCACACAACTCTTCAACTGACGATTCTTGACGTAATGACGGGTGTGCATTCTACTTATGTTTACATACGTCCTCTGTCACCATCAGCATGTGGATGTGTTCCATTACCCCGAGTTCCTGCACTAAGCGCTGGGAGCGTCAACGTCGATGTTGTGTTATGTAATTAATAACGTTGTGTTTCAGTGAATGGTACACTGTGATACATTTTTGAATAGGTCTTTAGGAGAGGAAACGAATTATCGAATAAAAAATACAGGGTGCCATTTAAAAAAAGTCATACCGCTGTTCATATCATTGTAAAACACAAAGCTACAACAAAGGCAATCATGCTGGTTGATGTCCCCTTGACGGCTAAAGAACATTTGCTTGAAACATTTTGTAATTTGCATCTGAACAAATAGTTATTTAGGGTGGTCAAGATAAACGGAACACCCTGTATATTAGCGTCTCTTCTTGCTCCATTCGCGTATGGAGTGCGCGAAGAACGACTGCTTAAATACCTTTTCACTCGCTGAAATTACTCTAACTTGCCCTCGCGACCCCTAGGGGCTATACTGAATTCCTAGATTACTCACAACATTGATAACTGAAATTCTAGAAGAAGGTTTTTTGCGGAATAGTTGACGTTCATCTTTGAGCGTCTGTCAAGTTCCCGTTTTTCAGCATTTCCAAGATTCTCTCCCGTGAGCCAGTCGAGCCTTGAAGCTGTTCGCTTTGCCTGTTTTCGTATAAACTTACTGTTCACTGATAAGCAATGCAATGAGAAGGTAGTCCGCAGAATCATCGAGGAAATAAACTTGGAAAGAAAATGGTTCAAATGGCTCTGAGCGCTACGGGACTTAACATCTGAGGTCATCAGTCCCCTAGAACTTAGGACAACTTAAACCTAACTAACCTAAGGACATCACACACATCCATGACCGAGGCAGGATTCGAACCTGCGACCGTAGCAGTCGCGCGATTCCGCACTGAAGCGCCTAGAACCGCTCGAACACCGCGGCCGGCAAAATTTGCAAGGACACTGACAAACACAGAAGGAAAAGGATGATCAGACCTGATTTGAGACTTACTTCCACGGTACTAGAGGCATCTGTAGAGGGTATAAACTGCAGCGGAAGACAACGACTGAAATACACTCCTGGAAATTGAAATAAGAACACCGTGAATTCATTGTCCCAGGAAGGGGAAACTTTATTGACACATTCCTGGGGTCAGATACATCACATGATCACACTGACAGAACCACAGGCACATAGACACAGGCAACAGAGCATGCACAATGTCGGCACTAGTACAGTGTATATCCACCTTTCGCAGCAATGCAGGCTGCTATTCTCCCATGGAGACGATCGTAGAGATGCTGGATGTAGTCCTGTGGAACGGCTTGCCATGCCATTTCCACCTGGCGCCTCAGTTGGACCAGCGTTCGTGCTGGACGTGCAGACCGCGTGAGACGACGCTTCATCCAGTCCCAAACATGCTCAATGGGGGACAGATCCGGAGATCTTGCTGGCCAGGGTAGTTGACTTACACCTTCTAGAGCACGTTGGGTGGCACGGGATACATGCGGACGTGCATTGTCCTGTTGGAACAGCAAGTTCCCTTGCCGGTCTAGGAATGGTAGAACGATGGGTTCGATGACGGTTTGGATGTACCGTGCACTATTCAGTGTCCCCTCGACGATCACCAGTGGTGTACGGCCAGTGTAGGAGATCGCTCCCCACACCATGATGCCGGGTGTTGGCCCTGTGTGCCTCGGTCGTATGCAGTCCTGACTGTGGTGCTCACCTGCACGGCGCCAAACACGCATACGACCATCATTGGCACCAAGGCAGAACCGACTCTCATCGCTGAAGACGACACGTCTCCATTCGTCCCTCCATTCACGCCTGTCGCGACACCACTGGAGGCGGGCTGCACGATGTTGGGGCGTGAGCGGAAGACGGCCTAACGGTGTGCGGGACCGTAGCCCAGCTTCATGGAGACGGTTGCGAATGGTCCTCGCCGATACCCCAGGAGCAACAGTGTCCCTAATTTGCTGGGAAGTGGCGGTGCGGTCCCCTACGGCACTGCATAGGATCCTACGGTCTTGGCGTGCATCCGTGCGTCGCTGCGGTCCGGTCCCAGGTCGAAGGGCACATGCACCTTCCGCCGACCACTGGCGACAACATCGATGTACTGTGGAGACCTCACGCCCCACATGTTGAGCAATTCGGCGGTACGTCCACCCGGCCTCCCGCATGCCCACTATACGCCCTCGCTCAAAGTCCGTCAACTGCACATACGGTTCACGTCCACGCTGTCGCGGCATGCTACCAGTGTTAAAGACTGCGATGGAGCTCCGTATGCCACGGCAAACTGGCTGACACTGACGGCGGCGGTGCACAAATGCTGCGCAGCTAGCGCCATTCGACGACCAACACCGCGATTCCTGGTGTGTCCGCTGTGCCGTGCGTGTGATCATTGCTTGTACAGCCTTCTCGCAGTGTCCGGAGCAAGTATGGTGAGTCTGACACACCGGTGTCAATGTGTTCTTTTTTCCATTTCCAGGAGTGTACATCCAACAAACATAGGAGGATGACGGGTATAAGTTTGGATTTGAATGGATCTCACACACTTGAACAGTATTCCAGGGATGGGTCACATGAGTATTTTGCAACTTGTCGTCCACTACTTTTAATAGTGTACGTTGCTTATCTTTATCACGCTATATTAGACTGGATTTAACAAAAAATAAAAATAAATGAATGTCTCAAATCCGCAGAGCATTATTTAAACGTTTTCCTGCATAGTAAACGTACAAGTAACTTGTCCGTGTTTTAGTAATGTGTGACTTAATAGTGTGTTGTAAAAACAATAGTGTTATCTGTACGCGCTCAAAATGTATGACCACATCCCACGGTAGTTTACAATTCATTACGTTTTTCACCGATTTCTGTGACTTTTCAAGACGGTGCACATTTCAAACAAAAAAAGAAGGAAAACGAGGCTGAAAAATGACCACACTGCATTATTACAACTATTGCTTTGTACCAAGTCTACAAATACTTGTCCTTCCACTATTAACGAGGCCCACGAGAAAAACGTGACACTGCAGGTCTTACGAGTGCCAGCAGCCGTCTCCAGCGGTGACCAAGTAACTAATTCAGACGAGTTTAATAATTCTTAACTGCATATTTAAATACAAGCAAGTCTTCGATAACACACGACAAAATGAAGACCTTTAGTGACTAACTCCTCCCGAACAGGGCATGAAGGCCCAACGGCACCGTCCGGCCGCCGTGTCATCCTCCGCCCATAGGCGTCACTGGATGCGGATATGGAGGGGCAAGTGGTCAGCACACCGCTCTCCCGGTCGTATGTCAGTCTCCGAGACCGGAGCCGCTACTTCTCAATCAAGTAGCTCCTCAGTTTGCCTCACAAGGGCCGAGTGCACCTCGCTTGCCAACAGCGCTCGGCAAACCGGATGGGCACCCATCCAAGTGCTATCCCAGCCCGACAGCGCTACTTCGGTGATCTGGCGGGAACCGGTGTTACCACTGCGGCAAGGCCGTTGGCCTTTATTGAGTACCTTTCCAATTAAATATTGATTTCCAGTGGGCCCTGCACGGAGCTGAGCGATCGTGAAGTGTGGCGGACAAGCCGACTAGTGTGACGTCACAAGTTCGTTGCAGGGCCCGTATATCTCGTTGGCCCCGCTATTAATCAATGACGTCATAATGTCTTACACAAAATTGCATTTTCTGTAAGTACTCACAACATATGGTCGTCTCCGATTGCAGTCTATAATTTGTTACATTTTTTGACTAATTTTCTCCCACTTTTCGAAAATGTTAACCAAAGACGCACATAAAAATGGGATTGAAAAATTAGCACTGACCTGTTTGGTATGTAGGTTGATTACTTGGTTGTAAAGTTTATTGACGTTGATGCGTTTGAAAGTGTGTATTTTTCTACTCAGCCAATAATAGCAATAATAATAGTAATAATAATAACATTCATTTAGTAATATTCATTTATACTTGCAATTTTTACAACAGTGTAATAGACCCCTGATGCAGCACTAGCTGAAATGTTGGGACGGGAGATGCAGGTGTTCGAGCTTCTGGCGACTGCACCACCACAGCAGCAGCCCACAGTCGATCTGCCAGATTTATCAGATCTGCCATTTGAGTATCATGCGCCAACACAGCTGCAGCAGACAGCTGCAGCAGACACCTGAATTATGTGATCTGGAAATGCAGTCAGCGTATGTATCCCAGGAGCAGAAACATGGTGATGGGTTATCTGATGTACAGATTCATCTCAGCATCCTACAGTTCTAATATTTAACAATTAGCACAATGCATCAAATTCGATCTTTCTAAATAGTGGCACTGTTGAAGGATTAGCTCCTTTCAAGTATATAAACACTATGTACTGCTACTGTAGTTCTGCAGTAATAAGGGAACACACAAGTTACCTTTATCACGATCATCACCACCACTCATCAGATCGCTGTTAAGAGAATAATCTGTATAACGTATAATCTAACCATGTGATGATAAACGTCTGGTTGTAGCTTTGTCCTCAGGTCGTGAGTTCAACATAATTGTAATGATCGGAAATCCTCAATGTGATGTAATGCTTTCAGACTACAAGTGGCATGTATTATGACAGAATTTTTCAGATATATCTGTGATGTTCAACAGTCAAACGCCACTAGATTGTCACACAATAAGTGCTAGGAATTTATAAGAATGGGAATTCCAAGAAGTGCACTCGCTTTCAGAAATCATCATTCAGAGACATGATGTGCTCTATCTTGACCATTCAGTGGACTGTGAATGAATGTCTTCAGTGGCGCGAGTATGTATATGAGTATTTAGGAAATGTGTGGTATGTGCTTATGGAGCCTACCCATCAAAACACTTCAGAGGACGTTTTTACAAAGAATTTCGATAGGTGTTGTGCATATTTAACTGATATGTATGGTGCATCGTCACTACCTGACGTTGTTAAGAAATTCCATATTTCCTCAAATTTTTTGATTGATTGAAAAATTGGTACACTGTAACAAATACATACCAAGTCTATGAGGAACTTGTCTTGCATTACTAATCACTAACGTCGTAGTGCATGTTAAAAAACAAAGGTATTTTCTGTAAGCACCCGAAGCTATGAACACCTCCCATCGCTCTTTACATTATTGCGACCTATGTTTTCCCCACTGCACTCCAAAGACGCATGTGAAAGCGAGACTAAACAATTAGTACACTACAACAAATATGTTTTAAGTCGGGTGCACAGCTCTGTAGATCAGTAACACAGTGCCTAATGTCAACATGCCACTGCCAATGTTGCCACTGCTCCATCAAAATACTAGTGTGCAGTGTTCGCCGGCCGAAGTGGCCGTGCGGTTAAAGGCGCTGCAGTCTGGAACCGCAAGACCGCTACGGCCGCAGGTTCGAATCCTGCCTCGGGCATGGATGTTTGTGATGTCCTTAGGTTAGTTAGGTTTAACTGGTTCTAAGTTCTAGGGGACTAATGACCTCAGCAGTTGAGTCCCATAGTGCTCAGAGCCATTTTTTTTGTGCAGTGTTCACATCTGCCGAACACCTCTGTTCTTTTCATATAGAGTCATAGCTGGTGTCCAGTAAGTCATCACAGCATCCTATGGTTCTAATATTTAACAATTAGCACAGTGCAACAAATCCGATCTTTCTACATAGTGGCACAGTTGGAGAATTAGCTCCTTTCCAGTACCTATATAAATATATATGTAGTGCTACTGTAGTTCTGCTGTAATAAGGGCACACAGAAGTTGATTGGTGTAGATGCACACTTTCCAGACAGTCATAACTGAGTATAATGGTTGTAAATGATGCTCTGTTGGCCTATAGATTTAATTACCGGTATACATGCTAATAATTTAGGATGAGATAGTTAACACACATAAGATGATATGTATTATACATAAATATTGTAATGCTAGACACAACCAATAGTGCAACCACTAAGGACAGAATTTATTTATCCACATTTAAGTAACCAACAAACAGCAGAATAAGCAGTAGAATACATTCTGAGAGGGAGTGCCAGCTGCACCAGACGTCTTCACATAGAGACGGGTTCTGGTAGATGGTGCAGCAGATGTCATGCCATGGACACTAGTCTTGTGACCCACTGCAGGTGGCCTCTGGTGGCCAGTCCACACAGTTGCCATTGGCAAACTATATGAGCGTAGCTTGCTTGTGGCCTGTTACCATAGCATGTATCCGTGTATGATGTAGAGTGTTATTGCACCCCTTCCCCTTGAGGAGATGCAGGCACTGAGGTGACTGAGGACACATCCACGGCCTCTGTACTAGGCACTGCAGTTGATGATGATGGCACAGGAAGGAGATTGGCATCTGGAACTGATGAGTAGCAGTGGAAGTGGCACAACCACAGACATACATGGTAGCCACGCCCCTTGAAGCATCATATGTGAGGACTGGTAATAAGAACACTGGTAACATCTTTACATCTGGATCCTAGAAGTGGTGGAATTTTGCTGATGGTGAAAGCGCTGGTCATTTGAGTGGAGGTGTCAGGGACACGGGTGGTGATGGGCCCTACAGTGCAAGACTGGGGGAGGTGCTGAGGGAGGAGGTGAAGTTGGCAGCAGCGGACCCTTGGCCCTCACAGTGGTGCAAGGACACAGCTGTTCATGATGGCGCACCATGAGATGCTCATTCGTGTGCACCATACAGAGGCAGTGGCTGCAGCAGCTGTGGACCATGGCCAGAACCCCTTTCAGTTCACAGCCAAACACTCGAGCCTAGAACACTGAGACAGAAATGAACCATGATGAGAAAAGTGCCAATGGATGTTGGTGCAGGAGGATATGTGGCTGGTGACCATGGCGTGTCTCAGCTGGACGCCAATCCCCCATCAATGTAAACCTGTAGGAACCCAGGAAGTGTGTCATCCATGAAAGAGTTTGTAAAGTACTTCTTCATCTGAGACTCGAACATGCAAACAAACCGTTACATCTCACTGTTACACTGGGTGCGAAAGTGAAGGAGCAGTTACTTCGTGAATGCCTTGATAGGTGTAAAAATCATGAAAGATCTGAGACACCATCTGTGGACCATTATTGGTCACACATGTATAAGGCAATCCTTCAACAGAAAAAAATTTTGAGACGACCTGAACTGCAGCTGTGGCTGACATGGAAAGACAGAAGATAATGTACAGGGAATTTCAACACAGCATCAATACCCAATAACTAGTAATAATTTGGGAAGGGTCCCACTAAATCAGCATGGATGCATTCCCATGGATGCTGTGTTTTGAGCCATGGAGAGAGAGAACAACACCATTAAACACTGCATATGCCATGTCAGCACGCTGGACACCTTATAGCATGTATAGTCAACCACTACTATTACTACTATGTTGGTGACAAACACACATAAGTGTCAGCTGCAGGACCCAATATCTTACCAGATAACGTTTATGATGGGTATTGTCCATTGCTTGACGTATGCCCACAGGAATATGTTTTAATTGGTCAAGTGAGGACAGTTCATCATGATTTTAACACAGACTGGTCCTTCATTAGTGTAATAGTTTTACCAATAGAAGGAGGCTGAGAGCTTTGCCTAAGCATGCCAACTGTTACTCTGCAGCATTCTGTAATAGCTGCCTATACCTCAATGCATAGTATTACGTACACCAGAAGATGTAACTTAGAAGCTGTGAAACTAATCATGTAAATTTCTAGTTGATTTCAATAAATACAGCTGTTGCAGATTATTATACTTTTCATTCAGTTTTATATTTTAAAATTTTTAACAGCTGTATGTAAACACCTGCATCATACTTTATGAATGGACAATCAATTATGCTGGTAAGGGACCTGATCAGAAATGAGATGCTCCTCATCCACAATGGATAAACCAAAAGCACTGAAAGCACCAGACCAAACAAATTGTCAGCACCAGCATCATCCACTACCATAAAAAACAAGGAATGAACCACAGATGTACACACAGTGGGAGCCATAAATTGTCACAATATTGGGATATACTGCTTACTGTAGCTCACCAAACATCAAGTGATGGAGACAATACCAGAGATCACACTTCCACATACGTTTGTGAGTTGAGCAATGTCGCAGCTGTACCCCTGTCCATTTGTAGTGCTCTGAACACTTTGTCCATCAGTAACACTTAATAAACAGTTTGTTCATATGCCAACAATTAACATCCATGTCCTGGCAAAAGCACACACACACACACACACACACACACACACACACACACACACACACACACAAATATGCACATAATTCCTAAACAACGTCAGATAGTGACATTGATGTACTGTACAATTTGCTTAAAAAAGCACAACACTCATCGAAATTCTTTGTAAAATTGTGTTCTTGTGGGTAAGCTCTGTAAGTGCACACCACACATTTCATAAATATCTATATAAAGACTTGAACCACTCACAATGTTCAATCACAGCACACTGGATGGCTGAGTTAGTGCACTCATATCTCTGAATTTTGGTTCCTGAAAGTGAGTGCACTCCTCGGCATTCCCATTGTTATATATTTCAACTGTTCTTGGGTGCCTCCCAGCAGATACTGTGTCATAATCTTGTAACACATGTGACTTATGACTATTGAACATCGTAGATTACCTGCAAAATTCTGACATAATACATGTCATTTGCAGTGCAAAAGTGTTACATCATACCACTACACTGAGGATCTTCAGGCATTACCATAATGTTGAACTCATGGTCTGAGGACAAACCTACAGCAAAACATTTACTATTATTCACACATAGATTTTGCATTATAGATAATAAGATCACTTTGATAATGGTCTGATACATGGTGCTGATGATTGTGATTATGGGAATTCAAAATCTGTGAACAGTAGCTGTCTATCAGAGAACCTGTCATTATGTTGTTGCTCATGGGGCGCAACTGCTGATTGCATTTCCTGATCGCATAATTCAAGTATCTGCTGCTGTTGTGGTGACGCATAATACTCAAACAGTAGACTTAATAAAGCTGGTAGATCCACTGTCGGCTGCTGCTGATGTGTCATAGACAACAGAAACTCGAACACTACATGTCCTGGTCCAACATTTCAACTTGTGCTGCATTAGGGGTCTGTTGGACTGTTGGAAAAATTATAAGTATAAATGAATATATTAATAAATTATTATTATTCTTGTTGTTGTTAATGAATGATGGACAAATACTTACCCATATGCAGCAACAAAAATAAACAAAATAATCAAATAATCAGCCAACATATAAACAGATCAAGGGCACGGCCATGGGTACCAGGATGGTTCCAACCTATGGCCATCTTTTTATGAGTCACTTGGAAGGGGCTTTCCTGGGATCCACAAGCCTTCAGCGCCTGGTCTGGTATAGATACACTGATAACATCTTTGCTATATGGACTCATGGTGAGGTTGACCTGCTAAAATTTTTGGAATCTCTAAATACATTTTCCCAGTCTCATTGTCCTATTCTGAATCCCATAGGGGGGCGGGAAGGGGGGGGGGGGGGAAGAGGTGGTTTTTCCATGGCCTTGAGGATGACAAACCCAATCACTTCAGGAAATGACCTTGATATAAGATTGTTATCTGGGTGAGCAGTGGTATGATACCCTACTAACAGGACTGCTTACTGGAAGTGTGACAGTGAAATAGTGCTCAGTAATTTTACTATTTTTCATATCGATGCTCATACATGAAGCTGTTACTATGCACCTATGGTTGTATCAATATGTAAAGTAGCTTCTGCAAATTTTCCTTGCTGAAAACGTGAAGAACCCTCTTTGTGACTGTCTGTTAGCTGGAGAAAGCGTAAGTATGGAAATAAACCATATAGTAATAGTGTAAAAGTGAGTATTACAATAAGAACAATTAACACACTTTTGAACAAAATAATTGGTGTAACATTATAAATGTATAAACAGCAGACAAATGAAATTGGTGACTGCTAATGTTTAAAGATTCAGGTCACTACAGATAAATCACAGTGTGAACTTAAGTTTTTTCAAGCTACAATGTGGCCAATGAGAGCATAGAAGAATAGAGCCAGTTGATGTGCTTTCACGATATAGCTTAGTAGGCTGCTTTGATACAAATCAACATTTGATTGGTACGCATCAACAAGAGACACTGACTGGCAAGTTACCATACAAACATAACCCTATTTATGTCAGTCACAGCAAATTGTGCAAAATGGTAGCTCAAATTGTTTTCCAGTTAACATTCGAATTATGAAGATGACATGGATATTGTCAGTATTGTCACTGTCTTACTGAAATATAGTTCCAGGAAAACACTAAAGTATGAGTAAAATACTAATGCAAATTATAATGCAACAGAATGCTTATAAACCTTTCTATTGACATCTTGAGCAACTGTGGATTCTGAAGACAAGCAGCAGTATTTACATTCTTCACCCTTTAATCCGAGTTTCAGGAAAGGATATTGACCTGCTTTAGGAGGGAAATGGGAAGTCATAGTGTTGACAAAAGCAGTCTTGTTCTACATTTAGAGCATCTACATCCATTGCTGTGCAGTGTTTTTGGCAAAAGGTAGGCTCTAAACAGCATGGTGTGAAGATCATCAGAAAGCATCTGTGGTGGCCAAAATACCATCTCACTGTTTAATGTTATATGAATACAAAACTTGTATTTCCATTGTGTGTTTGAATTTTTATGATTTTTGTCATCACACAGTTATCCGGGCCTTTTGAAGGCGGGAAGGGGGGAGGGGGTTGGAGGGTCACAGTTTGCTACTCTCTCTCTCTCTCTCTCTCTCTCTCTCTCTCTCTCTCTCTCTCTCTCATCTCTTACCAGACACAGCCAGGGGAATGATGGAACAGGCTTAAGACTAGTTCACAGTCAACAGCTTAACACATATTCCTACAGAACCTCATATTATGCAACTCTGAACCAACCAAAGTGACATTCAGCTACCAGAAGAAGAGATCAAGGTACATACATTGAATGAGGCTCCATGTGTGAAGTTCCTGGGCATCCAGAAGAATAAACAACTGAGTTAGCAGTAGTATGTGAATAAGCAATCACTTCAATTCCACCTGCATCACACTTAGAATCTTTCTCATTGTGTTGACTCACAGGCAAGATTTCCATCACACTTTGCATACTTTCACCCAATATGGACCTATGGCATAATCTACTGGGCCAATAAGAAAATAATGGATTTATTCTACAGAAGCATGCATTAGGGATATTATGTGAAGTTGTTAGCCATGCATCTTGCAGAAGCCTCTTCAGGAAACCAGGGATTCTTATGCTTAGCTGCCAAACATTTCAAACATTTCCTCCCTGATGATATTTGTGACTAATAACAAGACTGAATTTAAGGTGAACTCTGCAAATCAAAATAACAATTTCCATACAGACTATTAATCCCTTTCTACGGTTGAGGATGGAGTTTTATACTCTGGTGAAAAGATTATAACATGTTGCCATTGACCTCAGGCAATAAATTGAAAATCTCCAAACATTAAAAAAAATGGTAAAGGAATATTTCACTACCCACTCCTCCTACAATTTATAAGAATATTTGGACTCGCAAATCTGAATTCCATGTAACTCTAATATTTATGTTTGATAGATGTTGACTTCTTTATAATACATAAAACTGATAGTGGTCTGTATAAATTTATATAAATGATTGTTTGAAAAACTAGATAAAAATAGTAGATGCATAGCATAGAGGACAGAGCACTGTTTTTTTACTGATATACATACAGAAATTTCTGGTCCTGGAAACTGCCATACAGCTGGGAGAGCAGTGTGCTGACCACACGCCCTTCCGTATCTGTATCCAGTGACGCCTATGAGCTGAGTATGACACAGTGGTTGGTCAGTATCATTGGGCCTTCATTGCCTGTTTCGGAGGAGTTTTTTTATACACACAGAAATTAATGTAGAGGTAATTGCCATACTTATCAATGTGAGTAGGTCACTTC
Source organism: Schistocerca piceifrons (assembly GCF_021461385.2). Classification (NCBI taxonomy): domain Eukaryota; kingdom Metazoa; phylum Arthropoda; class Insecta; order Orthoptera; family Acrididae; genus Schistocerca; species Schistocerca piceifrons. The sequence continues at coordinate 512,470,672 of NC_060143.1, forward strand.
TCATAATTTCTTGTTAAATCTACCCCTTTAGTCCAAAAAGTTTTGAGATTGGATTAATAAAAAAATAGAGAAACATTAGGATGGTGCTTTAAAGCTTCAGCTGTCCTCCATAGTCTCCCTCCACTTGAGTACTACACACAGAAAGTTCAGATAACCATGTGAAAGAGTCAGAGACTCCTTCTTTGGGGTGCTGTGAATGGCACTGGCTTGAATGTCAATTACATTGTAAGAGTGTTGACCCTTCATGTGAATTTCAGCACTTTGTCATTTGAGGTAGGTTCTTACTGATAATACCAAGTCTTGTCACTTGTAATGATTTATTCAAGAAAAGAACTTTGGTATTTTGCATTTTGGTTAAGTCATGGCAGGTGTCCACATGTCCATGATTTGTAATAAATGGTGTTCCAGTAGTATGACCTCCCAGGGGGTGTTTTTGAAATTTAGACTTCTTAATAATTTATTTTAATGCGTTTCTGAGCATTTTAAATGCATGACTACAACATATGTTTTACACCACTTCAACCACAGCATAAGTTCTATCGTACTACATCTGAAAATCTGTGGTTCAGATTTTTTTTTCATCAGAGGTACTGGTACAGCATACCAGTGTGTACTGTCACAAAACAAGCATTGGTTATTTGTTTGTGTATGCAAGTATGACTTCACGAGATTCCTTTAATTCACTTGTCTTTTTTGTTACATTTGTGATTGTTTCATAATCAAGAAATATTACTGACATTGCTGAAGATTATGCTAGTTGTAACCATTACAATGAGTCAGAGCATGAGGAACATGAGTACTTAAAAGTTTGTTGACAAAAATCTTTGCAAGACACCAAAAAGTTCCATTTCAGTGCATGAGTTCTGACAGTGATATTGTTATAAGAGCATCATTCTGCTTTGGGAAATCAGTGGTTAAGAGAGAAGCTCATAACCACAATTTACTTTTACTTTATATAAGGTGTGTGGTTTCAACCTCAAAAAGAAGCATTGAAAAGAAGGAGGCAATTTTTTATTCAAATTTGCCATCAGCCGTTCTCCTTGTATCTCTTCAACCTTTTACACATATACCTTCACCCTTGGAGACACTAGATTCTCTTGGAATTTCTGAGAACAATGGCTCAGAGCCTGATGAAGTCTTTTACACCGTCTGAATCAACTCCTGTAGTGAGAGATTTTGTCCTTCATACAGATTCATCAGAACTGTTTGCCCCAGATTACAAAAAAAAAATGAAGTATTGGCCCCCCGGAACATCTTTTCCATGCTGCAGAAGGGGGAAAAAAAAAAGAGTTCATCCTATATATTTCCACAGAATCTCTTCCAGTGTACTGTAACAACAATTCGGAATTGTCAGAGGTATTTAACATACATCATAACATGTTGTTGCTGTTGTCTTCAGTCCAAAAACTGATTTGACAAAACTCTCCAGACTAACCTACCTTGTGCAAGCCTATTAATCTCTGCATAACTACTGCAACATACATTCATTTGAATCTGTATACTATGGTCAAGTGCTGGCCTTGCTCTACTACTTTAACCCTCTCCCCCCACCCCTCTCTGTCTCTCTCCAGTACCAAACTGAGGACTCCTTGATGTCTCAGTTTGTGTCCCAGAAATTAACCCTTTCTTTTAGTCAACCTGCACCATAATGTTCTTTTTCTCCAATTTGATTCAGTACCTCTTCATTAGCTCATCTACCAATCTAATGTTCATCATTCTTTAATAGCACTGTATTTCAAAGTCATTTATTCCCTTTTATCTGGACTGCTTACTGTACATGTTTTACTTTGGAAAAAAGCAGCACTCCATCAAACACATTCAAACACATTCACAAAACAGTTTCTATCACTTAAATTTATATTCAGTCTTAAGAAATTTACCTTTTTTGGAATAAGTTTTCTTGCTTTTCCTACTTTGCATTTTATATTCCCTCTACATCAGCCTTCATTAGTTATTATGCTGCCCAAATGTCAACACTTGTAGTAAATCATATCCTAATCTAATTCCCTAAGTCTTTGATGATTTAATTCAACTTCATTCAATTATCTTTGTTTTATATTCGTTAATATTCATCTCATAACTTCTTTCAAGTCAATATCCATTCCATTCAACTGCTCTTCTGAGTCCTTTACCATTTCTGAGAGAATTACAGTGCATCAGTAAGCCTCAAAGTTCTTACTTTTTCTCCCTAAACTTTAATTCCCTTTCCAAATTTCTCTTTGGTTTTCTTTTGTGGCTTACTCAATGTACAGGCTGAATAAAATGGGGGATAGGCAGCAATTCTATCTCACTTCCTTCTCAACTACAGCTTCCCTTTCATGTCCTTCAAGTCCTGTAACTACCATTTGACTTCTGTACAATTTGTAAACACCTTTCCGTCCTTTCATCCCCGCTGCCTAAAGAATTTCATAAAGTATATTCCATAAAAAGTTGTCAAAAGCTGTCTCTAAATCTACAATTGCTATAAATGTAGCTTTACCTTTCTTCAGTCAAACTTCTAAGACAAGACATAAGGTCAGTATTGCTTTGCAAATTCCTACATTTATCCAGAACCTGAATGGCTTCTAGCAGTGCTTCCATACTTACGTAAATAATTTGTATTAGTATTTAGCAGACATCGCTTATCAAACTGATGGTTATGTAATATTCACAGACATTAGAACCTGCCTTCTTTGGAATTGTAAATATTGTTTTCTTTTGAGGGTATTTCACCTGACACATATGTATTTCGCAACTAGTCTTGTCTCAGTGTTTTCCTAATGATCTTAGTAATTCCACTCCAGCTACATTGTTTTGCGTTAGGTTTTACAATGGGCTGTCAAATTCTTCTTGCTGCACCAGATCTCCCATCTCATCTTCATCTACTTCCTATGCCCATTCGATAATATTCTCAAATTTGTTTCCTTTGCACAGGCCTTCTACACATTCCTTCCACTTTTCAGCCTTCCCTTCTTTCCTTAGCACTAGCTTGTCACCAGAGGTCTTGGAATTCATTTGTCTGTTTCTCTTTTCTCCAGAAGTTTCTGGGAGTATCCTATTGGCAGCATCTGTATTTCTACTAGCTGTGCATAGTTCTATTGCTTTGCATTTCTCCTTCAGCCAATTCTGCTTTGACATTTTTCACTACCTGCCATTAAACTTTTTTGGAGTCTGTATTTCCTTTCATTTGTTTCACCTGTTGTGCATTTTATTGTCTCTTTTTGCCAATTGAATTCAATATCACTAGTGTTAACCAAGGGTTTCTATGAGGTTTTGTCTTTCTGGCTGATTTACTGTACCATCTACCCATTCACCTTCTGGCATATTCCTTTCTCCTGTTTCAGTCAGACTGAAACTCTCAACAGTCTTTATTTCTTTCTCCTTAACCAGGTCTCATCCCCTTAATTTCTTACATTTCTACAAATTCTTGCATTTTAATCTGTAGTTAGTAACCAATGAATTGTGGTTAGAGTCAACATCTGCTCATGGAAATTTTTGACGTTTAAAATGTGGTTTATAAGTCTCCATTTCACCATAATGTAATACATCTCAAACCTTCCAATGTCTCCAGGTCTCTTTCAGGCATACAGCATTCCCTCATAGTTATGAAACAAAGTAACAAGCAATGATTGAATTGTGCTCTCTCTAAAATTCTACTAAGTGACTTACTTTTCATTCCTGTTCTCCAGTCCATTTTCTCTCACCAGTTTTCCTTCTCTTCCTTTTCCCACTATTTATTTCAAGTCTCCCATCACAACTGTTTGCATTCCTTAACAATCTAAATAATTTCTTTTATCTCATCAGGTATTTCTTCAGTGTCTTTGTTGTCCACACTGACAGTAGGCATATGTAGATGTACTTCTGTGGTGGGAGTTGGCTTTGTATCTACATGTATACCATTTCAAACTACTGTGAAATGCATGGCAGAGGGTACTTGCCATTATATAGGTTTTTAGGGCTATTTCCTGCTCTATTCATGTATGGAGTACAGGAAAAATTATTGGGAAACATCTCTGTGGAAGCTGTAATATGTTTAGTATTGTCTTCAAAATTCCTATGGAAGCAATATATAAGGGGTTGTAGTGTGTATTTCCTAGATTCATCACTTAAAGCCAGTTCTAAACACTTTCTAAGGGGGTTTCCAATGGATAGTTTGTGTCTATGTTCAAGCATCTGACAGTTCAGTTCTTTCAGCACCTCCATGCCACTCTTCTATGGGTCAGACCAACCTGTGATAATTCATGCTGCCCTCCTTTGTATACATTCAATATCCCGTATTGGTCCTATCTGATATCGGTCCCACACACTTCAGCAATATTCTAGGATGAATCACACAAGTCTTTTGTATGCAATGTCCTTTGTAGACTGATTGCCCTTCCTAGTATTCAACCAGTGAACTACAGTCTGTCACATGATTTACCTACGGCATGATAATCTTGGCTATGACAATTTGCTTATTATGCTGTTCACTGCTGCTCACTGCATTTCTGTTTTCATACTCATTGGCCACAGCTCTGCTGCAACCATTGCACAGCTTTTTGTATTTGTATGACTACCAGTGAGCTGTCCAAACTGTGCCAAACTGTGGCCAAGAGTAAAGTAGACCACTCTTTGGCACAACATGCAGTTGAACATTACATTCTGGATTTCGATGGCTGCTTCACATTCTGGGCCATCTGGATCCTCCTCTCCGTTACCAGCTTTTCGAAACTGCACAGATGGAAGTTATCCTTGCAACACATTTTCAGCTCCCACAATCATCCTTGCCTCAACCTATAGTAACCTATTGTCCCCACACCTCCCACCCAACAGTTTCCAACTCCTCATCTTATCACCACCTCCCTTTTCACATTCCCTCTTTTTGTGCTGCCCTCTGCCATTGTACCCGACTGTCCTTCCCCTTCCCTGCACCTCTCCTTTTCTGCTCCTCTCCTTTCCACTCCCTATTTTTACCCCCATGCCCCACCTACTGATGCTGCATGTGGAAGTCTCTAGACCCTGCACACTCCTCCAGACAGCACTCTTCCCTTCTCCCACCCATACCCTGCTATCTCTCCAATTTCCCCACCCCACTCCAGAGTGCCATTCATGAGTGCATGAGGTGTATGTGCTTGTGTGAATGTGTTTGTGTTTTCAAACAATGGAAACTATAAGGTCAAATATCATCAACGTAGGAAAAGATAGGTCACTAGTTACAATAAAGATGACACATTAAGTTGCAGACAGGCACAATTAAAGGACACTTATACATAAGATTTTGGCCACAGCCTTGGTCAGAAAAAGAAAGAAAAATATATACCATTCATTCACACAAGCAAGCACACCTCATACACACATAACTACCAACTCTGGCAGCTCGGCTCAGTATGCACGCTAGTTCAAGTTGCTGAAGATTACTGTACATATTTTGGCATTGTTTGGGATTTGATTAAAAGTGATATATTGAGATCCTCAAAATCTGGAGCCCCCTTCCCCCCCCCCCCCCCCCCTCTCTCTCTCACTCTCTCTCCGCCAGGACTAGAGACCCAAGGGGGCTACTCCCCTCCCTTTTGTCTATCACTGACTTACTTGTACCGCCTGCCATTACTGCCATGTTTCTGACTCGACATCTGAAGGGGGGCTATTCTATGTCTGAAATATTTACCCAATAGCCTACCAGGATATCATCGTTGTTGACCATTGAGAAGATCTGTATGTCATCTGAAAATATAACAGCTGTAGTGACCCCTTATTTTCAGCCATTCACATTTGCAGCACAGCGAGGCCATGTTGCCTAATGTTATAATATGAAATCAGTCATCAAGACTGCTGCCTCTGCTACTATTGAAAAGACTGCTGCCTTCTTCAGGAACCATAAGTTAGTCTGGTCTCTCTGCAGATACCCCTCTGATACAGTTTGACTTACAACGTAGCTATCTGTACTGTTGAGACATACAAGCCACCCTACTATGGTAAGTTCCATGGTTTGTAGGAACCATGGACCTTGCCGTTGGTGGGGAGGCTTGTGTGCCTCAGCGATACAGATGGCCGTACCGTAGGTGCAACCACAACGGAGGGGTATCTGTTGAGAGGCCAGACAAACATGTGGTTCCTGAAGAGGGGCAGCAGCCTTTTCAGTAGTTGCAGGGGCAAGAGTCTCGATGATTGGCTGATCTGGCCTTGTAACATTAACCAAAACGGCCTTGCTGTGCTGCTACTGCGAACAACTGAAAGCAAGGGGAAACTACAGCCGTAATTTTTCCCGAGGACATGCAGCTTTACTGTATTATTAAATGATGATGGCGTCCTCTTGGGTAAAATATTCCGGAGGTAAAATAGTCCCCCATTCGGATCTCCGGGCGGGGACTACTCAAGAGGACGTCGTTATCAGGAGAAAGAAAACTGGCGTTCTACGGATCGGAGCGTGGAATGTCAGATCCCTTAATCGGGCAGGTAGGTTAGAAAATTTAAAAAGGGAAATGGATAGGTTAAAGTTAGATATAGTGGGAATTAGTGAAGTTCGGTGGCAGGAGGAACAAGACTTTTGGTCAGGTGATTACAGGGTTATAAATACAAAATCAAATAGGGGTAATGCAGGAGTAGGTTTAATAATGAATAAAAAAATAGGAGTGCGGATTAGCTACTACAAACAGCATAGTGAACACATTATTGTGGCCAAGATAGACACAAAGCCCATGCCTACTACAGTAGTACAAGTTTATATGCCAACTAGCTCTGCAGATGATGAAGAAATAGATTAAATGTATGACGAGATAAAAGAAATTATTCAGGTAGTGAAGGGAGACGAAAATTTAATAGTCATGGATGACTGGAATTCGTCAGTAGGAAAAGGGAGAGAAGGAAACATAGTAGGTGAATATGGATTGGGGGGAAGAAATGAAAGAGGAAGCCGCCTTGTAGAATTTTGCACAGAGCATAACTTAATCATAGCTAACACTTGGTTCAAGAATCATAAAAGAAGGTTGTATACCTGGAAGAATCCTGGAGATACTAAAAGGTATCAGATAGATTATATAATGGTAAGACAGAGATTTAGGAACCAGGTTTTAAATTGTAAGACATTTCCAGGGGCAGGTGTGGACTCTGACCACAATCTATTGGTTATGAACTGTAGATTAAAACTGAAGAAACTGCAAAAAGGTGGGAATCTAAGGAGATGGGACCTGGATAAACTGAAAGAACCAGAGGTTGTAGAGGGTTTCAGGGAGAGCATAAGGGAACAATTGACAGGAATGGGGGAAAGAAATACAGTAGAAGAAGAATGGGTAGCTCTGAGAGATGAAGTAGTGAAGGCAGCAGACGATCAAGTAGGTAAAAAGGCGAGGGCTAATAGAAATCCTTGGGTAACAGAAGAAATATTGAATTTAATTGATGAAAGGAGAAAATATAAAAATGTAGTAAACGAAGCAGGCAAAAAGGAATACAAACGCCTCAAAAATGAGATCGACAGGAAGTGCAAAATGGCTAAGCAGGGATGGCTAGAGGACAAATGTAAGGATGTAGAGGCTTGTCTCACTAGGGGTAAGATAGATACTGCCTACAGGAAAATTAAAGAGACCTTTGGAGAGAAGAGAACCACTTGTATGAATATCAAGAGCTCAGATGGCAACCCAGTTCTAAGCAAAGAAGGGAAGGCAGAAAGGTGGAAGGAGTATACAAGGTTTATACAAGGTTTATACAAGGGCGATGTACTTGAGGACAATATTATGGAAATGGAAGAGGATGTAGATGAAGACGAAATGGGAGATAAGATACTGCGTGAAGAGTTTGACAGAGCACTGAAAGACCTGAGTCGAAACAAGGCCCCGGGAGTAGACAACATTCCATTAGAACTACTGATGGCCTTGGGAGAGCCAGTCATGACAAAACTCTACCATCTGGTGAGCAAGATGTATAAGACAGGCAAAATACCCTCAGACTTCAAGAAGAATATAATAATTCCAATCCCAAAGAAAGCAGGTGTTGACAGATGTGAAAATTACCGAACTCTCAGTTTAATAAGTCACAGCTGCAAAATACTAACGCGAATTCTTTACAGATGAATGGAAAAACTGGTAGAAGCGGACCTCGGGGAAGATCAGTTTGGATTCCGTAGAAATGTTGGAACACGTGAGGCAATACTAACCTTACGACTTATCTTAGACGAAAGATTAAGAAAAGGCAAACCTACGTTTCTAGCATTTGTAGACTTAGAGAAAGCTTTTGACAATGTTAACTGCAATACTCTCTTTCAAATTCTGAAGGTGGCAGGTATAAAATACAGGGAGCGAAAGGCTATTTACAATTTGTACAGAAATCAGATGGCAGTTATAAGAGTCGAGGGGCATGAAAGGGAAGCAGTGGTTGGGAAAGGAGTGAGACAGGGTTGTAGCCTCTCCCCGATGTTATTCAATCTGTATATTGAGCAAGCAGTAAAGGAAACAAAAGAAAAATTCGGAGTAGGTATTAAAATTCATGGAGAAGAAGTAAAAACTTTGAGGTTCGCCGATGACATTGTAATTCTGTCAGAGACAGCAAAGGACTTGGAAGAGCAGTTGAACGGAATGGACAGTGTCTTGAAAGGAGGATATAAGATGAACATCAACAAAACAAAACGAGGATAATGGAATGTAGTCAAATTAAATCGGGTGATGCTGAGGGAATTAGATTAGGAAATGAGACACTTAAAGTAGTAAAGGAGTTTTGCTATTTAGGGAGTAAAATAACTGATGATGGTCGAAGTAGAGAGGATATAAAATGTAGACTGGCAATGGCAAGGAAATCGTTTCTGAAGAAGAGAAATTTGTTAACATCGAGTATAGATTTAAGTGCCAGGAAGTTGTTTCTGAAAGTATTTGTATGGAGTGTAGCCATGTATGGAAGTGAAACATGGACGATAACTAGTTTGGACAAGAAGAGAATAGAAGCTTTTGAAATGTGGTGCTACAGAAGAATGCTGAAGATAAGTTGGGTAGATCATGTAACTAATGAGGAGGTATTGAATAAGATTGGGGAGAAGAGAAGTTTGTGGGACAACTTGACTAGAAGAAGGGATCGGTTGGTAGGACATGTTTTGAGGCATCAAGGGATCACAAATTTAGCATTGGAGGGCAGCATGGAGGGTAAAAATCGTAGAGGGAGACCAAGAGATGAATACACTAAGCAGATTCAGAAGGATGTAGGTTGCAGTAGGTACTGGGAGATGAAGAAGCTTGCACAGGATAGAGTAGCATGGAGAGCTGCATCAAACCAGTCTCAGGACTGAAGACCACAACAACAACAACAACAATGTGAGTTACATGGAAACTGAGAACAGTGCTTCTCCATAATAGCAACAGGTATGCATCAGTACCTGTAGGGTAATCAATAAAGCTGAAGGAATACTATGAAAACCCAATTTTTGTTCTAACAATAATAAAATATAGTGTTCATAGACAGGTCATATGACATGATTTTAAAGTTATTACCATGCTTCTTGGGTAACAGTGAGGTTACATAAAATATTTCTACTTTTTATTTCAACATGTCAGCCATGACTGAGGCAGACAATGGGTTGAAAATGAATGTCTTCCAGATAGATCTCTGAACCTCAAAGTAAAAATACACTTCACTATAATTTGGTTGGCCGACTGAGGCAGACAATAGGTTGAAAATGAAGGTCTTCCAGACTGATCTCTGAACCTCAAAGTAAAAATACACTTCACTATAGTTTGGTTGGCCCAAAGTAAGCACTAGTGCATCCATTTTACACCAAGCTGAGATTAATGAAACAATTTGTACAGACTGTGTCAAAATATATTAATTTTATTATATATGTTTGCATAAAATTTTCAGCATTACTAGAAGCAAAACTTGTTTACCCTGAGTTTTGCAAATGTTTTTCTTATTGTTACTAGATGTTACACAGAGATCAGCTGTACTCATTCACAGGAGAGCATTATCACAATAAACTTTGAGGAGATGTACCAAAGGAAATACAAGGACCTGTGAAGACAGGGAAAATTTTGAGACTTACTTTTCCTTTTTAGGTACAGTAATTAAAAGTCAGTCAGCACAATATAGACAGAGGTATTTTCTGAATGTCATCAATAACTGTACATTAAACATGAGAAAGCATTAGAATCAGCTGCAATTTAAAATAAATCAATTACCCAAATTTTGGTGGCCAGTGTAATTAGTAGAGGAAATAGATAAAATCTAAAGAAGAGCAGTGTATTTAACCTTGAGTCTATTAACTAACTTCAACACATCATGGAGATACAAAAGAGGTATTGTACATCACAGTGTGGTCTGCTGCTAGAATTATGTGTACATACCAAGAGGAGTTGAAGTTGTATGTTCTATCCTACATATATCTCACAGCAGTGAAATTATAGGAGTTGAAGTTCATGCGGAAGTGTGCCAACAGTTGTCCCCCCTGTGCATCAGTTCTGGTTGGAAGAGAAAGGGAATACTCAAAAGTATTACACAAAGCCTGTTCACTATGCACTGTAAGATAGCTTGCAGATTACAGATACAAAACAATGGAAATTCCAGGTTGGAATATCAACAATATTAGGAAAAGGATAGATTGCTAATAACTGTGAAGATGACATGTTGAGTTGCATGCAGGTACAATGAAAAGACTGTTACCCATCATAGCTTTTGGCCAAAGCCTTCCTCAGAAAAGAAAACACACACACAAAAGCACAAAAAGCACACCTCATGCACTCACGACCACTACCGTCAGCAGCTCTGACAGGAATGCATCTGTCACATGGACTAGGGTGTTGTGGAGGTTGGGTGGATGGCAGAGTACCACTTTAGGAGGGATAGGAATGATCTTGGGGATGTCCCTTATTTCAGAGTGTGATGATAGATAATCAAAGCCGTGATGAAGGATATGATTCAGTTGTTCCAATACAGGGAAGCATTGGTGACAAATTGGCACTCTAGTAGCCAAGAGAAAGATAGATCACTGTGGCACAACATGGAGCTGAGCATAACATGTTTGACTTCAATGACTGCTTCACAACTTGGGCCATCTGGATCCTCCCTTCCATCACCAGCCTTCCCAAACTGCACAGATGGGAGTTACCCTTATAAGACATTCTCCACTCCTGCAATCATCCAGGCCTCAACCTAAGGCAACCTACTAGCCCCACACCCTCCACCTAGCAGTTTCTGCCCCCTCATTCTATCATCTTTTCCCTTTGTGTGCTGCCCTCAACTAATGTACTCACTCGCTCACTTGTCATTTCCCCTTCCCTGCTCGACTTCATTTTCACACCTCTTCTTTACCACTCCTTTTTTCCTCACACCGCACCTTCCGACACTGCAATTGGCAGTCTCTAGCTCCTTCACGCCACACCAGACAGTGCTCTTCTCTACCCCCATCTGAACCCTGCTATCCCTCCCCCTTCCCCACCCCATTCCAGATTGCTATTCACTGACAGTTGCTTTCTGGTTGGATCTGCCGCTGGTAACAGTCATGTGTACATGAGGTGTGCTTGCTTGTGTGAATGTGTGTATGTGTGTGTGTGTGTGTGGGGGGGGGGGGGGGGGCTTTGGCTGAAAGCCATAATGTGTAATGGTTTCTTCATTGTGCCTGTCTGCAACACAACATGTCATCTTTATAGTGAGTACCAGTCTATCCTTTTCCTGATATTGTAGACTATAGCTCTAGATATAGAAATTGTGCATGAAAAACAACTATCAGTATACTTTCTGGCAAGCTTCAGATAGTCTTATTGTGCTGTATGGACTTTACATAAGATGTGTATCAGAGGAAGCAATGGGTTTCTTGACCAGTTGTGGAATGCTCTCAGAATAAGGAGTAAAACTGTATTTGATGTTCAACAACTTTCCTGTAGCAGCCTCCAGTGCAAATTGTTGAACCTTTCTGTGATTTCTGAATAAATCTGTGATGAATCATGCAGCTCTTCCCTGAATCTTTTTTTCTCTCTTCTGTTAATCCACATTGGTCTGTAGGTATTCTGTGCAGTAAGTGTACTGAATGAAACTCTAACAACACAGGATGCATTCATACATGGTTTATTAATATTACTAATGCAATGGCAACACATTTGCATAAAATGGAAGTCAGTAACAGACTAACTCCAGAGAGAGTACATCTGCCCTCCCACCTTGCAGAAGGACAAAGATTTTATTAGTGTCAAAGATAGTATTTTATGACATGTTCCACATCTCCATTGGCGAAGTCACCTCAGGTATTTACACTAGAGAAATGCATCTCTGCCTTACTTCTTAGCATAAGTGTCATAGTAACTGAGTTACTTGTCACTGCATTAAGTGAATTTTGGATATCTTGAGCAAAAAGGTTCCTGCCTTTGTGTTAAGCCATTCTGTAGTGGTCAGTGAAAATTGAACTTCTCTCAATCCTCCAGAATCAGAAACCAGTCAAGATTGTGGATTAATACACATCCAATAACAAAAACAATAATAATAATTATAATAATAATAATAATAATAATAATAATGATAACAATAATAATAGTAATTATTATTATTATAGCAATAGTAAAAAACTTTAAGTAGTTATTCAGTACCAAAGAGAGCTAAAATATTATGGAATATAAGGGGTACTGTGTTTTTAATTATTTTTTCCATTTTGAGTGTCATTTTATACAACTTGTAAGTACATGGTGTTCATAAATTAATTATACAAAAGTAATCTGTAATTGTGAAAAGGGTAGATAACTTACCGAAATGTTTGATACAGCCCTGAATGCATATATCTTCAAGTTTTATTCCAAATTAACACTGTTGGTTCTTGACATTTCCCACTGTGTGGCAAGCGTGAATGAGTTATTCCAGCAGTCATCATGGAGTCATATAATGGTGTAGAGTGCCTGCATATGTTGTTTATGGTTTCATATATCCAAATCTGCCACTACTCTTCAGAAATAACTCAGGACTAAATATTGCAAACCAGCATCTGAGACAAACTGTTATTAATTGATACAATCATTTCACCAAAACTGGCTGTGTATCACATAGGACACAGGGTCAGTGTTGGCCAGCAGTCTCTGATCCAGCAATTGATCAAGTCTGGCAGTCTTACATTCGTAGTGCGAGTAAATCAGTGAGATGCACCAGCTTAGAATTGAATATGCCTAGTGTCACAGTGTGAAAGATATTATGGAAACGTTTGTCATTCATACTCTATAAACTGGAATTGTTGCAAGCTTTAAGAGAAAGTGACAAAGGAAAACAAGCTGAGTTTTGTGCAGAAACGTTTAACAAAATGGAGACTGAAGATGATTTCCTTAATAAAATTGTGTTCAGTGGTGAAGACACCTTCCACAACTGTGGTAAAGTGAATTGGCATAATGTTCGGATTGGAGTTAGCAGGAACCAAGTCATGTAACTGAACATGTACGGAACTCACCTAAGGTAATTAATGTTTCTTGTCCTGTTAGTTGTAACAAGATTTATGGGCCTTTCTTTTTTGCTGAGTCAACTGTATCTGGAACATCGTACCTGCTCATGTTTGAACATTATCTAATGCCTCAGTTACAATAGGATCTGGGCCCAGAAATGATTTTCCAGCAAGATGGTGTACCACTGCATTACCATCATGAAGTTGCTGTGCATCTCCAAAGGAATGTGCAAAGTTGGAATGGACATGGTAGAACAATATCTTGGCCACCATGATCACCTGATTTAACCCCAGCTGACTTTTGTGTATGAGGTTACATTAAACACAGAGTGTTTGTCCCTTCACTTCTGGGAAACATTAAATGAGCTGCGACAATGGATAATACAAGCAGTTACCACCATATATCTGTAGGATTTGGTAGGAAATCAATTACAGATGAGACATTTGTCATGTTACAAAAGGTAGCCACATTGGACATTTGTAAATAGATGTTGAAGATATACTGCATTCAGCACTATATCAAACATTTCTGTAAGCTATTTACCTTCCTCACAATTAAAGGTATTTTTGTATAACTAATTATAAACACCCTGTAACACCAGTATGAGGTAGAAAGTTGCTACTCACCATATAGTGGAGATGCTGAGTCGCAAATAGGCACAACAAAAAGATTGTCTCACACAAACACACACACACACACACACACACACACACACACACACACACACACACACACACGTGTGTGTGTGTGTTGTGTGTGTGTGTGTGTGTTGTTGCCAAAGGCCATTGGCCAGAAGCTTTATGTGTGACAATCGTTTTGTTGTGCCTATCTGTGACTCAGCATCTCCACTATATGGTGAGTGGCAACTTTCCTTCTCATAATATTGTTACATACCATACTGGATTTTCCATTGTTTGATTATAAACACCCTGTACATCACTTGGATGTAGAATGAGTCACATGCAAACACAAAGAATCATATAATTCATATGTCCTTAATTTTTTTCAGTACTCATGCCTTCAAAACACATGAAATACTATACAGTGTCAAATATTCCTATAAGTAGCAGAGAGATTTTCACAAAAGATACGTTCTTTTGTTATTTTTTTAGCCTGGTCACCAGTAACACATTGAACATAAAGAGGCAATGCATTACATACACTGATCAGTCAAAACATCATGACCACTGACCTAATATCAATACAAACCTGTCCAGGCTATAGCAGTGTAACCAGCGAGGAATGACTGCTAGTCAGACGCTTGCATGATGCATGTAATATCAGTGGAATGTGATGTCTGTGCATAGAACAGGGGAAGGTTGTGATCTATCTGAGTTTGAATGAGGGCAGATTGCGAAGGCTCAGAGGTTCAGCATGAGCATTTCGGAAACTAAATGACTATTCGAGTGTTTGAGGAGTGCTGTGGTGAGGGTCTTCAACACCTGCCAAGGTGAAACCATATCCAGACATCATGGGATTGGGTGGTCACCCCTCATTACAGATGTAAAACATTGTAGGCTGGGCAGACTGGTAAAACAGCACAGAGGGCAAGCTGTGGCAGAAATAACATCAGACTTTAATGCTGGGCAGAGTACGAGTGTGTCTGAACACACAGTGCACCAAACACTCCTAACGATGGGCCTCTGCAGCCAATGACCCAAGCCTGTGCCACTGTTAACACCATGACATTGGCAATGACTGAAATGGGTATGTGACCATTGGCACTGGATGTTGGCACAGTGGCAGAGTGTTGCACAGTCTGAAGAATCGCAATATCTTCTTCATCATGTTGACGGAAGGACGCAAATCTGTCGTCTTCCAGTGGAACAGCACCTTGACACCTGTACTGTGGGACAGAGTCGAGCTAGTGCTGGCTCCATTATGCTCTGGGGAACATTCACGTTGGCATTCCTGAGTCCAGTAGAGCTCATGCAAGGCACCATGATGGCCAAGGAGTATCGTACACTGGTTGCAGACCACATACATCTCTTCCCAACAGCAGTGGCATTTTTTAACAAGATAATTCACCATGTCACAAGGCCAGGAATGTGATGGTGTTGTTCAAGGAACACAATGGTGAGTTACAATTGATGTGCTGGCCCCCCAACTCACCAGGTCTGAACCCAATTGAACACATCTGGGATGTGATTGAACATGGCATCAGAGCTCATCGCACCCTCCCTGGAATTTACAGGAATTAGGTGACTTGTGTGTGCAGATGTACTGCCAAATACCTCCAGTGACCTGCCAAGGCCACATTGCTTCCATGCCATGATGCGTCGCTGCTGTTATCTGTGCGAAGGTGGATGTGTCAGCTATTAGGTAGATGATCATAATATTCTGGCTAATCAGTGTATATTTATTTCACTTTAAAGTGCAGTCATTTCTGTTCCTTTGAAAATGTTTTACTTCCCTCTGTAAAACAGAATGAATTCATATATCATGATGCCACATATTTTCATTTATGTAAAAACAAGTGCCTTACCTCAAAAGGTGACCTGCATTCAATTGTAAATTAATATAATAGGCAGTTTGCTCTGATATGCCTTAGGCATCATAACAGCATAGCAAAGGACAACCAATGAAGACCAGATGATTTTTTATTTGATTTGTAATACTGTCGCAGAAAAAGCCGAATAGCACAGCCACTGTAGTGTAGTGGTTATGATACTAGACTGTTGCATAGAGGGTTGTGAGTTCAAGACTCACCTGAGCTGTGAAATTTTAATTTCCGTATTTGGTTCGAGAACATTCTAGAAGTATCCACAAATGTCAAGAATCATTGGACTGGAATGTTCTGTAGCTGTATGTATACGGTATTTGCTATGGCCAGAGGCAGTTCACTCCACGCTCTTGTATGTGCAAGTGCTGAATAAACCTTTGTTAAGTGAAGTTAGAGTTTGTCATTCATCTAATTACACCTTCTTCTATGTGAAACTGTTCTGGTGGAGACGCTGGGTATTGGAACTTGTGATAGCGCGCATTATCGACGACACAGTGGCTCCCATCAGGCCACGACGGAGCCACCGTTTACATGGCGAGAAACACAGATCGCAATCTATCAGAGACAGAAGAAGAAGAGGATGGTACAATGACAGCAACTGTGTGCTACCGTGAGACATACTTCTGGGTTCTCTGGTGACGATGGCCAAGATCCAAACAAGTGGCTTAAGGTATATGAGCGTATAGCCAAATTTAACAAATGGGTGGACACTGTGTGTTTGGCTAATGTATATTTTTCTACTTGGAGGGCACTGTCAAGCAATGGTATGAGAACAATGAGGAGAAGTTCACAAGCTGGGAAGTATTCCAGGTGGAACTGTGCAAGTATTTCGGTGACGCACAAAGACAGAAGTGCAAGGCTGAAGTAAAAATAAAGAGTAGGGCACAGCGTCCAGGAGAAATGACAGCATCCTGCAATCAAGATGTCTTGGAGCTGTGTAAAATAGTGGATCCTAGAATGAAGGAAGACGATAAGATTGCACATCTCATGAAGGGTGTTGCTGAGGACGTGTATCAAGCCCTATTCCTGAAGGAGGTTTCGACAGCAGGCGACTTCACAAAATGGTGCCAGTATATCGAGAAAATGCATCAAAAAAGAATTACATACAAGAAGTTTGAATGGCTTCCAAACGTTGTATCAATGTCTGTGATGGAGGAAGAAACTGATTTCACAAGTTTTCTTCGTCAGATAGTAAGAGAAGACGTTCAGAAGGCACTTGGATTGCACGGCGAACAGAAAACCAAGATGCTTCGAGAGGTCATAAGGGAGGAAGCGGAACAGACATTGAACCCAATCTCTCGTCCTTCATTTCCCTTTAAAACGGTAAAAAGATCCAGGCAAAGTTACATTCCTACAAAGCCGCATGAGGAACCTGTTTGGGCAGCAAGGAAGACTGACATCTGGAGGACCCAGGATAACCAACCAGTATGTTTCCACTGAGGATGACCAGGACATGTGGTGTGCTATTGTCAAGAAAGGCGGCAGATATTTGATGACATCCATGCCAGAAGACAGCAGACTGATCTTAGCCGATGCCAACTCTAGGACGACAAAGATGAAGAAGAAGATGTGGGTGCAGGACGATGTAGGTCACCACTGCCACAAGCTAGCTGCTGGAGGGGACGCTCCCCAACATGCCGATCAAGGTCTCCATCACCATTTAGAAGCTCCAGCCAATCACCTAGCTGCCACAGCTTGGAAAACTAAAGGGTGCGATCTTCCTTGAAGGTGAGGCCGCCGAAGAGAAAAATCCTCCATCATCGATCACTACAAAAAGATAGGAAACTACGTTGATGTCCTCATGGATGGCCGACCAGCCTCAGCTCTTTTGGACTCTGGAGCATCATATTCAGTCGTTTCAGAGAAGTACCATAGCCAGTTGCAGAAAGCCTTATTTGTCGACAACAAAACATCTCTGTTGAAGGTGACTAATGGGAAATATGTAAAACCTACAGGAAGATGTACCATTTGTGTGGGTATAAGTGGCCATACACAGCCCTTAGAATTTGTCGTCTTACAAGAGTGTAGTCATGACGTCATTCTCAGATGGGACTTTTTGAAAGCTTCTCAGGCAATTATAGATTGTGGTCACTCGAAGATTATGCTAGATGAGATGAGATATTATGGACAGGAAGATGTGCATCCGAGTGTGTGAAGATTATGTGTGCTGGATGAAGTGATCATTCCTGCAGTCAGCGCTAGAAAGGTGGCATGCATCACTCTATGGATCTTATAGTGGAATGTAAAAGAAGCTTACCACTAAAGAATAACTTGGTAATTCCAGCCTCTGTTGTCTCATTGAAGAATGGATTCGGTGAATTGTGGATAGTTAACTGTTGCTGAGAACCACAGATCCTGCCAAGATGCATGTGTGTAGCAAATGCTGAGCCGTTAATTGCAGAACAGCAGAGCATCATAGAAACCTCCTATGCTGAATCTGTGGGCGAAATTAGCGCTACCACTACAAGACAAGATCTTCTAGCTCAACTATCACCAGATCTCCCTAAGGAACAACAGAAGAAGATTTCTCTGAATGCTTCAATCCACAACTGAAGAGCAAGTTCGACAAATCGATGGTGTAGTGCCGGATTAGCACTGGAGACCATCAACCAATAAGCCAGAGAGCATATGATGTGTCAGCAATGGAACGTCGTATTATTTGCGATGAGGTAGAGAAAATGATGAACAATGACATCATTCAGCCTTCGCAGAGCCCATGGTCATCACTCATCAGGAACAAGGATGGCAGTTGGTGCTTTTGTGTTGATTACAGGAAGCTTAATAAGGTAACTAAAAAGGACATTTACCATATTCTATGAATTTACGATACACTAGGTTGTCTGAAGGGGGCTAAGTTTTTCTCAATCATGGACATGTACTTGGTATACTGGCAAATCGAAGTAGATGAGGCTCATCATGAGAAAACTGCATTCAGGGCTTGTATGAATTTAAGGTAATGCCGTTTGGTTTGTGTAATGCACCAGCAACTTTTGAATGGATGATGGATAATCTTCTAAGTCACCTGAAGTGGACGATGTGTCTTTGTTATTTAGATGACATTATAGTGTTCTCAAAGACATTTGATGAACACACAAAAAGACTGAGGGCCGTTCTTAAGTGTCTCCAACAAGCCGGACTGAAACTTAATCCCAGAAAGTGACTCTTTTGAGCAAAAGAAATCAAAATACTTGGACACCTTCTGTCAAATGAAGGTGTGCAGCCAGACCTAGAAAAGGTGAGATCTATAACAGAATTTCCTATTCCTAAAAGTATTAGAGATGTGAGTAGCTTCCTGGGATTATGTTCTTATTACTGTCGTTTTATCAAAGACTTTTGTATCAAAGCCAGGCCACTCCAAGAGTTGTTAAAAGCCATTGCTAAATTTATCTGGGGTGGTGTTCAACAAGATTCTTTCGATATGCTGTGAAAAGCTCTGATGACTGACCCTGTACTTGGTCTGTATGATGAGAGAGCACCTACAGAAATACACACAGATGCCAGTAGATATGGGATCAGTGCTGTTCTGGTGCAGATTTTGGATGGAAAAGAGAAGGTTATAGCCTAAGCTTCTAGGACACTTACAAAAGCTGAGAGAAACTACTCAACTACAGAAAGAGAATGTCTTGCTGTGATCTGGGCCATGTACAAATTTCGACAGTATCTCTATGGAAGGCCATTCACAGTTGTTACATACCATCATTCATTTTGTTGGTTGACAGGTCTTAAGGATCCAACAGGATGACTCACCAGATGGGCACTATGTCTTGAAGAGTGTGATATTACCATAGTGTACAAAAGTGGAAGAAAACACCAAGATGCCAACTGTCTCTCAAGAAACCCTGTGCAAGAACATCAAGACTTTGATGAAGATAGGGACTGTCTCACTGCACTCCATGATTTCTCTGCTGAGCAGAAGAAGGACGCCAAGATATTTCAAATTGTGCTTGACTTAAATCAGTCAGAGGATGTGAAAGGACAATTTAAGGTAGTTAATGGATTACTTTGCAAGAAAAACTTTGATCCATTTGGAAAGAGGTGGCTACCAGTGATTCCTAAACACATGCACTTAGATGTTCTACAGAAATTCCATGACACACCTGAGGCCGGACATTTAGGATTTATTAAGACATATGATAGTATCTGCAATAGATTTTTCTGGCCAGGTTTATTTAGGAGTGTCCGTCATTGTGTGTCGCACAGCTGAGGGTGCCAGAGGAGAAAGGCATTTCCCCAGAAACCACCTGGCCAACTCATACCAATTCCAACAGCCGAAACGCATTTACAGTATCTTGGGATTGACCTCCTCGGTCCAGTGTCTGCTAGTGGCAATAGATGGATTATTGTTCGCACTGATTATCCATCACAAAAGCAGTGAAAACAGCTGAAGCATTCAAGGTGGCCAAATTCATCGTAGAAGACATTGTATTAAAGCACAGTGCCCCAAGGTCATTAAATACAGATCGAGAAAAAGTTTTTCAATCCCCTATAAGGATCCTGCAACCCAGGGTAAGTTCAAAGCTCCAGTGACAGGCAACAAGCGGAAAGGTGATGAAGAACGTAGCAGCAAGGAAAGTTCTAAGAAGATCACCGTCAGGGCGAACATCAGTCATCAGGAATCGGAGTATGCAGAACCGATGACTCATTTCCGGGCTAGTAGGGCATAACACCGAGGCGCTGTTCTCTTAAAGAGGCCGCAATGTTGCAGGAGAAGCTGAATAGCACAGTTGTCATAGTGTAGTGGTTCTGATACTAGACTGTTGCATGGTGGGTCATGAGTTCAAAACTCACCTGAACCGTAAAATTTTAATTTCTATATTCGGTTTGAGTACATTCTAGAAGTATCCACAAATGGCAAGAATCATTGTACTGGAATGTTCTGTAGCTGTATATATACCATGTGTGTTGTGGCCGGAGGCAGTTCGCCCCACGCTCTTGTATATGCAAGTGCTGAATAAACATTCATTATGTGAAGTTAGTGTTTGTCATTCATCTAATTACACCTTCTTCTACGTGACAATATCACATCAATTTGGACAGCTGAAGAAAATGTTTTTGGCATCTTCTGTTTTACCGTAATTGGGATACCATCAAGCCAATGCAATGTATGTCTTTCCTGTAGTAGCTGCGGTTGAATGTGAAACCTATAATAGTATATCTGAATATTCAGGAACAGTGATGTTTCTTGTGCTACAAGTTAGTCATCAGTATTGAGTTAATTTTGGCATAGTCTCTAAATTTGCCTCTCTACATTTCAGTTCTCATGATTATTAGTTTGAGGACATTAAAAAATCTGCAGCAGTTACACCTCTATGTTGCCTCTCTCCATTGTTAAGTGGTTGCTTTGACTAACTTGTCTATCATTTCATTCTTCAGAATACTAAAGAGCTTTTATCTAGTACATGGTGACACCCTGATTCCTAGTTTTCAGCTTTATAATCAGAATCATAATTTTATCTGCTATTAGATTACGGTTTTGTCAATCTCAGTAATCAGTGCTCTTCTGGTATCAGAGAAGATAACAATCTGGTAATGCAGATGCTTCTCCCTGTCTAGAAGTGCTCACTGTATAGAAATTTGTGCAGCTGTCATAATAAATATTTCTTTAGGCGGCATGAATTTCTTACCCCTGTGACATCTGCTATACCAGTAAGCACAACTATATCCATCTTTGTCATTCAAAGCCTCCATGTAGATGGCCTTGCATTTCTATAATCTGAACCACAGTAAAATAGTCCTTGTGAAAATAAACTTCTTTTGATCAGTGGATAGTTGCTATATACTCTACAACAAGAGGAGGAAGATTCTTGTTGACAAGTCTCTCAACATAGAACACAAGCCTATTAAGATATGAATGTCTAACAGTATCTGATCTTGTTCAGACTAAAGCACTTTAGTAAAAAATTCACACTTAAGTATTCCCAGCATAAGTCTAGGGGTGTTTCATTTATCTTGATTAAGAGAGCATTAGTCAGAATAAATGTCACTGTCCCCCCCCCCCCCTCCCCTCCCAGATGTGCTTTAAGTACTTCGTACTGACTTTTATATAGTTGTTTAAGACTTGCACCTAGAACTGACCCAAATTAACAATATTCATGACTGATAGTCTTATAAAGGTACAGCATAATCTTAGGCCAATGTCTGTATTCACAACTCACTTGGCTTACACCTATGACTGCACACAATATATTGATGTACTTTATGCAGTTTTGGCAGCTTTTGAGATATTTGCATGTTATCAAATTTCATGCTGAATGTGGAGTCCAATGTATTTCACTATTATCTCCTCTGACAGTTTGTATAGTTCAAGCTTCAATGTCTGCTCAAGGGGGACTCTGAGTCTCAAATGCAGCAAAACTGAGGACTTTCTACATGAAATATCAAAACAGTTCTGCTCCATAGATGTGTGCGGTCTTGGAACAGCTTGGCCTATCCATTCCAAGTCATCATGTAGAGTTTACCCAATGAACAAATACATAAGTCATCAGTGTACTGTAAGTCTGTTACACTTGATGATGACAACATGGCACGTAAATCTAGTTTCAATATGTTGAGTAGCAGGTTAAATAGGACTGATCCCTGAGATAGTCTTTTGTTGTCCGGAGTCTCCCCACAAAGATTTCTTTCTTGATTGCCACTGACCCTGTGAAAATAAATGAATAAGTCTGCTCACAAAAATGTCAGAAATATTTTGTTTCAGCATTTTGGCAGCCAGTAGATCAGCAACTGACACGTTATTTTGGCTGAAATGTTTATGACAACTTTTCTTATGCATTTTATTTGTAACAATATTATGAGAAGGAAGTTGCCACTCACCATACAGCAGAGATGCTGAGCCATGCGAATGTAACTCACACACATGACTGCAGCCTCAGGCAACTGAAACCACACTGCCAGTGTAGTTTCAGTTGCCTGGGAGAGAGAGAGAGAGAGAGAGAGAGAGAGAGAGAGAGAGAGAGAGAGAGAGAGAGAGAGAGTCTATTGCTGATGAAGGCCTTAATGGACAATAGCTATAATTGTGAGAGTCATTTTGTTGTACCTATCTGTGTACCTATTTGCGACTCAGCATCTCTGCTATATGGTGAGTGGCAACTTTCCTTCTAATAATATTGTTACATTCCATCCTGGATTTTCCATTGTTGCATTATGTGTTTGTTGCACAGTGCCTTGAGCCATGATCTATGCTATTTGTGGGCTTCACTTTGAGAATATTCTATGAAATGACACAATAATTCAATGTGCTACAAAGCTATCTGTCTCCCTAATGTACCAATCTACACAGATGTTCCTCTTCTGTAAATTCTAGTATCCATGGAAGACAGAAGATTCCAGAAATAAGTAGTCACGATATATACCCATAACTTTTCTTCCGGCACTAGTACCAGTTTAAATCATGGATTTGAAATATAACCACAATGATTAAAAAAAGCATCAAAGTTGTGACTATATTGCAAAATACATATTCTTTATAATACCTGTGTGTCCTATATAAATTTATTTTCTTTGCAATACTTCAGGGAACCATTTTTAATGAAGTATTTGATGACAAAATACATATGTAACACAATTATTTTTACCAACATCTTTATTCTCTTTATTTATTAAGTGTATAAAACTGTAATAAGATTTTGTACACAAGTCACAATCACAGTACGAGCAAACATAACTGCTTAATTTAGTCCTCATCCAATCTTTGCCTCATATTTCTTTTAACACCAGGAGCAGCTTTTCTCTTTTTAAAACCTGATACACTGACTTCATCATCATCATCTGTCACTATTGTTCCTGTTGCAACAGTTTTTTCTTTGAACTTTACTTTTGGTTCTTCAGTTAGAGTTGGGACTTTGATTGGTATAAACTCTTGTTCAGGTAGCTGAAGATCCACTGGTTTGAATTCCCTGGAAATAAGATTGCCGTTTTCAGTAATTGAATAAATCTAAAAATCCATTGGAATATACAGGACTTCATATCAGGCTAATACATATGATTCCTGTAAAGAGAAATTATATATTAACCTCAAATGAAGAGTACAAAAGGTACAGCTATAGCAGTTTCAGACAAATTCTTCTCAAAGCCACACAACATGGTGCTAGAGTTGCATCATGGTAAGTGGTACTGTTGAAAACTGAGATCATTTTCTAGCTCAGAGATTACAGAGAAATTTTTGGTTAACCATTATCTGCCACTTTTACAAATTCAAGGAAAGTAGAGAAAAGCCATGGTGTAAGCTATATTTAAAACTATTTCAACTTTCAGTCACTGTTGTGTCTTGAGCACCCAAAAGGTTAGTTCATGCAAACAGGAAAATATGTTCCATAAGTACTGGAAATGAAGAAACACAATAGCTGAGAACACCAATAAAGGTCAGACACAACTGTGCGTTATCAATAACATTCTGATTGGATTTTCCATTGCTCATTTAAAGTATCAGCATTACACAGAACTCACCTTCAAATGCTTAGTGGGACACCCTACTGCCGCTGTTGGATAAGCAGCTGCAGCAGCAAGTCGTATACTCCTAGCTCACTCATTTGTTACATAGTTTAATTCTTAATTTCTTTGCGTGTTTTTGGTACTTGCATTGTTTAATTTATAAATTTCGGGCGTATTATAGTATTTGAGAGTTGTAGCATCGCATTTTAGTACCTGAATAGTGTAAAATCACGTAGTCTCCTTCCGCCGCCGAGCAGTGTGTCAGCAGTGCGCAAGTAGCAGACTTACTGCATTTACTAGGCAATCTTGTATTTTAATAACTGTTTAAATTTTGTGTCGATTTGTTTGCGCTCTCTGTACATTAGTTCAGACGTTCTTTGCACAACAGTTTTTAGCATGGATAGGGACTGCAACTGCTGCATTCGTATGCAGGCTGAGTTGGCATCCCTTTGCTCCCAGCTTCAGGCAGTGTTGGCTTCGGTCAGACAGCTTGAGGCTGTTGCCAATGGGCATCACTGTGGGGGTCCGGATGGGGGTTTGTCGGGGACGGCCAGCTCGTCCCACACATCCCCCGATCGGACTATGACTGTGGCTGCCCGGGATACTGCCCGCATTGAGGCTGATCCCTCACCTGTGGTAGAGTGGGAGGTCGTCTCAAGGTGTGGCAGGGGGCGAAAGACATTCCGGAGGGCTGAACGGAAGGCCTCTCCAGTTTGTCTGACGAACCGGTTTGAGGCTCTGTCTCAGGCTGATACTGATCTTCGGCCTGACATGGCTGCTTGTCCTGTTCCAGAGGTTGCCCCTTAGTCTGCAAGATCCAGGCGGTCACAGAGGGTGGGCTTACTGGTAGTTGAGAGCGCCAACGTCAGGCGCATAATGGGGCCCCTTAGGGATATGGCAGCAAGAGAGGGGAAGAAAACCAATGTGCACTCCGTGTGCATACTGGGGGGGAGTCATTCCAGATGTGGAAAGGGTCCTTCCAGATGCCATGGAGGGTACAGGGTGCACCCATCTGCAGGTGGTCGCTCATGTCGGCACCAACGATGTGTGTCACTATGGATCGGAGGAAATCCTCTCTGGCTTCCAGCGGCTATCTGATTTGGTGAAGACTGCCAGTCTCGCTAGCGGGATGAAAGCAGAGCTCACCATCTGCAGCATTGTCGACAGGACTGACTGCGGACCTTTGGTACAGAGCCGAGTGGAGGGTCTGAATCAGAGGCTGAGACAGTGCTGCGACCGTGTGGGCTGCAGATTCCTAGACTTGCGCCATAGGGAGGTGGGGTTTCAGGTTCCGCTGGATAGGTCAGGAGTCCACTACACGCAACAAGTGGCTACATGGGTAGCAGGGGTTGTGTGGCGTGGGCTGGGTGGTTTATTAGGTTAGATGGCCTCGGGCAAGTACAGAACGGGCAACAGCCTCAACGGGTGCGGGGCAAAGTCAGGACATGCGGGGACCAAGCAGCAATCGGTATTGTAATTGTAAACTGTCGAAGCTGCGTTGGTAAAGTACCGGAACTTCAAGAGCTGATAGAAAGCACCGAAGCTGAAATCGTTATAGGTACAGAAAGCTGGCTGAAGCCAGAGATAAATTCTGCCGAAATTTTTACAAAGATACAGACGGTGTTTAGAAAGGATAGATTGCATGCAACCGGTGGTGGAGTGTTCGTCGCTGTTAGTAGTAGTTTATCCTGTAGTGAAGTAGAAGTGGATAGTTCCTGTGAATTATTATGGGTGGAGGTTACACTCAACAACCAAGCTAGGTTAATAATTGGCTCCTTTTACCGACCTTCCGACTCAGCAGCATTAGTGGCAGAACAACTGAGAGAAAATTTGGAATACATTTCACATAAATTTTCTCAGCATGTTATAGTCTTAGGTGGAGATTTCAATTTACCAGATATAGACTGGGACACTCAGATGTTTAGGACGGGTGGTAGGGACAGAGTGCACTATCCGAAAATTACCTCGAGCAATTAAACAGAGAACCGGCTCGTGGAGATAACATCTTGGACCTACTGATAACAAACAGACCCAAACTTTTTGACTCTGTATGTGCAGAACAGGGAATCAGTGATCATAAGGCCATTGCAGCATCCCTGAATATGAAAGTTAACAGGAATATAAAAAAAGGGAGGAAGGTTTATCTGTTTAGCAAGAGTAATAGAAGGCAGATTTCAGACTACCTAACAGATCAAAACGAAAATCTCTGTTCCGACACTGACAATGTTGAGTGTTTATGGAAAAAGTTCAAGGCAATCGTAAAATGCGTTTTAGACAGGTACGTGCTGAGTAAAACTGTGAGGGACGGGAAAAACCCACCGCGGTACAACAACAAAGTTAGGAAACTATTGCGAAAGCAAAGAGAGATTCACTCCTAGTTTAAACGCAGCCAAAACCTCTCAGACAAACAAAAGCTAAACGATGTCAAAATTAGCGTAAGGAGGGCTATGCGTGAAGAGTTCAGTGAATTCGAAAGTAAAATTCTATGTACCGACTTGACAGAAAATCCTAGGAAGTTCTGGTCTTACGTTAAATCAGTAAGTGGCTCGAAACAGCATATCCAGACACCCCGGGATGGTGATGGCATTGAAACAGATGATGACACGCGTAAAGCTGAAATACTAAACACCTTTTTCCAAAGCTGTTTCATAGAGGAAGACCGCACTGCAGTTCCTTCTCTAAATCCTCGCACAAACGAAAAAATGGCTGACATCGAAATAAGTGTCCAAGGAATAGAAAAGCAACTGGAATCACTCAACAGAGGAAAGTCCACTGGACCTGATGGGATACCAATTCGATTCTACACAGAGTATGCGAAAGAACTTGCCCCCCTTCTAACAGCCGTGTACCGCAAGTTTCTAGAGGAACGGAAGGTTCCAAATGATTGGAAAAGAGCACAGGTAGTCCCAGTCTTCAAGAAGGGTCGTCGAGCAGATGCGCAAAACTATAGACCTATATCTCTGACGTCGATCTGTTGTAGAATTTTAGAACATGTTTTTTGCTCGAGTATCATGTCGTTTTTGGAAACCCAGAATCTACTATGTAGGAATCAACATGGATTCCAGAAACAGCGATCGTGTGAGACCCAACTCGCTTTATTTGTTCATGAGACCCAGAAAATATTAGATACAGGCTCCCAGGTAGATGCTATTTTTCTTGACTTCCAGAAGGCATTCGATACAGTTCCGCACTGTCGCCTGATAAACAAAGTAAGAGCCTACGGAATATCAGACCAGCTGTGTGGCTGGATTGAAGAGTTTTTAGCAAACAGAACACAGCATGTTGTTATCAATGGAGAGACGTTTACAGACGTTAAAGTGGCCTCTGGCGTGCCACAGGGGAGTGTTATGGGACCATTGCTTTTCACAATATATATAAATGACCTAGTAGATAGTGTCGGAAGTTCCATGCGGCTTTTCGCGGATGATGCTGTAGTATACAGAGAAGTTGCAGCATTAGAAAATTGTAGTGAAATGCAGGAAGATCTGCAGCGGATAGGCACTTGGTGCAGGGAGTGGCAACTGACCCTTAACATAGACAAATGTAATGTATTGCGAATACATAGAAAGAAGGATCCTTTATTGTATGATTATATGATAGCGGAACAAACACTGATAGCAGTTACTTCTGTAAAATATCTGCGAGTATGCGTGCAGAATGATTTGAAGTGGAATGATCATATAAAATTAATTGTTGGTAAGGCGGGTACCAGGTTGAGATTCATTGGAAGAGTCCTTAGAAAATGTAGTCCATCAACAAAGGAGGTGGCTTACAAAACACTCGTTCGACCTATACTTGAGTATTGCTCATCAGTGTGGGATCCGTACCAGATCGGGTTGACGGAGGAGATAGAGAAGATCCAAAGAAGAGCGGCGCGTTTCGTCACAGGGTTATTTGGTAACCGTGATAGCGTTACGGAGATGTTTAACAAACTCAAGTGGCAGACTCTGCAAGAGAGGCGCTCTGCATCGCAGTGTAGCTTGCTCGCCAGGTTTCAAGAGGGTGCGTTTCTGGATGAGGTATCAAATATATTGCTTCCCCCTACTTATACCTCCCAAGGAGATCACGAATGTAAAATTAGAGAGATTAGAGTGCGCATGGAGGCTTTCAGACAGTCATTCTTCCTGCAAAATCATACGCGACTGGAACAGGAAAGGGAGGTAATGGCAGTGGGTCGTAAAGTGCCCTCCGCCACACACCGTTGGGTGGCTTGCAGAGTATAAATGTAGAATGTAGAACACAATTTATCAACAGTCAACACCCTACTACCAAAATCCATATGCTTTTCCTATTCTTGATACCTTTTTGATTTGGATTTTCTCATTTTATGCTCTTCTTTTCACTTGCTTTTAGATCCTAATTGTAATACTCCACTACTCTAGCAATATAGACACAGATTCAGAAAGTGATAAATGATATTAGCTGTGTGGCAGTAAGTTCATGTTTTGGCTGGTGTGATTCCAGGGGTCACAGCAAACATGTCACATGGCAATGGCTACTGGCTAGCTACAACAAATAGATACCGATTACCAAGGCTGTATTAGCATGCACGGACATAGCGGGCAGAGGTCAGGACTGTTCATTGCAGCAGCCCCCCCCCCCCCCTCGGGACAAGTTTTCTGATGCTGTATCTACCAGACCTGGCCTGTTCCCACCATTCCCCCACACCCTCTCACAGACAACACTAGCATCTTCTTCCATCCCTCTTCCTGCTATCCCTCCGCCTCCCCACCATATGCCTCCTCTTTACCCTCACCACCCACCCAAGTAGACTGCTGTCCACATCAGGTGCATTTGCAATCTGGCCTTCATGCTTGAGGACAGTAGCCATGTGGAGTGTGAGTTGTTGTTATGTGAATGTGTGACAGATCAGTTTTTGAGAAAGGACTTTGTCCAAAAGCTTACATATTACTTGTACTCTTTTTTGTTGTGCCTGTCTGTGACTCATCACCTCCTCCATGTGGCAAATGCCAATCTGTCCTTTCGTATTTAGACGGCATAAGATAGACGGTCCTGCAGAGGAGTAGACAATGCATCCATAATCCAACTCGGAGCGGACAAGAGATCGATAGAGGTGGAGGAGGACAGTCTGGTCAGCTCCCCAAGAGGTACCACTCAATACACGAAGGACACTGAGGGACCGGGTGCAGCATGCAGCCAGGTAGAAAACTTGGGGAGACCAACTGAGATTCCTATCAAATGTAAGCCCTAATAACTTTGTTGCATCCATGAACGGGAGAGCATTTTGGCCCAGTCACAAGGAAAGTGGAAGAAACACCTTGTACCGCCAGAAGTTGATGCAAACGGTTTTGGTAACAGAAAAGCGGAAACCATTAGTGACACTCCATGATTAGAGATGGTCCAGACAACACTGAAGACAGCATTGCAAGAGACATGTCCGCTGGAAGCTGCAATAAATAGCAAAGTTGTCAATGAAAAGAGAGCCCGAAATGCCAGCTGGAAGGCAGTCCATAATTGGGTTGATGGCTATGGCGAAGAGGATGACACTCAGTACGGAGCCCTGAGGCACCCCATTCTGCGAAAAGGTGTGGGATAAGGGGGAACCCACACATACCAGCAAAACTCAGTCTGTTAAAAATTCCTGGATGAAAGTGGGAAGACGACTGCGAAGGCCCCATGTGTGCATTGTACATAGAATGCCTGTCTGCTGACAGGTATCATAGGCTTTCTCCAAATCAAAGAATACGGCTACTGTTTGTCACTTCTGCAGAAAATTGTTCATGACGAACATCAACAGGGTGACAAGACGATCAACTGCTGAGTGGAGCATTCGGAACCCACACTGAGCATTAGTGAGAAGATGGTGTGACTCCAGCCACCACACTAATCGACCATTGATCATGCGTTCCATCATCTTACAAATGCTGCTGGTAATGGAAATTGGACGATAGCTGGAAGGAAGAGATTTATCTTTACCAGGCTTAGGTAGGGGAACAATAATAGCTTCACACCAAAGCATTGGAAATACACTGTCAGTCCAAATACGGTTGTAGGTATCGAGGAGAAAGTGTTTTCCCACAGGAGGAAGATTCTGCAGCATGAGGACACAGATTGTATCAAGCCCAGGAGCAGAAGACCTGCATGAGGAGACACTCGCTCGAGCTCCCTCATAGTAAAAGGAGTATAGTAGCATTCTCGAGTCAAAGAGACAAAAGAGATTGCATGAGCCTCATCTGCCTGTTTCCAAGGAAGGAAAGCAGGATGGTAGTGGGTGGAGCTTGAAACCTCCGCAAAGTTGGAAATATTGATAGGGTCGACTATGACGTTTCCCGCCACAGTCAGACCAGGGATCAGGGAGTGGGTGGTAGTCCCGGAAAGCCAGTGCACGCCACCCCTTATGAGAGAGGATGGAGTAAAACTGTTGAATGAGCTGGTGAAGGAAACCCTGCATGCTTTCCTCCTTTCCTTAATAGTGTGACGGCACAGCGCATGTAGTTGCTTGGAGCGGAAGTAGTTCATTAACGTAGGATGATGGTGAAAGACATGAAGCGCACATCTTCAGGCACAAATTGCATTACCACACTCCACAGTTCACCAAGGGCCGGGACCCGATGGGGAGAAGTAGTAGTATGAGGGATAGATGATTCGGCAGCTGAGAGATAACGTCCACGAGGTGCTCAACCTGATTGTCACAGCTGGGAAATGGCCATTCATCAAAGACTGCCAAGGAGGAATATAGACTCCAGTCCACACGAGACAATTTCCAATGAGCAGGCTGCTGTGGCGGGGTATGATTGTACAGATGAGTCACACAAGAGAAGTGGTCACTCAAGTAAGTATCAGAAACAGCATACCATTCGAGACATCGAGCGAGCTGGGCAGAGCAGATCGAGAGGTCTAACTGGGAATAAGTGTGTGTGGGATGAGAGAGAAACGTGGCTTCACCGGTGTTAAGACACACAAGATTAAGATGATTAAGAAGATCCGCCAAAAGATAACCTATCGGGCAGGCGACAGGTGAGCACCAAAGAGGATGATGGGCATTGGCGTCACCGAGGAGCAGAAAGGGTAGAGGAAGCTGAGCAACAAACTGCATCAGGTCCGCCATAGTGGCAGCAGAAGATGAAGGGATATAAATGGTGCACAGGGAAAAGGTAAATTCGGGAAGGAAAACACGGGCAGCAACTGCTTGCAGGTGGGTGTGCAAGGGGATAGGACAATGACAAACATCATCTCGCAGAAGCAGCATGACCCCTCCATGAGCAGGAATCCCTGCCGTAAGGGGAAGGTCCATCCGTAGCGAAGTAAAATGGGAAAAGAGCAAAATAGTCTTGAGGACATAGCTTGGTTTCTTGGAGACAGACTACAAGAGGACATTGTGATCACAGGAGCAGCTGGAGGTCCACCCTGTTAGACCAAAGGCCATGGATATTCCATTGCAAAAGGGCCAAAAAATTTAGGAGCATCAGAGAATGAAGAAGAAACACTCACCTCAATGGCCACTTAGGGCGAGCCGTTGAGGGAGGGTGGCCATTGGAATCCACAGGTTGAGGATCTTTGTCCGTCAACTCATCGGGATGAACACAGCTTCCCCGGTGTCAGTCAATTGAAAAGGACTGATAAGTCGAAGAGGGCCAATGAGATGGAGAGGGGGAAGACTGTTTGCCTTTCGATGATTGTTTTGACTTTTGGCGATTGGCAGAAGAGCCAGATGTCTGTGAACTCAAGGTACACAAGAAATCTTCCCAGGAATAACCCTTTTTGAATTGATGGTTTGCTGGATGCGTTGCAACTGTCTTCGCCAGTGCAGGCGAAGAACGGGTAGCAGAATCTACAGCCCGGGAAGTAGGAGACGGAGTGTCAGCTTGAGGGCAAGGCGACTTTGCCACCATCGAACTGAACTGTAAGTCACAAGTTTGCTTAGCCATGTTTTTTGTGAGATGGGGAGAGGCTAACATGGTGCTGTAGATTCCAGACGAAGGGACATTCAGTTTCCGGGCAACAGGAAAAGGTACCTTCTCCTTCACCCTTATCTCCTGAACAGCCCACTCGTCTTGATAGACAGGACAAGAACGAGAAGAAGCAGCATGTTCTCCATGACAATTAATGCAGCGGGGGGAAGGAGGTTGACAGGCACCCTTGTGTGCAGCCCTGCTACAAGTGACACATTTGGCTGCAATTTTACGTGATGTGCTGGTATGATTGAACTGGTGGCATTTATAACACCTCAATGAATTGGGAATGTAAGGGCATACAGAGATGACTTCATGGCCTGCCTTTATCTTGGTAGGAAGCGTTAACTGATCGAAAGTCAGGAACAATGTGTGAGTGGGCACCAAATTGGCAGCTTCCTTCTTCATAACTCGATGAACAGCAGTAATGCTCTGATCCAATAGATAATTAGTTGTTTCGTACTCTGTCAAACCATCCAACAGCCGGATGTAGATAACACCGCGGGATGAGTTAAGTGTCCTGTGAGCCTCCACTTTTATAGGGTATTCATGGAGGAGTTGGGCCTTGAGTAGTTTCTAGGCCTGGAGAGCACTATCAATTTCCAAAAGCAGAGTTCCATTGAGGAGATGGGAGCATGACTTCACAGGGCCGGTGATGCCATCCATGCCTTTCTGTATAACAAAGGGGTTTACAGTAGCAAAAGTCTGGTTTTCGTCTAAACATGAGAATACCGTAGTAGATATCGAGGCACAACAGGAAGAGACACTGAAGCAGGAGCCTCATTCCACTTTCTTTTATGTGAAACACTTGGAGAAAGAGAAGAAAAATCAGTCATTGGGAAGAAGTCCCCCATGATTGTCAGTGTCTCTGATGGCATGCTCCTTCCACCAGGAGCCCTCCAAAGGGGATCCTCCCCCCCCCCCCCCCCTCCTCCCACCTTAGGTGATTGTCCTCACCTTAGGTCACATCTCCCAAACGACAGATGGAGGGACCAATTAGCAGAGGAGGAAGGTAATAGCTCAGGTAATCACCCCTCCTTGGGCGTGGACTGTACCAGGGGGTATGTACGGGCCCTACATGCCCACCTGCGGCTGGGAATTACCTGTTACCCAGTCTCCTGCTACACATCAAACGCATGGGTGGCCATCAGGCACACATAGGGAGGAGAAGAAAAAATAAGAAGGAAAGGAAGAAAGAAAGGATTGCCTCAAATGCCACAGCGGAGGAACAAGAGAGCAGAACAAGTAAAGAGAGGGACAAGGAAAAAACTGAAAAGGGAAAGGGCTAAACAAAGGAAAGAGCAAAACGAGGAAAGAGCAGTACAGGGAAAGGGCAGTACAGGAAAAGGGCAGTACAGGGAAAGGGCAGTACAGGGAAAGGGCAGTACAGGGAAAGGGCAGTACAGGGAAAGGGCAGTGCAGGGAAAGAGCAGTACTGGAAAAGAGCAGTGCAAGGAAAGAGCGGTACTGGAAAAGAGCAGTACAGGAAAAGAGCGGTACTGGAAAAGAGCAGTACAGGAAAAGAGCAGTACAAGAGAGAATATTCCTACAAGCAACCCAATGCAAATGAGCTTCAGGAGCCCATGAAGGCACAAGACGTCTCCCAAAGAGAGGGGAAAAGGACAGGAGAAGAGGAGGCAAGCAGCACAGAAAGAGAAGCAGTGCTGCGAGGGTTGGGGCTCCGTTGTTGCCAAGCACGTACTCACCAAAGAGCGGTGAGCCCCCTCGGGGGTGGCTCAGTGGAACACTCTCAGATTCTGCAAGGAGTCTGCAGATGAATTAGCCCCTCTCTTAATCATAACATGTCGTAGATCATTTGAACAAAAAACTGCACAAAAAATTCCTGCACATGTATTTAGTTCAATCTTCATAATATATGAAGATTGACAACTTCCTTTAAACATCCATAAATTTAGAACTGTGTGCTTCTGAAAGTGCTATAATGTTGTATTCTGTGACTGCAACCAGTTAGTTACAATCAGAATCAGCAAACTTGTACAAATACCTGATTGCAACAATTTGTTGGGATTGAAATGGGACAGTGACATAGGCTTAAAAATAGATACAGAAGGTGAGGTGGTAGACTTTATTTCATTGATAGAATACAGGGAAAATGGTCAATCTACAAAGGAGATTGAAACTTCCTGGCAGATTAAAACTATGTGCCAGACCGAAACTCAAACTCGGGACCTTTGCCTTTCACGGGCAAGTGCTCTACCGCTGAGCTATCCAAGCACAATTCACGCCTCGGCCTCACAGTCTTACTTCTGCCACTACCTCGTCTCCTACCTTCCAAACTTTACAGAAGCTCTCCTGCGAACCTTGCAGAACTAGCACTCCTGAAAGAAAGGATATTGCGGAGACATGGCTTAGCCACAGCCTAAGGGATGTTTCCAGAGTGAAAATCTCATTCTGGAAACATCCCTTAGGCTGTCAGTGGTAGAGCACTTGCCCGCGAAAGACAAAGGTCCTGAGTTCGAGTTTCAGTCCAGCAAACAGTTTTAATCTGCCAGGAAGTTTCATATCAGCACACACTCCACTGCAGGGTGAAAATCCCATTCTGGCTACAAAGGAGATTGCTTACAAAATGCTATTGGAATATCCCTCAGGTATGTGGGAACCAAACAAAATATAACAAGGGATACTGAACATGTACACAGAAGGGCAGCACAAATGGTTACAGTTTTTACTCATGGGAGAGCTTCACAGGAATCCGAAAAATCTGAACTGCTGGATGTTTGAAGAACAATGTCAACTAATCCTCTGAGGTGCCATTCCCATAGAATTTGCACACAGAAGATGAGACCAATTACAGCACACACACAGGCATTTAAGCAGTCATTTTTCCTGCACTCCACATGTGAATGGAATGGAAAGGGACCATAATGTGTAGTACAGCAAAAAGTATACTCTGCCAGGCACTTTTCAAAGCGGTTTGCACAGTATGGATGTAGACCATAGACCATACCAACATTCCTTTGGATGTCTTGGCATTTATGCACAAACATTGGGAGAGTGCCATAATACAAAGGCATGCTGAAAAGTAATGCCTCCAAATTCGTTTTTTTTTTCTCGATATCATTTGAGGTATTATGTGTCATGCATATTACTCAGTTGACTTTCCCACTTCACTGATTCAAGTTGCAACCCTCTGCCACTAGCGGGCTCCAAACTGCAGTGTGTAACGTGGTGGTGCATAACATAACTACATCGGTGTGTGAGAAAAAGCATGCTGTAATCAAGATTCTGAAAGCGCAGATTTGAAGAATTTAACCACACATGGGGCACTCTCTCCTTCAGCATGACAGTGCCAGATCAGACATGAGCACTGCAACAACTCCCAACAGTCCATCACCTTGGGTTCACTGTTATTGATCATCCTCCATACAGTCCCGACATGGCTCCATCTGATTTTCATCTGTCTACAAAACTTAAAGAACACCTTTGAGGGCTTCACTTTGATAGTGATGAAGCAGTGCAAGCAGAGAGGTTGTGACTCTGTCAACAAAGTCAAACATTCTGTAGTGACAGTATCAACAAACTAACCTCTAGTTAGGATAAATGTCTTTGTCACCAAACAGGGCAGCTGAGTTGAGGAATAAATATTTAGCCATGAAGAATAAGGATGCAGAATGTTAATACAGTTTGTTTTCTTTAAAAATCTTTAAGAGTTCTCTTATAAAAAAAATTGGAGGCATTACTTCTCAACATGCTTTCGTAGCTAACGAATAACACAGATCTGTTCCCTCTAAATACACTGCCTGACAAAAAAGAAAAAAAAAGTTAAGCACCCAGAAGGGAAGGAGGATACGAAATGGAAGTTCAGAAGTTGATAGGGTATGCAATGTTGTCTCAGTAATTACAAAACTAAGTGGAATTTGTAAAGAATTTGGCACTATGAACACACTTATCCACAAGATACTGCACTTCCTCTGGACCGAACCCAGGCACTGATTTGGTTAGGAAGATTCACACAACCATTGCATTCTCTCCTGATGCTTACTAGTCAATACCTGTTATAACTATTTCTCAGAATCTTGGGTACTGGCATTGGGATGGGTATGTCAGGGACAGACCTGGGGATCTTGATGGTGATGAGAGTATCTCAACATCACATGGACAGTTCGTAGAGCTACATGCTGCATGTGGATCAGCATTATCCTGTCGAAAAATAGCACCATGGTACTGTCGCATGAGAGACAACACATGAGGACACAGTGGAATAATGGTACTTCCCCCTTCCCCCCTGCCCCCCACCCCCCGCCCCCACCCCCCGCCCCCACCCCCCACGTTGCCACCACACTCCCTAACAACAGTTATTCGGGGTAATGCACAACCATGATTCATCACTGAACATAATGCAATACCAGTTGTCAGTAACACATGCTTCCTGATCACAGTAACACACCAAACAGAGCCATTTGTGTTAGTGGTGTTGATGGCAGCCTATGCAAAGGGCAGTAATTTCATAGTCTGGCAGCTGCTAGTCTCCAACCAATGGTGTGAGATGACACAGAATGTTGCAGGAAGTCCCTTACTCAATCTCATATGGTAAGCACAGAAGTGCAGTGGATGATGAACCTCCCTTGTGGTGGTCGGATTCAGCCAGCTGGAACCTTGATGACAAGTATGCCTGCCCTCATTTTCCCATACCATCTAATATCAGGCCGTTGTCACACTGACATGCCCC
Organism: Schistocerca piceifrons; assembly: GCF_021461385.2. Lineage (NCBI taxonomy): Eukaryota > Metazoa > Arthropoda > Insecta > Orthoptera > Acrididae > Schistocerca > Schistocerca piceifrons. Next base: position 512,507,548 of record NC_060143.1, read on the forward strand.
ACAAATCTGAATATTGCAAGATTCAATCACTTGGCTAAATGCAGACCCATAATGAGAACCCTTTGAAACTCTGTCTTGTGCTGATAACACTGTCTCTTCATACAGATCACACAACATTTGATTTTGTTCATGCTCCTTAAATACCTTAGCAGGCCAGACAACAATACTAAATATGAACAACATTAATCCATCCAGGTCACCATTCTACATGCCACACAGAACTGTCTAATCATATACATACATGCCAATGGTGTGTACATATACAAAGTTATACTGACATTCTACCATCTCTCCTGGGTGCTTCCCTTTACTGTCAGGCAGTGTAGTTACATACTCACATGCTCAGTATCATCGAAGTTATCGCAGCTTATCTATAAACATTTGCTTGATACATACAAAGGTTGAAACTTTCATTGCAACTAGGAAATTTAATTAATTTGTACACAGAGCGTTAGTGTTACGAAAATTCAAACTTTGGTGATAGTGTAAGGACCTGTGAATTGGCATTTGGAATGTCCACTATTCCTTCAATCTTTTTACTTTTGACGTATTTTTATGAACAGGTTTCAAGCTTTGTTTGCAGTACACATCATTGGTATCCACAAGCGTAATCATAGATCTTTAGCAAACTTACTTTTTCTCTATAACTTTCCATGAGCCATAAGGATCAACCCTTGGAGCAGGACCTATAGGAGCAGACATCTTGGGTTTCTCCTTGACCTCTTCTTTTTCTTTCCTCCCATAAATTTCCTTCATTTTCTCACGCTGTATGTGTGCTCGTTTTTCTTCACTTATTTGTTTTTCTTCTTCTTTCTTCTTCATTTCATCTGTTGCTTTCTTTCTCTTTGCTGCCTTTTCAGCTCTCTTGGCCTCCTCTTTTTGCTCTGCTAATGAAACATAGCCATCTTCTGGTGGTTCCCACACTGATTCTAAATAAAGAGAACACTATATTAGCACATAAACTTATACTTAGTGGAAGATAACACTGTAAGGAAAATAACACTGTAAGAATTGCAACAAAGTTGAACAACTGTGAGACACTCTGAACAGATCATGTAGAGATTTAATTGTGAAGACTTGTCTGTCACTTGAGTAAATCCATAGCTGACAACAGAGACAGTGGAAGATAATATTAGCTAGCTCAGTTTACTGTCTGTGGGTTTTTGCTTTCTATTATGTTTTACATGAATTTCAGAGTTGCTACTCCATCACTTTTGTCTCACTGATTTTGTTCTAGGAACTCCTTTTTGTAATTGTCAAGCAGTTATATATGTGTGACTTTAATTTAGATTGAGCTCAGGCCCAGTCATCGAGTGGTAAAGCATGAGCCTGGAAACAAAGATACCGCGGGATTAAATCCTGATCAACAGGAAATTTTCAATCTGCCTTTAATCTAGCAATCACCACTCAGTGATGTGAAGGCTTTTCAGGAATGAAATGTGGTTAAAGTTCCAAGTTAAACTGTAGATCCCCTTTCTCCAGGTGGACAGGCAAGTTGCCAAAGTGGTGTCCAACTGGAAGACTTGCACTTACCCACTGATCCACACACCATTATCAGTTAAGCAGAACAGATAAGAACAAATGCATCATCAAAAAACAAGAAGCTCATAACGTAAAGCTTGTAAAATTATAAAAATTGAAATACAAATAGGTTACAACAAATCAATATATACAACAATTCACTGATTATTACTTACAATAGATGGACTGCAAAGAAAGTTGTTTAGTAACTGATGAAATATACAGAAATACGAAATTAGTAAAAATATTTTATTTTTTGACACACCCACAATTTTTTTTTTTAGATAACTTATTCCCACCATCTCAAATGGTCTTCACGAGATCACAAAAACCATTTTAACAGTTATAGCAGTCATGATCCCATTGTACCAACAAACACTGTCTGCCTGTGTCCATTCATGAGAATGGACAGTTTGTTGCTGGTCATTCCCACATAGAATGCGTCACAGTGTAGGCAGGTCAGTTGGTAAATCACGTGGGTGCTTTCACAAGTGGCTCTGCCTTTGATCGTGTACACCTTCCGGGTTACAGGACTGGAGTAGGTGGTGGTGGGAGGGCACATGGGACAAGTTTTACACCGGGGGCAGTTACAAGGCTAGGAGCCAGAGGGTAGGGAAGGCGGTTTGGGGATTTCATAGGGATGAACTAAGAGGTTACGAAGGTTAGGTGGACAGCGGAAAGACACTCTTGGTGGAGTGGGGAGGATTTCATGAAGGATGGATCTCATTTCAGGGCAGGATTTGAGGAAGTCGTATCCCTGCTGGAGAGCCACATTCAGAGTCTGATCCAGTCCCGGAAAGTATCCTGTCACAAGTGGGGCACTTTTGTGGTTCTTCTGTGGGAGGTTCTGGGTTTGAGGGGATGAGGAAGTGGCTCTGGTTATTTGCTTCTGTACCAGGTCGGGAGGGTAGTTGCGGGATGCGAAAGCTGTTGTCAGGTTGTTGGTGTAATGATTCAGGGATTCCGGACTGGAGCAGATTCATTTGCCACAAATACCTAGGCTGTAGGGAAGGGACCGTTTGATGTGGAATGGGTGGCAGCTGTCGTAATGGAGGTACTGCTGCTTGTTGGTGGGTTTTATGTGGACGGACGTGTGAAGCTGGTCACTGGACAGATGGAGGTCAACGTCAAGGAAAGTGGCATGGGATTTGGAGTAGGACCAGATGAATCTCATGGAACCAAAGGAGTTGAGGTTGGAGAGGAAATTCTGGAGTTCTTCTTCACTGTGGGTCCAGATCATGAAGATGTCATCAATAAATCTGTACCAAACTTTGGGTTGGCAGGCCTGGGTAACCAAGAAGGCTTCCTCTAAGCGACCCATGGCTGTTCCCTTTAATTGTTGGTATGTCTGGCTTTCAAAAGTGAAGAAGTTGTGGGTCAGAATGAAGCTGGCTAAGGTAATGAGGAAAGAGGTTTTAGGTAGGGTGGCATATCACTAATTCATGACATCAAAGAGTGAGAAAGAGAAACACTAAGGAAAAGTTTGAGTCCAATTTGCTTAAGCACAATTTTAATCAAAAAGAAGTCTCGCGCATTATATGAGCATAGTGGGAAAAACCTTTGACACTTTCAGGAATGAATGATAGAAATTTTACAATGAAATATGATAGGATGAATGAAAGATTTCTTTATCTAGTCTTTTCAGTTAAGGTTAATAACAACTGACTGCTTGAAACTGAACGATATCTTCAGGAAATTGGTATCACAAATGATACAGTACAGGATAGAGATGCAATGAGAACACTTATGGGAATCATCGACTTGAAAAGCAAGAACTGGAAGCAACAGAATCTGGGCAAAAGAATGGAAGAGAAACTTCATTGAGAAGACGAATAGCTCTTAGGAGTAAAAAAAAAAGAAAGCAAATTCATCAGCTAAATAAGTTCAGTTGGGCCCTTCAGTTAGGTATAATGATGGGAAAAAAAGAGCTCCTAAATTACATTTAATTTGCAAATTAGAGCAACACTTATTCATTTGTTTAACTTATCTAATATGAACAATAAATGTATATTATAAAATAGTAATTGAAATGTTGTTAACCATGTCTTTAAATTGGAATGAAAACCTCTTCACACATATGAAGTGATCATACCTCCACTTTCTGTATTCCAGTAGTATGTATGGCCTTCATCTGATTTGGCTTCCCACCACACTTTTTTCTCCTCCTTTTTTTCTGGTTCAGCGGTTTCTGCAGATTCTTTCACCCTAAAGGCAATATCCACCAATTCTTTTTCTTCCGAGGTGCCACCTTCCTCTAGATTTTTCTGCATTGCTTTCTCTTTGATAATTTTTGATGTGTAATCTGCTTCAGCTTCCACATCCTTCAGATACGCTTTCATGGCAGCCTGTTGCAAAATTTTACCAATGCATTTGTTACAACTCTGAGTGATTTTCAGTTTAGATATACTATCAACTTAAGGAGAGAAATAAAAGTCACTGATATTTTGCTGGAAGAGAAAGGTCTTAATTTGTGATTTCCCCACACATATTAACAGAACAGCATTATGCAAGAAATCTAGAAACCTTTTAAACAAAATAAAAAAAAATAAAAAAAATTCATAGACCACACAGCTCTGATCACAAAAGTCAATCTTTTTTTCTGGTGCTTTTGTTCCTCATTGGTGCCCAGTCAGCATGCTTATTAATGGATTTAGCAACGTTAATCTAAGGGGTGACCAGATGCCCTTCCTGTCACCATTCCATTAGCCCCAAGAACGGAATACGTGTACCCCAATTGGGTGCATACTGCTATTCATGTGAAAGTGAGAGAAGGTTTCTAAATGTTTATGAACCATGTAACTGATGTGGAACTTGGGTACCAGTCCAGTATTTACCTAGTGAGATGTGGGAAACTGCCTAAAAACCACATTCAGGCTGGCTATCACACTGGGTCCAATCAGGTGCACCTCCCGCACCTGAAAGTAGCACTTTAACATGCACATCTGTCTGGGTAGGTAATAGCAAAAGTCAACACTATTCCAATTTAAATTCAATTCTCTCTCTATTGGCTGATGTACTGTGGGTCTGAGACACATCTGGAAACACACACACACACACACACACACACACACACACACACACACACACTTGCTTGCAGAAGAAGTATGTAGTTTTATTTAACCTTTCATTTGCTTTCAGTATCACCATTCAGTTACATAACAATAACAATGCAATACTTTTTTGAGATTCTCTAATGCAAATCAGATAAACTGTACATTTACCTTCCTCACCACTGGACTGAGGATGAAAGGGAGGGGCCATAATGTGGCAGATGCCACTCTTTGTACAAAAATCTTCAAAATCTTGAAACACAAACTGTGGGCCATTGTCAGTCACTAGCATATATGACAGTTCTTCTAGGAACAAAAAAACATTGAGAGGGTTGTGGCTGTAGCTGCTGTGGATATGGACAAGTAGAAAACAACATAAGTGAATTTTGAGAAAGGATCAACTACTACAAGCCAAAAGGTTTTAAGGAATGGACCTATAAAATCAGCATTAATATGCTCCCAAGGGGTGCTGGGGGCCGACACATGGGGAAAGAGAGGACCGTGGTGTCGCCTGATGGGTGGCGCACTGTGAGCAGGCTGACACAATACATGTGATGTTACTGTAAACACCCAACCAAAACACATTGCGGTGAGCCAAAAATTTTGTACAAGAAACACCCCAATTGTCCAGGTGGACAAAGCGCATGACAATGTGGACAGGATCACAACCGTGTGCACTGACTCTTCAGTAGCCAACAGTAACACACTATCAAAAATGAGGCAGTGGTGGTAAGCACAATAATTACACAAGGGATCCAATGCTTGGCTTGATGGTTTATCTGTTCAGCCATGATGGACATTTGTAAAACAACCAGACACAGGACAGGATCGGCCACGACAGCCACCATCCATGGGGTTTCAGGTCCAATGTCTAAATGGAGAACCTACAATTTATCCTGATCAAATGCTGGATCAGGGCCAACTGGCAACTGAGAAAGAGCATTTGGATTAGCATGTTGGCAGTGGGTTGGAAATGAATCTCATAGTTATAGCATGACAAAAACGGAGCCCAGCATTGCAGGCAATGGACTGCTTTGTCCAATAAAGATGCCAAAGGGTGGAAAAGAGAAACAACAGCGACAAAACGAAATTTAGAACTATATATGAAAACATGAATTTTTTTTGAATGTGGCTTCTTTACGTATCTGTGAGTGGCACTGTTGCTCCTGAATGAGAGTTTTGGATGTTTATACAATAGGGTGTTTGGAAGAGTCCACATATTCGTGCATAACAATGGCCCCAAGGCCATACTGGGAGGTGTTGGTGAATGAGCTAAGATCTTGGCCTGCTTGGAAGGTAACTAAGCACAGTGCAAAGTGTAATTTTGACTTCAGTAGGGTAAAAGCACACTCACAGGTGGGCAACAAGTGAAAAGGAACACCTTTCCATAAGAGAGCACGAAGTGGCTGAACCACTGTGGCTGCAAAAGGAAGAAATTTATGGTAGTAAGAAATCCTTCCAAAAGAAAGGCCGGCAATTCTTTGGCAGTGGTAGAACACAGCAAAGCTGCAATGCTTCAACTTTGAATTTCACCTTCCTCTACCTAGCACAAATATTTCTCTCATTTCTTGATTAAGAAAGCAGTTTATATCTGGCACAGCATGAAATTCATTAGCAGCTGCTGAATTTCTGCTGTTGTCTTTATATGTTATGCTAGTACACCAGAATGTACCATTAAGTTATAATTTAAATTTATTACTCTCACAATATCTGTGTGACATGGTGTATGGCAGAAAATGAACACATTTCACTTTGAATGACCTTTTAAAATAAATGGTGGCTGCTTATATATTATGACACTGATGAGTAAGTGTAACAAATAATTTTACTATACCTCTTCCATCTTTTTCATCTCATTGTCAATGTTTTTATTACTCTCATATTCCTCTCGGCTCTTCTTACTAATTTCTGAGATGCGTTTGGCAACATTCTCCTTGTGTCTGGAACCACCCTCATGGAATTCAATGCTCTAGAAATAAACAGTTACAAGTTACAGGGTTCCAAACAAATATTAAAAAGTTGGTAGGAACTGGCATATTTCTAAAAGTTTTAGTCTCTGAACTGTTCAGTTTAGCATAATACAGATGAATATTAAAATGAAATACAGAAGGACTATTTATTTGGAATACACAAGAAATTGCTAATGGAATAGGGAATACTGTAGGAAAAGATTTCAATTAATTGTGCACAAATTAGTTCAATGCAACTTCAATTTATTCTATTAGTTAGCAAGAATCAACAACACACTTTACTCTTTCTCGTGCTAAGTCTGGTACTTTTAGCAAAGATTAACGCTGTGGAGGATTTGTGCCATTCCAATGTAAAATTAGACTTCTGTTGTGATGATTTGCTACACATTTCAACTCATGTAGACATATGGATAGCTTATAGGCAGGAGAAAATACATTGCAGAACTATATAATAATTGAGTAATGCAAACATAGAACCACTCAGGCCACTTAAAATCAAAGACATTATAAGCATCCATATACAACAATGTGTTGGTTAATATGTTGCATCTGTCAGTTTCTGGTAATTTGATATTCAAAGGTATGGTGTGTATAAATAGAAGACACATTTCTATGGCAAAAAGTTACTTTCAAATTTTTGTGAACCAAAAATCCAGAATTGTCCTCCATTTCCCTCACTACTTTGTGTGAGAGTCAAATGGCTAAGTTATGAGTGATTTGGCATGTGTGTAGGTACGTAAATAACAATTTTCTCCTTACCAGTTGCTGCACACCATGACACCAATGGCTTAGTAACTACTTCAATGCCCATGCTATTTGGGTTATCCAGTTCCAGCACCTGCTCAACTAAATTGAGCATCTCTCTCTCTCTCTCTCTCTCTATCTATCTATCTATCTATCTATCTACACCTCCTTCTTCCCCAACATTCCCTTCCTTGCCACTTACATCCCATATTGCCAGCATTGCCACCAGCTTTAATGTGTGTGGCATCCACATTCCCAAGCTACAAAAAAACTTTTCGCATTCTATATTGTTTTTCCTTCCATATAGCCTCAGATTATTCAGACAGGTTCATTAACACAGACAGCACACTACCACCATTTTTAAAAGAAAAGAGTGCAGAAAAAAGAATGGCTTTCTTGAAGGAGTGCTTCTAGAGTTTACCTAGGATGGTTTAAGGAGGCCACAGAAATAGCACATCTGAATGCATATGCACCCAGATCTGAATTTTTAATTAAAAATAAGTATATTGCATCTTGAACAACTGATTATTTGTCAGGTAGAATGAACAGCATCCTTAAGAAACCCTCAGTCACGTTGAACAAGTCATGTAATAAATTGGCCAAAATAAGTGTATGTGCGCATGTATGTTAACCCCCCAAACCTCCCTTCCCTCCCCAAGCCCCCTTCTCAATACCCTGCAGACCACTGGAAATCACTACATACAGCAAACAGCTACCTATGTAACAGACAGTGTGAATTAAGGCCCAAACACCACAAGCTGCTTCTTGGAGCACTACACTGAGAAGGGTGCCAGAGGCGTCACAGATGTATGATTTCTATACAGGGTGTGTCACAATTAATAACGACTGCCTGGGGTGCCAGACTGTAGTGGGCACTAGGGGAGCCCATATGCAGTATTTGAATTCAGTGCACATCACGACTAGTAGCGAATACTTCATAGGTGAAAGAGTATAAGGGAAACAGGGGGGAGGGGGACACCAAATAAAAGTTGATTATGTAGAAAAATGCTCTCAAACCAGTCCCGGTAATGGAGGGAAAAGTAAACCTGCATTCTCAGTGCAATTTAGTGGAGCATGCCACATCTTTAGTTACGAACCAGACAGTGCAACTCATACATACTGTTCAGCCAATCAGTGTGCCTGAAAGAATCATTTCAAGCTTAGACCATGTGGGCATTGTCACTTTAATACAAAAAGGGTGTGTCACTACATGAAGTTGTCCACTGAATTGGTGTACACCACATCAACATAATTTGGACGTTCTGCCAGTATCATGAGAAACAGAACATTGAAGATTCACTTCACACTGATCACCCAGATGATGACTGAAACCTACAAATTATGGCTTGTAAGCCCCACAAGGAACATGAAATCTAATGGGTTCACCAGGGAGGTGTGTCCATCATATTTTGGATGGGTATCATGCACAAATGTTGGACACATGTCTTCGCTTTCAAGCACAATTTTGAAGACTGTGCAACATTGTGAAGGGATCCTGGAACACATTCTGTTGCCCTAGAGTAAACATTTTGGTGACAGATTCATCTTTCACGATGATAATGGCTGAGCACACTGGGCCCTTCTCATGGAAACCTCCCTCCCTTCGAGTTATCAGTCTTCTGACTGGTCTAATGTGGTCCACCAAGAATTCCTCTCCTGTGCCAACCTCTTCATCTTAGAGTAGCACTTAGAACTACTTGCTAGCTACATTCCAATCTCTGTCTTCCACTACAGTTTTTATCCTCACAGCTCCCTCTAGTACCATGGAAGTCATTCCTTGATGTTGTAACAGATGTCCTATTATCCTGTCCCTTCTTCATGTCAGTGTTTACCATATATTCCTTTCCTCTCCAATTCTGCACAAAACCTCCTCATTCCTTACCTTATTAGTCCACCTAATTTTCAAGATTTGTCTGTTGCACCATATCTGAAATGCTTCAAACTTCTTCTATTCTGGTTTCCCCACAGTCCATGTTTCACTACCATACAATGTTGTGCTCCAAACATACATTCTCAGAAATTTCTTCCTCAAATTATGGCCTATGTTTGATACTAGTAGACTTCTCTTGTCCAGGAATGCCATTTTCTCCTATGCTGGTCTGCTTTTGGTGTCTTCCTTGCTCTGTCCGTCATTGGTTATTTTGCTGCGTAGGTAATAGAATTCCTTAACTTCATCTACTTCATGACCACCAATCCTGATATTAAGTTTTCTTTCTTCGACTTACTCTCAACCCACATTCTGTACTCATGAGACTGTCCATTCCTTTCAGCAGATCATGAAATTGTAATTCTTCTCCACTTCTGCTTAGTACTGCAATGTCATCAGCGAATTGTATCATTGACATCCTCTCACCTTTAATTTTAATTCCACTCCTGAATCTTTCTTTTATTTCCCTCATTGACTCTTCAGTGTACAGACTGAACAGTACGGGCGAAAGAGTACAACCCTGTCTTACATTCTTTTTAACCTGAGTACTTCATTCTTGGTCTTCCACTATCATAATTCCCTCTTGGCTCTTGTACATTTTGTGTATTACCCATCTCTCCCTCGAGTTTACCCCTAATTTCCTTGCACCATTTGACATTGTCGAATGTGACGAACACTTTTTCAACATCAGCAAATCCTATGAACACATACTGATTTCTTTTTAGTCTTCCTTACATTGTCAATCACAATGTCAGAACTGTCTCCCTGGTGCCTTTACCTTTCCTAAGCCAAACTGACCATCATCTAACACATCCTCAATTTTCTTTTCCATTCTTCTGTATATTATTCTTCCCAGCAACTTGGATGCACGAGCTGTTAAGCTGATTGAACAATAACTCTCAGACTTGCAGGCTGTCAGCTCTTGCTGTCTTCGGAATTGTGTGGATGACATTTTTCTGAAATTCAGATTGTAGATCACCAGACTCATACATTCTACATGCCAACGTGAATAGTCATTTTGCTGCCTCTTCTCCCAATGATTTTAGAAATTCTGGTGGAATGTTATCTATCACTTATGCCTTATTTCATCTTATGTCTTTCAAATCCCTTTTAAATTCTGATTCTAATACCGGATCCCCTATCTCTTCTCAATCAACTCCTACTTCTTCTTCTTCTATCCCATCAGACAAATCTTCCCCCTCACAGAGGCCTTCAATATACTTTTTCCACCTATCCATTCTCTCCTCTGCATTTAACAGTGGAAATCCATTGCACTCTTAAAGTTACACCCTCGCTTTTAATTTCACCGAAGGTTGTTTTGACTTTCCTAAATGTTGATCAGTCCTTCCGACATTCATTTCTTTTTCGATTTCTTCACATTTTTCATGCTTCCCTGCACTTCAGTAACTTGTGTTTCTATATTCCTGAATTGCTGTGACCATTTTTGTTCATCCTTCTTTCATCAACCAAGTGAAGTAGTTCTTCTGTTACCCATGGAACATTCACAGTTAATTTATTTGTATCTATGTTTTTCTTTTTTCAACTTCTGTCATTGTCCATTTTAGAGATGTCCATTCCTCTTCAATTGTACTTCCTACTGAGCTGTTACTTACTGGAGTATCTATAGCCTTAGAGAACTTCAAGCATATCTTTTCATTTCATAGTATTTTTGTATCCCACTTCTTTGCATATTGATTCTTCCTGAGTTATCCTTACACTTCAGCCTACTCTTCATCACTACTACATTGTGATCTGAGTCTATATCTGCTCCTGGGCGTGCCTCACAATCCAACGTATGATTTCAAAATCTCTGCCTGATCATGATGTAATCTAACTGAAATCTTCCCTTATCTCCCGAATTTTCCAAGTATACCACCTCCTCTTGTGATTCTTGAATAGAGTATTCACAATTACTATCCGAAACGTATTGCAGAACCCAATTAGTCTTTCTCTTCTCTCATTCTTAGTTCCTAGCCCATACTCTCCTGTAATCCTTTTTTCTATTCCTTCCCCTACAACTGCATTCCAGTCCCCTAAGACTATTAGATTTTCATCTCCCTTTACTACTGCTACTCGTTCAGTATCCTGCTATCTCTTTACCTTTAGCTTGCAATGGCAGCAAGTGCACCTGAACTATTGTTGTCGGTGACAGTTTGCTGTTGATTCCAACAAGAACAACTGTACCATTGAACTGTTCACAGCAACACTCTCTCTGCCATACCTTCACATTCACTACATCTGTTACACAGTTTTCTGCTGCCATTGATATTACTCTATACTCATCTGACCAGAAATCCTTGTTTTCTGTCCATTTCACTTCACTGATCTCAACTACATCTAGATTGAGCCTTTGCATTTCCCTTCTCCAATTTTCTAGCTTACCTATCATGTTCAAGCTTCTGACATTCCATGCCCCAACTCATAGAATGTTATCCTTTCATTGGTTATTCAACCTTTTTCTCACAGTCACCCTCCCCTTGGCAGCCCCTCCTGGAGATCCAAATGGGAAACTATACTGGAATCTTTTTGGTTGGGCTTGGGTTGTTTAGGGGAAGAGACCAAACTGTAAGGTCATCGGTCTTATCGGATTAGGGTAGGATGGGAAAGGAAGTCAATCGTTCCCTTTCAAAGGAATCATCCCGGCATTCACCTGGAGTTATTTAGGAAAATAATGGAAAACCTAAATCAGAATGGCTGGATGCGGGATTGAACCGCCGTCCTCCCAAATGCGAGTCCAGTGTGCTAACCACGGCACCACCTCGCTTGGTCCGGAATCTTTTGCCAATGGAGAGATCATCATGACATTTTTTTGAATTACAGACCACATGTCCTGTGGACACACATTATGTGTCTTTGATGCAGTGGTTTCCATTGCCTTCTGCATCCTCATGCCATTGATCATTGCTGGTTCTTCTGCCTTTAGGGGTAGTTTCAAACCCCAAAAGCAAGAGAGTGCCCTGAATCTCTGTCTGCGCCTCCACTCTCTTTGACATGTGACTCCTTATGTTGGAAGTCTTTGGCTGCCAATGCTGATTATCATTCAAAATTTAAGCAGAGGTGGAATTTGAACCCAGGACCTAGTGACGTTTTGATTACTAACTAAAGACGCTACCCCTACATGGGGACAAGGATAAGATACTTGGAATGTCCTCCAGTATTTGCTGATCTGCTTGGGACCAGTCTAAGCTTGTAATGTGTATTGTAAGACACCTCTACATGCTAGATGAAGAAGCTATTCATAAGATAGTGGGACATATGTGGGCAGCAATATATTGATCAACTTATGGACTGAATACCAAGAAGGATTTAAGCATGTTACAATGGATTGGTTGGAACAACATGGTATTGAATGTTAATCAATAGCAGATTCTGATTTCATGGTACGCAAAAAATGTGTACTTCCAAATAGATGGCCTTGATTTTGGTTATTGTTTTGTTTTTATTTGTCAGTAATTTTTTATATTTATTTTTATTTTCATAACAATTATTCTCTCATTCTTCACTCCCCTTGACTCTAAGACTTCACATGTTTGCAGATATGCATTAAGGGACTGTGCCCGATGCGGAGGCGAGTGAGGAGAACCTCATCCCGCCTGCACGACTGGTAGGACGTATGCCATGGCCGCGTGGTGGCCTTGACCAAACGCAAGCTTATTTTCACTGACTGCCAACTGCTCCTCTTCCCATTGACGCATAAAACGAAAACGCAAAAGGGAGGTAACAGCATGGAGGGGGACGGCACATTCAACAACTTGAGGGAGGGAACATGCATCTTTGGCAGCCACATCCGCCAGTTCGTTTCCCCTAATACCCACGTGCCCCGGCACCCAGCAGAAAGAAACCTCCTTCCCCTGCCGTTACAGGTGGAGTAGGGCATCATGGATGTTCTGGATGACCGTATCCGCTGGGTACAAGTGTTGTATGGTCGGAAGGGCACTCAGGGAGTCAGAACAGATAAGAAACTTAAGACTGGGAATACATCTCATCTGCTCCAATGCCCACAAGATCGCAAACAATTCGGCATCAATGATGGTAAACGCCACAGGAAGCTGTAACTTGACGACTCGATCAGGGAAAACAACAGCACAACCAACAGAGTCCCCCTGTTTAGAGCCATCCGTAAATACTGGTACATGGTCCGGATGCCGGTTTAAAATATCATAAAATAAGGACGTAAAAACAAACGCAAGAGTGCAGCTCCTCCGGTACTCTGACAAGTCTAAAAGGATGCTGGGCCTCTGGAGCAACCAGGGAGGCAGGCAGGTAAAACCCTGGAGTTGGGGTGCCACACACTCCAAACCAAGGGGCTCAAGCAAATGCTTGGCATGAATCCCAAATGGCCTCGTTGCCCTGGGACGACTGGAAAAAGAGATGTTCCATAGGCGGTCAGACAATGGTAGGGTACGTAGGGGAGGTAGGACAGGCAAGGAATTGACACACTCGTCACACCATGAGGAGTTTCCGCCAGATGGCGAGCGGCGGTTCCCCTGCCTCAGCACACAGGAGTCTGTTTGTGTTGATACCATATTGGCTTATTAACACATTGTTTCCTTGTTTAGTTGTTTAAATGCAGAAAATAAATACTGAAGTCTCCCCAAAAACCATTCAACTTAGTAGCCACTAACCTGTACTCCATGTGACTGGCATTTTTTTTTTTTTTTTTTATACAGAAACCATCCCTCCCTTTTCCTTTATATCTACAATAGCATGATATTAGCTTATGCCCCTCAACATGTAAATATTCAATATCAGTGATTCCAAAATACTTGCCTAATAAGCATAACACCAACACTGGTATTCCACTTCTCTTTCATTTTCCTCTATTGGTACTACAAGTTTAACACATTAGTTTATGAAGCTTCATACTAAGTACACAAAAGGTGACAAATACCTGATAGGCAACAATAACTCAGACAGTACAATGGTAAATTAAGGCAACTACATGTATTAAAATTGCCTGATACTGACAACCACACCACTTATTTACTTATTTTTCTCTCTCTTTTCTCCAGCTTGCAACTGAAAAATTCACTTGGTAAATTGTGGTTTTTATTGATGAACTCTGTGTCAAGAAAATGACATTATTTGCTAATGTGAAAAATTTAATGGAGTTGTTACAGGAAACAATATTTTTAAATAATTACAAAATTTGATCTTTGCTTTCAGACAAAGGAAAAAATATATTTCCCAAAATAGTATGACAATTCCATACTTACAGGTTTGTTATCTGCAATCCAGCATTTACAAAATTTACAGAATTTCTTTGCTTGTGATTTCCAGTAATCAGCCCTAAAATAAAGAAGAAATGACATACAGAAAATGAAGATGCAAAAAATAATGTAGCACATAAGCAAAAGAATTAAATTTTATAAGAAGTGAAAAATACAGCAATTCATACGAGTACTTATATCCCATAAAAAAAAAAGTTACACCTTTCCTCTCTGAACTCAAACTTGGTTCTCTGCATTGAACATCATTTCAAATGAGTGCTTACACTCAGACAACTATCCTTTCCGCCCTTATAGTGATTACATTATTTTAAAATGTCCTTATTATTACCATCCCTTCCATTTCATCTGCTTCCCTTTCTCTCTGTCTTTACAACCCATCACATAGTATATTACTATCCAAACAGTGTGTGTGGCCCATGTACATTTTTATTCCTCCCTAAGATTTTTCATTTCCATACACCAACAGAATAGTTGATCGAACACTGATCATACATGCTCCTAGTGGAGCAATGCATAATGGAAGGATCCTCCACGGTATTCCATTTTCAAATGTTCCTTCACTTATGAAGAAGCAGATGCACAGGCCCAATTCATTTTCTCTCACCACTGCAAAGATGAGTGACATATATGCTGCTGTCAGTGGTATTGAGAAACAGCTAAAATCACTAAAACAGGCCTCCAGGACTTTATGGGATACCTGTCATGTTCTATACAGAATCTGCAGCTGAGTTAGCTTCCACTTAAACCATAATACACCACAGAACCCTGGAACAAAAAGCTGTGCCCAACGACTGGACAAACGGACTGGGCACACCTGTCTAAAAGAATGACAGCAGACGTGATCAACAAAACTAGTACCCAGTCCCTTTTATGTCCGTTTGTTATAATATCTTAAAACATGTGCTGTACTCAAATAAATTATATGTTTTGAAGAGATATACCAAACAGCACAGATCCTAAAAACACTGATTATGTGAATCTCAGCTTGCTCTTTTCCCATGTGACATTCTGAAAGCCATGAGTCAAGGCAGTCAAGTAGAAGCTGTATTTCTTGACTGCCAAAAAGCATTGGACTCAGTATGACACCACACATGTTGTTGAAGGTATGTAGGGGGTAACAAATGAAATTTGAGACTGGATTGAGGATTTCTTATAGGGAGGATGCAACAGGTTACCTTGGAGGGAGAGTCATTGACAGATGTAGAGGTGCTCCCTACAGTAATGTGTTGGGACCCTTGTTGTTGATGCTGTATGTGAATCACCTTGCAGACAATACTAATAGTAACGTCAGACTTTTCACAGCCGAAGCAGTTATTAATAGTGAAGTACTCGACTTGATTTGATTTGATTTATTATTGGTCCTGTAGATTATACAATTTGTACAGCAAAGCACATCATGATATAGGACAAGTCAATTTGAAAAATTATGTTAAAATGGTATTTGACGAGAGATGACAGTAGTGGTACATAACTCACATAGCAGAATATACATAGGATATATAGACAAAACATAAAGAAGGTGGTGTGTGATGACAGATGACGGTGGTGCATACTGCACATAGCAGAATACATATAAGAGATACAGACAGAATATGAGTAGCAAACAATAATTAAATTATCTTACTAAGTAGAAATATGTACAAGTGAATATACAGCTTATTTCAAGTAATTAAAATATTGTGGTACATAGTTCACACAGCAGAATACATATATGAGATACAGACAGAATACAGATAAGATACAATAATTAAATTATCTTACTAAGTAGAAACATCTACAACTGAATAAACAGCTTATTGTAAGTAATTAAAATTTTGTTTCAAGAACTTCATGTACAGAATATAAACAGTGATTAGTAGCAATTCCTTTAATTTAGTTCTCATTATGTTTGGGTTTTTGCTTGTTTTTATGTCTGTTGGGAGGTGCTTCTATATTTTAACGCCCATACATTTAACCCCATTTGCATATAATTTTGTGTTGTGGGTTATAATTTGTAACTGTGTTTTGTTTCTGGTGTCACGTGTGTGGCGGTCTGCATTTCTGTTGAGGGCGTCCAAGTGCTGTACTGTTAAACAAGCTAGTTCCAATATTTAGAGGCATGGCAGTGGCAGGATTTTTAGCTGTTGAAATAGTGGTTTACAGTGTTCAGTTCTTTTTTTACATTTCATTATTCTTACTACTTGTTTTTGTAACTTGAAAACTGTGAGAGAATCAGAGCTCTTTCCCCAGAAGATTTGGTCATAGCTCAAGACAGACTCAAACAGGGCATGGTAGACCAGCTTCAAGGTATCTACACTGGCTGTGTCTTTTAATGATTGTAATAGATAGCAGGTTTTACTAAGCTTTTGTGACAATGCCTGAATATGTGGTTTCCAATTTAGTGTGTTACTGATGGTAAGTCCAAGAAATTTGGTGTCCTGCCTGTACGTAATGTCATCTTTGCCAATAACTATAACTGCTTTGAAGGGTGTTAGATTTTGTCTAGTATGGAAGTTCATACTTACAGTTTTTTGAATACTTATGAGTAGTCTATTTGCTTCAAACCATGATTGTAAATGACAAGTAGTTTCATTAATCGCATCTTGCAATGTGTCACCTCTACTGGTTATCAGGATATTTGTATCTTCCGCATACAGAAAGGAGCTGGCATTTGGTATGTGTTCTGGGAGATCATTTATGAACAATATGAAAAGAACAGGGCCAAGGACAGATCCCTGAGGGATGCCATTTGTTGTATGTAGTATATCTGTCTGATAAAAGCTGCACCAATATTCAGTTAGATCTTTATAAGGTTTCAGAGTGGTGCAAATATTGGCAATTTGCTTTAAATAATCAGAAAAATAAAGGTACAACATCAATGACTCAGAATTAGAATTCAGTAATTCATACAAATATTTAGATCAAACAATTTGTAGAGATACAAAGAGGTATGATCTTATAGGCTCAGTCGTGGGAAAGAAAGGTGACATACTTCAGTTCACTGGCAGGATACTAGGAAAATGCTGTCAGTCTTCACAGGAGACTGCTTACACAACACTCGTGCATCCCACCTTGGAACATTGCTAAAATATGTGGGACCCATACGTAATAGGACTAACTGGGGATATTGAATATATGCAAAGAAGGGTAGCACAAATGGTCACATGTTTGTCTGATTATATATATATATGGCAGACTAGTTACAAAAATTCAAGAACCAATACTAAGAGAAGGATCTAGAGATATTATTCGTTCCCTGATATACTGCTTCTGTAAGGGCCATGAAGACAAAATATAGACTAATTACAGCACACAGAGAGGCTTTCAAAAAGTCATGTTTTGCACACTTTACACATGACTGGAATAGGTAGAAATCCTGAGATGTGGTATCATGCTAAGTAATCTGTGCCATAAACTTCACAGTAGTTGGCAGAGTAGCATGTAGATAGATCCTGCTAATGGCAAAAGTGTTAGTTACATCAGATATCCCAAAAGTCAACTGAACGTTTTATTTAATTTCTGTGCTTTCTAACTGATGTAAAGTATAAAATCAGCACTTCCAAATCTGATCAAATATTTCCAGCCTACTTTGAGTCATAAGAATGACTTAAACAGTGTTGAACAATCAGTGGCATTACACTGATGTAATGTCAACAGCCATCTCCAGTGCTTAATTATTAAGAGAATGTTGGATGCTCAGATCTGAGTGCTTTTTATAAGCATTTTACCTTAAATGGTATGTTGCGAAAAGGGCATGGAAAGACATGATAGTGTGTCCAAAACTATGCATTATATTTTTATTTGTATACACCACCTCACAGGAAAACATTACTGCAACAGGTCAAAAAAGTATCACCTTTTTTTCTTTACAGAAACAAACACGGTCAGAAAAATAAATGAAACATTTGAGATAGGTAATCGATATGGTACATCTGTTGATATGTAACTGAGCTTGTTAGCACTAAACTGGAAAGAGGAGATGGATAGAGAAGATCCTGCCCCCATAAAAAGCCTAGGAGATTGGTTGGTGCCTAGGTGACTTATCACTCAAATTAAGGTCTCATCATATCATTTTTGTTCATCTCTGCAGATTCCACAGAATAATCTATTAGCGTTTTCTGCGAGAAATTGCTGGCAATTTTTAATGCAGTTAGTTGGAGAGCCTTGTAATAAGTGCAAGAATAGTAATAGTGTAAGGAAAAGTCGTGGAATTTGATACAGATTGAGAAAGTTATATACAACAGGATTATAAACTTTCTTAACAAACACAACCTGATGTTCAAAAATCAAAATGGATTCCTAAAAGGTAAATCAACTAGCACTGCAGCTGCTCAACTAATTGAAGAGGTGTTAGGGGGTATCGAAAGCAAGGAACATGTGGCAGGTGTATACCTAGACCTGGAAAAAGCCTTTGATTGTGTGAACGTTGACATCCTATTAGACAAGCTATGGAACATGGACATTAGAGGCGCTACTTATGACCTAATAAAGTGTTATATGAGCAATAGAAAACAGTTTGTTCTACTTAAAATGGAAAGTGGTGTCTACAAATCAGAGATCACGTACATAAAATATGGCGTGCCCCAGGGCTCGGTGTTGGGCCCCCTTCTGTTCTTGATCTATATAAATGATATTAAATACTGTACTATAAATTCCAAAATTGTTCTGTATGCCGATGACACGTCCATTGTATGTAAAAAGGAATCATGTAATGAACTAGATGCCGAGTGTAATAATGTGACAGAAGAAATAGTTCAGTTTTTTAATGAAAGCCGCTTAAATGTAAGCACCAGTAAAACATGTTTGATGGAGTTTCACAGAAGTAGTTTGAATAATGAAATTAAATTATACATGGGCAACGAATTGGTAAAGAAAGAGTCTAGTGTAAAATTCTTTGGCTTAACAATCCAAAGCAACCTGAAATGGGACACACATATTGACTTCCTAGTAACTAAGTTGTCAAAAAATATATTTTCAATCAGTACCATGAGCAAGTTCTGTAGAGACACCGTAGTCCTAAAGACTGCATACCACGCTCTTTTCTCCTCTTACTTGAACTATGGTATTGAAATTTGGGGGGCACCAACCAAAGATAATCTAGATATGCTACTCATTCTTCAAAAAAGGGGTGTGAGAATAATCTGTGGAGCAAAAATAGGGAATCTTGTCGCAACTTGTTTCCAAAAACAGAGGTGTTAACTGTTATAAACACATACATTCTAAAAGCCATATTGCTTGTGAAAAGACTGCACCCAAACACCTATTCAGATTTCCACCAGTACAATACTAGAAATAAAGGAAGATTTTACATTGGCAGCCACAGAACAGCACTTTACGAAAAGGGGCCTCAGTACGCAAGTATAAAATTAGCTAATGCACTGCCTAGTGCAGTCATGGCTCTTCCTACAATTAAACTGAAACATCAGCTTAAGAAATTTTTTGTAAAACACCCTTTCTACACATTAGAAGAGTACCATACTTATATGAAGAACGACAAATGCTTTGTGAAATTATGTGAATAGAAATCAGTTAACATCTTATTGCAATTTTGCTGTAAATTAATGACGTATTCAGAACAATGTGTCTTGTGTATTGTACAAATAACTTTAATCATTACTGTTTCTTTGTACATGTGCAGTGTACCATTCGATGTTGAATAAAGTTATTATTATTATTATTATTATTATTAACATGAACTATCTCATCTCTTTTCTGAGGTTATTCCTCTGTTCCTCAGGTCGGAAGGGAAATGGGTTGATACTTGCGCTGGTGCAAATGATTAGACTGCAACATACACACAAAGATCTCAAGCTCCAGGCGGACGAAGGATACACAGCAAAAGCCCACATTTGCTCAAACGTTCAAAAAGTTGTGTACGAAACATAACTGCTCAGGGCCACTACAGTGTTGCTGAAAGGCATCACGTAACTTTAAAACATGAGTACCACCTCATAATAGGCTTCAACAATGAGAATTAGGGGAAGGTAATCACGTAATGAAGGGGCGAAAATACTCCGCCAGTTCTTGGCGGACGTAACGTTAAGAAGTGGAGAAGCACTACAATGTTGCGCAACCAAACGGAACGCGAGGCCAAGTCGATCGTCAAACAAAACAGCGGGCCCAATATCAGCGCTCTGTGGTAGCGGGGCTTTGCTCGCGCTTCTTCTGCAAAAATAGAAGCTAAAACGGTGCCTGAAACTCTGAACAATGGGTAGTTGAGATTGATTTTTGTCGCGAGACTGTTAAAAATAAAGCAGCCCGGGAGAGGGGCAATGTAACTGCCCGCCGCTTCAACCTATGGCCCGAGGGTCCACACAACTCTTCTCTCTGTTGCTGCAACGTCTTGCCTCCTTTCTAATATCTCTCGCAGTCTTGAGAACGGGTGGTATATTTGTTTCTGATACAGATACTTTAAAATCGGACTCGATTTCTAAGGCGTTGTTAATAATCACTTAAAAATGCGGTGTTTATAGACCGTAATGGCAAAGGAAAATATCTACGGTATGGCATACCAAAAATAATTGCAACCCCGTTAAAATACGAAAATCAGATCTAACCTGATTAATATACAGATGAATGGAAATGAAAAGCGAAACTCTTGTTACGAGACGATTAGTTTGGCTTTGGGAAAGGAAAAGGTACCGAAGAGCCATTTCTAATAACGGAAGCAAGATTTAAGAAGCAGAAGTAAAGTTGCGAGGACGGGGCGTGAGTCGTGCTTGGGTAGCTCAGGCGGTAGAGCACTTGCCCGCGAAAGGCAAAGGTCCCGAGTTCGAGTCTCGGTCAGGCACACAGTTTTAATCTGGCAGGAAGTTTCATATCAGCGCACACTCCGCTGCAGAGTGCAAATCTCATTCAAGATTTAAGGAAAACCGAGACACTTTCGTAGCATTTGTCGACAAAGAAAAACCGCTAGACAATATAAAAGGTGTTAGAAATTCTGAAGAAGACAGGACGAAGCTAAGGGGAAGCACGGGTGAAAACCAGGAGGGCAAATTAGGAATGAAAAACCAAGAGCGAAATGTTCGGATTAGAAAGGGTGTAAGACAGGAATCTTCCAACACCCATTGTCACTCTGTAGATCGAAGAAGCAACAGCAGGTATGAAAGAAAGGGTCAGGAGTGGGATTAAAATTCAGGATGAAAAGATATCAATGATAAGGTTTTCTAATGATACTGACATCCTCGAAAAAATGTGAGGTACAATTGCATGCGCTGTTGAACGGAATGAACGGTCTAATGAGCACCCAAGAAAGATGGAAGTAGCGAGGAGTAGCAGAAACAAAATTAGACAATATACCATCAAAAAGGGGACAACGAAGTGTAGGAATTTCGTTACTTCGGAAGCCAAACAACACATGACGGACGAAGCAACGAAGACATAAAATGCGATCTAGCACACGCAGAGAGGACATTCCTCGCCAAAAGAAATCGACTGCCTCTCAGTATATTTACTCCTTAATGAAATTTGTCCCAAATAATATATCTCTTTTTCCAACAAACAGCTCAGTTCATACGTACAATACCAGGAACAAAAGTGATCTGCACAAGGACTTAAAAGCACTTACTTTAGTTCAAAAAGGGGTCCACTACTCAGGAACACTCATCTTCAATAATTTGACAGCAAACATAAAAAATTTAGTTACAAATAAAGATCAGTTTAAAAGGAGCCTGAAAGACTTACTAGTGGCCAACTCCTTCTACTCAATTGACGATTTTTTAATAGAAACAAATGATTATTGTATATACTCATACTATTAGTATTGTTATTTCAGCTTAAAAAAAATTGACATGTTCCACATCCACGAGGATCTCCTCAGCACGGATCTATGGAACGAAAAACTAATCTAATCTAATGTAACTACAGTCCGATTAAAATTACTTGATAGTTCACAATCCACGCCTTAGAGCTGATTTCCTCCAA
Organism: Schistocerca piceifrons; assembly: GCF_021461385.2. Lineage (NCBI taxonomy): Eukaryota > Metazoa > Arthropoda > Insecta > Orthoptera > Acrididae > Schistocerca > Schistocerca piceifrons. Next base: position 512,529,893 of record NC_060143.1, read on the forward strand.
ATAGAGCGCTCAACGTCACGCTTGAACCGTTCGCCGTTGCCAAACTGCCACAAACCCCCCCCCCCCCCCCCCCCCCGAAACACACACACACAAACGACGCCTGTGAAACACATACGCTTCATACAGAGCACTAGCCGAACACTACGGATCATTCGGCACAAGACGTGATTTAGCGTTACATATAAGTTATTATATTCTTATATTCACAGAGATCGGAAGGCCGCACTTCATGGTTGCGACCGGGCCACAGAGTCATATGCAGCTATCTACCGATGTGAATTAGCGTAACGCAGTGGTTAGCGGATACACCTGATGTGTAAAAAGTCGTACGATTGAATCTCGTCAAATGCAGCGATTTTTTATTTCTAAATCTAATAAAAAATAGCTTTGATAATTAAAAGTTAAGCAATAACAGCCTCCGGTCGCAAAAATGAGGTCAGTTTGACCTAGGTTTCGGCCACTTGTAAGAGTGCCTTCATCAGAAATAAAACATTTAAAGAGGCCTATAACATAAGTACAAAGTTTTAGGGAACATTTTTTATAAGTGTAAGTATTGACTAGCAGTATAAAAAGAAAAGATATAGTACTTACATGTCACGTATAAAACAAACATCAAGCGATAAAGCTTAGTCACAATTTTTTTTTAAAACAGAAAACATAGAATGGAGGACACTATGGGCTGCTCACATGTCTAGCAGCGGTAGCATCAGACTTCTATGTTTTCTATTTTAAAAATTTTGTGATGGCGAGGTACTCCCCGACCAGCAAGATCCCCACATCTGTCCCCGATAGATCATGTTTGGGAATAGCTCGGACGTCAACTGTGTCCCTGTACCAGTATCCAGGTCTAGTTACAATAGCTGTGTGCCATTTCGCCCGAGAGAGGGTACAACAGCGCTATGAACCCCTTCCCAACCATATCAGCTCAGGTATACAGGCCAGAAGGTGTTACAACTTCATAGTGGTAAGTTCTTTGTAAATTTGACTCGATATTGTTAGCAATTAAATAGCATCATATAGCCTCTTAACCTGTGAAGTTTCATTTCGTTTCATCTTCCCATTCTCGGTGCGGTTTTTTTTTTTTTTTTTTTTTTTTTTTTTTTTTTTTTTTACAAGCAGTGTAGTAATACTGGTTGGAATTGGGTGTAGGTTACATGATTGTGCAGCGCTGGAAAAAATACACTACTGGCCATTAAAATTGCTACACCAAGAAGAAATGCAGATGATAAACGGGTATTCATTGGACAAATACATTATACTAGAACTGACATGCGATTACATTTTCACGCAATTTGGGTGCATAGATCCTGAGAAATCAGTACCCAGAACAACCACCTCTGGCCGTAATAACGGCCTCGACACGCCTGGGCATTGAGTCAAACAAAGCTCGGATGTCGTGTACAGGTAAAGCTGCCCATGAAGCTTCAACACGATACCACAGTTCATCAAGAGTAGTGGCTGGCGTATTGTGACGAGCCAGTTGCTCGGTCACCATTGACCAGACGTCTTCAATTGGTGAGAGATCTGGAGAATGTGCTGGCCAGGGCAGCAGTCGCACACATTCTGTATCCAGAAAGGCTCGTACAGGACCTGCAACATGCGGTCGTGCATTATCCTGCTGAAATGTAGGGTTTCGGAGGGATCGAATGAAGGGTAGAACCACGGGTCGTAACATATCTGAAATGTAACGTCCACTTTTCAAAGTGCCGTCAATGCGAACAAGGGGTGACCGAGACGTGTAACCAACGGCACCCCATACCATCACGCCGGGTGATACGTTAGTATGGCCATGACGAATACACGCTTCCAATGTGCGTCCACCGCGACGTCGCCAAACACGGATGCGACCATTATTATGCTGTAAACAGAACCTGGATCCATCCGAAAAAATGACTTTTTGCCATTCGTGCACCCAGGTTCGTCGTTGAGTACACCATCGCAGGAGCTCCTGTCTGTGATGCAGCGTCAAGGGTAACTGCAGCCACGGTCTCCGAGCTGATAGTCCATGCTGCTGTAAACGTCGTCGAACTGCTCCTGCAGATGGTTGCTCTCTCGCAAACGTCTCCATCTGTTGACTCAGGGATCGAGACGTGGCTGCACGATCCGTTACAGCCACGCGGATAAGATGCCTGTCATCTCGACTGCTAGTGATACGAGGCCGTTGGAATCCAGCACGGCGTTCCGTATTACCCTCGTGAACCCACCGATTCCATGTTCTGCTAACAGTCATTGGATCTCGACCAACGCGAGCAGCAATGTCGCGATACGATAAACCGCAATCGCAATAGGCTACAATCCAACCTTTATCAAAGTCGGAAACGTGATGGTACGCATTTCTTCTCCTTACACGAGGCATCACAACAACGTTTCACCAGGCAACGCCGGTCAACTGCTGTTTGTGTATGAGAAGTCGGTTGGAAACTTTCCTCATGTCAGTACGTTGTAGGTGTCGTCACCGGCGCCAACCTTGTGTGAATGCTCTGAAAATCTAATCATTTGCATATCACAGCATCTTCTTCCTGTCGGTTAAATTTCGCGACTGTAGCAAGCCATCTTCGTGGTGTAGCAATTTTAATGGCCAGTAGTGTACATTTAATGAGGAAGAATAACGAAGACTACGTTCTTCGAACATTCGACAGTGCGTACCGTTTTACGTCAATAAATCTACACTGCGAAACAAAATTAAAGGGGCGCTTTTTCGGAACCCCGCAACTGTCTACCACTGCGGCGTATAAGTTTGAAATTTGGCTAACACGCGCCTACAGCCTTCCTCTGTAATGCTGCAAAAGCGAGCGCCCTGCAACGTCATCTTAGGGCTCGACGGAGCTTCAAACTACAAGGTACTGACACACGCGAAAAAAGGCCAGGGGTCAGATTACCACACATTTAGAAGCCCAAAATGACAAAAAAAGGTTCAAATAGCTCTGAGCACTATGGGACTTAACTTCTGAGGTCATCAGTCCCCTAGAACGTAGAACTACTTAAACCTAACTAACCCAAGGACAACACACACACCCATGCCCGAGGCAGGATTCGAACCTGCGACCGTAGCGGTCGGGCGGTTCCAGACCGTAGCGCCTAGAACCGCTCGGCCACCCCGGCCGGCCCCAAAATGACTGTTCACAGTCCGATGAGCAACAGGGAGACGGTCTTCACAGCCTTTGACGCTGCAAACACCCGTCGGACGATTCAACCCTTCTCTAAAGGCATCGTCGGCCTGCAATTCCACTGAACGAGATCGCATCCCGTTGTCGTGTAGCGCGACCGCAATTTTTGCTCTAAAGGGTGTTTATGGTTTTTCAGCCCCCCAGTTTCGCGACCTCCTGTGGCTCGTGACACTGACACGTGTGTGAATAAACGGCGAAGACCTCCCCAGTTTGGCATCACCCTCGGTGCCATCTGCACGGTCTTGTTGAGTACTTAAAATGTCTACCTGTACAGAGAGAGCCCGTCCTTTACTACTAGACACCGGTGTGACAGGTAAGCCTTTAGACACCTCTCAGAGGGGCGCTACGTCGCTGTACTAGTGCCTGCTGGCCCATGCAAAAAGGGTGTCGAAAGCGAAAGGGCTGCCCATCACGTCGCCGCTAGAGATCAATGACTCGCTCTCTCTGTATAGGAATGTGTTTAGGCAGTAATTCCCCTGGGGATAATTACCCCCTGAGGGGTAAAATGAAATTTTCTGAGGGGTAAAAACTAAACGATTCCATTCTGTTTCAGTAACGAAATAAATTATTTTCAGAAGACTCCAGATACACACTGTAAAAATGGAATCGTAAATGTCGGACGAAACATCAGAGAAATTACGTCTGGTGACTCTTGGGAGGCACACCCAGTATAATACATATTCCAACACAAGAATCCGGTCCTGCACCTACGCAGATGATACTGCTGTCGCTGCTCAAGGAGCGACGTTTGAAGAATGAGAATCCAAGCTAACATCTGCTCTCGAAGAACTTGCTGTCTGCTATGACAACTACCTGAAACCACATCCGCATGAAGGAGGCAAAAGAAAGCTGAACATCACCTGGAAAGGAAGCAATTTAAATCACTGCGTTCATTCCAAATACCTAGGATTGCAACTGGATTGTCCCTTTACTTGCAAACAGCACTGTACAGACACCAGACAGAAGGTATGCACCAGGATCAATCACGCCCGCAAACCGACAAACTCCACACGGGGAGCACAGTCCAGCATCCTCTGCGCATCCGCTCTTGCTCTATGTTCCTCTGCTGCCGCTCCAATCTGGAGGAACTCCACATACTAATCAACCTGATGTGGCTCTTCACGAGACACGCCGCAAAAGGTGCCTACGATCAACGCCAAATACAAGAAGACGGATAACAACAGATATTGAAAAAAGCAGTAAGAAACATATCAGGCATTCATTATATGTAACACACGCTTCTCCACCACGATCGAAATCCAGAAAAAGCTTCCTTCTTACAACAGCAGCACCAATCCAAACTTCAGCAAAAGCCCGCCCAACTGAGCTGTGGAGAACAAAGTCCCCGGGAGGATTGTGGATGCAAAAGATAAGCTAGTATCAGCCTGCCATCTCCAATATGGGACTTGGATGACCGTCTACAGACTAAGAACAGCAGTGAAAGGATGTGAAATTAATTTGAAGACGTGAGGTACGAATGACGGATTTCGTGAATGTGGGACAAGGCTGGGTTCGGAGCGAACCTTGTGACGTGTTTGCAGCTAATGACAGCGCCGTTCTAACTGCTGAACACTGATCTCACAAAGCCTGAAATTCTCTCAAGCGTTAATATTGGGTTTTACTCTTAGGATTATACAAGTAAACCCACGATTCTTTAAAGAATCGAACCCCCATGTATAAAAGAGCTTCAAACGTCTGATTGCTTTACAAATGCATGTAAGCGAAAGTTTGGAAAAAGGCATGAAATTATACTTTAAGTTTGTTGGTAGTCATAAATCATTCTGATTACGAAACACTGGATGAATATAGTGTGGGTAATTTATGCAACAGCTTAAGCAAAAACTAGTTTTTCACTATTCTCAATGTATATGACGTCTATGTGTCGTACAGTGGTATAGTTTTGCATGTACATTCAGTGCTGTATGTGGATACTGTCCGCAAAGTGTTTTGCGTATATAGTTAGTTGTAAAGACGTAATAATTAAAAAGCTATGCCTGATTTTGAAGATTTACTGCGCGCCATTTTATGCAGAAGCTTGTATTTCATCCAGCTAATTGTATTTGAAGTCATATGTCCTGAACTATGTGTCGTACAATGATATAATTTTGCAGATACATTCAGTGGTACAAGTGAAGACTGTCTGCAAAACGTATTGCGAATACAGTTAGTAGTAAAGAAGTTATAAATTAAATCGTCGTGTATGATGCTGAAGTTTGACTGCATGAGCGGCGAAAATGTAGTAAGAGAGGATTTTTTTTCCCTTCTATCGTTTTGTTGTGGGTGTCATCGCCAAGGTTTGGATTTATATGTAAAATTTATTGGAAGTCGGTGCTCTCATTCTCAGCTGCTAAAAGAATAAACTCAGGATATCTGCCCACCGCCAGTTACGCTCTCTCAAGCCAAACACACTATCTCCAACTGTAATTCTGTCTTATTTTGTTAAACTTTTAACATAAGAGTTTACATCTTAGTGAGTAGATTATGACAGCATTTTAAATTTTTATATTCGGTCAATAATCAAGCGAAATATTGAAAATCAATTTTTGTTGCCCCTGGAAGTCGTTAGATAAGTAACCTACAACCATTTCCAGGCTAGTCGCTTGCTGTATTATGTTTTGGTGTTTTTGGACTCAGATAAATAAATAAATACGTAAGTAAATGAATAAAGCTTTGTAACGTGAACTGTATGTTTGTAGGGATCTAGCACTAGCAGTATATACGACTGCTTATTGCTGGGTAAGCGACTTTAAACAAGCACTTGCGAGCGCCCCAGACGCGCCTCTGAAGTCTATTCTGAAAGTTTTCGTGGTATCGTTAAAGTAGATCGTCAAATCACGATTCAGCTGATGTTTTGAAACGGTAGTCTTCTGATAGTGTACCTCGGTGGCTGAGTGGGTAAGTAGGAAGCCAGACCCCGAAATGAGAAGTTTCAATATTCAACGCTCATTAGCTCCTAAGGTGTTTTCCCTTCATTTATTTCTCTTTTCCCCTCTTGCAGTGATTCGTACACGTGAAAAATCAACCGTGACCAGCCGTGCTTGTTAAAGTGTAGCGCCCGCTGTAACTGGCCCTGTAAAAACTGTTTACACTGGACACAACGTGACTTCATGTCAAAACTTTCCACAATGCTTTTCACACAGTGGTATTCACACCAAGCGCCAACGGAACAGAGCGACGTCAGAGATTATCTGAAGGAAAGTTCTGACGTTGACGGGATGGTGGTATCACCTGCTAGCATTGCAGTTAACCTATTCTCTTTGCGCTTGCGCATGTTAAAATGGTGGATCTTGTATCCTATTGGTATTCACATTATTGCTTGCTCGTTTCCTTGACAAACTGAGAAGTTTGCATGAGGAAATTATATTTTTTCTACCAGTATTATCTCTTGAAAGAGCCTAAATTCATTCATATTTTAGAAGAGACATGCAAAGGAAGGTCTACACCACGTATTAATATGAGAAAAAAAAATAAAGCGTCTTTTAATGAATATTTTTCAACAGTACATTATTTGGCATTTAGGAAAAGAAAAGACGCAAAAAATGTGTACAACATTCGAAATATTATTGCTCTGTTTGCATATTTTCTAGAGCGAAGTTTCAAGTTGTATAATGTTTGCAGGACGCGCTTCCTGTCATTTCAGTTCACAGCAGCGTGTACAATATGATGTTTGTCAAGAACATCAATAATTAATTTTGCTTTTGCCAATGATTAACGCAACTACTACCAGCGCTAGTTCGATAATGCTGATACAACATTCCGACGTTTTGTAAGACGGAAACTCCCTCACAACCTCACTTTTAACGTCCGCTACTGAGCAGTGCAACATTACATCATAATGGTGTTTCGTCCGGCTCGTACTTAAGTCAATTGAAAAGTTAGAGGAAGGAAAGGCTACCATCTCCAATAAGATCATACCTATTTTAAGTGAAAACATACACGTTTTTAAATGAACAATATCTATCGATATTAACAGACTAAAAGTAGGGTAAATTAGAAAGTCAGTGATGTTTGTTGCAAGATTCTGGAGAGAATTGTTTACGACATACCGTTTATTGAAAAATTTCCACACCCACACCTGTTTATGACATTCAACTTGCGCAATTTCTAGGTACGATGCTGTTAAGTTTTCTCACATCCTTGAATGCATTGCGACTTGCTAGTCAGCGTGTGACAGTCCAAGCAGCAGAAATGGCATGTTTTACGCACGTGACCCATGCATTCTCCATTGACATAGGTTCCATCCCTATCACATCTCTCTCTCTCTCTCTCTCTCTCTCTCTCTCTCTCTCTCTCTCCACCAAGAGCAGCATGGCAACGATTCTGAGAATCATGTTAACTTCTGCACATGTGCAATAAGACAGGATACTCCAGATGTATCATGTATCTTGTTTTGTGATGAACTCACATTTACGAATCATGGTCTGGTAAACCGTCGATTCAAAAATGGTTCAAATGGTTCTGAGCACTATGGGACTTAAAATCTGTGGTCATCAGTCCCCTAGAACTTAGAACTACTTAAACCTAACTAACCTAAGGACATCACACACATCCATGCCCGAGGCAAAAAATGGTTCAAATGGCTCTGAGCACTATGGGACTCAACTGCTGAGGTCATTAGTCCCCTAGAACTTAGAACTAGTTAAACCTAACTAACCTAAGAACATCACAAACATCCATGCCCGAGGCAGGATTCGAACCTGCGACCGTAGCGGCCACGCGGCTCCAGACTGAAGCGGCTAGAACCGCACGGCCACACCGGCCGGCTAAACCGTCGAAACATGCACTATTGGCCTGTTGCCATTTCCCGTTGGCTTCACTAGGTGGAACGTCATCGCCCATGGAGTGTAAATGTGTGGCGTGGGATAGTGAATCATTAGATCACAGGCCCGTTTTTTATAGACGGAACACTGAAAGCGCACAAGTATCACAGCCTCCCAACAGACCATTTTCCACGGATGCTACATGACGTTCCACTGCACACTGGGAGCAACCTTTGGTACCAGCATGATGGCTGTCCAGCCCACTCTGCACGAAGTACTACATCATGTCTTCACAAATTGTTTCCAAATCGTTGGGTTGGATGCTGAGGACCTATACCCTGGCCAGCCCCTTCCCCAGATTTGACATCTGCAGATTTTTTTTTCTGTGGGAAAGGCTGAAAGACACTGTCTACAAGGACATACCAACTATATCCAGTGATATGTAACGACATATTACCTGCAACCTGCTAGGGCATCTTTGCTGAAATGCTAGCATATGTGCAGCAGTCGTTCCATACCTGACTGGAAGCCTGTATTGCTGCTGCCGATGGTAATTTTAAACACAACATTTAATGGTCAATTGTCTCGTTACCGGTCAGAATCTATGTAACTAGTGTATGCAATTGTATTGTTCTTTCGTGTGTGCTACCGCGGGTACTGTACAAGTATTGATGAGTGAAATTTTCAAAATACAGTATCTAGTAAACGACTCGCAATAGAATCCTGCAACAAACACCTATGACATTCCAATTTACACTATGTTTAGTATGTTAGTGTCAATAGGCATTCTTACACAAAAAATACAGTTTCTAAGTATTATTACAAACTGTTGATTGGGGAACAATACGATCCCCTGACTACCAATCCATTCTGTCAACCCTGCACATCAATAGCACTTTCCATTTCTGCAATATTTGCGGTGCAAATTTTAGGTGATTCACCCTACACAAAAAAATTACAAAAATCCGAATGCCATGTGCTCCCCTGGTAAGACCAACACAAATTGTGCATTTCAGAAGAGAGTGCAGCACATTCACGTAATGGGTGAGGAAAAGTGACTGTCTATTTACATGCACCAATACGCGATTGACCTCGCTAATCTTATTCTCACGATCCTTACGCTGGATATACTATGGTGCCAGCATAACTACGGCACTGGCTTCGTCGAATGTATATTCTCCGAAATTTCCCGACAGAGTGTCGCGAGATTGGGCCCCAAGTGGTATTTTTTTCCAGTTTATAGGGTCAAGCAAGCTTTAGAGAAAAAAAATCTTCAGATAAAGGGGTTATCTGTACTGTTAACGAGTACTATACAGTGCTAGAAACAAATTTGACGGGGAGGAACGGAATATCGCTGGCTCGAGCTCGACAAATATTATGTTAGGTATCAGCTTTTCTTTTCCTTTTTTAGCAATTCAGTGTCTTTTGCTACAATTTTTACCTATTTTATTTATCCGTTCTTGTATAAGACCGTGTCCCTTCGTGGGAAACTGTTACATAGCTTGTCGATGATCGATTTTAAACAATTCAAAAAGATTTTCCCCTTTTCAGGTCGCCAACTGAAAAGTATTCCATCACCAATAGGCCCGCTGTAAACTACGAGATGGCGCATGGTAAGAAGTACATTTTCATTTGGTTATTATGAGGGTTAGCGTACATTTACACCAATATATCCCATATGCAACTGTACTACACACATTGCCGTTACTTAAAAGTCAAACATGAATATATTTGTTAAAAAGAACATCACACAAATGGCTTCCATCATGGCAATGCATTGCTGAAGCCGTTCGCGTTAGTTACTCATTACGTTTACAATCGTTATTGAGGTATGACCTCAATCTCCTCCAGGATTACGGCTTCCAACTCATCAGTATTGTGGAGTCGCCGTGAAAAAACTTTGTTCTTCAGATGAACCCAGAGAAAAAGATCAAGCGCTGAAAGATCGAGATCACGCCGGTAATACATGTGGAAAGCGGCGCCTCAGTATAGTCGTTGAATTACGGGACGTATGAGTTGTAGCCCCAACTTGCTGAAACCTTATGTCTTTTAGACCTTATCTCTTCAGACGGCAACGTCCTTGCAGCTGTGGAGTGAAGAAATTGTTAATCATGGTCGCATACTGCTCGTAACTGACATTCACTGTTGTCCTTTAAGATATAGGGCCCAGTGGTTCCAATGGACTGGACTGTCCAACAGCACAACAGACACGGACGACCTTCGGGCTACACTGGGCATTTTCATGAATGAACTTCAGGTTTGTTGTCCTCGTAATATCAGAAGTTTTGTTTATTGTGAAACCCATTCATTACAAGATTTGTTAGACATGCGCCAGCCTTGTCACTTCTGTCCAGCAATGTTGTGCAGAAATTACGCCTACTCACTTCGTCCCCAGACCATAACTGTTTGAGCCAGTTGCAGCTTAAAATGATTAAATGTTAAATCCAGTTTCACGATCTTCTGCAGAGACGCCCAAGGGACGGACAGATCGCTGTGGGCTTCGATTCAGAGCTGCGCAAATTCATCGGATAATTTCCGGCGTTCGAACTGTTATTTCAAGTCCGTCGTGGTTCAGTTTTGTTATAGAACTCGTCTCACCTATTGTTTTATCCCCCTGGATATTGTCCTTCGGTCTGGAACACGGCAATCGCAGTCTCTTACAAGGTGCACTGCGCGCTGGACAGCCGCAACGCCCTATGCACACAATTGACCTCATCCACTGCCTCAATACGCCCATGTAATGGCCAAATTTCCATGCTGAGCTGAATGGCAAACTAGTGGGTCCGATTAAATGAGGCAGACGGTGCGTGCACATCTACATCTACATCTACATCTACATCTTCATCTTAGAAACTGAAATGTGCTACTTCCCGTGGGTCACTGTGCACAACTGCTGCATTCCAGACGAAGAAAAGAAACGAGAGTGTGGAACTGCGAAAACATATTCGCAATTTAATAAAAGGCGGTAAACTTTCTGGACACACAATCAGTTTATAAACGGATGGAAAAGTTCACGAGAACAGCATACGCAAAGGTAAGAACGGCGGAAAGAGTGCAAGTGGAGAGTGAGGAGAACACTTGATTCCGCAGAGAAACATAATTTAATACAAGATAATACATTTCCCACAAACAATTTTAGCGAATGAGAACGTCACGATCACAACGTGTGACGGGGAAATGGGAATCGTTGTCGCTACGAATAATTCAGCTGTGGCTGATTCTAGCAGAATTTGTCCTCAATACGATGGAAAGATTGTACAGTTCTCTTTATCGCAAAACTTCCGATAACTGAAACTTCTTATTTACACTTTTATGTTTAGTATATTCCTCCGATGCAGCAAAAAAATTGATATTTTAGTAGTACTTTATCAGCGTCACAGTGTGCATTTGTACTTGGACAAACAGTTCCGACCATGAAGGACATGATACATAGCAAGTGACGGGCGAAAACTTCCGCAGTGATTGGCGATTTGTGATGGGCGGAAATTTATGCAGTGATTTCTTTTTATGACGATTTGTGATGGCCACAGTGTACCGCTCTTGCAAGGGACTGGCGTACCTACACTGAAGGTCTGAAGTGTTACAGTTTCAATAAACACAAGGCACATGTTGGAATTAGTGAGAGTCGACATGAAGAATTAACTAGAGGGTTCGACTTGTAATTTGCGATACTTGAATGCAGTACATCTAAAAGTGCTTGAAACAAAGCATTTCCTACTACGCATAATATACGAGGTCTGTTCAAAAAATTCCGGAACTCCGTCCACAAAATTTTTCTACTCTTACCTTTTGCTTACTGTGCTTGGTCTCCTTCGAAATACTCCCCTCCCATACACCGCTCCCAACGCCCTGTTTCAGTTCTGGAAGCAGTCTTGGTAAGCCTCTTGCTGGATAGCGGGAGCGCCGTGTGCGTATTTTCTTTTAACTCGTCTATCGTTGCAAATCTTCGTTCTTTCCACGTCGTTTTCGACTTTGGAAACAAAAAAAGTTCGCACGGGCCAGACCTGGAGAATATGGAGAGTGAGGCAGCACGGTGATTTCGTTTTTTGTGAAGTACTCGCGCACCAACAGGGATGAATGTGCAGGTGCGTTATCGCGATGAAAGAGCCATGAATTGTCTCGCCACATTTCAGGCCGTTTCCATCTCACATTTTCTAGCAGGCGTCGCAGCAGTACCGATAGTACCATTGATTAACAGTTTGTCCCTGTGGCACGAATTCATGATGAACTAATACTTCAAAGTCAAAGAAAACTTTCTGCATGACTTTGATATTTGACCTGACCTGACATGACGAGCTTTTTTTGGTCTTGGCAAACCTTTTCCGGGCCATTGTGAAGACTGAACCTTGGTCTCAAAATAATAACCGTAGATCAATATCAGCAGTTATGATTCTCTTAAGGAACATCTCGTTCTCATTTGCGCGATCCAAAAGCTCTTCACTGATTGCGGGACGATGGTCTTTCTGGTCTTGACTCATAGCCGTGGGACGAACTTGGCGGCAACACGATGCATTCCAAGATGCCGTGTCAGGATTTTATGACATGATCCAACTGAAATGCTACATTCTTCTGCAATCTCTCGGACAGTCAGTCTCCGGTTGGCACGCACAGTTTCGCTGGCGTTAGACGACGAAGGGTGTCCTGAACGAGGGTCATCTTTAACTTCCGTCCGGTCATTTTTACACCATATGAACCATTCGCCGGCTGCGGTGGCCGAGCGGTTCTAGGCGCTACAGTCTGGAACCGCGCGACCGCTACGGTAGCAGGTTCGAATCCTGCCTCGGGCATGGATGTGTGTGATGTCCTTAGGTTAGTTAGGTTTAAGTAGTTCTAAGTTATAGGGGACTGATGACCTCAGATGTTAAGTCCCATAGTGCTCAGAGCCATTTGAACCATTTTGAACCACTCGTAACACCGAGTACGGCTTAAGCACTTATCACCGTAGGCTTTCTGCATCATTTGGTGTCTCTCTGTAAACGTTTTCTTGAGTTTCACGCAAAATTCAATGCACACGCGTTGCTCCTCTAACTCTGCCATCTCGAATTTCGCAAAACTGTGCGACAAGATGTTCTGCTCGATACAGCACTGAACAATAACCAACCGACATATAACAATGAAACTTCCCTCAGTTATACATGAAACACAGGCATGAGCAGGGATGCTACCCGTATTTCGCTCCAACACACCAATGGCGCCAAATTACGAATGTTCTGGAATTTTTGGAACAGACCTCGTATCTCGTACAGTAGAGGAACCGCATGAAAATGCACCCTGTCATGAAACAACATCTGTGAGGCAATTGCTTGTAGGCAGTAACATTCCTGAAAAGCACTGGGCTGCCCAGAGTCCCGATCTGTACCCAATGGAACACTTTTGGTATGAGTCTGAACGCTGACTTCGTTCCAGACCCCAGCACCATACATCACTACATTTTCCGATTTCGGCTCTTAAGGAAGACTGGGCTGCCTTTCCTCCAGACATTCAAGCATCTCATTGAAAGTGTACCCAACAAATTTCAAGCCACCGTAAAGGCGAGCGCTGGACACACCTCTTATTAGTGTCTACTGATAGGTGTCCAGATGCTTGTGATTGGATAGCGTAAATCTGGATGGCGTGAATGGGATTTGAACTACCGTCCTCCAAAAAACGAAGCGATTTTGTTAACCACCTCGTTCGGTTAAAAATGTTCGAGAACATCGGAAATACGTGATCTGGTAAAGTATTGAGACGAAAACTTCACCGCTGCAACACAGAAACTTATTCCATAATTAACAAAATTACACATTGTAGGCTTTCACGGCCGGTATTGTCTTCCCTTAAAGCTTCCGGGCTGATAGGCCGTAGTCGATGTATAAAACTGTCCCCTGATGTTTCGTCTCCGACTGCGGGAGACATCCTCTGAGGTAAAGCGGCGAAGATAAGTCCGGATATTCATTTTGTACTGTCACTGGTAAAGGCTATGGGTGTACCCACACGTCCACGCTGTTCAAGGTTTGGAATGTTACCAGTGTCGGTACAGAATGAAGATGCGGACTTAACACTCGTTCGACCTATACTTGAGTATTGCTCATCAGTGTGGGATCCGCACCAGGTCGGGTTGACAGAGGAGATAGAGAAGATTCAAAGAAGAGCGTCGCGTTTCGTCACAGGGTTATTTGGTAAGCGTGATAGCGTTACGGAGATGTTTAGCAAACTCAAGTGGCAGACTCTGCAAGAGAGGCGCTCTGCATCGCGGTGTAGTTTGCTGTCCAGGTTTCGAGAGGGTGAGTTTCTGGATGAGGTATCGAATATATTGCTTCGCCCTACTTATACCTCCCGAGGAGATCACGAATGTAAAATTAGAGAGATTCGAGCGCGCACGGAGGCTTTACGGCAGTCGTTCTCCCCGCGAACCATACGCGACTGGAACAGGAAAGGGAGGCAATGACAGTGGTACGTAAAGTGCCCTCCGCCACGCACCGTTGGGTGGCTTGCGGAGTATAAATGTAGATGTAGAACTTCGCCGCTTTACCTCGGAGGATGTCTCCCGCAGTCGGAGACGAAACGTCTGGAGAGAGTTTTATACATAGCCTATCAGCCCGGAAGTTTTACGTGAAGATAACAAATTACAATTTCGTTTTCCGATCGTCAACCCTAAGGGGCACACAGTTTTAGTTTGGGAGGAAGATTCAGACCAGCGTGAACTCAGCTGCAGAATGAAAAATTCATTCTGTACATCATTCTTTCATTTGGGCACTACCAAGAGGAAACATAGACGCATGACTTTGAGGCGAATATAAAATAAATTTCTTTGTTGCAAAAAACATGGAGAATGTTATCAGAATGGTAACGAATTATTGGCTATAGATTTAAGTATGGCAGTCAACAAATAGTCTAATTCCAAGAAAGTTTTCCCGAATTTTGTAGCTTTTGCAACCTTCAACAACATATGAAAACCAATTTTTCACAAAGGCTCAGAATTGATGAACGATTCAATTTCTCGAATGGGGTGAGAAAAACATCGCCATCATATCTAAGGGCGGATGGAGAGTAGTCGGGTAACTTTCTCCTCTTGTGTTAGCAAGATATGAAAATCCCTCTAAGATATTTACCAAGAAGAGAAAACAAAAAAAAAAAACTCAAGGCAGTTTTTTTCTAACAGGGAACAAAACGGTAAAAGAAATTGCCCAAGGAAATGAAAAAGGTTACTAAAATACATTTGTTTAAAAAGGCAGCTTCATCATCCTTCATGAGAAATGTATACTACACAGTTAACGGTTATTTACAGTACTCAGACTAGTGGTTCGTAATTAAAGGGTATAGCTACAACACTCTGCGTATTACAATACATGATCACAATGTAAAGCATTTACAAGAAAATCATGCGACAAGATCTATAGCGCATGATAGGAATGCCCTGCCATTCTTCTGAGTTCAGAATGTCAGTCAACATGGGGAGATGCTGACTCAATTTTTCAGGTGACGCAGAGACGTGCATAGAGCATAGCTGCATGTTTACGGGCCTGAAGTAAGTTTTCCTACCAGACTGGAGTTAGTGGAATGGGCACAACACCACGTTCAAAAAAATGGCTCTAAGCACTATGGGACTCAACAGCTGAGGTCATCAGTCCCCTAGAACTTAGAACTACTGAAACCTAACTAACCTAAGGACATCACACACATCCATGCCCGAGGCAGGATTCGAACCTGCGACCGTAGCGGTCGCGCGGTTCCAGACTGAAGCGCCTAGAACCGCTCGGCCACTCCGGCCGGCACACCACGTTCATGTTACAGGAGTCACCAGCGGGTGAGCTTAGTGTGTGTGCTGCAACAGAGAGCAAATCTATGTTTCACGTTATGAGTTATCTGGAGCAAACTATGTGGAAATGAAAGAACATTTTACAATAGGGACCAACCGAATGAGCACCACAGTTGTGAAGACACTGCCCTCATATTCGGGAGATGGAGTCTGCAATATCCGGTCATCCTGATATACGTTTTCCCAAATCATTTCAGGCAAATGCTGGGTTGGTTCCTTCATTAAGGTCACAGCTGACCACCTTTCCTATCCTCATAAAAGCATACTTATATGTTCTGTGTGTATGCATGTTTCTGAGATATTAATTTTCATTGTTTTACAAAGACAAATATCACATCATTGTAAGACGATCCTTGGATGAATAAATAAATATTCTGCATTAATTATCCGAAGCTTCAACTTTTATAAAAATTCGTTTGAATCATCAGGTGTGGAACAGTCACAACAAAGCTTAACATTATGTAATTCCCGTAAAGGAATGGACATTTTAATTGAAAGTCACCGACTGAGAAAGGCGGATAAATATGATATTATGTATGTAACGTACACAGGAATGACATTTTAATTGAAAATCCTGCCTGGTATCGGCGGAGAAATACATTGTACTGCCTGCTTGCATTTATCCGCGGATACCAAGCAGCGCCTTTAAATTAAAATGTCCTCCCGTGTACTGGAATTACACAATGTGTATACGAGTACAGACTGTGACGCAGGAACGACGATACATGGAAATCTGGGCCTGGCTGTGAGTCGCGCACAGGTAGCCAAAGCAGTCAAAGCGACCGTTCGCGGGTTCGAGTCCCGGGCCGGCACAAATTTTCACTGTCGTCATTCACTTATACAGCTGATGGTTGTTCGTATTCGTATTCGCTGCAGCGTCACACATTTATCCGTCGGGCTGCAAAGTTTACGGCTTTGCATTTTCCGTCGATACCTGTATGAATATAAATTTGTGACCAATTTGCATAACTCCTTCGTCTTGTAACGTTTTCTTTCTGTGTTAGAGTGCAGTTACAGTGTTCATCTTCCTGCCGTTACAATTTCACTAATATAAAACAAATCAATACAGTTCGTGTCTTGTCTCTGTAATAGGCAATCTCAGAATTCCAACTCGTAACCTATTACTCCCAAATAGTTCCGTGCAGCCAGGATGTTAACCGCGGAAAGTACACGTTCTTTGAACGGTAGCTGGCTGTTACATCGTAGCCGTGCTGCAATACTGGCTCTGCACGACCAAGCTGTTACTCGCAGCTGGAACGTATTCGTTCTTTCGTTAACAGTGCCAAGTGTCGTTTTGTTCAGCTGCACAAGCAACACCACCGATTCCTCGCAGAAGCCGTGACACGTTTAAGTCTCCGAGTGTGCTGTTCGCTTCGAGCACTCCTGTATCCGCGCACTACGGAAATACATGTACACTATGAGATTAAAAGTATCCGGACACCTGACTGAAGGTGACTTACAAGTTCGTGGCGCCTCCTATCGGTAATCTGAATGTATTTCATAACGGCTTTGGTAATGCATGCATGTCCGAAGAAAAACTGCGTCGTTCTTCTTAACAACACGGGCACTGCAATGTCGTATGTACCTTTAGTACGGTGTACACTAATGATCAACAGCATGCAGGGGGCAGACACAACAGAGCTGCTGGCTTGACAATGTGCACCGAAACTGCACGAGAAAAGCGATAAGCCAATGATGCACACGGCTGGGCGCAAGCGGCCCATTGTGGAACGTTTAGCCTGACACGCCACACGACAGCTATAGTGATCCGAAGACGCCTCTCGTGTGGACGACGCGTAAAGATCAACGTAAAACGAAGCGCTTCACCTCATCGCATCCGAATGCACGGTCTCCCGCGTAAAAAGGCCTTTACAGGTGGTGTAGTCAGGGCATACGGCAATCTCTACCACACTATCATAAACTTGGCGGTATTAGGCTAGGCGCTGGCAACCGCTATTAGACATGCGACCGATGTGTCGTAACACCCTGCTGACCTGGTCTGCGCTAAGGATAGGCTTAACTATTAATTACGAGCAACAAGTCACAACGTTGTAGTTCCACCAACGTGACTGGTACCAGAAACATATTATTTAACAGATTCCACGTAGGACATGAAGTACGCCAACACCAGCGGAACTCTTCGTATTATTATAGCAGCGCTTACTAACATTAACTGTTCTATCCGGTAGCAGTATCTGGCTGAGGAAACCATTATAAATTTTGATGTACTTAATATCCATAACAATGCAGCCACGCTTCCTTCAACAAATACGAATTCACATTTAATAACAGAATATTTTCTACTCCCAAAATTGAATTTAAAATTACTACTCTTAACTTTGCTTTAGTACACTATGCGATCAAAAGTATCCGGACACCCCCAAAAACATACTTTTTCATATTAGGTGCATGGTGCTGCCACCTACTGACAGGTACTCCGTATCAGCGACCTCAGTGGTCATTAGACATCGTGAAAGAGCAGAATGCGGCGCTCTGCGGAACTCACGGACTTCGAATGTAGTCGGGTGATTGGGCGCCACGTGTGTCACACATCTGTACGGGAGACTTCCACACTCCTAAACAACCCTAGATTCACTGTTTCCGATGTGATAGTGAAGTGGAAACGTGAAGGGACACGTACAGCACAAAAGCGTACAGGCCGACCTCGTCTGTTGACTGAAGGAGACCGCCGACAGTTGAAGAGGGTCGTAATGTGTAATAGGCAGACATCTATCCAGACCATCACACAGGAATTCCAAAACGCATCAGGATCCTCTGCAAGTACTATGGCAGTTAGGCGGGAGGTGAGCAAACTTGGATTTCATGGTCGAGCGGCTGCTCGTAAGCGACAAATCACGCCGGTAAACGCCAAACGACGCCTCGCTTGGTGTAACTAGCGTAAGCATTGGACAATTGAACACCGGAAAAACGTTGTGTGGAGTGATGAATCACGGTACACAATGTGCCGATCCGATGTTAGGGTGTGGGTATGGCGAGTTACCGGTGAACGTCATCTGTCAGCATGTGCAGTGCCAATAGTAAAATTCGGAGGCGGTGGTGTTATGATGTGGTCGTGTTTTCCATGGAGGGGGCTTGCACCCCTTGTTGTTTTGCGTGGCACTATCACAGCACAGGCCCACATTGATGTTTTAAGCACCTTCTTGCTTCCCACTGTCGAAGAGCAATTCGGGAATGGCGATTGCATTATTCAATACGATCGAGCACCTGCTCATAAAGCACGGCCTGTGGCGGAGTGGTTACACGACAATGACGTCCCTGTAAAGGACTGGTGTGCACTGAGTCCTGCCCTTTAGAAAACCTTTGGGATGTTTTGGAAAGCCGAGTTCGTGCCAGGTCTCACCGACCGACATCGATACCTCTCCTCAGTGGAGCACTCCGTGAAGAATGGGCTGCCATTCCCCAAGAAACCTTCCAGCACGTGATTGAACGTATGCCTGCGAGAATGGAAGTTGTCGTCAAGGATAAGGGTGGGCCAACACCATACTGAATTCCAGCATTACCGATGGGAGGCGCCACGAACTTGTAAGTCACTTTCAGCCAGATGTCCGGATACTTTTAATCACATAGTGCACATCTATTTGCGTAGTACGCGGATACAGGAGTGCTCGAAGCGAACTGCACACTCGGAGACTTAAACGTGTCACGGCTTCTGCGAGGAATCGGTGGTGTTGCTTATGCACCTGAACAAAACGACACTTGGCACTGTTAACGAAAGAACGAATACGTTCCAGCTGCGAGTAACAGCTTGGTCGTGCAGAGCCAGTATTGCAGCACGGCTACGATGTAACAGCCAGCTACCGTTCAAAGAACGAGTACTTTCCGCGGTTAACATCCTGGCTGCACGGAACTATCTGGGAGTAATAGGCTACGAGATGGAATTCTGAGGTTGCTTATTACAGAGACAAGACAAGAACTATATTGATTTGTTTTATATTAGTGAAACTGTAACAGCAGGAAGAAGAGCACTGTAACTGCACTATACCACAGAAAGAAAACGACACAAGACGAAGGAGTTTTGCAAATTGGTCACAATTTTATATTCATACAGGTATCGACGGAAAATGCAAAACCGTAAACTTTGCCGCCCCATGGATGAATGTGTGACGCTGCAGCGACATTTCCTGCGTAGTTGACAAGGATAGTGAAACACCGGACATGTCAATACCAAGGCATAAAGTCGTTGCGAATTTCATTCCGCATACTCAGCTGGACGGTAACTATACCTCGCTGACAGAGGCGTGAACAATACACGCAGATGTAAGCATTTGAGAGAGGACGTGTTGATGGGCTGAAATCAGCCTGTAGGAGTAATCAGCGAATCGCTCGACATTTCAGTAGAAGATGCCCGTCCGACGATGGTGGCAGTAATGGATGAATTAGGCCCAACACAACGCCAAGAAGTAAGCGTCGATCTAGAGAGACGATAGAACGTTAAGACCGAGCAATCGTCTGAGAGGCACCCAGAGATTACAGATCCGGCGTGCAACTGGTGCTTAAGTGACCACAAGGACCATTAATGGGCTGCTCACAGATACGGGTCTGTGCTTTGGGCGCCCCTTACGGTGACTATCATTGACCTCTGTACGCCAACAAGCCCGTTTCCAGTGTTGTCGGGAACATTCGGCCTGGTATCTCCTTGACTGGAGTAGAGCTGTCCTCATTGATTAGTTTCGCTTCAAACCAAGCTCCAAAGACCTGTCTGGAAACGCCACGGTCGGTAGTGGGGACCAGCCTCACTGTCTTCCGCATACGGCCCACAACCAGGGCCACTGGGGAGCCACTGCATTTCGTAGCAGTGCCTCTTTGGTTGTCAACCTGGGTACGATTACAGCACAGCACAATGATCACATACAACTGGCCATTAAAATTGCTACACCAAGAAGAAATGCAGATGATACACGGGTATTCATTGAACAAATATATTATACTAGAACTGACATGTGATTACATTTTCACGCAATTTGGGTGCACAGATCCTGAGAAATCAGTACCCAGAACAACGACCTCTGGCCGTAATAACGGTCTTGATATGCCCGGGCATTGAGTCAAACAGAGCTTGGATGGCGTGTACGGGTACAGCTGCCTATGAAGCTTCAACACGATACCACAGTTCATCAACAGTAGTGACTGGCGTATTGTGACGAGCCAGTTGCTCCGCCACCATTGACCAGACGTTTTCAACTGGTGAGAGATCTGGAGAATGTGCTGGCCAGAGCAGCAGTCGAACATTTTCTGTATCCAGAAAGTCCCCGTACAGGACTTGTGACATGCGGTCGTGCATTATCATTATCCTGATGAAATGTAACGTCCACTGTTCAAAGTGCAGTCAATGCGAACAAGAGGTGACGGAGACGAGTAACCAATGGCACCCCATACCATCACGCCGGGTGATACGCCAGTATGTCGATGACGAATACACGCTTCCAATGTGCGTTCACCGCGACGTCACCAAACACGGATGCGACCATCATGATGCTGTAAACACAACCTGGATTCATCCGAAAAAATGACGTTTTGCCATTCGTGCACCCAGGTTCGTCGTCGAGTACACCGTCGCAGGCGCTCATGTCTGTGATGCAGCGTCAAGGGTAACCGCAGCCATGGTCTCCGAGCTGATAGTCCATGCTGCTGAGCCGGCCGCGGTGGTCTAGCGGTTCAGGCGCTCAGTCCGGAACCGCGCGACTGCTACGGTCGCAGGTTCGAATCCTGCCTCGGGCATGGATGTGTGTGATGTTCTTAGGTTAGTTAGGTTTAAGTAGTTCTAAGTTCTAGGGGACTGATGACTACAGATGTTAAGTCCCATAGTGCTCAGAACCATTTGAACCATTTCCATGCTGCTGCAAACGTCGTCGAACTGTTCGTGCAGATGGCTGTTGTCTTGCAAACGTCCCCATCGTTAACTCAGGGATCTAGACGTGGCTGCACGATCCGTTACAGCCACGCGGATAAGATGCCTGTCATCTCACTGCTAGCGATACGAGGCCGTTGGGATCCAGCACGGCGTTCCGTATTACCCTCCTGAACCTACCGATTCCATATTCTGCTAACAATCATTGGATCTCGACCAACGCAAGCAGCAATGTCGCGATACGATAAACCGCAATCGTGATAGGCTACAGTCCGACCTTTATCAAAGTCGGAAACGTGATGGTACGCATTTCTTCTCCTTACACGAGGCATCACAACAACGTTTCACCAGGCAACGCCGGTCAACTGCTGTTTGTGTATGAGAAATCGGTTGGAAACTTTTCTCATGTTAGCACGTTGTAGGTGCCGCCACCGGCGCCAACATTGTGTGAATGCTCTGAAAAGCTAATCATTTGCATATCACAGCATCTTCCTCCTGTCGGTTAAATTTCGCGTCTGTAGAACGTCATCTTCGTGGTGTAGCAATTTTAATGGCCAGTAGTGTATTCTAGGCTCCGTTTTGTTGCCGTTCATGGCGAGTCATCCTGGGTACACATTTCAGCAAGATAATGCCCGTCCGCACACTGCGAAAGTTTCTACTGCTTGTCCTCGTGCTTTCCAAACCGTACCTTCGTCAGCGAGGTCACAGGATCTCTCGTCAATTGAGAACGATTGGAGCGTTATGGGGTGGACTCTCCTTCCCGCTCATAATTTTGACGATTTAACGCATTAGTTTGGCACGATACCCCTCTCGAGGACATCCAACAATTCTATCAATCATTTCAATGTCGAATAATTGCTTGCTTAAGGGCCAGTGGTAGACCAACGTGTAACTGACTTGCTCAATTTGTGAAGCTCTTTCTACTGAATAAATCGTCCAGTTTTTCTGAAACTGTAGTCATTGGTTTGTCTGCACACAACCTTTACATCTACCGGTTGTCATCCCATTCGTGGCTTGTCTTGCTTTGTCTGCAAGTGTATTAGTCAATAGTTGTCGCGTGACTATTCAACTGTCGAATCCTACCCTATTAAAAAATTCAGTGGGGTCTAGCACGAACGTATTATTTACTTAGCAGACACGGCAAAGTAACATCATTATATTAACAGTTACGTTAAGTATCGACTATCTCTAGTCCATACCACGCTACGTAGCACTAGCTGAGAGACAGGAAGTGAGTGGGGTATGACTGCTACAGCAATATAAAATCCTAGGCCACCATGAAACTGGCCAGACAGAAAATGCAGTCTCAGCAGCGTTGTATGTGCTATAAACTGTCAATTTTTGGGCATGGATGCGACTCCGAGACACTACATACATTTTTCGCAGACCCATTATATGAGCGCACTTTACCTTGGCTGAAATTAGAGAGGTGTAAGCAGGGGTGAGATAGCAAGTCCGGTTTCACACAGAGAAGAAAGGAAGATTAGGGTTTAACGTCCAGTCAAGGACGGCGTCATTAGAGACGTTGCACAAGCTCGGATTGGTGAAACGAGTGATCGGTGCAGTGGTTAACACGATGAGCTCGAATTTGGGAGGATCACAGTTCAAATACCCATCCGGCCATCCAGATTTGGCATTACTGATTTTCCAAAATCGCTTAAGGCAAATGCCAGGGCGATCCCTTGGAAAAGCGCGCGGCCGACCCTTCTCAATCCCTCTGTAATCCGAGCTTGTGCTCTGTCGTTAATGACCTCATTGTCAATGGGACGTTAAACTCTAATCTTCCTTCCTTCCTTTTACGATTAGGGAAGCATATGGAAGTACTAAAAAATGGGCCTATAACTCGAAACTAGGTCGTACAGTAATAAGAACGTTTGTGAAACAAGGTAGAAAATAGTGTATCGTTTGGTTATTACAACACAGAATTATATTGGCTGTGCCCTTTCAAAGGAACCATCCCATCATTTGCCTTAAACAGTCACAAATAACCTAAATCTGGGTGGATGGACAGAGGTTTGAACTTCTGTCCTTCCAAATGCAAGTCTAGTGTCTTTTAACAATGCGCTACCTCGCTGGGTAAGTAGACGCGAAGACGGCCCGCAACTGAACCCCGTCACAAAAAAATTAGATCACGTCGTTCTTACGTGATCAATACCTAGCATCACCTTCCATATGGATTTATATTCTCTGTACCTTGAGAATGCATAATGAACTTTATTTTCTGAGGAGTCATAGGTAAATAGACAATGCTTGCAGCATTCCAGAATCTGCTGTGTCATTCATTCTAGCACCAATTCTAACACAGTAGATGGAACGGAACAAGTAGGGCGGGTTCGAGAACATTTTTTCCCACCGGAGCGACTTATAACGACAAAGCCCCCTCGCCCACCCACTCCTACACGTCTACACGTCCTAACTTCCTTTACCATCCTACACTTTCACCCGTGTCAGTTTTTGCACTAACGGTGACACACAATGTTGACAAATCTTGCACTTGGGAGCCCCTCTCAGCTGATGCCCCAAGCGACGGCTTGTTACGCTTGATCCTTAAGGGTCCGTTCCCCTCAGTCAGACTAAAAAATAAATGATTTTTACAACTCTTTTTTGAGAAACTTATGAAAATCTTTTTGTACATTATTTATTGGTCCTTGGAGAACATTTTCTGATTTTTTTAAAAAATGCAGTCATTACTAAGCCGCCCCCCCCCCCCCTCAATCGAGAAGAGTTAAAGTTGTTCTGTCCAAAATGAGCTGTGTCTATGACAGAAGTCCTGCAGCAAAATTAGCCTATTACTCCTTGCGGGCCTGCCCAAGAAGTTATGCGGCCAAATTTCAGAAATATGTCTTTATTAGTGTGCCTACAATCCATTCATTCTATCGGCTTGAGCTTATGGATTGCAGACTCACTAATAAGGATATCTTTTTGAAATTTGGCTGAACTCTCGAACATGTCCATGACGAATAATAGGCTAATGTTTTTATTTTAATTTATTTATTAGTAATTGCAAAAAACGTGATCGAAAACACATGCCAAAAAAACATCTGTGTTTCAAATGTCCACAGTTTTATTACTTCTTAAAATTTCAAAAAACTGTGCTATTACTCTGCGCACAATATCCCATAATTTCATTTTTGTTTTGTTTATTTTATTTCAGGTGAGATGAGAGAAATACCTTGGACATTGGCACACCAGGGAATAATAATCTGTGGGCGTGAGCTCAACTCCAGTCCACCGCCAGCAATGGAGCATGAAGCTTTGACAATGCCAGGCATTCGTACTTGCAAAATGCCAGAAAAATCATCAAACAAACATCGGCTGAAGAACCCTATACAGAAGCCAACAGGAAATTTGCCAACTAGTGGCCATGAAAGCCTCAACAATGAACTCTGTGTCAGCATACAGCCAATGTTCTCGAATAGTCCAAGGGGACCAACGTTGCCATACGCCTACACTCTGTGAGACTGCATAGATGTTTATGATCTTACTCAGGACACTAATAACCTAACTATATAGGTGTGTGTTTCAGTCAAATGGATGCCCTAGAATACCATGATTCCAAAAATCTCTCTCTCTTTTGTTGCCAACAAAAATTCATCCAAAATTGGTGATCATTTATAATGAGTCTGGTCCCCTACTTACTTTAGTTTAAACTGGGAGGCTGAATTGAATAATGGCCGTGTTTATCTCGAAGACAATCTGCATAAAGGGCATCCTGAAATTGCAATCACAGACAAACCACTCAAAAAGTGTAAAATATGGATTTAGATGACAGATGGTTAAAGTCTGTGAAAAAGCTGATACTACAGATGTGCCTCAAGAGAAGTACTACACTTTACATGAAAAATGGTTCAAATGGCTCTGAGCACTATGGGACTCAACTGCTGCGGTCATTAGTCCCCTAGAACTTAGAACTAGTTAAACCTAACTAACCTAAGGACATCACAAACATCCATGCCCGAGGCAGGATTCGAACCTGCGACCGTAGCGGTCTTGCGGTTCCAGACTGCAGCGCCTTTAACCGCACGGCCACTTCGGCCGGCGAAAAATGAACTACGAGAAAATTAATGCAAGATATGTGTCACTTTTGTTGAACATTGATCAAAAACAAAAGTTGAAACATATATCTCAGCAATGTTTTCACCATCTTAAAATGAATGTTTCTAATTTTATATGTCAGTGTTACAAGGGTTGAATGAAAAGTAATGCCTCCACCTTCGTTAATTGGGTTTGGATGGGAACATTTTAATAAATCAAACGCAGAAATAATCCTTAGAATGTGATCTGCAATTACCAATATTCACTTTTCCACATAACCACCAGCCAATTGGATACATTTCTGCCAACTATGAACAAGTTTTCTGAAGCCCACACGGGAGTCGACACACTGTTTCCACAACCACAGTCTCACAGTTCTCTCGTAATGGTGTACCCACGTTTCGTCTCCTGTCACAATTGAATGGAGAAAGGTGTCACCTTCATTCTCATAACGCAAGAGGGGTTCCTGGCAAATTTCAAGTCTCTGCGCTTTCATTTCAGGAATCAGCATCCGGGATACCCATTGTGCACATAAGCAATAATATGGCCCACACGTGAAATGCCGATTGTGCTTGCAGCTTCTATCTGAGTGATACGACGATCGTCCTGAATCAATCTGTCAACATTTTGCTTGTGAAACTCGGTGGTTGCTGTCACAGGACATCCAACTCTTTGTTTCTCACGCAGGTCAGATGTTCCCACCTTAACATCTTTAAACTTGGAAAGAAATTTTCACTCTGCAGCGGAGTGTGCGCTCATCTTTAAACTTACTCGCCCAACGACGCACAATACTAACATCAACACAATCACCATAACCTGTTTTCATTCTCTGATGAATCTCCAGGGTGACACGTTCTGCTTACAAGAATTCAATGGCTGCACATTGCTTAAATCGCATTGACTGACCGTCTGCGCAGGGTTCCACACTTTACACTGTAACAACACAACTGTTCAGTGCTACGGCTTCCCTCTAACTGGTGCTGTAGAGAAGAGCCTACGGAACAAGCCAGTACCTGCTGCATACCAATGCTGCCAACTGTTGAAGAATTACGAAGGTGGAGGCACTACTTTTCAGTCAACCCTCGTACTATGGAAGAGATGTGAGTCCACCACTTTCATATCAGATATGAAAACAGCACTCATAACAATGAGAGGAAGTCGGTGGCCGTTCGCTAAAATGGATATTAGTTTTGTCTGCCATAAAAATTGTTACTTTTTTTTCGATTTTAGAAGAGATTTTTCTTGTTGACTGCCCCACATCCAGTTGTACAATAACCATCAAATCTTACCCAAGTCTTCATTCTTGACAAGGTAAACCCCTGCGCACAAAGGTGCTTTGGAAATGAAAATTAAAGTACAAACTACATTATACTATTTAGATGATCTGGTATCCTCCTCCTTCCATCGATTTCCACACAGAGAAAAACTGCAATCGGCAAACAATTTGAGTTCCCTGAATAGATTATGGCAGCCTTAGATGGATAATTTGCGGACTTTAAAAAATAAAACTTTAGGGACTGAATCTACTTACTGGAAATACACTGGATCAAGTCCATCAGAACTTATTATTCTGTCTGCATGTACAAATAGTCGCTGTCAGACTTTGGATAAGTGCAAATGCAAAGACCTGATGGCTGGATGTGATGAACAGAACGCCACCAGTGACTTACGCAGCTGCTGGTTCGATATCTGTTCCATTTGTATCTTCCCCTCTCACAATATCGGGTTCTCTGAATCACATAGGTGGGAACTGCCCCTTCTACATTTCCAACATTACTATGATTCCTCATGCTTATATCTCCATTAATCTGCATGTAGATGTAGATATTTCCCCACCTTCATCCCATTCCCTTCCATCTTGCCATTTTCCATCCCACTCCTTAATTGTGCAGAGATTCCAATTTATTACTCACTTTTTTAGTGTTAATTAACAAAATAAATAGGCCATTTCTGCTCAGCTGATGAAAGCCTTTGGTCAACCTAAATCCTTCTTCATCTCCCAGGGTAACAGTGTATGTTAGTCACATTAGAGAAAAAAAGAGATTAAAAGAGAGATGATCGTTTCAATTAATTTCAAAGTTGACCGTGCACTTCCTGCCCAAAATTATCACTATATGTGAACAATTTCATAATTAAATAGATGTTTCCTTATAAATAATAAATAAGTTATTAATGTTTTCCTCCTTATATTACCACCTGGAAAATGATGCTGATTACTACATTTCGCTATAAAAGGGATTGTGGGGAAACAGACGTAAAAATTAAGTCCAATGCTGGCATCCATAGAAAGCACTCTGTCTGAATATTAGAATGATTTGTGCATGTAAAGTCATAAAATTGTATTTACATATGAGGATACAACCATATCAGACTTACATTCCGGCATGAGATGCTAGAGCTGGCGGTCGTGTGTGTGTGTGTGTGTGTGTGTGTGTGTGTGTGTGTGTGTGTGTGTGTGTGTGTGTGTTTTACTGACAAAGGCTGTAGCCGGAAGCTATATGTGAAAGTGTGTTAATTGTGCATGTCTGCAACTTGACATGTCTTCTTTACGGTAAACAGCAATCTGTCTTTTCCTACACTGTTGATATTCCTACCTGGAGCTTCCATCGTTTGATTTTCACTGTGAGACATACTGATAGAAGCCCTACGTATTAAGGACAATTACACTTACCCAAGGCCTTGGCACAATTCCATTTATATTTTACATTGAGAATACCCCAAAATCAGTCCCTTCCACTAAAATAACTTTGTGATTAATTTCACTTTCTACTCGTGTTCACTGTATTGCTTGCTTTGAATGTACCTGCAGAGCAGTGCCACATGAAGCAGCTTATGTGATGTGCAGGGGAGAAAGCAATTGGTAGTCTTGCCTCCTGCCGCCCCCCCCCCCCCCCCCGCCCCGCCGCCTCGCATTCGCCAATCACAAAGTTATTTTATTTAAACTGTAGTTCGTTCTTACTGAATAACTATTTCCAACCATTTGTTGCAGGATCCCACAGCATTTTCTATGCTCGAACATGATGTTCCTGGAGGAAAGAAGCTAATCCCAAACAATCAATATGGATTCCAGAAAACAGCTTGCTACTATTATATGAGGGTGGTTTGGAAAGTTCTCGGAATCACCACGAGAGGTCAGCGCTAGTGCAACGAGTTGTTCATGTGATATTCACTGGACTATTTCCTGTAAACACTTGCCACATCAGTGCTCTTGGAAGAAAAAAATGGTTCAAATGGCTCTGAGCACTATGGGACTTAACATCTATGGTCATCAGTCCCCTAGAACTTAGAACTACTTAAACCTAACTAACCTAAGGACATCACACAACACCCAGCCATCACGAGGCAGAGAAAATCCCTGACCCCGCCGGGAATCGAAGCTCTTGGAAGACAGCTGTACATGTGACGTGGCTCTGTTGTTGTTCCCGCGTAGTGATTTGCGAAGATGGAAAAAAATCGAGAGTCAAGCAGTGATTAAGTACTTCGTAAAGAAAGGTATGAAAGCAAAGAACATTCAAGCCAATTTCCAGAATGCCCTGGGGGACTCTGCTCCTTCATATTCAACTGTTGCCAAGTGGACAAATGAATTTGACTTTGGTCGGGAGAGCTTAGATGATGATCTGCGCAGTAGTAGGCCAAGA
This sequence comes from Schistocerca piceifrons, assembly GCF_021461385.2. NCBI lineage: Eukaryota > Metazoa > Arthropoda > Insecta > Orthoptera > Acrididae > Schistocerca > Schistocerca piceifrons. The sequence goes on from NC_060143.1 coordinate 512,559,160, forward strand.
TCTGACACTACTCCAGAAATCATTCCAAAAGTGCAGCACAAAATTCTCATGGAGGATCGCCGATTGAAAGTGAATTAAATTACTCGTGCTTTCCAGATGTCATCTGAAAGGGTATATCTCATTTTATCAGAAGAATTAGAAATGAAAAAATTATCTGCAGGATGGGTGCCGTGACTCTTGATGAGCACCCGCACACATATGCCGTCGCCATGGGAAAATCACACGAACTAAGGTATGGATTGTTGTCACATCCACCTTCTTCACCTGACTTCCGTCAGACTTCCATTTCTTCCGAAAACAGAAAATTTTTCTTTGTGGATGAAGATTCACTACAAACAAAGATTAGATAGCCGGAGTTGACAACTGTTTTGCAGGCCTGGAGGAAACTCATTTTCGAGATGAGATCAAGGCACTGGAACATCGTTGGATCAAGTGCATTAATCTACAAGGAGACTACACTGAAAAATAAAAATAAAAAATTCAGTGATGTACGTACTTTTTTCTATTCTGTTCCGAAAACATTTCAAACCACCCTCATATCTTGTACCCAGTAGATGCAACTGAGCATGTGAACTCAACCTCCCTACATTTCCACAAGGCCTTTGACACTGCACCACACTGTCAGCTACTAAGCAAGGTATAATCATACAGAGCATCATCATAGATATGCAGTTGGCTTGATGAATATTTGACTACTAGAAACCAGTAGATTATTCATTTACACTGGTTGATGGATCTTCTATAGAAATGAAAGAAACATCAGTTGTAGCACAGACACTTTGATGGTGTTAACACACAATTTATTAGATACATTCGGAAGCCTTTAAGATTGTTTGCCAACAATGCTGTTGTCTGCTGGAAAGTATCAATATCAGATGGTTAAGTGCACAGAAAGGTTTGCACAAAATTTCCACTTGGGGTAATGAACAGCAGCTCTCTTTAACGTGGATAAAGGTGGAACATTGCCTACAACAAAGAGAAAGAACTCAACAGTGTTGCTTATAAGATGAATGGTAAACATCTCGAACTTATCTTAGGGGTAATCCTAAGAAGTTATGACATTGTGTGATCTAATATGATTAGTATTAGGGAAGATGAAGGGAACACTTAGATTTGTTGGAAGGACGATAATAAAGGGCAGCACATGTTTAATGTAAAATACATACAAAATGTTAGTGCAACCAACTGTTTCAGCGTTTGGCGTCCTTATCTAGCAGACATGCCAATAGGTATCAAACAGATTGAAAGATACACTGCTAGGACTGTAAATGGTGATACAGTCTATATGAAAGTGTAGCAGAACTGCTTGGGGAACTTAAATGGGAATCTATCCGAGAGAGGCAACGGGTTCTCAGCAATCCCAAACTGGTGCATTTCAATAACAAGTATTTGGGGGAGACTATGCACCCATTCAGCTACCAGTAACATACATTTTGCATAGAGATCATGAAAATAATATAAGAGAGATTAGGGGGTGATAAAAGCATACAAAGTCACTTTCTCTCATTCAGTATGCAACACGAATATGGTAAAAAACTGATATTATTGGTATGAAATACCCTCAGTCACACATCGTACAGTGGCTTTCAGAGCATACAGCATGGTCAGAAATAGTCTGAAAAGCTTGTAAGGGTGTTGGAGGGTACGTTGTGCTTAGAAATAATTGTTAAAAAAAATCGATATTCTGCGCATTTCTGAGATAATTAGCATTTAAGTTGTGCATGTAGTTTCAAGCAGCTTACCAGATACAATTGGTCTCAGTTGTCACAGTGTAGATGATAGCACATGAGACTGCTCAACCTTTGGCTCAGGTTCAGTCCTTACTATCATCCCATGACCAATTTTGTATTGCTCTCTCGTTTGGTTTTAGGAGACCAAATGAAGAACATGTTTGGTGACACCGTCGCTTAGGAGTCGCTAGAATTTGCATGCGCAACAGTCTGACTTGCTAACTTCAATGCTAATTAACTTGGAAATTGTGCAACGTGTATAACTGTTTTCTTAATAATGATTTCTAAGTATGATCTGCCCCAAAACACCCTTACAAGCTGTTCAGACTGTTTCTGAACGCCCTGCATAAACAGATATAGATTACAAAATTTATCAGACATGGAGTAAAATGCCACTTATTTATTCAACTGCAGCTTGCTGAAGCTGCATCCCAACTTTTGAACAATTGAGTAGGAGAAGTTACAGAAAATTTCAGTGTCAAAATTATAATTTTGGTAAACCTGCTGTTTTGTTGATATGTAACACTGATGAACTTCTACAAACTGATAGTGATAGAATGATTTTCTGGCATGAGTGGGCTTGCAAACTAAAGAGATTATGTATAATGATCCATGACTGTATAAGGTTAAATTTCTCTTGTTTTATAACATTACCAATAGTCATCCTTTTGACAGATACGGAGGACTGAAACGGGCTGGGGGTGGGGCGATACTGACATACTACAACCCATCTGATACAAACTGCACTCTCGCTCATAAAGTACAAAATATGAATATGTAGATTTAGACCTTTCGTCAACTTTCTGCATGAATGAACATTATGAAATAGAAGAAAGGTAATAAATATGTAAATTAAGGGAAAGGTAACTATTTACTTATGGAGAACTGGTGTGTGGCACACAGGAACATGCTATAGAAAACAGTTAATATTAGCTTTAAGCTCTTGCTCTTTTTTTTAGTAAGAGTACACACATTCACACACACACACAACCACACAGACACTCTAACATAAATGTTCATGATAGTCACGAGACTGATTATTGAATATTGGTCAATAGACAAGGTATCAGGTTAATATTGTTTGTTTGTTTCGTTTTAGGGCACAAAAATGACTAAGGTCATATGTGCCCATATCAGAGCCATAGATAGAACCAAGATAAAAAAAGGAGTTAAAAGTGACTACACGTTAATCCCAGTCAATGGATGGAAAGACAGCTAAAAACAGGGACTTCTTCTTGGAGAAAGGTCTGTAAAATACGCCATAGAGACAACAGAAGTCTTGAAATAAAGATTAAATGTTCTTCACCATATTGCTAGGATGCATAAAATGTAAAACGCGACCAACATCCAACGCGTTGTTCACTAAAACGGCCGATAACTCAGACAGCAAACATAAATTAGAACGTAAGCGGCATTCGGTCATGACATGGTGAACTGTCAAAGGGCGATGACAATGAGCACAAATTGGTGGGGGATCAGCACTTAACAAATTGCGATGCCTCATACAACAGTGCCCAATCCGCAACCTTGCTAAAATGATCTCCTTAAGGCGAGATGGCCGAGAGGAGCTTGGCCAAGCCAGTGGGAGGTTTAATTCCCCGGAGCTTGTTCCCATGAGGGGAAGACTAGCAGTGATGCTAAAGGGGCACCACCTGCTGACAAACAGCAACACAGAGAACACTGGAGGGTTCAAAATGGTTCAAATGGCTCTGAGCACTATGCGACTTAACTTCTGAGGTCATCAGTCGCCTCGAACTTAGAACTAATTAAACCTAACTAACCTAAGGACGTCACACACATCCATGCCCAAGGCAGGATTCGAACCTGCGACCCTAGCGGTCACTCGGCTCCAGACTGTAGCGCCTAGAACCGCACGGCCACTCCGGCCGGCATCACTGGAGGGAATGGAAAAACTAGCAGGGTGAGGTAGGAGGACTGCGGCCTTGGCAGCAGTATTGGCAGCCTCGTATCCCATCAGACTGACATGACCAGGGACCAACATAAACATTACATTGGCTCCATCAAGAGTCTGCAACTGCAAGCTTTCCTGACCTGTTGCATGAAGGGATGGACCGCGCACAGCACACAGAGCCCCTGAAGGGCACTGAGAGAGTCAGAGCAAATGACACAATTGAAAAGCCTGAGTCGACAGATGTACTGCTTGGCCTGATAGAGGGTGAAGAGCTCTGCTGTAAATACTGAGCAGTGTTCCACGAGCTGATACCGAAAAATGTCCATGCACACCCTACACCATAGTCAAACTGACAGCCATCAGTTTATAGAAAGGTACTACCGCGAGGTTCTGTGCGAAGGTCGAGAAACTTATGGCAATAGAGCAAGTCTGGAGTAGTGTCTTGAGAATTTCAAGTAAGTACAAGGTGAACATTGGCCGCCACACAAAGCCAAGGTGGTGAAGGGTTCACATCCATCAGGAAACTGGCACCCAATGCGAAGTTAAACTGCTAAAACAATAGCAACAGCAATAGAAAGTGAACTCATGAGGTAACAGAGGAGGGGGATGCGCCCCATACTGGCATGCAAGTGAGGCATCGGAGAAGGGGGCATAGGATGGGTGGCTATGCATGGCAGACAAACAGCATCCGTATCAGCTGAGGAGAACACCAGTTTGACAGCTTCTGCATTCAGACTCTCAGCCAGGCTAGCGTAAAAAATGCCAGTGGCCAAACAAATGCTACAATGGGGATTGTATTGAGATGGCGTAAGATGGATGGATGTGCAGATGCATAAACAAAACACCAATAGTCTAGTTGGTACAAACAGAGGAGAGTGTTCCCATCTGCTCCCCAGGAAGTACCACTGAGGATGTGTAGGACACTAAGGGACTAGGTACAGTGGGCGACCAGTTAGACACATGGAAGGACCAAGAAAGTTTTCCATTGAGCATGACCCCCAGGAATCTCATGGTTTCAGCAAACCGAAGATCAACAGGCCCAAGATATAAAACCAGTAGAAGAAACAAATTGCACTGCCAGAAATTCATACCAACAGTTTTGTCAGTGGAAAACCAAAACCATTGTTGATACTCCATCTGTACACGACCAAGACTTTGCCGAAGATGCTGCTCAAGGAGACCAGTCTACGGAGAACTGCAATAGGTCGCAAAATTGTTAAGGAAAAGGGAGCCAGAGATACCTTGCGGGAGACGGGCCATAAGAGGGTTAACAGCAATAGCAAATAAGACAAGGCCCACGAAGGAATCCTGAGGCACACCGTTTTCCTGGATAAAGGCGCCCGAAAAGGCAGAAACTGCACACACCTAGAAAATCCGGTCTTTTAAAAATTCCTGAAGCAAATGGGGCATACGGCCTTGGAAGCCCCGTATGTAGAGAGTATGGAGGATACTAGTCCTCTAGCAGGTGTCGTAGGCTTTCTCCAAATCAAAGACACAATCACAGACTGTTATTTCCGCACAAAACCATTCATGACATGGGTTGACAGTGATGAGATGGTCAACTGCAGAACGGTGCACTCGAAATCCATATTGTGCAGTGGTTAATAAAGGTATAGGTATGACAGTGGTTTCATGCCAGTGACTGGGAAGTGTACCCTTTGCCCAGCAGCGATTGTATGTATGAAGGAGAAAGTGCTTGCCTGCAAGAGGAAGGTGCTGTAACATCTGAATGTGAACATTGTCCGGCCCTAGGGCGGAGGACTGGGATGAAGTGAGAGCATTATCTAGCTCCCTCATAGTAAAGGCAGCATTTTAAGACTCACAATTCTGAGAAGAGATGGGTATTGCCCAAGCCTCCTCCACTAGTTTCTGATGAGGAAGGCAGAGTAATAGTGGGTGGAGCTCGAAATCTCTGCAAAACAGCGGTCCAAGGTGTTGGAGATAGCAGTAGGGTCCAGTATGACATTATCTGCTACCGTCAGGGCGAAAATTGGGGAATGGACTGTGGTCCCAGAGAGTCATTCGAGGTCAGCGCACACAACGGAAGAGGCAGTAGAACTGTTAAAAAAAGTAGTAAAGGAAATCCAGCTACCTTTTTGCTATTCCAAAGAACACAACGACACTGTGCACACAACTGTTTATAATGAATGCACTTAGCCATCGCAGGATGACATTTAAAATGTGGAGAACTTGTCTCCACATGCAAAATGCATTATGGCACGCCTTGCTCCACCAAAGGACCGGGACACAGCATGGTAAAGATGAAGTGTGAGGAATGGAACGTTCTGTGGTGACAAGGATAACGCTGGTAAAGTATTTTACCTGGTCATTACAACTGGGGAAAACTTGTTCATCGAAAGTCACCAGGGAGGAGTAAAGCCTCCAGCTGGCCTTAGGAAGCTGCCATTTGGGTTTGCTGTAGTTGGGGTGGAAGTCAGCAAACGGACAGCACAAGGGAAATGGTTGCTCGAGTGCGTGTCAGAGAGAACGTATCACGCAAGGTGACAGGCTAGCTGGGCAGTGCAGAATGAGAGGTCCAAATGGAAACAGGTGTGTGCGGAGTCTCAAAGGGCTTCACCAAGTTCGCCAAGTACTACAGAAGCTTAAAGACCAGCGACCTGGATAGAAACATCAACTGTCTTACTTCACTTGTATTAGGAATTGTATATACTGCAAGTTGGCCTTTGCTTGTGACCCAACTGTATAAATACAAAGTTAAGTATTACCATTTATTTTCTGTAATAAAATTCATTAATACAATTTGCTTGAATTGTTGTTTAGCAATCCGAGAAGCAGGTTTCCTACGCACACCACATTTGATGAGTAGGCAGGATACAACAGTTAAGGCAGATGAGATTGAGTTGATTGAAGTCAGTCAAGAGGGCACATCTCTGACAGGTTCTGGGAGAGCCCCATAGGGAATGGTGCACATTTAAGTCACTGAGCAGCAAAAAGGGGTGAGGGAATTCCCCAACAATCTGGAGGAAGTCTGGCTTGGTGACACTGTATGAGGGAGGGATGTAAACGGCACAAAGGGAAAAGGTGAAGTGAGGAAGAAAAATGTCGAATGCAACAGCTTGCAGCTGGGTGTTCAGGGTGACGATTTGACTAGAAATGTCATCCTGGATGAGCAGCACGGCTCCTCCATGAGATGGAATGCCATCCTGTGGGTAAGGTCAAAACGGACCAGAAAGAAATGCGAGATGTCAAGGCAGTTGTGTGGACACAATTTTGTTTCCTGGAGGCAGAGAACAAGTGGACGCTGCTGTTCCATGAGCAGCCATAATTTCTCCTTGTTGGATCTACGGCCGCGAACGTTCCACTGGAGGAGAGTCATGACACGGAAAGGGGAGGTGGGAAGAAATGAAGGGGTGTCACCATTGTGGCTGCTGAGTGCCAGACTTTGAGGAGTCTCTGCTACAGGGCACAGAGGCTGGAAGATCCTTCACCATGAGATCTGCAGAGGCGTGGGCATTCTCCCTCGGTTGGTCTGCCGATTGCAGTGATAAAAATGGTTGGCAGTGTGCACTGGTGACACAGAGGTCGGCCAGATGAGGGTATCACGTGGCGACACCATTGAAGAGGATCTCCGAGTTGGTAAAAGAGAAGACCGTTTGCCTTTGTTTGATTTCTTGTAGCCTTTCCAGTTGGCAGATGGAGATTTAGATGTTTGTTGGCTAGAAGGATGTCAAAGGTTTTTCATGGGAGTATTCTTTCCATCCAGTCTGATCTGCTGGTTGTGTAGCAGTTGATTCTGCTCGTGTGAGGTGAAAATTTGATGGCCTGTTGCACAGCTGGAGGATAAGGAGATAAGGATGCTTCCGTGACACTGGGTCATTTACAACCACGGTGCTCAATTTGAGGTTGCAAGTCTGCATGGCCGTGTCCTTCATGGAGTGAGATGCAGCAAGAACAATACTGTAAGTGCCAGATGGTAAAACACAGGGCTTTTGAACAGCCAACAACTTGCATGCAACAGGGTATGGCACTTTTTCCTTCATGTGGATCTCCTGGATGGCCCCCTCATCGAGATACATGGGTCATTCTCAGGAGGAGGCGGCATTGAGCATCCCTACTACAGGTGGGTGTCAACAGGACATTTGAGTGTGGTTGTAATGATGACACTGGTTGTAGTGCATCGGGTTCAGAATGTACAGATTGTGATGACTTCATATTGTGCTTTGATCTTTGATGGAAGCACTGCTCTATCAAATGTGAGAAGAAGAGTGTGTGTGTGGGCACTCAGGATGCACTTATCTTTTTCATCACCTGATGGACTACAGTGACACCCTGATCAGAGAGGTATGTTTGTATTTCTGCCTCAGTCAGACCATCAAGCAGCCTAGTTTGAATTAAATGTTTGATGGGCCTCAACATGAGCAGGTTACCCATGGAGGAGTAAAGCTGCATGCAGTTGTTGTGCTTGAGAATCATGTCTTCAAAAGCAAAGTGCCATTGCACAACGAGAGCATGATTTTAAAGGGCCAGCAATTGCATCAACACCTTTCTGAGTAATAAATGGTTTAATCATAGCAGAGGCCTTGCCGTCTTCTTTATGTGAAACCATGAGGAACTGAGGTGCAGCTGGGAGGGTCTTTGAATAGTTAGCCTCATGCCATTTATGTTTAGTAGACGTAGACTGAGAAGGTGATGTTTGGCTTATTGCAAGAAAATCCCTCATGATTGCCAACATCTCTGATGGTGTACTCCTCCCAACTGCCCCCCACCCCCTCAACCCCCTCACATGGGAACTCACCCACCTTAGGTGATTGTTCACATCTCAGGTCACACCTCCCAAACATGTGACAGAGGGACCAATTGGCGATTTGGGAAGGTAACAATTCAGGCAATCACTCTTCCCTGGGCATGGCCTCTAACAGAGGGTACATGTGAACCTTGTCTGTTGACACAGGGCTGTGAATTGTGTGTTACCCAGTCACCTGTTAACACATCAGATGTGTTGGCCAAACTTCAGGAGCGCACAGGGAGGAAAAAGAAAACGAGGAATCTCAAACCCCAAAGTGGAGGACGGATAGGAGAAGGGAAACAAAGAAAGAATAAAAAATGGAAAAACAGTGGAGGGACTGTTCTGATGTCAGACTACTGAGAATTCAGGATGTATTCCCAAAAATATCGCAGACATGTTTCCAAAGGGAGGGGAAACAGAATAGGAGGAGGACAGACAAGCAGCACGGAAGGGAAAAGTGCTGCAAAGGCTGAGGCGCTGTGGTAGCCAAGCACGAACCCACCAAAGAGTGGTGAGCCCCTGGGGAGAGCAGGGTAATGTGAGGCAGGTCTTTTGCCAAATTAGTCAGTGGTTGCACAACAAGATGAAAGGTGATCAGAGGGTACAGCATATCAAGGATAGAGACAGGGAGAATGGAAGGGGGGAAGGAAAGGGGAGGAAGGTGGTGATGAAGAGGTAGTCAGGAATGAAGGAGAGTAAGGGAGAGGAGTGGAAGAAAGTGGGAAGAGTGGTGAAAGGAAGTGGGAGGAGGGGTGGAAAAAGGGGGAGAGTGGTTGAGGGGAAAATGGGGAAGGGGATGGGAGTGGGAGTGGTAGAAGGAGAGGAAATAAGAAGGGGAATGGGAAAGGGGAGGGGAAAGGGGAGGAGAGGGGAGGAGAGGGGAAGGGGAGGGGAAGCGAAAGGGGAGTCAGAGTGTCGGATGGGGAGACATGGGAGATAGAGAGAAGAGTGCCACACTGGAAGGGAGGGGAAGGAGAGCAAGATTGGTTCATGAAGTCAGTACTCAATGTAGATGGGGAAGGAGCTATGCGAACACAGGAGAGAAGGGAACAGATAAGGTGAGGCAGTGGGAAACATGTTAGCAGCTGGTTTCAAATGATTGAAAAAAGAGCAGAGATAGTTCCAGTTTTCAAGGAGGGTTGTCGAGCAGATGTGCAAAACTATAGGCCTATATCTCTGACATCGATCTGTTGTAGAATTTTAGAACATGTTTTTTTGCTCGCATTTCATGTCATTTCTGGAAACCCAGAATCTACTCTGTAGGAATCAACATGGATTCCGGAAACAGCGATCGTGTGAGACCCAACTCGCTTTATTTGTTCATGAGACCCAGAAAATATTAGATACAGACTCCCAGGTACATGCCATTTTCCTTTACTTCTGGAAGGCGTTAGATACAGTCCCGCACTGTCGCCTGATAAACAAAGTAAGAGCCTATGGAACTTCAGACCAGCTGTGTGGCTGGATTGAAGAGTTTTTAGCAAACAGAACACACCATGTTGTTCCCAATGGAGAGACGTCTACAGACGTTAAAGTAACCTCTGGCGTGCCACAGGGGAGTGTTATGGTACCATTGCTTTTCACAATATATATAAATGACCTAGTAGATAGTGTCGGCTTTTCGCAGATGATGCTGTAGTATACAGAGAAGTTGCAGCGAAATGCAGGAAGATGTGCAGTGGATAGGCACTTGGTGCAGGGAGTGGCAACTGACCCTTAACATAGACGAATGTAATGTATTGCGAATTCATAGAAAAAAGAATCCTTTATTGTATGATCATATGATAGCGGAACAAACACTGGTATCAGTTACTTCTGTAAAATATCTGGGAGTATGCGTACGGTACGATTTGAAGTAGAATGATCATATAAAATTAATTGTTGGTAAGGCGAGTGCCAGATTGAGATTCATTGAGAGAGTCCTTAGAAAATGTAGTCCATCAACAAAGGAGGTAGCCTACAAAACACTCGTTCGACCTATACTTGAGTATTGTTCATCAGTGTGGGATCCGTACCAGATCGGATTGACAGAGGAGATAGAGAAGATCCAAAGAAGAGCGGCGCGTTTCGTCACAAGGTTATTTGGTAAGCGTGATAGCGTTACGGAGATGTTTAGCAAACTCAGGAGGCACTCTCTGCAAGAGAGGCGCTCTGCAATACGGTGTAGCTTGCTCTCCAAGTTTCGAGAGGGTGCGTTTCTGGATGAGGTATCGAATATATTGCTTCCCCCTACTTATACCTCCCGAGGAGATCACGAATGTAAAATTAGAGAGATTCGAGCGCGCACGGAGGCTTTCCGGCAGTCGTTCTTCCCGCAAACCATATGCGACTGGAACAGGAAAGGAGGTACTGACAGTGGCACGTAAAATGCCCTCCGCCACACACCGTTGGGTGGCTTGCGGAGTGTAGATGTAGATGTAGATATGCGAGACTGCAGAATATGCTAGTGAGACAATTGCCACCTGTATAGTTCAGAGAACATTGTTCTAGGAGGGAGTATCCAAACGGCCCATGTAGTGAAACCACTGTTGAAGTCATTGTTGTTGTGATGCACATCTTGTTTGGCTACTAAATGGTCAATTTTGCGGTTTGTCATAGTTTGGCAGTGGCTATTCATGTGAGTGGACAGTATCCCAACGGCCCATGTAGTGAAACCACTGTTCAAGTCATTATTGTTGTGACGCACATATTGTTTGGCTACTAAATGGTGAATTTTGCAGTTTGTCATAGTTTGGCAGTGGCTATTCATGTGAGTGGACAGTTGGCTACTTGCCATATCCACATAGAATGTTGTAGAGTAGTTGCAGCATAGCTGATATACAACACATCTGCTTTCACACATGACTCTGCCTTTTATAGGGTGGGAGATGCCTGTGACTGGACAGGAATGAACATTGTGGGTGACTGCATAGGACAGGCCTTGCACCTGCCACAAGGGAATGACCCATGAGGTGCAGAGAAGGGAGCAGATTGGAGTAGGGATGAACTAGGATATTCTGTAGGTTGGGTAGCTGCCAGTACACTACTTTGAGTGATGTAGTTAGGATTTTGGGTAGGCTATTCCTCAACGAAGGGCATGACATGAGGTACTCAAAGCCCTGGCGAAGTATGTGGTTGAGATTTTCAAGGTCAGAGTGTTACTGATTGATTAGAGGAGTGCTGGTTGGTGGTTGGTTAACAGGGTTATTGGTGTCAAGGAGATGGCACGAGACATCTGTTTATGAATGAGTTGGATAGGATTTGCCTGTCCATAAAGGTTCTGGTAAGGTTTGAGGTGTAACGAGCCATTCAGAGAACATGATACGTTACACACTCTGTCCTTCCAACTAATGATGGGTGGTTCGTTGGTTTAATGATTAAAGAGACCGACTATGAGGTCATCAATCTCTCTTACCTGGAGCAAGCAAGTCAACAAAACTACACACCAAAGAAGAGCCCAGTGAGTGAAACTCAAGGAAAGAAAACCCAAAGGTCTACTGAAGGTCAACAAAGCCTAGAGAAAGGAACAAAGAAGAAGAAGAAGAGGGGGAAAGAGGGGAAAGGAGGAAAGGAGGAAAGGCAGGGGAGCCGCCAGAGCGCCTCAAAAGCAGAAAGTGCGAGAAGAGACATACCAACCGCCACTTATCAGAGTCATCCCGCCCAACAATACACAGAAAAGACTAACGGCATGGTCAGGGCGAGAGAATCACAGGAAAACAGAGAAAGAACACCAGGTCAAACAGAACACACAAGGAGGAGGAAGAGAAGCAAAAGAATGGGTAGGGCGAGGGCTGGGGCACAAACAGCCACTAACGTCGGGGCAAAGGAGGCGAAAGGGCATCCTGCCAACCCCTCAATGGGCCGACACGGTTGAGGAGCCCTTCACAAATAAACGATAAAACCAAATCAGCCACGGAGGCATCATCTGCCTCCACCAGGGGTAGCGAGTCAAGAAGAGTCCATCACAGAGTGAATACATTGAATTAATACTTGTTACATAGATCATGAATATGACATTTCGTAATTATGTGGAAGGTGTCAGTTTAAGAGACGTTTTCTTTACACGATATAAGTTGGTTTTTTTACAACTTCATATCTGAAAGTTCATCTATTGACTAGAAGGCGTTGTGTTTCAGAAATTCTTTTAATTTTGTTTTTAAATGCTGGTTAGCTGTCTGTCAGACTTTTAACGCTATCTGGTAAAATACCAAAGACTTCCATGGCATCATAATTCCCTCCTTTCTGTGCCAAAGTCAGATTAGCTCAGGATAGTGAAGATCATCATTTAACCTACACTTTGCTATTATTTTTTTTAATTGGCATGGTTTATTAATATCAGATAAACAGTGCAACGTTAGCTTCAACAGGCGGACGACACGCTTTGTTGGTGCTGCATTTTAGCGATTTTGACCGGGATACACTCAGGCTGCAATGTACTACTTCGGCACGCCTAAGTAGATGTGTGCACAGAATCACCTAAGTGAAAAATCGGTGCAGTACGCACGTTTATTTATATATAGAAGTCGACTTTGGAATTTTCCTTTGCGTGAGATCATGTGTACAAGAACCGTGTGCCGATCTGAAGTTGTAGATACGCTTATTTTATTTACTGTTTATGTCCCTTCTGCTTTATCTTTCAACGACTATATCAATACCCGTTTGTATTGTGATATCTGTGAAATTTAGAACATTTGCGAATGCCGCGATAAACGCTTATTGTTATCGTCAATTGCAGGCTTAAACTTAATTGTGCTCTTTTAAAATTGTTTGAGCACAGTAGGCCTATCCTTGTTCAAAACAAAAACAATCGTTCTCTAATTTCACTGTACAATTACGTGAGAAGTAGGTTATTTTTGAGACCTCGGAGCCTTACAAACCTATATTTTCGACGTTACCACCACGAGTGTTTTTATACGAAATTTATTTCATAGCTTTTGCATAATCTACGAGCAATTTGTAGTCCATAGGAGTTTATGATTTAGTTACTGGAGCAAGTGTTCTAACATACTGTGTCATATCTAGTTTTCCCTTGAAGACCAGTAGACATATACAGGGTGGTCCATTGATCGTGACCGGGCCAAATATCTCAAAATAAGCGTCAAACGAAAAAACTACAAAGAACGAAACTTGTCTAGCTTGAAGGGGGAAACCAGATGGCGCTATGATTGGCCCGCTAGATGGCGCTGCCATAGCTCAAACGGATATCAACTGCTTTTTTTATTTATTTTTTTATTTTTTTAAATAGGAACCCCCAAACGTAGGTACGTTTGAACACTTTATTTCGGTTGTTCCAATGTGATACATGCACCTTTGTGAACTTATTTCTGAGAACGCATGCTGTTACAGCGTGATTACCTGTAAATACCACATTAAATGCAATAAATGCTCAAAATGATGTCCGTCAACCTCAATGCATTTGGCAATACGTGTAACGACATTCCTCTCAAAAGCGAGTAGTTCGCCTTCCGTAATGTTCGCACATGCATTCACAATGCGCTGACGCATGTTGTCAGGCGTTGTCGGTGGATCACGATAGCAAATATCCTTCAACTTTCCCCACAGAAAGAAATCCGGGGACGTCAGATCCGCTGAACGTGCGGGCCCTGTTATGGTGCTTCAACGACCAATCCACCTGTCATGAAATATGCTATTCAATACCGTTTCACCCGCACGCGACCTATGTGCCGGACATATGCTGGAAGCACATCGCCATTCTGTCATGCCGTGAAACATCTTGTAGTAACATCGGTAGAACATTACGTAGGAAATCAGCATACATTCCACCATTTAGATTGCCATCGATAAAATGGGGGCCAATTATCCTTCCTCCCATAATGCCGCACCATACATTAACCTGCCAAGGTCGTTGATGTTCCACTTGTCGCAGCCATCGTGGATTTTCCGTTGCCCAATAGTGTATGTTATGCCAGTTTACGTTACCGCTGCTGGTGAATGACGCTTCGTCGGTAAATAGAACGCGTGCAAAAAATCTGTCATCGTTCCGTAATTTCTCTTGTGCCCAGTGGCAGACCTGTACACGACGTTCAAAGTCGTCGCCATGCAATTCGTGGTGCATAGAAATATGGTACGGGTGCAATCGATGTTGATGTACCATTCTCAACACGACGTTTTTGAGATTCCCGATTCTCGGGCATTTTGTCTGCTACTGATAAGCGGATTAGCCGCGACAGCAGCTAAATCACCTACTTGGACATCATCACTTGTCGCAGGTCGTAGTTCACGTTTCACATGTGGCTGAGCACTTTCTGTTTTCTTAAATAACGTAACTATCCGGCGAACGGTCCGGACACTTGGATGATGTCGTCCAGGATACCGAGCAGCATACATAGCACAAGCCCGTTGGGCATTTTGATCACAAGAGCCATACATCAACACGATATCGACCTTTTCCGCAATTGGTAAACGGTCCATTTTAACACGGGTAATGTATCACGAAGCAAATACCGTCCGCATTGGCGGAATGTTACGTGATACCACGTACTTATACGTTTGTGACTATTACAGCGCCATCTATCACAAAGCGAAAAAAGTGGTCCAACTAAAACATTCATATTTCTTTACGTACTACACGAATATGTAATAAAAAATGGGGGTTCCTATTAAAAAAAAAACGCAGTTGGTATCCGTTTGACCTATGGCAGCGCCATCTAGCGGGCCAACCATAGCGCCATCTGGTTTCCCCCTTCAAGCTAGACGAGTTTCCGTCTTTGTAGTTTTTTCGTTTGACGCTTATTTCGTGAGATATTTGGCCCGGTCACTCTCAATGGACCACCCTGTATATTATCTGCATTTATCGTAAATTAATTGTGTTTCTTAATAGAAATCTCATTTCGTGCATTAACTTCAGTTCTTATAGGGAATTAGCAACTTTTATCTCAACTGATTAAAAGATAATCATTGGCGTAATTTAAAGTTATTTTTCCGCTGCCTTGTAATGCATTGCACCAGCCAAAATGCAGCCCCACTGTGAATGCTGTTCTCAAACACGGGATGAATTGCTTGAAATTCGTAAGCAGCTGAAAATCGCCCTGACTACTGTCAAATGATTGGCAGCTGCTGTGAATCGGTGTGTCAGAAGAGTTACCAAGAGTGGTTTACCCGTGATACTGCTACCAGAGGTACCTCAGTATTATCTTCTACCGTGGATCCTGTCTCCTCTGCTGAAAGTACAGGATCTGCATTACTCGTCCACCTGACTTCGAGTGGCTTGTGAATGGTAGATCTAGGCATCTCTTACAGTGCGGACAGGGACCAGGGAGGGCTCGAGTATTCTACTGATCCCCCTCACCAACAAGATTGAGGTGCTCCCTTTCACTGAAACTGAGCCAGTGGGACTCTCTTCACCTGCTTGGAGGAAACCTGTTTTGTCTGGTATCAACAGGAGGTAAACGCAAAAGGGTAGGGGCTGTTAATCATCGGCAGTTCAAACATCCGGCGAATGGTGATACTCCTTAGGGAAATGGCAGCAAGGGACGGGGAAGGCCGCCAGGTAAACTTAGCGTGCATGCCGGGAGGCCTCATTCAACATATTTAAGAGGCTATTCTGGCAGACATTGAGGGAACAGGGTACAATCAACTGCAGATTGTGGCACGTAAAGTGCCCTCGCCACACACCGTTGGGTGGCTTGCGGAGTATAAATGTAGATATGTTGGAATAAACGATGACTGTCATCTGGGCTCTGAGGTCATTCTTGGATCATTCCAATGACTGGCAGAAAAGGTGGAGAAGACCAGCCTTGCACACAGAGTTTCAACAAAGCTCACAATCTGCAGCATTGTCTCCAGAACTGACTGTGGCCCTTCGGTCCCGACTTCAGTGGAAGGACTGAACCAGAGACTTCAAAGGTTCTGTGACAAGCTAGACTGCAGCTTCGTAGACTTGCGCCATAGAGCTGAGAACTGCAGGGTCCCCTTAAACGGATCGGTTGTGCACTATACGCCACACGCTGCCAATCAAGTAGCTGACTGAGTGTGGGGTGCACACAAAGATTTTTGGATTAGGCGACTCTCCATCCAGTCCAGATAACGATACCTATAGGAAACCCAGAAGTATCAGTGTACCATCAAAAGAAATGGCTCCCACATGTGAGAGTATTAAAATCCTAATGGTTAACTGCTGAAGCATTCACAACAAAGTCACAAGTTTGAAGCACTCATGAAAAGCAGTGGAGCTCACATAATACTAGGTGCAAAAAGTTGTTTGAAACCTAAAATTGATAGCACTGAGATTTTTGCTGAAAATTTAAGTATATATCAAAAGGATAGGGAAATTTGCAATGGAGATGGTGTATTTGTCACAGTAGACAAGACTCAGTATCAGGGGTGGGCATAAAATGATAACTGGATCCCTCTGTCCCCTCAAAAAATCTCATCTCCTGATGTAACCGAAACTTTAGAGAAAAACTCAGTTCACTTGTACGCAAGTTCCCCAATCATATTGTAATCATTGGCGGAGATTTTAATCATCCAACAATTAATTTAGAAAATTATTGTTTTGTTAATGGTAAGGCACTCTGTGAAACATTACTAAATGCCTTGTCTGGGAACTACCTAGAACAGATAGTTAGCAACCCCACTCATTATGGAAATACAGGGTGGTCGGAAATTCCCATTACAAACTTCTAGTACTTGTAGTAGCGAGTGAGTACATAATATTTTGAATAGGAACCCATGTTCAGAAACGTACCATTTCTGTGCTACAACCATTTGAAAATGTGTTGCTAATGCAACAATTTTTACAAGTAGTTGACTGGGCGTGATCCAGTAAATCACTTGTTTTACAGCTCCGCTCATTAATAGACAATGAGACTGCTCATGTACTTGTTGACGGGTTCTCATCAACGTGATACACTAACGCCTCTTCCAGTTTGGGCGTGTGGGTGCCTCCCTGGAGTGCCACAGTCACGCCTGCTGCTGGTGCAGATACCCTTTCTCGAAACCGCTGCGTGATTGTGGTGAAAAGGGTACGCGTTGTAGTCTGAAGTTGTGGAGAACTATCTTGATAGACGCAACGAGCAGCTCTTCCATTGCTGTGAGCTTCCCCATTCAGGAAGATCACGTAGGTGTGTCCTGCAAACTTGTACTCAACCATGTTACTCTAACACTGACAGATGCGTGAAGAGGCTCAACCAGGTCACTGAGGTTGGATAGGATGTCAAAGGACATCAGCCGATTTGACGTAAGCACCCATCACTATGACTATCCTGTTGCAAACATACGTAGCAAACATGTTTTCAAACGGCTGCAGCACAAAAACGGTACGTTTCCGGACGTGTTCCCATTCAAAATATTACGTACTCACTCCACTCTACAGGTCCTAGAAGTTTGTAATGGGAATTTGCAACCACCCTGTATATTGGATCTAGTGGTAACAAACAGACCTGACCTCTTTAAGGATGTCCACATCGAAACTGGTATCAGTGACCATGATGCGGTTGTGGCAACAATGATTACAAAAGTACAAAGGACAACTAAAACAAGCAGAAAGATATATATGTTCAGTAAACTAGCTAAAAATCAATAGTGTCATATCTCAGTGAGGCACTTGAAAGTTTCAGCATAGGGCAGGAGCATGTAGAGGAAATCTGGCTCAAGTTTAAAAGAATAATTGACCATGCACTGGATAGATATGTACCCAGTAGAACAGCTCGTAATGGGAGAGAACCTACAGTCACTGTAAAGAAACTTTTAAAGAGAAAGAGATTATTGCATAATACACGTAAAACAAAGTGTAGGGCTATAGACAGAGAGATGCTGAATGAAATGCATTTGGCTGTCAAGAGAGCAATGCATGATGCTTTCAATGACTACTGTAGCAGAATGTTGTCAACTGACCTCTCGCAGAACCCAAGGAAATTCCAGTCATATGTAAAGGCTGTTAGTGCACCAATAAAGGTCAGTCCCTAGCGAATGAGACAGGGTAGCAAGGCAAAACCTGAAATGCTTAACTCTGTTTTCAAAGAAAACCCAGGAGAAATGCCCCAACGTAATACTTGTGCCACTGTAAAGATGACTGAAATAAGTATTAGTCTCAGTGGTGTTGTGAAACAGCTTAATCAAATTGAACAAAGCTCTAGGGCCTGATACTGAATTTGCAGCTGAGTGAGCCCGGCTTCTAACTATAATGTATCGTAGATCCCTCAAAACTGTGCCCAGTTCTTGAAAAAAGAAAAGGTCACACACATCTTCAAGAAGGGTAGTAGAAATGATCCACAAAATTACCATCCGATATCTTTGACATTGATTTGTTGTAGACTCTTAGAACATATTCTGATCTCCTCGATGTCAACCAGCATGGATTCCAAAAACATCAATCATGTGAAACACAACTTGCACTTGTCTCACATGATATACTGAAAGCTTGAGGTCAAGGCAAGCAGGTACAGGTACTATTTCTTGACTTCCAAAAAGCATTTGGCTCAGTACCGCACCCACTCTTATTGTCAAAGTTATGATCATACGCAGTGTCAAGTGAAATTTGTGATTGGATTCAGGTCTTTTTCATAGGGAGGATGTGACATGTTATCTTGGATGGAGAGTCATCATCAAATGTAGAAGTAACTTTTGGTGTATCCCATGAATCTGTGTTGGGTCTCTTGATGTTCATGTTGTTTACTTGCAGACAATATTAACTTAGTAACATCAGGCTTTTTGCAGATGATGATGATGATGAAATGGGATGATCACATATGCTCAGTCATGGGTAAAGCAGGTTGGATTTATTGGTAATACTGGGGGAAGTCCAATCAGGCTACAAAGGAGCCTGCTTCCAAATCACTTGTGTGACCGATTCTAGAATATTCTTCAAGTGTGTGGGACCCATATCAAATATGACTAACAGGGGATGTTGAATGTATACAGAGAATGACAGCACGAATGGTGACAGGTCTGTTTGATCCATGGGAGAATGTCACAGAGATGCTGAACGAACTGAACTGGAAGACTCTTGAAGTTAGATGTAAACTAACCCGAGAAGTCTGATAGCAAAGTTTCAAGAAACAGCTTTAAATGGTGACTGTAGGAATATACTTCAGTCCCCTACTCACACAGGGGTCATGAAGATAAGATAAGAATAATTACTGCATGTACAGAGGCTCCATACACGAATGGAATGGGCAGAAATCCTAATGACTGGTACAATGGCACATACCCTCTGCCATGCACCTCACAGTGGTTTGCAGAGTATATGATGTAGATGTCAATCCAGATTTCATGAGTGAATATATGTAATGCGAAGGTAGTGTAAATATACCTAGTTCCTTAAATATATGGCTGCAAGGTGATCCTGAGTGGGTTCCAACTATTGTTTTGGTTACACGCATTTGTTAAATGAATACTTTTTCTCTTAATGATGAATTACCCCAAAATAAGAGGCCATATGAAAGCAGTGAATGAACATAGGCACAGCGGGTTAATTTACTGATACGTTTTTTACGAAAATTTGCAATAACCCTAGCAGCATAAGTAGCTGAACTCAAATGTTTCAGCAGATCATCAGTGCATTTCTTCCAGTTCAATCTCTCATCAATGCACCCACCTGCAAAATTTCAATATTCAGTATTAAATGTGATTTGAACTCTGAACTGTCCCACTAGTACCACAATACTTATGGTAATGTAGAAGAATTTCATGATTCACACAGTCACACTTCTGTTCTAAGTCTGTATTTATCAATGGTGATGTGCCATTTACTGTACAGAACTGTATGAAAGTGTACAGTGTTTTCTCAATATTTAGTGAGAATCCATGTGCAGAGAACCACTTAATAATTTTCTGAGACATTATTTACAATTTCCTCAGTTAATTATTGTTTGTTGGGTGTGATAACTATGCTTGAACTGTCAGCGAAAAGAAATCTTTGCATATTCATGAATATACTTTGGCAAGTCACTAATATATATTGAGAACAATAAGGGACCCAAGATTGAAACCTGTAGGACACCATTCTTGATACCTCCCCAGTTTGAGGACTCTGCCGATATTTGCAGATCATCTGTACTATTAATTTCAACCTTCTGCATTCTTCCGGTTAAATGTGATTTAAACTCCCACTCGTACCACAATACTTATGCTAATGTAGAAGAATTTCATGATTCACACATTCAAAAATCTCTGAGAGGTCACAAAAAATGACAATTGGTGATTATTAGTTACTCAGAGAACTTAATATTTATCAGTCAAAGCGTATACAGCATTTTCTGCTGAAAAGCCTTTCTCCAAACCAAACTGACATTTCACAAATATGTGAAGCCACTCTTGAATACATTACTTTTTCAAGAATTTTGTATAAATCTGTCATAAGTGAGATTGGATGGTAGTTATTAGCATCGGACACATCTCCCTTTTTAAGCAATGGTTTAACAATAGCATGTCAGTCTACGCAGAAAAATGCCATTTCAGTGAGCTACCTACGTATGTGGCTGAGAATCCTACTTATCTGTTAGGAATAAGCTTTTAGTACTCTGTTCAAAATGTCATCAGTTTCATGTGAGCTTTTATTTTTGAGTGACTTTATTATTTTCCTAATTTCAGTAGGAGAGGTGAGTTTAATTTCAGTTTTATCAAATTCCATAGGCATTGCCTCTTCCATATACAGCCTTACATTTTCTAATGAACATGCTGGATTCTATTTTTCTCTGCAGCTCTTAAAAAATCTACTCCAGACTTTTCATTGAGTGTGATAGAAGTACAGTCTTCATGTGCTCTTGGTTAACCTGTTTCCCTTTTAACAATATTCCAAACTGTTTTAATTTTATTATCAGAGGTGCCAATCTCAGACATAATGCATACACTTCTCAATTTTTTAATACTTTTTCTGAATACAGTGTATTAGTTTTTATAATGTTTCACTAGATGGTTTCTTACAACTATGTTTCACTGTTTTCTTAGGGAAACTACTTTCAAATATACTCGCAAATGTATCATGAAAGAGCTTAAATTTTAAATTAGCATCAGGTTTTCTGTACACCTTATCCCAGTCTCACTGTTGCAAGTTTTCCCTAAAAACCACAATTGTTAAATTGTTAATTGATTGCACTATTTTGGAGGGCTGTTTTGCATTACTTATGGAGCTATGACATACACTGTAACTAGCTGTGCATCATGATCAGAAAGACCATTCTTAACAGGAAAAGTTTTTTTTTTTTATTAAATTTAACTTGCTCTATAGAAATATTATCTATCAGTGTACTGCTTTCCTGTACTACCTGAGTAGGAAAATCAGTAACTGATGTCAAATTGAACGAACCAAGTAATACTTCAGGGTCATTCTTTCTATCAGATTCTTTCAGAAAATCTACATTGTAATCCCCACACACAATAACTTGCTTCCCTCCATCTGACATATAGCACAACAAAGAACCCAACTTTTTAATAGCTGAAAATTTCTCAATGGGAAGCTATACACAGCTACAATTAAAAAAGTATCATTATTCAGTTTAAGCTCACAGGCATACGCTGCCCATTAAAATTGCTACACCAAGAAGAAATACAGATGATAAACAGGTATTCATTGGACAAATATATTATACTAGAACTGACATGTGATTACATTTTCATGCAATTTGGGTGCACAGATCCTGAGAAATCAGTACCCAGAGCAACACCCTCTGGCCGTAATAACGGCCTTGATACGCCTGAGCATCGAGTCAAACAGAGCTTGGATGGCATGTACAGGTACAACTGCCCATGCAGCTTTAACACAATACCCCAGTTCATCAAGAGTAGTGACTGGCGTATCGTAACGAGCCAGTTGCTGGGCCACCACTGACCAGACGTTTGCAATTGGTGAGAGATCTGGAGAATGTGCTGGCCAGGGCAGCAGTCGCACATTTTCTGTATCCAGAAAGGCCCGTACAGGACCTGCAACATGCGGTCGTGCATTATCCTGCTGAAATGTAGGGTTCCGCAAGGATCGAATGAAGGGTAGAGCCATGGGTCGTAACACATCTGAAATGTAACTTCCACTGTTCAAAGTGCCATCGATGTGAACAAGAGGTGACCGAGACGTGTAACCAATGGCACCCCATACCATCACGCTGGCTGATACGCCAGTATGGCAATGACGAATACACGCTTCCAATGTGCGTTCACTGTGATATCGCCAAACACCGATGCGACCATCATGATGCTGTAAACAGAACCTGGATTCATCCAAAAAAATGACGTTTTGCCATTTGTGCACCCAGGTTCATCGTTGAGTACACCATCGCAGGCACTCTTGTCTGTGATGCAGCATCAAGGGTAACTGCAGCCATGGTCTCCGAGCTGATAGTCTATGCTGCTGCAAACATTGTCGAACTGCTCGTGCAGATGGTTGTTGTCTTGCTAACATCCCCATCTGTTGACTCAGGGAGAGATCTGTTACAGCCATGTGGATAAGATGCCTGTCATCTCGACTGCTAGCGATACGAGGCTGTTGGGATCCAGCACGGCATTCCGTATTACCCTCCTGAACCTACTGATTCTATATTCTGCTAACAGTCATTGGATCTCGAACAACGCGAGCAGCAATGTCGCGATACGATAAACCGCAATCGCAATAGGCTACAATCCAACCTTTATCAAAGTCGGAAATGTGATTGTACACATTTCTCCTCCTTACACGAGGCAACATAGCAACATTTCACCAGGCAATGCTGGTCAACTGCTGATGGTGTATGAGAAATCAGCTGGAAACTTTCTCATGTCAGCACGTTGTAGGTGTCGCCACTGGTGGCAACCTTGTGTGAATGCTCTGAAAAACTAATCATTTTCATATCACAGCATCTTCTTCCTGTCGGTTAAATTTTGCGTCTGTAGCACATCATCTTCGTGGTGTAGCAATTTTAATGGCCAGTAGTGTACATGTGCTGAAAGCTTACATCCTTCTACCTGTACCTTTCCCATATCTGTGACTATTTGATGTTCAGAAGGGCATAGTACACCTATTCCACCCTCAGTTTCTAAATCTCGTAAGAAGCTAAACTACTTTGTTGTTTAATCCCCTGATGTTCTGATGCAGTATATTAACACTATATTTCACTGCACTTTTATGAGAATTTTGTGATATTTTAACATCTCTAGTACCTGCTGCCTGAGCTTCTCATTAAGCATAATTTCACTCAGTGGTTAATTATTGGACATTGATCTTAGCCTAAAAAAAAAGAGAGAGAGAGAGAGAGATATCCCCTTGAGTTTTAGTGCCCTCCCTTTAAAGATTTTGCTATCATCCCAGCCAATTTGCCCTTTCCTTTCCTACTGAGAGTCAGGCCATGCCACCTACCTAGGCTAGGACAATCCAGCAGAATGTAGACCCCCGTCAAGTGGGCACCACAACAACAGTGGGATGGATCTTCGCTATGGAGGAGATTGTCATGCGTTAGCCAAGTATGGCCAATGAATGCGGAGGTGGAGTTCTTGTGAGAGACTCACATGGAAGACATCCACAAATTCTTGGTCTCCTGTATCACCTGTAGTTTGTTTGGTGAAGTCAGTCTATGCCATTCCATATTCCAAATCCTTAGAACTTCATAGCAGAATACTGGCCAGAAGTCTGGTTTCTGATTCTAGAATACCAAGCTCAAGAGTCAGCTTGCCAGCAGCCAATGTCACCAACCTGTCTGGAAGTTCATTCCCCGGGATCCAGACAAAGACCACAGAGTGTCCACATGATGGCAAAAAGAGAACCCTGGATTGTCAGGACCATTGGATGGCAAGAGTAACACTGGTCACGAGGTTGTCAACTGCTCACAGATTTGCAATAGATGAGGAAGGACTCATGGTGCAGGACCAGATATGCTCAAGAACAATGAGAGACGTCTACCTATTCCACAGTGAAAACACTGAACTACCAACAAGGAGCAGAGTTCATTACAACATGCATGAACATAAGCAAAGCCAGTGTGACCGGCAACCACTGCGCCATCAGTATATACTTCTGAAACCTAAAACATGTGAGAATGAAGAAGAAACAGTGATGGAAAGCCCCAGGCACAACCGAATCTGTCCGACCTTGTGAAAGGTCAAGAGAGAGCTGTGGATGGGGAATACACCATGGAGGTGTATGTGAGTGGGCTCAGAGGAGAAGTGGTGGAGGAAAATGATGGAGTCCTAAAAATGGGTCCAGGTGCAGATGGCAATCATAACCCTATACCTGGGGCGCCGTTGTGGGAGTTGGATCTCCATATCTGGAAAAAGGATATGATAATTCAGTTGCTCCAGGGAGCAGCAGATGTATAACACTAAGCATCAACTGTTGTTGACAGAGAACCTGCAACAGTGGAACTCCAGCCTCCTCTAGGAGGCTGATTATAGGGTTAGTCCAAAAAGCATCAGTTGCCAGTCATACCTCACAGAGGTGTATCAGATCCAGCGTCTGCAATGTTGAATGTGATGGTGAGTTGTATGCGAGACTCTTGTAATCGGGATGGGACTGGACCAATGGTTTGTAGAGCCATAACAGAGTAGAGAGTTCTATGCCACAACTGGTATTGCTGAGGCACTAAAGACCATTAAGGTATGATCAATACGTCTGCTTTAGCTGACGAAGATGGGGAAGCCATGTCAACCGGGCATCAAAGACCAGTTCCACAAAATGATGAGAGCCCACCATATTGAGAGACTGGCCATCAAGGTACAGATCCAAATGGGCACTGATTTTAGGTGGCAACAGAAACAGCAGCTGAAAATTGGAACCCATAAGAGAGCCCATGACTATGCTTGGTGTACAGCTCCCTGCAGTCTGCATTCAGCAGCACCCAGTGCAGACAAACAAAAATAAATGCAAAAGTAATCAGTGTACAAAGAGGGGAATGCCTTAGGTTCCACAGTCAACACCAGACCACTGACAGCCACTAAAAAGAGAGGGACACTCAAAACAGAACCCAGAAGAACCCCATTTTCCTGCAGATAGGAGGTTCTACGGGAGGCATCACCTTGCACCTGGAAAGTGTGACTTGAAAGTAAGCTTCGGATAAAAACTGGGTGTGGGCCATGGAGGCTCCACTCATGTAAGATGTGGTGGTGCCATGTGGTGTCATAAGCTTTACACATACTGAAGAAGACTGCAACAAGGTGTTGACACCACGAAAAAGCCACATAGACTAAATTCTCTGCAAAAGAGGGGTCTCAATGAAAACCATCCTGGGCCGAAGACAAAAGATCCCAGGATTCAAGGATCCAGTACAGCCTTCAACTCATCATACATTCAAGTAACTTGCAGTGGACACTGGTTAAACTGACATGAAAATAGCTGTCCCTCTGAAGAGGTGCTTTACCAGGTTTCAAAACTCATATAATGACACTTTCTCGTGACTGGGAAGAGAATTTCTCCCCACTCTAGAGACAGTTAAATAGGGCAAGTATATGACATTGGCTACCTACTAATAAGTGTTGCAGCATTTTGTTGCACATCCGGTTGTTCCAGGAGCTGTGTCGGGGCACAGAGCAAGGACACCGTTTTGCACTCACTAAATGGAGTGTTATATGGCTCCAGGTGGGGGGAACAAAGGTAAAGGGGATTGTTCCAGAGGGTGTTAGAAAGGGCAGAACACAGGCAGACAGAGGACCAACACTGAGGCACGTGTGAAATGCTGAGCAAAATTCTCAGTGATAGAGTCAGGGCTGGTGAAGATAAACACCATTCAAGGAAATCCCCAGGACACCTGCAGGTGGACGGCAGCCAAAAATGCACCTGATGCTCATATCTGCGAAGAGTAAGTGAGCGGCCCTATGGTTGCTGCATATCATTCCCAACAAATCTGTTTCTGGTGCTTAAGAAGATAACGGGCCCTGACATGAAGCTGTTTGAAAGACCAGGAGGTGGTTGAGAGATGGGTGCCATTTGTAGCATTGGCAGTCTTTAACAGCTTCAGCAATTTAGGGGATCACCAAAGGGAAAAATCTTCTATCGGGGAGAACATGACGAAGAGGGAATCTCTGAAGCAGCTACCTAAAGGAAGCATTGGTCAAATTATGCAGTCTCATTAATGCCGTCATGTGGTGGAGCAGTTGGGATGGCATGAGGAAAAAGCATCGTAATCCACATTAGTAAAGGCACACATGGGAAGGCGTTCAGGTGGGTGATGCTGAAGATAAGACAGTTGGAAAATGATTGCTGTTACACAAATCATCATGAACTCCCCACTGATGGAGGGGAGATATCCAGAGCTGCAAGATTTATGGCTGAGAAAGTGCCATGTGCCACACTAGGGCATGCGGGAACTTCAGTGTTAAGAGGTGGCAGAGTTCAAGCACTGCCAACAGGTCTTCAACAATCCTGCCCCTGGACAGTGATTGCAGTTCCACCACACAGAGAGTTATGGGCATTAAAATTTCCAAAAAGAAGGAAGGGAGGAAGCAGCTGGTGAAGGAGGGCAAGAGGAGAACAACCATTGTGTCACGTCAGTGTCCATCACTGGCAAGGCTGGAGTGACATCAGACCCTTATTGAGATGGAGGAATCGACATCCCTTGGGATGTCACTGGGGCCTTGCCCGAGACTTACGCATCTTATCCATCAGAGCATGGGACAAGGTGTGGTTGGGAAGACAACAAGTTGCAGCAATATCGGGATCCAAAATAAAACGAGCAACATCGAGGCCCGCAGGGAATGGGTCCTGTGTCCAATTCTAATAGGCTTCTCGTCCTGGAGACGCCGCGGAGGGGGGCTCCTACAGGAAGCCCCATCCTTGGTGGGTGGCAGTTTCTTTTCTGGCTGAGGAGAAAGAGTGGTTCCATGAGGGAAGGGAATGGGAACCTCCATGAAGAAGGAAAGGGAAGGGAAGGGAAAGGGGACAGGATGGAGGTAAGGAGGAAGGAGGAGGAGGAGGAGGAGGAGGAGGAGGAAGAAAGGACACAACAGAAGCAAAGGTATACATTAAAAGATACCGGGTGGAAATGGATGAATTTCTGTTGGGCCTCAGAGTAGAATAGATGGTCAAGAGTTTTGAATTCCTGAATCTTCCTTTCCTTTTTATAGGCTGGGCAACCGGGTGAGTGAGGAGAATGTGGGCTGGAACACTTCACATACCTGGACCATGGGGTGCAAGGACTCGACATGGAGAGGTTGACTGCAGTTGCCACAAATAGGAGTCAACTCACATCACAAAGACAGGTGAACAAAATGGAGACATAGAAAGCAGTGCATGGGAAGTGGAATATTGGGCTTCAGATCACAACAGTAAACCTACATCTGTCTTCTTCCAGAAAGGTATCCCTGCTGAAATCCAGGATGAAAGCACTGGTAGCAACACGATTTTCTTTAGAACCTTTCTAACTCACTGGACAAAATGAATGCCATGCCGTGAAAGATTATTCCTAAAATCCTCATCAAATTGAAGGATGATGTCCCAAAAATAAAGCACTGGGGTGTTTTTAAGGACTGCTGAGGACTAAAGCTCACTATGATGTCTCGTAAGTGCTCACAAGCACAAAGGGAAGACGGTTGACTGTCAGAAGAGGTTTGAATCAGCAAGAACGAAATGCAACTTACTACGGGAGTCAACTTCAAACTTATTCTCAAAGTGTTCTGCAAAAAAGAGCTGTTTGGTAGAGCAAAAGTCTCCCTGTCTGTCCTGGAACAAACCAAGTAATGGGGAAAGGGTTTCACTCCAAGCCAGCACACCTGACCCTCCTCCCAGGGGGTGGACAGGGAGGTGAAGGCCAAGGAAGTAAAAGTAAGGGCAGAGAGAGAACTGTTCCTGTCTGAAGAAACAACTATGGAGCAGTGAACAGAAGTATGGAGCATAGTATGCTTCAGGTGCAGACTGTCAGCTCTGGTACCACCCACTCTGATAAGGGACTCATCTCACCGTCACCACCCAACTGCTGCAAGAATCACCTGGCACAGTGGTTATTATCAGGAGTTCCAGTGCCCCAAAGGATGAACAACCACTCCAAGGTATACACAAGGTAGTGACAGCTCAGGTACTAGAAATGTGGACCCTGTGTTGTCATGGTACTCAGCTAGCTGGGTACGTAACAGCCCCACTGTAAGGACTGGCTACTGTACTGTTGACCTAATGGGAAAAGGGGGCACACTATGGCAGGGAAGGAAGGAGTGAGTGGGGGGAAAGAAGAACCCATGCCAGAGATGCTAAAGAGGAAGTACTTCCCCAAATGGCTCACACTAAAGAAACATTTAGAAAAGGAGGTCAAACCCCAAGGGGGACCAGAAAAAATAAAGAGAAGGGAAACACTAGACAAGACCATAACGGAACAGCAGAACCAAGGGAATATCTGGGTCATCATAAAAGGGAAACACATAGAAAGAGAAAGGGGAGCAGGGGGAGGAGCAGCTAGGATGGGGAGTGGATATGGTCAAGGGAATGCAGTTTGGGAGATAAGAAAAGCTGCAATAACTTGGGGACCCATGCGCACCACACATACGCCGACAGAACAGGTGTGGATCGTTAGAGATGGGCAGGATGAACAATGGTCATAACTTCTAGAAAGTGTTTGCTTAATAGTAGTTGGTATCAAGCCACATGTTGTGCAGGATATTTTCTGTTTTCTTGTGCATGTGATACGAGTGGAGCTGAACACGGCATATCTGCAAGACAGGACAACAGGCAGCCAGTCTACTTCCTGTTGCAACACTTGCTGTTTAGGCAATTATTCCATGCCAGCAGCATTCCAGCTACAAGATTTGCTGTGGGCCCCAGAACTTAGTACCTTGAGACAATCCTGCCAATGTCACAGGAGAAAACAAAGTTCAGTTTAGTTAATATACATCTAGCAGAAGAGACAGATGAAACGAATATAATTGTAATATCAGATTCCGTGTTGTATGTACATTGAATGAACAATTGTTCAAGAAGAAGGTGCTCTGAGAAGCAACTGGAATTCTTAGACTATTTTTCAGCTGGTACAAGCAGAGCAGCTTCAAGGATGGTGTCTGAAGCCTGATGATATTGTTTATGGTCATCCGAATGCTTGTTACGAAGCAAGCAGTCTACATTTACCACAAGTGGTGACTGCAAGAGAATTCTTAATAGCAAAGCTCCTTATAATGCTGTACAATAACATTGCCCACAAACATTCCATTCAATTCCCTCCTGGTGCCCCATGACTAGGACATCTGTACACACTTGTACTAGCCCAACGAGAACATTGGTTTGAGAGGCAGAAAATAATACTGAATTAATAAGAAATAACATACTGAAGGGATGGTTAGAGGACAAATGTAAGGATGTAGAAGCACATATCACTAATGGTAAGACAGATACTGCCTACAGGAAAGTTAGAGAGACCTTTGGAGAAAGAGAACCACCTTTATGATTATCGAGCTCAGACAGAAAACCTATCCTAAGCAAAGAAGGGAAAATAGAGCATCTATACAATGGTGATGTACACGAGGACATTATTGTGGAAATGGAAGAGGACGTAGGTGAAGATGAAATGGGAGATACAATACTGCATGAAGAATTTGACAGAGCACTGAAAGACCTAAGTTGAAATAAGGCCCTGGGAATAGACGACATTCCATTAGAACTATTGACGGCCTTGGGAGAGCCAGCCATGACAAAACTCTTCCATCTGGTGAGGCGAAATACTCTCTGACTTCAAGAAGAATATCATAATTCCAATCCCAAAGAAAGCAGGTGTTAACAGGTGTGAAAATTACCAAACTATTAGTTTAATAAATCATGGTTGCAAAATACTAACTCAAATTCTTTACACACGAATGGAAAAACTAGTAGAAGCCAACCTCAGGGTAGATCAGTTTGGATTCCATATAAATGCTGGAACACGCAAGGCAATACTGACCCTACGACTTTTCTTAGAAGATAGGTTAAGGAAAGGCAAACTGACATTTCTAGCTTCATAGACTTAGAGAAAGCTTTCGACAATATTGACTGAAATACTCCATTTCAAATTCTAAAGGTAGCAGGCATAAAATACAGGGAGCAAAAGGCTATTTACAATTTTTACAGAAACCAGATGGCAGTCATAAGAGTCGAGGGGGACGAAGGGGAAGCAGTGGTTGAGAAGGAAGTGAGACAGGGTTGTAGCCTATCCCTGATGTTATTCAATCTGTATACTGAGCAAGCAGTAAAGGAAACAAAAGAAAAATTTAGAGTAGGAATTAAAATCCATGGAGAAGAAATAAAAACTTTGAGGTTTGCTGACGACATTGTAATTCTGAGAGAGAGAGAGAGAGAGAGAGAGAGAGAGAGAGAGAGAGAGAGAGAGAGAGAGAGCAAAAGACCTGGAAAAGCAGCTGAACGGAATGGGCAGTGTCTTGAAAGGAGGGTATAAGATGGACATCAACAAAAACAAAATGAGAATAATGGAATGTAGTCAAATTAAATCAGGTGATGCTGAGGATATTAGATTAGGAAATGACACACTTGAAGTAGTAAATGAGTTCTGCTATTTGGGGAGCAAAATAACTGATGATGGTCGGAGTAGAGAGGATATAAAATGTTTCTGGCAATGGCAAGAAAGGCATTTCTGAAGAAGAGAAATTTTTTAACATTGAGTATAGATTTAAGTGTCAGGAAGTTTTTTTCTGAAAATATTAGTACGGAGTGAAGGCATGTATGGAAGTGAAACGTGAACGATGAACAGTTTAGACATGAAAAGAATAGAAGATTTTGAAATGTGGTGCTACAGAAGAATGCTGAAGATTAGACGGTTAGATCACGTAACTAATGAGGAGGTACTGAACACAATTGGGGAGAAGAGGAATTTGTGGCACAGCTTGACTAAAAGAAGGGATTGGTTGCTAGGACACATTCTGAAGCATCAAGGGCTCACCAATTTAGTGCTTGAGGGAAGCGTAGAGGGTAAAAATTGTAGAGGGAGACTAAGAGATGAATACTCTAAGCAGATTCAGAAGGATGTAAGTTGCAGTAGTTATTTGATGATGAAGAAGCTTGCAAAGGATGAAGTAGCAACAACACCACGATCATATTGAAGTACCAATATTTTCACCAAGATATGACATGGTTTTTGACAGCAGCCATATCAACAGACCAGTTCACACCAGTGCAACCACTATAAATCACATTGCTATTTTGAAAAAGTCTATGAGGTAATAAATAATTGAGGAATAATAACAAACTCTTAACTTAAAAGTTCATTCAAGAAGACAATATTAAATCTACAAAATGGAAGATAGACGTATGTGGCCACAAGACGTAACCACAGCATTACTGAAGACAAGCCACTGCTACAGCAGCTGACTGCAGCACCTTAATGCAGGCATCAGCTACCTCAGTTGAACATCCAACCATGCACCGAAATGAACTGAACGGAGCCTAAGCCAATAAATACTAAGACAGATGCTACGAATAACAGAATAAATCATTCCAATGCTGACTAAAAAAAAAAAAAAAAGTTAACTTCTTGTGTGAAGTTGATGAGCTTTGTCCTAACTTAAGAAATAAGATACAAACTAGTAATTGTAATCTAAGAGACAAGTTGTCTGCCGGGCTAGGTACAACAAAGGCAAGCCTGAAGATTAATGTCAAGGGGACCAAGGAAAAGAAAGAGATCAGTAATAAGATTTCATAATTGCTAACAGCTGTATGTATGTTCACTGGCAAGTTACATGCAGAGCTAAACAAGCAATGTGATGTAGTATGAAATGAAGCATAATGACATAATGCAAATGAAAAAAAGATATAGAACTAGAATTTCACAATGTTCATGAGCAAATCTCAGATACACAGGAACAGTTGAACATATCAGAGCAGACTAATGATTCAAGTGTATTGATTAGTCCCCATTGTACTCCTACAAGTTTGGAGGAACAAATAAATGACCTAGTTGAGAAGAAGGTGCAAAAGAGAATTGACTCAATTTTAACTATGCCTAATTCTGCAGTTGATTTTGTTAAAAATGACCGAGAATTGCAGGGACTATGGGAGGAACTCACAAACAAGCAGAGTTAAAGAAAAAGCAATTTAGGGGAAGCACTAGATTGTCCTAAGAGTTAATCATGGAGCTGCAAATAGGACAAATTTGTCTAAATAATTTCCAAAATTTAAACCAGATGGAGAGGTAAACCTGACACATTTTTTGAGAATATTTTATAGATAATTTAATTTCTAAATGATGAGAGAATTGAAAGAAAACTGATTTTGCACTCACTCACTTGGAAGGGGATGTGACAGTGGGGAATGACACATTATGAAGAGTTTAAATCCTGGGATTATTATTAGCCTCTCAATTTAAAAGTGAGAGAGATGATATGACACTACTGCGGCATCAATGGATGAGCATCTTCTCTGTTGCAAGGATAGTACATGTAGAAATATGATAGTGTCTAGCAGTTCTGTAGATAAAGCATAATATGTGAAGTCTTGAGACTAAGCCAGCTTGTATAAGTATTTTTCCTGTTGGAGGTTGAGTCACACATACATGACATTCTCATTCTCAATAAGCAATAGAGAAATACCAAAACTGCTATTAATACAACTGACTGATGAGAAACAGTGATAGAGATTATAAACTTCCCGTAGTATCCAGTACATATAGTAAAGATGAGATATACATGGAGCACAAAAAGCTGAAAACCATATAGCACATTTGAGAGTGGGTTATTGCAGATGGATGTGTGCCAGATGTCAGCACCATCACATTTAACAAGGGGAAGAGAAGGTTTAGTACCCACCAGGTGAGTTATGTGATGTGCTAATGTTCACACAAGAATAATTCATAGATATAAGACTTCTAGTGCAGAGGAGGAAAAAAAAAAAAAGGTTCAAATGGCTCTAAGCACTATGGGACTTAACTTCTGAGGTCATCAGTCCCCTAGAACTTAGAACTACTTAAACCTAACTAACCCAAGGACATCACACACATCCATGCCCTAGGCAGGATTCGAACCTGCAATCGTAGCAGTCACGCGGTTCCAGACTGTAGCGTCTAGAACCGCTCGGCCACTCTGGCCAGCGCAGAGGAGCACATTAGCTGTTGCCAATGGTAGGTTCTGTCTAAGGAGAAATTACCTCAACAAAGTAAACAGGAAATTAGGACGATTTTGGACAGTGTATTGTACATCTCATAAATTAAAGTGTGTGGAAAAAGATTTAGGTGGACCCAATAAAGGGATAACAGGCTAGGAGTAAAAAAAATTATGGGAGGGATGCTATCATCATAACAATTTATAACTGATTAGGTGCTAACTCTTCACAGAAGAATGTATTCAGACAGTTCTAACAATGGTAAGACACTGTTGAATTTTTTTTTTTTTTTAGTCGTTCTCCAAACTAGTAATGTAAACAAACTTGCAGGATTTGTGCAGGTCATTGGAAGTACGACTTTAAATGCACACATGACCAATGAGACCAGTGTCTGTGTTTTACTATTGTGATAGGGATGTAAGTATTTTTGTTTTGTTTTTGTGTATGTGTGTCTCCTCCAACACGACAGAAGCTTTATGAAAGAAAGTATTAAGGGCCTATGTATAACCTGAGGTAATCCCAACAATAGTTTGGTGAACACCTCGTTGAACAATAGTCACTATACAATTTTAAATGTAGCGTGGAAACATAAAACAAGGAGCATCTCACGTACTCTACGGCATTAAGGAGCAGAAGAGTTTATCTTAACTGTTTGAATTTTCTTTCAAGGTTTTCAGAACAAATGTGGCATATGTGAAAGTAACTTGAGGAGGATGATGATGATGATACATTTGTTACTGAAAGCCCAGTGCTTACTGAATTACTGAGTAAATAAACTTACAGGACTAGGTTGGTCACAGCACAGCCGCGTGCCTCATGCCATGTGGCTAGTGGCGACCCCAGCCGAACATCTAGCTTAACACTAGCCACGTGCCTGGCCTGATGGCAAGACATCCAACCCTAAGTGGGCGGCACTCAACATCCTAACTACATAGGTGTTTAGTGTGAGCATACTTAGTTACTGATAAGCAACATGGTATTTTAATTTTTGCCTTTTCCATTTCAAGGCAAGTGGTATCAGCGGTGACATTCATGATCCCTCCTCAACTATGTAGACTGTACATTTATTCCCACAGGAAAGAAACTCTCATGGGATTACAAAAAATATCTGTCAAAAAGAGTGTCATCACATAAAGCAAAACCACTGATTTTGCATTAAGACGATAACATGTCAGAGGGAACATTAGTTGGTGTGGCCTCATAAAGCAAAATGAAGTAATCACTCTTTTTTCTGTAATTTTAATACAGTCGTTCCTGCTGCACATAAGCAACCAGGCTAATTTAATTTGTGTAAAAACCAATGAATTGTCTTTACTGTCTGAACTTCAGCTTTGTAGAAATTTTTCAATAAAACACCAAAACTGTCTCATTTAGCACGTCCAGGGATGAAAAAGTGACATGTCTACCAAGTTGATAAGCTATTGCTCCTATTGACAAGTTCTGGGAACTCTAAGATAGCAGGAATTATTAATGAAACTTCAGAGCACTTTGATCAGCTAGTGTATGACTTCCAGTTGTCTGCTGTAATTATCACACGATAGTATTCCAAAATTTCAGAGGTACTGTAAATGATAGTGAACCCTGGCATTACCCACTGGACTCACATCATCACTGCAAACCTCCCTTACCATGAAAAATCGTGCAACAAACAGTACGTAATACACTATGTCCTCTTGACACATAATGTAATGATTTTGGTCAGCTGCTGCAACATAACTAGAGCATTAGAAGCATGTGCGTACGTGTTCCTCTCTGTGCTCATTCTAGCTGTTCCTGTTATTACAGCTGCTATATAAATATCCCTTCTGCACAAATATTTTTGTTTAACTAGTGAAAATTTGATTTTGACAACTATTTCTTTTCATATAACTATCTTAAAATCAATTGTACTCACTACCTTATTCGTTTTTCAAATTTATACACAAGCTGATAGCAATATTCATTAAAATAATTTCCCATTTTAAGTGACAAATATTTTATCTAAAGCTCAATACATTATTCATGCGTTTGGCTAGTAACGAAATTACTGTGTTACAGACATCACAATTGTTAGTCAGATATGGTCTTAGAGGCAGTACACCATTGCCTTCCTCCAAGTTACGTAGGATCTCTGGGAGGCAGATCACAATCTGCATTCTCATATTTTTTTTTTTTTTTTTGTGGTTTGAGGTTTTCGGGCGCTAAACAGCGTGGTCATCATTTTTCCATTTGCAAATATTATATTTCAGTAAGCCTTCAAACTTGACATCACCACCTTTTCCCTTTTAAAGTTTGATCATCCATATGTTCGTTCTAAAGTTACATGTTTTTGATACATTTTTTACTTCCTCAGCTTAATCTTTCCTAGTTAGGCATGAATCTGTTTCCTTGTTGAAAACAAAATATATACAACTATTGTACGGCACCTACTATACGATAAGTCACTGCTTTGTGTGCATCCTTTATGTTCTAACACAACGGAACACTTTCAGCATCTATATTATTAACACAAATAGTAAGCAGAGGGCTTCTATCAAGGACTGATTATTGGAAGGGTTTCTAAATAAAATACAACAGAATGTTGTGTACTAAACATTCAATCCAATAAATATATGTGTACATTTCACAATAGCTATGTAAATATAGGCTCAGCTGCAACATTCTTTAACATTTATTATCATGTAAATATATGATTTATAGTTATATTTGGTTCTAGGAAAGGAAAAAAATACTGGATATTTCAACTATTCAACAGAATAACTCTCATAAGACAAGGAATGGAAATGAAAGAACAGGAAATGTGTGTCACCTCATTACACATATCACAAACTACAGAAAAATGTGCATATCACACAATTTTAGGGAAATTAAACAGTATATTAATTACATAGTGCTGCAATATGCATCATTCTAAGAAATTACAGAAGAATAGGTAGGAACCAATAAATACACTATTTCAAGTGCCTGTAATATTTCAGTTTTTGTCTGCATGTCTATAGTTCATACTTTGTTATCGTAATGTTCCATGCAACAGTCCCATAATGTACTACATGTACAAGCTGTGCATTCATTCAGTACAGTGTTCTGCGGACACTATAAAAAACAGTATAGTCCTGCTAGTTGTATTTAGGCCCAATGTAAAATATGAGAATATTACAGCTCACTGAGGTCACACAGTTATTGGTTCCTAACTTTCCCTTACAACAAAAGTAAGAATTTACCAATTCCAAGGAAAAATAGGGAAAACCAACAAAAGTTTACAGATTAGTGTAAATATCATAACCATGATAAACATTTTGTTTTAGCAGATTTGCTCAACTTCCAGTATATCACATAATACATGGGCATCAACAATGTACAAGTTCTCAATTTCTGACTCGCAAACTAAATTTACAATTTAAAGATGGGCTATCACTGAACTATCAAAAGATAGTTATCTGATCTTTTTCCCAACATTCAATGACTTACAAGCATCCATGCAACTGATCTAACCACATTTCAATCATGTATGACCAACAAAGCATACACGAACAAAATAAATATACACCATAGTACATTTACTAATGTGATACACATTTGACATTAGTTCTGCTACCTTTGAAAACAAACATTAGTGTTTCGTCAGTTAAATGTTGGTTGTATGTTGATTTTTTTAAATTCCTAAATCAATCACAACTTCAAGGTGGCAAATAACTACAATGTTGAGAAAAATTCAACAAGCAGATTACACTTGCTGGAAGAAAGAATCACAGGTTGGTAATCTATTACAGATAAGTCAGGTGTTAAATTTGAGCCTTTGACACTATAATTTGTCCTGACCATGTAGAAGGAAGTTTGTGGAGTTGGGAGCTGTACAATGAAGTGCCCCAGACTAAAATAAGTGCTATCAAGCTTCAAGAAGAAAACCATTGTTGATGAATGTTGTAGGATAAGAAGGCTATACTTCAGTTTATAATTATGCTGTATTTTGTAGAACAGAACATTGCAATTTTAATAAGTAAGGAACATAATCATCCAACATATCAGATCTTAGATCAAGAAACTTCTTTACCAAAGGAACTACTACTTCTTAAATGACTATTAACCACAAAAAAATTAATCTCATCAAATTGTGCACGTCATTTGTTATGGGTTTTGTGGTACAATACATATTACAAGTAGTTATGCACACAGAAAGCAGAAACTGTGTATAAAATAGATTTCTTCATAACAGTTCAATAATTGTGTGTGCTTCTGCACCCACACACATATCAGAAATTTGTTCATTTTAGGTTGTTTGCCAATGATCGTATGAGGTGAGATTTAATCTTCTCCTATCTGAAAACTTGAAACATATGATCATAAGGCCAGTTTCTAGACAGCAAGGAGATAAATGGAAAGCTAGAACTTTTTACCTACAACTAAAAACGTGGAGAGGGGAGTAAATGACTACGTAACAAGATATCCAGCTGACTGGCAAGATATCTAATAATGAACACCAACCACCTATTTGAACCATGCATGTGCTAATGAGAAATAAAGTACTAATGTTTGTAAAACATGCCACAAAAGGGGAAAAGAAGGTTTCCTGGTGTGTGTGTGTGTGTGTGTGTGTGTGTGTGTGTGTGTGTGTGTGTGTGTGTGAGACAGAGAGAGAGAGAGAGAGAGAGAGAGAGAGAGAGAGAGAGAGAGAGAGAGAGAGAGAGAGAGAGAGGGGGGGGGGGGGGGGGGTTGGCGACACTTTGATAGTCATCAAAGGAATAATCTTATGGCCAAGTTGATTAACTAAGTATTGGCTGCTTCTGCCTAGTTTGCACCAATTACTACAAGGAAAAAAATCTAGCCACTCTAAGTTCCAATAGATATGCCACACTCATCTAAATATGAAATAACAATCAAGTAAAAAAATAGCTAAATGGAAATATTAAGGCTTGCACAGCACATATTCAATTCCTTAGATAATGTAAAAAAAAAATCAAAACTTGTGAAGTGTGTAATTTCATGCAACATATTTCAGTGATTTAATGTAATGGAATGTATGAATAGTAATTAGTTGTGTAATTTAGAAACACGGGAACTGAGCAACTATAAATACCCAGTGAAAATTTAAGTTTTTGTGTGTGTTTTGGGCTGAAGGAAGATCACTGTTCTGCAAAATCACAGACTTCCTAGCACTATTTATTGCATTTCGGAATGAATGTTCTCTCAACTTCAGCAAAGACAGTTTACTGAAAATTACGATGAGTAATACTATTATTTGAATCCTCACATTATGAATATGCAGATACATGGTGACTAGTGTGGATATATAATTTTGCAGTATGTATATCAATAAAGAGAACTTAAAAATGGAAATTCCAGGATTGTCAAGAAAAATTAATAAGAACATTATACAATTGTTTTAGAACAATGTATGTGGAGTACTTGATTTGTGCACACAAAAGACAACTTTTCTACAATTTATAGAGCATGAAATTTGTAAAGAATACTGTAAATGTCTTTTATTGTCTGAAAGATGGCTGTTGTGTGCTTGAATAGCAGTACTGACAATGTTTTTGTATAGAGTATTCAGACTCTTTTTGAGAGTGAGCAATGCTGCTTTTGTTGGAAAGAACAACTAAGCTGTATATCCCAAAAAGATACGTCATTACCTTTTCTCTTAAAACAGAACAAGACTTGGGCCTGTGTGACAAGCAATTTTCATTAAAGATAAACATGAGAGTAGCAACACCAGTGCACATGGCATCTTTCAAGAAACTGTAATAATTTGTAATCATTCAACACAGGGATCATTCCTTCACTGCAACTGAGATTTTTATTGGATGCCTTCTCTGGAGGGCACAGGCCCCTCAGAGTCAACAGAAGGATATTCCTAATTCCTGTTATGAAAGTTTAATAATCTCTTAATGTCAGTTTATTTTGGATTTCAATATGACAGACAATGGCGAAAGTATGAGGTCATCCAAAGAGCACTACACTAATTTAAGGTATTAAGAATTTTTATCACAGGCACGTTAAGTTGAGAAAGGACTATACTACATATTTTAGCTTAAATCAGTATGGCACTGTACCAAAAGTTCAATCCCAAAGAAACACTATCAAATGGAAAATTCTGAAGTTAATTTTCTAGGTAAGAACTAAATCAAATACTCCCCTTTCCAGCGGAAGAACATTCACAAAGAACATTAAATATTACATGACAGGTATAAAGGGAAAGGTATCACTAATACTGACTTGTTACTTTAACACACATCACTTATGATGTGTTTAGGAACACAAAGACTTCGAACATTTTCTCAAGCACTGTACAAACAAAACAAAATAAAAATGTAGTTACATACATTAAAAAATTATTTGTAAGTATCTTAGTTGGCAAGAAACAAAATAAATAATAACCAGAAGGCAATGTGGTCACATCTCTAGTGTAGATAATATATACCTTTAACACAGATTTCTTTACTGTGCAAGAAAAAATGTATGTACCAAAGATGATTAACAGCGAATGACACACTGCTGGCACAAGGTTATACACAATATTCCATACTTCAGTCACCTTACGGCAGTAAAGCATTCTGCTCAATACGTTAAAGTTAACACCAAAGCCATATGTAGGAGTAATATGATAAAACAACATACAACAAGGAAGCAAGTGAGAGTCTTATGGCACCAATTATAAAAAGAAACCTAGTTACATACAAGTATTTTAAAATAATATTGTGCACATTATCTCCAAAAGCCAAAATCGCTTTGGCTTCTAAAGCACCCTGCTACGCTAATGTATATAGTTTCTCACAACTGTTAAACTGTACTGAACAATGAGAAACATGAACTACATGTTACTATCACTATTTTCTTCAAAATAGTGTTGTTTAAAAATAGCTTCCTTTTTATTCACAAAGATGTAAATCTTATTAGTTTTACTGACTAGGAGGAGAGTATTAACTACCATAGTACTCCATAATCACTCAAAATAGCCACATTACTTGCCAATAAAGTGCAACATGGCTCAGTTTATATAAAACATCAAGTGTGTGTACCACAATGGTCAGAGTTTAAAATACACTGTGTCTCTCTCAAATAGCTGTCAAAGATATAAAATATTTTTGCACCGAGAAAGCATTATTCTGAGATTCATAACTTCAGTCAATCCTCATGAACAGCCACTAATTCTTGTTATGCACATAATGGCTATTTCATACCAATAGAAAAACTCTTCCAATTTTCTACATTTATCTGTCTATAACATTCTAAAATGGCATCCCTGAGAATTACAAACTATTCACAGAGTGCGGTGATATAAGTATCAATCTGTAAAAACAGATAAGAATGCCTTATGAAATGTATTAATTGCATATCACCACCATCAAATAGCTTAGGCTAATTTTCTGTTACAAAATGAAATCAATTCCTTTTAAGAATTGTTAATGATAAACTTCAATTTTTGTTTGTACATTGCTTAAAGCACACACAAACTACTACATATAATGACTAGTCAATATATTTTAACAATTTTTTATGCAATACACAGAAATGTTTACCACTGTAACATCCACAATGCTGTACTAATACCTCTGACATTTCTCAAGGAGAATGAAAGGAAATCACTGAACAAACATAATTTTCAAGTAAAAGATATTTTGTGATTTCTGGAAGGAAGTAAATGAAAACTAACTGGATGGGATACAGAAAAAACCTGATGGTCCAGAACAATGAAGAGTGCATTAATACCATACAGAAATCAAAATACATGTGTGTATATATGTGTGTGTGTGTGTGTGTGTGTGTGTGTGTGTGTGTGTGTGTGTGTGTAAAGACTGGTACCAACAATATTCCGACCAATCCTATCAGTCAGTACAGTACTCGTGCTTCAAAATGCCTGTGTTTAACCTGTTTCATTAGAGAGACTGTCCTTGTGAACATCTATGAGTAAGTTTCCTAATGCCATGCACTCTCCATTTTCTAGCCTCCAGGTTAACAACATTTTCAAATATTTTTATGAACAAGAATTTTGAAATTGCATCCAGGTGTAAACTTCCAACACTACATTAAATTTTCTTCATTACATTAAAACAATAAAAAATAGATATGTAGAAAAGGTAAAAAGAGGAATGTTAGGAAATAACTGAAACATAAAAGAAAGATGCATCTAGCAACTGCAGTGACATAGGTACTGAATGGTTTCTCACTGATACAGTTTAAAACACACACTATTTCATATATTCATCTTAAAATAGAGTTACAACATAAAATACGGTGTGCACTGGCAGGTAAGAACAAGGAAATAATGAAAAAAATCACTGCAGTTGCAAGACACCATCTGTCTATTACATCTAGGCTACAGAAGTACAGATACTTAAAGCTTTTTCAAAATAGTTAAGTATGTACTGGATGTGACCGTCAAGCAATATCTTTCACAACTTGACACAGAATCTATAATTTACGGCAAGTATTCATACAATCATTCGAGCCCATCCCGCACAATGGAAAGAATAGGAATGAAAGAGCGGTAAGTGTTATTACATATGTCAAAAAGACAGGCAATTTGCTCACTGGATAGGAATGACACACTCAATACAATCATCAGAATCAAACATTCCACCTGTTACATAAAAAAGTATACGTACACAACAGGAACACAAAGATATACAGTACTCAAAAGTCCTCTTTTGTACGCTTTAAGTTACTGAAAATTTGTGAATCATCATACCAGTTGATTTGCAAATATTATAAAGTGCTCTGTTTCAAATAAATAATCCTCAATAAAATAATAAAACTAAGTTCACAAATTTTTTCAGTCTTTTACACAATGGCACAAACGTTTCTGATCCTTGGATATAAAATTCCAAACACTCCAATAAATTTACAACAGTATACTTGACATCAATTCTACTCAATTGTAGTATGACTAGATTAACTTTCATCATTTACAAAACAACAATGTGAAAATACTGATATCTCTTTCAAAGTTTCATTATGGCACCATAGTTCAGTAAAATGATCAAATATAATTACTTCTGAAATTTTGTAACTTTTTAATACATTTCATTAATTTCTGTAAAGGCAAGATATAATCCCTAGAGGTTGAATTGGTCTCCAATTTCTGCTGGCATAGACTTTTTCAAAATAAGTAGCAGTGGATAATGGATATTTTCATCATAATCACAGTTTTGTTTGACCTGTAAGTGTCTGTTCCAAACATGATCACTGTAATGCTTTTTGCTTGAACATATAAACCCCCTTGCCTTTGCCTCTTGTCTAAACTTGTCAAATGTATCACCCCTCTGCGGTGCCATTACAAAAGCTGTCCCATTTTCACTCAAGACTGTCCATATAGTCTCTACTAAATCATTTCTTGCTTCATCAAAGAACAAACAATCAGCAGACAGTATTATGTCATAAGGCTTAATATGCTGATTAACAGCTAGCCTCCAAAAGCTTCCCCATTCTAATACAGAACATACAAGTCTGTCATTTCCCTGTGGAAAGTTACGATCAACAATATACTGAACATTTTTCATGGCAGATTCATTTCCATCAGTAAGATGTATCTTGAAAGCTGATGAATATTTAGCAAGGAAAAGACCAGCAAGACAAGTGCTGCCACCCCCTAGTTCAAGAATTGTTTTCCCAGCAAACTGTTGTAAGTTACACAGTGCGTAGAATGCTAGTACTTCTTCTGAAGGCCAAATACAAATATTTCCTGTATTATTGAATCCCATCAGTTCTGTGGCTGTGAAATTTGGAAAGGGGTGGCGAATAAATATGGAATATTTTTCACGTGCAACAACTACAGAGTACTCTGACCATGATGCCACAGAGCTAGTGGAATTATTATAAGATGGTAACAATTTCATTGTGAAAAGATGAAATGAGGTGAAGCGTCGAACAGATACATCTTCATCTTCATTTGTCTCGCCCTCGCTACTTCTTTGAAGGGCACGTGCAAGTATCTTCCATCGTCGACGTGCAATTTCATTTCTTTTTGAACTTTCTTTTGTTTGCTGGCATGTGTTGCTGAGCACTGCAGACATGGTTCTGTAAGATAGTAGTTGCACTCGAGCCTATTCTGTTTCTCTCCAAACCATGTCTCTCAATGAAGCACACTAAGATAATGTATCAATAACTTGTAGAATATTTAGCGAGAGCCTGAAAGGAAGGAGAAAAATCTAATATTACTCCCTCATTTAAAACAGTACTTATCTGTAATAAATGCCACAAAGCAAGTTAATTATTGAGAACAACAGTGAATAGAAGGGAAACATTTAACTAATAACAAAAATCAAATTTCTGTGGTAGTGTACATATTTTGTCTTCTTTTCTTCAAATCTTTATAATGTATTAACATCTAAAAATATACCATGTAGAAATGCAACAGTATAATGAGGTGACAACAAAAACATTTTAAAAATTATTAGTGTGCTCTGTTTATGCGACACACCAGTAGAATGGGCTTCGATATTTACAACTTTAACTGTAGATGAGTTATTTAATCATCACTATATGCAATCTGTCTTGCAGCATGCAAAGCTATTCTTTTTGGGAAGCAATTGGATGCTTATAGAATTTCATCACTATGCAAGTGAAGCAATGTTCTGTGTACTTAATAAATGAGAGTCTTTTTATGGTCTTGTGTATATGGTTCACTAAACATAACTTACCACAAAAGAAAAAAATCCACAATTACAAAATAAGTGACTGGTTTGGATAAATAAATCACACCATGCAAACTGCTGTCATAGGTAATATTCTTTTTTTCATATCACAAACTGGAGAGTTCAACTAAATCTACTGCGATTCCCACTTTTGACGGCGTAATTCATCTGGTACAGGAATTAAAATATTCCCCAAATAATTCAAAAAGGGGGAACGTCTCGCTGCAAGTTGCCAAAATAGGAACAACAAAAGCATGGCTGTCAAAATCGAAATGAAACACACAAAATTATATTTACAGAACTAACAGTTAATTTCCTTTGGGAACAAGCAGGGAAATAAACAGAAAAAAATAAAACTCAACTGGGTGAAAGTACTCTTAATTGGATCTGGGCTTCTAAGTATTTCACCGCATTTCACTTTCCACACATATTTCTACTTCTGAGATTTCTTATGTAGATTTTTACCAGTAAGAAGTAACTGACAGATTTAGCCATTTGGTCTCTGTCAGTCCTGATATATATGATCCCTTTCTACCTCATATCCTATGTCTCAATTTGTTTTACACACAGAGTTTATGATTTTATACACTATTATTTATCAAGATTAGCTTCTTTCAGATTTAAATCTGTGTTCCAGACTGAATGTGACTGCCAGCTCATTTTTTTGATGACAGACTATTCTGATAACATTTCCTGAATCCTTATATCTGCTTTATGAAATAAATTTTATAAAAATCTTAAACAGTTGGTAAAGTACAAAACTTTCATCATCCTACAATGAGAAACTCTGTAAAGAAGCAGTAAAAATTATTTAAATGATTTATTGCAGGTGTGATGGACACAAAGTAACTAACCTACTGTAGTTGGACTGATAATGCAACTAAAAATTTGCATTATTACCATTCATAAAATATCTATAATTTCAACTTTGATCATCTGATGAACATTCACCTTCCAATTTCAGCATGAATGGATGCAACTGTGTTAGAAACAATTTACAACAGCAGTTCCAACTCAATAATAATTGCATAGATAAAACTTTTGAAATTTGT
Organism: Schistocerca piceifrons; assembly: GCF_021461385.2. Classification (NCBI taxonomy): domain Eukaryota; kingdom Metazoa; phylum Arthropoda; class Insecta; order Orthoptera; family Acrididae; genus Schistocerca; species Schistocerca piceifrons. Next base: position 512,604,103 of record NC_060143.1, read on the forward strand.
AAGTTAAAAATATAGTGTCCAAGACAAAAAGGGTAAAAATCAATTGCTTTAACATCTCAGACATGGAATCTTTGATGACCGATATGACAATATCTACTATGTAGTCAGGCATTTATTCGATATTAATATAATGATGGTAATGTCAACTTTTTTTCCATTGGCGATGTCGCTTAAAAATGTTTCTCATTTACAGTACTTCTCTCTGTAAATTTCCTCTTCGTCTTTATGTTTCAAACTGGGAAATGTAGGCACTTCGCTTTCACAACTAGGCTAATTCAGAGAATTTATTTACAGCTAAAGATGATCAATTATTAACCAGCTACTTATTCCATCTAACGCACAATTGTGCTACATGTCAGAAGAGTGCTTAATCTGAATATTGAAAAAAATCATTTTTGAAAATCTTATCTTGCAGAGAAATTCCAAAAGGATATGGGTACGGATGATATTTATTTTTCTTTCTTGCCAGAATTTGATGAAGGCTGATATCAAAATGTTGAAAACAACAACATTGCAACATTTAAAACCTTTCAGGGAAAATACTGAAAACAGCTGCGATATACTAAAATAAAAAAAAGAAATTAGATGAAAGGAACAGGAGGAAATTACCGACACGTTCATTAACAATGCATCTCGCCAATTAAGAAAGGATACTATGGCATTATTCCACGCGTTAAAAAATTACGCCCTGTTACAGTATTAACAGCCAACACACTAATAAGTATGATCAGAGGAATCTTCACTCTTCCCGCAATCCTCACGATGCCGCGACAGACTGACAGAACACCTACAGCGTTCCTACGTCGCTAGCAACAAAGTCAATTAACATGTTTTTCGACTTCAGTTTGAGAAACCAAATCTAATTATACGGACCTGTCCATACAATGATTGCCTACTCTAATTTTCGTTTGAAATGGAGTGCGAACGTATTTGTTTACCGTGGCACTATTCTTAGTCCATTCAGCGCTTGGTTCAGATGATATGCTCTGCTTCACGATTCATTCCTTAGTATAATGAAACAAAAACATTAACAAGTGATCAGTATTTCGATCAGCTTTAAGTTACTTACATTTTGTTTGTTTCTATGGCACAGCAACTAGCATTCTACGCAAACTGCACTACCTAACTGCAAGCTTACAGGCACAGCGACATTGTTTATACCCAAAGATTACATAATAGTTAACGCGCCACAGTAGCGCAGTGCCGGGATATATGATAAACAACCAAGATTGGGGAACAGTAGCATGTCGCAATGCGTGCGTGTTTTGTAGGTACGTCAAGTGGTTGTGAGAATAGGCGACAGCTGTTTAGTAGTTGGTGCTCTGCAGGTCACAGAGATTGACATATAATTCCAAGTCAGCAGCAGAATATTCCACCAAAATGTGACATTCAGTGATGGTCTAATGGTTTGCATATTTCAGTACAAAGGCAGGCAGAGCGCTATACAGTTCACGCCTCACTATGTATTTCACGACCACATAATTCTGCAACATGAACTAACTCCTAGAAAAGGGCGTCCTGTTCACAGTGACGAAATAAAAAACCGTAGATATGTCTACGACGATAACGCTTGGTCAAGACTATTTACCTTTGCATCATAAGAAAAAAGGATATACACTATCAATACCATTCGGTAAAGTGGCTTGGGTTACTGTTTCCTTGCCGTTGACAAGTTTTATCTTCTGTGTAATATGGTCAATATTGTTTAACTTTGAAAGATCAACCTATACGCACTGTCAGGTAAGATTTTTACTATAGATAGCTTGTTTTATTTGAGATTAACAATATATTCCAGCTGAGCTACCCTTCCGTCCTCCCCGCTCCCGACTACCCCCCCCCCCCCCCCCCACTCAACCCACATTTAGCTACAAAAATATTTTGTATTTTGCCTTTCAACACTATTTCCAATTTTTGGCAGATGCAAAAATAGGCTATATCTCTGCTGATTGAATTACAAGCAGTCTTTGTTTCGGAATGAGTGTGTGCCATAATCATAAGGTAGACTTGTACACATTTGTTCACATTATTCCATATGATTGGCCTATAAGGAGAGAATAATGGAAAATTTACGTATTGTATTAATGCCTCTATACGGTATCCATACACTGTGTTGTAGCTCCTAAATGAGTGTTCTTGGCTAGAAGATGGTGTGGTTCACAGATGTCTTCAGATATTACTTGAAAAAGGGGATTTTTTCTCACAGGCCAGCTGCTGTATTGGTTTTTGAATTTCATCTATGTTTTCTAGATTGTTAGGATTCAACCACCTGTGCTCTACGGAAAAAAAAATTGTTGATTGTCAGTTTTCCTCATACAACAACTTTTAATCCACAAAAATTGTAAGTCTGATTTGTGCAATGCCCCAGCTGCTGCAACTTGCTAAATAGGCTAATCACATACAGATTAAGATTATTCATAACAGATATGTTTTAGACAGTTTATTAACTGTAAATATAAAAAACTACAAGCAGTCACTTTTTTGAAATAGTTATTTATTTTTCCATGAACCAGTTTTGGAACCTTTTCAGGCCCATCTTCAGACAGTTTTCCAGAAGTCCCATAGCTATTTCAAGCAGATTCTGAATGATGGCTCATTGACAAGAGGATGGAACATGTTTTATTGCATCACCAGGAGTACTGTTTGTGAATTTGTATTCAAAATTTAGTTGTGTACTTACTGTGACATTATGGACGGCTTTTGTTGTTAGTGAGTATTGTTTATCTGACTACTTGGATCTAACAGAAAAGATGCCCATAATATCACAGTAAGTGCAAAACTAAATTTTGGATCCAAACCAACAGATGAACAGTACTCATGGCAATGCAACAAAGCATGTTCTGTCTTCTTGTCTCTGAGCCAGCACACAGCACTATGCTTGAAACAGCTATGTAACTTCTGGAAAACCATCTGAAGATGAGCCTGAAAAGGTTTGAAAATTGGTTCATGTAATGAACAAATAACCATTTCAAAAAAGTGACTGGTTGCAGTTTTGGGTGTTTACATTTAACTGCTTAGAGCTTCAACATTGTAGGAACCTATTGTGTGACCTTAGTTTTGCTATTATGATCTGTACACATTCTTGTAGGGAGATTACTTCATGAAGTAGGAACTATTCATTTAGTGCACCAACAAATCAGTTTGCCCAGTGAATGGATACCATACATGAAATGTGAATCTGGAAGATTCGGGAAATAACCATCTGTGGTTGCCACCACCTCCCTACAGTACTCGAATCTGTGGAAGTGGAAGGGGATACTGGTGCTGCTGAAAGACTTCATGTTGCAACAGTCTGTAGCCTACTCTAAATCCTTGACTTTTTCCCCCATTTTGCAATCCAAACCTCACATTCTCTCCTCTCTTCCATTCCCAAAAAATTCAATTAGTCCAGAAGAATAGCATAATATTTTCCATTTATAGTTTTACTTGTTGCAGGCTAACCCATTAGATTTATAACTTTTGGATCCCAGGAGATAGTGGCTTTAACCCTTCTGGCAAACAAGATCCTCTTTGGTTCCATCACAACCTGTACTGCATTCACTGCTTTTTAATTTATACTCCCTGTCTAATTCACTATAAGAAATTTGTGTAAAATCATTTGGATTCTTGTTAAAATGATCCAGACATTGCGCACCCTGAATTTGTGTATACCTGTGTTTGTGGTTTTTGGACGTCCGTTATGTGATGTCCTCCTTGTGGATCATCTTCAAGAGAAGGATGACCATGTTGAATGAAAATTCCCATTAGTGAACTACTGAAAATGAAGCAGCAGAATTCTTATAAATCTTTCTGAGCTGTTGGTAATAAATCATCCACACAGCCCAATTTGTTTAAAAAGGTATATAAAAAATCTATTCCAGGTATATAGTTTAAATTTGACTTACATATAGCATGTACACTATATGTGACAATATTAAGAAGAATCATTGCTTCTGTCTGCTTTTTGCCAGGGTGATAATTTTTCACGTTTGCTGTCGAAACGTTGTTATGCTGTGGAAGAGAGAAAAAAAAAAAAACTCCAACCAAACCTATCACTAAGTTACATCCATCAAAAATTACAATGCTTGTCACATGAATTTTTATTTTCTTCCTGCCCCTTAATTTTCTGTGCCATTTTGTACATCGTCATTCCCTTACCATATCCTGAGAGAGATTCAACCATATAACTAATTCCTTCATTTAGTCAAGTTGTGCAGTAAATTTCTTTAGCCTCATTAGGTACTGATACCTGATGTACTTATTTAATCTTCAACATTATTATATTGAAGCCCATTTCAAAAGCTCCTATTCTCTTCGTGTCTGAACTTTTTATCATCCAAATTTCACTTCCATTCAAAGCTACACAGCAGTCAGATACATCCAGAAAATACTTTCTAACACACATATGTATATGCTTGATGTGAAGATATTTCTCATTTTGAGAAATCCTTTTCTTGCCGTTGCCGGTCTGTATTTGATATCCTCTCTACTGGGTCATTACATATCAAATCACCCAATAAAAAATAAATTTTACACCCACCTCCTTAGATTTTCATGAAAGTTGGCTCAAATGGTTCTAATACCATCCTGACAACACCTGAAATTTTTGTTGCTGGATCTCTTATAGTTTTTTTTTTTTTATAAATTTTTAAAGTTTTTATGTTTTGCATTTTCCGAACCTTCGGAAATGGTAAATTTAATTTGTATTCAAAACTTTAAAATTGCTTATCTTAAAAACTCTTTTAGATAACATCATGAATTTTTGCAGCAAGTTTATTTATTATACATATTTGAAGATAAAAATGATACTATTAAAATATATATATATATATATATATATATATATATATATATATAATTTTTCCCACGTGGAATGTTTCCTTCCAAAATATATATATATATATATATATATATATATATATATATATATATATATATATATATATATAATAGAAAATATTAATATATTTCTTTTTTTTAACGGATGTTTTGTTTTATAAGAATTGCAATATCTAGAGTCTCAGACCTGATAGAATGCTCAATTACTCTTAAACATATAGGCTACTTGATAAAACAAAAATAATGATGGCTTTTTAACATGTTTATTAATTATTATTAATTATAGTAGATTACATTAGAATTATGTACAAAGATAGTGTTCTTACAACACTTATGTATAACCCAACTGATTGCTTGAAACATTGAATTTTTTGAGTAATTTTGTCTTTTTAATGAACATTAATGCTGATTCAAACTGTTTTTCCACTTCATCCAAGAGCTTTCAGTTCTTTTGATACAGTCTTTTTTGAAGTAATACATTCTTCCAGTGCCGCTTGATTGAGGTGCGTCTACTACAGAGACTATGTGCTCCAAAGGCACTATGCAAGAATCTTCTCTTTCACGCCAATAAAATGATGCAGCTGGTCCTGAAGGATGTAGAAATAGAATTTCTGCATCTTCTTCATCATTGAATATTGTTTTTACCTGTCCAAAGTACCAGTTACCATCATGATTTGCATGGTTCAACACGAACCCAATCAGAAGAATGGAAAGAAAAGACTAAGGAGGGTTTTACACTATCTGTAGTCCTTCTAATTTCAAGGTTGTTTGTTGGAAGTGGTTTGAAGTTATGAAGACTTCTTGTTCCAGGAATGGTTCGGGTTGCTGAAAAAACGTTTTTCTAGTTTTAACCGTAGCAAATCAGCTTCTTTTTTGTCAATAAAGTGAAAATGAATGTTTTCAATATTTTTTTCACAAAACTTGAACACATCGATTGCTGTCATTATTTGTTCTTCATCCGAAAGCTGTAGACTGGCTTTCCTTAAAATTCTTTTAATAGTTCATCCTAGGCCATCACAAATTGACTTCCAATGACTTGTTGCAAAAAAAGAGTGTTGGGCCTTCAAATTAAAGTCTCCCAAGTGTTCAGTCAAATTTTTAAAACTGTTTCTATTTTTGTACTGCCCAGCACAACCATCTGTAAAGTAGTGAACTGAGTCAATGTCAGTATGATGTAATGACAGCCACTTTGTAATTTCTTTTTGTACAAAGTTAACAAAACCAGTGTCATGTTCTTGGTCATCACTAATAAAACAGTGGTTGGAACCAAAAACATTGTTTTCCTCATATCCTAGGAAAATTCCAACTGGGTGTAGAGTACAACCACCTCTATTCCAGTGGTAACTTTGGATCTCATTTTGTATAACAAAGGAATAATTTTCACTGAAATCCATCACAATAATTGCTGTTTTGGGTGGTGGGTCTTCTTTGAATCTTTTAAAGGCTGCTGATTGGGATTTTGCTATAAACGAGTGCGGGGTGACCTTTTCCAATGACCTAACCAATAAAGAAATGTAGTCTTCAACACTGATAGACTGTTTGATCATTTCTGCCCTGTCTGTGTTAACCCACTGACTGATTACAATTTCTTCTTCTAAATCATAATCTTCACTTAGTTTTTCAGTTAAGTACTCAGTTAGTGCATCATTTGCAGGACAGCTGTCGCAATGATGCATGCAGTTTTGGTTTTCCGTGTTGCACACAAGCATCTTAATTAGGTCTTTATAAGATTCTTCAATTTTCACAGCATCCAATAATAGTTTAACATTCTGGTGGATACTGCATGCACATACAGGTGTGTGCCTGCAGCACCAGCAAGGATACACCATTTAGGTCTCAAGAAACAAAATTTTTAAAATCCTACTTCTACCTCGGGATTATCCCATTTGAAAGAATAATAGAGTTCTCTCAAGTTACACAAAATGAGTCTTTTTTGCATGTACACATTTTTTTTGAACACTTACTTTGTCTTTTGTTCCAGGTAGCACTCTGGAACTTTCATCCTTTTCATAAAAATCTGTTACAAGTCTTACTGTATTTTCAGAAAGAGTTTTACCTTTTTTTGGACCAGGAGTTTCCAGAATACCCTTTTCAGATTTTAGCTTTCTAGGTTGTCGCACCATGTACTCACTTACATTAAATTCTTTCATCACTTTATTTCGACTCCAAGAATCTGGAGCCAAGGTCAGAATCTGGATTTTTCTAGACCTCCAACAGATGACATCTTCTCTTTCATAAGAGAAATCATTACATCAAAATCCTTTGCTTTCTCAACCACACTTGTATCTTCTTCGTCATCATCAGAACTTGGTGCATCATATTTTAATGCTTTTGAAACCGCCTTTTTTGCAGTCTTTTCAATACTACTAACCTTCCTTTTAAAATAAGACCCTTTACTTTGTTCTGACAAGCCATGAAGCTTTATTGGTGTTAAACCTAAATTATCAAGAGCAATGTTTGTTTGTACGAGGGATTCATTTCTGGATTCCAATGATTCTAATTCAACCATGACTTCATCATCTGTTTCACTTTCATTGACTTCAACTCTTAATTTTTCCTCACAAAAGTTACGGCATGTTGAGCAAAGCTTTTTTCTAGGTTTTATGCTACTATTTTTTGTCAGTAATTGTTTAGAAAGATCCAAGCCTACACTTCTCAACGACTTTTGATGGGCTTTTTGTGTTTTTTTTTTTTTTTTTTTTTTTTTTTTTTTTTTTTTTTTTTTTTTTTTTTTTTTAGTGGGTCTACACATGTTGTTTGATACTTTTCAAAAACATTTAAATAGTAGTAGCTGTGGTGTGAACATATATTCTTAAATTCACACAGATTAATTCCAGATCGTAAGTGGATCAAATTTTTTTCTTCCTCACTCAATTCAGGTACCGGTTGTAACTTTTTTGAAGGTGTGTAGGTTGTTTGGAAACAGATTTTTTAAATAACCCTACGCTACAGGTTTGAATATCTGACATACTGATTTCACTTTTGGTCTGATTACTGTTCTGTTCTGTTGGTTATTGGAAAAGAATCTCTGTAACTAAGTAACAGTACTTACTGAAAGTTCGAATAAATTTAATAAAATACTATCCAAGCACTATTTAACACTGTAATAATTTTTTACTTCAAAACACAGGAATAACAAAACAAAATCCAAGCATACATTGTTACTCCAAGAAGACAAAAACTTATTTTTGGTGTCTAAGTCACTTGGTACTTTTTATTTTTAAAATATCATCATCATCATCATCATCTTGGACAGTTTCCAGCCACTGGCTGGGTCTGTCGGGAACACAAGCCTCTCCATCGTGTTCTGTCTTTCCACCATTCCCCCCTTCCACCTTCGTCCAGTTCTCTCCTCTCCTCTTCTCGTCACACATTCCTTCACTCCCTTCACCCATATATCTCTTGGTCTTCCTCTGGGCCTCTTCCCCTCCAGTTGCAGATCATACATCCTCTTTGGAATTCTATCCTCATATATTCTCTTCATGTGTCCATACCACTGCTGTCTCGATTTTTCTATCCTGTCCTTTACTGGTTCCTCCTTTAGTCTTTCCTTCACATACACATTTCGCAATCTGTCTCGTCTTGTTACACTCAACCTGCTCCTCTGGAACTTCATTTCACTAGCCTGTATTCTACTTTTGTCACTTTTGTGCTTTACCCATGTCTCACTTCCGTATGCCAATATGGGGACAAAGTAGCTTCGGTATATAATTCCCTTGGATTTCTGTGGCACCTCCTTGCTCCAAATAAGCCCCCTAATGCATTTATAGAACTGCCCTGCTTTTCTGCACCTTTCATTTATTTCCATTGCATTTCCCCCCTTACTTTCAATCATGCTTCCCAGGTACTTGAAGTTCTCTACCACTTGTAGTTTTTCCCCTCCACAAGTTATATCCACATTTGGCCTATTCTTCTTCCTTGTTGTGACAATTATTTCACTTTTCTTTGCAGAGAAATGCATTCCATATTGTGCTGCCGTTGCCTCCCATACATCTAACTGCTCTTTTAAATTTTTTAAATAATATTAATTATATTTTTAAAATATAATTAATATTATTTAAAAAATTAGATAACTATTGAACAGGTTAAAAAGCCAACATAATTTTTCTTTTCTCTAATAGCCTATACAATTAAGAGTATTTTAAAACAAATTTGAGCTTTCTATCAGGTCTGAGACTCTAGATATTGCAGTTTTTGTAAAACTAAACAAAAAAAAAACCAACAACTAATTGTAATTTTTTTCATTTGGAAGATTTTAATATATCATTATGGTAATTTTTTTAACATTTAGATATAATACACAAACTTATTCCAAAATTTCATACTGGCATCTTGAGTATTCTTCAACATACAAATTTTTTTAGTTGTGAGGACACGTTTAAGTTACGATTTCAGACTGCTGAAACAACGCCAAATCTAAAAACTTTAAAAATTTATTAAAAAAAACTATAAGAGATAGAGCAAAAAAATTTTACAAGTGCTTTCAGGATGATAAAAGAAGTAATTGTACCAAGTTTCATCAAAATCTGACATGGTTGGTGTCAAGGCCTGGGTGACTTGACATGGAATGACCCTATTTCTACCTTCATCAGCTATATTTTCTGCCCAAATAGCAAAATTCTGTAAAATTCACATAGTGACTCACCATTGGTTTTTTTGTAATTTGTCTACGATATATAAGATGTACATAAGGTGCCTCAAAGTATTTGTTGCAGACTTGTTCATCAACTAATGTAAGTTTTCTGAGTGTTTCAAAAAACTCGTGGCACTGAACTGCATTTACTGGATTTTATTAGTAGTGTTAATGAAATCCAGTTAATGCAGTTCAGTGTCACAAGCTTTCTGAAACATTTATCAACTGCTGAAAATTGCCTGCAAGCAACCTATTTTCCGAATCGGGTCGACAGAAGCGTCCAATCCAACGCGTCGGCTTTGACCCATTACGTAAGGGTGTTGTCGTGTGTGACGTCATGACGACGCGGAGTTTGGTTTGAGTGTGGCTGTCTCCAGTTCCATTTTATCTTATTTTATTTACTTTTCTGATCTGTTCGTTCTATCTCGTGATATTTTTTTAAAAAAAAAAGACAGAAAACACTAATCAGCTACTGAAGCATCTTTATCTTCTATGGGTTGCAGGGGTTACGATCCCTGGGGAGGTGGGTGCGTATTCATACATGGCTGTCTTCACTTACACGTTGTAGCTACGCAAGGCATCTAAATTTGTTTGTATTTAGTTTGCCCCCCACCCAAAACACCCCATTTCCCGCGCTTGTCCCGTTAGTGTCATTAGGCTTCTTGTGGAAAGTGTGTGTGTTTGTTTTTGTTTCCGCCATATTTGTGACGTCATGGGTCAAAGCAGACGGGTGGGATCGGACGCTTTCGTATTTCCTCCGAATGTACCTTGCAGTTATAACAATAATGGAATTTCATGGATTTCCGTCTGTAGGATATTTAAAAGATGTTGTGTACCACCAAGTGTCAACAGGCCATGAAGATGTGGTTGACCGCATCATAAACGCCTGTGCTTCTGTCCCATGTATGGTCATTTGAAAAGCGTATCACTAAGTATATTGAACTTGGCAGTACAACATTTGCGCTCTTACTCTAATTAGAAAAGTAGAGGAGCACGTGCAGCCACAGCCTACGGCATGGCTGGTGCAGAGACCTCTAGTCGTCATTGAGTTCCAAGCTGTCTGGCACGGATTCAAAACCTGTGGTGCTTGGTGCCAGATCCCTCCCCCCTGAAACTTGCGCACAGGGGCAAAAACGCCCCGGATGGTGCCGCGGTGGTCGGCAGATTGGAGAAGACCTGGACTCGTCAACTGCCATTGTCAGGGAGGAAGGGACAGCTGACCCAGGGGCCAGGCCGTCGGAGGGAGCCTCCACTCCACCTGGAGGCAGGAAGGGCAGGCAGCAGGCTCGTGGGGAGGCAGCAACCTGGGGCAGTGGCGGCAACTCAAGGACTACATCTGTAGCAGAAGGAGGTAGTGTAGGCGGTGGCGGGAGTCCCGCAGGGGTACGTGGGGTGAGCTGGTTATGATGGCAGTGCCCCAACCCTTTTGATGTCTGCACTGACATCACACACTGCCCATGGGCCGCGATTACCATGGTGGGCGTCCAACCCGCCTTGCTCCCGTGTGTGCCGGCCCACACGGCAGTGCTGGGTCCGTAACGCTGAGAGGGCCAGGAGCGGGGATGGGAGGGTGATGGCATCAGCAAATGAAGCAGGGTCTGTGGCTGTCACCCAAGGAGGAGCTCCACCGGACTATGTCTGTCAATTGGCATGGTGCGATATGTGCTCAAGAACAGGGTTAGGGCTGATGTGTTCTGACCACCTTTGTCAACTGTTGTTTAAATGTGTGGACAAGCCTCTCCGCTGCATCATTGGAGGAAGGGTGGAAAGGTGGGCTACGGATATGTTTGATACCATTGGTCTGACAGAAGTTGTGGAAGGAGGATGCCGTAAATTGGGGGCCATTATCGGAGACCAATGTGCAAGGCAGGCCCTCAGTGGCGAGGACCTGCCAGGGCCATGAGTGTGGCCTCTGCGGTGGTGTATGCCATTCGGACGACATATGGATATTTGGTGTAGGCATCAACGAGAAGTAACCAAATGGACCCCAAAAATGGGCCCGCAAAATCGAGATGGATGCCCCCCCCCCCTGCGGGTCCGTGGGTTAGAATAGGTCCTAGGTATTCCTGCCTGTCGTACGAGGCAACTAAAAGGAGTTTCATACATTTCAGCCTTTATGTGATGGTCCCCTGTAGGGTTTGACCTCCATCCTTCAAAATGTTCGTGAAGAGCAAGCCAATTGGGGAAGGGCGCCTTACAAAGTGCATCGTGTCCATCGTGCATTGAGATCTTTAGCCCACTTTCTCATCGTCACATTGCAGTCCTGCCCATTCTTCATCTCTTGGGTGAGGACACCTTCCTAGGTGCGTTTTCCACCATGCACTATGCAGTGTCGGTTTCTGCATCGACGATGACCATGGACTTCTTTGCATCTGATATCCAGCACGGTAGCCAGTCCGTTGTGGTGGGGCCGCCATGTACCCTGTTCATTGTAGCCCCCTGACCACACAGGGATTACTCTGCTGGTGCCTACACCGTTAACTCCCCACGTATGCCAAGGGGTAGGTGCCCATCCCCCTGGGGCATCGGGACTCCCGACACTAGCCATCGTGCCAGGTGGCCTTTGCTGCGGCTGGGTGGCACCCATGGGGAGGGCCCCTGGTTGGAGTGGGTGGCATCAGGACAGATGACACGCGATAAAGCATAGTGCATCATCTCTTGCTGGTGGGGAAACACCAGCAGTCTCTAAGTGATCACGAGTTCAATTCAACGCACAGAAGTACGACTCCAAATCATTCCCCTCCCTGGCACACCATGGGAGGAACGTCAGGCTAAGGATGGCAGCAAATCTTATTTGCCCCGGTACCTTGTATGTTCGAGAGCTGATGGGGAATCTTTCATGACGATGAAGCCTCAGTTTTTTGTTGAGCATTTAGAGGACAAGTTCGGGGAGGTGGAGCGCTTGTCCAAAGTGAGATCTGGGTCAGTCTTGATCGAAACAGCATCCTCTGCCCAGTCACTGGAGTTACTCCCTTGTAACAAGCTGGGGGATGTTTCTGTAACCATCACACCCCATAAGAGCTTAAATATGGTCCAGGATATCACATTTCACAGACACCTTCTTTTGCAGTCTGACGATGATCTGTGTGCCAATTGAGAGCGGCGAGGTGTACATTTCGTCCGGCGTGTCCACCGGGGTCTGAAGGATAATCAGGTTGCCACTGGTGCCTTCATCTTGGCCTTTGAGGGTGATACATTGCCCGAGAAGGTCAAGGTGATGGTCTACTGGTGTGATGTAAAGCCCTATATCCCTCCCCCGATGCGGTGCTTTCTGTGCTGGAAGTTCGGCCATATGTCTTCCCGCTGTACTTCCAGTGTCACAGGCCGAGATTGTGGATGCCCATCACATCCCAGTACTCCATGTGCCCCGCCTCCCATCTGTGTCAATTGCGGAGAGCACCATTCGCCTTGCTAGCCTGACTGCAGGATTCTCCAGAAACAAAGGAAAATCATTAAGTACAAGACCCTGGACAGACTGACCTTCACTGAGGCTAAGAGAAAATTTGAACGCCTGCATTCTGTGCGTATGACATCGTCTTAAGCTGCCGCTACAACAGTTCTGGCGAGTCATTTCTCCTGTGTACTGACTCATTGATCAGCCTACAAGCTATCAACCAGTGGTACCCTCGCCACCCTGTGGTAGCGTCCATTCAGGGGTCCATCTATGCCCTGGAACAGTCCTGCAGTTCCGTGGTGTTTGTGTGAACCCCAGGACACGCCGGAATCCCCGGCAACAAACTTGCCGACAGGCTGGCCAAACAAGCGACGCAGAAACCGCTTCTGGAGAGAGGCATCTCTGAAGCTGACGTGTTCTGTCTTACACCACAGGGTTTTACGACTTTGGGAGACGGACAACAAACTGCATGTCATTAAGGAGACTATGAATGTGTGGAAGTCTTCAATGCAGGCCTCTTGCAGGGAATCAGTTGTCCTCTGCCAGCTCCGCATTGGCCATACGTGGCTAATGCATGGTTAACTATTCAGTCACAAGGACCCACCTCAGTGTCGCTGTGGCTCCCAAATGACAGTCGTCCACCTCTTGCTGGACTGCCCACTTTCACCTGCTCTGCGGCAGACTTTTAACTTCCCCTGCACCCTGCCTTCGGTGTTGGGTGACAGTGCCTCCACAGCAGCATTAGTTTTACATTTTATCCATGAGAGTGGGTTTTATAATTCTATGTGGGTTTTAGTGCATGTCCTTTGCCCCTCTGTGTCCTCCACCCTAGTGCTTTTAGGGTGTTTCAGAGTGGCTGGCTTTCCCTTTTTATTCTCGTGGTTGGCCAGCCACTGTAATCTACTCCTGCCACTGTAATCTCCTCTCATGTTTTACTCTCTTCTGTTTCTAGAATCTCTCTGTTTTCTTGTCTTCATTTGTTCCTTTTAGTGTTCATTGCCTTCTCTTCGTTCTTGTGGCTTTTCCTTTCTTTCCGTTTTGTGTTCTATATTTCGTCTGTTTTATTCTCACAATTGTGGCATTGTTTTATTAAGAACAAGACCGATGACCTCATAGTTTGGGTCCCTTCGCCCACCCCTAAACCAACCAACCAACCAACCAATCAAGATGGATGCGATCCCAGGACCAGTGAGGCACAGACCAGGGTGCGAATGACTGAGGGGCAGGGGGGGGGGGGGGGCCTTGCCTGGTGACGCACACACACAGTGCACCCATGGACCAGGCAGTCAATATCACCATCAATGCCGGGCCAATACACATGCTGGCAAGCCAAAACTTTCATGCGGGACATACCCCAGTGCCCGCGGTGTAACCAACTGAGCACGTGATGTCGAAAAGCCGGAGGGATGACCACCTGATGGGCATCCAACTCCGTGGCCAACAGAAGATCATCATCAACCACAGAGAGCCTGTGGGACAGGTGGTGGCAGAGGTTGAAGTCAGTCCGCATCCGACGAGTAATATAGGAGGGCCAACTGTGGACCACATAGCGGAGAACCTGCCTGAAGATAGGGTCGCGGTGTTTAGCCATGGCAATGTGAGCAGCCATAAGAGGCAGACTGTACATTGAATCCCAGCGGGTGGAATAAATGTGAAAGCAGAGGACCTCCAGTTGGTCAAACACAGGAACAGGGCCTGCTGGGAGACGTGACGAAGCGTCCACGTTAGCATGGTGGGCGGTGGGCTTATACCTGATCGTGTAAGTGTAATTCCATAAAAATAATGCCCAGTGCTGGAGACGTTGAGCCGTCCTCTCTGGAAGGTGAGAGTGGGGTCCAAAAAGTGTAACTAAGTGTTTATGGTTCGTCAGGAGGGTGAAATTTGCCCCAAAGAGATAGATGTGAAATTTTTGGATGGCGAACACTATCGCCAGGGCCTCCTTTTCAATCTGGGAGTAGTTCCATTGTGCTGGGGTTAACGGCTTAGATGCATAAGCGATGGGATATTCTGAGCCATCAGTGTTCCTATGTGCGAGGACTGCCCCAATGCCGTATGCTGATGCATCAGCTGCCACAACCAAGGGGCGATCCAGAGAGAAAGGAGTAAGGCAAGGGGCAGACTTCAGCATTGTCTTTAAACAGAGAAAAGCCTGGTCACAGGCAGGAGTCCAGTCAAAAGTCATCCCTTTGTGATTCAAGTGATTGAGGGGATGAGCAATGGAGGCAGCTTGGGGTAAGAACTTAGTGATAAGTAATCTTGCCCAAAAACACCTAGAGTTCAGATAAGTCCTTGGGACGAGGAAGGGCCTCAATGGCCGCAACTTTGTGATCCAAAGGATGAATGCCATCTTTGCTAAGCCAGTGGCCTAAGTATTCCACTTCCAGGTGAAGAAAACAATACTTGTCCCACCAATAGTGTAAACCTGCAGATTGCAGAGCATGAAATAAGCTGCTGAGGTTGTGTGAATGTTCCTATCAGAAACACCCGGTGACCAAGATGGCATCCAGATAATTCATGCTGGCAGGGATAGGCTGCGTAAGCTGCTCCAGGACTGCTGGAAAATCGCCGGCACCGAAGAGACACCAAATGGAAGGTGCTTGTACTTGTATAATCCGAAAGGTGTGTTGATAAACATGATGTTCTGGGAATTGGCATCCAAGGGTAACTGGTGGTATGCCTGAGCCAGGTCGATCTTAGAAAAGTACTTTCCCCCTGCAAGCTTGGCGAGGTCTTCCTGTCGGGGAATGGGGTAAGTGTCTACTAAGGACTGAGCATTGACAGTAGCACCGAAGTCCCCAGACAGCCGAAGGGACCCATTGGGTTCCCGTACAACCTCGAATGGTGTCGCCCAAGCACTATATGTCACAGGCTCTAGGACGCCAGCAGCTTGGAGTCGATCAAGTTCCTGCTTCACTGCTGGCCGTAAGGCCACTGGAATGGGTCTGGCCCAGAAAAAGCAAGGCTGCGCATCCAGCTGAAGTCTGATGTGTGCCTAAAAACGTGAAGCACACCCTAGATCCAGTGCAAACAATGATGCAAAAGCCAAGCACAGATCGTCCAAGTCCTGAAAAGGATCAGCCATGGGAATGACCCTTAACTTCATCGGAAATTGAAAAGCCAAACAGTTGAAATGCATCCAGGCCAAAAATATTCGAAGCCAACAGATGTCGACAACAAATAGAGTAAGGAGCTGGGAAACTTGTTTGTATGTTGCCTGGATGACGAACTGTCCACGAAGGGGAATGAAACTGTCGTTGTAGGCAACCAAATGCCGAGAGGGAGGTGACAACGCAGGGGAGCCCAGGCGGGCTTATGTTGCAATATTAATCAGGGAGACGGTGGTCCCAGTGTCGACCTGAAAACTGACATCCCCAGTAAAAAGGCAGAGCATGAGGAATAGCTACCGTGCTGATGGGTCCTCCAGGAGGATGACCGATTGCAGAGCATGTGCTGTATCCTGAGGTCCAGTAGGGGCAGGACAGGAGAAAGTCAAGCAACTACAACAAACAGATCGGATGTGGCCCTCCTTCCCACACCGCGTGCATGTTTTCCAGCAGTGGGGGCAATCAGCTCGAGAGTGTGCGATAAAGCACTGTGGGCGGGATGGAAGTGGGCCGTGCGACTGGCGACGAGGAGCGACTGGAGGCTCTGATGCTACAGAGGCGTCAGACAAGGAGGAATCCCGTTGGCGATGGCATCTGTTGGCCAGGCCACACCTACATTGCAAGGGCAGAACCCACAGAGACGCATCGATTGCCGCCACTTGCAGCCGCGCCGTGAGACGCTCGTTAGTTGCCTGAGCAATTTCAAATGAGTGGGCAATGCAGAGAATCTCTTCCAGTGAGGGATTATTGAGTTTCAATGCTTCAGGATTGGGAGCCGGCTGAACCACCACATCCCAAGATCTGGGAGTCCACATATGAAGCCTTGCACTGCTGATTGGTGCATGTAAAATCGCATCGACAGCTGAGACCCTGCAAGTCCATGACCCAGGATGATATGATTGACCAGGCTGTTTATGGCACTGGTGGAACTCCAGCCGAGAGGTGACCACATGGTGGTTGTTGTTGTTGTTGTTGTTTTCAGTCCTGAGACTGGTTTGATGCAGCTCTCCATGCTACCCTATCCTGAGCAAGTTTCTTCATCTCCCAGTACCTACTGCAACCTACATCCTTCTGAATCTGCTTAGTGTATTCATCTTGGTCTCCCTCTACGATTTTTTCCCTCCACGCTGCCCTCCAATGCTAAATTTGTGATCCCTTGATGCCTCAGGATATGTCCTACCAACCGATCCCTTCTTCTAGTCAAGTTGTGCCACAAACTTCTCTTCTCCCCAACAAATTTTACATATTCACAAGTACCTTTACCTTTAATCCAAATAAATACAGTTTCATTAACAGATATCTTACGTCTATTACGTGTATACAAGGAGAAGGGTGAGGGTGAGATATATGATGATTTGCCAAAGTCTTTATTTGCATTTTCAACAACATGATATGTGCGGTAAGCTATAATGTCTCTGTCTACAAAACTTTCCAATCCTGATACATTGGGTACACCTGTACCACCTCGTACAACAGCGATGGTTAACCAGCCATTACCATGGGAAAATGTATCATTCAGATCAATACTAAAATTCATACCTCCTCATTTGTTACGTGATCTACCCACCTAATCTTCAACATTCTTCTGTAGCACCACATCTCGAAAGCTTCTATTCTCTTCTTGTCCAATCTTTTTATTGTCCATGTTTCATTTCCATACATGGCTACACTCCATACAAATACTTTCAGAAACGACTTCCTGACACTTAAATCTATACTCGATGTTAACAAATTTCTCTTCTTCAGAAACGCTTTCCTTGGCATTGCCAGTCTACATTTTATATCCTCCCTACTTCGACCATCATCAGTTATTTTGCTCCCCAAATAGCAAAACTCCTTTACTACTTTAAGTGTCTCATTTCCTAATCTAATTCCCTCAGCATCACCCGACTTAATTTGACTACATTCCATTATCCTCGTTTTCCTTTTGTTGGTGTTCATCTTATATCCTCCTTTCAAGACACTGTCCATTCCGTTCAACTGCTCTTCCAAGTCCTTTGCTGTCTCTGACAGAATTACAATGTCATCGGCGAACCTCGAAGTTTTTATTTCTTCTCCATGAATTTTAATACCTACACCGAATTTTTCTTTTGTTTCCTTTACCGCTTGCTCATTATACAGATTGAATAACATTGGGGAGATGCTACAACCCTGTCTTACTCCCTTCCCAACCACTGCTTCCCTTTCATGCCCATCGACTCTTTATAACTGCCATCTGGTTTCTGTACAAATTGTAAATAGCCTTTCGCTCCCTGTATTTTACCCCTGCCACCTTTAGAATTTGAAAGAGAGTATTCCAGTCAACATTGTCAAAAGCTTTCTCTAAGTCTACAAATGCTAGAAACGTAGGTTTGCCTTTCCTTAATCTTTCTTCTAAGATAAGTCGTAAGGTCAGTATTGCCTCACGTGTTCCAATATTTCTACGGAATCCAAACTGATCTTCCCCGAGGTCGGCTTCTACCAGTTTTTCCATTCGTCTGTAAAGGATTCTCGTTAGTATTTTGTAGCTGTGACTTATTTAACTGATAGTTCGGTAATTTTCACATCTGTCAACACCTGCTTTCTTTGAGATTGGAATTATCATATTCTTCTTGAAGTCTGAGGGTACTTCGCCTGTCTCATACATCTTGCTCACCAGATGGTAGAGTTTTGTCAGGACTGGCTCTCCCAAGGCTGTCATTAGTTCTAATGGAATGTTGTCTACTCCCGGGGCCTTGTTTCGACTCAGGTCTTTCAGTGCTCTGTCAAACTCTTCACGCAGTATCGTATCTCCCATTTCATCTTCATCTACATCCTCTTCCATTTCCATAATATTGTCCTCAAGTACATCGCCCTTGTATAGACCCTCTATATACTCCTTCCACCTTTCTGCTTTCCCTTCTTTGTTTAGGACTGGGTTTCCATCTGAGCTCTTGATATTCATAAAAGTGGTTCTCTTTTCTCCAATTTCTCTTTAATTTTCCTGTAGGCAGTATCTATCTTACCCCTAGTGATATGTGCCTCTACATCCATACATTTGTCCTCTAGCCATCCCTGCTTAGCCATTTTGCACTTCCTGTTGATCTCATTTTTGAGATGTTTGTATTCCTTTTTGCATGCTTCATTTACTGCATTTTTATGTTTCCTCCTTCCATCAATTAAATTCAATATTTCTTCTGTTACCCAAGGATTTCTACTAGCCCTCCTTCTGTTACCCAAGGATTTCTACTAGCCCTCGTCTTTTTACCTTCTTGATCCTCTGCTGCCTTCACTACTTCATCCCTCAGAGCTACCCATTCTTCTTCTACTGTGCTTCTTTCCCCCACTGCTGTCAATTGTTCCCTTATGCTCTCCCTGAAACTTTGCACAACCTCTGGTTTAGTCAGTTTATCCAGGTCCCATCTCCTTAAATTGCCACCTTTTTGCAGTTTCTTCAATTTTAATCTGCAGTTCATAACCAATAGATTGTGGTCAGAGTCCACATCTGCCCCTGGAAATGTCTTACAATTTAAAACCTGGTTCCTAAATCTCTGTCTTACCATTATATAATCTATCTGATACCTCCTTCTTTTATGATTCTTGAACCAAGTGTTAGCTATGATTAAGTTATGCTCTGTGCAAAATTCTAACAGCCGGCTTCCTCTTTCATTTCTTAGCCCCAATCCATATTCACCTACTATGTTTCCTTCTCTCCCTTTTCCTACACTCCAATTCCCGTCACCCATGATTATTAAATTTTCGTCTCCCTTCACTATCTGAATAATTTCTTTCATCTCATCATACATTTCATCAATTTCTTCATCTGCAGAGCTAGTTGGTATATAAACTTGTACTACTGTAGTAGGCTTGGGCTTC
The DNA here is from genome assembly GCF_021461385.2 of Schistocerca piceifrons. NCBI lineage: Eukaryota > Metazoa > Arthropoda > Insecta > Orthoptera > Acrididae > Schistocerca > Schistocerca piceifrons. The sequence goes on from NC_060143.1 coordinate 512,623,883, forward strand.
GTGTCTATCTTGGCCACAATAATGCGTTCGCTATGCTTTTTGTAGTAGCTTACCCGTACTCCTATTTTTTTATTCATTATTAAACGTACTCCTGCATTACCCCTATTTGATTTTGTATTTATAACCCTGTATTCACCTGCCACCGAACTTCACTAATTCCCACTATATCTAACTTTAACCTATCCATTTCCCTTTTCAAATTTTCTAACCTACCTGCTCGATTAAGGGATCTGACATTCCATACTCCGATCCGTAGAATGCCAGTTTTCTTTCTCCTGATAACAATGTCCTCTTGTGTAGTCCCCGCCCGGACCACATGGTAGCACTATTAATAATAGTTTGTCAGCAAAAGGCGTACCTCCTGGAAAGAGAGCCACAGGATCAGACAAGGGTGCCAACTTGTGGAGAAGAAAGAATGTGTCTGGGGAGGCCCAAGACAAAAACGACGACCGCTGCAAGGGGGCATCTGTGACTTGAAAAGCGGTGAAATGTTGTTTCATCCGATGTAAGTATGTTTGCCAGTCTTCTTTAGCATCATTTAATGGTGGGAACGACTGCGGACATGGGAAAGCATCGGACACCCGAGGACTTGGAAGCTTTTGTGGTAATGTGTCCCTGGCATCGACTGTGTCCATTAGCAACTGCATCGACTGTTGTAAGATGTCTAACTGGAGCTGCTGCTGCTGCTGCTGCTGCTGGTGTTCCAGAAGGCAGACCATGCTAACAACTACTACCATTTACCTCATCGCCAAAATGTTGTAATGGCGACAGGAATGGTCGCAGGGTTGCCGCTAACGAAAATGCAGCGGGACTGAATGGGAGTGGCCCTCGAACAAACAAGATGGATGAACGTGAATGGAACGACAAGCACGATGACAGACAACCGAGCAAGACACCAAGATCAACAAAAATTATTAAGCAATGGTACCACAAGAGATAACCTGAAGAAATCAAAACAACGTCCATTCGTAAATGGGAAGTAAGCACACGCAATGTAAACACAATGTCTGTAAGCGAGATATCAACTGACTCAACGTGAATACCAGACTGCCTCGCTGAGTGAAAGGCAGCCACCTAATTACACGACAGGGTATGTTGCTATTGGCCACTGGGACCACATGCTCCATAGTGGCGCCTTCACGTTAGACGGCCAGGAGCACGTGCAGCCACGGCCTAAGGCGCGACTGCTGCCGAGACCTCTAGTGGTCATTGAGTTACTTGCCGTCTGGTGCAGATTCGAAACCCGCGGCACTCGGTACCAGACTGTGTTACTCTTATCCGTGGTGTAGTACTCTTAGATGCACAGAACTGAATATGTTGTGTCTTTTTAAAACTGAGGGTGAGACCATTCACAGAAAACCAGGTTGTGATACTATTGGAAATGAAGTCCCATACTTCCTGACAGAGCATAGGGGAACGATGCCGCAAGACCACAAGCTGCAGACATTGATACTATTAAGAACATTATATACCATTTCTTCTTACATTGATTACAATAGTAGTTTCATCTGCAAAAACAACTAATTCTTCTTCAGGTGTATTAGATGGAAGATCATGTACATGTATAAGGAACAAGCGTGGACCTAAGATTGAGTCTTGGGGAACTTCATATGTGATTTCTCTCCAATAAGAATTACTTTCCTGGATGGTTTTGGTTAAATCACTAAGTATAGCTTTCTGTATTTTTTGGTTAGATATGACTAGAGACCAGATTATATGCATTTGCATATTTGACCTCTTTTTCACTGGTTATTGCGTATTTTAACTAAAAACTAGTGACAATGCATATTTTCGCTCTATGTTTACAGTATTTTAAAATTTTAGATGGGCAGTCTCTAGCTCGATCTAATTTTGATGTCTCACAGATTGACTGCGACCTAGAGCTGTGTGCAATCACTAACCAAGCGGCGGCTGCCTAGCGAAATCATTACAGAAGAGAAACAAGAAGAGCCAGACAGAGTTAATGCTCCTGTGCCCGCGCCCCCGGTTAATTCCCTCCACTGTCATACCATACGCGTCGGCAACAATTAAATTAAACTATGCAAGCTTTTAGTCGCACATCCATCGTTTCAGTTTAGCTTTCTATTTACTTGCACACAGTTGAACATGTTTATGACGTGTAGTGTGTAATGTGTTGTGCGCCATGATGCCCAAAAAATGAAACGTTGTTTTGTGGATAGCTGACCATTCTGGAACTTTTACATATGACAGAATTGTTTTATATTGTCGAGTTTGCAAGAAAAACATTTCGTGCAAGAAAATAAGTTTCAAATAGACCAGCATGTCAATACAAGTCTTCATATCACAGGAATGCAGAAGAAAGGACCACGACAACAACTTCTGATAGCAACAAGTTGCAGTAGCAGGGATTTGTCCAAAGGTAACCATTAAAGTCAGTTTAACATGGATCTATGTGACGCATTCATTGCAAGCAATGTTCCTCCTCACAAACTTACAAACCCTATCCTCAAAGGCTCTCTGCACAAATATTGCTTAAATCAAAATATACCAGATGAATCAACATTGCATAAAAATTAAATATCGACAATTTACGTAAACGTTCTGTAAGAAATACCCAATGAACTCGAGGACAGCATTATCTGGATTTCAGCTGACAAAACTACAGACATTTCTGGGCATTACATTGCAAATGTAATTGTTGTTGCTTGAAAAGAAGAGCCTACTTCTTCTTCTTTAGTGGCCTACAAAGAACTACGACCGCCAGATTTGCGAATGAGTGTATTAGAAAAATATTTCCAGAATCTTCTGCAGATGAAAGGGTGTTTGTGCTTATTTCAGATGCTGCTCCCTATATGATCAAAGCAGGAAAAGCCCTCTCGAGTATTTTATCCCAATTTTATTCGTGTGACGTGCTTCGCTCACGGAGTGCATCGCCTTGCTGAAGAAGTTTGTTCGACATTTGTGAATGTAAATAAACTGATTTCATCCACAAAGAAAGTGTTTCTAAAGGCTCCTGCTCACACCTGGACCTACAAAGAAAAATGACCAAATGTGCCTTTACCTCCTGAACCAGTGGTGACTCATTGGGGTATGTAGGTCGAAGCTGTGTTGTTTTACAGTGAACATTTCGAGGCGATTAGAGGGGTAGTAAACGACTTCGATAGTGCAGAGACTTTGGCAGTTTGCCTGTGCAAGGAAGCTTTTAATGATTCCGGTATTAAAAAAGGCTTTGCTGTAATTAACATTCCTTTTCCCCATATACCTGTAAGTATTAAAAAGCTTGAAAATCAAGGTTAGGCATTTAATGAATCTATTCAGTTAATGAATAAAATTATTCTAGTAAACTCCTCATTGCTGGAGGTATTCCCAAGAAAACTTATAGAAAAAATTTGAAAACATTTTAAACTACAAGCCAGACTTTGAACCCTTGTGCCAAATTGATAGTTTTACCAGAAACAATAAGTGCCAACATAGCACCCAAATTCAAATACTGCCCAGTTACCTCAGTTGATGTAGAATGGTCCTTTTCTGCTTACAAAAATGTTTTGAGTGATCGAAGACACAATCTTACTACCGAACATTTGGAACAGTACTTGGTCGTTTATGTTTACAATAGTAGAAAAATGTAAAAGAAATTGTAAATGATGCTTTGGTCGAATAGTATTAATTAAAAGTTAATGCTGTTCAAAAAAATTCATTATTGTGCAACAAGTCATCAGATTCTCACCTCAAGGAGCGAAGCCACCAGCTACACAAGAAGTAGGCTGGAAAGGACAGGAGGAGTACTCCCCTGAAGACTTCTTATGTCTCTCCAGCCAGCAATACCTGAATCTTCCTATGCTAACCAGAAAGGCTTGAAGAAGTCCACCAAAGGCAAACGGTCTTCTCCTTCACCGACTCAAAGATCCTCTTCGATGATGTTGCCATGTAATACTTTAGCCCAGCTGGCCTCCATGTCGCCGGTGTGCACCACCAACCATTTTTATGCATTGGACTCCACAGACCGACAGCACAAGCAAGCCGATGCTTCTGTACACCTCATGGACCAGGATCCTCCGCAGGCTCTCTCTCGGCTGCCACTTAGGTGACACTCCTTCATTTCTTCATCATCATGACTCTCATCCAATGGAACATTCATGGCCTTTGGTCCCACAGAGAGGATTTATGGCTGCTTTTAGCATCACAGCATCCCCTTGTACTCTGCCTTCAGGAAACAAAATTGCGTCCTCATGACTGCTTTGAGCTTCCACATTTATTCCCAGTTCATTTTGACCTTCCAACTGAGGTCGGCGTTCCATCTCACGGGGGCGTCATGCTGCTCATATGGGATGATGTTCATAGTCAACCCATCTCCCTGATTACCCATCTTCAAGCTGTTGCAGTTCATCTTTTCCTTCCTCACCTGACATTTTCGCTCTGTACTATTTATGTCCCTCCATCATTAGATGTCACCAGAGCAGACTTCCTTCAGCTTTTTGGGCAGTTACCTCCCCCATTTCTGCTACTCAGTGACTTTAATGCATATCATCCCCTTTTGGGGTCTCCAAGAACCTGTCACATGGTGCCCTCTTGGCTAATGTTCTTAATCGACTCAACCTCTTCTGCTTTAACGATGGAGCACCCACATTCCTCTCAGACTCCTTGCACACCTGTTCCCATTTGGACCTATCCTTCTGTACTGCCCAGCTTGCCCATTGTCTTGAGTGGTCCATTCTTTCTGACACCTACTCGAGCGACCATTTTCCAAGTGCCATTCTTTTGTTGACTCCTACCCCACTTGCATGCATGCCCAAATGGCAGCTTACTAAGGCTGACTGGTGGCTTTACTCCTCCCTAGCAGCCTTCGAAGAACAATATTTCCCAAGTTGTGATGACCAGGTGGAATATCTCACAAACATTATCCTTATTGCTACAGAACATTCCATTTGTCACACTTCCTGTTTAACATGCCGTGTCCCAGTCTGTTGGTGGACTGGGGCATGCCACAAGGCATTTCACACACGGAGATGTGCTCTCAGAGTTTTTAACCATCATCCTACAATGGCAAATTGTATTCATTGTAAATAGATACATGCACAGTGTCGCTGTGTTCTTCGGGATAGCAGAAAAGCTGGCTGGATTTCATTCACTAGTTCCTTTAACAGTTCCACCCCTTCCTCTGTCACCGAGCGAGGTGGCGCAGTGGTTAGCACACTGGACTCGCATTCGGGAGGACGACGGTTCAATCCCGTCTCCGGCCATCCTGATTTAGGTTTTCCGTGATTTCCCTAAATCGTTTCAGGCAAATGCCGGGATGGTTCCTTTGAAAGGGCACGGCCGATTTCCTTCCCAATCCTTCCCTAACCCGAGCTTGCGCTCCGTCTCTAATGACCTCGTTGTCGACGGGACGTTAAACACTGACCACCACCACCACCACCACCACCACCACCACCACCACCACCACCTTCCTCTGTCATGTGGGCCAACCTCTGGCAGCTCTCTGGGACTAAGATTCATTTACCAGTTTCCGGCCTGGCAGTAGCAGACGATGTCATCGCATACCTAAGCCTGATACGGACAAAAACCTTCCTTCTAGCTACCGCCCCATCTCTCTCACCAGCTCTGTTCACTAGGTGATGGAACGTATCATTCATGCCCTGCTGTTATGGTGGCTCGAGTCTCGCAATTTACTAACGACTGTGCAGTGTGGACTTCGAGTGCGCCATTGCAGTTGACCTTCTTGTTACTTTGTCCACCTGTGTCATGAATGGTTTTCTGCAGAAATACTGGACTGTGGCCGTGTTTTTGGATTTGAAGAAGGCCTACAACGCCTGCTGGAGAACAGGTATCCTCCATACTCTACACGTGGGGCTTATGGAGTTTTCAAGATGCATGTGGATTATACCTTGTTGGACACCTTTATCCAGGAAAACGATGTGCCTCAGGGTTTGTTCCTGTGCGTCATCCTCTTTGCTATAGTCATTAACCCTTTTCCCTTTTTGTTGATGATTTTGCCATATGTTGTATTTCTCCATGGACCTGTCTCATTGAGTGGCTTCTTCAGTGATGTCTTGATCATCTTTATTCCTGGAGCATTCACAATAGCTTTCATTTTTCCACTGACAAAAACATCTGTATGAATTTCTGGTGGTGCAATTGATTTCTCCCACCATCTTTACATCTTGGGCCTTTGCTTTTCCATTTGTTGAAACTACGAAATTCCTGCGGCTCATGCTCAATAGGAAACTTTCTTGGTCCACCCATGTGTCTTACCTGGCATCTCACTGTACGCGGTCCCTGAATGTCCTGTGTGCCCTCAGTGGTACTTCCTAGGGTGCAGATCGAACCACCCTCCTCCATTTGTGCCAGTCCCCTGTCCATTGCTTATGCATCTGCACGTCCATCCCTCCTATGCCATCTCAAAACTATCCACCATCGTGGCATCCGTTTGGCCACAGGTGCCTTTTACACGAGCCCGATTGAGAGTCTGTATGCAGAAGCTGCTGAACTACCACTGTCCTACCGCCGTGACTTTCTCCTCAGCAGGTATGCATGCCTTTTGTCTGCCATGCATGGCCACCCATCCTACGCCTCCTCCTTTGATGATTTCTTTGATCGCAGGTATGGGGCACGTCCCTCTTCTCTGCTACCTCCTGGAGTCCACTTTCGGCACTTGCTCTGGCGGCCTAACTTCATTCTACCTCCAACTTTCCCAGTGGGTGTGAACTCTTCACCACCTTGGCTTCGTGAAATGGCCCGGTTAACCTTGGCCTCCATTTGTTTCCTAAGGACACTACTCAAGCCTTGCTCTATCACCTTCAGTTTCACGACCTTCGCATGGAATTTCGCGATAGTACCTTTGTGTACACTGATAGCTCTCGGGCTGATTGTAGTGTTGGGTGTGCCTTCATCATGGGCATCCATGTCTTTAGATATCAGCTTCCAGCACACTGCTCAGTGCTTGCAGCCGAGCTCTGTCCTCTGCTCAGACTCTCTCAGTGCCCTTCAAAGTTTATGTGCGCTGTACACCACCAATCCCTTAGTGAAATGGCTCCAGGAAAACTGTCATGTGCTCACTCTTGGTCGAGCCACTGTGCAGTTTATGTGCGTTCCTGGTACTGTCGATCTGCCAGGAAACAAAGCTACTAACGCTGCTGCCAAGGCTGCAGTCCTCGTACCCCAGCCTACTAGTTCCTATATTCCCCCCAATGATCACTGTGTTGCTGCCTGTCAGGTGGTGGTGTCCCTTTGACATCGCCATTGGCCCTCCCTTCAAGGTAATAAGCTCAGGATTATTAATTGTCTGCCAGCGGCTTGGATGATCTCCTCTCAGCCCTCGCACTGGGAGGAGGTCATTTTAACTATGATGCATATTGGGCACTGCCTGTTTAGCCATCGTCATTTGATAAGTGGCGCTCCTCCACCAATTTGTACACATTGCACCCGAGTTTTAACTGTCCGCCACTTCCTGACAGGATACCCATTTTTTTAACCATTTGCATTCCCGCTTGCGTTTGCCACCTGAGTTCTTGGCAGTTTTAGTGAATGACATGCGGGCCGTTGCCTGTGTTTTACATTTTATCCGTCAAAGCAATATGGCGGAGGCCATTTAATTTTTAGTTTTGGACCTCCGTTTCCATGTGGTGTTTGTAGTAGCCCTTTCTCCACACCCCTGTTTTTAGCTGTCTTCTCTTACATCGATTGGTATTGGATGTATAGTTGTTTATTAACTCCCCTCTGTCTTTGTGTTCTGTAGTTTTGACTTTGGCGCCTATGCCTGCAGTTGTTTTTGCCCCTCAAAAGAAAAGAAAACTAAACAAAACAATGATTGTTTTTCAAATAAAATATTATGGAGTTTTTGAGCATGCCACAGCACGTGCAAACATCTCGAAGTCGATATTGTACATATTGATTGTTTTGCTGCAGCTCACTCGCATCACATCCACCTGTTACTGACAACAATAGCAAAGAAGGAACAATTCCTGAAACATGGTATGCGTCCCCATTTTGCAAATTTTTAGAAAATAATCCCAGAAAGGCCCCCTTCCTAACCTCTACCAGCAAGTATTCAGAAAATGATATCAGCATTCTAACTGTACAGATTTTCGCGTGGCCGGCACTCTTCCTCATAATTGATATGCACAGGTTCGACATTGAGATATAATGCATGCAGTGACTACCATGTCTTTTTACTATCTGATCTTGCACATTTCTACACTTTTCATGCATTTTTAAGCTTTTTTCTGCATATTTTAAGGTTTTCATCATTCATATAATCTGGTCTCTAGATATGGCATTATCCATTGGTTGGCTTTGCCATCAGTCCCATAAAACTTCAATTTATGAGTGAGAATACTGTGATTAACACAGTCAAATCCCTTAGATAGATCCCAGAAAATACCAGCAAGTGTTGTTTTATTATTTAATATTTGTAAAATTTGCTGAGTGAACATTAAATTTCATTCTCTATAGAGCAAATCTTCTGAAACCCAATCTGTGATTTGCTGAGAGTATTATTGTTGCTGAGGTGAGGTACTACTCCAGACTACATCACCTTCACAGAAAGTTCGGAACATGATTTTAGATGAAAATTCCTTTCAACATTAGGATTCAAACCAGTTACCTCTGAATTTGTCACAGCACTGTCCAGTGTTAGTGTCCATAACTTTGGATAAAGATTAATATTTATTTTTAATTTCATTTTCAAGGCAAAATTTCCAGTAATCATCTGCATGAAACTTGTCATTACGTTGAATGTTTCCCCTGCCACACGACTCTAACGAATTCGTGCCATATGTTTCTATGCTTATGCCATGCCCATCATTTGTGGCAGTATCTTAATGGATAGTTGCACCAATGGTCCATATTACTTACTCAAAAGATCATTTTTGGAATGAAACAGTTTGTTTTTTAACTTAAGTCGTTTAAGAGGATGTCAAGAGATTTTTTTGTCTGTGAATGTTTATGTTAGACTATTAATTAGCAAACAGAGGGGTCACTTTCCTCCTAGTTATTCATTTGTGAATAACCTTGTGTTCAAATTGTGTCTGATTGTTAAAGTTTTTATAAGGGAGTAAACATAAGAGTGTAGTGTTCAGTAGTTAGAGCCTGTTTTGGAAAAATTATTTTGAGTCATGTCAGGATGTAAATAAAGCTGTCATTGTCTTTTATTTTACAGGTAGCCTTCTTCTATTATCTTATGAAGGCTGCCTGTGACACTAGGCAAAAAACTGGATGTTTTATTTACATGACGACAAGGTAATTTTACTGAAGCAACGTAAATATAGTTTGCAGCTGTTTTTGGTACACTCAGTGTTTTAAAAGTTGTTTTCAGTAGGTGAAGACTCCAAAGAGTGTATTTTACCCCTGTAACAAATTCATTACACTGTCTCAGGTACTATTTTAATGGACATCCCTGAATAATGTGGAATTTCACTATGTTTTATCAAATGGTTTATACAGATGGACTTAGTCTTGAATCCTCTTGTCAGTTTTAATTGAAACACTTTGTACTCAAAGCTCTGTACAAAGTAAATGTGTTTGAAATTGAATAGTTCTCACACCTCATAATCAAGGTGATAAGCAAAAGTTGTATGTAACTGGCTTAGTGATATATGTCTGACTGGAATACCTTATTTTTTTTATTTTTATTTATTTTTTTATTTATTGGTAAACTTAATGCATTTTAGTAAGTCCTCACTTGGTATAGCAAACCAGAATATACAAAAAGCTTTGCAATTACTTTTTCACACATTTCCCACTTCATATATTCAATAATGTCTCGTTGTTGTAATTACTGAAAAATTAAGATGTGTCTTAATGACAGTATTCATTTGTCTACTTACAGGTAAAAAATTACCTGCCTTCCATCTCAGCTGCCATTGGTGTATTTACCCCACAGCGATATGTATGGAGGACAGCAATAGCTGTACATGCACTACCTAGACTGCTTGTTGCAAAGATGTACCACCGATATTATCAGAGTGTTCTATATCCAGGGATACATTTTCTTGCTGCCATTGCTTGTTGGCTCAATGTGATGGAGAATTTAGCTCTAATAGGTTTAACTTTTATATCATCAGCAGAAAATTATGGTGAGTTCTGTAATTTCAATAATAAGTGTTCAATTATTTATTATGTGTCATTGTTGAATAACATTGTGTGTAAAGATAGCACACCTTCTTTCATTCACCATGTTCCATAGATCCCATCAAGATAGAGACTGTTAAGGGTCTTGGAATGAATCAGGATATACATTAACAAAAGAGAAGCAAATCAGGGACACTTAATCTTTATGCTGTGAAGCAGTAAAGTATCACTTCTTCTTCTTCTTCTTCTTCTTCTTCTTCTTCTTCTTCATATTCATCATCATCTCATGAAATGGTTTTGCATATGCAAGTCATTCATAGAACCTCTCCCAATCTTCTCATTTCTCACACAGTGTATTGTTCAGCATTTCCTGCCATTGTATTCCTCTTTGATTCACATCAGCCTTCATTTCCTCTCTCCATTTTTTCATGGTGTTCCAATTGGTCTTCTGCTGGATTCTGTCCATTCTAGAGATTTTGTTGGTAGTCTTTTTTTCCATTATTTTGATGTGGTCAAACCATTTTGCCATATTTCTTTCCATAATTTCTTTTACTGGATTAATCTAAAGCATGTTTTATATTGTTTCATTTCTGATCCTATCAAGTAATGCATTACCCAGGATTCCTCATAAGAAATGCATTTCTGTTGTTTGTATATTTGATTTCTGGCCAGGTCGGAGATTTTCTCTATGTTGTGACGGGATTTTATGTTGTCCTCATGATCATTTCCTCATCATCGACAAGCAAGTCACCCAGTATGGCATCAACTGAAAATAATTGCAACTTCGCAGCTGAACTTCCCCAGGTAGGGAACCCCTGGCTGTCAGTGCCCATACACTCATTTCATTTTCGTTCTTGCACTGATCTTTCTTTGTTCAGGTCCAAAATCCTAACAAATAGGTCAGAATTGCTGAATAATATGACTTGCTTATCATGATCTTTGCTTTGGCAGCTGTTTTCCATTGTTCCTGATTATGTCTGATACAAAGTAAAAAAAATCAAACAATGGAAAATCCAGGATGAAATGTAACAATACCAGAGAAGGAAAGTTGCTACTCACCGTATAGCAGAGATGCTGAGTAGTGATAGGCACAATAAAAAGATTCACACACTCATAGCTTTCGGCCATTAAACCTTTGTCAGCAGTAGACACACATACAAACCTTGGCGTCTTCAGAGGCCCAACGTGATTTTAAGCTTGACACAGTACAAGAAAACTGGTACTCCAGGTTTTGTTTTGACAACTTTGTTTTCGTCTATTTTAAGTACGTACTGTAGTTTTATCATTTTTTATACAGATGGATCCCAGCAGGACAATGCTCTCGGTTGCTCTACTGTTTTCTCTGATAGGGCTTTTAAAGTGGGTCTTCCAGAACAATTTACAAATTATGATGCGGAGTTGTATGGCATTCCTTGGCACTGGAGAGGGTTCACAGACATCACCGTATGAGTTTTCTTGTCTGTTCCGACTCTCTTAGTGCACTGCAAGCACTTCACCAAATTTGAAGACCCACTGGTTCAGCTCATCCATGACTCCTTACAGCGGCTCCAATATCGTGGCAAGGAAGTGATCTTTCACTGGGTACCTGGCCACGTAGGGATACAGGGTAACGACATGGCCAACAAAGCTGCCAAGGAAGCATGTTGGGATATTGCTGTCCATGAATGTCCCATCCTGTTGCACACCATTATCTCATTTTCTGACAGATCCATCATATGTCAGTGGGAGACTAAGTGGTTGCAGGTGACAAACAACAAACTGCGGTCACTCAAATCAACCACAAAGTCTTGGTAGACTTCATGTCAGTGTCGCCACTGGAAGGAGGTTTTGCTTACCAGACTGCACATTGTGCACAGCCCTTTCATACATGACTTCCTCCTCCGGCAGGAGGATCCACCACTCTGTGAAGTTTGTGGCATGCTGCTTTCAGTTCAGCATATTGTGGCTATGTGTGTCCTGTAATCTGATATTAGGGCAGCGCTCAGTCTCACTGGAAATCAGCCCACCATCCTCGCAGATACTGATAAGTGTTACAAGAGTGGTGAAATTTTGTGAACTGTCAGGACTTATCCCTAAATTGGTGGTGAAGGGCGGCAGACTTTAATAAGTTATAAACTGCTCCGCATGTGGGGACAACCTTTGTCCCTAACCATGAGATTTACATGCTGAATTTTCGTCAGGGTGCTGATGACCATGATGTCAACACACACACACACACACACACACACACACACACACACACACACACACACACACACAATGACACACTGGCTGCTGAGGCCAGACTGCGAGCAACAGCACATGAGGGGACAGGCAACTGGGTTTTGGGGGTAAGGAGAAAGTTAGGACAGGGAGGGGGAGGGATAGCATGGTAGGGGTAGGGGTACGGGATTGTAAAGTGCAGTTTGTGGGAGTCTACAGGTATGAGGTGGAGAGAGTGTAGGGCAGCTAGGGGCAGGCAGGAGGTTAGATGGATGGCCGGGGGAGGGGGGTTAGTGGAAAAAGTATAGAAGTAAAGCAGTGGGTGCGTTGGTGGTATAGAGGGCTGTGTAGTGCTGGAATGGAAACAGGGAAGGAAGCTAGATAGGTAAGGACAATGACTAATGAAGGTTGAGGCCAGGTGGTTTACAATAACATAGGGTATATTACATGGAGAATTCCCACCTGTGCAATTCAGAAAAGCTGGTTTTGGTGGGAAGGATCCAGATGGCACAGGCTATGAAGAAGTCATTGAAATGAAATGAAGGACGTCGTATTGGGCAACGTGCTCAGCAATGTTGTGGCCCAGCTGTTTCGTGGCCACAGTTTGTCAGTGGCCTTTGATGCAGACAGACAGCTTGTTGGTTGTCATGCCCACGTAGAATGCAGTGTGTCACATGACTGATTTTACAATTTTATGCCTTTGATAGGATAGGTGATGCTTGTGAGTGGACTGCAGTAGATGGTGGTGGGAGGATGTTTGCGATAGGTCATCCATCTAGGTCTATTACAGGGAGATGAGCCATGAAGTACGGGGTCGTGAGCGAGGGTTGTGTTGGGATGGACAAGGAGATTGTGAAGGTTCGGTGGGTGACAGAATACCACTGTGGGAGGGGCAGGAAGGATAGTGGATGGACATTCATCATTTCAGGGCACAACAAGAAGTAGTCAAAACCCTGTCACAGAATGTGATTCAGTTGCTCCAGTCCTAGGTGATACTGAGTCACGAGGGAAATGATCCTCTGTGGCAGGATGGTGGGACTTTGGGAGGTGGTAGGTGACTGGAGAGATAAGGCATTGGATATCCGTTTTTGTACAAGGTTGGGAGGGTAATTACAGTCTGTGAAGGGCTCCACGAGACCCTTGGTATATTTCGAGAGGGACCACTCTTCACGCAGATGGGACAGTCATGAATGGCTAGGCTGTATGTAAGGGACTTCTTGGTGTAGAATGGGTGGCAGCTGTCAAAGTGGAGTTATTGCTGATGGTTGGAAGGTTTGATATGGATGGAGGTCTGATGTATCCATCTTTGAGGTGGAGGTCAACATCAAGAGAGGTGGCTTGTTGGGTTGAATAGGAAGAGGGTGAAGGTGTTGAGGCTCTGGAGAAATGTGCTTAGTGTGTCTTCACCCTTGATCCTGATCACGAAGATGTCACCACTGAATCTGAACCAGGTGAGGGTTTTGGGATTGTGGTTGTTTGGGAAGGATTTCTCTAGATGCCCCATGGATACATTGGCATAGGATGGTGCCATGCAGGTGTCCATAGCCATACCTCAATTTGTTTGTGGGTAATACCTTGAAAGGACAAGTAATTGTGGGTGAGGATATAGTTGGTTATGGCAACTAGGAAGGAGGTTATATGTTTGGAACTAGTTGGGTGAAGGGAAAGGTAGCATTCAGTAGTGATAAGGCCATGGGCATTAGGGATGTTAGTCTAAAGGAAGGTGGCATCATTAGTGACAAGCAGGGCACCATGTGGTAAAGGAACAGGAACTGTGGAGGAAATGGTTGCTATCTTTTATATAGGAGGGTAGGCTGCAGATAATAGGCTGAAGTTGTTGGTCTACGAGAACAGTGATTCTTTCGGTAGGAGCGTGGTAAAGTCACAATGAGCATTCTGGATGGTTGGGTTCATGGATTTTAGGAAGCATGTAGAAGGTAGGAGTGCGGGGAGTGGTAGGGGTGAGGAGAAAGATGGACTCTGGGGAGAGGTAATGGGATGGGCTGAAGGATTTGAGGAAAGACTGGAGATAATGCTGGATTTCTGGAATGGGGTCACTGTGGCAGCATTTGTGGGTGGCTGAATATGACTGCTGGCAGAGTCCTTCTCCCAGGTAATCCTTGTGATTCAGAATGAGAGTGGTGGAGCCTTTTTCGGAAGGTAGGATTATAAGGTCAATATTAGTTTTTACGTGGTGGTTTGCTGCTCTTTCTGCAGTTGTAAGGTTAGTTTGTATGTTGAGGGATTTGGGGAATGGTGGTGAGGCAAGGTTTGAGGTTAATAAATTCTGGGAAGTTAACAGGAGGTGATTTGGGGGCAGGGGTGTGGATCATAGTTGGATGGAAGAGTGAACTTAGTCAGGCAGGGTTCAATATTGGTCTTTGATTGAGTCTGTTTGGTAGGATTGGTGATGAAAAAATGTTTCCACTGTAGGGACCAGGAGAAGGAGAGAAGGTCCTTAACAAGTCCTACATGACTGAATTTGAGACTGGGGCAAAAGGTGAGGCCTTTGGAAAGGACTGATACATCTGCAAGGCTAAGGATTTTGTAGGAAAGGTTCATGATTGTGTTTCAGGTTTTGACTACCTCTCGTCGTACTCTGAAATGAGGAACATCCTACTCACTATCCTCCCCAACCCTCCCACAGTGGTATTCTGCCACCCACCGAACCTGCATAATACCCTTCTCCATCCCTACACAACCCCTGCTCCCGACCCCATGCCTCATGGCTCATACCACTGCAAAAGACCTAGATGCAAGACCATCATCTAACCCATCAAAGGTAGGACTACCTGTGAAACAAGTCGTGTGATCTGCAAGCCAAGCTGCAATCACTGTCCTGCATTCTACATGGGCATGACAACCAAAAGCAGTCTATCTGAATGAATGACCACTGACAAACTGTGACCAAGAAACAGCTGGACCACCATGCTGTTGAGCATGCTGCCCAACATGACATCCTTCATTTCAGTGACTGCTTCACAGCCTGTGCCATCTGAATCCTTCCCACCAATACCAGCTTTTCTGAACTGTGCAGGTTGGAACTCTCCCTGCAATGTATCCTATGTTTGCATTACTTTTCTGGCCTCAAACCCTGTTAGTCATTGTCCTTATCCATCTAGCTCCTTCCTTGTTCCCATTCCAGCACTACACAGCACTGTATTTCACCATTGTACCCACAGTTGTTTTACTTCTCCTTTTCCACTCCCCCCCCAACCCCCTGCATTGTTCTCCGTCTAACCTCTGACGGCCCCTAGCTGCCCTACTCTCTCTCCACCTCATCCGTGTGTGCCCCCACAAGCAGTGCTTTCCCCCTGCGGGTTCGGGGGTAAGAATAGGCCCGCGGTATTCCTGCCTGTCGTAAGAGGCGACTAAAAGGAGTCTCAAATGTTTTGGCCTTAATGTGATGGTCCCCCTTGGAGTTTGACCTCCATTTTTCAAAATTCTACAGAAGTACGAGCCTTTTGGGGAAGGACACCTTACATGGTGTACCACTGGTCCTAAGTGCACTAAGACCTTGGCACTCAGCATTGCACCGGCGTTGTCACCATACCCATTATTCCTCAAATTGGGCCTAAACGCCTGATGGGTTGTCCAAGTTACGCCCATAGTGCATCTCCATCTGCACCAGCGATTATGATGGACTTTCCATGGCACCAGAAATCCAGCACGGTAGCCAGCCCGTTGTGGTGGGGTCGTCATGTACCCTCTAGGTTGTAGCCCCCTGACAACACAGGGATCGTACTGCCGATACCTGAGCTGCACCCTCCCCACGTTGGCCAAGGAGTAGATGCCCGTCTCCTTGGGGCATCAGGACTCCCGGCAATGGTCATCCTGCCAGGTGGCCCTTGCTGCGGCTGGGTGGCGCCCGTGGGGAGAGCCCCTGGTCGGAGTGGGTGGTATCGGGGCGGACGTTTCGCACATGAAACGTCAACACGTATCAGGTCGCTCTGCGGCCGAGTCTTCCAAAAGAAAAGGTACCGTTTCTAGTTCTGGTTCTCCTGCCCTTTCCCCCTTGGCCACTCCATGGGAGGAGGGACAGGCCCGCCGGCTTGGGGCGAAGTACTTCCCCCGCTATTTGGTCTGTTCTCGAACAGATGGGGGGACGTTCACCACCTCCAAGCCCATGTTCTTTGTTCAGCACATTGAGGACGTCTTCGGGGAAATCGAGGCTCTCAGCAAGATGCGATCAGGGTCCGTTCTTATCAAGACCACCTCTGCCACACAATCGGCGGCACTCCAGGCGTGCGACCGCCTAGGGGACATCCCAGTCTCCATTGTCCCACATCTGGCACTAAATAGGACGCAGGGGGTTATTTTTCATCGTGACCTCCTGCTACAATCTGATGAGGAGCTCAGGGCCAACCTGGAGCGCCGCGGCGTGCATTTCGTCCGGCGAGTCCAGCGCGGCCCCAAAGACCGTCGCATCGACACCGGGGCCTTTATCCTCGCCTTCGAGGGGGACGTTCTCCCGGAGAAGGTAAAGGTGATGTGCTACCGGTGCGACGTGCGACCTTACGTCCCGCCTCCTATGCGCTGTTTTAGGTGTTTGCGCTTTGGGCACATGTCGTCCCGGTGTGAGGCTGAGCCCCTTTGTGGCGACTGTGGACGTCCTCTTCGTGAGGAACATACTTGCACCCCACCACCTCGGTGCCCTAATTGTCCTGGCGTCCACTCGCCTAGGTCCCCAGACTGCCCCGCCTATCAGAAGGAGAAAAAGATACAAGAAATCAAAACTTTGGATCGGCTCTCTTATTCTGAGGCCAGGAAGAAGTATGACCGCCTTCATCCCGTGTCACTGGCCACTTCGTTTGCCTCAGTTGTGTCCACTCCTTCTGCTGTATCCTCACCTCTATCCTGTCCCCCCTCCGCCTCCTCTGCCCATCAGGGGGCTCTGCCTCCGCCTCCCAAATCCCTCCCTTCCAACTCCTCCTCCCCCGCGGCCCCCACCCCCCCTGCCCCAGGGGCCACCCTTCCTCCTCCTCCTCCCCCCACGCCACCTGAGAAGCGATCCTCTTCTCAGGCGTCCATCGGGGAAACGTTCCGGACCCCAGCTTCCGAGGTCCGGCGTTCCAAAACGGACCCCGCGCGTGAGGACCTTCTTCGGGTCCCGCCCACCATCCCTGTGCCTCCTCGGCCTTCCAAGAAGGCCTCCAAGAAGAAGTCTCTATCCCCCTCTCCACCCTGGCACGTTTCATCTGACGCTTCATCCGTGAGTCGCTGCTCCCGGCCGTCCTCAGTTTCGCCGGGACGCTCTGCTGCCAGGCGTTCCGCCGGGCTTTTGTCGGCAAATGATGCGGCCCCTCCTACACAATCAGGGACAGCGGCCGCAGCTGGCGACGAGTCGATGGAACCGGATCTGCCTGCCGTCAGTTGTAGCGTTGTTGCCTCGCAACCTGGCCCTCCGCGGCCATCGAGGTGACCAGCTCTTCCCCGTCTCGTTCCCCCAACTTTTTGACTAGCAATGGCGTTGTTTCATTGGAACATAAGAGGTATTCGATCTAATCGGGAGGAATTACAACTGCTCCTCCGCCTGCACTGTCCGCTCGTCCTTGGTCTCCAGGAAACCAAGTTGCGCCCGACTGATCGTATTGCCTTTTTCCACTATACCTCGGAGCGGTACGACCTCGCCCCTGTGGACGGTATCCCAGCTCATGGTGGGGTCATGTTGCTCGTTCGGGACGATGTCTATTACCATCCCATCCCATTGACCACCCCACTCCAAGCAATAGCTATCCGCATTACTCTTTCTGCTTTTACTTTTTCAGTTTGTACCGTCTACACTCCACCGTCATCTGCTGTTAGTCGGGCTGACATGATGCACCTGATCGATCAGCTTCCCCCGCCGTTCTTATTGTTTGGCGACTTCAATGCCCATCATCCCCTTTGGGGCTCTCCTGCATCCTGTCAAAGAGGCTCACTCTTGGCGGATGTCTTCAACCATCTCAATCTTGTCTGCCTCAATACCGGCGCCCCGACTTTCCTCTCGGACTCTACTCATACCTACTCCCACTTGGACCTCTCAATCTGTTCTACCACTCTTGCCCGTCGGTTCGAGTGGTATGTCCTTTCTGACACCTATTCGAGCGACCACTTCCCCTGTGTCGTTCGTCTCCTGCACCACACCCCATCCCCACGTCCTTCGCGCTGGAACATACTGAAAGCTGACTGGGGACTTTACTCCTCCCTGGCGACCTTTCCGGACCACGATTTTTCCAGTTGTGACAGTCAGGTCGAATACCTCACGGCTGTTATTATCCATGCTGCCGAAAGTTCCATACCTCGTACTACTTCTTCTTCACGTCGCGTTTCCGTCCCCTGGTGGAACGAGGCTTGTAGGGACGCTATCCGTGCTCGACGACGTGCTTTACGCACCTTTCGCCGCCATCCTACGTTGGCGAATTGTATTGAATACAAACGACTCCGAGCGCAATGCCGTAGAGTCATCAAAGACAGCAAAAAAGCTTGCTGGGCCTCTTTCACGAGCTCCTTTACCAGTTTTACTCCCTCTTCCGTTGTTTGGGGTAGCCTGCGCCGGCTGTCGGGCATTAAGGCCCACTCCTCAGTACCTGGCCTGACCTCAGGTAATGAGGTCCTTGTTGATCCTGTGGCTGTCTCCAACGCCTTTGGCCGCTTTTTCGCGGAGGTTTCAAGCTCCGCCCATTACCATCCTGCCTTCCTTCCCATGAAAGAGGCAGACGAGGCTCGGCGACCTTCCTTCCACTCGCTGAATCTGGAAACTTACAATGCCCCCTTTACTATGCGGGAACTCGAACGTGCGCTTGCACTGTCCCGGTCCTCTGCTCCGGGGCCAGATGCCATTCACGTTCAGATGCTGGCACACCTTTCTCCGGCGGGCAAAAGCTTCCTTCTTCGTACCTACAATCGCGTCTGGACCGAAGGTCAGGTCCCCATGCGTTGGCGTGACGCCGTTGTTGTTCCTATACCCAAACCCGGGAAGGATAGACACCTTCCTTCTAGTTACCGCCCCATTTCTCTTACAAGCTGTGTCTGTAAGGTGATGGAGCGCATGGTTAATGCTCGGTTAGTTTGGATTCTTGAATCTCGACGACTACTTACTAATGTCCAATGCGGCTTTCGTCGCCGCCGCTCCGCTGTTGACCACCTTGTGACCTTGTCGACATTCATCATGAACAGCTTTTTGCGAAGGCGCCAAACGGTAGCCGTGTTCTTCGACTTGGAGAAGGCTTATGATACCTGTTGGAGAGGAGGTATCCTCCGCACTATGCACAAGTGGGGCCTACGCGGTCGTCTGCCCCTTTTTATTGATTCCTTTTTAACGGATCGAAAGTTTAGGGTACGTGTGGGTTCCGTATTGTCCGACGTCTTCCTCCAGGAGAACGGAGTGCCTCAGGGCTCCGTCTTGAGCGTAGCCCTTTTTGCCATCGCGATCAATCCAATTATGGATTGCATTCCACCTAATGTCTCAGGCTCTCTCTTTGTCGATGACTTCGCGATCTACTGCAGTGCCCAGAGAACATGCCTCCTGGAGCGCTGCCTCCAGCGTTGTCTAGACAGCCTCTACTCGTGGAGCGTGGCAAATGGCTTCCGGTTCTCTGAAGAGAAGACGGTTTGTATCAACTTTTGGCGATATAAAGCGTTCCTTCCGCCATCCTTACATCTCGGTCCCGTTGTTCTCCCATTCGTGGACACAACTAAGTTTCTAGGGCTCACGTTGGACCGGAAACTGTGTTGGTCTCCACATGTCTCTTATTTGGCGGCCCGTTGTACACGTTCCCTTAATGTCCTCAGAGTTCTTAGCGGTTCATCTTGGGGAGCGGATCGCACTGTCCTGCTTCGCTTGTATCGGTTCATAGTCCGATCGAAGCTGGATTATGGGAGCTTCGTCTACTCGTCCGCTCGGCCATCCCTCTTACGCCGGCTCAACTCCATCCACCATCGGGGGATACGTCTTGCGACTGGAGCCTTCTACACTAGTCCTGTCGAGAGTCTTTACGCTGAAGCTGCCGAGTTACCATTGACCTACCGGCACGACATACTGCTGTGTCGGTATGCCTGCCGGCTGTTGTCTATGCCCGAACATCCCTCTTACAAGTCCTTCTTCGCCGATTCTCTCGACCGTCAGTACGGGTTGTATGTGTCTGCCCTGCTGCCCCCCGGAGTCCGCTTCCGTCGCCTGCTTCGACAATTGGATTTTGCCCTCCCTACCACCTTCAGAGAGGGTGAGAGCCCGACACCACCTTGGCTCCAGGCTCCGGTTCGTATTTATCGCGACCTCAGCTCACTCCCGAAGGAGGGTACTCCGGCTGCAGTGTATTGCTCACGGTTTGTTGAACTTCGTGCTCGACTTGCTGGTCACACCTTTATTTACACCGATGGCTCCAAAACTGACGATGGTGTCGGCTGTGCCTTTGTCGTCGGGACCGCCACCTTTAAATACCGGCTCCTTGACCAATGTTCCAGCTTTACGGCCGAGCTTTTTGCTCTCCATCAGGCCATTCAGTATGCCCGCCGCCACCGCCATTCATCGTATGTACTCTGCACCGACTCACTCAGTGCTCTTCAGAGCCTTGGGGCTCCCTATCCGGTCCATCCCTTGATTCAATGAATACAGCAGTCCCTCCATTCTTTCGCTGATAATGGCGGTTCTGTCAGCTTTCTGTGGGTCCCCGGACATGTGGGAGTGCCTGGGAATGAGGCTGCGGATGCTGCAGCCAAGGCTGCAGTCCTCCAGCCTCGGCCAGCCTCCCATTGTGTCCCGTCATCTGACGTTTGTGGGGATGTATGTAAGAGGCTTGTGTCCTTGTGGTGGGATGCTTGGTCATCCCTCCAAGGAAACAAGCTCCAGGCAGTAAAATCGCTCCCAACTGCTTGGACAACTTCCTCCCGACCATCTCGGCGCGAGGAGGTGCTTCTGACCAGTTTGCGGATTGGGCATTGCCGGTTTAGCCACCGCTACCTGCTCTCTGGTGACCCAGCCCCGCAGTGCCCTTGTGGTCAGGCATTAACGGTGCGCCATGTTTTATTGTCGTGTCCCCGTTTTAGTCAATTTCGTGTTGTCCTGTCCCTGCCATCTACCTTACCGGATGTTTTAGCTGATGACGCTCGAGCAGCTGCTCGTCTTCTGCGTTTTATAACTTTAACTGGCTTGACCAAAGACATTTAACCTTTTTACTTATTTCATCTGCATCTTTGTCAGGTCCTTTTGATGTCCCCCCATCCCCTTGAGTTTTAGCAGGTTCCTTGTGCTCTAACACCAGTGACTGGGCGCTAATGACCTCGGCAGTTGAGCGCCCTTAAACCCTACCAAAAAAAAAAAAAAACAAAAAAAAAAAAAAAAAAAAAAAAAAAGAGGCAGTGCTTTCTGTACCCCTACCCTGCTATCCCTCCCCCTCCCTGTCCCAACCTCCTCCTTAGCCCCACCATGCGATTGCCTCTCCATCATGCACTGCTGCTCCCAGGCTGCCCTCAGCAGTCTGTGTGTGTGTGTGTGTGTGTGCGCGTGTGTTTGTTTCCGACGAAGGCCTTGCTGGCCAAAAGCTAACTTTCTGACAGTCTTTCTGTTGCACCAATCTGCAACTCATCTCCTCTATATGGTGCGTAGCAACTATCCTTTTCACAATATTGTTATTTCAAATATATATAGTTAACGTCACCCTCAATATTCTCCCTACCTCTGTCCTTACAATTCTCCGTGCAAATTTTGCATTGAGGAACATAGTGCTGGAAGTATTCCTCTGTGTGCTCCTTGATGTACATGCCACTTTTTCTTTCACTGCTTCAGCAGACTAATACCTTGTTCCTTTTAATGCAAACTTGACCTTGGGGAATAGATAAAGGTCACATGGTGCTATGCCAGGTGAATAGGGTGGGTGACCTAACACTGGAATGCTGTACTTTACTAGAAACCTCTTAACAGACAATGTGGCATGAGTAGAGCATATGAGCAGTTGTTCCACAATTCAGGTTGTTTTTTTCTTATCTTCTCACAGAGTTTAGCAAGAATCTCAAGGTAGTAATGTTGATTAATAGTTTGACCAATATTGAAAACAACAATCATCACCACTTTGAATGTAGTTTTTCTCATTCACGCTTTTTTTTGCTCTCAGTGATGGGCACTTCGTTTGCTTGGATTTGTCCTTAATTTGTGGATCGTAAGTGAAAAAAGAATATTCCTCACAAGGTATCACTCTTTCCAAGTAATTAGAATCATTTTCAATAGTACTCAAAGTCTCAGTACAAACATTTTCACAGGCTCTTTTTTTGATTGTGAGGATTTTCATCACCAGTTTTACACAAACTTTTCTCATATTAAATTGGTTATGTAAAATTTGCCTCGTGCATTCTTTGCCAATTCCTACAGTTTGTCAATCAGTTGAATACTCAACTGACACACACATTGAATCAGATTTACTACTTTTTTGATATTTTCATCCGTTTTTGGCATTTAATGGGATCTCGGGTGTGTGTCATCTTCAGTGTCTTCTTGACTATCTTGGAATTCCTGAAACTGCTCAGAAATGTGCGTACATAATGAACAGTCTTCGCTGTAAAGTTCTTGTAGTAAAAGGTAGGTTTCAATGGCAGTTTTTCCTAGTTTTGTGTGATACTTCACAACAATTCATTGTTCCGTAATTACAATTATCATTTTTCTGGCAAAGCAAAATAACTGCTTTTACACAAATGAAGGCCAGGACCGCAATGATTTGTCTACAGACACAAGGGATACCGCATTCGACTGAGAAAGCTTCACTCCTCAGAACTGTTGGTCATTATCTTTGATACATGTAGGCTTACTGTGTGACAGCATCAGTCCAATTATTTTATAGCCACACCTCGTATTCATTTTCTACCATTGGTTCCTATCTTATACTCAGCGCAGGGTCCTCTACTAAGTGTATAATTTTGACTCTAAAGATCTGAGACACCCTGTACATCCTGTCCGTTTGTTACTGCAACAGGTGAGGATTTTGTTCTACAGACTCACAATGCTTGAAGACATAGAGCTTACTTGGTATTTGGATATCTTGAACAGCAGACACTTCATTGCCTGAAATGGTCAGCTTGATGTGAAATTCTTATAGCTCACTTATGATCGTCTAAATAATCACGCAGCTCACGGGGCTCCTCCTCCAGCTTATGGTGGAATTGAGCAGCTGTGCAAGAATAATGACATTCATTTTCCATAGAGCTGCAGATACCACATCTTGTGGCACTACTTTTTATTGTAAATGCTATGTTGCTGTTTGTATTAATCAACTTTGTATTGATGTTACTTGTGCCCAGCCATGTATTCCTCTTTATGGACAAATTTCATTACATTCATCTCGAAAAATTGTAGGATATTACATTTTATATTTTGCTTTTGTTGTTTTATGGATTCCAGTATAATGAAAAACTCTAGTTTTTTTGTTATTAGCATGAACTTGTTCACAAATGCTAATTTTACACATATTTTGTATGAATTCTACTTCCATGATGACACTAAGGGAGGGGGTATAGAATTTATCGCCATTTTGGACTTTTTTTAAGTGCATATACACATGGTAGATGTCATCACAAGATATGCAGTGCTTTTGTATATCTGTTGCTTTCTGTTATTCCTAACCATGTTTTCATTTTTCTTTTCAGCTATACATGAGAAGTGCTTTATCACATTTATGATAACATCAGAGCTTTACATGTTGCTGACATGCTACTTGCTCAGAAAATTCCGCAGATTTCCTCCTGATAATGTTGAATCAAGGTCATTGAAGATTAAACATCAACTCTTAGTGATAAACTTAACATCATTTGCCATGGCAGGGTATTTCTTTAAGAGACACAATTGGTACTGTGAACCTGGAGGTAATACTTTCACTTCCAATTTTGCATTTTTTTTAAAAAAGATGCAGTAGAAAGGTTGTATGCATGCAAGAGATTCCATTTATTTTATTAATCATAGTTCAAATGTGTAACAAACTATGACCATTAACAAATATTTTGAAATTTTGTGGCATATTGAAACTGTGAGCTGGACCGAGAGCTGTCCACAAAAGGCAAAGGTCCCAAGTTCGAGTCTTTGTCTGGAACACAGTTTTAATATGCCAGGAAGTTTCATATCAGAGTGCACTGTGCTGTAGAGTGAAAAATTCGTTTTGGAAACACATATTTTATTTGGCTCTGAAAATATTAAATGGTTTCACACTCTCAGACAATTAAGATGAAATGAGTTTAGCTTATTTAATAGCCTTTACATGTATTAAGTTCATATATGCTGCATTGTTACATATGGACATTGCAATTGTAAAGTTTATATACTTATGGTGCTTTACACCTTATTAGTGTGTATACACTGATACCTGTCTGTAACATATGGTTTTGTCTTTTGGAGTACAGTGCCTTTCACCATGAACAGTTTTAGCTTTTGCGCAACTGTGTCGTGATCTCCTAAGTCAAAAGCTTTTGACAAGTCACACAGTAGTCCCTGTTTCGTACTTTCGGTAAAGGGTCAATGAGTTTTTATACTACTTTTTATATCCTTGTTGACTTGTGGATAGCATGTTGTATGCTGTAAACAAAACTTGATCCTTTATAAAAACACGTATTCAGAGGCTTAATAAAATAATTGTTGGTCTTTAGCTTTGAGGGTCCCTGGAATTGTCGCTTTTGAACAGTGGCAATACCCTTGTAATTTTTAAGCTCTCAGGAAACAAGCCTTCTCCCATGGATTTTTTAATTTCATTGGTCAGCAACTTAGCAACTGAGTCTGAAACAATTTAGTTATTTTGTTTGAGATGGCAAATGTATTGGGATTTTTAGTGCTTTTCAACGTATTTATGACACTTTTTACTACTTCCTCATTTGTGAAAAGGGAGAAATGGAATCACTTAGTCGGCATCTTTTCACTTTTAAAACATTTATATCTGTGGTATAGAAAGTTCTGATTGGATGTAAATCATTGACTAGTAGAGAAACTGGGTCAGTGACAGCCACATTAACAAGACTAACTACTTTGCTAGTTTTTGAACAAATCCTTTCCGGAGCTTGAGTGGACATTCCACGCGTGCGCGCGCGCGTTCCCACACACACACACACACACACACACACACACACACACACACACACACACACTCACACTCACACACTCTTGTTTGACTACATTGTGCATTGTGTTGGCTGAAAGCAGTTCAGCAGGTAGAATTGGGTGGAGAATCATTTGAGTGGAGTGGTTGAGGGAAGAAAAGAGGTGGGGGTGGCTGATGGCTCAGGAGGACACAGCAGGCATACAGGATAGGAATGCCAGTGGGAGAGGCAGCAGGCGCATGGGACAGAAATGCGACTCATGGGCTCTGGAATTGTTGAGTTTATGCAGCACACGATGACGATGATGTGGAGGAGTGAATTGATAGAAAATGACAGAATGAAGGAAGGGGAGACTGGGGAAGAGAGTGTGGGTGCATGATGTTAGCAGAGACTGAGATCAGAAGGATTATGGGAACAAAGGATAACTCTCATCTTAGTAATTCAGAAAAGCTGGTGCCGATGGGAAGGATCCAGATTGCCCTGGTTGTGAAGCAGCCATTGAAATGATGTGCTCTGTAACATGTTCCGCCACTGGGTGGTCAACTTTGCTCTTGGTCATAGTTTGGCAATGACTGTGCATTTGGCTGCTGGACAGTTGGTTGGTCTTCAGGCCCCACAAAAAAGCTGTGCAGAAATTGTAGCAGAGCTTGAATATGGCATAGCTGCTTTCACAGTAGGCCCAGCATCTGATGGGATATGATAAGCCTGTGTTGGGACTGGAGTAGGCTGTGTTGGGTGGCTGAATCAAAGAAGTCATGCAACAGGGTTTCAAGGGGTCAGGAGCTGGTGTGGCATATGGGTGGGCCAGGATATTGTACAGACTGGGTGGGCAGTGGTATACTATTTTAGGAGGTATGAGAAGTCTTGTGAGTAGGATGCCCCTCATTTCCAGGCATGATGATATGTAGTCAAAGCTGTAATGAAGGACCTGCTTCAGCTGTTCCAGTCTGGGATGATCCTGAGTGATGTGCCTGGTGCTCCTTTGCAGCTGGTTCTTGAGGCAGGAGGGAGGTATGTGATGGTATGGCATGTAAAATGTGTTTGCAAACTAGGTTTGAAGGGTAGTGTCTGTCGGAGAAGCTCCAAGGCAGAACTTAACAACTCGCTGATTTTGAGTGTGAGCACTTGTGTCTGCTCCGACTCTTACTCATGAGCAGAGCAGTTGGAGCGTGGAGGGGAATGAGGGAAATGTGTTCGCACTATGTGATTGCAACAACACGGGGGAAAGTTGAACTTTGAAGTAGGGGAGGGTAAGTTTTGAAACCAGAGCCATGCAATGGTGAACTGACAGTGACTATGCCAACAGTGACTTCACACTTTTCACGCTTCAATCTGTAGTGCAAGGAATCTTATCATTTTACACAAAGTTGGGTTTAAAAAATGTTTATCATATTGTAAAGTATGGAAACTTTCAGAGTATTCTGTTTACAAAAGCACTAAATGTCTTAAGAGGTCAGGTAATACAGAAACGGAAAATATGATGGATCTGAGTGAGTATGAGAGGTTTTAAAACTTAAAAGTAAACACTCTGAAGAAGGAGAAAAAGAGGAAGAAAAGCACTACTTTTACTGAAGTCCTTGTACCCTCACAGATGAAGGTTTACTAAAAGAGCACTTGGATGTGGCAGCTGAAAATGTATGTCCATGTCAGGTAGAACATCTTTGTGTTGCCACAGATGCCAATCATGCGTCTCACACAGGTTATGACAGACAACATTCAGAAACAGCTTGCAAAATATTTGTAAAGATTTTTGCATATTCTTCAGTGCTCTACAGAAGTATGGATATTGCAGACATGCAGCTGGATGTGCCATTCTCAACACCATTAAAGAAAGTGTAGAAAATAAAAGTTTGTCATGGAATTAATTAGTTTGTATCTACAGACAGAGCACAAGTCATATTGGGGGGGGAGGGGGTGAATAAGGACCCAAAGCACAACTGAATGGGAAAATGAAAAAGCTTAGAGTGCCCAATTTGTGAGCTTATCTTTAGCTTGAAGTAATTGATCTGTAGTGCAATGGGGCATGTAGAGTGAGTCTAGATTCCTACAAGCATTTCCTTCAGGATCAGTTTCTTCATTTACACAAATTTGCACATGGTTCTCCACCCTGTTCTCTGTGGCAGTGGAGGGGATACATACTCACTGCTTGCAGGCCTTTGCTCATCCTCTGGCCATGGGGCACATTTGCTGTGAATCCTTGCCTTAGTGAAACCTTCAGCATACTTAACAGGGAATTCTCGTCAGTGCAGTTGCATGCATCCATGGGTGGTCAGGCTATATAGAAGTAAATTTTGTTGTGGAAGGAGGTGACATCTATCAAAATGCATGTACTGTGGGTGGTTAGTGCACTTGATATTGTCACACTGAAACAACAATCAGCGCCAAACCTGAAGGGAGGTTTATTAGTGACACCAATGTACAGCCAGAACAAAGCTGAATTCTTGGATGGAGAATGCTGCTATTTATACGAACATTCGTCCTGGTCATCAGGTGTTTTACATAGTCATCCTGAATGTCATCTGGTTGAAATAGGAACAGTGTACCCAGTGAATCAAAAAGAATGATGTGGAGCCTGTATTGTCCGATTTCTCTGTATTGTACATGAATGTCACGCTGGGCAGTATTGCATCCCAATCTCTCTGTTAGATATCATCATCCATTGAGAGCATATCTGCCAATGTCTTATTAAAGTGTCTGTGAGACCATTTGTCTGTGATGTCGCAGTGTGAAGTTACCTTTGATAATAATCTCAACTGGAAAACTTTTCTATGATCAGAGATCATCACACAGGGTGCTGCATGCTTCGAGGAGCTTTGCAATTTTTGAGGCTTTTGCAGTCAGCACAGCTCTGTTGACAGGATAGCGGATGAAATACTCAGTGCAGACTATTATCCATGGATTCCCATTTGTTGACTTCAGAAACCTCCCCAAGGGCCAATTTCAATTTGTTGGAATGCCACAACTGCAGGCAAGATTGGTTCTAGATCCCTTGAGGTGATTCCAGCACATACTTCCATCATTGGCATTACTTACAGTGGCTCACATCTTGTCTAATGAATTGGTAGAGACCTTGTCAGTGAAAACTGTGTCGGATTCTATCTAGAGTTTTCATGAATCAAAGGTAATGAGATGTTAGAGCTTCATGCAAATGCTTAATGATAGCTGGCTGTAGATGAGTTGGGATCACAATTGACCGATCATAGTCAACCATTTCCACCGCACTGGTTCTCTTATACAGTGTTCCATTTATTAACTGGAATTTACCTTTGGTCTGCTCTACCTCCTTCAAAGCTTCTGCAATTTTTCCCCTGTCAGAATCAATGTCATTTAAAGCAGCAACAACTGAGATTTCATCCATGGTGCTGTGTCCCACCAAAGGATTGCCTGGAAGGCAGTTCGTATCCTCATATTTGCATCCACTTTTGTATAACATTGTGAGATCATATCAGAAGCTGCCCCCCCCCCCCCCCCCCCCCCCCCCCGCCCAGTTCAGGTTTTCCAGCATTTGCATGACACTTTTCCATAGTTTTTGCTGATAATTATTGTATGGGCCATAAGGCTGTGGTCCAGTGCATAATTCTCAGCCTAATATTTCATCTACTAATGTTGGAGACATCATCAGAGGCCGTAATGCCTCAGAAAACAGTCAGTCATGAAAAAGCTCAGCAAGCCACACTTTTTATATGTATCCACACAGCAGCAGATGAATCATGTCTTGGATCATGGCATCATCCCCCTAAAGCAAATACTAGCCATGAAAGCCTGAATTCTATGACTCTTCCGTAGGTCTGACAAACTTGTCACCCTTATTTCTGCCCTTCTATGTTTGCATTCAGTAGCCCGTGTTAAGATTTGATACAGGTCCCACACATTTGATCAATATTTTAGGATAGGTTGCGCAAAAGTTTTGCAAGTTATCTCCTTTGTAGACTAACTGCATTTTTTCAGTATCCTAGCAATGACCCAAAATCTGCTTTGCCTATGTGAGCATTCCATTACATATTTACACAAATTAAAACTCTCAGACTTTTTTATGAAGTGATTGTTTCGAATCATCATTCATCAACGTTTTTGCATTTTGTGAGATGCACAGTTGTACATTTCTAAACATTCAAAGCAAGTTGTCAGTCTTTGTCCCAATTAGAAGTCTCACTGGATACTTGTGTGGCTTTCTTAAGACAGTAGTTATTTATAGATAGCTGCATCATTACTAATAATCTTTTATGCAAGGTCATAAATATACAACATGAACAGAAATGGTCTAGAAATATTTCCCAGGAACATGCCTGAAATTACGTCTATGACTGTCGGTGACTCTTCATCCAAAAAATTTTCAGTCTAATCACATTTTTTCTTGTGTTCCATCACTGACAGTCTTGACCTATGACCAGAATTTCTTTATGTTCTTAAGTGGTCATTCGGCAAGGTATTGCTACTGTAATCATTGAAAGTTTCACACAATACCCTTTTGGCTGCCAGATGTGTTTCATGTTGCATTTCTCTATCCATAGCCCCATGCTTTTTTTATTGCTAATTCTATAGTAATAGCTGTTTATGTAGAAATTACTATACAGTATCCCCCCCGGAAATGAACCATTCTTCTAACTACATAACTATCCTTTGCTTGATTAAACATTTTTCTTAACTCGATTCACAGCCCCTCTACATGATTATGCCTGGAGCTAAATGTTATTAGTTTTTCCTTGAGAATATGACACTACTTTCTCTTTATCCACTTTATTGATTATGTAAGTCTTACTATTTGTTTTAACTGCCCTTTATATAGTGGTGATCATTGTTGCTGCTATTACCTCTTGATCACTGATACTGGTTTCACTGTGGACATTCTCAGAGGGCTTAGGTCCATTTATTGCCTTTATATTTCATGAGTGGACTTCCAAACTACCTACTCCAAGCTGTCTTCAGTGAAGGCATTTAATGATGTTTAACAGGTCGCCTTGTCACATCAACTCCTTAAAAACTGTAACCTGCTGGTCAATTGTTGGGTGGCCAGCCTCTTCAGCATGGTGATTGAAATCCTCAGGAATACACAGTGAGTGCTCAAAGTGATCCCTCTATCCCCTTGCTGCCATTTCCACAGGTCGTACAGATATTCTCAATATGTATGAACTAGCAATGTTTTATGATGGAATTTCGGGATGGCTTGGAGTGGGCGAGTGATTCTCTACCAGAGATGGGTGCAGTAGAGGAGGGCAGCCCATTGATATAAATACCCTTATTACCTACAGTCATTCAGTTCTCGTGGCCATGGGTGTTGCTCTCTAAATCCTTGATGAGTGTGGCAAATACACTGTCACAGCATCTCCTGGCACATCGTCCTTGCAGTCTCATCCTTGACAGTATCAGCACTTACTGAGTGGCCACTGATTCTGTGCAGCCCCCCTTGGACATCTCATGTAACCGAACCCATAGTGGGCCTGGCCATGGTGTCTGCTGTTGTCCTCCCCAGGGGGCACACGGTTCTTTCATGAGTACGCATGTGGCGAGCACGGGGCCCCGAGCTATTGCAGCCTTCCTTCTTTCCCGGGCTGCATTTCCTTTCCCTTCCCCTCCTTTCCTGTCCTTGCTCCTTCCCCTCTGCGCTCTCCTCTCCCTCTGTCCTCTCCTCTCCCTCTCTTGGTGTCCTGGTTTATGTTGGCCCGCTATCCTTCTGGTTATGTTGGCTTTGCACTTTGGTTTTGTTGAGTAATTACCTCATCCTTTTGGCGTTCTCTGGTCCCCCTCTGGGGTTTGACCTCCAGTACTAAATTTCTATTCCGTAGTGTGAGCCATCTGGGGAAGAGCACCTTACCTAGTGTCTACTGTTCATGTCATAGTCTGATGCTAGGTAGCCAGCATGGTAGCCAGCCTATGTGGTGGGGTCACTGTGAACCCTTTTGGTTGAGCCCCCTGAAACCCCAGGGATCACTCTTCTGATACCTGAACTGTGACCTCCTCATGTAAGCCTAGGAGTGGTTGCTTGTCATCCTAGTGCATCGGAACTCCAGGCAATGGCCGCCGTGCCAGACGGCCCTTTCTGTGGCTGGGTGGTGCCCAAGGGGAGAGCCCCTGATTGGAGTGGGTGGTATCAGGGCAGACGCTACGCAAATGAAACGCATATGGGTCCAGAACTCTGGCCGTTCTTCTACAGCCGTCTCTTTGCATGGAAATGATACTTTTAATGCTGCTTCTTCTGCCCCTTCAGCCTTCCCTTCCATGGCTACCGCTTGGGAGGAGGGTCAGGCTCATCGGCTAGGGGCGAAACCTTTGCCCCACTATCTGGTTTGCACCAGGACTGATGGGGATACTTTCACCAATACTAAACCTTTATTTTTTGTGGAACACATTGAAGACAAGTTTGGCGAAGTGGACTCTCTGAACAAGATGCGGTCGGGTTTGTTGTTGATCAAAACTGCTTCAGCTGCCCAGTCTGCAGCCCTTTGTGACTGTGACCATCTTGGCACAATTCCTTTTTCCATTACCCCCCACCAGTCTTTGAATATAGTTCAAGGTGTAATTTTTCACAGGGACCTCATCCTTTATACTGATGAGGAACTTAGGGACAATCTAGGATGGCGGGGTGTTCACCTTGTTCGGCATGTTCAGAAGGGCCCGAAGGACAATTGCATTGATACTGGTGCCTTTATCCTGGCCTTTGAAGTGGGTACCCTCCCTGAGAAGGTCGAGATTATGGTTTATTGATGTGATGTGAAGCCATACATCCCACCACCTATGAGATGTTTTAAGTGCTTGCGTTTTGGCCACGTCTTCCCGCTGTTTGCATACCCCTCTCTGTGGTGACTGTGGACGTCCACTCCATGAGGGGAGTTCCTGTGTTCCCCCTCCTGTGTGTGTTAATTGTCATGGCAATGATTCTCCATGTGCACCGGATTGCCCAGCTTGCAAGAAGGAAAAGAAAATACAGGAGTATAAGTCCCTTGATCGTCTAATCTACACTGAGGCTCGTAAGAAGTATGAAGTCATCATCCTGTGTCAATGATGTCCAGCTATGCTTTAGTTACATCTTCACCCCTTCCTCCCCATTCCTTAACCCAGTCCCAAACTCTTCCCCTCCTCCCCTCCCCTGCAGTTCCCACACCCTCCCATCCGGGAGCTGCTCCCCTCCCCAGCCAGAGAAGTGTCCCACTTCTTCGGTGTTTGCCATTCAAGGGTGCCCCTCCAGGGACTCCCCTTCCTGGCACCTTCCAGGCCAAAGGCCTGCTGCCACACGACGACTGTGAGAACCATGGTTTGTGGGCTCCCAGGTCCGCTCTCTTTCTGTTCCAGATCTTGCTGCAGCTGCCTCCTTTTTGCAGCATAGCCCTCCTTGATCTCAAACAGAAAAGAAGAAGAAACGTAAGTCCCGGGACAAGGAGCCTCTGGTGTTGCCAGAGGTCCCGTCCCCACCTTCGCAACCTGCCTCTGACCTGCTGTTCATGGATGTCGCCCTTTCCTTGTCGGTGATGGATGGTGACCTGGCAGCATGACTGGCTTTAGCCTGTTCACCCCCCCATTTGAATCATCATTCTGTGGTTATTCGGTGGAATTGTAATGGATATTACAGTCACCTTCCGGAGTTGAAATCCCTTATTTTGTTTTACTCTGCAGCTTGTGTGGTTCTACAGGAATCTCATTTTACTGATGGTCACTCACCGACCCTCCGTGGGTTCTGTGCTTTCTGTATAAATCGGGTCTGCCTCCTACGGGTCTCTGGTGGCGTTTGTATGTTGGTCCATACGGACGTTGCTAGCATGTGGATTCCTCTTCAAACTACATTGGAAGCGGTTGCTGTTAGGGTTCACCTGGACTCTGGGGTCACAGTTTGCAATCTTTATCTCCCTCCTGACAGGACTCTTACACGTGCTGCCTTAACTGCCCTTCTTCAGCAACTTCCTCCTCCCATCCTCCTTCTCAGTGATTTTAATCCTCATCATCCCTTGTGGGGCAGTGCATTTCCATCTAGTCTGGGTCTTCTCATAGGCCAGTTTCTTCCTCCTCCCTTCTCCCTCCACTGGTCGCCACATGACGACTTTTGCGATAGTGACCACTTCCCATTGATTCTCTGACTCCCTTCCTGCTCCCTGATGGACAGGTTACCTCGTTGGTCTTTCCAACATGCTGATTGGCCTCTATATACTGCATAGGTCGCTTTTTTCTCCCTCTTTGTCAGGTTGTATTGAGGACGTCCTACATGACATGTCTGATGCGATTGTTCATGCTGCTAGCCTTGCTATCCCACACTCATCTGGACCATTTCATCACCGGCAAGTCCTGTGGTGGAGTACGGCCATTGCCATTGCCGTTCGTGATTGCCGTCGAGCTTTGCAACACCTTAAGAGGCACCCAGCCACTGCCATTCCTATTACCTTTAAACACTTTCACACCAAAGCCCATTACTTAATCAAACAGAGCAAACAGGTGTGTTGGGAACGCTTTGTTTATTCCCTCGGTTCTACTGTCCCTATGTCACGGGTATGGGCTACATTTCGGTCTCTCCAAGGTTGCCATCAGCAGTCTACCCTCCCGGCCCTTGCCCTCCCGGATGGCCTTTGCACAGACCTATTGATTCTCGCAGAACGTCTTGCGGCGCATTTTACAACAGCATCAGCATCAACCTCCTATCCAGCTGCTTTCCTTCACCAGAAACAGTGGGCCAAAGCTTCCACCTTATGTTTTACCCCCTGTCAGACAGAGTCTTACAATGAACCTTTTACTGAATGGGAACTTCTTTCTGCCCTTTCTTCTTCCCCTCATAATACGGCCCCTGGCCCAGACTCCATTCATAACCATTTGCTTCAACATCTCGGTGCTCCACAATGACAACATCTTCTCTGGGTGCTTAACTGTATTTGGCTCCAGGGTGACTTCCATTCTCAATGGAGGGATAGCCTCGGAAAGCCTGGTAAGAACCCCCTGTTTGTCGAAAGCTATTGGCCAATTAGTCTGACAAAGGTTGTTTGCTAGTTACTTGAATGGATGGTAGCCCGTTGGCTCAATTGGGTCCTCGAATCTCAGGATCTATTGACCCCTTACCTGTGTGGCTTGCAAGAGAGACGGTCTCAGATCGATCATTTACTTCGCTTGGAATCCAAAGTTCGGCCAGCATTTTCCCAGTGCCGCCATTTGGTTGCAGTATTTTTCGACCTTTGCAAGTTCTATGACATGGTTTGGCGCCATCCTATGTTACTTACACTTCATGAGTGGGGTCTTCGGGGGCCCGCTCCTGATTTTCATCCGCCAATTCCTGTTCCATCGGTCATTCAGGGTTCGGATTGGTACTGTTTTTAGTTCTCCATGGATCCAGGAGAATGGCATCCCACAGGGTTTCGTATTGAATGTACTTCTTTTCTTCATTGCTATAGATGGACTTGTGGGCTCCGTCGGTCATTTGGTCACCCCCTGCTCTGTATGTGGATGGTTTCTGCATTTGGGTTAGTTCCTCTTTGATGGCCTCTGCAGAGCGGCAGCTCCAGGGTGCTATATGGCATGCCTCTGCATGGACCCTCTCACATGGGTTTCAATTCTCTCGTTTAAAATCGCGGGTGGTCCACTTCTGTCACTGTACTATGGTCCACCCCAATCCGGTGCTCTACCTCGATTCACAACGATTACCTGTGGTCCCACAGTTTCATTTCCTGGGTCTTCTTTTTGACAAAAAGATCACTTGGCTGCCTCATATCAGACTTCTGAGGATAGGGTGTTTCCGTAAACTCAGTGTCCTTCGCTTTCTTGCCCACATCTCTTTGGGTGTGGATCGTTCCACTCTTCTCCACCTTTATCAGGCTTTAGTGCTGTCTTGATTGGACTATGATTGTCAAGTTTATGGTTCGATTGCTCCTTCCACACTGCTCCTCCTGGATTCGGTCCACCATCGTGGTATGCGTTTGGTCATCGGTGCCTTCCCTACTAGCCCTGTTGATATTCTCCTGGTTGAAGCTGGTATCCCCCCCCCCCCCCTCTTTTCTGTCCAGCGGTCCCAGCATCTGGTTTCTTATGCAGTAGCTGTTCATTCCTCTCCCACTCATCCTTCCTATTCTCTCCTGTTTCCAGACCAAAGACACCCACCTGATTCCCACCAACGGGCATGTTTACTGGTTGGGCTCTGCCATGCATCTCTTTGGCGTGTTTTTCAGCTTCCTTCTTTGTCCTGTCTCCCACATTCCCTCCCCAATACCCCCCACCCCCCCACCCCACCCCTTGACCCTTGGTTAGTTCCTCGGCCCTGGATTTGGATGGATCTCTGTTGAGGTCTGAAAGATTCTGTTCCCCCGATGGTGTTCTGTTATTTTTTCTGCCGAATTTTATGGGAGTTTTGGGATGCTGTTGTTTTTTACACCAATGGCTCTAAATCTGCTGACCAAGTGGGATATGCCTTCACGTGCTCTGTTGTCATGGAAAATCATCTCCTGCCAACTGCATTTGGGGTGTTTACTGCGGAGTTGATGGCAATTTCCCGGGCCCTTACCTTTATTAAACAGTCCCAACTCAACCGTGTTTTGTTATGTCTTGACTCAGTGAGTGACCTTCAGGCTATTTACCAATGTTTTTCCTGCCATCCCTTGGTCTCGGCCATCCGTGACTGCCTCACTGATCTTCACCATGCTGCTTGTTCCCTTGACTTCCTGGCCTTGTGGGTATCCCAGGTAATGAGCTTGCTGATTGTTTGGCTGGGGGAGCAGTCA
The DNA here is from genome assembly GCF_021461385.2 of Schistocerca piceifrons. Lineage (NCBI taxonomy): Eukaryota > Metazoa > Arthropoda > Insecta > Orthoptera > Acrididae > Schistocerca > Schistocerca piceifrons. Next base: position 512,659,843 of record NC_060143.1, read on the forward strand.
CTTAACCCCCCTTCTCTGTAACCCCTCATGTGGTGGATTTACGGCTTCATATCAAATCCCACTTAGCACAATCGTGGGCCATCTCTTGGGAGGCTACCTCCCTGTCTAATAAACTTTGTGCGATTAAAGTGACACCTGTCCCGGTGTTCTTCCTTCCGCCTCTTCTGGAAGACTCAGCCATCCTGTGTTGTCTCCGCATCGGCCATACCAGGCTGACCCATGATTTTCTTTTGGTAATGAGCCACCCCTACTTTGTGGTTGTAGAGCCTTCCAGTCAGTAGCCCACATTTTGGTGGAATGCCCCCTTCTTTTGGCCCTGCGTACTAAGTACAGACTTCCCCGTACTTTACCTTTAATATTGGCAGACAATTACCAGATGGTTGACCTGGTTCTCACTGTCCTCCGTGAAAGTGGTTTTTATTTTCAGTTCTAAGGTTTTTAATCTCCCTCTGGAGTAGGGGCAGGGCGGTGAGGGTTGAGGTGTCTCGCACTGTACTCTATGTTTGGAGATTCCTGCTCACATCCCTGGCCAAGATCCTCTTTTCTCTCCCTTTTACTCTGTTTTTATCACTTTTTAGATTTGGTTAGTCTCCTTTTACACTATGCACTTTTCAATTCTAGTGGTTGAACACTTTTGAATAGCATGTGGTCTTGCCTGTACTGCATCAGAGGTGGGATATTTCCTGCCTCTAGCATAGCCTTGGGCTTGCCCACTTGCTGACTTCTCTCCTTTTGTTTTCACCATTTTTAGTTTTTTACCTTTTATCGTTATGACTCTTCTGAGATGTAAATCTGTCTGAATGGACCACCTTTGAAATAAGGGACTGATGACCTTGCTGTTTGGTCCCTTAAACCCCAATCAACCAACCATCTGCTGTTGTCTTGGAGAAGGCAGCTTAGTGATGGCAGGGCGACCCAATACCTCAAACTCCACACCAAAGGATGAACGATTGTGTGAGGCACCAGTGGCACCAGGCTGAGGAGACCCCATTTTAAGCAGTGGAACATGTGAAGACAGCTGAATCACTGCAGGTAGGCCCATGATGGTGGCAGAGAGGAAGGCTGGCAAGAGCCTGAGCAGTTGGGCAGCAGTCGAGGTTTCCAGGCATAGTGACTGTGGTAGTAGCTGCGTCATAGGTACATCGTTGTCTTCATGGCAGCTTATGACACAAGGTGGGGATCATAACATAGCCCAGCAGTCTGAAAATGACTGTCAGGCCTCAAGAGGTGGGGGGAGGGTGGTCAGGTAGGGGGGTGGTAAAAATACCGCTGTCTATAAGCTGATCACACACAAGAAGTACCACTGCTGCATTCTTCCATCATGTGGAAGCTTCTCAAAGGATGGTCAGTGTTCAAGAACTCGGTCACAGCCTCATGGATCAGGCTGAAGTGTGGAAATGGTTTGCTGCTCCTGGGGGTGCCGTGTCAACATGGATTGTTGACTGTGGCAGATAATGTCCAGAACAAGGTGCTGTGGCAACAGCACCATTTGGTTCATTACAATTTGACACTTCTCTACAAGTGTAGAGTACCGCACTGGCTCACCTTTATTTTCAGTTGAAGGTGGCACCTCAGACCTGCTAGTAAGGGGGACGAGTGTATTTGCTTGAGTTTTTCTGGGCATCTGCCTCCCTTGTTCAGCACCTCTAGACCTACTTCTGACACCCTCATTACAGACTAGCTGTAAAATAAGTATAGACTGAGCAGTAGAATTTTATAGAGATACTGTTGAACAGCCTTCCAGCCACTCAGCAATACTTTAACAATAAAACAGCAGCCTACGTCAGAAGGCAATGCTTTGCTGCACAATCAAATCTGAAGAATTGCATTATCACCACCCACAATCTGGAGGGTGTGGAGACAGCATGTTACTGCAGGTGGAGGCCAGGATAATTGCAGTTCAGAAAAGCTGATGGTGGAGGGGATGATCCAGATGGCATGGGAAATACCCATTGAAAGCAAGCACATTATGTTCAGCTGCATGTTGTGCCACAGGGTGATCTACTTTGCTCTTGGCCACAGTTTGGCAGTGGCTGTTCTTGCTGAAAATGAACAGTTGCTTACTAGCAATCACTATGTGCATTGAACATGATGATACACTGTACATTTAATACCTCTGTCTTTTATGTAGCCATAGCATTCTTGCCAACAGCTGTGATTACTAACTGATCGTTACAAAGCAGTGTAAAATTAACCAGTTTTTACAAGCAAGCCACAGACCAGAAAAGTCATTCATTTTAATAAAATAGTAAAAAAACTTATCCAAGGACAAGGCCCAGTTAGTAGCGAATTTTTAACCTCAAGAAGAATAAAGAAATACCAAAACTGTGTGTACTGCATCTGGCACAGTGAAACTGAAGACTAGTACTGAACAGATGTATTATTGTATCTCCAGGTTGACTCATAGTTACTGTTTAATTCAACAATGCAGGAAAAGATGGGATTACACATTAAATTGTACACAGGCACGATTAAAAGGCACTTACACATAAGCTTTCGGTCACAGCCTTCATCAGAAAAATAAAGATAAACACACGCCATTATTCACTTGTAGTAAACACACCTCACAAATACATGACCGCCAGCACCGGCAGTGGGACCAGAGTGCAACTATCACATAGAAAGGGAAGTGGCAATCTGGAGGGGGCAGAGAAGGGAAAGGGATAGGAGTGTATGGGTGGGGGAGAGAGAGTGGAGTGCTGTCTAGCAGGTTCTGCAGGGATTAGAATGCCAACAGGCACAGCGTCAAGAGGTTGTGGGTCAGGGAGGTAGGGAAAACAGAAAGAAAAAAGGAGAGGACTGGTGAAAGATGGGCAGGTGTGTTGGCAGGGGCGACAGACACAGGATGTGAAACGAGAATGGGAAGGAGGTGATAGGACAGAGAGGGTGGAAACTATTGGGTGGAGGGTGTGGGGACAGCATGTTACCGTAGGTTGAGGCTGGGACAATTACAGGAGGAAAGAATGTGTTGTAAGGATAACTCCCATCTTCACAGTTCAGAAAAACTGGTGGTGGAGGGGATATTCCAGATGGCTTGGGAAGCATCCATTGAAATCAAGCATGTTACGTTCAGTTGCTTGTTGTACCACAGGGTGGTCTACTTTTTTTTCTTGTCTACAGTTTGGCAGTGGCTGTTCATGCTAGTGGACAAGTGACCGGTAGTCATACCACAGGAATAGAATCCTTGTGGCAAGGGGTTCAAATAGGGTATGGCATGGGGATGGACTAGAATTTGTGGAGATTGGGTGGGTGTAAGAACACCGCTTTAGGAGGGGTGGGAAGGATCTGAGGCAGGATGTCCCCCATTTTGGGGCACGATGGTAGATGGTTCCATCTGCACCTCTGTCCACATTAAACTCACCAGCCTCCAACAGTACCTGCATTTTGACAGTTGTCAACGCCTTCACATCAAAAAATCCATCCCACACAGCCTGGACAGCAGGAGATGGCATATATGCAGTAATGAGTCCCCATGTTCAGTATGCTAAGGGTCTCACCAAGGCCTTCACAGACAGGCAATATCCCCTGGACCTATTCAGCAGACAAATCTCCCCCATTCTTCCAACCAGCCCAGGAACCAGCAGCAAAGGAGTTGAATTCCACCTCATACTGGGACAACTGAACCACATCCTTCACCAGGGATTTGATACATATCATCATGCCATGAAATGAGGGATATCCTACCTGAGATCCTTTCCACCCCTCCTAAAGTGGTGCTCTGCCACCTACCCAGCCTCCACAACATCTTAGTCCACCCCTATACCACTCCCACTCCCAATCCGAATCCCTTGCCACAAGGATCCTATCCCTATGGGAGACTCAGGCTAATGACCTGCCCAATCCTCACACCCAACACTTCCTACTCCAGTCTTGTCATGGGTTTATCCCACACCATCGGAGGTCGAACCACCTGTGAAAGCAGCCACATCATTTACTAGCTCTGCTGCAATCATTACACAGCTTACTATATTGGTATGACTACCAACCAGTTGCTCACTAGGATGAATGGCCACTCTTCAATTGTAGCCAAGAGCAAAGTAGACCATCTTGTGGCACACCAAGCAGCTGAACATAATATGCTTGATATAAATTGCTGCTTCACTATCCAACCCATCTGGATCCTCTACTACACCACCGGCTTTTATTAAATGTGCAGATTGGGGTTATCCTTACAACACATTCTCTACTCCCATAATTATCCTGGCCTCAACCTACGGTAATTTACTGTCCCCACACCCTCCACCCAACAGTTTCTACCCCGTCTGCCCTATCATCTCCTCGTTCTGTTCCCCCACCTCACTGCCCCATAACCTCCAGACGCTGTCCTGCTTGTTTTTCTGCTGAAGGCTGTGGCCAAAAGCATATGTGTGTCTACGTCTACATCGATCAAAGAAAGCAGGTGTTGACAGATGTGAAAATTACCGAACTATCAGCTTAATAAGTCACAGCTGCAAAATACTAACAGGAATTCTTTACAGACGAATGGAAAAACTAGTAGAAGCCAACCTCGGGGAAGATCAGTTTGGATTCCGTAGAAACACTGGAACACGTGAGGCAATACTGACCTTACGACTTATCTTAGAAGAAAGATTAAGGAAAGGCAAACCTACGTTTCTAGCATTTGTAGACTTAGAGAAAGCTTTTGACAATGTTGACTGGAATACTCTCTTTCAAATTCTAAAGGTGGCAGGGGTTAAATACAGGGGGCGAAAGGCTATTTACAATTTGTACAGAAACCAGATGGCAGTTATAAGAGTCGAGGGACATGAAAGGGAAGCAGTGGTTGGGAAGGGAGTAAGACAGGGTTGTAGCCTCTCCCCGATGTTGTTCAATCTGTATATTGAGCAAGCAGTAAAGGAAACAAAAGAAAAATTCGGAGTAGGTATTAAAATTCATCGAGAAGAAATAAAAACTTTGAGGTTCGCCGATGACATTGTAATTCTGTCAGAGACAGCAAAGGACTTGCAAGAGCAGTTGAATGGAATGGACAGTGTCTTGAAAGGAGGATATAAGATGAACGTCAACAAAAGCAAAACAAGGATAATGGAATGTAGTCTAATTAAGTCGGGTGATGCTGAGGGAATTAGATTAGGAAATGAGGCACTTAAAGTAGTAAAGGAGTTTTGCTATTTGGGGAGCAAAATAACTGATGATGGTCGAAGTAGAGAGGATATAAAATGTAGGCTGGCAATGGCAAGGAAAGCGTTTCTGAAGAAGAGAAATTTGTTAACATCCAGTAGTGATTTAAGTGTCAGGAAGTCATTTCTGAAAGTATTCGTATGGAGGGTAGCCATGTATGGAAGTGAAACATGGACGATAAATAGTTTGGACAAGAAGAGAATAGAAGCTTTCGAAATGTGGTGCTACAAAAGAATGCTGAAGATTAGATGGGTAGATCACATAACTAATGAGGAAGTATTGAATAGGATTGGGGAGAAGAGAAGTTTGTGGCACAACTTGACCAGAAGAAGGGATCGGTTGGTAGGACATGTTCTGAGGCATCAAGGGATCACCAATTTAGTATTGGAGGGCAGCGTGGAGGGTAAAAATCGTAGAGGGAGACCAAGAGATGAATACACTAAGCAGATTCAGAAGGATGTAGGTTGCAGTAGGTACTGGGAGATGAAAAAGCTTGCACAGGATAGAGTAGCATGGAGAGCTGCATCAAACCAGTCTCAGGACTGAAGACCACAACAACAACAAGGTTAATGTCAGCAAAATATTCTTGCATTTGGAGGGGAAAGTTGGTGATTGACATTTTGTGAGAATATTCTGCCGCAACGAAAAACACCTTTGTTTTAATTATGTTCACCCCAAATTCCATATTATGTCAGTGACACTCTCTCACCTGTTGTGCGATAATACAAAATTTGCTGCTCTTCTGTGAACTTTCTCCATGTTCTCTGTTAATCCTATCTGGTATGGATCCCACACTGTGCAGCAGTACTCCAAAAGAGAACAGAAAAGTGTAGTGTACACAGTCTCTTTAGTAGATCTGTTACATTTTCTAAGTTCTCTACCATTTAAATGAGTCTGAGGTTTGTCTACCACACAACATTTTCTGTGTGTTCTTTCCAATTTAATTTGTTTGTAATTGTAATTCCTAGGTATTTAGTTGAATTTACGGTCTTTACATTTGACTGATTTATCATGTAACCACAATTTAATGGATTCCTTTTAGCACTCAATTGCCAATTTTTGCACCATGCAGATATCTTTTCTCAATTGTTTTGCAGTTTTTTTGATCATATGATGACTTTACTACATGTTAAATGACAGCATCATCTGCAAACAACCTAAGGTAGTGGCTCAGATTGTCTCCTAAAAAATGACAGCATCATCTGCAAACAACCTAAGGTAGTGGCTCAGATTGTCTCCTAAATTAGTTATATAGATAAGGAACAGCAGAGGGTCTATAACACTACCTTGGGGAATGCCAGAAATCACTTCTGTTTTACTCGATGACTTTCTGTCAGTTACTAGAAACTGTGATGTTTCTGACAGGAAATAATGAATCCAGCCACATAACTGAGACCATGTTCGATTAGCACGAAATTTCACTACAAACTGTTTGTGTGGTACTGTGTCAAAAGCATTCTGGAAATTTAGAAATACGGAATCAATTTGAAATCCTTTGTCAGTAGCACTCAACACTTCGTGTGGGTAAATAGCTAGTTGTGTTTCATAAGAACAATGTTTCCTAATCCATATTGACTGTGTGTCAATAGACCGTTCTCATCGAGGTGATTCATAATGTTTGAACACAATATATGTTCCAATATTCTGCTGCATATCGACATTAATGATATGGGCCTATAATTTAGCGGGTTACTGCTACTACCTTCCTTGAATATTGTTGTGACCTGTGCAACTTTCCAGTCTTTTGGAAGACTTCGATCTTTCGTCGAGTGATTGTTAAAGATGGAGCTGTTGCATTAGCATACTCTGAAATGAACATAATTGGTATAAAGTCTGGGCCAGAAGATTTGCTTTTAGTAAATCATTTAAGTTGCTGAGAATATCTACTTCAAAGTTACTCATGTTGGCAGCAGTTCTTGATTTGAATTCTGGAATATTTATCTTGTCTTCTTTGGTGAAGGAATTTTGGAAGGATTTGTTTTTTAACTCTGCTTTGGCGGAACTGTCATTGATAGTATTTCCATTGCTATCGTGCAGAGAAGGCATTGATTGTGTCTTGCCCCTGGTATACTTTACATACAACCAGAATCGCTTTGGATTTTGTGCCAGGTTTCAAGACAAAGTTTCATTGTGGAAACTGTTGTAATCACCTCACATTGAACTCCAAGCTACATTTTGAGCATCTGGTAAAAGATCGCCAATCTTGGAGACATTGTGTTCATTTAAATTTGACATGCCTTTTTTCATTGTTTCTGCAACAGTGTTCTGACCCCTTTTTGTGTGCCAAGGGGGATCAGGTCCATCATTTAATTCATTTGGTATAAGTCTCTCAACTGCTGTCAAAACTATTTCTTTGAATTCAAGCCACATCTGGTTTTACATATATTATTAATTTATTAATTTGAAAGTAGTGGAGATTGTCTCTCAGGAAGGCATCAAGTGAATTTTTATCTGCTTTTTTGAATAGATGTATTTTTTGTCTATCTTTGGAGGATTTGGGGGTTACAATATTCAGCCTCTGCTTGTTATTAGCTCAGAATTATTTATTGCTAAGAGGTCAAATGAGTTTTCACAACCATTTACTATCAGCTCAAAATAATTTTCAGAATGCATTTAGCATAGTTTCGGATGATGTTTTATGCGTACCTCCAAATCTGAACATGTACTTTCGCCAAAATATCGAGGGTAAATTAAAGTCACCACCAACTATAATTGTATGAGTTTGGTACATGTTTGAAATTAGACTCAAGTTTTCTTTGAACATTGCAGCTGTTGTATTATCTGAGATCAAAGCTCGGTAAAAGGATCCAATTATTATTTTATTCTGGTTGCCAAGAATGACCTCTACCCATACGAACTCTCAGGAACTATCTACTTCAATTTCGCTACAAGATAAACTACTTCTAAAAGCAAAAAACACACCAGCATCAACTGTGTTAGTCTATACTTTTGAAACACTTAGGTTCCTTGCAAAAATTTCATCGGAACTTATCTTGGGCTTTAGCCAGCTGTCAGTGGCTATAACGATTTGAACATCAGTACTTTCTGTTAGCACTTGGAGCTCTGGTATTTTCCCAACACAGCTACAATGTGTCATATAAGCTTGCCTGTCTCCAACTTAACATATCATCTTTATGGTAAATAGAAATCTGTCTTTTCCTACATTGTTAATATTCCAATTTGGAGTTTCTATTGTCTGATTTTACTGTTTAGTTCTCTATTTAGCGTTTTAGAATTCGTCATCTCTTCCTGATAGATTTAACTTTTGAGTGTCATATTATATGATCAATAAAAAGTAAGTGAAACCATTTTATATGGTGACAACACTAATGATGTATTTTTGATTGCAGTGTACTCCATCTTTGCTTTCTTTGAGTACATAGTTGTACTCACCAACATGGCATTTCACATGACTGCATTTTGGGACTTCCATGACCGCTCACTGGAAGTGGGACCACTTGGCTTCGGTCACAGCTGACAGTATGAGATGCCAGCCGAGCACACACAATAACAAGTAGAGCAGTCCACCCCGGCAACTGGCAACTTGGTAGATACCACAAGTGTTCCCTGTTCAATAGCCTTCCCACATGAATTGTCACATCAAGCTCCACTCTATATTGATGATGAACTGGGCAGCATACAGTTATCTGTTGATTTGCCATTAGAACAGATTCCAGTACCAGCAAGCCCTGCAACATTTCCTCCAGTCAGTATGATGAGGGATGCTTTGCCAAATGACCAGTGTTGCCATTTTTCATCTGAGAGAGGCATCCATTCAAGAGATTATCTTCCTGCATATCAACAGTATGTTTACATGATAGTTGACCACACTGTATTGGGAACTAGAGTGTAACCTCCCGTATATGAAAGAAAGTATTTATCACTACAACAATACAATTCTGAATGAAATTTGTACCTAAAGAGCATGTGCTCATAAAGCCAAAGCCGAGGTGTGACTGCTGACTATTACGTGTCTGCTTTTGACAAATGTGACTGAATACTTATTGATCTCAAATGTGATGGTGATATTTTTAAAGTGTGGAAGATTCCATTGTGTATGGTTGTGGTAATTGAATGTATACACTAATATTTTTATATTTTTAATTAATAACTTTTGTAACTCTTGCAGTGGTACTTAAAGATAAATGTTCATATTGAAGGATACCTTTTGGTACTGTGAAAAATATTTGCCACTAGCAAAAGTAGCTGACACCCCAGTCTATCCTGTAGAAGCTAGTCTCACCTTCAACTCAGAACTGTAAATTATTGTCAAATCTTCTAGTACATCCATAATAGCTGAGCAAGAATTACACATATGTTTTGGGTTAGTACATTTTGAAGTTTACTGTCTGCTACAAATTTTGATACTATAATTTATTTATAAAAGCCTTCTGGTGTCATATTGCCTTATAGGTCAAGAGTACTAGGTGTGTGTTTAAGAGTTTATCTCATGTTCTGATCACGTTTTCACCATTGTCTCTTAGGCTTTGATGTTTCAACTGCATCACATAACAACAAAAAATTTTGATGTCAACACATATTTTTAAATTTTACTTGAACTAAGATGTAGATTATCTCACAATGTATAAATGTGAACAAAGAGTCTTTATTTCTGTCAAATTATTGTTGATATCACAATGTGCAATTGTGAATAAAGAAAATCTTTATTTCTGTTAATCTTTTATCACTATAATAATCTATCAAAACAAAACAAAAAGCTTTATTAGGTAATACAGTACAAATACTGTTGTGGTATGAGTCATTATATGTAAGGCCAAGGTGGTTTGCTAAAAAAGTAAAATCTGTTGTGTACGCTACATACTGTTGCATAGCTAACATGACAGTGGCAAAAAATCATCAGGTTATCAAAAAGTGTTACATGCTCTGGCTAGTATGATGTTTCTGGTAGAATATTAAGATGATGTGCTGAATTGATAGGATTACCCTTAGGCTATCTTTGCAATCAGTCAATGACTTGGAGCATATTTCTTGAATGACTTAAATATGTTGTAGTAAGACCTATCTATAAAACTGGAGAGGAAGAAACTAGCCCTATTTACACAGCTATTTTGCTTCTTATGATCTTTTCAAAAAATATTCAAGATTTTTTAATGACAGAATACTGACTCATCTAACTGAGCAAAACTTGCTGACCGCTTCTCAGTTTGGTTTTAGTATAGGGTTGACACAACATACAGGACTTCACAAGTGAAATGCTAGCATAACTAAAAAGAGAAGTTTTCCTGTTGGTATTCTGCGACATTATCAAAGCCTTTGAATGGATCATACAACACTACTTCCCAGTAGACCAAATGGCAATTTAATTTTTTTTTATACAGAGTGTATCATTATAGTTAATGGTGTAAGCACACACAGTTGAAATCATCTTCACTACTGTGAAACACATCTCTTCTGCTGAAAAAGTGCTCTTAGCTCTTAAGGGATGCATTTTAGAGCCCGAGGCCATGTTGACTGACTTTGTTTTTCTAGTATCATGTACTTTCAACTGTATGTATTTTTGCCATTAATTATTATACACGCTGTGTTTAGGGTACGTGAAGTTCAAAGCTCAGATATCATTCATGTATAGGTGTTCAATAGAACTCTCAATTTTTTTTTTATTTTTTTTTTTTTTTTTTGAGAAAATTGACTGAAGTTTTCTGATCATGTTTAATATGTTAAAGTAAGGTCAACTTTTTACCAAGCAGCTTGGCTCTGTAGTAGAGTGCTTGCCTGCCCTATTGGGAGCCAGGGATCAATTCTCAGTGGATTCAAATTTTTAAACGAAGGTGGAAGTTCTATGAGTAGTTCCATGAAGTGTAAAATACATAAAAGTGGAAAAAATGGTATCACTCGAGACTGGCAATCGCTGGATCGAGTCCTTTTTTATATTACCTTTTTTGTTTTTTCTGTTTCTCATTCAGTTTGAATACGTACATCATTTAAATATAAAATTCATCAAATACATGGTAATTGGCACATATTTAACTGTCATTTTATGAAAAATGCAAATCATCTTTTATCTAATTATGTATCGCACAAAAAAATTGTGAATTAAAATTGTTTAAATTTTAAAAAAATCTACAAATTAATTTTTTTCCATCTTATTTTTTGCTTCACAGAAATGCTCATGGAACATGCACCCTCATTTGAAAGTCTGAATGCACCAGGGCCTCCACATGACAGGAAGTATGAATTTTATTGCAGTGTATTAAACATGGCCGGAAAACTTAGAAGTCCATTTTTTTGAGAAAATTTAAGAGTCGCATGGGTCTGCTCTGGATGATTAATATTTGAGTTCTTAAGTTCACATACCATAAATGTAAAGAAATACAAAAATCCAATTGCTGTGTGCTCTCCTTGTTAGCACACTAAAGTCTTATGGTATTAATGGTATCCCTCTTACTCCATAACAGAAAGCAGAAGGGTCTCAGCATCAGACCTTATCTCATGCATGGGGAAACCTCATAATGTGGAATCATTACATGGCATTCCGTAAGGATCAGAACTGGACCCTGTCTTGTTTCTAACTTAAATAAATTAACAATGTAGGAAAAGACAGATTACTACTTACATAAAGAAGACACATCAAGTTGAAGACAAGCACAATTAAAAGACACTCGCATAAAGATTTTGGTCACAGCCTTCATCAGTGAAGAGAGATACAAGCACGAGTACAACCCCCCCACCCTCCCCCCCCCCCCCGCCCACACACACACACACACACACACACACACACACACACACACACACACACAAGAAAGTACTCATCACACGATCCTATTTTCTCATTCATTATTAAACATAATCCAGCATTACCCCTATTACAATCTGTCTTTCCCTGCATTATTGAGGTTCTTGAGTAACATACCTAAATGATCTCCCAATGACTTTAAAGGGTATTTAAAAAAACTGTTAAGTTTTCCAATGACACGAGCATGCTAATTGAGAGTCCAACTTCAGCTCTGGCAAACACAGCTCAAATGATAGCAGAAAAGGCCTAAAAAGAGCTTCACAGCTAACAGTTTCAATCTTAAAATCTCACAAAGACTAATATTATACAGTTTCAAATAAGCAAACAATAACAACCTTGTAGCACCAGAAGTAAAGATTAATGATCACACAATGAAGCACAGGTCCAGCTTGGAGTCCAGCTCGATAACATGTGAGAATGATGTTAATGCATAGGTAAGCTATTCAAGAAGCTCATTTCAGCTTGTAATGCCCTTAGAAGTCTCTCCAATTATGCTGATGTAAAGACAAGAATTTTGGCTTACTTTGCATATTTTCACTCCCTGTTGTCTTGTGGAAGTATCTTCTGGGGCAGTGCACCTAAAGTAAATGAAATTTTAAAAGGAAAAAATGGACAGGTTGAAGTTAGATATAGTGGGAATTGGTGAAGATCGGTGGCAAGAGGAACAGGACTTATATTCAGGTGAATACGGGGTTATAAATACAAAACAAAATAGAGATAATGCAGGAATAGATTTAATAATAAGAAAGAAATGGGTCTGTTGTATTAAGCTACTATGAACAGCATAGTGAATGCATTATTGTAGCCAAGTTAGACACTAAGCCCATACCCACCACAGTAGTAAATGTTTATATCCCAACTAGCTCCACAGATGATGAAGAGGTTGAAGAAATGTATGATGAGATAAAATAAATTATTCGAATAGTTAAGGGAGATAAAAATTTCATTGTGATGACAGACTGGGCTGTGATTGTAGGAAAATGAAGAAAAGGAAACGTAATAGGTGCATATGGCTGGGTGGAAAGGAATGACAGTTGAAGCTGCCTGGTAGAATTTTGCCCAGAGCATCACTTAATCATAACTAACACTTGGTTTAAGAATTGTGAACGAAGGTAGTGTACTTAAAAGACCTGGAGACGCAGGAAGGTTTCAGATTGATTATGTGATGGTAAGACAGAGATTGCAGGTTTTAAATTGTAAGACATCTGCAGGGGTAAATAAGGACTCTGACCACAATTTATTGATTATGAATAGTAGATTAAAACTGGATAAATTGCAAAGAAGTTGTAAATTAAGGAGGAGGGGGCTGAGTAAGTTAAATAACAAGAGATTGTTGAGAGTTTCAGAGGGAGCATTAGGCAACGATTGACAGGAGAAGGGAAAGCAATATAGTGGAAGGCAAACAGGTAGCTCTGAGAAACAAAATAGTGAAGGCAACAGCAGAGGATCAACTTAATTGATGAAAGGAGAAAATATTAAAAGCAGCAAATAAAGCAGGCAAAAGGTAGTACAAACGTATAAAAAAATGTGAATGATAGGAGGTGCAAAATGGCTAACTAGGAAGGCTGGAGAACAAATGTAAAGATTTAGAAGCATAGTTCATGAAGGGAAAGACAGATACTGCCTACAGGAAAATTAGAGGGGCCTTTTGAGAAAAGAGTAGCAGCTGTGTGAATATCGAGAGCTCAGATGGAAGGAAGTACTATGCAAAGGATAGAAACTTGAAGATAATATTATAGAAAGGGAAGAGGATGTAGGTGAAGATGAGAGGGGAGACACGATAGTGCGAGAACAGTTTGAGAGAGCAGTGAAAGATCTAAGTTGAGACAAGGCCCCTCGAGTAGACAACATTCAGTTGGAACTTATGATAGCTGTGGGAGAGCCAGCCATGACAAAACGATTCCATCTGGCCTGCAAGATGTTGCGGACAGGTGAAATACCCTCAGTCTTCAAGAATAATGTAATAATTCCAATTCCAAAGAAAGCAAGTACCAACAGGTGTGAATGTTACTGAGCTATCAATTTAATAAGTAATGGTTGCAAACTACTAATGTGAATTCTTTACAGAAGAATGGAAAAATTGGTGGAAGCTAACCTCAGGGAAGATCAGTTTGGATTCCTGAGAAATGTAGGAGCACATGAGGCAGTACTGACTCTACAACTTCTCTAAGAAGATAGGTCAAGGAAAAGCAAATGTGTTTATAGCATTTCTAGACTTACAGAAATCTTTTGACATTGTGTCTGGAATACTGTCTTTGAAGTTCTGAAGGCAGCAGGCGGTAAAATACAGGGTGTGAAAGGCTATTTACAAATTGTACAGAAACCAGATGGCAGTTATAATAGTCAAGGGGAATGAAAGGAAAGCAGTGGTTGAAAAGAGAGTGAGACAGGATTGTAGCCTAACCCTGATGTTATTTAACCTGTAGATTGAGCAAGCAGTAAAGGAAACCAAAGAAAATTTGGAATGGTAATTAAAGTTCAGGGAGAAGAAGTAAAAACTTTTGAGGTTTGCCGATGATGTAATTCTGTCAGAGACAGCAAAGGACTTGGAAGACAGTTGAACAGACTGCACAGCATCTAGAATGGAGGCTGTAACAACACCACCAACAAAAGCAAAACAAGGATAATGGATTGTAGTCAAATTAAATCAGGTGATTCTGAGGGAACTAGATTAGGAAATGAGACACTAAAAGTAGTAGACGAGTTTTGCTGTTTGGGCAGCAAACTAACTGATGACGTGTGAAACAAAGAGGATATAAGATGCAGACTGGCAATGGCAAGAAAATCATTGCTGAAAAAGGAGAAATTTGTTAACATTGAATACTGATTTAAGTGTTAGGAAGTCTTTTCTGAATGTGTTTGTCTGAAGTGTAACCATTTATGGAAGTGAAATTTGAATGATGAGTAGTTTAGACCACGGTGACCAGACATCCCCTCTTTTATGGGATCATGCCTTATTTAGCTTGAGTTGTCCGTAGCCCAACAAAATGTGTACAGGATGTATATTGTCCCATTTTTCATTAACTGTCCCATGTATTTTGAAACAGCATGTTTTAAAGTAATGTGTAGCATAACCAAATGAAGGACAAATGAGATCATACCCAAAGAATCAAGACAATATCCTCTTTGATTAAACCAAACTGAACATGGCATGGTTTTTTAAGTTCTTTGGATAGTACTACTTAATGCTTCCACATGGTGAGCAGTTTATCGCTTTTTAGTCCGTTGCCTATTGTATATGTCGCTGCATTTAGAAGTATGGTTATCACTTTGTAGTCCATTGCCTATTGAGGTCGCTGCATTTAGAAGTATGGTTTCAGTCAGTTGAGAGTCACAGATTATGGCACTTGCTGTGATGTATTGCAAACTTTTCAGAGAAATGTCAAAAAGAAAGTGTGCTTTTACTGCAGAAATTAAAACCTGAATTTCCATTTCTGAAATTATAGCAGCAAAGTGAGAAATTATTTTGTCTGTTGTGTAAAAGTAACTTTTTAATTGAGCGTGCAGATCAATCTGACATTGCACAACACATTAAAGTGAAGAAACACAACCCGGCTGTTTCAAGCAAAACTTTATTGGAAAATTTTTGTGCAATAAGTGAGAATTGTGCCATTGTAAATGATGAATCTGCAACTGAGGAAGGTTTACTAGCTGTCCATGCAATGAAACATTGGCATTCCTTCAGATAAATGGACTGTACTGGTGCAATCAACAGGAAGCTTTTTGAGAAGAAATTTATTTGCTTCAGAACAAAGTGAGAATTTATAATTGTAAATATGTTGACAGCGTATGCATTGCATCAAATTTGTGAGGACCAGAAAGATGCCAAATATCCATACATTTCAGTTATGGTAGGCACTTCTAATCACAAAAGTGTAAAATTGGTACCAGTGCATTGTGCCAGGTAGGGGTATCAAGTAAAGGTGACAGACTTCCACAATATGACATGTGAAATGGCTGATGATATAAAAAAAATTAATCATGAAAGTTTTTAATAAATTCCATCTGAGGTTTAAAATTGTTGCATTCTGTGGTGACAACTGCAACACAAACTTTGGGGGTGCAGGAGGAAACTACAAAATGTAGACTCATTTCAGTTTCTAACTTCTGTCCCGTATTTTGATTTTGGGAATCTGGTCACCCTAGTTCAGACAAGAAGAGAATAGACGCTTTCGAAATGCAGTGTTACAGAAGAATGCTGGAGATTTGATAGGTAGATCATGTAGTTAATGAGGAAGTAGTGAATGGGATTCGGAAGGCAAAAAGTTTGTGACACAACTTGAGTAGAAGAAGGGATCTGTTGATAGGACATTTCTATCATCAAGTGTGTGTGTGTGTGTGTGTGTGTGTGTGTGTGTGTGTGTGTTTTGCATTGTTATTTAGTTATGGAGCTACATTTGACTATTGAATGTAGTTGTTGTTCTGCCTGTGCTACTTTCGTGTAAAATTCTTCAATCTAGTATTCGCCATTGACTAACTCCCTGTGCAACTGAATGAAGTGTTCACTGATTCTAATGAGAAGAGTTTATTTCACACCATCGGTCGCTAATAGTATACACATTGCAATTTGTTCAGACAGCTGCAGCCACAAGTCCACTCTGACACTGGTGACCCTGACATAATACAATTAGCTGCATTATATCACAGGAAGGACCTGCATTCAACATGACATGTGCACCAACGGAGGCCGTGCCTTTTGTCTGATGACTCAAAGTGTGTTTGCCACACATTTGGCTGCACACCCCAGCATTATGGTTTGTACAGGGGGAAGCAAGCTTTGCCTATACCAGAATTACAGTAGACACAACCAAATTTGCAATCATAGCAAGCCAGCTAGATCAGAAATACACAGTGCAGATCAAAGATGATCACCACCCTGCCTACAATGGATGCCTATCTGAAGTTAAAATAGGAACTTATGTGACGAGGTACCACTTCACAGGAAGAATGCATCAGACAAATCTTAACCCAAAAAGACATGCTGACAGAAAGCCCTCACAATATTTGTGACACCTGGAGAAAAAGGTGGATATGGGAACTATCCCTGATAGTTTTCTGCACACACTGTGGAGTAATCACCTGAATCCTAGGTGAAAGCCATTATTGCATCACAAACTGGCATTGCTTATCGCTAATAGTGGAGTTAGCTGACAAAATATTTGATGCTATAATACCTGTGCCAGTGGGTTCAGTGATGGTGGTGTGCAACAGCTTGTTGTCGCACAATGTAACATGGACCGATTATGACATGCAGTCTGCCAAACTGGATTTACTGACCAAGAATGGGGAAGAATTATTGTCTCAGCATAACTGCAGCAGAAATAGGAGTCATTATTGCAAGCAATTGAGGAGCCATTCGTCTCACTTCCTTGACATCAGATACTATCAATCCCACAATTTTCTTGTATCACAGGAGATCTGGAGACCAGCAAGAAAGTGTACGATGCCCTGCTCACATCCAAATGCCAGTGGCAATCAGATGTAGGTGCATCGAGCAACTGCCGGGCATCATCTCAGTGCTTATTCACCAGTGGTTGTAAGTCCGGGCAGAAATGTCTCACAGGTACCAGATCTGACTTATATGCATTCCCACACACAAGGTTGACCAGAAAGTGGCTGGTCACTCCCTTCTGTTTGACTGCCACCAACAATTCTATATGTCAATGTATGGAATTCTGTGAATGAGCCTGAACCTCGGACTGAGATGTGGCGTTATGTGGGATTTCATGGTTGCAGATGTGTCATAACCTTTAATAGGTGCGGATTTTTTGGCATATTATCAACTGCTTCCTGACATGGCAGATATATGGCTTGTCAATGGCTTCACTGGGCTAACAGCTCCAGGTTTTCGTTGAGGTGTGACAGTGCACACAGCCAAGCTCATGCAAGACACCAGCAACAAGTATGCTGACTTATTGAAGAGATTCCAGCAAACACCAAAAGAGATACCCCACAACATGGTGCACCACATACAGACGGCTGAAGGTCTACAAGTGTCCTGTCAACATTGGCACTTGCCATAGTGAAAGTGGAGTTATGAAGGCATGATGTGACCATCAAGTAGCTCTGGTTATCTTCACTACACATGGTACCAAAGAAGGCAGAGGGTACCCTTGTTTTGATTATCAGGCCATAAATGCTACAAGTGACCCCAATTCTACCCCACACCATTACTTTGGGACTATAATTATGCCTTATGTGGTGCGACTGTATTCAGTGTTTTAAGCTGTACAAAGGCATACACAGAGATTCCAGTGGCAAGAGCAAATATATAAAAGACAGTCATTGTCATTCCTTTTGGCCTTTTTGAGATTCAGTTCATGATATTTGGCCTATGAAATACAGTGCAAACATGGCAAATGTTCATTGACTCTGCACTACAAGAGCCAACCTTATGCTTTGCTTATCTTGATCATATTCTGATTTTCTCTTCCTCTTTGGAGCAACATCAGCAGCATATTACTGAAATGTTCAGAAGACTGTAATGGTATGGAATCATTGTGAACACCACCACGCAAGTCTTCAGACAGGCACAAGTTGATTTTTTGGGCCACAGGGTCATGTTGTTGGGTCTGCTACCCTTGTCAGAGAAAGTTGAAGCAATACTGCAGATGACCTGGCCAAAGAAATTTACGGAACTACGTCATTTCTTTGTGTCCTCAGTTTCTGTCACTGACATCTACCTCACACAGCTAAGTTACAAATGCTGTTAACAGTGCCACTCACTGGGCTGAAGAACAAGGGAAACTCACCAGTTTCATGGATGGACGAAATGATCTTGGCTTTTGAAGCAGCCAAGCAGAGTATAATGGAAGCGGCATCACTCACTCACCCAGAACTGAGTGTGCTATTAGTACTGGTAGTTGACATGAGGCAGATGGTAATTGGTAGAGCATTACAACACCTAGGGGAAGAATCATGGCAGCCACTAACATTCTTCTTCTGTCTCAACAGAAATTGAGTGCCTGTGAAAGAGAGCATTTAGCAATCTACGAAGCTTTTAAAGATTTCCAGTCTCACCTTGGAGGCCAGAGAATTTACCTTCTTTACCAACCATAAGCCATTTGCATGTACCTTCCAACAAAACAGCATGAACTTTTCACCCTGGCAGCACAACCAGTTGGTCTATATTTCTCAGTTCAGCACAGACTCAAAGCACGTTTCTGGGATCGACAGTGTAGCGGCCAACTGCCTCTCCCACACTGACAGCATCACTCATTCAATGGATTTCATAGAACTTTCAGTGGGCCAACAGTCAGACTAGGAGTTCATGGCCTGCTTGCAGACTCTGACTATCACCCAAACTTAGATAGTAAGGATTCCTGGCTCTGACGCCAAGTTGTACTGTGATGTGTCAGTGGCATACCTAGTCCTTTCCCATCCATGGCCATCCAGGAGCCCGTGCAACAACATTATTCTCCAATTGCTTTGTTTGGCCAGGAGTCAAAAAAGACTGCCAAGTCTGGACACAGATGTGTGTTAAATGCCAGTGCATCAAAGTCAACAGTTACGTGCATGGACCAGTGGGCAACTTTCGGGATATAACTGCTTGATTTGCACATATTCATATTGATGTGGTCGGCCCCTTACTTCCAGCGAATGGCCAGTGTTATTTATTAACAGTGATAGATTGTTTCACTCACTGGCCAGAAGCTGCACCAGTAGACAACACCTTCGAAGAGACCTTATCTTCTGCATTTTTTTTTTTGCTTGGGTGTCACATTTTGGCTGGATTTCACATGTCGCGATGCATCATGGATGCCAATTTGAGTCTGACCTGTGCACACAGCTGACTGAATTCTGTGGTATTGTGCATCACAGAATGACAAGCTACCATGTTGCCAGCAATTGGGTGATAGAACACAGGCCCCAATCACTGAAAGCAGCCTGATGTACCATGAAGCAAGTTGGACCACAACTCTACCAATGGTTTTGCTCGATCCGAGAAACACTTGATTTGGATGCTTCAACTGCCGAACTTGTGTATGGTGAAATGTTGTGCATGCCATGGGAGTATGTGAATTCACAGTTGTTACAGTACCAAACTTGACAGATGGTGATTTTATTTGTCAGTTGAGGGAACACATTCCCCGCACCTGGCCCCGGCAAGCATTTATACATGGCATTAGTCCCATGTGTATACACTAAGTGCACACACATAATGCTACACTCCAACAGTGACAAACACCCATCACAACCACCTTACGCAGGACTGCATAAAGCGGTACAACAAGGAGACCGCACACTTGGCGTATCATTAATGGCAAAACCACTACTCTTTCACTGGACTGTGTAAAACCTAGATACCTTGTTCAAGAAGAAATTCCAAGGAGGACAACACAGTGCGATCGTGACCTAGTTCCAATTGCTTTGTCATCACTGGCTCTGCCAACTGTCGGTGCAAAGAAGCCCTTAGGATGAGCAATATGATCAGATCAATGAGTCCATTTCCCTACAAGGTTTTTGGTCATCTCTTCAATTTCCCTGAAGGGGTTGATGTAGCAGGCAGATCGGATACTAAAGTGCAATGGAAGCTGCGTGCTTTTTGCACAATATTTTGTAACATTGTCAAAGTGCTTCAGCACTGATCGCCAGAGGCACTGCACTCTATGATGCTTGTATGCTGACTCTTAGGATAGTTTTTCTTTCCATTATTAATTAGTTATGGAGTTACATCCAACTGTTGAATGTTCTAGTTGTCAGTCTGTTTTACTTTCATGTAAAATGTCTTTACCTAGTATTCATTGTTAACCAAATCCCTGTGCAACTGAATAAAGTGTTTACTGATTCTGATGTGAAGAGTCTCTTTTGCTGAATCAGCAGCTACTAGAATGCACACAGTAGTTTGTTCAGACAGCCACAAACACAAGGCCACCCCAACAAGCTCACATTCAAAAGAGACCTTGTCACTCAAATACAAGGTTTGCAAGTAACCAGACAATAGATTTTTCCCAAAGTAACATGTTGTGGTTTAATTTTGGCATTTTTAAGTACCGGGTGATCAAAAAGTCAGTATAAATTTGAAAACCTAATAAATCACGGAATAATGTAGATAGAGAGGTACAAATTGACGCACATGCTTGGAATGACATGGGGTTTTATTATAACCAAAAACATACAAAAGTTCAAAAAATGTCCAACAGATGGCGCTTCATCTGATCAGAATAGCAATAATTAGCATAATAAAGTAAGACAAAGCAAAGATGATGCTCTTTACAGGAAATGCTCAATATGTTCACCATCATTCCTCAACAATAGCTGTAGTCGAGGAATAATGTTGTGAACAGCACTGTAAAGCATGTCCGGAGTTATGGTGAGGCATTGGCATCGGATGTTGTCTTTCAACATCCCTAGAGATATCGGTCAATCATGATACACTTGCGACTTCAGGTAACCCCAAAGCCAGTAGTCGCACGGACTGAGGTCTGGGGACCTGGGAGGCCAAGCATGACGAAAGTGGCAGCTGAGCGCACAATCCTCACCAAATGATGATGCGCAAGAGATCTTTCACGCGTGTAGCAATATGGGGTGGAGTGCCATCCTGCATAAACATCGTACGTTCCAGGAGGTGTTTATCAGCCAGGTTGGGGATGATGCGATCCCGTAACATATCGACGTACCTCTCACCCATCATGGTAGCAGTTACAAAACCAGAATCATGCATTTCCTCGAAGAAAAAAGACCCGATAACGGTAGGTGTGGTAAATCAAACCCATACCGTGACTTTCTCATCGTACAGTGGGGTTTCCACAACAGTTCTAGGATTTTCAGTAGCCCAAATTCTGCAATTGTGAGCATTGACAGACCCTCGGAGCATGAAATGAGCTTTGTCGGTCCACAACACGTTACTCAACCAATCTTCATCTTCCGCCATCTTTTGAAACACCCAAACTGCAAAAGTCCTCCGCTTCACTAAATCGCCAGGTAACAGTTCATGATGCTGATGGATTTTGTATGGATAGCGAGGGCACACCTCAGTGCCAACAAAACAGTAGTGTATGGAATGCCAGTGCGATGTGCGACTGCACGAGCGCTGACTTCCCCACGCATAGATGAACCCGCTACAGTCTCCATTTCTTCCTGAACTGTCTCAGCAGCATTACGCCTTGTGCTTGGTCGGCCACTACGGGGTCTATCGTCTAAACAACCCATGGCTTCAAACTTTGAAATCATTCTCGCCACAGCTGCATTTGTCAACGGACCTTTACCCATTCGAATCCCCTTCCTATGGTGATAGGATTGTAACGCTGAACTAGCACATTCCCCATTCTGATAATACAGCTTCACTAAAAGCGCCTTTTCAGGTAAAGTTAACATGCTGCGACTGCTGGCGCATCTGATTCTCTCTCTCATTACAGCTCTTTATACACGATTGTCATGCACAGTCACTGACATTTTGCTGTCCAGCGCCATCTGTTGGACATTTTGTGAACTTTTTTGTTCTAATAAAACCCCATGTCATTCCAAGCATGCGTGTCAATTTTTACCTCTCTGTCTACATTATTCCGTGGTTTATTAAGTTTTCAAATTTATACTGACTTTTTGATCACCCGGTACATACATATATATTACAAGAATGCAATAAGGCACACTAACAAATAAATGTACAGTAACAAATCATTAAACAATTCTGGACATAGCTGTTTTTGATTGAACTAAAAGATCATAATACATGTGTTTGCATGAAAATAGAACGTAGATGTCTTTGACTGTACAGTATTTTAATAAAGTTTGAAAAATTATTTTAAAGAGTTCAGTTAGTGTAATAAGGAGAGCATGTCAATGTGCTTTGTGTATGTAAACATACCTTGCTGTTTTAAGAAAATAAAGATAAATCTTAAACATGGAACTGCTGTGGTCTTCAGTCCTGAGATTGGTTTGATGCAGCTCTCCATGCTACTCTATCCTGTGCAAGCTTCTTCATCTCCCAGTACCTACTGCAACCTACATCCTTCTGAATCTGCTTAGGGTATTCATCTCTTGGTCTCCCTCTACGATTTTTACCCTCCACGCTGCCTTCCAATGCTAAATTTGTGATCCCTTGATGCCTCAAAACATGTCCTACCAACCGATCCCTTCTTCTAGTCAAGTTGTGCCACAAACTTCTCTTCTCCCCAATCCTATTCAACACCTCCTCATTAGTTATGTGATCTACCCATCTAATCTTCAGCATTCTTCTGTAGCACCACATTTCGAAAGCTTCTATTCTCTTCTTGTCCAAACTAGTTATCGTCCATGTTTCACTTCCATACATGGCTACACTCCATACAAATACTTTCAGAAACGACTTCCTGACACTTAAGTCTATACTCGACGTTAACAAATTTCTCTTCTTCAGAAACGATTTCCTTGCCATTGCCAGTCTACATTTTATATCCTATCTGCTTCGACCATCATCAGTTATTTTACTCCCTAAATAGCAAAACTCCTTTACTACTTTAAGTGTCTCATTTCCTAATCTAATTCCCTCAGCATCGCCCGATTTAATTTGACTACATTCCATTATCCTCGTTTTGCTTTTGTTGATGTTCATCTTATATCTTCCAAGTCCTTTGCTGTCTCTGACAGAATTACAATGTCATCGCCGAACCTCAAAGTTTTTACTGCTTCTCCATGAATTTTAATACCTACTCCGAATTTTCCTTTTGCTTCCTTTACTGCTTGCTCAATATACAGATTGAATAACATCGGGGAGAGGCTACAACCCTGTCTCACTCCTTTCCCAACCACTGCTTCCCTTTCATGCCCCTCGACTCTTATACACTCCTGGAAATGGAAAAAAGAACACATTGACACCGGTGTGTCAGTCCCACCATACTTGCTGCGGACACTGCGAGAGGGCTGTACAAGCAATGATCACACGCACGGCACAGCGGACACACCAGGAACCGAGGTGTTGGCCGTCGAATGGCGCTAGCTGCGCAGCATTTGTGCACCGCCGCCGTCAGTGTCAGCCAGTTTGCCGTGGCATACGGAGCTCCATCGCAGTCTTTAACACTGGTAGCATGCCGCGACAGCGTGGACGTGAACCGTATGTGCAGTTGACGGACTTTGAGCGAGGGCGTATAGTGGGCATGCGGGAGGCCGGGTGGACGTACCGCCGAATTGCTCAACACGTGGGGCGTGAGGTCTCCACAGTACATCGATGTTGTCGCCAGTGGTCGGCGGAAGGTGCACGTGCCCGTCGACCTGGGACCGGACCGCAGCGACGCACGGATGCACGCCAAGACCGTAGGATCCTACGCAGTGCCGTAGGGGACCGCACCGCCACTTCCCAGCAAATTAGGGACACTGTTGCTCCTGGGGTATCGGCGAGGACCATTCGCAACCGTCTCCATGAAGCTGGGCTACGGTCCCGCACACCGTTAGGCCGTCTTCCGCTCACGCCCCAACATCGTGCAGCCCGCCTCCAGTGGTGTCGCGACAGGCGTGAATGGAGGGACGAATGGAGACGTGTCGTCTTCAGCGATGAGAGTCGCTTCTGCCTTGGTGCCAATGATGGTCGTATGCGTGTTTGGCGCCGTGCAGGTGAGCGCCACAATCAGGACTGCATACGACTGAGGCACACAGGGCTAACACCCGGCATCATGGTGTGGGGAGCGATCTCCTACACTGGCCGTACACCACTGGTGATCGTCGAGGGGACACTGAATAGTGCACGGTACATCCAAACCGTCATCGAACCCATCGTTCTACCATTCCTAGACCGGCAAGGGAACTTGCTGTTCCAACAGGACAATGCACGTCCGCATGTATCCCGTGCCACCCAACGTGCTCTAGAAGGTGTAAGTCAACTACCCTGGCCAGCAAGATCTCCGGATCTGTCCCCCATTGAGCATGTTTGGGACTGGATGAAGCGTCGTCTCACGCGGTCTGCACGTCCAGCACGAACGCTGGACCAACTGAGGCGTCAGGTGGAAATGGCATGGCAAGCCGTTCCACAGGACTACATCCAGCATCTCTACGATCGTCTCCATGGGAGAATAGCAGCCTGCATTGCTGCGAAAGTTTGATATACACTGTACTGGTGCCGACATTGTGCATGCTCTGTTGCCTGTGTCTATGTGCCTGTGGTTCTGTCAGTGTGATCATGTGATGTATCTGACCCCAGGAATGTGTCAATAAAGTTTCCACTTCCTGGGACAATGAATTCACCGTGTTCTTATTTCAATTTCCAGGAGTGTAACTGCCATCTGGTTTCTGTACAAATTGTAAATAGCCTTTCGCTCCCTGTATTTTACCCCTACTACCTTCAGAATTTGAAAGAGAGTATTCCAGTTAACATTGTCAAAAGCTTTCTCTAAGTCTACAAATGCTAGAAACGTAGGTTTGCCTTTCCTTAACCTTTCTTCTAAGATAAGTCGTAAGGTTAGTATTGCCTCACATGTTCCAACATTTCTGCGGAATCCAAACTGATCTTCCCCGAGGTCCGCTTCTACCAGTTTTTCCATTCGTCTGTAAAGAATTCGCGTTAGTATTTTGCAGCTGTGGCTTATTAAACTGATTGTTCTGTAATTTTCACATCTGTCAACACCTGCTTTCTTTGGGATTGGAATTATTATATTCTTCTTGAAGTCTGAGGGTATTTCGCCTGTCTCATACATCTTGCTCACCAGATGGTAGAGTTTTGTCATGACTGGCTCTCCCAAGGCCATCAGTAGTTCTAATGGAATGTTGTCTACTCCCGGGGCCTTGTTTCGACTCAGGTCTTTCAGTGCTCTGTCAAACTCTTCACGCAGTATCTTATCTCCCATTTTGTCTTCATCTACATCTTCTTCCATTTCCATAATATTGTCCTCAAGCACATTGCCCTTGTATAAACCCTCTATATACTCCTTCCACCTTTCTGCCTTCCTTTCTTTGCTTAGAACTGGGTTTCCATCTGAGTTCTTGATATTCATACAAGTGGTTCTCTTCTCTCCAAAAGTCTCTTTAATTTTCCTGTAGGCAGTATCTATCTTACCCCTAGTGAGACAAGCCTCTACATCCTTACATTTGTCCTCTAGCCATCCCCGCTTAGCCATTTTGCACTTCCTGTTGATCTCATTTTTGAGACGTTTGTATTCCTTTTTGCCTGCTTCATTTACTGCATTTTGATATTTTCTCCTTTCATCAATTAAATTCAATATTTCTTCTGTTACCCAAGGATTTCTATTAGCCCTCGTCTTTTTACCTACTTGATCGTCTGCTGCCTTCACTACTTCATCCCTCAGAGCTACCCATTCTTCTTCTACTGTATTTCTTTCCCCCATTCCTGTCAATTGTTCCCTTATGCTCTCCCTGCAACTCTCTGCAACCTCTGGTTCTTTCAGTTTATCCACTTCCCAACTCCTTAAATTCCCACCTTTTTGCAGTTTCTTCAGTTTCAATCTGCAGCTCATAACCAATAGATTGTGGTCAGAATCCACATCTGCCTTTGGAAATGTCTTACAATTTAAAACCTGGTTCCTAAATCTCTGTCTTACCATTATATAATCTATCTGATACCTTTTAGTATCTCCAGGATTCTTCCAGGTATACAACCTTCTTAAACATGGAAGCCCTCATCATATTCTGAACAGTCGCACAACACTTCCTCAGGAGGAGCACCTGCTGTAGATGTATCCACCAATAATCTCTTATACCACTTCAAATTGTTCTTTTCATACTAGTTATCACCAAACAGTTTACCAAGAAGTTTCCCCACATCTTCAATTTTCTCAGTTGCCAATGGATGAGATGTCTGGATTTCCTGTAGGTTGAAATCATTGTTTCCTTGAGCTCCAACATCTGTTCTGTGCCGATTGAAACATGTTTATCTCACTTTCAGATCTGTAATATTCAGAGGCCTTCATTTGAACATGATGTTCTGTACATTTAATATGTATTTGTTTCATTTCACTGATTTTCTGTAACTTCTTGAAACACTTTTCAAGCTGTTTGACGTCATACACTTTCCAGTCAGTGCCTAATAACGCACTGTTACCCACTTCTCTAAACACATTAGCTTAATCCTCTTTCACAGGAAACATTCATAATTACAACCTCTTCAGTGCCTGTTGTTCTCAGCAGAAAATGAATAAGAGTATGCAGTATATGTTATTTTTGTTCTGAGCAGCACACCCACCACAAAATAATCTCATTTTCTTCTTATTCTCCATGCACAAGATACTGGTAGTATTTCCTTTGGTTAAAAATGCAGAAATTATACAGATTTATTTGTCTCCTATAGTATGTCTCATGAATAGGAGTCTTGAGAAGAAGCTGTACTTGCTGTAGATCAAAACATAAAGTGACTGTATCTGGTGCTTGATTTTATCAAAGATCTTCATAAAATGCATTAACATGCAATTTGTACTCTTTCTTTTTTTCATCATGTAATTTGATTTTTCTGTATTTTCATTTGGTTTGATAAGAAACGATAATTTTGCACAGTAGGTATAAATGAGATGCTAGTGTTTTAAAACCAAGGTTGAATTCTGATATAAAAATTTGACAAAACATTGCGAAGCTGACTTTGAGTACAACTGCATCTCCGTTATACATTCTATAGAGTTTAGTTGTATTAAGTGAACAATATAAGTATATCTTCTCTGACTTTTGCATATTGTAATGACTTTCAGCCTTTAACATTCTTCAAAAAGTGATGCACACTTTCTTTCTTCTCTATAGACTTGCTAGACCTTCTGTCACCAACTCATTTCGCCGTTACATATTCACCACATTTAACTTTATGTACCATATTTCTTGGTCTTGTTTGTTTTTACCTAAAGCACAGACATAAAAAATTTCTTGCAGACATTCACTGGCTTTCCGAGTTTTGTTGATAAGATAAATTTCAGACTGCATGCATGTGATTGTTTATTTAGTGTGTGTCGAGGTTGTCTTCTGTTAATTGATCCAATGATAAGTTTGGAATCAATACAATTATCTTGAGAAACTTTATCAGAGATTGACACTAACTTATACCTTACAAAGGAACAAACAATCTGAACGTCTGAACTGTTTACACCGAAAACAAACGAACAAGTTCTGTCCAAACCTTCCTTTCCTGTATCTCTCTCGTTTTCCTGGTCCTCTTGCTGTTAAACCTGAGACACTCTTTGTAGTAGCTCTGCTGCATTCTCCAACTAATTGATTTTCACAAAAAACATATTAATAATGTTCATATGAATAATAACCATGTACTTCCTGCATCTACTTGCTTCTTACTACAGCTGGTATTATGGTAATATTTCTGACTGGCTGAACATGACAGTGTCTCGTTTGAATGAATGCAGCTGCGGACAAAGTTGCTTTCTTGATGAACAGTCTACTTGGATATATCAATATCACTGTGACAATTTTTTTATAGTAAACAAAGTACTGAGACCACAGAATGAAAGTCATATGGTGAAAACTGTACGTAACTCTCTTTTTTTTATTTTATGGACAAAGTCTATTTTAAATGGGAGCTTCTCAATTATACACCTCGCCAAAGCCTTTTTAAGGATCTTGGAATTCTCACACTCACTTCCCAATATATTTACTCCTCAATGCTTTTGTTGCTGATCATAAAAATCAGTTTCAACTGAACTGTGACACAAGCAATCACAATACAACAGACAAAAATAATTTTCATGCAGATTTTATCTCCTTGTCCAAGGCTCAGAATTGAGTTGTGTACTCGCTGGTAAGGTAGTCAGAAAGTTCCTGTCTAACATAAAGTAAGAAATTGAGAATCCCTACCAACTCAAAAAAAAAAAAAAAATTAAAAACATACCTCCGTTTCCAATCTTTCTACAAATTGTCTGAATTCAGAGTTCAAAAGTTCTATTAGCTAGATATCAAATGGCAAACTATGTGACAGGTAGCAACGTACTGTAAATAGGTTTCAGTATTTACAGACTTAAGAAAATATTTTCATTGAAAGATACTATTGTAAAATACTAAATATAATGCTACTCTTAGCAGATGAACAGCAGAAACATGGAAAAAATGTGAAGTCAGCAGCATCGTTTAAAGTATTAGCTTTCTTTATAATTTACTTGATTAAGCTTAGGGGCAAAATGTGAATAGTATTAAGCAGTACAGTGTTAATATAAGGTGTGCTTATAAAATAACAGAACTATTGTTGTAAAACGTTTTATTCGAAAAACATATGTATTAGTTATTTTCACCCTCAATATATTCCCCTCCCTTATTCCATTGATGGAAACAGGACTGGAAGTCTTCCTCTGTAAACTTCTTGATGACATGTGCCACTTCTTCTTTCAATGCTTCAACAAACGGAATTTTAATCCTTTTAATGCAGAAACACATGTTAAGCTGGTCATACGTAAATGGTACAAAGGTAGTACATTGACAGTTAGTCAGAAAAAGGACCACATGTGCTGTTACAGGCTAAAGACATAATGTCATGACAGCTACAGTGTTCTTTTTTTGTAATCAGTCTTCTGACTGGTTTGATGCGGCCCACCACGAATTCCTTTCCTGTGCTAACCTCTTCATCTCAGAGTAGCACTTGCAACCTACGTCCTCAATTATTTGCTGGATATATTCCAGTCTCTGTCTTCCTCTACAGTTTTTGCTCACTACTACCATGGAAGTCATTTCCTGATGTCTTAACAGATGTCCTATCATCTTGTCCCTTCTCCTTGTCTGTGTTTTCCACATATTCCTTTCTTCTTCGATTCTGTGCAGAACCTCCTCATTCCTTACCTTATCAGCCCATCTAATTTTCAACATTAGCTTGTAGCATCACATCTCAAATGTTCCGATTCTCTTCCATTATGGTTCTCCCAAAGTTTCACAACCGTACAAGAGTAATGACCCAGAAACAGCCAAATATTATAAAAACTACTGTTCTACATTAAGAAAGGTTATTAAAAAGTCCAGAAGCATGTGCATCATGTCTGAGATTAATACCTCTGATAACAAAATCAAAACAATTTGGAATATTATTACAAGGGAGACAGGACAACCAAGAGTACAGGATGACAGCATCATCATCAAAGCAAATGGAAACTTGATAAACAACAAGCCGGAAGTCGAAAACATTTTGAATAATCATTTTTTAAATGTTGTAGAGAAAATAGGATCTAAATGTTCATTAGAAGAAGCAAGGCAGTTAATGGAAGAGGCCTTACCCACACCATTTGATACAATTGAAATTCCACCCACCTCTCCTTCTGAAATTAGGAAGATAATACTCTCTCAAGAATAAAAGCTCACATGGAATTGATGGCAGTTCCAGCAGGATAATAAAAGCTTGTTCCCAAGAAATAAGTGGGATTCTTAGCCACATATGTAATAGCTCTCTGAAGCAGGGTATTTTCCCAGATAGACTGAAGTATGCCATTGTTAAACCACTGCATAAAAAAAGGGGGATACATCTGATATCAACAACTACCACCCAATCTCTCTTCTGACTGCCATATCCAAAATTCTTGAAAAAGTAATGTATTGTAGAGTACCTTCACGCCTTTGTAAAAATAAAGTTTTAACAAAATGTCAGTTTGGTTTCCAGAAGGGTTTTTCAACGGAAAATGCTATATATACTTTCACTAACGAAATATTAAATGCTGTGAGTAACTGGAAGTCACCCGTTGGGATTTTTTGTGATCTATCTAAGGCTTTTGATTGTGTAAATCATGGAATACTTCTAGACAAGCTCAAGTACTGTGGTATGAACGGGACAGTGCTCAAATGGTTTAAATCATACCTAACTGGAAGAGTGCAGAAAGTTGAAATAAACAGTTCACATAATATGCAAAAAACTGGTGATTTCTCAAACTGGGGAACAATCAAGTATGGGGTGCCACAAGGTTTGGTCTTGGGTCCTCTGCTGTTCTTAAGATATATTAATGACTTGCCATTCTATATTCACGAAAATGCAAAGCTGGTAATTTTTGCCGATGATACAAGTATAGCTATTACACCCGACAGACAAGAATTAACTGGTGAAATTGTAAATGATGTTTTTCAGAAAATCATTAAGTGGTTCTCTGCAAATGGGCTCTCATTAAACTTTGACAAAACACAGTATATACAGTTCCACACAGTAAATGGAATGACCCCATTAATAAATATAGATCAGAAATCGGTAGCTAAGGTAGAATATTCAAAATTTCTAGGTGTATGCATTGATGAGGGGTTGAACTGGAAAAAACACACTGAGGATCTGCTGAAACGTTTGAGTTCATCCACTTATGCTATTAGGGTCATTACAAATTTTGGCGATATACATCTGAGTAATTTAGCTTACCACGCCTATTTTCATTCTCTGCTTTCGTATGGCATCATATTCTGGGGTAACTCATCATTGAATAAAAATGTTCATTGCACAAAAGTGTGTAATCAGAATAATTGCTGGAGCTCATCCAAGATCATCCTGCAGACACTTATTTAAAGAGCTAGAAATCTTCACTGTAGCCTCACAATATATATATGTTCACTTATGAAATTTGTTATTAGCAATCCGAACGAATTCAAAAGTAATAGCGGTGTACATGGCTACAACACTAGGAGAAAGGGTGATCTTCACTACTCAAGGTTAAATCTAACTTTGGCTCAGAAGGGGGTAAATCATGCTGCCACAAAATTCTTTGGTCACTTACCTAATAGCATCAAAAGTCTGACAGATAGCCATATAGCATTTAAAAGGAAATTAAAAGAATTTCTTAATGGCAATTCCTTCTACTCATTAGATAAATTTTTGGATATAGTAAGTGGTTAATTTCCCAACCCCCACAAAAAAAAATTAAAAATATTGAGTGTCTTGTAATATTTTGTCTAATGTAATATCTTGTATAGACACCTTTTATTAACCTGACATGTTCCACATCATTACGAAGTGTCGTATTCATGATCTATGGAACAAGTACTAATCTAATCTAATTTGTTCTCCAGACATACATTCTCATAAATGTCTTCCTCAAATTAAGGCCTATGTTTGATACTAGTAGATTTCTCTTGGCCAGGAATGCCCTTTTTGCCAGAGCTAGTCTGCTTTTGATGTCCTCCTCATTCTGTCTCTCATTAGTTATTTTCTGCCTAGGTAGCAGAATTCCTTAACCTCATCTACATCGTGACCATCAGTCCTGGTGTTAAGTTTCTCAATGTTCTCATATCCACTACATCTCATTACTTTCATCTTTCTTCAGTTTACTCTCATTCCATATTCTGTACTCATTAGAGTGTTCATTCTATTCTGCATATAGGGTAATTCTTCTTCGCTTTCCCTCAGGATAGCAGTGTCGTGAGCGAATTGTATCATTGATATCCTTTCACTTTGAATTTTAATTCCGCTCCTGAACCTTTCTTTTATTTCCATCATTGCTTCTTTGACGTATGGATTGACAGTAGGGGGAAAGACTACATCACTGTCTTACAACCTTTTTAATCTGAGCGCTTCATTCTTGGTTGTCCACTCTTACTATTCCCTCTTGGCTCTTGTACATATTGTATATTACCCATTACTCCCTATAGCTTACTCCTATTTTTTCTCAGAATTATGAATGTGTCTTGATTTTTCTTTAATCTTGTTTCCATTATCAACCACACCATCAGAATTGCCTCTCTGGTGCCTTTACCTTTTTTAGGTCAAATTGATCGTCATCTGGCACATCCACAATTTTCTTTTCCATTCTTTTGTATATTATTCTTGTCGGCAGCTTGGAGGCATGAGTTGTTATGCTGATAGTGCGTTAATTCTCACACTTGTCAGATCTTGCAGTCTCTGGAATTGTGTGGATGATAATTTTCCTAAAGTCAAATGGTATGTCGCCAGATTCATACATTGTACAACCAACATGAATAGTCATTTTGTTGCCACATCTCCCAATGATTTTAGAAATTCTGATAGAATGTTATCTGTCTCTTCTGCCTTATTTGATCATAAGTCCTCCACAGCTGATTCCAATGCTGGATCCCCTCTCTCTTCTAAATCATCTCCTGTTTCTTATTATATCACATCAGACAAATCTTCCCCCTCATAGAGGCCGTCAGTGTAGTCTTTCCACCTATCAGCTCTTTTCTCTGCATTTAACAGTGGAATTCCTGTTGCACTCATAATCTTACCACCCTTGCTTTTAATGTCATTGAAGGTTGCTTTGACTTTGCTATATGATGAGTCAGTGCTTCTTGTCAGCGACTTGTATTTCTGAATTCCTAAACTTTCCTGAACGTTTTTGTACTGCCTTCTTTCATCCACCAGTTGGAGTATTCCTTCTGTGACCCATTGTTTCTTTCCAGTTACCTTCTTTGTTCCTTTGTTTTTCTTTCCAGCTTCTGTGATTATCCTCTTTAGAGATGTCCATTCCTCTTCAACTCTACTGCCTGAGCTATTCATTATTGCTGTATCTATAGCCTTTGAGAACTTCAAGCATGTCTTCCCTTAGGTCCCACTTCTTCTTGATTTATCTGTTGAATTTCAGCCTACTCTTCATCACTACTATAATGTGATCTGGGTCTATATCTGCTTCTGGGTACACCTTCTCTGTCTGACCATTATGTAATCTAACTGAAATCTTCCTGTATCACACACACACACACACACACACACACACAGAGAGAGAGAAATATTTTTCAAAATAAAAAGAAAAGGAAAAGAGCAGACATGCATTACAACAATTAACCAAAAAGATCGAAGAAATGTTCCTCCCTAAAATCGAGTTGCTCATTTAATAGGTAAAATGGCTGTTTTGTGTAATTCCCTTTGCAGATGTTGTGGAGAATTTTTAGATGCTCTTGAAAAAGACCTGAATGTTTGTTGTGTATTAGGTGCTGACCAAACAATGATTTAGTACAGACTACATATTTTGTGTGCTCTTTGAAGCAAATAAGAAAATTACAACTTGTTTGTCCTAGATACTGACTATGGCCAATGTTACAAAAAATTTTGTAAGCTACTGAGTTTAAATATTTATTATCTCGACTACCAACTATATGTTTTAGCTCTTTAGCTCATACTTCTGTATGACAGATACCAGCCTGTAAAGGTGGTAATAATATCACTGTACCTGTCATAACCTTGAGTCATTAGCCAATTCGCACTGGCCATCGTGGCACCATCACATTACAGCACTATCACATTGAGGTGTATTCACACTGAATGCCTCATTACAGCACATCAAGCCAATTCATGTCGCTAGATCTCAACTCAAATGACTGTCTTCAGTTGTTTGTAGGTACTGCAATCTTTGCAAGATGATTTTCAATTGTTTTATGCACAAAGTGCACATATACAATGCGGTAACTTATACACATGGATGCTGGAGTCCACATTTGTATGAAAATTACATTTATTGGACTCAAATGGTTTACAGCTGGCAGGGATAGCTTGTACGTTAGAGAAGGATGACAGAAATGCAAAACAACAACAACAAAACGAGTGCGGATCCAGAAAATACCATTATGTGGTACACAACGGGAGTTTCACAGACTATACCAGGAGCTCAAGGAAGAGGGATCTGCATTTTATAAGTATTTTAAGAAGTGGAAGCACTAGTTTTTTTTCATTGGTTACATAAATTGAACCCAGAATTACTAAAAGGAACACAGCATTATGAGCTGCCATCACATACTATGAAACATTGGTTTGTTGAAGGTTAAGTTTAGTTGCCAGTCCGTGCAAATTTTTGTCCAATAACCATGTCCTCCACAATACCTATCCCTTCAAGATTTATACATTTTATTTACACGTTGTATTTGGCTTTTAGTAGTTTGAGTACTCTATCTGTACTGGGGTTAGGTACTGAAACAAAATAAATATTGACAATTGATGCTTGCAAAACTATTTTGCACATTTCAGAGAGCCTGCCACAAACAACTCTCATACATTAATTGATGTATACTTCACAAAAAATACGTTTTTCCACTGCTGCAATGTCAAAGGGTTTTAGTCCATTTCCTTATGAAACATTACAAAAGCCTGACAACATACAAATAAATTGTGCTTACTAATCAGAGTCTACCCACAGTACATTTTTCTATTCAAGTTGCAGCCATATTGCAATCCATTTAATTGTAAAATATTAAATACAGTACCAGTATGTATAAAAATCCACTTTATAAATGTAGTAAAATGCAGTAATTTACAAATACACGTAGAAAGGTTTTATTCCACTGTTGAGCATATTTACATGCGATTGGTGTCATCAGTGTTAACATAACAATAATAATAATATAAAGTTTGACATGACAAATGTTATTAACTACAGTATAATAATCCAAGATGGATGCAATTCATATTTGTGCAAATTTCAATAACAACAAGAAGTTTCCCAATTGATCAATTACAAGATAAATGAACTACATAGTTCAGTCAATGACAAATAAATAATCAAACAGATGATTAACAATAAGTACATGAAACAGTAATAAAATAGTTGCTCAGTATGGCATATGTTTAGTTTGCAGTTGATTTATAGCTCATTCTCATAAGGAAAATTTAGTACATTGATATCATACATTTCAGATTACTGCCTCACTGCTTCAATTAATCTTTTGTCCTTTATTATAAAATTATAAATTATAACAAAATAAATAACAAAATGAAATAATTTATAACAAATAAAAGAAATAACAAACAACTGATTCCAACCACAAAAACCATAATGAAAAAAGTATGGAGATGTGAGCAAGGCTGCATATCGGGAGGAAATGAGCTTGGGGGGACCATTTGATCAACAATGGTAAAACGACATCAGCTATCAAAACTTTCTTCCCGACAGATCTTGACTGTGCCCTGATGTAACACAATGTCATGGGATGGCCGGTGTGGATGCTGCCATTTGAAATGTGTTGCAGAATGTTTTGACATGACATGATATGACAGCCAGTGTGAATTGACCTTAACAGTACACATGGTTCTTTTTCCAACTGTCAGTATACTACTGTTGTGCCATTTTAAGTGTGATCAATTTAACATGTGTTCAGACATTTTGTCACCACTTATACAATTTTACCATTGGGTTTTAGGTTTTATACTTCCAAAACTATGATACTGATCATCATTCACCAATCCCTGTCTGCTAGGTGACTGATGGTGTCCTTCTGCCATTTCATCTCTGGTGTACCATCTCTCTTGCCACTGACAGTACTAATCAAGAGGTCCCATGCTACCATCTACAAGACAATAGCTGGTGCCTCTGTGTTTATCTTTGCTTTTGCACCTCAGTTTGGAATTGCACTAGAAATTACTATCATGGTCAACTTAGATTTACGTAATCTTTCATATTGTATTCTATTTGTCTCTAGATTGCTATTTCAAGTTCATACATGCATTACCATTATACACACATCAAAAAAAGTTTTGCATCACCTCGGTTCCGTGAGTTCTGGAACCTGTACAGAAAATTGGAATAGAGATCAACATAAACATCATCTCCCCCCTTTTTATTGCTCATGAAAACCACACATTGCATGTTGTACCACCATACAGTGAGACCTTCAGAGGTAGTGGTCCAGATTGCTGCACACACCAGTATCTCTAATACGCAGTAACACATCCTCTTGCATTGGTGCATGCCTTTATTCATTGTGGCATACTACCCATGAGTTCATCAATGTACTGTTGGTCCAAATCATCCCGCTCCTCAATGGCAATTCAGCGTAGATTCTTCAGAGTGGTTGGTGGGTCACGTCATCCATAAACAGCCCTTTTCAATCTGTCCCAGGCATGTTTGATAGCGTTCTTGTCTGGAGAACATGCTGGACACTCTAGCCAAGCGATGTTGTCAGTATCAGTCGGAGGTTAGCTTTCACGTATCGTACAGCCATTATGGTGCCTTCCATGACTACCAGCAGCGTACGTTGGCCCCACATAATGCCACCCCAAAACAGCACGGAACCTCCACCTTGTACTTGCTATGGTACACAATGAATTAATAAATGATTGAATGAATGGTAAGTGTTAGTGGAATATATACTTTTGAAAGATATTACTTCTCAGTAAGGTAGTGGCGTTAAGTTCAAATGGCCTGTAATTTCCATTCTAAATGAGTTGATTTATTCTTGGAAGCAAAACAACACAGTTCCTACTTTGTTTGCGCTCATGGTCTTTCTATTACACTATCAAGCTACATGTTGTGATAAGCCAATGACTAACTGAAATGTAAATACTTATTCTCCCTGTTCTTAAACCAATGACTAACTGAAATGTAAATACTTATTCTCCCAGTTCTTAAGTATCAGTTTACAAGAAAGTACAGTAATGCACAAAAAAACTGAGAACACTATCTTTACTAATGTCCCATAGATTACAAACCTACTGGCTCACTTGGTGACCATATGGCAGCTCCTATGCCAACATATTCATGGCCTATCTAGAGGAATCCTCCCTAACAAACCAGAATCCCAAACCCCTCAGATTCATTGATGACTTCTTTGTGGTCTGTACTGAGGTTGAAGGCACCTTAACCACATTCCTCCAGAATCTCAGCAACCTTTCCCCCATTATTTTCACCTAGTCCTTCTCAACCCAATAATCTAGTTTCCTTGATGTTGACATCCTTCTCATGGGTGACTGCATCAGTACTTCCATCCACATCAGACCTACCAACGACCAACAATACCTGCACTTCGACAACTGTCTCCCATTCCATAGCAAGAAGTCTCTCGCGTCCGTCGGCCGTCGTAATTTAATGTATATATTATTATTGTTATTATTATTTTTTGATTGTTGCCGACTTACGTGGTGGGCCTTAATAAAAATGATATTTAAGTTGAACAATGTAATAAACTTTTCATATAAATTTCCTCGGCTAGTCAGTTGACGTTAAAGCAAAAGATCTTTAGTTATTAATTACAATTGCGGCCCACACACGCGCGAGAGTATTTTTCTTACCTCCGTTGACCATTGTATTGTAGTCGGAGTCCTGGCTCTGGCTCTCAGCTATGGTACTGAAAATAAGAATCTTAAAGCTAAGTATTTCTGCAACTTCGTGCGGCTGTGGAGAAAAATTAATATTATGCTAATAGCGGGCGAGTTTTCCGCTTCCGCTAATTTTTCATAAGTTAATATCGCCACGTAATGGCGTCGTTGGCGGCATCGGCCGCTGCGATTGTTGAGCTGTAAATTACTTGAATGCAGGTTAATTCAAGGAAGGCGGACATGAAATCGGGATCACCTCTTACAAATTAAAAGTGCACAATAATATTAAATAGTTATATTATATGTTTAACTCATACAAATATGCTTACATTTGTCAGCACACGCAAGATGTCCCTCTAGACACATTCAAGACAAGCGAAGAAGTAAGTCCGACTAAAAAATTAACAAAAAAGCGTATCTTGTCGTCTCTTTAGGTCATTCTGTCATAAATTATTTCTTTGCAATCTAAACCTACACAGAGAAATTATTATTTTACGGCTACATGATAAAAAATTTGGCACTGGGGACGCTATATTGCCCCCCGAAATGTTTGTGTCATAAAAAATGTTCGTGTTTTTTGACACAAATATTTCCACTTTCATGTCCACAGTGTCCACACGCAGATTTTTCTTTCACAGTTTACATATGTCACATCGTATGTTGTAATTACTGAGGTGCGTTGCACACAAAGTGTAATAGATGAAGTTCAATGTATACAACCACGAGTTAGTCCGGAATATTTGAAGTCCCAGGGGTGTCAACTGTTCGCTCCCCATTTGGCGCGGCCGTAGGGAAACCTGGGGAAAACCTCGGCGGAGCGACAGACTAACTGCTTTGGTCACTTTCACTTAATTGTTTCTGGAATGTCATTGGAGTACAGGATGTGCATACAAATATTTTTGTTGCACTATGCAAAAAATGAGGTCATTAAAACAATTGATTGCGGTGTCGTTGATGATCTACGCCGCGACGTTTGGCTCGCGACGGCGTCGGTTGGTGTGTTCGGTGCTCGGCGTTCGCGGCGGCTGCGGAGAGGTCAACGCCCGCTCGACGCCAGCTTGTCTCTCGCCGTCGCGGAACGTCAGAATCAGCTGATCGGCTGCACCGTTGGCGATGCGCTTCTGTCTCGGCCGGGCGTGGCGGAGTGGGATGATATCCGCCTCCCGCGCTTGTTGGCAGGAGTTAGTTCTGCTACGCATCTCCGACGTAGTACATGAAACACACACACAACCAACGTAATATTTGTTTCCCGCTGCAGATGGTTACGCTAGTGGGAAAGGAGCATTTATTAGTGCGGCAGTTGTTGTTAAGTTTTCGCCAGTTTCCGAGTGTCAAGCTAGCACTGTCTTGCAGAAAACATGACATGGACCTTCTCCCGTGAATGCAGTTTTGATGCAATACTGTTTCCATTACACGTCAGTTTTTGTCTTGATAAAATTATTTATGTTTTCGCCGCACTCGCAGGCACTGGTGAGTGTCCCAATACGAGCTTAGCACAAACATTCGCCGTTTCTGCGGTCGCTGTTTTGCAACAGTCCACGCATCGCATTCCAATCTCGCATTATTGTGCTCACTGAAACTACAGTCTGTCCCAAAAATATTGACTGTGGGTTCACTTCACGTTAACAGTTCACATTTATAGGCAAATTCACAGTTTTTCGTGCGTAATATTGGCGTTTGGCGTCCTCACCGCTGTTGAACGTTCAATACTAGCACCTCACTGTCCATATCACAGTTTCACCTTCACAGTTTTTCACACTGCTTAAAGTAACTGTTTCGATTAGTTCACAAACACTAATGTATTTCATTCAGTCTGAACTGGATTTTGGCTAGTGCTGGATTTTACCAGTCTCTCGCACTAATTATCTCTTTTTATTTTCCACTTAGAGTCGTACTTGCCTTCAGATTTTTTGACTATACAATTGTATTTCCGTCTCATCTGAGGTAAGTCCCCATGTCATGTCTGCCCATTCATTGCGTACTTGCTCTCCAGAGCCAGGCTCGACTTTACAAAACTTTGCCTCTCGCATTATTGTAGACATTTTATAATCTAGGCCTAGCGTGCAAGGTCCTAGATTAATGTTAGATTTGTGACTTTTGTTTGCACTACAAATTCGTGCAAATCTCTGCCTTAGCAGATGGCAATATATTTTAACACTGCTAAGCGGTAGTCGCGTTTACTGATTTGCTTTGTACCTTGTCCACAACACATGAGGTACCTTGGGTGATGTACACCCTGCACTCACGTTGTTTAGTAAATTATGATTGGGCATATTTCAAGATCGGTATAGACATAAATACATGAAACGACTTATACACTATAATATTGAATTTCATAAGTTGCATTACTACTACAGTTAAAAAATATTCATGACACACTAATGAAAAATTCTTTCATCATTACATGTTATTGATTTTTTTTAAAAATATTTTTAAAGCATTTTTCAAAATGAAATTTTTAACATATTCTTAAACCTACGTTCATTTTTTTCTTCAAAATGCAATTGCTTAAAAATACTATTATTCCTTAACATCTACAAAATTGAATCGCACTAATCTTGTGTGCCTCATTGTCTTTAAATATTACACTAAAATCAGAACATTTACACACAGAAAAAATACACTATAAACTTAACCTACTACACACAAATGTAAACGTTGCTCTACTGAGCGAACTTCTTTAAGTCTTTGTAAGTATTTTTTCTTATTTCCTTGGTAACTGCCTCCTTATTTGACCACGAAATGGTGTAGTTTGCGTGACAGAAAGTATCGTGAGATACCACTTCGATGTTATAGGTGTAGCCCTCGATAACACCGGGTTTTTCCGAAAACACATTCTCATAATCTGTAAGTAGCTGAGTCAATTCGTTTTGTTGTGCTTCAGTCAAATGTTCTGACTCCCTAACTTTCATGGCTATCAGTTTCCTTTTTTCCTCTCTGTCTTCAGTAATAAACTCCTTATAACATGCTTGTCTTGTACTTAAGTCAGAATATAAATTCATTACCTGTATTCCTTCGAATCTCGTTTGAAAGCTCCGGCAATATTTACCGTGCACTTCCCGTGTCCTCAACAACGGCAAAATTACACGTCTATCCTCATTCATAAGGCTTATTTCCCCGCACAAGAGGTCGATTTTTGCGTCCCTCTGGCGTAAAAATTCCATGCCCAGGATGCAAGCAACACCTAATCCCTTAACTACTAGGAACGAGCTTTTCATTGCTTCATTTCCTACCGTAAACTCGACTTGCACCTGGTGCTTTATGATATGAGATTGTGCACCTATTGCACCTGTAACACGACAATTCTTCACTGGCAATACTGGTATTCTATTATTTTGACTCAAGTACTTGTAAAAATTTGCGCTCATGACACTGGTTGACGCACCGGTATCGACTATTATGTGTATTGGTGCTCCATACATATCTGCTTGCAATACTGTATAGCCTGCACAACACTTTTGTCGGTTCGGTTACATGTCTGCGGTATGTCTACAAGTTCCTTTTCTATTTTTGTTCCTTCATTGTATCTCAGCATACAAAGTTTATGGCTGTCATCCGTGAATGTGCCCTCACTACACCATCCTGCAGCCAACAACGGAGAGCGTATTGTGGCTGTCTTTAGTTTAACGGATGAGCATTAGTGGGTTGACAGTTGTCTGTCACTTCCACTAACCTCACATTGTGGTTCTGGTTGTTGTTGTTGCTACTGTTGGGTTGGCCGCCCTGCCTCCCCGATGGTGTATTTTGATATTGTGTATGGCTCTGTTTTTGTGGTGGTCGGTTGTAACTCCCTGACATGTTCTGTGACGGACCTGGGTTGGCGTTCCATTGTGGCGCTGTGTTTTGTTGCCACTGTGGTGTCGGTTCGTTACGACCACGCCACTGGTTTCGGTTGTTCCGCCATTGCGGATTGCCGTTACCATTATATCCATTACTCATGCGTCCATCATGATGTCTCTTTCGATTTTGACGATTATAACCGTTGCCGTTATAACCATTGCCATTGTTTGTGCCTTGATTCTGTTGCCGGTGCTCTTGCCTATTCCCGTTACCATTTGGTACTAAGTTACTACCGTTACTGTGGCTGCTATTGTACTCGGCTTTGTGTTGATTATAGCCTGCATGGTTCCACTTGTTTTCGGTTTTCATATCTTCGATCAATAGGTCAACAGAATCCACTATTTCCATGAATTGTTCTATATCGTATTCCGGCACATTGATGAAATATCTTTTAATTTCACTGGGCAACTTCATTTTTATTAATCTGATTATGTCACGATCGGACATTGGCTCGTCCCAGTACCTGGTTTTGTTTATATACTTTTCGAAATATTTGCGTAACGTTCCCATCTTAGGATTGTACATTTCTGGACTGTACAACTCCTTTCGTAGTCTTTCTTGGACGCTATCGGACCAGAATTTTTGCAAGAATGCACCTTCAAACTGTTGCATCATTAGACATTTTTCGGACACGTCGGTGGCCCACAGTGCCGCGTCACCTTGAATAAAGGAGACCACGAACTGTATTCTTTGTCTTTCCGTCCATGTCCTGGGAAACACATTCCTGAAGCTCTTAATAAACAACAGGGTGGACATTTCGTTTTTCGCTATTGAAGGGTTGGAATGTCCTGTGTTTTATTACATTGTCCTCTTTTTTGCACATCTGATTGCTACATTCTGGGACATTCATCACTTCGTGATGTGCGCTGCACGGTATCGCGTGTTGCTCGTGCTCATAATTCGCATTAGGTTGCGGTTGCGCACTCGCACCCTGCCTACCGTCAGCGTTATTACAGTAATCAGTACGCGGAGTCGGATTCATGATCTGTCCGCCACTGTTTACATTGCTTTCCAACGCAGTCAGTCTCCGCGCGACCTCCTGTTGCCAATTTGGCAACTCCGCAGTCACACGGGACTTAATCTGTGTTAATTCGGCA
Organism: Schistocerca piceifrons; assembly: GCF_021461385.2. Lineage (NCBI taxonomy): Eukaryota > Metazoa > Arthropoda > Insecta > Orthoptera > Acrididae > Schistocerca > Schistocerca piceifrons. The sequence continues at coordinate 512,702,507 of NC_060143.1, forward strand.
TGTAGTGCGGCAGCGCTGGCGTCAATATTTACACTCGCGGCCGCAGTCGCTTGTTCTACAGCTGTTTTTACGTCGCTTTCAATCTTTGCAGATATCTCGCGATCCTTTACTTCTAGCCATTCATTTAATTCTTTTTCTACTTTTTGAGCTTGCACTTCCAAATATGCGTCAATACTTTTCCGTGCATCTATCTCCACATTATCCACGCGGTTGGTTAAAGTCTGGACATTGTCTTCAAGCCTAGCCTGCGATATCTGTAATTTTTGCATTTCGCCGGCTAAGCTTTGCACAAGATCGGGTATTTCTTTGTATGCATCCCGCATCTCGGCTAGTTCGCTTTGGATACTGTCGAGTTTTGCTCCACTGCGCTGTTCTTGCTCAATGAGCTTTTGCGTTAATTTTTTCTCCTGCTCATGCAGCATCTGAGCCAGTTTTTCGTCTCTTTCCCTATCTCTTTCTTCTAACCTGCGCAGAAATTCAGCAAAAGGGTCTGCAATCGGTGAGCATACTGGTGCCCCGCTTAATCTAGCACTCGATTGGCCCCCCTGCCCAGGCAGTGGAGTTGTTACTCTATTCCCATTCTGCTGTGGAGCGTCATTCACCGACCACAGATCCTCGCCCCCCACTCCGGAAATTATGTTATCCGAGGCGGTGGCTTGGGATTCGTTTACGTATTGCAAATGATCCTCACTTTCCATATTAACAGAATTTTGTTCTTCTGGTACGGATGCTTTAGGTTGTCCTATCTTACCCATACTAAATTCACTTTAAGCCACTGACAAATCTTTAACGCTGATACACACACGATTAATTATCCCCTCCAAAAATAAACACATAAATACACAAAACGAATAATTATCCCCTCCAAAAATAAACACATAATAATACACAAAACACCGAAGGTATCTCATGTGCACATGGGTTCGATATTCCGCACAGAGCTACACAGGATGCTTGCACAATAGGCCTTACCTTACTTATTTTTCTTTCTCGCAATCCTTTTTCTTTTCTACACTTTTTCCTCTCCAGATCTCCTCAGGGTGTGGTTTTGTTGTTGTACATGTAAAAGAATTCATACAAGCATTAATATTTCACAACAATTAGACATATACATAATTACATTCATTACAATAGAATCATATTAATCGAGCCCCAAAGTTGCGGCGCCAATCTCGCGTCCGTCGGCCGTCGTAATTTAATGTATATATTATTATTGTTATTATTATTTTTTGATTGTTGCCGACTTACGTGGTGGGCCTTAATAAAAATGATATTTAAGTTGAACAATGTAATAAACTTTTCATATAAATTTCCTCGGCTAGTCAGTTGACGTTAAAGCAAAAGATCTTTAGTTATTAATTACAATTGCGGCCCACACACGCGCGAGAGTATTTTTCTTACCTCCGTTGACCATTGTATTGTAGTCGGAGTCCTGGCTCTGGCTCTCAGCTATGGTACTGAAAATAAGAATCTTAAAGCTAAGTATTTCTGCAACTTCGTGCGGCTGTGGAGAAAAATTAATATTATGCTAATAGCGGGCGAGTTTTCCGCTTCCGCTAATTTTTCATAAGTTAATATCGCCACGTAATGGCGTCGTTGGCTGCATCGGCCGCTGCGATTGTTGAGCTGTAAATTACTTGAATGCAGGTTAATTCAAGGAAGGCGGACATGAAATCGGGATCACCTCTTACAAATTAAAAGTGCACAATAATATTAAATAGTTATATGTTTAACTCATACAAATATGCTTACATTTGTCAGCACACGCAAGATGTCCCTCTAGACACATTCAAGACAAGCGAAGAAGTAAGTCCGACTAAAAAATTAACAAAAAAGCGTATCTTGTCGTCTCTTTAGGTCATTCTGTCATAAATTATTTCTTTGCAATCTAAACCTACACAGAGAAATTATTATTTTACGGCTACATGATAAAAAATTTGGCACTGGGGACGCTATAAGTCCCTTCCGCACAGCCTAGCTGTCCATGGTCAAGATGGATGTTCTCTCTCTGAATATGCCAAGGGTCTCATGCATGCCTTCACAGACCAAAATTATCCTCCCAACCTCTTCCCGAAAGAGAGGAACATCCTCCCTACTATCCTCCCCACCTCTCTTGCAGTAGTATTCCACCACCCACTGAACTTAAGCAATATCCTTGTCCATCCCTAATACATCCCTGCTCCCAACCGTCTGCCTCATGGCTCATATCCCTGGAATAGACCTAGGTGCAAGATCTCACCCTGACATCTTCCCACCACCACATACTCTAGTCCCGTCACAGGTATCTCCTACCCCATCAGAGATAGCCACCTGTGAAAACAGCCATATGCTCCAGCTATCAAGTTGCAACCAGTGTGCCGCTTTGTACATGGATATGAAAACCAAAAAGCTGTGTGCATCTTCACGTTTTTGCGGCAAAAAGACAGTTCCATAAAATTTTGGGCATGCACCCACATAAATTCAGCTTCTTCTTATAATATTTTGGCTGAATACTGTCCAGCCATCTTCAGGGTGAGCCGAGGTAACTAATGCTCCAGCAATTGCTCCGTCATTTTACACCAGAGGACTGAGCCATTGCGTATGCAGCCAAAGATACACAAGGTACCAGAGATGTTGATAGGCAGCAAAGAAATGTAACATATGCATGGAAATTAAATCTATGGCTGCACAGCCATTCCACACCATGATATCGATGTGTCACGGAGAGCTGCACCATTGTGATGTCTTTCTGATTTAACTGCAGAAATTGCCAGATTCCATGATTTGTCCAATCTGAAGCCACTATCTCTATTAATTAAATTCATCACCAACCAAATTTCAATCGCTTCTTTCACTACTGAGTCCCAGAAAGATGAAGTTGAGGCTAAAATTTCAACATTATCGTACACCATGGAGTGGCCAGTGTCAATACAGTGCTCCGCCACTGTGAGTGCGACCATTCATGCATCGGACAGACGAAAAATACAGTCCAGGAGGGATGCACAGAGCACTGCAGGTACACCTGCCTCTTACAACTTAATAAATCTGTTGTGGCAGAGCACTTCATTGACACTGGGCACTCTATGGTGTACAATAATGTCGAAATTTTAGCCTTGACTTCATCTTTCTAGGACTCAGTAGTGAAAGATGCAATTGAAATTCAGCTGGTGATGAATTTAATTAATAGAGGTAACAGCTTCAGCTTGTGAAAATCATGGAATCTGGCAATTTCTGTAATTAAATCACAAAAACGTCACGACAGTGCAGCTCTCCGTGACACATCGATGTCACTGTGTAGAATGACTGTGCAGCCATAGATTTAATTTCCATGCAAATGTTACACCTCTTTGCTGCCTGTCAATGTCTCTGGCACCTTGTGTATCTTTGGCCACATACACAGCGGTTCGGTCCTCGGTGTAAAAGGACAGAGCAAGTGCTGGAGCGTTAGTCACCTTGGCTCACTCTGAAGATGGCTGGACAGTATTCAGCTGAAATATTAGAAGAAGAAGCTGAATTTATGCAGCTGCACACCCGAAATTTTATGGAACAAAAAGCTGTCTGTTTGCTTGAATGGCCACTGTCAAACTGTGGCAAAGAGAAGGCTGGTCCACCCAGTTGCTGAACATGCTGTACAATATGATGTGCTTCAATTTAATGAGTGCTTCACAGCCTGTGCATCTGCATTCTCCTTACTGAGATCAACTTTTCTGAACTGCACAGGTGAGAACTCTCCCTACAATATATTCTTCATTCCTGTAACTCCCCTGGTCTAAATCTTCGCTAGAACCTGTCTCCCATGTACCTATCCCCTTCCCTGCTCCGATTACAGTATTACACAGCTACACACATCTCCTATCCTGCCCAATGCGCACCTACAAGTTCTACCCCCTCCTCTTCTCTACTTCTCTTCTCTCCCCCCCTCCCCCCTCCCCCTCCTCCAACCTAATCCTGTCCTTAGAAAGCCCCTGCAAACTCTGGCAGTCTGCACTAGCATCTTCCCCCACCTCTATCCTGCCATCCCTTCCCATCCCCACCTCATGTCTTCTCCTTACCCCCATCACCCATCCCACCAGACTGCTGCTCCATCAGATGCAGTCACAGTCCAGCTCCACTGAGAGACAGTGGCCATGTGTGAATGAGACTTTGGTCGTCATGTATGTGTAAGTTTTGTTTGCATGAGAGGGAGAGAAGGGGGGGGGAGTGTGTGTGTGTGTGTGTGTGTGTGTGTGTGTGTGTGTGTGTGTGTGTGTGTGTGTGTGCGTGTGTGTGTTTGTGTTGTCTGTTTTCGACAAAGGCCTTGTTGGCTGAAAGCTCACTTTCCAACAGTCTTTTTGTTGTCCCTATCTGTGACTCAGCAAATCCTTTTCACAATATTATTACATTCTGTCCTGGATTTTCCATTGTTTTACTATGTGGTGATAACAATCTATCCTTTTTATATTGCTCTTAAAGACTGAGAGTGCTTTGAATTAGGTGTAGCACAGGAGTTACACTTTTTTCATGCTCTGAATGAAGAATGTATCATCTGAAAATGTACAGCACTTGCTCTCTCTCTGACTCTTACAGTTTCAATTAGGAAAAGGTTACTGATGTGGTGAAATTGATTGAAGTTGGAACAGTGGTGAAAACAAGCATTTTGTGGCTGACAGGGGAAAATATTTTTATTTTAGTGGCTTTGCCAATAGATTGCAACTTAGCTCCACTATGGCAGTGTTTGTTATGGATCTCACATTAGATGTTTTCTTTCTTGTCATGTGGTCAATTTATTTCATCGATTGAAACATGAGATCAACAGAACAAGTAGGTTACAATTCCTATGAAAATATTTTGAGCATTCTTCTACAGTGACCATTTTGCTTCCTGTGAGGAAAAAAGCCAGCAGCATTGCCTGTAAAGTCATTTGTTTTCTGCTACCTGTTCATGAATGGTCGGAATGTCATTCTGAAGGTCATCTCAGATTCTTACATCTACATCTAAATCTACATCTATACTCTCCAAACCACTGTGAAGTGGATGGCAGAAGGTACATCCCATTGTACAGTTATTAGGGTTTCTTCCTTTTCCATAGCCATTTGAAGCACAGAAAGAAAGATTGTTTGAATGCCTCTGTGCATGTTGTAATTATTCTAATCTTATTCTCATGATCCTTATGTGAGTGATACATATGGGGTTGCAGTATATTACCAAAGCCATTATTTAAAGCCAGTTCTTTGAACTTTTTAAGTAGAATTTCTTGGGATAGTTTACATATATCTCCAAGAGTCTGCCAGCGCAGCTTCTTCAGTATCTCTGTGACACTTTCCTGTGGATCAAACAAACCAGTGACAATTTGTGCTATGCTTCCCTAGATATGTTCAGTATCTCCCGTTAATCATATTTGGTACAGATCCCACACACTTGAGCAATGTTCTACAATTGGTCACATGAGTGATTTGTAAGAAACCTCCTCTGTAGCCTGATTGCACTTCCCCAATATTCTACCAACCAATCAAAGTCTACTACCTGCTTTACCCATGACTGAGCCTATGTGATCATTCCATTTCATTTCCCTACAGATGGGTACTCCCTGGTATTTGTGTAAGTTGGCCAATTCCACCAGTGACTAATTGATATTATAGTCATAGGATACTACAATTTTTCATTTTGTGAAGTGCATAATTTTACATTTCTGAACATTTAAAGCAAGTTGCCAACCTTTGCACCACCTTGAAATCTTAACAATATCTGACTGAATATCTAAGCAGCTTCTTTCAGGCAGTACTACGGTACAGGTAACTGCATCATCTGCAAAATGTCTCAGGTTAGTATTTAATATTGTCTGGAAGGTCATTAATGTACCACATGAACAGCAAGGATTCAGCACACTTTCCTGGGACCCAAAGTTACTGCTACTTCTGATGATAACGCTCCATCCAAGATAACATGCTGTGTCCTCACTATCAAAAGGTCCACTGACAAATTTCATTTGATACCCTTATGAACATACTTTTGACAATAAGCGTAGGTGTGGCACTGAGTCAAATGCTTTTTAGAACTCAAGAAATACCGTATTTACTCGAATCTAAGCCGCACTTTTTTTCCGGTTTTTGTAATTAAAAAAACTGCCTGCGGCTTAGAATCGAGTGCAAAGCAAGCGGAAGTTCTGAAAAATGTTGGTAGATGCCGCCACAACTAACTTCTGCCGTCGAATATATGTAGCACTACACAGGCATGCTTTGTATGCACAAAGATAAATGCTGGCACCAAAACCTCTGCGTCAGTAAATAAATGAAAAAAAAAGGGTGGAAGACGAGCTTTTTTTTCTCCGCCCCGAGTTTCGACCACTGCATTTTCATACATTATCCAACAAAGTAAATACAAATTCCGTATTGTTCATCTTCGAATGTAGCAGAATTTCAATGTACTACGAAAATCCGACTGGCAAGACTGTTTGGGATGTTTGTCAATATGGCCAACTCTACGTTCTGAATTTTTTCCTACCTGTGAGAAGAGATGGTTGCTAATAGGAACCTGATTAAATGTGAATCACATGCAGTATTCTCTTCACCATAAGAATAATAGGAATGTAAACATTTTGTCATGTATTCTTTCGTGTTTGCTGCTATCTCATTTAAATCCTGTCTGCCTAATAAACTACGAAACTAGATTGAGACAATGGCAAATGAATATATATACGAGGGGCGTTCAGAAAGTAAGCTCCGATCGGTCGCGAAATGGAAACGACTATGAAAATCCGATAAAGCTTTGCACAGATGTGTTGGGTAGTGTCTCTAGTATAACCCCAGTTAGCATCACGTCGCTCTTCTCATTTCTGAGCTAGCAGTGAGTGCGTAAAGATGTCTAGAAAATAGTGTCTGCCGCCAAGTACGAGGGCCTGGTGAGAAATTTCGCCTGAAGCTATGCAGCTAACATTACATAACTGTCGTGCTGTTTCGTCTTCACGACAATTCTCAGCCGCATTCTGCAGGGGCAATGAAGATGCTCCTGCATCGTTTTCAAATGGAAATGTTAGATTACCCACAATACAGTCCGCAATTGTCTCCCCCTGAGTTTCATCTCTGGTCACATGAACCGCTGTCTTTGAAGACAACATTTTGACACAGACAACGAGGTGTAGGCCAGCGTGGAGAATTGGCGGAAAGCACTGGCGGCTGCCTTCTATGATGAGGCTATTGAAAAGTTGGTACAACGTCTGGTATGATTTTTTAGTAATTTAATTGAAAGCTTTGTTGCTTTGGTAAAAATAAAATTGGTTCTTTTTGTCGTGACAGAATAAATTACTATTAATCACACCAGATTTGTCGGAGAACAGCAGCAACATGTGTAATTGATCCAGCTTTAAGAAATTCTATTACCTTTTAGCTGAAAATTCGTGCGGTACTCTCCGACGTTAGAAAAATCGTGGTGTTCCGTTCGGAGCAGGAGCGGCTGTCTTTTCTCATTCGCGATATCGAAAATTACTAAAAAATGAACAGAAATTTTTTTTCGGAGGAAGATCGCGCGGAGGAAACAGACAGAAGTTACATGAAAGAAACCTAAGGGACCAACTAATTGGATTTGTACGAACATATAAACGGAACTGAAAGAACTTTGAATAAATACTATAACGATGTCGTCACGAAAGCCTCCTGTTCGGACAGAACACACGCTGGATCATAAGCTGCATAAATCTTTCAAACAGAAAAGATTATCACAAGTATAATTAATGAAAATAAGGTTGAGAGATTTTCTTTGAAATTAAATAAACTTCAAGGCTTCAAGTATTCTATTATGAAACGGAAACTTACATTAACATGGCCACCCATTGTGGCGGTGGAGCGAATTTTCATGATACACATTCTCGCTTGTTTGTGGCTACATATATTTTTCAATTACTTAAACTCTTAAATTTACAATAAAATGATTATATCAGTATGGAGCACAATACTTTTGCATCCGACTCGCAACACATTCACAGAAGAACAGCTAGAGAGCGGCGCGGCTCCCTGAAGAAGTAAAAATTGGCAATTGTTATTTAGAAACATAGGTGCATCGTTTTTTTTTTTTTCACTGATCGATAGCAGCATATAACAGTTTATAGCTATCGTGATATTCTGCGCTTTTCAGGAGCGCGGCAAAGATATCTGGTTACAACATTCATTGGTATATGTTAAAAGTTCGCACATACTGACGCGAATACAGAAAAAAACTTTTACATGTTAAAAATCGCAGTGATAAAGGCTGTAATGTCACAAACGCTATGACAAAAGTCTAAGTCAGAACGGCGACTACGTAGAGAAGTAGCTGAAAGGTGTAGCTAATTGTTACAAGTAAAACATTTCTGATGTTCACTGTGGTTTCAATTTGGCAATCAATCGGAGCTTACTTTCTGAACAGGCCTCGTAATATACGTATCGTGTCATGTTTATATTCATATTATTCTTATGCCTAATAGTGATACAGTCAGAAACGAAGCACGGCAACTGACTAGATTTTTAAATCTAAGATGACTCTAATTTCTGTGCAGAATTTGATGTACTAAAGAAGCGGCCGCAAAGATTTTCAAATGGAGAAAAATTTTCGCCTAACTCTCGTTCAGAACGTGTTATATCATACGCAGTTTATTATTTGGTTCTTGATCATTATCAAAGAAAGCAGCAGTGTAAGTAACAGCAAATAGCAGTCTCTTGTCATTGTTTCGCTAATGAGACAATTCCTCTCCCCTCTCTCTCTCTCTCTCTCTCTCTCTCTCTCTCTCTCTATTTTTTTTTTATTTATGTTTTTTTTTTAAATTGTAAGCGGCGGTAGCGCACACAAAAGCAAGCCATGCTGCAAGCGGTGACAGGCTGTAAACACGCACTATCAGAATGCGACAAACAATGCATGACACAGTACAGTAATGCATTTTCAGCTTTGAGTGATGTAAACACCTATAACAAAAAGAAAGGCACTTATCAGATAAAAGCAAAAGAAGCAATCAATTCAAACCAGACGAAGCACGTGAAAAAGGAAGGGTACCCGTATAAATACAGACGGAGCGCCTGACGCATAGCAATGGCTACCTGATAAAGCTTAACTGCTAAGCTTACGACTCAAACCAAACTACTGTAACTGTATCGTCATTCATTTGACGTAAATTGTGTGTCATATTACAATGGACCAACTTTGTTTCGATTTGGAGGTGCGGCCTAAAACTTTTCTCTCCACTTGAATTTCGAGTCTCACATTTCAGGTGCGGCTTAGATTCGAGTAAATACGGTAGTGCATCTATTTGACTGCCTTGATCCAAAGCTTCCAGTATGTCATGTGAGAAAAGTGGGAGTTTGGTTTTACATGATAGGTGTTTTCAGAATCCATGCTGGTTGTACTGAGGAGGCCATTCTGTTCAAGATATCTCATTATGTTTGAGTCCAGAACACATTCTAAGATTCTACAACAAATTGATGTCAAGGATACTGGATGGTAGTTTTGTGGATCACTTCTACTACCATTCTTGTAGACAGATGTGACCTGCACATTTTTTCAAGAACTGAGCTTGGTATTTTTGTCTGAATGATCTATGATAGATTATAGTTAAAATAGTGGCTAAATCAGATGAAAAATCAGTACCGAATCTGACAAGGATTCCATCAGGTCCTTGTTTAGTTTTAATGATTTCAACTGGTTCTCAACACCATTGACACCAACACTTATTTCATTCATCTTTTCAGTGCTATGAAGATTTAATTAGGATGAGTCTCATAGGTTTTCCTTTGTAAAGGAACAGTTGAAAATGGAGTTGAACATTTCAGCTTTTGCTTTGTTATCCTCAATTTCAGTTCCTGCCCCATTCGCTAGGGACTGGATGCTAACTTTGATGCCACTAACAGCCCTTACATATGACAAGAATTTCTTTAGGTTTTGTGAAATATCATTTAATGATATTCTGCTATGGTATTCGTTGAAGGTGTCATGCATTGCTCTCTTGACACCTAAGTGCATTTCATTGGGCACCTCTTCATCTCTCCAGCATGTCATTCTCAATGGAGAGAAGTCTTCCGAAGTAAGAGTGATTTCAAGTGTGCCACAGGGGAGTGTCATAGGACCGTTGCTATTCATAGTATACATAAATGACCTTGTGGATGACATCGGAAGTTCACTGAGGCTTTTTGCAGATGATGCTGTGGTGTATCGAGAGGTTGTAACAATGGAAAATTGTACTGAAATGCAGGAGGATCTGCAGCGAATTGACACATGGTGCAGGGAATGGCAATTGAATCTCAATGTAGACAAGTGTAATGTGCTGCGAATACATAGAAAGATAGATCCCTTATCATTTAGCTACAAAATAGCAGGTCAGCAACTGGAAGCAGTTAATTCCACAAATTATCTGGGAGTACGCATTAGGAGTGATTTAAAATGGAATGATCATATAAAGTTGATCGTCGGTAAAGCAGATGCCAGACTGAGATTCATTGGAAGAATCCTAAGGAAATGCAATCCAAAAAGAAAGGAAGTAGGTTACAGTACGCTTGTTTGCCCACTGCTTGAATACTGCTCAGGAGTGTGGGATCCGTACCAGATAGAGTTGATAGAAGAGATAGAGAAGATCCAATGGAGAGCAGCGCGCTTTGTTACAGGATCATTTAGTAATCACGAAAGCATTACGGAGATGATAGGTAAACTCCAGTGGAAGACTCTGCAGGAGAGACGCTCAGTACGGGCTTTTGTTAAAGTTTCGAGAACATACCTTTACCGAAGAGTCAAGCAGTACATTGCTCCCTCCTTTGTATATCTCGCAAAGAGACCATGAGGATAAAATCAGAGAGATTAGAGCCCACACAGAAGCATACCAACAATCCTTCTTTCCACAAACAATACGATACTGGAATAAAAGGGAGAACTGATAGAGGTACTCAAGGTACCCTCTGCCACACACTGTTGGGTGGCTTGCGGAGTATGGATGTAGATGTAGATAGTCCTAGATAGTCCTATGCTTTGTTTTGCACCTATTATGCAGTAATCTCTGCTTCTTCAGAAGTTCTCTTACAGTGACTGTATACCATAGAGGGGACCTCCCACTATGAACTGTTCTGCTGGATATGTATCTACCCAGTGCATGGTCAATTATTCTTTTAAACTTGAGCCACAGTTCCTCTACATTCTCCTGCCCTGTGCTGGAAGTTTCAAGTTCTTCATTGAGATATGATGCTTCTGATTTTTTATCTAGTTTACTGACCATAAATCTCTTCGTGCTTGTTTTAGTTGTCCTTGGTACTTCGGTAATCATTGTTGCCACAACCACATCATGGACACTGATACCACTTTTGATGTGGACATCCTCAAAGAGATCAGGTCTATTTGTTGCCATTAGAACCAACGTGTTTTCGTCCTGAGTGGCGTTCCTAACTACCTGTTCTAGGTAGTTTCCAGACAAAGCATTGAGTAATGTTTCACAGGACGTTTTATCACACCCACCACTAACAAAAGTGTGGGTTTCCCAATTAATTGTTGGATGATTAAAGTCTCCACCAATGATTACAGTATGATTGGGTAACTTATGTTCAAGTGAAGTAAGTTTTTCTCTGAAGTTTTTCGTTACAACATTAGATGAGTCTGTTGGGTGATAGAAGGCTACAATTATCGTTTTATGCGGTTTTCTTGGTTAAAATTCAAGGTTCCAGTTTTTGTTTCATTCCCACCTATGCTATTCAATATTACCTATGCTCATCACAGAGCTTGCCCTAAGTGATCAAATGTGTAATTTGCAGCTAATTCTTCCAAATCTGTTGCTGACACTTATCTATAACAATAATGAAAATTACTGGAGCGATAATGGAAATTGCTGGATGGAGAAATATGTATCCTACCCCAACTTCCAGTGCCATATGACTCTTTCCTCTACAAGACCAATGATGTTGTCATGGATAGCCTTTTGGCTATGAGAAGTGTCTTGAATTTTAAGTAAAGTGGTGCAAGTGTTAGATTCTGTTCGATATTATCATTGAGTTCTATAGAATGAATTATGGATTCACAGTAAGAACTCACTAACAGGGGCTGTCACTTGATTTAGAATCAATTTATAGAATACTTTCCATATTTTCATTCAGTATTGTCCCGTGGAATTATTTTCTGGAGCAATATGGCTAACAAGGGGACCATCAGACCTGTTAATGAGTCTTAAGTATGCTGTAAAGGGACCTATCCCGAATGCCTGGCTAGTGGCTTTTCATGTGAGGGCCCCTAGTTTCTGATAAAATTGATTTTCAAGTCTTATGCAAACCTCCTATATCTGTAAATGTTAAACATCTTCCAACCAAGTGAGCGAAGCACTGGGGCTATGGTTCATGGCCATCACACTGGCTGTACAGCTTCAAACCCTGCCTGCGTACAGTACAGGGTATCATTAAATAGTATGTTATCAAAAATCATTCAAAAATAGTCATTTTAGCAATAGTAATTTAATTACTAAATCAATCATTACAACACACTTTCTTCAAATATATATTCTATTTGTTGTTCACAGTGAGAATTCCATATATTTGGACAGCTCCAAGGAGATTGCAATGATGGACAAAATATTCGCAACTGCAGGAGGTTTCCAGACATGGACAAAAGTACTCACCCCTTATTTTTATTTTATTCACATAATTAATACCAGTCAAATCAGCTGCCAGGTCCAATCAGTGTAAGAAAAGGAGCAAAAACCAATTTCGGCAAGATTAGTTGTTCCTTCACAGCACCGTATACTATAACTGCATCAGGAAAGGTATTCCATTATGTTTTCTTGTGTATGCAAGAACCATGTGGATAATTTGGCCTGACTGTTCAAAAAACAGTTGAGAAACTGACTCATAAATTAAAAAATGTAATTGCAAGCTAATAAAATTAGGGAACTGCTGGACAAAAGAGTTTTTAAAATCTGTTCTTCTTCCAGACATTGGACAAGAAACATTTCTTTATGTTATTGATCTGTGGGGATGGCAAATTGATCAGATGCTTTATGAGCAAAACTTTGTAGATGAAACAAAAACGTGCACTTGCACCACAAAAATTATCCCAGACAATGTACTCCACTAAGGCAATCCTTTGACATGAATTTCTTACAGGCAGCTTAAAATTTTCATGAAAAAATTTCAATATGTTCACAATTTGCTAAAGACTAATAACGAAACTGCTTCAATGGAAGATTCCATGAAAAGTAATTCTTTAATTCTGCATCAATTTAATGCAACTGCTTTCACAGGATTGATCAAATATGCATGGTTTGCATCAAAGTTGATCAAAGAAATAACAATATTTTTGAATTTAAACAAATTGTGTTTTCTAGTGTTACTTCTAAACAAATCTGCAGCCTGAAACTCAGTAGCTTTCATTAAATGTGAATGGTGCTATACAATTTGTGCTTCATTTGCTTCCATGACAAATACATCCAGATTCTGTTCTACCACAGCAAGTGATAGCTAGTAAGACAATTCTGTTATCTATTCTGTAACAAAAGGAATACGCATTTGGAGAAAGTTTTGTAGCAATGATTGATTTATTAATGAAATTTCTATGACAAAAATGACTATTTTTGAATAATATTTTATGATGTATACTATCTAATGATATTCTATACAATAAATTTGCAAAAGAAAAAGGGTCAGTACATGGGAAATACTTGGAACTATACTGCCAGCTTGGTGGACATGAACTTTAGCCACTGCACTATGCTCACTTAGTCAGAACATGACTAAAGTTACAGGTATAGGAGGTATAGGTAAAACCACAACATTGATGTTCTCATAAACTAGTAGCTGTCACATGAAAAGCCACTAGCCAGGTACTCAGGACAGATCTTTCTACAATGTACCTAAGGCTCATCAAAATCTGTGATTAATAGGTCTGATGGTCCCTTTGTAAGTGCAGAAATATGTTTATTGTACAGATATGTACAGTAAAATATTATTATTAAAAATTAAACCAGTGTGCAAATATTTTTAGTCCCTAACAGTATTTGTGGTTAATAATAATTGTAAATTTAGGATTAAGTGTGAAATTTATCACCACAATACTAGAAGTAAAAATAATTTCTATACAGACAATGCATCCCTGTCTGTTGGTATCATTGATTTTCTCGTACAGGCACCACTAGGCTTTTGCCTAACTGACCTCTAGCATGGCTGAATGATGACTGCGAATGGCAGTTCTTGTTTATCTCTACATTTGTATGTATGACTGTTTGTCTGTAATCTGTAAATTGCCTGGTTAGTGTCAGTCTGCAACAACTCAGAATATTCTCACTTATCTACTACTTTTGCTGAACACAGTTCATTTGGAAATGTGAATACCAGATGTTTAGTATGCACTAACTTCCAGACAGCCCAGATAGGGCTCACATGTATAAGAAGACTTACACACTGTGCTTTTGGATGGTGACAGCCAATCTAGCTTCATCGGCAGATAATTGATTGTGAATTTAAATGGGAAGCTGTTGTGAATCACACACTGGCAGTTGATGCCTTAAGTCTTCATTCACTACATCACACTCACATCAGCTGTTATACTTGATGTTGAGAAGCATGTGGAACAATTCTAATATTACAGACACCACATTTGAGAGTTAATATTCTTTTGTGAGACATCCATCATTACCTCATAATTTGCAACTGGCCAATCCCACAGAAGGATATGATGAGCTTCTCACTGAGCTACTAACTGGAGCATCACTACTGGATTCTGTTAAGGACACTGTGAGGATGCTCCTATCCCCATCACTGGCTACTTTCAAAATTCATCTGGACACTGAAGAGAAGCTGCCCAAGGAATACCATAAATTAGACTATTATTAACCTTGTCAGTCTCTCATTCAATAAAGCATTTGACAATGCAGTTTGAAACTTCTGGGATTTGGAGGTGATAGGAATATGTGGTAATCAGGACTGATCAATGAGTGCAAAGCAGCACATCTTGAACAATTTCATGCCTGGTTTTCCATCAAGGATTAGTCATGGTCAGTCCATCTCCCATGAAAATCATCTGCTGCTCTTCCAGACAACATATGTGTTGCTGAAAAATGCGTCTTCATTTCATAGAAGCATTTGTAGGAGAATTATGTCTTCAATGCCACCTATGAGACATAGATGTCAAATTACATCTGAAATGGACATGTCAAACTGGCTGCCACCCCCCCCCCCCCCCCCCCTCCGCCCCAACAAATTCAGCCGACACCATTCATTTTCCTCATACAATAGTGGCAAGGAAGAGACACAGAAATGCCAAGCAGCTAATCATATTTAATGCATCTTTGTATGAAAATAGCTCTCTCTTACTTAACATCTTGGAAACAAGGTCTTTTTCAGTTAGTTCTCCGACCAGATGACAGAGACCTGATGAGGTTTTTCTGATGCAGAGAATGTAATCATGGGGCAAATGAAGCAATCACCACGTGAAGAAGAACTACTTACTGATTCAAATGACTTTGCTTTGGATTTAAATGTAGTTGTTCTCACTTGCAGCAGCACTGAGGGAATTGGCAGGTGTTGCTACAGTGTATAGTGTGCCATGACCAAAAAAATGGTTGAGAACCATTGATATAGGCACTGACATCTGAATGAGTTTTCTAGTGATTACTTTATGTTGTTGTTGTTGTGGTCTTCAGTCCTGAGACTGGTTTGATGCAGCTCTCGATCATACAATAAAGCTGCATATCCTCGGGAAAAATTACGACAGTAGTTTCCCCTTGCTTTCAGCCGTTCGCAGTACCAGCACAGCAAGGCCGTTTTGGTTAATGTTACAAGGCCAGATCAGTCAATCATCCAGACTGTTGCCCCTGCAACTACTGAAAAGGCTGCTGCCCCTCTTCAGGAACCACATGTTTGTCTGGCCTCTCAACAGATACCCCTCCGTTGTGGTTGCACCATCTGTATCACTGAGGCACGCAAGCCTCCCCACCAACGGCAAGGTCCATGGTTCATGGTTTATAGTCTGTGATTATTTAGAACTTTACTTGGTAAATATTTTGTCTATTTTGTGGAGTATTAATGATGGATTACGGGCAGTTAATTTTTCACGTTACTTACAGTTTATGCTGATTGTACGATTTTTACTAAAGAATGGCTTTTACTAAGAATATTTAATGCTTTAATAAATTTTCATGTTGTGTGGCAGATAATGAAGACTCAAGAATTTATCTTGACTGTTCTGCTTACTATTAGATGATGTGATGACTTTCATAGAGAACTGTAATACATTATGATCATGTGAAGATGACTTGTGCTAGGTAGTAGTTAATTTTAGGCTTCAGACCTTGGAGAAGCTGTGCAGAACAGATCATCACTTTAAAATTAGCCATAGAATATTACAAGAAATGAGATAAACCTCTAGTAATAACCTTCGTGGACTTTAAAATAGCATATGACTGTATCCATAGACCTTCAATGTTAAAAGTCTTAAGAAATTTTGGGCTCCATACAAAATTAATCAAATTGGTAGTGTGGTGTCAATAGGTCATATTGACCATAGATAACATTAATCACTCATCCATCCGCCGTGTTAATCCAGTCTGTTCTTATACCCTGTACTGTATGCACAGGTATGAAAATTGTCAAAATATATGTATGTGCAGATATTAGTGGGGACAGTTTATTCTATATACCGCTATTCATATCCTGTTCCAATACTGGTGACCCCATAGTTTCTACGTCTTCTGCAACTTCCATGCCGGGTGTTGTAAATCAACAGGTTATGCGCATGCCACCACGGCCACATCACCCAACGCTTTATTCAAAGATTTAGAAGTCCAACTACGACCGCCGGGCCCCTTCAATCCTTCGCCAACGGGCGGCTCTCCATTACTCCATAGTGATTTGCAATCTCCAACCATGTTAACCAACTTTGTTGTTCTACAACGGTCGAGTGCTACACTGTTAACTCAAACAGTGGATTCGGGTTTCATGTCGTCGGACTGTGTTCGCCAACATGTGAAGTGTGAAGTGGATAATATTTAGAACTGTGTACCTACCAATCAATCATATAATGTTCAAAGTGATCTACATTCACACACGTACTTTGACTCTCAACGGGGTGCAAAGCAGTTCCTGTTGTGCTGTGTGCAACGCCGCCGTTTGTGCAAAACACACCCGGTCACTATCAATCATGACCTGTTCTGGTTTTGCCTCATTTTCAGACTAACAATGGACATTTTTGTGCGCAAAATTCTCCTTGCCCTCCCCCCAGACCAGTTGCTCAACTTTTTGACCATGTGGGTTCGGGTACATCTTTCACCGTTTCGCCTTCCAGGAGTGTCTTACCACACCACAGTGATATTCCGCAAGTTCCACCAGTAATTTATAGTCGACCCCACGGGGCATGTTTTCAATGTGCGCGGAGAACTCACATTTAATTTGTGATCTACTCCTCTCACCACCGCCTTCACCGAAGTACGAGTTCATGAAGGAAATGATCATAGAACGACTTGCCTGCTTACCACAAGAATTAATCATCAAGATCTTGTACGAGGAACAGCTGGGGGACTGAGCTCCATCACAACTTTGGCACTGCCTTCGGTTACTCGTGAGTGAGCCATCCATGCCGGACGTCACTCTGTGGGCAGTGTGGTCTGCCAAATTGCCTACCGACCTACAGATCCATCTGCTACCACATTTCTTTGAGTCACTCACCTCTCATCTCCGCATTGCAGACCAACTGTATTCACTGCTATGACAACACCAACCAGCTCACCACTCACCGCTAGTTGGCACAACTGCTCCTGCTTACCAGCTTGTCTGCTGGCAGAGGCAGGGCTCGCTCCACCTCTGCACCTTCTACATTGCCTGGCAGTATCCACTCGCTCTTTCCACCATCTGAGCACTCCAGGATCGCCCATGCACCATATGTGCCAGTATACATGCTGGATCAAATCAATGAGGACAAGACTCCTCCACTGCCACAAACACCACCACCACTGGATCCGGCTCATCCATATTGCTGATCCCACAAGATTTTTGGTGATAATGCCAAGAAGTGCCAATTACCTTACCAGCACCAAAACGCCAACCACAGGACCTAAAATAGGCCGAGTCCTGTGGGGAACCTCATAGGCGTCCTCATACATTGCACTCTGTCCACTCGTCCGCCTGGCTGAGTGGTCATTTGTACATGACTGACATTCTGTCATGGCTCATTTTCCTAGTCGACATTGGTGCTGACGTGTCTATCATACCTACATCGATGGCACCCCCACCTTTTCACTGACAAAGTCACTTCTACGAGCTATCAATGTTACAAACCTCAGGCTCTGTCAAAGTTAGGTGCACCTATTTCCTTCTCTATGTTTTCTGTGGACTTTCTACATTGCTGACATCAATGAATGAATTCTCGGTATGGATTTTTTGTCCCATTACAAACTCTCTCTGAACATAGTTCAGGGCTCAGTGCCACACCATCCCACTAACACAGATACTGTGTTCTTGCACTTATGTTCCACATTCTGTTTCTCTCGCGACATGTGAGTTGGTATGCAAGTGCTCTGCCCTCGTGGGTGACATTGTGTGTGCATCACTAACCTACTGTAAGAATACGACTTGGCGGCACAACTCCACCAGGAAAACAATGAGCTGAAACAATGAATAGCACACACTTACAATGAGCTCATCACAGCTCGTACCTTGTAGATGTTTTCTGCAACCCCACCGAGGACCCTTCCCTCGGTGTTTCCGTCAGTTTGATCTAGTCTCCCAATTCACAACCGACATTCGCTACATCAAGGGCATGGACAACATTGCCACAAATTTTTTTTTCGCATACCAATACTATTTCACGCATCATTGACTTATCCAACCTGGCCACCCTACAAGCCTCAGACGAGGAATCTCAAGTTCTCCTCACGGACCCTCAAACATCCCTTGTGTTTACTAAAGCTAAATTCCCCGGCATTGTGGATGAGGTGTGGTGCGACTCTTCTACTGGTACCTTACGCCTGTTACTCTCCACCCCACCCCCCCTCCCCTTCTGCCGGTAGGCCTTCGACACTCTGCATAACCTCGCTCACCCTGGCGTCTGTGCCACTACATGGCTCGTCTCTGAGCATTTCATTGGAAAAACATAAAATGGGACTGACAGACCTGGGCACGCAGCTATGTCCCCTCCCAACGCAACAAAATCGGCTGCCACACCACCCTACCACTGGGCAAGTTCGACATTCCTCCAGGACGATTTCGTCATGTACATCTCAATCTTATCGGTCCTCTTTCACCCTCAGAGGGCCACAGATACATTCTGTCCACAATTGACCACACGTCCCACTGGGTACAGGCAGTCCCCTTTCACTGCTGAGACCGTGGCCAAGGGTTTTTTCTCCTAATGGATTGCTTGGTTCAGTTGTCCAACCACCATCACCACTGACCAGGGTCATCAGTTTGAGTCTTCCCTGTTCACCATTTTAGGTAATGTCTGCGGCATAAAGAAAATTCACACTACAGGATACCACCCACAAAGCAACGGGTTAGTGGAATGGAGGCACCGCACTCTAAAAACAGTGCTCAGGTGCCACGACTGCCTCTGGTCCAAAGCACTTCCGTGGGTACTGCTCGGTCTCCGTTCAACTTTCAAGCCCGACTTACAGGGCACTATCTCAGAATTCGTTTTTGGGGAGAACCCTGTCCTACCAGGGGAACTCATTCAGCCTCCTGAAGACTCCACTCCCACTTCAAACATGCACACCTGCACCCACCTATCAGCCACTCCCTGCCGGACACTTACGTGCCAACCGCTCTCAGCACTTGCTCCCATGTAATGCTGAGAGATGATTCAGTCTGACAACCTCTGCAATGACCTTATCTTGGCCCATTTAATGTCCTCTGTTGGGGCGATACAACTTTTGACATCATCGTCAAAGACAGCCCACAAACTGTTTCATTACACTGACTCAAACCAGCATTCGTGGACCCCGACGTCCCTCTGCTGGCTCAGTCTGATTTTCCTAATGACTCTCCCGCCAGTCTCCCTCCCACTGTGGTGTACGACAATGTTTCTCCTCAGACCACCATGCCATTTTGTTCACCTGGCGCCTCCCTGTCGCCTTTTGCAGGGTTCTCAGACATGTCACCCTCCACCCTGTGTGCGGGTTTCACTGCTACGTCATTGACTATGGAGACACCCTGCAATGCACACCGACACTGTGTAGATGGCATTTCAATCGTCACTCTCGATGACCGAGTTCTCATTCTACTCACAGACACCGCGGCCCCACCACCCAACAACCAGTTAAACATCAGTGTTGTGCATAGCCTTACCCTCCCTCATGATTACGACCTGATGGCAATCCATGCCTTCATCTCACACGACGGCTCGATTAGCATCCAGGCTTGTCACACCTACACCCCACCATCTACCGTTCAACCTGGCTGCTCTCAGGCTGGTTGCCGCATCGTCCATCCTCGCTGGCTCAATGACTTCGAGGTGGACCTGCCTCCCATCGCTCCGCCTCCGCACCCCGCCCCGGTTGGGGTGGATGTCCCGGTTGTGCATCTACCAGCTTGTATGACCACCAACAGCGTCGATGCCCCCATGGTCTTATGGTCTTCCCTCAAGACTCACATGTGGTACTCCGTACTCTATGGGGGGAGGGGGGGGGGGCTGTGTGGCATCGATAGGACATATTGACCATAAACAACATTAATCTTTGGGTCTCAGGTCGCTCATCCGAGCCGCCATGTTAATTCAGTCTGTTCTTATACCTTGTACTGTGTGCACGTGTATGATAATTGTCAAAATATATGTATGTGCAGATATTAGTGGGGACAGTTTATTCTGTATACCGCTATTCATATCCTGTTCCCATAATAGAACTCATATTAACCAACACTGTATCAAAAGTCAAGTTCAGGGGGGAACTATCTAACCATTCATCATAAAAACAGGTTTAAGACAAGGAGATTGCTTGGCTGTTCAACTGTGTTTTAGAATACATAATGAGGGAATGGTACAAGATTAACACAATGAACATCAAAATTAGAAGAGCCAAAGACAAAATAAGTTTAAATTGTCTAGGATTTGCTGATGACCTTGCTCTCTTGTCTAACAGTATACAGGAAACCAAACAACAAGTTATCTCACTGCAGGAAATTGCACAGAAAATTGGTCTTGGAATATCCTTTGAATAAACAGTCATCATGTTAACTGACCCATCACTCATAAACAAAATTGCCATAGGAAACCAAGAAATCAAAACTGTAGACAAAATTTAAATATCTGGGAGAAATCATAACATATAACCTCAATGAAAAGCCAACATGGCATAACAGAATAAAAAAATTGACTAGAGCACAATATATCACCAAGAACAACTACAACAAAAAGAGCCTGTCAATAGCAACAAAATTAAAACACTACAAAACAGTGACTCAACCAGAAATAACATATGCAAGTAAAACCATCTTCAAAACAACTAGCACTGCACAAATAGACATCATACTCAAAACAGAGAGAAGAATCATCAGAACGTGCATCAACAAATCGTACCAGGAAGATGGACACTGGAGAGTAGCTGCAAATGAAACAGTCTACAAGCAAATAGAACCAGTAATGAGTACAATCAGGAATAACACATTTCATTTTTTGGACATCTAATCAGAACACCAGAGAACAGGATCATCAGGAGAATAATAGAAAAATTGTGGAATAATAAGTACAACATTAAGTGGATTACAGAAATCAAGGAAGATATGGATGAGCTTCAGATTACATTGGAAGACCTAAGAAACAAAACTGACAAAACCAGGAAACTCACAGACAAACAAACCAGACCACAAACATGAATCAACAAATACACAATAGGGAGGGTGATTTCAGATGAAGAAAGAAGGATAAGATCCGAGAGAATGAAGAAGTACTGGGCTGACAGAAAACTGGAAAATTATTTGTATAAGGTTGGCTAGAGTGGTCCAATGAAGGCCATAAAATTTAATAATAATAATACTAATAATAATAATAATAATATACTATCAACTACAGGAGTCATACCACACAATATCCACCAGTACATCAACGCAATACAGCTACATCCAAATGTATATATACAACTACAGAAATCTGTCTCCAGAATGAGATTTTCACTCTGCAGCGGAATGTGCGCTGATATGAAACTTCCTGGCAGATTAAAACTGTGTGCCCGACCTAGACTCGAACTCGGGACCTTTGCCTTTCGCGGGCAAGTGCTCTACCATCTGAGCTACCGAAGCACGACTCACGGCCTGTCATTACAGCTTTACTTCTGCCAGTATCTTGTCTCCTAACTTCCAAACTTTACAGAAAGGCAAAGGTCCCAAGTTCGAGTCTAGGTCGGGCACACAGTTTTAATCTGCCAGGAAGTTTCATATCAGCGCACACTCCACTGCAGAGTGAAAATCTCATTCTGGAAACATCCCCCAGGCTGTGGCTAAGCCATGTCTCCGCAATATCCTTTCTTTCAGGAGTGCTAGTTCTGCAAGGTTCGCAGGAGAGCTTCTGTAAAGTTTGGAAGGTAGGAGACGAGATACTGGCAGAAGTAAAGCTGTGATGACTGGGCGTGAATCGTGCTTCAGTAGCTCAGATGGTAGAGCGCTTGCCCGCAAAAGGCAAAGGTCCCGAGTTCGAGACTCGGTCCGGCCCACAGTTTTAATCTGCCAGGAAGTTTCATACAGAAATCTGTAATTATTGATACATGTTCAATTACCCGAAAGTTCCTAAATGCAATGTAACAAATACCGTACAGTTAAAAGGAAGTCACGCTTGATCAAGGTCCACGTCACTTTCCATTTTTAACCAGACATAATGTGTGAGACAGGAAATAATAATAATAATAATTAGAGAACTATGGCTTGTCCATATTGAGCAGTGCATAGAGAAAATATGTTGAAGTATGCAGCATGACTTACTGATTTGCAGTGTATTGGTTAGAGCTTAGGAATGTCTTAGATTATATTGAATTGTGGATCAGTCTGATAATTGATTTAAGAAACATGCTGTGCTAATGATTGATGGTAGCGAGTCTAATATGTTGAGATGATTTTATGAGAAACTGAGACTCTCAGTGTGTGAATGACATATTTAATTATTGCTTTACCAAGAGCTGAAATTTTTCTGGAAGCCAATTTCTGATCTGAAATTTTCATATTAGCATGTTTTTAAAGAACAGTTTTGAAAGTATGTAAAATATTAAGTAATTTTTGCTTCTGTGATAAAAAAGGCCTACTTTTATTTATGCTTGGATAACAAAAAAAATCTCGCTTTGAAAGAGGAATATATATTTTACTGTTTCCAAGGAAAAATGTTTTTGGATGTAATGGCAATGAGTATCCTTTAAATTTTGTCCTGATTAGCTAAGAGTAATTTATGAAGGTAAACTTCTGTCTGTTTTTTGGCTTAGAATACTGATTGTTTCTGGGAAATTATTATATTTTTATAATATTTTTTTCTTAATACTTTTGTTGAAATGACCTGTGGTCTAGGTGCAGCATCTTTGACTAGTAATCACAACATCCTTGGTCCGAGTGTCAAACCGCACCATCGCTCCAATTTTGAATAAAAATCATCAGCAATGGCAGCCAAAGACTTCTGACACATGAAGTCACCCTCATTCTGCTAACAGCCTTGTCAAAGAGGGCAGAGGGACAGAGAGAAGTTCAAGGCACTCTCTTATCCATGCGGTGGGAAACTGTCCCTAAAATGAGGAATAATAAGCAGTGATCAATGGCATGAGAATGCAGAAGGCAATGGAAACCACTAAATTACAGACAAATGATGTGTATTCACAGAACATGTGGCCTGTAATTGAAAAATGTGTTATTATGATCTCTCCATTGGCAAATAATTCTGGATTTATCCCCCATTTGGATTTCTAGGAGGGGACTGGCAATGGGGAGGTGACCATAAGAAAAAATTGAATAACTGATGCGAGGATAACATTCTATGAGTCAATGTGTGGAATGTCAGAATTCTGAATGCGGTAAGGAAGCTAGAAAATCCGAAAACGGAAATGCTAAGGCTAAGGCTAAGGCCCACTATGGATATAGTGGGTGTCAGTAAAGTGAATGGGAAGAAAAGAAGGATTTCTAGTCAGATGAGTAAATAGTAATATCAACAGCAAAAGAAAATCGTATATCAAGAGTAGGATTCATTATGAATATGAAGGTAGGGCAGGGAGTGAATTTCCGTGAACAGTTCAATAATAGGGGTGTTATCATCAGAACAGACAGCAAACCACCCCCAACTACAATAGTTAAGATATACACGCTGATGTTGCAAGCAGAAAAAAGAGATAGAGAAAGCATATGAGGATATTCAATGAGTAATTCAGTATGTAAAGGAGCTGAAATTCTTACAGTCATGTAGGAGTGGAATGTGGTTGTAAGGGAAAGAGTAGAAGCCATGCTTATGGGAGAATGTAGGCTTTGTGGTAGGGATGAGAGAGGAGATGGCTCTAAGCACTATGGGACTTAACATCTGAGATCATCAGTCCCCTAGACTTACAACTACTTAAACCTAATTAAGGACATCACACACATCCTTGTCCGAGGCAGGATTTGAACCTGTGACTGTAGCAGCAGCGCGGTTCCAGACTGAAGCGCCTAGAACTGCTCAGCCCAGTGGCCGGTGATGAGAGGAGAGAAAGTCTAGTTGATTTCTGCAATAAAGTTCAGCTAGTAATGGCAAACATTCTGTTCAAGAATCACAAGAGGAGGAGGTATACCTGGAAAAGGCCAGGAGATATGGAGAAATTTCTCTTAGATTATATTATGGTCAGGCAGAGATTCCACAGTAAGACACTGGGCTGTAAGGCATACCCAGGAGCAGTTATAGACTCAGATAAAAATTTAATAGTGAGTGGGCTGAAGATTAAGAGAATAGTCAGGAAAAATTAAGGCACAAGAAAGTGGAATAAGTAAGTACTAAGGAATCAAACAATGGAAAACCCAGGATGGAATGTTACAATATCAGAGCTACTCACCCTATTGTGGAGATGGCTCATACCCCTGTAATAGACCTAGATGCAAGACCTGTCCCATACATCATCCTACCACCACCTACTCCAGTCCAGTCACTAACATCACCTATCCCATCAAAGGCAGGGCTACCTGTGAAGCCAGTCATGTGATTTACAAGCTGCAACCACTGTGCTGCATTCTATGTAGGCATGACAACCAACAAGCTATCTGTCCACATGAACGGCCACCGACAAACTGTGGCCAAAACACAAGTAGACCACCCTGTTGCTGAACATGCTGCCAAACATGATATCCCTCATCTCAGTGACTGCTTCACAGCCTGTGCCATAAGGATCCCTCCCACCAACACCAGCTTTTCTGAATTGCGCAGGTGGGAATTTTCCCTGCAATACATCCTACGTTCCCATAACCCTCCTGGCCTCAACCTTCGTTAGTCACTGTCCTCACCCATCCAGCCCACTCCCTGTTCCCATTCCAGCACTACACAGCTGTCATTTCACCGCCACACCCAGTCTTTTAATTTCTTTTTATTTCTCTTCTTTCTGCTACTTACCCCCTTCCCCCTCCGCACCTTCTCTCCTGCCCTCCGTCTAAACTGCAACACTTCACTGTCTGCCACTCCCACCATACTATCCCTCCCCCTCCCCACCCCAGCCTCCTCCTTACCCAGTCACCACTCCCATCATGCATTGGTGCTGCTGCTCGCAGTGTAGTTTCAGCTCTCTGAGACTGCAGACGTGTGTGCAAGTTGTATTTGCGTGCGCACGCGCATGTGTGTGTGTGTGTGTGTGTGTGTGTGTGTGTGTGTGTGTGTGTGTGTAGCAAAAAGGGCAATCCCAAAGTTGAGAAGGCGAACACACATACGAGGAAGGTTACTGTGAAGGAACCATGGGTAACAGAAGAAATACTTCAGTTGACTGATGAAAGAGGGAAGTAAAAAAAATGTTCAGGAAAATTCTGGACTACAGAAATACAAGTCACTTAGGAAATAAATAAATAGGAAGTGCAAGGAAGCTAAGGTAAAATGGCTACATGAAAAACGTGAAAAAATTGAAAAGGCAATAATTGTCAGATGGGTTGACTTAGCACATAGAAAAGTCAAAACAATCTTTGGTGAAATTAAAAGCAAAGGCGGTAACATTAAGAGTGCAATGTGAATTCCACTGTTAAACACACAAAAGAGAGCAGATAGGTGGAAAGCATACAATGAAGACCTGTATGAGGGGAAGGACTTGTCTGATGAGGTAATAGAAGAAGATACAGGAGTTGATAGGGAAGAGATAGGGAATCCAGTATTAGAATCAGAACTTAGAAGAGCTTTGAAAGATTTAAGATCAAATGAGGCAGAATGGATAGATAACATTCCAACAGAATTTCTAAAATCATTGGGGGGAAATGGCAACAAAACAATATTTATTTTAGTGCGTAGAATGTATTTTACTGATAATACACCACCGCACTTTTGGAAAATCATCATCCACACACATTTCCAAATACTGCAAGAGTTGACAGGTCTGAGAATTATTGCACCATCAGTATAACAATTCACACATCCAAGTTGCCAACAAGAATGATATACAGATGAATGGAAAAGAAAATTAAGGATTTGTTACATGATAATCAGTTTGGCTTTACAAAAGGTAAAGGCACCAGGGGTGTCAGTTCTTACATTGTGGTTGACAATGGAAGCAAGACTGAAGAGCAAACGAGACACGGTTATAGCATTTGTTGAGCTGGTAAAAGCATTCAGCAATTGAAATTGAACAAGGTGTTCAAAATTCTGAGGAAAATAGGGGAAAGCTATAGGGAAAGATGGATAATATACAATCTGTACAAGAAGCATGGAGGAACAACAAAAGTGGGAGTCCAAGAATGAAATGCCTGGATTAAAAAGGGTGTAAGACAGTGGGATAGTCTTTCACTCCTCCTGTTCAGCCTATACATCAAAAAAGCAATAACAGCAATAAAAGAAAGGTTCAAGAGTGGGATTAAAATTCAAGATGAAAGGATATCAGTGATAACATTCAACAATGACATTGCTATCCTCAGTGAAAGTGAAGAAGAATTACTGGAACTGCTGAATGGAATGAACTACGTAATGAATACAGAATATGGATTGAGAATAAATGGAAGAAAGATGAAAGTAATGAGAAGTAGCAAAAATGAGCATAGTGAGAAACTTAACATCAGAATTGCTGAGCATGCAATAGGTGAAGTTAAGAAATCCTGTTACCTAGGCAACAAAATAACCTATGACAGATGGAGCAAGGAGGACACAAGAAGGAGACTAGAACTAGTAAAAAGTGCATTTCTGGCCAAGAGAAGTTTGCCAAACATAGACCTTAATAGAGCAAGAAATTTCTGAGAATGTACATTTGGAGCACAGCATTGTATGGCTGTGAGACATGGACTGTTGGAAAACCAAAACAGAAGAAAACAGAAGCATCTGATAAGTGGTGCTACAGAAGAATGTTGAAAATTAGATGGAATAAGGTAAGCAATGAGGAAGTTCTCTGGAGAATAAGAAGAAGGGACAGGATGATAGGACATCTGTTAAGACATCAGGGAATAACTTCCATGATACTACAGGGAGCTGTATAGGGGAAAAGCTGTAGAGGAAGACAGAGATTGGAATACATCCAGCAAGATGTAGGTTGGAAATGCTACTCTGAAATGAAAAGCTTTGCACAGGAGAGGAATTCATGGTGGAACACCTCAAATCAATCAGAATACAGATGAAAAAGAAAACCTGTACCAGACTGATTTAGAAAAAGTAATGACATGAGATGTATTTTGGGTTTTTAATCTGTCTGGTTTAGTGGTAGTGCATGTATAAGTTCTGATTGCATTTGGGTCTTGATGTTTCTATGAGAATTTGTGTCTATTTGAAAAAAAATAATGGATGATAGTCAGACTTAGTAGCCACTCACATTGTAAATTTACAGTCAGCATTTGAATGTAATTATCATGGAAGAGTTGAAACTTTTTGACAGTCTTATTAGGAGTAAATGCTTTTAAGATGAAATTTGTTGTATATTAACAACTTTCATGTATTGTCCCGAGTACATTCTGTGATACATATTATTTAAGAAAGGAGATCACATAGAAAAGGGAAGTTTTGAACATTGTCATAAGGAAGAGGCAAGAGTAACTTTGTGAACAAACTTTATTAGTGATGATAATATTTTGGAAAAGAAGTCAAGTGTACTAGGTGATTATAGACTGAATGTTGATGCATGATGGTGAGAATATTTTTGCAATATGAAGCTGTTAAGATGAGTTGAAGTAGGGTCTATGTGTGATGTTGAGAAAGTGTTGACATGAGAGATAATATAATGATGATAGTGTTTTTGATGTTGTTGATAATGATTTTGTTAATGATGATGTAGAAGTTGATGAAGGATAGGGCTAGGGAAAAGTATTCTCACTGGTAAGGTGCCATATTTATTTGTTTCAAAGAGTATGTTAGTGTATCAGTAAATGTGATGAAAGTTTATTGTAGTTACTGTGGATCTGATAGCCATGAGGAAAATGCTAATTACAAGTAACAGTAATGAAAATAAAAACATGTGTTGGGATAATAGTGGTAACCGCATTCAGGAGGACGACGGTTCAATCCCACGTCTAGCCATTCTGATTTAGGTTTTCTGTGATTTCCCCAAATCACTCCAGGCAAATGCTGGGATGGTTCCTTTGAAAGGGCATGGCCAACTTCCTTCCCCGTCCTTCCCGGATCTGATGAGGCCGATGATCTTGCTGTCTGGTCTCCTCCCCCAAAAAACAACAACAACCAATAGAGGTAACAAAAATACAAGAAAAGTTAAGTGTGGAAAATGTTTGTAATATTATGATGATACTCCAGAGACTTGAAACAATTCTTACTATTGGATAGGAAGATGGTGGGGTACAATTAAAACCAAAAAAATATGTCAGAAATTGCATTTGAAATAGAAACAGGGTACTGGAAACTGAAGTGTCTAATACAACTATGGTAATTTCCACCTCTTCATTACATGATGAAGGAATAGAACATGAGATATGCTGTAGAACAATTTACTCACTAGTTGCAAGAACACATGCTAAACAAATATGAGGAAAACCCACACAATGCGAAGTTGTCAAAAAACACAGAGCTAAAAGTCTGCAATTCAAAACTCAGAGGTGCTGTTTTTGTGATTGATAATAACCAGAGAGGCCCCCCCCCCCCCCCCATCCTATCCCGCCACTTAGGTAGTGTGGAGCATGGATAAGGAACTGAACAGGAGATGCTGTCCATTATGAAAGCTCAAAGCCACTTAGGTGAAAGAAGGTGAAGTCCTGCATGGGAGCAGGTAGGTTTGTTGACTGGAGTGAGGTCCATGAGGTGCAGGTGGAGAGGGACAGCAATGGACAGGATGCTGTCGCACAAGATATTGGCCGCTGTGTGGTCCTGCGCAGTATTTGGAGGGAGCTCGGAGGAGTTCAGTAGCTGCATGTGACTTGTTGAGGTGTCATGATGCACAGAGGGAAAGATGACGAAAATGAAGACAGTGTCATCTGGGATTAGATTAGATTTGTTTGGATTCAGTTTTTGTTCCATAGACCCAAAAAATGAGATAATTCTCAAGGGTTGGGACATGTCAGAAAGTATAACATAAAACATTTGAATATAATATTTTACTGCCCTGATCATTTGCCAGGAGATTGTCAAAATGGATGAACATGTTACAGTAAACTGGAACTGCTAATATTTACAGAATTAATACACTGTCAGAATAAAACATTGTTATGCACTTTTAATAACTTTATCATACACAAAATACCTAATCTTGACTGTTGTGACAAAGTTCTGATAAAAATTAAATCTAACAGACATTTTTACTTAAGCTTGTCTAACAGTCCCTGATAAAGTATTCGTCTACAGAGTAGAAGGACTTGCCTACCAAAAATCTTTCAAACTCTGTTTAAACCCTGCCATATCTGAAACCCAGTTTTTAATGGTTCCTGGCAATTTATTAAAAATGTGTGTTCCTGAATATTGGACCCCTGTTTGGACCAATGTGAATGATTTTAGGTCTTTATGTAGATTGTTCTTATTCCTAGTATGGATACTATGTATTGACCTAGTGGTTGGAAACAGAGATATATTACTTGCAACAAATTTCATTAAAGAATAAATATACTGAGAATCAGCAGTTAGAATATAAATTTTTATGGAGAGGTCATCAAGGTTAATATCTGTGACATCGACTGCACACACTGTATCAGATGGGAGTGAAGGAGCAGAGGGGGATGGGGGTCACACAGAGGGGCAAAATCGATGCACATTTCAAAAGTTGTGTCTAGTGGAGAGGTGTCATTGGCATAGTTGGGAGAAGAGATGTCATCGACCACGGCCAACAAATTTGCAGAATCAGGCAGATGTAGATTGTCAGCTAATGACCAGGCTGGCTTTACTCAATTCACTGACACTGTTTGACGTTTGCTGTTTAGTAGTATGTCTAATGCAGGGTAGGCCAAGATTTTGGTTCATGTGCCATGTTCGGGCCCAAGTACCAAAGCGCTTAGTCTCATTTCATGTTTCCCCCACCACTACACTGCCCTGTCTAAGGAAGAGGAAATAGGGAAAACAGCAAATGTGCCACATTTAAATGGCAGTACAGTCATGTCTTTCACACAAAAATGTCAATGAAAATATTATAGCACTTTTTACAACCTCATCATGGAGACTTGGAAAATCTACCTGAGAAAGGCAATGTAGATACATTGGACAGTTTTAAGGTAAAAAGATTTGTAATTAAAAGTGGAATTAACTCACAGGTCAATCAGTTATATCTGCAGGTGCATAGGGGCTCTATCAATTGAATCACCAAACAGTGTTGAAAACTGCTCTAAAACAGATGTAAGATTGACAGTGTCTTCAAAACCCTTACAAAACTATTCTTGTAAGGCCGCAATGAATTCTTCAAACCTCACATTTGCTTTAACACCAGTGAGCTTAGGGAACTGGATTGTCTTTGTCCCTTCTACAACATAGTTTTCTTTTTAAATGCATACTTGTCAAATCCCCCCCCCCCCAAGAACCATGGACCTTGCCATAGGTGGGGAGGCTTGCGTGCCTCAGCGATACAGATAGCTGTGACGTAGGTGCAACCACAACGGCGAGGGGGGGGGGGGTATCTGTTGAGAGGCCAGACAAATATGTGGTTCCTGAAGAGGGGCAGCAGCCTTTTCAGTAGTTGCAGGGCAACAGTCTGGATGATTGACTGATCTGGTCTTGTAACACTAACCAAAATGGCCTTGCTGTGCTGGTACTGCGAACGGCTGAAAGCAAGGGGAAATTACAACCATAATTTTTCCCGAGAGCATGCAGCTTAACTGTATGGTTAAGTGATGATGGCGTCCTCGTGGGTAAAATATTCCGGAGGTAAAATAGTCCCCCATTCAGATCTCCGGGTGGGGACTACTCAGGAGGACGTCGTTATCAGGAGAAAGAAAACTGGCGTTCTACGGATTGGAGCATGGAATGTCAGATCCCTTAATCGATCAGGTAGGTTAGAAAATTTAAAAAGGGAAATGGATAGATTAAAGTTAGATATAGTAGGAATTAGTGAAGTTCGGTGGCAGGAGGAACAAGACTTTTGGTCAGGTGAATACAGGGTTATAAATACAAAATCCAATAGGGGTAATGCAGGATTCGGTTTAATAATGAATAAAAAAAATAGGAGTGTGGGTAAGCTATTACAAACAGCATAGTGAACGCCTTATTGTGGCCAAGATAGACATGAAGCCCACGCCTACTACAGTAGTACAAGTTTATATGCCAACTAGCTCTGCAGATGACGAAGAAATTGAATAAATGTATGACAAAATAAAAGAAATTACTCAGATAGTGAAGGGAGACGAAAATTTAATAGTCATGGGTGACTGGAATTCAGTAGTAGGAAAAGGGAGAGAAGGAAACGTAGTAGGTGAATATAGATTGGGGCTAAGAAATGAAAGAGGAAGCCGCCTGGTAGAATTTTGCACAGAGCACAACTTAATCATAGCTAACACTTGGTTCACGAATCATAAAAGAAGGTTGTATACATGGAAGAAGCCTGGAGATACTGACAGGTTTCAGATAGATTATATAATGGTACGACAGAGATTTAGGGACCAGATTTTAAGTTGTAAGACATTTCCAGGGGCAGATGTGGACTCTGACCACAATCTATTGGTTATGAACTCTAGACTAAAATTGAAGAAACTGCAAAAATGTGGGAATTTAAGGAGATGGGACTTGGATAAACTGAAAGAACCAGAGGTGGTAGAGAGTTTCAGAGAGAGCATTAGGGAATGATTAACAAGAATGGGAGAAGCCTGGAGATACTGACAGGTTTCAGATAGATTATATAATCGTACGACAGAGATTTAGGGACCAGGTTTTAAGTTGTAAGACATTTCCAGGGGCAGATGTGGAATCTGACCACAATCTATTGGTTATGAACTCTAGATTAAAATTGAAGAAACTGCAAAAATGTGGGAATTTAAGGAGATGGGACCTGGATAAACTGAAAGAACCAGAGGTAGTAGAGAGTTTCAGAGAGAGCATTAGGGAATGATTAACAAGAATGGGGAAAAGAAAGGCAGTAGAAGAAGAATGGGTAGCTTTGAGAGATGAAATAGTGAAGGTAGCAGAGGATCAAGTAGGTAAAAAGACGAGGGCTAGTAGAAACCCTTGGGTAACAGAAGAGATATTGAAATTAATTGATGAAAGGAGAAAATATAAAAATGCTGTAAATGAAGCAGGCAAAAAGGAATACCATCTCAAAAATGAGATCGACAGGAAGTGCAAAATGGCTAATCAGTGATGGCTAAGGGACAAATGTAAGGATGTAGAGGCGCATATCACTACGTGTAAGACAGATACTGCCTACAAGAAAATTACAGAGACCTTTGGAGAAAAGAGAATCTCTTGTATGAATATCAAGAGCTCAGATGGAAACCCAGTTCTAAGCAAAGAAGGGAAAGCAGAAAGGTGTACTTGAGGACAATATTATGGAAGAGGATGTAGATGAAGATGAAATGGGAGATACGATACTGCGTGAAGAGTTTGACAGATAACTGAAAGACCTGAGTCGAAACAAGGCCCCGGGAGTAGACAACATTCCATTAGAACTACTGACAGCCTTGGGAGAGCCAGTCCTGACAAAACTCTACCATCTGGTGAGCAAGATGTATGAGACAGACAAAATACCCTCAGACTTCAAGAAGAATATAATAATTCCAATCCCAAAGAAAGCAGGTGCTGACATATGTGAAAATTACCGAAGAATCAATTTAAGAAGTCACGGATGCAAAATACTAACGCGAATTCTTTACAGACGAATGGAAAAACTGGTAGAAGCCAACCTCGGGGAAAATCAGTTTGGATTCCCTAGAAATATTGGAACACGTGAGGCAGTACTGACCCTACGACTTATCTTAGAAGCTAGATTAAGGAAAGGCAAACCTATGTTTCTAGCATTTGTGGACTTAGAGAAAGCTTTTGACAATGTTGACTGGAATACTCTCTTTCAAATTCTGAAGGTGGCAGGGGTAAAATACAGGGAGCGAAAGGCTATTTACAATTTGTACAGAAACCAGATGGCAATTATAAGAGTCGAGGGACATGAAAGGGAAGCAGTGGTTGGGAAGCGAGTGAGACAGGGTTGTAGCCTCTCCCCAATGTTATTCAATCTGTATATTGAGCAAGAGATGAAGGAAACAAAAGAAAAATATGGAGTAGGTATTAAAATCCATGGAGAAGAAATAAAAACTTTGAGGTTCGCCGATGACATTGTAATTCTGTCAGAGACAGTAAAGGACTTGGAAGAGCAGTTGAATGGATTGGACAGTGTCTTGAAAGGAGGATACAAGATGAACATCAACAAAAGCAAAACGAGGATAATGGAATGTAGTTGAATTAAGTTGGGTGATGCTGATGGAATTAGATTAGGAAATGAGACACTTAAAGTAGTAAAGGAGTTTTGCTATTTGGGGAGCAAAGTGACTGATGATGGTTGAAGTAGAGAGGATATAAAATGTAGACTGGCAACGGCAAGGAAAGCGTTTTTGAAGAAGAGGTATTTGTTAACATCGAGTACAGATTTAAGTGTCAGGAAGTCGTTTTTGAAAGTATTTGTATAGAGTGTAGCCATGTATGGAAGTGAAACATGGACGATAACTAGTTTGGACAAGCAGAGAATAGAAGCTTTCGAAATGTGGTGCTACAGAAGAATGCTGAAGATTAGATGGGTAGATCATATAACTAATGAGGAGGTATTGAATAGGATTGGGGAGAAGAGATGTTTGTGGCACAACTTGACTAGAAGAAGGTATCCGTTGGTAGGACATGTTCTGAGGCATCAAGAGATCACCAATTTACTATTGGAGGGCAGCGTGGAGGGTAAAAATCATAGAGGGAGACCAAGAGGTGACTACATTAAACAGATACAGAAGGATGTAGGTTGCAGTAGGTACTGGGAGATGAAGAATCTTGCACAGGATAGAGTAGCATGGAGAGCTGCATCAAACCAGTCTCAGGACTGAAGACCACAACAACAACAACATGTCAAATCAGAAAGAAGTTACCTTGCGTTGTCTTACTGTGGGCAGTGTGGAGTCAAGTCCACTTAAAATACAAGGTGTGCACCTCATTCTGGATGTTCTAATTTTCAGTCCTGCATTCCTTTTTCCTTCATAAATTCAACAATACTGAGATTTAAATTGAAAAAGCATTCCAGTGATGCCCCTTGACTTAACCATTCACTTTGCACTAATACATAAAATCTCCATATTCTCTGTTCATTTCCACTGAAAACCGCTGTAGCTGAAAATGGAATAATTGGCATGACTTCAGAAATTTTGCTGTTTGTACCATCAATTTCTTCAAATGCTCCATGCCTGAAAATTTAGCACAAAATGCTTCTTGATGTACAGAACAATGAATCTAATCTGTTGATTACTGTAATTTTTTGTCCTTTTATTGTCTCTGAAAATTTAAATTCTTTCTGCATCATACTACAATGTCATTTCATAGAAAATAAGCAGTACTTCTTGCTTATATGAATGGAGAATTCTCATCCTTCTGTTCTCTCATTTCCATTCATTTTAAAGGATTGTGATGGCAGATTTCTAGATTGAATGTGGAGGAAGTTCGGGTCAGTTACACCAAACAACACTCCCATTTTGCAGTAGTTCGTTTATTCACCGAAACACATCAATGGCTTACAAAGAATTGGACATGGCAGAAGAGATTAAAAATAATCTTATCTTAGCGTCCAAAGATCATGCTCGGAGTCTAGAGGAGGCAAACGTATATCAATGCTGCTGTCAACCTCATCAGTGCCACATAGTCCTCCCTCCCCCACAGTACGGAGTACTCTTCTTGAGAGGCCGGGGGGGGGGGGGGGGATGACCAAGGCGTTGACAGGGGTGGTCCATGGGAGCCAGACCACAGTCAGCTCGACATCGTCGTTGGGGAGCTGCATGGGTAGTAAATGTCATGAAGGAAGGTTCGGCCACTGATGCTGGAAGTCGTTGAAGCACGCCAGGCGTCATACTGGGCGTACTGGTCATGCGGCAACAGGGAGGCTGGCAGTTTGCGGGTGGAACGGATCGACGACGACGATGTCTCCGGTGGGTGTGGCGAACACATGAAGCAGGTCCAGGTTGACGTCAGGCAAGAGGGGAACACATTTCACCAGGTGGCAAGGAATGGCTCAGGTTGTGTCATGGGCGCCAGATGAAGGGAAACACACGACCAACAGTGTATCATCGCATAGTATTATAGAGATGTCGTGGATTATGTCCGGGGGGACAGGCACAAACACCTTGAGCAAGGGCATGTTCAAGATAGGGGGCGTGAGAAACCTCGACAGGGCGAGGCAGGCGACAGGGGATAGGTCGAAGGGACTGGCAAAGGGCCCGGCAGCGAGGGCGTGAGCGTAGGTAAGCTCGACGTGGGGAGCATGTGATCACTCAATGGAGTGCGTGAGACCAGAGTAGAGGGTGAGGTCGGAGAAGAGCTTGACGATTGGAGCTGGAAGTCACTCGACCGAGTGTGTAAGTCCGACGTGGAGGGAGTGGTCGGAGCATCGTGAGCCATGACTGTGAGTGGCATGGTCGTGGCCTGAAGGGGGGTAGAAGCAGCTCGACATGAGCATGCTTAAGTCTGTTGAGAGAGACTGTAACAGCTGAATCTTTTATCTGGATGTCATAGGTGTTGGCTTAGCGCCGGAGAACTTGGTACGGGCAAGTATATGGAGGTTGGAGGGGAGCACGGACAGTGTCATCTCGGAGCATGACATATTCGCAATTGCCCAGAGATTTCAGGACGTGAACCTTAGGGTGGGAGTGGCTGGCAGGCAGAGGCATATGGAGGTTGATGAAGTGGCGTCTGACGCAGTCCATGAAGGAAGGTAAGTCAGACTGAGGGAGAGAAGTGGAAGGGCTCACAAGTTCACCAGGGAGAACAATGTTCTGGCCGTATGCGAACTCAGCTATTCTGCCTTTGAGGTCTTCCTTATAGATCGCACAAATGCTGAGTAGCACAAGGGGAAGGGCCTCCATCCATAGAGAGTCATGGCATCAAAGAGCCACCTTGAAAGTGCGGTGCCAGCACTCAACTAGCCTGTTACTTTGCGGGTGATATGCTGTAGTATGGATGTGCTGGATGCCGCAGATGTTACAAATCTCGTTGAACAGGGCCAACTCAAATCGTCTGCCCTGGTCAGTCGTGATGATAGCTGGACATTCGAAACACGATACCCATGACTCGACGAAAGCTCGAGCAACATTTTCTGCCACGAGTTGTTTGGTCGATAGATGAGAGAACATAACGAAAGCCATTAGAGGGGGGGGGAGGGGGGGAGAGGGCCGACAATGTCAATATGAATATGCTGGAAACGCCCAGGAGGGATCGAAAAGGCTCTGAGGGGAGGTGAAGTGTGCTTGTGTACTTTGCAGCGTTGGCATGCGATGCAGGAGCGTGCCCATTGCTGGCAGACCTTGTTGACATTTCTCCACACAAAGCGCTCCACAATGAGGTGGGCAGACGCATGAGCTCTGAGCTGGGCTAAATTATGCAGTGCGTTGAAGACAGCTCAATGGAGCATGGTTGGGATGAGGGGGCGTAACGTGCCTGTATTGTCGTCCCACCAGAAATGCCAGGGAAGTTGGTGCAGACGAAGTGTAGTGAAGAGGTAGAGTCTGAAATCAGGTTTTGTGTGTCCTCGTCAGCGGGTTGGAGGTTAGGCAGTTCAGAGAGGTCTAACAGCGAATGAACGGCGTCGACTCGTGAAAGGAAATCAGCAACTATATTGTCAGCACCCTTTATGTGTCTGACATCGGTGGTGAACTGAGATATGAAGTCCATGTATCTGAAGCGGCGAGGAGGCGGGTCAGCTGGCGGGTTTGTAATGGCCGCAGCCAGGGATTTGTGGTCTGTTGAAACATAGAAAGGGTGTCCCTCGGCGTCAGTCTTAAAATGCTTGATCACTTCATAGACCGCGAGCAACTCCCTGTCAAATGCGGAATATTTCCATTGTGCATTGGTGAGCTTGCACGAGTGTGTTCATAACAGTTTGCACATGTCGAATGTTGTCCTCGACGGAGGAGCTGAACACAAGAATGTCATCAAGATATGCAAAGCAGAATTTTAGGTCGAATAGCACTTCGTTGATGAAGCGTTGCCAGGTCTGGGCTGCGTCTTTCAGACCTAAGGGCATGAATCGAAACTGAAATAATCCGATCGGGGTGGTGATTGCTGTCTTCTCGATGTCTTCAGGTGCCATGGGGATCTGGTGGTAGGTCCGTTTGCAATCAATGACAGAGAACGTGGTCACACCTGCGAGGGAACTGGCAAAGTCGGCAATGTTGGGTATGGGGTATGTGTCCATAATTGTTCGTGCGTTTAGTCGACGGTAGTCTCCACACATGCGCCAGGACCCATCTTTCTCGGGTGTCATATGTATGGGCGTAGACCAGCTACTGGCAGAGGGTTCAATGACGCCGGAGCCTAGTAGTTCAGAAATCTGCTTTTTAAGGTCGGAGAGGCGCTCGGGACAAAGTCGACGTGGTTTACTGGAGATCGGGGGACCTGGAGTGAGGCGAAGTTTGTGAACCATGCCGTTGGTGACGACAGAAATGTTGCTGGCGGCGCGGGAGGCGGTTTGTTTACAATGTGTGGCAGGTGAGGCGTGGTCCTGGTCTTCGGAGCCACTTGGTGGATCCGACGGGAGCCGAGGCGGCAAAGTGTCCCAGGAGTCAACGCGACAAGATGGTCGCTGGCCCGAAGCAGTGGCACCAAGGTCAGCTGGGCTTGGTAGAGCTCGTGAGCCATTAGTGAGTCCATTGTCCAAGGGTGCGGCCTGTGGCAGCACAGTCACGGGTGAAGCGCTAGGCATAAGTGCACTGTTTGTGTTGTCAGTGGTGGTCACACAGTGACGCACAGGAGCCGAAGTTGCATAGTTTGAGGTGCTGTCTGTGAGGGGCGGGGTAGGAGCCCTCAGTTCAGAAACACGTGACGCTCGTTGCACATGTGCACTTGTGTCCAGCCGAGTGTCAAATGCTGCCGTGTTAGGAGGGTGTGGCCCTGCGAGCTGTCAGTACATGTTATGGCAGTCTTGATAGCACAGTTGCGAGGGGTAGCGGGAGGTAAACACATGGAGGCTCGATTGCTGGGATTGCAAGTAGATTCGGCGCACTTACTGACCTTGCTTTGTCCTTGCTGTAGTGTCTGTAATTCCTTTGCTGCATCAGAGAGCTGGAGCTGTGTTTTGTGTTGCCGGAAGGAGAGGAGAGCTTGAAGTTTTCCTTGTGTGGGCAAGTGACGTATTCGAGCTCGACAAGGCACTTATGCGTGGTTTCTTGTAATGTCATTGACAGAGACAAGCATGTACGGGGGGGGGGGGGGGGGGGGGGTTGCTCAACGGAGCACAGAGGAAGTGAGTCTTGGGGACAGATGGTGAAACACGGTGTTTCGCACTAGGTGCGGTGAAAGTTTGTGGTTTCGCAAGAAGTCAATGCCTAGTATAGGTTCGTCAATTTCGCACACTAAAAAAAGTCCACTCGAGTTTTCAGTTTGTGGAGAGTGAGACAATGTGTGAAGCTGAACCCGAGCATTGTAGTTTAGTTGAATTCACGGCTTGCAGTGAAGTATGACGAGGGCGGATGTTGGACGACACTAAGGATGTGGGCAGCAGTGAAACATCGGCGCCTGTGTCCACTAGGAAAAGGTATCCCGACGAAATATCTTTAATGTAAAGTCGTCCACAATTATCCGGCCATTCCCGGACAGAATGGAGCACTGGGGGGTGCCTGTCATGTTGTGCGCAGGAGGCGGCCCCCGAATCTACCTGCGATTGGCATTTGGGAAGTAGCAGGGTGGTCTGCAGTTCCATGCCGCCTCACCAAACCGTGTGTGGAAGTAACAGTACAGGTAGTGCGGTTGCATTTCCTGCGGAAAGTTCGTTGGCAGTGGCAGTGGCTGAGGTTTGGTGGCCGCAGCAGGTTCGGTTGCAGGAGGGGGCGTGACCGCGGGAAGAGCCGGTAACGTCCCAGTTGCTTGTTTACTGCTTCCCAGAGCGAGTGGAACGGTTGGCACAGTATGGCCCCGGCCGCGTCCGACTGCAGGGCGATGAGACTGAACCTGAGATTTGTCAGGTAGGCAGTGGCTGGTGAAGTGGAGCTGTGATGCATCATGTAGCTTGTCAGCAATCGTCTTCTTTGCTCAACAGGTTCAGGAGGCCTTTAAACCAGAGCAAAGTGGATGTGAGGAGATAGTTTATCTGACCAGATGGCGAGGAGAGCTGTGTCAGAGAGTAGATTGGCGCTGACCAGGGCACGTAGCTGTCTCCAGAGCTGGGAAGGTTTGTCGTTGCCTAGTTGCTCGACGTGGAGCACTTGCTGTATTGCTGCCTCAGTTGAGCGTGCAAGCTGACGTAGAACTGTCTCTTTGGCTAGAGTGTACCGGGTAGATGAGTCCGGGGCATCGACCAGGTCAGCAATCAAGTCCTCCTGGTCGTGCAGGTGGGTGATGAGGCACAGAAATCTGGTTGACTCGTCGAGTTTGTAATGCTCGAACACTTCATCCACAATTTTGAACCAGGTTGAAGCTCTGTCGGGATTAAACAGTGGCAGCGTCGGTAAGCATCGTAGAATGTATGGAAGAACAGGTTGTGTTGAGTTCATCGGGGCACTGCCTGAAACGAGCTGTTGTTGCTATAGTATTCCAGGAGAGTGTGCCTCCAGGGGATGTGGCAACGATGGCTGTTCGGGAGGCAGCATGAAGGTGACACATTGTGGTTGAGCACGATCCGTCGCGACGCGGAAGGCCGACGCAGGTGAGACCATAATGTGTCGATTGTGGTTGCGGAAGCTCAACACGTTGCGGGTGTGTTCGAACTGACGCATCACAGAAGACCGACGCGGATGAAACACCGAGATGTGCCGAGAATGGTAGTGGAACCTCAACTGGAGCCGGCGCGTGGGCGACAGGTGAGAAAAAGTTCAAAGTTTGAGAACGCGTGTTAGTCCGCAGAAAGCTCGACGATTGATCAGAGCCAGGGCCACCTGTGTTGCAGAAAGGCTGCAGAGGCGTGGGCTATCCAGAAGCACAGTGTGGGAAATGATGTCGAACGTGACATGGAATGTGTGAAAGTTCACTGTTCATAGTAACTCCACTCAAAACGGTGTGCGTATAAGGTGAATGTCATGGCACAAAACACTGAGGCATAGCAGTGGGGCGGAGGTGGAGGTCAGGCACAGATAACAAGTTATTGTTCCTGTTGCAGGCCGAGGTATTGAAGTAGGAAGGCAAGTGCTGATGCTGAACTGAGGCAGGCATGGGCGTGGTCGGATGCTGAGTAGGTTGACCTATGAACGAAGCAGTTCCGGCCATGTGGCAGGTATCCGCGTGGTACTGCACAGATTGCAGCGTGGCAAATCGTTGTCCTTGTGGTGGTAGGTTGTCCAACGAAGCATCTGCGTAAAATGGCTTTGGTCCCGCAGTGCACAGAGATCCGTAAGAGGTAACTGCACAGTCGATGAGGGAAGGCACATGTGGTGGGAACAAAGGCGTTTGATAGCCCGAGTCATGCACACTCCTAACCTCACTTATTGTTGCAGGCTCGAAAACGTCCTGCGAAATCGGCATAATCGTTGAGTGAGAGGCATCGTGTTGCAGTCCTGGCTGGTGTACATTGCCCGCAACACGATGCATGTCCATCACAAAATCCGGCATTAGATGTTGGGCCGAAGTCATTGTTCGAATGCTGTGTCGATGTAATACAGGCAAAAATAACCGACGTGGAGGTTGCGGGCACAGTAAAACGGCAAAAAAAGAAGACGTTACAACTTGGGGTCACCAGTGAGGAGGAAGTTTGGGTCAGTTACACCAAACAACACTCCCATTTTGCAGTAGTTAATTCAGAGAGTTGTGCTGCCTGCAAAATGCTGCTCTATGACACTAAATGAAATGTCACGCTGTTCTGGGTAGTGTAACGTTCCCTGGCAAACTCACGTCATTTAAAAAAAAAAAAAAAAAAAAAAAAAAAAAAAAAAAAAAACAAGAGTTTATTTGTACCATATACGCCGCTCTGGGCAAGTTGTATATATCGTAATTATTGAACAAAAATATTACTGAATGTGGTGTAAAAGACATTTGTTATTCTCCTTATATTTTTTGTTGTAATATTTCTCTGTATTTAGGATAGGAATTTTTCTGTATTTATTATGTGATTGTAAAATGTGTCAGTATTTGCGATAGCAGAGATATATATAAAATGTCAGAAGAGAATAATATCGTCAATTTGCAAAGAAATGTTAATAGTCAGCAATACTATTTAAGCACAATGCATTATGTATTCTTTGGTCTTCTCTGTTCAGAAGTCATTGCGGTAGGACACTGTGAAAGAGTTTTTTACGAATGTGTAGACTTCTTTTGTCTCTGTCTGGACTTAGCCGCCATTAGACGATGCGTTACGAATTAATGTGAGTTGTATTGTTGTTTGATCTAAATATATTAGAGTTTATCAAAAGTGGGAATTATTTATGTAAATTAGCTTGCCCACGTCATCTATAAAATTTCTTTAAGAATTTTTCAGCATTTTTTTAGTGGTGTTGCTGGGCTGTGCCGCGACCAACAATAGCAAACCCGTAAATCGGGAACAGATGCATAAAAATCAATGGTGAATTAAGAAATTGTTCTTCTTTTTCAGAGATCCTGTGGCTGATAAAATTTGAATTAATTATACGTTTGTGCATTCGTAGGCGGATAGCTAATGTTAGTTAACATTGAAACTTAAACAGTTTGGTTCTTTCAAAATATCTTAAATGTGTAATGAAGTAGGTTTGATCAGTGATAAATGTCGGCTTGGCAATAATTAAAACATTTTCTGCTAATAGAGGTAATCTTGTGTTCTATGGCTAGTGCCAGGATAAAATTCAGTAAAAATATTTAACAAAAAAAAAACCCACTGCATCTGGAAAGTGTATGCCAAGGCCGAATGATTTAAAGGACTCAATTCTCAACCTAATATTCTTAACCAGTTCATATGAGTTCACGTAAATATTATTTTTTCTTTAGATGTACGTAATTCTTAAGAAAGTAAAAATTTTTATTACCACACGAAAATAAGAGAGTGGTTCTACAACAAAGTTCGCACGAAAGAAAATTAACTTAAAAGCAAAAGATAAAATTTATTATTCTTCTTTAACAAAATTTCAAATCAATTCAATTCATTACGACGATTTCGTTAAATTGGCGCCCAACGTGGGGCTCGAATATGCAGTGGCCACTAAATACCCGTGAGATAACTAGGGAATTAATATAGTCGAACTTTGTTGCAGAACATTTAATAATTTTTCTATGTATTGTATGTATTGCATAACCAATATTGTGTGGTAATACCTGTGTATGATTTTTTGCATGAGAACACTATGTACCCAGAGGCAAGCTGAAGAAGAGAGCTCAATATTTCGAAAAATTAATTACCTACCACAATATCAGGGGGCAGCTGCACCCAAGATAGATCAACAAAAGGTAAAGCTACAGTGTAGTTGTCCTGTGGGTAGTAAAGTAGCCTCAGTGCAGTGTTCTCGGATCATTAGTGGTGTGCTTGTTGTTAGTACTTTGTTTTAAAATAACAGGACATTTAGGTAGTTAGTCATTGTAGTATATAGTAAGTGTGTATTAGTTAATGTCCATTTCTTGTGTGATTATGTCAGTGAAACCTGAGTGTTAGGATATTTAGTTCAGATTTTATTTCTTTTGTTTACTATGGTTGGATTGCGTAGTCAGAAAGATATCAACATGGATAATGAGCAACAGTCAGTAAGTAGTGATACCGAGTTGGAAAGTGGGACACAAAGTAATGTTAGTGACGTAGTTCAGGAAGTACAATGTGAGAATCTGGGGGCAGAAGGGCAAGAAATGTTGCCACTGCCACCCAGTGATTCAGTTGATAGCGGAAATACTGTGCCATCCACAAGCACTGGACACGGACCAGAGAGTGGTGTGATGTCAGAAGTGCAATCATTAAGAGTTATGTTCGAGCGCATGCTCAATTTCCAAGCTGAATTTGTACATATGCAAGCCGAGCGTGACCAGAGATTGGTAGCTGAATTTGCATGCAAACAAGCAGAACGCGATAAAGAACGTGATGCTAAACAAGCAGAGCGTGATAAAGAACGTGATGCTAAACAAGCAGAGCGTGACCGACGCCTGCATGAGAGGGACTT
Source organism: Schistocerca piceifrons (assembly GCF_021461385.2). Classification (NCBI taxonomy): domain Eukaryota; kingdom Metazoa; phylum Arthropoda; class Insecta; order Orthoptera; family Acrididae; genus Schistocerca; species Schistocerca piceifrons. The sequence goes on from NC_060143.1 coordinate 512,746,156, forward strand.
GCAGTTGATGCAAACTTTAGAAGTTATGCAAAGTGAGCTTGTTAGTTTGAAACAAAAATATGAAACCATACCCAAAACAGTGCATGAATTAAGCGAAAGAGTAGACGGTATTCAAGTGGCTAACGCCAATATTGTAGAGGAAATTAGTGTCCTGACTAACAGAGTCGAGCAATTGGAAATTGACACAACTCAAGTAATTGAGGACAAAGTGATCGAAAAAGTGCACAAAGTAGAAAATGAAGTCATGAAAGAAATAGATCAGAAAGTGCACGCCGCAATTGAGGCCAGAGATGTGGGCTCAAGTGCGGATGTGCAGGATCTAAAAAAGATAGTGCACAGGGACATTCCGCTGTGTCAGCGGAGTGTGGACCGTCGTCTTCCCGAGATGGAGCTTGGCTTGCTGCATGACGAGGCGCGGGCGTATGTCACGCCAGCCAGGTCCAACAATGATAGGCATATAAATACTGCAGTAAAAAATTGCGACTGCGAGACAGAACAGGCAACCAATGTAAGCGAAACAAATAAATGTCATTCCGAAGTAGTGATTGAAGAAAGCTTGATTAGGAACCGACAGTTTCAGATCTTTACAACGGAGAAGAAATCTGTTCACCCTGTAGTGTTTATCAAGGGATTTAGAAACATTTTGCCTAGCGTTTGGAGTCATACCCAGAAAATACAGTTCGTTATGTCTTACATACAAGGAGATGCTGCTTTATGGGCAACCGAAGCAGCTGACAGTTGTGATACATATGAGCAATTTGAAAAAGCATTCTTGGCCAAATATTGGTCAACATGTATCCAGGAGAGATTACGGAAGGAGGTATATAATCCAGAGCCGTATTCTCCACGACTAGGCAATTTGCGAAAATATTTTGAGAAGTACATTAATAAGACCCGTTACTGGGACGAACAGATTTCATCCCGGGATTTGATCAGGCTTTTGAAATCACACTTGCCGATACATGTAAAGGAAAAGCTTATACACGTGCCTGAAAATGATATGGAACATTTCTTGTCTGTTCTGGACTCAATTGACCTGATTCAGGAGGACGTTAAGGCAGCCTCTGAACAGGCTAGAAGTAACGGAAATGGTTATAGAATTGGTAGAAATAACACGCCTCCACCAAGTAATGGAAACGGCGGAGGTAATAATAGGAGACAAGAGTATGCACAAAACGGAAATAGAGGTAGAGACCGGAACGGCAATAGTCCGCCGGTGAATAATGACCGGAAAAGGAGGTTCGATGACCGGTATGAGACAGGCCCTCCAAGCAATAATAGATGGAAAAATGCCAGGGGGCCGAGCAATACTAATACTTATAATGATGCAAACCGAACTTGGCCGCAGAACCAGAGGCCCAGTCCGGACCGGCAAAACAGTGATAGGTATGACAATAACCGACCGCCACCACAAAATGCGCCAATTGCGCAACCGTGGCGGCCGACGCAACACAACGTGCACATAGTGGAGGTTAGTGACACAGAGCAGCCACGCCCATCCACTAGCAATAATTCAACAAACTAGATGCAGCCGAGATACGCTCTCCATCGTCGGCTGAGGTTTGGAGTGAGAGCAGCCCGACACAGAACAAAACACCGAACAACATCTGTATCCTTAGGTATAATGACGGGGTACAGATGGGAGATGAATTAATAACTGAACCATCCACGTGCGTAAAGGAGCACAAAGACAAAGTACAAGCGATAATAGAGGTCAAAATTAATAATATTGATGTGCAAGCGGTCGTAGATACAGGTGCTACTGTCAGTGTTATGAGTATGGACTTATTCAAAGTACTGGGGAAGGAAAGGCGTATGCTGACTTTTCCCGTGAATAATTGTAAAGTCACTGGAGCCATAAGTGCACAGCGACAAATAATTAAACTCCAAGTGCGGGTAGAGATGTATTTAGGGGATGAAGCCATAGCGTGCTCATTCCTGGTAGTAAAGGGTTTAAAAGTAGCCTGCATTTTGGGGGTAGATTTTTTGAGAGAAAGGGACGCAATAATCGACCTTTCTCGGGGAAAATTAAGTTTGATGAATGCTGGTAGGAGAATAGAATTGTCCATGCTCAGATCTGAAGAGGTACCTGTACCTAATTGTAACGCTATTAACATAAAGTGTAGGAATCAGTCGATACTACATTTAGACAATCATGGTCTAGGACAGAATCTCTATTATCCTGACGTACAAGGTGATCAATTAAAAGCAAATGTGGACGCACTTGTGAACAAAGTATCACAGTCCGAAAATTTGAACTCTATGCAACAGCAGGATTTGGTACAGTTATTATCTAATTATGCAGATGTATTTTCAGAACGACCAGGAATTGTTAAGGGATATCAGTACAATATCGAGGTGAAGCCTCACAAAACTTACTGTCTAGCTTCATACTCCATTCCTTGGTCCAAGAAGGAAATAGTAGCTAAAGAAATAAGAAAACTGATCGAGTGGGGAATAATAGAACCGTCTTTGTCCCCTTATAGTAGTCCTTTGGTGGCGGTAGCAAAAGCAGACGGACAGGTACGGTTAGTACTAGATGCGAGAGACATAAATGAAATTATTGTACCCGTTAGGACTCATCCGGAAAATCTTGATGAGCAAATTCAAAAATTTCATGGAGTGCAATATTTGACATCTATTGATATGAGAAGTTCATTCTGGCAAATCCTGCTCACACCCGAGTCGAGGAAATATACTGCATTTATATTTGGGGGAAGGAGCTACCAATTTAGGGTACTACCTTTCGGCTTAAATGTAAGTGCAGGAGTTTTCATAACAGCCCTCGACGCGGTTTTAGGTCCGGATTTGCTGCAAAGGGTAACTGTGTATGTAGACGATCTAGTGATTGCCACTGCCACCTGGGAGGAGCACGTAGAACTATTGAGTAAAGTCTTAGAAAGGTTTAAGCAAGCGGGAGTAACAGCGAATCTTGATAAATCCAAATTTGGACGTAATCAGATTAAATTTCTAGGTCACATAATAACACCACAAGGCATCAAGCCTGACAGCAAAAAACTTGATGTAATTCGTGGGTTTCCTAGTCCGAGAACTAAGAAACAGCTCAAAGCATTTATAGGTCTAGCATCTTTTTTTAGACGGTTTGTTCCCAACCAATTAATGAATAACGAATCTTTATTGAGCCTGTTGCGTAAAAATGCGCACTGGGTGTGGACAGAAGAATGTCAACGCGCATTTGACGCTATCAAAAATGCCTTGGTGAACGCAAACATACTGCGACACCCAGACATGACAAAAGATTTTTGTATAGCGACAGATTCGTGTTCATACGGTCTGGGCGCGTGTTTATTTCAGTGGGACAGGAGCAACGACCCCACAACAATCAATGTAATCGGATTTGCCAGCCGCACACTAAACAGCTGCGAGAGAGCATATTCCGCTACCGAATTAGAGGCTCTTGCAGTGGTTTGGGCGGTAAAGAAATTTAACTATTACATCTATGGTAAAGAAGTCAAAGTATTCAGTGACCACCAGGCTCTGAGCTATTTAATGACTTGCAAATTATACCATACCCGCTTGCTAAGATGGAGGTTAGCATTACAGGAATATAAAATTAAAATCATGTACCTAAAAGGACAAGATAATGTTGTAGCAGACGCCTTGTCGAGGCTTCCACTAGGGCAATCCTCAATGTCAAATATTTTGGAACAATCGGAGGAACATCGAATACTATTAGTACAAGATAAGGTACATAGGAGGGACTTTTTACATATGTGTAAAAATATGTCTATATTGCAGGAAACTGATCCGATTTGGCGAGATATCATTAGCAAAATTAAAGAAGGAACCAATCTTAAAAGTGTTCAGAATTTCAAAATAGTAGATAATATTCTGTATTATAAAACAGGTGTGTCAAATGACCATGGAGTCGTGTGTATACCACAACAGGCTATCCCAGCTGTAGTGTGGCACACGCATTTAGCATGGGGTCACGCTGGGATAGGCAAGACAATAAGGATTTTGTCCAAATTCTGTTATTTTAAGGGGATAAGCCAGCAGACTCGCACCATTATCAGGACTTGTCCTCTGTGCCAAAAAGCTAAGTTTCAAAATAAGTCCACAAGGTTTGAACTGCATCCTATAGTGCCTCATCGACCACTTCAGTTAGTATCTATAGACATAGCAGGACCCTACCCACGAGCCAGGGGTGGATTAAAGTACATTTTAGCGGTGTATGACCTTTTCTCTAAATATTTAAAAATATACTGCCTTAAATCAGCCACTGCTCGTGGAATAGTTAAATGGTTAGGGAAGGAATATTTTACACAAGTGGGTAAGCCTGAAGCGATAATATCGGATAATGCTTCCTATTTTACAGGCCATACCTGGAAAAACTATTTACATGAACAAGATATAAAGCATATACTAATTTCCCGTTTTCACCCACAAGCAAGTTTAGTAGAGAGAACATTTGGAGAGTTAAATAAATTTTTCAGGTTATACATTGCATATAAACACACAAGATGGCCAGATCTGATACCTAAGTTTGTAGAAGTTCACAACGCAACCCCGCATGCTTCTACGGGGTATCCACCAAACGAGATTATAATGAATAATAATAGAGTTTTGAATGAGTGGCTGGCACCTTTGCCTAAGGTCCCAGTCATTCCTGAGCCTAAGGAAGAGAAGATAAGAAAAGCAGGGTGCAACCTTACCAGGTGCGCTCAGAAAAGGAAAGAAAAATATAATCGACATGTGACGAATAACCAAAAATTTAGTGTTGGGGACTTGGTACTCTTACGCAATCATCCTAAGTCCTCGGCATCCTTGAAACAGAATAGCAAGTGGCAATTGGTGTACAATGGACCTTTTAGAGTAGTAAGTGTGCCACATGAGTGTAGCTATCTCTTAGCAGATCCCCACTCAGGGAGAGTACGGGGACTGTATCCGCGTAAGGATGTAAAAGCATTCCTACAGTAAAAGACTAATAGTCCTATGTGGACACCATTCTTTTGTAAATAATGAACATTAATGATGTGTGATCTTTAGAGATAATGTACTAGTGTAGAAGTGTTTAGTTATAAGAATATGATTGACTTTCTCATGTGTATGGATATTTGTGTTATGTACTCTTTTAATTTGTGTTATCTAGAACATGCTCTAAATGTTTGCACAGATAATCTGATTAGTGCAATTATTTGTAGTGTTAAGCTGTGACAGAGTTCAATAAAAAAGAACATTTTAGTAATGATTAGTTAGTGTACTACATAATTTTCTATGTGCCCAAATTTGAAATATTTCTTGGCACAATCTTTTCTATTATGTGTATGTATGTATATATGTGTAGTTGTCAGATTGACAGATTCGAACCCAGAATAATATCAATAATATGAGGCCCTGAGAACTTTATTATCTCACCAATGTTATTAGAGAAAATAATGCACCCAGTAGTGACCCGAGGGCACCACGGGAGGCAAACTTGTTGCAAATTTATGTAATGCAAAGTTACGCACAAAGAAGCTTCAATTGAAGCATGTGCAGATTCAAACAGTAAAAAAGAGCTAGCCAGATACAGTCCAAGTCAATTTTTTGCCTACAGAGACTACACTGTAGTTACGTAGGACGTTGATAGTAAAGTGTGACATGAGTTCAAAGGAGTTATTGAACAATATGCCTGAATCCGGCTGGAATGCACAAATAAAATCTACTGGAAAAAACGAATATAGATGACTTTTGGGCAAACTAATACCAAATTTTAATATTTTGTTACCATGTACGCAAATATCACACCTTGGTAAAGAGTTACGAATGTGCTATTAAAAAAAAAATAAATAAATAAATAAATTTGCACAGCGGACATTGTAAATAAAAATAAAGGAACTTAAACAAAAGTGCAGTATTGTGCGGCAGAGACAGACAGTGACTGTTAAACCTGCAGCAATACGTCACGGAGTAGTTGAGTATATATATATATAAAAAAAAAAAAAAAAAAAAAAAAAAAAAAAAAAAAAAAAAAAAAACTGTATCATCGCCGTGTGTGCAAATGGACAAGGAACTAGCACGACACGAACAGTGAACCGATAACGGATGGTGGATCAAGCTAGTGTCAAACTTTAACTCTTTGTGTGTCAAGGGACGCTAGGAAAGCGCATTGACTACAGAGATACATTTTGTCCAAAGGTGAAAACTTGCGTGTGACTAATGACAAGTCATGACATGGTGAAAAATATTGTATGCCCATAAAACGTGTTACTGTGACAACGAAACATTGTGCAAACCAGACTAGTGAAGGCCTACTGAGTAATAACTGCCACTAACTGTGTGCGTTCTTTCCCACAGCAGGAAAAATGCCTATAAGGATAGTACACTGTTTCTGAACTTGTTGCATGTTTCCTGGAGCACTGCAAGAAGACGTCGCACGGGCGAGCGGATATCCAACGCGCATCCGGCTACATCAGCTATGCAGCGGCCGCAGCAGCCCGTAGCAGACCAGACAGACAGCCACGCCCCTCCGCGCCGTAGCTGTCAACGCCGGGGGCGGTGACCTACACGGAGTCAGCGCGCCGCGCCGAGCGCCGCTCAACAATCACTCCGCACCGCTCACCAAATACAGCATTATTGATTTTTTTTATGTTCACATAAACTGAATAACATGTCAATGACTTCATTTCGATAAACATTGAACATTTACTACGTAGGACAAGTGACCTTGTAGTGTATCACACGAATAATAGTATCACACACAAAAAACTTCAGTCGAACTGTATGTGACTGTGATATTGTGTAATTGTGTAACTGTTTGTGACGAACTGCTAATTTAATTCAAATGAATAACTGTTGAAGAAACAATATTGACCATGAACCAACTGGGATGGCTGGGCTCCGGCACAGTTTTGCTCAGGTTTCCTGTTTGCCTACGCCCAAATGGGGGAGCCATGAACTTATATAACCCTGGGACTAAATAAAAGAGCCATTCCGTAAAATATACAAGTGTAAAGAACGTTACTGGCACCATTGTGTCAAAGTGTAAAAACTCTTTGCCAAATGCTGAAAAAAAAAAAAAAAAAAAAAAAAAAAAAAAAAAAAAAAAAAACAAGAGTTTATTTGTACCATATACGCCGCTCTGGGCAAGTTGTATATATCGTAATTAGTGAACAAAAATATTACTGAATGTGGTGTAAAAGACATTTGTTATACTCCTTATATTTTTTGCTGTAATATTTCTCTGTATTTAGGATAGGAATTTTTCTGTATTTATTATGTGATTGTAAAATGTGTCAGTATTTGCGATAGCAGAGATATATATATAAAATGTCAGAAGAGAATAATATCGTCAATTTGCAAAGAAATGTTAATAGTCAGCAATACTATTTAAGCACAATGCATTATGTATTCTTTGGTCTTCTCTGTTCAGAAGTCATTGCGGTAGGACACTGTGAAAGAGTTTTTTACGAATGTGTAGACTTCTTTTGTCTCTGTCTGGACTTAGCCGCCATTAGACGATGCGTTACGAATTAATGTGAGTTGTATTGTTGTTTGATCTAAATATATTAGAGTTTATCAAAAGTGGGAATTATTTATGTAAATTAGCTTGCCCACGTCATCTATAAAATTTCTTTAAGAATTTTTCAGCATTTTTTTAGTGGTGTTGCTGGGCTGTGCCGCGACCAACAATAGCAAACCCGTAAATCGGGAACAGATGCATAAAAATCAATGGTGAATTAAGAAATTGTTCTTCTTTTTCAGAGATCCTGTGGCTGATAAAATTTGAATTAATTATACGTTTGTGCATTCGTAGGCGGATAGCTAATGTTAGTTAACATTGAAACTTAAACAGTTTGGTTCTTTCAAAATATCTTAAATGTGTAATGAAGTAGGTTTGATCAGTGATAAATGTCGGCTTGGCAATAATTAAAACATTTTCTGCTAATAGAGGTAATCTTGTGTTCTATGGCTAGTGCTGGGATAAAATTCAGTAAAAATATTTAACAAAAAAAAACCCACTGCATCTGGAAAGTGTATGCCAAGGCCGAATGATTTAAAGGACTCAATTCTCAACCTAATATTCTTAACCAGTTCATATGAGTTCACGTAAATATTATTTTTTCTTTAGATGTACGTAATTCTTAAGAAAGTAAAAATTTTTATTACCACACGAAAATAAGAGAGTGGTTCTACAACAAAGTTCGCAAAAGAAAATTAACTTAAAAGGAAAAAGATAAAATTTATTATTCTTCTTTAACGAAATTTCAAATCAATTCAATTCATTACGACGATTTCGTTAAAGTAGGACCGAGCCAAGCTGAGTGACAGGCCAGGCCTTGGCCCGCACACAGCCTGCATGTATGGCATGCTGTGCCCTGGTCTGATGTTTTCTGTCCATGATCAAGGACCTCATGAGTGTCCGATTATGGGGGTCGGAGAGTTGCATTGATGGAGTCATCACAAAGCATAACAAAATCACAGGGGGAGAGTTCTTTGTGAATGACGACGCATGGTACTGGATGCAGTTTTTGTGGAGGAGTATGGGTGTGTGAACTTTGTTCACATACTCAATCACCTAGAGTGGGAAGCTTGTCATCATTCAGGAGGTGTGAGCGCGTGATGATCTTGGCAGGAAGGATGAGTGGTTTACCACAGAGGACATCAGTAAGTGACACATGTAACTCCTCTTTGTGTGTGGGGCATGTTCCTAGGAAGATTCATAGTAGCAGCTTCGACCAGGATCTGCCGTGGAACATATATGCCACCTTAAAGGTGTGGTGTGGCTAGTAGGCAGTGGTGTGGAACTTACCAACAATGCATAGCTTATATTGTTCGGTGAATAGAGTGGATATGAATTAGTGGTCCTGATCAGTGGTTACAGATGAGGGACAACTAAAGCCAGAAATCCATGAGTTCATGAAGGCATGGGCAACTGAATCAGACATAATATTGGATAGAGGGATGGCTTCAACCCACCTCATGACTCAGTCAATTGGGGGTACACATCGAAACCCCACTAGAGGGATGTAACGTGCTGATGGTGTCAATATGTATATGATGTAGGCGTCCTTTAAGAATGCTGGATTGCTCTAGAAGGGACTGTGTGTGTCGTCCAATTTTATTCCTCTTTGAGGGGTACAGGCATGTGTCCAATTGTGACAACTGTTCTTAATTCCCAGCCAGACAAATTGTTCAGTAGCCAGTTTCATAGTGGCCTTGATGCTTGGGTGGCCGAGATTGTGTAGGGATGTGAACACCGCTCATTGGATAAGGGGAGGTACAACTGGCTGGAGAATACCCATCAAGTTGTCTCATATGATAGGGGTGGATGAGCCCAGTAGAAGGCATGGCTCAAGAGTCAGTGTGCATTATTTGTCTTTAGCATGTCTGCAAGATCAGTGTTAATGGTTTCTGGGTGGGCCAATTCATCCCTGTCAATGGGGGACATGATAATGTCCACTTGGAACAGATAGTCAGTGACAATATTGTCAGAACTTCGTATATGGAGTACATCTGTAGAATACTGGCTGATTAGGTCCATGTGCCACAGACGTCAGGGAGGAACATCTTTGCCAAGAATGTGGACAGCATCTGCAAGCAGCCAGTGGTCAGTAAAGATGGTAAATTCATGACCTTCAATATTGCCATGGAAGTGTTTGACTGCCTCATTAACCACGACAGGTTCATGGTTGAATGTTGACCACTTGCCTTGGCCAGACAAAAGTTTTCTGAAGAACAATCTGAGAGGATCACTGGTATTGCTGATGTGCTGTCGAAAAACTGTGACTATTGATTCAGACGTGACCAAGATGCAGCATCAGGCACTGGGCATACCACAGTGATGGCATGGGAGAGGGAAGACTTCAGAGCCTTGAATGCTTAAGTCACCTGTCAGTGGAACTTTCCTCATGCTGGAGTTGTTTTTTCTGATCAAAGTGTCAGTAAGTGTTGCCTGGGTGGAGGCAGTATAAGGGGGGGGGGGGGGGGGGAGAGTGACAATGGTAGAAGTTTGTAATTCCCAGGAGTATCTGCAGTTCACAGTTGTTTGTGGGTAGTGAAAGGTTATGTATGACTGGCTTGATCTAATGTCAGTCGGAGGCCCTCAGATAACACAGTATAGCCTAGGATAGTTACACTCTCACAAGTTAGTTGTGACTTCTCGTGGTTGATTTTGACAACATTTTTACAGAGTGTGGCCTGGACGTGAGCCAGATGCTGTTCGTGTTCCTTGACAGTTTAGGAAAAGATCAGGATGTCATACAGATAAGCATATGTGAGTTTAGGGTTGAACAATATAGAATCAATAAACTGCTGCAAAGCCTGGGCCACATTTTTAAGGCTGAAAGGCATGGCCAATAAGGGATAATTAGAATAGTCTTGGGGAGTGTTATCCTTGAACATGGGAATTTAATAGTAAGCTTTGCATCAATGAAATACATTGAACACATGTGCACCATTCAGCAGTTGGGCAAAGCCCTGAAGATGTGGAATTGGATAACTGTCTTTAATAGTGTGACAGTTCATATCTCTGTAGTCACTACACAGACAAAACAAACTGTCTTTCTTGTGGCAAAGTGCATTAGGGAAGACCAATGGCTGTCTGATGGGCACATAATGCCCACATCAAGTAGCTTGCTGACAGCTGTTTCAATGTGGTGCAGTTTTCTGAGAATGTGGCAGCGAACCTTGTGTCATATGGGTGGTCCCTCGATAGGTTTGATTTTGTGACAAGTACCATTAGTAATGACAGCTACAACCACGTTGCTCAAACTCAAGAGATGCATCGTTGTCAGTTCATGTGGGGTGGGTGCACTATGAGGAAGCACTGGGGGGGGGGGGGGGGGGGGGGGGGGAGCAGTCACTAACCTTAAAGTCCTGTCGAGGAGTTGGTGCCACAGCATGGCTGTAGATGTCAGAGTGTAGTAAGAGCAAGATGAGTGCATGTCAGTGAGCTGGCATAGTGTCTGATGAGCTTGTGCCAGTTGAGTGAATACAGTGTTGATCAATTGGTGAAGTACAGCATTGTGAGTCTGTACAGCAGTGGAAGTGGAATGCCTGAGTATAAGCTCAACCAATAATGCAACGAGTTGAGTCATTAAAGTGGAGCACTTGGAGAGAGAGCAAAGGATGGGGTCGTTTGTGGTTAATAAAGGAGAAGAAATGAACGAGCCTGGGATTAGATAGATGGAGGGATGGTGGAACAAGGTGGTAGACTGAATATTAGCAATAAACCGAAATGCTAAGAAAGTCTATAACAAGCACAGCTTCATCAACATCTGGAACATGGAAAGTCCAGGAAAAATTTAGATCAGAAGTAAGATGCACCTGAGGGTCTGCTGCACTAAATGCATTGATACTTGAGTTGTTAGCAGCACTTTAAGGTTATCTTGGGTGGAAATGTGTGATTGAAGGCTAATGCAATAGGTATGATGCTAGCCTCCATGCCCATATCAAACAGAAATCTTAAGCCTGATGTGTGGTGCACCTCGCAGAGCTGACCACTTGGACTGGAGGTGGCATTCGCCAACTGTTGTTTCGTGAGCCATAATGTGGGTGCAGTGCAGACTGTGGCATCTAAATCAATCCATGAACAGAGTTTGGGAATGCACAGGGAGGTTAGCAGTTCCATGCTGCATCACTGAATGTAGTGTAGAACCAACAGAGGGGGTACATGGAGTGGGGGGTAATCTGTGCCCCTTGCACATACTCTGTTGGGTTCCGAGTGCAGTTTCCTGTGTGTTCAGAAACGGTTGTGGGCTTGGCACATGTTGCTCCCAGATAGCTGTGTGTCTTCCTGTAGCGCTGTGCATGCTCTCATGTAGCCCCTGCCAGCAGTGATAGTTAGAGGGGGATGGAGGTCATTGGAGTACCAAACCTGTCCTTCATACTTCCACCAGGGTTTGTGAGAAGATGTCTTTGTCAAAGAATGCTGTAGGCCTGATCTGCAAGGTGCAGCTTAGTCTCCAAGGAATCTGAAGCATGTGAAAGTAGTTGCAGCTGCAGTTTGTATGTAAGATTAATGAGCCACAGGGTCCATAACACAGTGTCAGGCATGAATTCCACATCAACCAATGGTCATAGGTGGTGCCAGAGTTGGGATAGAGTCTGAAATCCCTAGCTTTAATTGTGTATAGTGAGGTGAGTGATTCAGGATGGGGGGCGCAACAAATGCTCGATTATTACAGCTGTGGCAACAGAGTACTTGTGCTAAGTAGGCAGGCAGAGAACTGGATCACTGGTGAGATCTCTATGGTCATGCAGATGGCTGATGAGGTAGATAAATAAAATGTGGTCATCATCCACAATGCCGTAGAGGTTGAAGAGGTTTTGGCCAAGGCGAAGCAGGTCCAGAGGCTGCTTTTCAGTGGAAGGGGGGGGGGGGGGGAGGGGGGACAGTTTAGGAAGCATGCCAATCAGGACAAGCTTGTAGCTGAAAGTTGAGTTGAATACCCAGAGTCTTCAAAAGTGATGAGGCGATGAGAGTGGCAAAATCTTGATTCAGTGAAGAATGGTGCCCCCAGCAGCGTCACCCAAGGTCATCGTGGCCGGGGTTGAGGTGGTGACTACACAGGGTACACAGTGTCGTATGCACGAGAGTGCATGAGAGTGTTCTTGACCAATGTGGCGGGGATGACCATGGTTTTCAAATGCAGCAGTGGTGATCTTCTGTGCAGAGCAAGAACATGGTGAGATATGTACTGTATGGAATCAGAGAACATACTGTGCCTTGGGGCATGTTGAGTGTGATAGTTCACAGTTTGGTAGCCACTGAGCATTGATGGCAATGTATGTAGCACATTATCCCCATGATGGGCAGTTATATCAGGTCCAAAACACATGCATTCATCAGTCTGTCAAACTTGTGGAGTGCCGAGATTGATGTGGTCTTGCATAAACAATGACAAAAATGCACTTGGTTCATGCCATTGTGAACTCAGGTAAGTTAGAGAGCTCACTTGTGTTGCATGAGGAATGCATCACTCCTGTTCCATTTCAACAGTGGTATGTGGTGGTTGGTACGCCTGAGATTCACAGTCCAAAGGCGAAATATGATGAGAGAACAAGTGTCAGTGAATGGTTCACAGTTCATAATGTGCACACACCACAGAGTAAACAGTCACTGGAAAAAGTGAAGAAATGAAAATGAGTCCAGGGTCAACAATGTAGTAATTTTTGTCCCTTTGTTGTATGATGGAGAAATGTGAATCACCATCACAAGATATGGAAGTAAAATTGAGAGATGCTTTTCTTGTGGTCGATAGTCACCACATAATGTTATAAATTTTGACCATTTTCTAAACTTTATAAAAAAGTTAAAATACTGTGAAATAATTTTCTCTCATAAACAGTGTTATAGAATACAGAAATGCCATGAGACTATTGCTAAAACTCTTATATCTAAATAGTAATGTAAATATGGCTGCTTTGTATCCTATTAAATTTTTCTGTTTGTATTGTAGCTAATGAAGAACCATTTTGTCAGTCTTGCATTATATCATTTTGAACTGCTGTGTAATTAGTTAGGGTGAAGTAATATTCATTTATTTATTAATATTCATTTATCTGTCTTGTGTAATCATTGTATTGAATATAATTTTGAAAATATGAGTATTTTCTGTTTTTACTTCATTACTTTAATGTAATTCTTGATATGTATTTTGAAGAAAATTTGCTAATTATGTTACTAGCAAACTAGGTTTTCTTTACAGAAACAAAATATCAGCAGAATGTGTCAATTCAATTAGTATGATTTTTATTAACTAAATATCACTGAAGCCATAACACTTCCACACACATTAAACATACTTCACTTTCAGGTAATTATTTTTCAGTGACTTAATTTTTTATGATTACCGAAGTTAAGCATTGGACAGTTCCATTATTGTGCTATCACATTTTCATGTTTGAAGAATTCTTAAGGGTGGGGGTGGGAGGAGGGCTATTGTAATGGAAATGATGAATAGATCATCATTTGCACTTGTTGATACATTAACAGCAACAGATTATCCAGTACACTGCATAAATTTAGTATATGATGCAGACAAGTTCAAAACTGCAATTCCACATTCCATTTTGTTTTAATTGTATTAATAAAAAGTTTTTTACACTTTTGTACAGAATATATGTTCAAACTAGGACTTTACATAAATAACTTTATAAAATATTTTAATTGTTTCTCATAAATGGATTTATTCTGATATTTACTTATTCGATTTTATTTTCACTTGGAGTCAAAAGCATGGCTCTTAGTATTATGGGATTTAACATCTGAGGTCATCAGTCCCCTAGACTTAGAACTACTTAAACCTAACTAACCTAAGGATAGCACACACATCCATGCCCGAGGCAGGATTCGAACTTGTGACCGTAGCAGCGGCGCAGTTCCAGACTGTAGCACCTAGAACCGCTCGGCCACAACAGCCAGCTCACTTGGAGTCATCACCATTGAATTTGTTAGTTATAAACTTAAAAAAGCTCTGAAGAAAAGATTATCAGTAAGTAATTCATTTGTTGCATAAAAGAATTTCTTTGATACATGTATAATATTTGTGGTTTTTGGTGAGTTAGAAGTGGTTGTATGAACTGGCAAGCAGTATGTGTCATGTCACATTCTGAGTTTCAAAAATATTTGAATTATGAAATTATGATGTCTCTGAGTTTTAAACTCTATGTGAAAGATAAAGTGCTTGCAACAAGGTATTTCAATGTACACATTTTAAACCAAAACCTGAATACCCTCCAGTAATCAGAAATATATCTTTAGTTATTGAGCCAACAAAGACATCAAAGTACATTGAATGAAGACAATAAGTTAAGTAGGAGAATTACTAAATTAATTTTTATCACTATCTTTATTTTATGAATAATTCAGCCTTTGCTCATATTTGTCCTCAGTGGCAGAACATGTTGTATGAACTGATGCAAAGAAATAATATGGAATGATCCTTACAAAATTAAGTACTGGGTACACGTAAAGGGAGGTTTGAACCCCACCATCACAATGGAGACATTGTCTGGATAGAGAGAAATTTGAGAACCATCCGTCAAGAGGAAAAATGCCTCAAACATTACATACAGTGGACACATGGTGAAACAGGCCAACTTGGTTTTCACAACATCTCTGTTTGTGCGCAAATGAATGTCAACAATACCACACACATTTCTTTTTTTTTTACTGTAAAGTCACACCTAGGTTCAAAGGTCCTCCTTAAAGAGACAACCAAGCTATTGATGGACAGTGAAAGATTAGATCCTACTGGAAACTGCTGTGAGTCACTGCATACATTCTCTGACTGGAAAGAAGACTTATTGACAGGATGAATTTGCACTATGAATTTACAGAAGAAGAAATGGCAGCAGCTTGACATTTTTAGATCAAGGCTGTACAAGAACAATGCTTTCTTCATTAAATCAAGTATCTGTAGAAACACATGCCACTACCCAGTAGACAAAAAATGAAGAGTCGCAGTCCTTTTTTGGATGAGTACCTGATGCATCTATCATATCATCTGTGTTATGTCAACCACTGAAGAATGATGTCCACTTATCTGGATGAAAACCATCGCTTCACAAATCTTTTAATCCTACATACACAAATCTGTTTATATTAATCTTGTGATTATAATAGTGCTTTCAGAGCTTTGTTCATCCCATCACACAATAAAGGAGGCTATTCATCACTGCCTCCCATGTAAAATAGTACACGGCATTGGCAGTCAAAAAATACACTACCAGCCCAAACATTCTGGGCAGCCAACAGAAAGATAACACAACTGTGGATGGCCATATCTGCTGATAAGACCCTCCAATATCACACACAATAACATGGAAGTTTATAGATTTCTGGGTGGGTTGGTAGGGAGGATGGTGGGAGAGAATGGTCCTCAACCAAAAAGCATCTCTGAGAAGTACTCATACACTGCAGAATGGGCAAGGAAGAGCTACAGGCTGTGCTCATTAATACTGAAGCCACCCTCAAGGCCAGCCTTCCAAAAGAAAAAGTGCTCTTTCCAGCACACTTCCCCATGGGGTAGAGATTCACAACACTGCCAAGGGGACTCAAGCCACCAATCATAATAGACTTGATGAGAGAAATCAGACTCTGTCACAAGACAAAAGCAGATTTCAGGAAACAGTGGAGCAAGGAGTATCTCATGCCCTGGGGCAATTTCCATCAAGTCAAAAGCATGAATGGAAGATCAGTGAGGATCCAAGCTGGCAATGTTGTCCTCCTGTATGGAGAAGTACTCCCACAGCACATGTGGAAGGAGGCAAGATAGCAGGAGCCGAAAGAAGGCAGAGATGGAATCCTACACAGAACCCTCCTTGTCACTACTGATGGAAGAAGCCTCGCCAGGCCTGTCTAGCTGGTCATACATCTGGAAGTAAACCAGGATGGGAAGGATGTGAGGAATCATTGCTAAACACCATATCTCATTTGTATCTCTGCATCTGTGGACAAAGATGTTACATAACTTCCATGGTCTATGAGCTCTGTGAAAATAAAGTTGTATGTTGAGTGACATTTAACCATTTTCTAAATGTTCCTATGCATGTTGTAAAATTTTACTTGTTACACACCCTTGAATGTTCTCCTTCATTATGGAACACTGAATTGATTGATTGATTGATTCATTCATTCATTCATTGTTTCCTACATTGAAGAGCATGTCACTCTTGAGCCATGTGGACTCGGCCTCCTCTCAATTTCACCCCATGTTGATGAACTCTGTCTGGATAGCATTGAAGGTACACCAGTGGTGCCATCAATGAGGACAAAAGCTGTTAACCAGGCAGGTTTTGGGAAGTGAGTGCAGGGGGGCGGAGTGAGTTGGCAAGGGCATGAGAGGTTTGGAGTTTTGGATGATACATGAGAGAACAAATTGGCTCCTGTGAAGGCATGAAGCCTGGTTTTGACTGTCAGTTACCACCTGCCCTGCAAAGTGGTTTCTTTGAGTAAGCATGTTATTTTGGAAAATACACCAGTGCCTTGGGAGTTAGTTGGCTAGTTTGACGTTAGTGAAGGAGTCCAACAAGTTAGGTAGCTTCTGTGTATGCCCTTACTTCTCACTCTTCTCGCCCTGGTGGGCATTATGCAACCACCACTTGTAATTAATAGCACCTGTTTAAAAGTAATTTGGTTAAAAACTGATCAATGAATTTTGGTTAATTGTAGCTGCTAATTCAGTACTGCAAATTGTTCTGAAAATTCTGTATTTTGCTGTCTACTGAATGACAGTTGGTTCATAATTAATGGCAGTTGTTTATAAGCCATTTGCTTAAACTCTGATCAGTGAATTTTCGATAACTGTAGCTCTTTATTCAGTGATTAGATTAGATTAATTATTCATTCCATAGACCCATAAAAGAGGGAATCCTCCTGGGTGTAGAAAATTAGAAAAACTTGAGTTTCATTAATTTTAATGATCCTCAGTCAATAAACAGTAAAATTATATACATGAATTAAATTTAAACTTCTAATGTTCACAGGTTTAATACTTACATCTGCTTTCATTAAATCCATCATTCAGACATTTGCTAGCTCCTTGGCTATTACAACCAAGTATTGTCAAAAATTAGAGTAAATTATTCGTTTCAGTGATCCTCAGTTAAGAACAGTCATATTATGTACAAGATTTAAAATTAAACTTCCACTATTTACAGACTTAAGGCTTACATCTGCTTTCCATACATCCATCATTCACACAGTAGATAGTTACTTGGCTGTTACAACCATGTGTTGTCAAAAATTAAAGTATAATAAATTTTCATTAAAATGGTCTGCTGCACTTGAGAAACTCATGGATGGAATAGAAGGAGTTGGTCACCAAAAATTCTTTTAAATTATGTTTAAATTATGCCTTGTCTGAAACTAAACTCTTAATGATGGCTGGTAACTTATTGAAAATATGCATTGCTAAATACTGGACTCCTTTCTGGGCAAGAGTAAGTGATTTTAAATCTTTATGTATATTGTTCTTATTCCTAGTATTGATACTGTGTACTAAGCAGTTAGTTGGAAAAAGATATGTATTATTTACAACAAACTTCATTAAGGAATAAATATACTGAGAAGCTGTGGTTAATATGCCTAATTCTTTGAATAGGTTTTGACATGATGTTCTTGGATTTACACTACTCGTTACTCTTATTATATGCTTCTGTACTGAAAAAAATTTTGCTCTGTTTGTGGAGTTACCCCAAAATATGATACAATATGACATAATGGAGTGAAAATAAGCAAAATATGCCAGTTTTTTTTATATTTATATCTCCTATGTCTGACATCATTCGCATTGCAAACACAGACTTGTTTAGGCACTTTAGCAGTTCATTAGTATGTAGCTCCCAACTGAATTTATTAAGTTCTAATCCCAAGAATTTTACACTCTCAACTTCTCCTATTTCTGTGTCATCATATTTTATACACACACCAGAAGTAAATCTCTTGGAAGTTCTGAACCGCATATAGTGGGTCTTTTCAAAGTTTAATGACAGTGAATTGGCTATGAACCAGTTATTAATGTCAGTAAAAATTTGATTAGTTGCCCGTTCTAAATTTATATTTGATTTACTATTTATTGCAATGTTTGTATCATCTGCAAATAAGACAAACTTGTCACCTGGTAATGAAACAGATGACAGGACATTAATATACACAAGAAACAGTAGTGGACCTAGTATGGAATCTTGGGGAACACCACATGTAATTTCTTCCCAGTCAGATGATGTCTGATTGCCTACTGCTGAAGTGTTATGTAATGACACCCTTTGTTTTCTATTAGTAAGATATGACTGAAAGCACTTTGCAGCACTACCAGTGACACCATAATATTTTAACTTACTTAAAAGAATGCTGTGATTCACACAAATGCCTTTGACAGGTCACAGAATATGCCAGTTGCCCCTAATTTGTTTTCCAATGAATTAAGGACATTTTTTCTGTAAGTGTAAATAGCTTTCTCAATATCAGAACCCTTAAGAAACCCAAACTGTGACTTTGACAGTATGTTATTTTCACTAAGGTCCTTAAGTAGATGCTTGAACTTAACCTCTTCAAAGATTTTTGAAAAAACTGGCAAAAGTGAGATCGGTTGGTAATTTGATGGGATTTCTTTGTCCCCTTTCTTGTGGAGAGGTATAACTTCAGCATATTTAAGCCAGTCCGGGAATGTTCCTGTGACAAGTGATTGATTACACAAATAACTTAAGATATGACTAAACTCACACGAACACTCTTTTATTAACTTTGTTGATATGTTATCATAACCACTAGAATGCTTTGATTTCAAGGACTTTGTGAGGGATTCTATTTCTTTGGGAGAAGTAAGTGTCAATTCCATTTTACTGAGATTGCTTGTGTGCACTGGTCTCAGATATTCCATTGCATTATTTACTGAACCTGACAACCCTATGCTATCAGTAACAGAGACAAAATACTTGTTTAAATGGTTTGCAACACAACATGCGTTTGTTACGAGGGTTTCATTTATTTTTAGAGCTATTTGTTCCTCTTCATTTCTAGTCCTACCTGTCTCTGACTTAACTATATCCCATATTGTTTTTATTTTATTGCTGATTGTATTTATCTTCTTCTCATAATGCAGGTGTTTAGATTTCTGGATAACCTTCTTCAATATTTTGCAGTGACTATTAATTGTTTTTAAAATTCTGTGCTTTGTGTGTGTACTGTGTGACAGTGGGTTCATAAATAATGACATGTGTTTAAAGGTCATTCAGTTAAAATTAACTGCTCCATGAATTTTGCTAACTGTAGTTAATTGTTTTTAAAACTCTGTACTTTTGGTGTACAGTTAATGGCTGGTGGTTCATAATTAGTGGCAGCTGTTTAAAAGTCATTATTCTGAAGTCTGCTCACTCAGTTTTACTGTTGATTGTTTTTAAAACTCACTTGGCCTTAATAAAGGTTAGTCATGTATTAAAGATTATGAATGCTGAAGCAGTTATTTGGGGACCCCAGTCCTTCCATTGGGGTAACCCAATCTCAAATCTTGCCACCCAAATTCCTATTTATCAACTCTAGTGCTGGGGTTCCAAACTTTTTCTGTGATGGAACGCTTTGAGCATTCTGGTACTTTGCTAGAAGATCTTTTTTATTTTGAATGTTGATAAAATATTTAAAAATTAGAAAAACCATGTTTATTCAGTGATTAATTCAATTTTAAATCTTAACTAATGACGCAGAAATCAGAGTAAAATTAAAAAAAAAAAATCTTCAAAATATCAAAAGAAACCTCCTTTTTATTAATAGTTTTTTGTAGAGCACTTATTGCTTCCTGTGGAACTCCTGTGTACTGGGAAACCCTGGTTTAGTGGCAGGTTTCTGCCATCTTCTCTGAATATGGAACACAATCAGTTAAGAAATGGCACAATGAAACTGGCTCCACACAAACCCACAAACTGATATGTCTTCTCCCATGAGTGGGGAAGTCATTGTATACAGTAAGTCAGCACCTTATTCTTAGTCTTGTTATAGTAGATGCCTGCCATGTGAGTGAGTGCAGTAATGTCTACAGTATGCTCATAGTAGATTTCAGCTGGCAGAATTTGTTTTGTTTTTCCAACCACTTACTCTCCACCCTTCTTTTGAGGTGGCAGGTAAGTGTATATAATGAAATAGGAACTGTCATCACTTATTTCCTTTAATATTGCACACTGATAAACTAAGACATTATGACTACTGCCCACCATGACATTGGATGCCAGCTGGTGGCATTGTGAGAATGTTGTGCAGTAACAAAAGTATGTATGCATAGCAGACTTGGGTGGGGAATCATCCTAGCTGAGATACCGGCTGAAAATGGGGAAATCCACTGAGATAAGTGAATTTGACAAAAGGCAGATTATTATTATGCAGAGCCTGTGAATGAGTGTTTAGAATGGCAAAGCTGCACAAATGTTCCCTTGCTACTGTCATGAGCATCTACGGAAATAGATAGAAGGACAGTGAAACTTCCACTAGGTGCTAAATGGTTGGACATTCACAACTCTTCACAGAACGAGGGGTTTGGAGGCTTGTCTGCTCTGTAAAGTAGGATGGATGGTGATCTGTGGCATCTCTGCCAAAGGAGCACAATGCTGAAGCATGCACAGATGTTTTGGAGCACACATTTCATCTTACATTGTTGAACATGGAGCCCCTATCTGTTCACATTTACCCAACAACATCATTAGTTATGATTGCAGTGGGCATGGGGCCATTGGTATTCGACTGTTGATCAATGGAAACGTCTCAACTCTTCTGGTGAATCACATTTTTGGTACACTGGTCAATGGTCGTCTACAAACGCCATCAATAAGGTGAATGGCAGCTTGAAACATGCAGCATGCCACAGACACGGACTGGTGGAAGCAGTATTATGCTATGGGAGGCATTGTCCTGCACTTGCATGGGACCTGTGGTAGTAATCAAAGACACACTGACAGCTACAAACTGCCTGAATCCCTTCACGCTTGATGTCTTCGTTGATGGTGATGTCATCTTTCAGCACTATAATTGTCCATGTCTCAGAGCCAGAACCATGCTGCAGTGGTTTGAGGAGCATTATAGTGAAGTCAAATTGATGTTTCAGTGACCAAATTTGCCTGACATAAATCCTGTGGAACCCAACTGGATCGCTGTTGGGTGCTATCACTACTTATGCAAAT
This sequence comes from Schistocerca piceifrons, assembly GCF_021461385.2. Classification (NCBI taxonomy): domain Eukaryota; kingdom Metazoa; phylum Arthropoda; class Insecta; order Orthoptera; family Acrididae; genus Schistocerca; species Schistocerca piceifrons. The sequence goes on from NC_060143.1 coordinate 512,767,771, forward strand.
CAGCGGCCCATTATTTACATGAATTACATGATGTATGAATAGACATCTAATGCCACAAACATACCAACAATCTGTCAGATCCCTGATACACAGAATCAGTGACATATATCATTCTAAAGATGGACAAATGAGCTCTTAAGCAGGTGGTCATAATGTTTTGGCTTACCAATGTAAAAGAGTAGCTTATTCTGGATGTTCTCAACTATTTTTGCAGTTGATACAATTGCTAAAAGTTCTGAAAGGCATATGAGGGAATGTAATATCAAGGAACAGGTAAATTTGTAGATTGAAGAATTATGTGATTTGACAGGAGCCCAGTGAATGGAGTTGTTGGCCGTACTGCTTAATTATGTCAATGTCTTTGAAGTGAAACCCAGAGTAATCTGAGAATATGTGTATCAGTTTGATGCAGTACCACACAAACCTTTCTGCCATAAACTGTACTTCATCCCATTGTCAAAGAACTAGCAGTGAATTGGAAGATAAGGAGAGTGGGACATTAGTGAACTATCTAACAGCCCATACTGCATCTCACTGTTAGTAGTGCCTAAATCTGAAGGAAATTTGAGACTTTTGTTGGACACCAGTGTAATTAATTGGATCATAGTTCTGGACAGAACTAATTCCAGGAACACTGATGAATTAATGCAAATGTTCTGTGGTGTAAGTACCTTACTAATATAGTTCTAAGTGGTTCTTACAAGGGAACCTCCCCATCGCACCCCCCTCAGATGTAGTTATAAGTTGGCACAGTGGATAGGCCTTGAAAAACTGAACAGAGATCAATCAAGAAAACAGGAAGAAGTTGTGTGGAACTATGAAAAAAATAAGCAAAATATAGAAACTGAGTAGTCCATGCGCAAGATAGGCAGCATCAAGAATAGTGTGAGCTCAGGAGCGCCGTGGTCCCATGGTTAGCGCGAGCAGCTGTGGAACGAGAGGACCTTCGTTCAAGTCTTCCCTCGGGTGAAAAGTTTACTTTTTTATTTTTGCAAAGTTATGATCTGTCCATTCGTTCACTGATGTCTCTGTTCACTGTAATAAGTTTAGTGTCTGTGTTTTGCAACTGCATCGCAAAACCGTGCGATTAGTAGGCGAAAGGACGCGCCTATCCAATGGAAACCGAAAACATTTGATTGCAAGGTCATAGGTCAACCGATTCCTCCACAGGATAACACATCTGATATATTCTATATGACACTAGTGACGGCATGTGCGTCACGTGACAGGAATATGTTGTCGACCCACCTAACTTGTACACTTGGCGAATGGGTAAAAAGATTCATCTACCTTGCCTGATTTAGGTTTTCTTTTGGATGTGATAACCACTCCCAAAAAAGTGATGAAAACACAAGAGTTTGTCACATAAACTGCAACAAATGAATGCAACAGTTTCACAGTCACACAGTTTTCCCTGTGCTCTGTCAAAACATATGTTTTTAACATTTTCAAATTTTTCTGTGTGTAGACCGTCAAATGCTGCATATGTACAAGCAAATCTGAACATGTCCTGGAATTTTGGAGAGCGAAGTTGATTATGAATGAGTGCCTGAACTTTGATAATATTGTCTGAAAATAAAAAATTAAACTTTTCACTTGAGCGAAGACTTGAACCAAGGACCTCTCGTTCCGCAGCTGCTCACGCTTACCACGGGACCACAGCATTCCTGAGTACACATTGTCCTTGATGTTGCCTATGTTGCACATGGACTACTCAGTTTGTGTATTTTGCTTATTTTTTTCATAGTTCCACACAACTTCTTCCTGTTTTCTCGACTGATCTGTGTTCAGTTTTTCAAGTCCTATCCACTGTTGCAACTTATAACTAAATCTGAGGGGGGGTGCAATGGGGAGGTTCCCTTGTTAGCAGTAAGTTCGCCAAGTTCCCCCGGTGACTGAATCCACCGAGTGTACAGTGTTATATATGGCAGGAGAAGCTACCAGTTTAAGGTTTTGCCTTTCAGTCTCATTGTCAGCTCAGAGGTGTTTATTTCAGTACCATATATGGTAATCGGGCCAGGCCTTTGGTATTAACTTACATTCTTTGTGGATGACCTATTTGTGCTCAACTCAAACTTTATCAGAATATGTGACAATATTAGAGAATGTTTAGGAGAAATCCTTGCAGGCTGGAGGAACCACTAACCTGCAGAAATCCAAGCCTGGGCATGAGAAGATCGAGTTCCTGAAAAGGTATATTGCTTGACAGTGAGAAGTTAAGTGTAATAATAAACTTTCCAGCTCCTTGCACAAAGAAGCAGCTGAAGGGGTTATTGGCTTGACATCTCTCTTTATGAGAATTGTTTCAGATTAGTTAATGAATTCAAAGGCTCTTTTGAATCTATTATAAAAGAACATGCAGTGGCACTGGTTCCAAGCTGCCAGTTGGCTTTTGATAACAGCAAACAGGAAAAAGTGTTCTACCATTGGAATATGTAAACTGGTTCTATTGGCTCACAGAAGCGATCCCATTATTATTTATCTGGAGCACATACAAAAGTATACTGTGTCCACCAAGCGCTGAGCATCTTGTAGAGCTGCAAATTACTTCATGCAAAGCTTGCTTGTTGGTTGTTAGCTTTTCAAGAATATAAATTTGAGGTAGATTATTTGAAAGGTGAAGACAATATAGTGGTTGACATGCTATCTCAACTGCCAGAAGGATTAGATCAAATACCGAAAGCAAAGGAGCAAAGATATGATTTTAGGATACTTTTGATGAAAGTGAAGTTTATTGAAAAAATTATCTTCATCTCTGTAAGAACATGCCAAGATTACAGAATGCTGATCCCAGGTGGAATATTGTTCGGCAATAGCTTCAGCAAAAACAGAATGGAAATGTCAGCCAGTACTACACAATAGTGAAAGATGTTCTGTTTCAGTGTTGCAACCATGCATCTGAACAATAGTGAGAAGGCATACCTATCAGATAAGAGGATGAATTAGTATAGTCTACTTACTATGTTTTGGGGCATTTTGATGTCAAAAAAAAAAAAAAAAAAAAAAAAAAAAAAAAACTTGAATATCAATACCTATTGTTACTTCCAAACCTCCATCACAAAGTACAACAATTATTGAGGATGCAATTTATCAAAAAGCAATGTCATCAAACCAAGGGTCTACAGGAGAGATACATGCCATTTTAATAGGTAAACTGTTGCAAATGTTGTCAATGGATGTCTGTAGCCCATTACCCTGAGAACGTGGCAGTGTCAAATATATTGTGGCCTTCAATGACCTATTTACCAAGTATCTGAAATTATACCTAATTAAAAATGCAACCAGTGCACCCACAATCAAGAAGTTAGTGGATGATTATATTCCCAGAGTTGACAAACTACAACCTTGCTCTCAGATAATGCAACAAATTTTGCTGGTCAGAAATGAAAAACCATCCTGAAATAGCAATAAATTAATCAAAGTCTAACCAGCAGATGTCATCCAGAAGCATATTCGGTGGGGCATGTGCTCCAAGAGCTATATTGATTCATTAGAACATACTGCCATAACAAGCAGATATTATGCATGGAACATGTCCACACATTTGAGGAAATTGTGAACAATCTTTGTCATTCACCAATTAGCTGTACCATGGCAGAACTCATGAACTCATGTTCAGGAAGAACAACAGGAATGAATGTTGGGTTAAGATTTACCACAGATCCTGAGGAATGCTGACCAGTGGGAGGAGAAAGTTTGCCAAGCATTAATCAACTTGATCGGAAAAAAAGAAGAAGAAACCCTTGTATCAGAAGAAATTAATTAAAGTGCAGAAGTATATGGTTAGAGATAAAGTGCTACTGAATTCATCACAGGTGAACAAAAGAAATAAGAGGTGGCAACTTCTGTAAACTGGTCTCTTTTGTGTGGTTAGAATGTCAAATACGAGAACAGATTCGCTGGCATATCCTGGCAAAAAGGCTCAAAGATTTATATCCACACCAGGATTTAAAGAAATAGTTTTCTGTTCAAAGGTAACCATGTGGAGAGATTGTCTGTATGTGATTTAATATGATTATGTACATAAATAGGTGCATTTCCATCTGCGTAATAATTAGTGACTTGAACATAATTGACAATAGGAATAAGATATATGTACATGGTGGCTCAGGAGAAATGATCAGTATTGAAGGATATGACAGGAAGAACCATTTGAAGCAAAATACTTGATATGGACAACAGACCTACTTGGAGTGTTTTCCAAGATAGAACACATTTAATGTACATTTTTTTGGGCTAATGGTGTGCGCTTATGCATCCCACCCACCAAATCTCTTTGATGTTTTGTTCTAGACAAACCCATCTTGTTGCTTTCAACCACTTTGTTCAGCATGGTTTTCTGCCATTAAACTAGCCCATTGAACATGCAGTTGCTCATAGTATGTTGTGAATGAAGTAATGTGAGGGATTGAGAGTGTATCAGAGAGAAGAACTGGCTAACTGTGTTTGTACGTGCACTCACTAAAATGCCACACATCTACACTAATGAAATATATGCAGATATGGTGTTTAGCATAAGTCTGCCACTTTTGTGATGGTAGTGCTCCTGTTGCTGTTGAAGAATACTGTTGGTGCTTCGTGGCACATCGAATTCCTGATCATAGAGTATTTAGCAGAGTTTACAGCACATTACATGAAACAGGTATTCCTCCCATTCCCCATTTTTCTTCTGAACATGTAGTTCAACAACCTATGCAGGAACAGCAACACCCTGTTACAATGGTACAGTGTAATGATATGTATGACAATACATAGAAGTGAAAGAGTTAAAAATATGTATGTTTCAACTGACACTTTGTAAAATGCATGTTGTAATGTTTATTAACTGTTGTATATGTGTACATGTGTAAACATGACAATATTTTGAATATTACAGAAAATAAATAACAATGTACATTAACCCTTAACTACTATGATCAATCACAGGAACATAATTACTATGGAGGGGTCTTACAGACTGCATTTTTATATTTTATATAACAAACCAGAATTTTGCTGAATATATATACTTTCTTGATTTCCTGTCATGCACTCCACTTCTTAGAGGTGGACTTTGTAGAAATTTGATTTTTTAAAAAACAATGCAGTATTTTAAACACTTCAACAACTAAAACAAAGCAAAATTTGGAGTATATTTTTATTTTATGAGTTATGAAAATAGCAGCAAATAGTTAGCTCTCTACTCACACACTGATTTGCACCAGAGAGATTATATTACAAATTGGCAATATGACAAGGTGTAAAAATCCAATTTTACTTACAATAAATTGTGTGTGAAGTCAACTTTCAGTTTACAACTCATCTTTGCAATGTAGAGCAAATATTCCAGTCCATAAGTCTAAGAATGGAGAAACTTTGCCACATTTTACATCTAAAATTACAAGTAAAAACTAAGTATGTGTTCTCATGAGCCACTGAATTATACTTTAGTCAATTTCCACCTGAAAACACTTCACACAGAATTTCCTGGAACACTTCAAACAAATCGGAGCACCACACTGTTGACACGGATGTCTTGTTTTCCTCTTCAGACAAGGAGGGCAAAAGGCACACATTTTTCGATTTTCAAATTCTTCTTTCAGTGTCTGAGGCTCATCTTGTAAGTGCAGTATTCTTCTGATGGTGTCACTCAACTCTCGTGGCAAACATCCAATAGAAATTCTACGCTTCATATGAGGTTCAACTAGGCCTCTTGCTAGAGTCTTCATGAAGCTCAATCTCATCATTACTTCTGCCTTTGGATAAGCTGGGTGTACCATATAACAATTTACACCACAAGCAACACTCACTAATGTGAAGAAAATGGCCAAAGGCCATCTTCTTGTCCGGCGACTTGATGTATAAGCTTTGGTCCAGACAGTTTGCACCACCTTTTGTTGTGTTATAAAACAGGATGATATCAGGTTTTCCTGATTCAGAATCATTGTTTACTGAATGGTGCATAGAAGAGATCAGTATTGCAGCTTTGGACTTCTTGGGCACAAAGGAAACCAGAGTCATGTCTTCTGTAAAACTGTAAATTGATGTCTTCACACCACGTTTCTTATTAAGTATGAAGTTCTGTGGGATCTTCTTCTTTTTGTTCATTTTCAGTGTACCAACGTATGTGAGACCTTTATTTGAAAGTTAATTGACTAGTTCTACTGATGAGTACCAGTTGTCACCTGTAACATTTCTCCTTGTGTTTTCAATGGGTTTCACCAATTGAAGAACAGCCTGTGTGGGAACACTGTGACCTTTCTCATGGCTGGGAAGGGTGTGACCATTGCTGCCTTTCCCAGAATAAATGTATGCATTGTACAAGTAATTTGTACGAGTGTCAGTCAAACACTGAACTTTCAGGCCATACTTTGCTGGTTTGTTTGGTATTTACATTCTAAACCCTCACCTTCCAAGAAAAGGTACAAGGATTTCATCGACACACACTGTTGCACCTACAGTGTAGCAAAGTTAACTGTTTTCAATGAAATACAGAAAGATTTGTAAAATTGCTGCTGATTTGTCTATTTTGTTTCTTTCCTCCTGATCATTTGGATTGTGAAATCGTAATGCAGACAATAAAAACAGAACTCTTTCTTTGCTGACAGTGCATCTGAAAACATCTCTGCCTGTTCCATCGGTTGCAAACAAGCTGTAAACAGACTTGTTCCCCAACATGAAAATGGCAGAATACACTAATAGACCAATTAGAGCCTTCAATTCAGTGACATCAACATTTTGTAGATAGGATAAGCTATCAAACTTTTATGGCAGATTAAAGCTGTGTGCCAGACCGAGACTCAAACTTGGGACCATTGCCTTTCGCAGGCAAGTGCACTACCAACTGAGCTACCCAAGCAAGTCCTGGCAAGTCCTGGCAGAAGTAAAGCTGTGAGGACGGGGTATGAGTCATGCTTGGGTAGCTCAGTTGGTAGAGCACTTGCCCGCAAAAGGCAAAGGTCCCGACTTCGAGTCTCGGTCCGGCACACAGTTTTAATCTGCCAGGAAAGTTTCATATCAGCGTACACTCTGCTGCAGAGTGAAAATCTCATCCAGGATAAGCTAACATTAGCATACTGGGCTCTAAGCTTAGATATTTTCAGATTTGTCCATCCAATGATTTCGTCTAGAATGCCTGGTGTAAAGAACACTTTCCATACCTCCAAAACAGCAGGGTTTTCTCCAAGACTTTTCGCCATCTGTCACAGTCCAGGAAGCTGCAAGACGATGTTCTGTTGCCTTGTTCTTACATTCGCTCATGGCTGCTTTTTTTTCCTTACTGAAGAAGTAAGCTCCATCGTCAACAGCTGTCACATCTTCATCACTATCAGTTTACTGCTCTGATTTAGTGTTGTGATCACTAAATATCTCAAAATCAGGATCATTATCGCTGTCATCAAAGTCTTCATCTGAAGGTTCAATGGGGCGATGTTGAACATCCACATCTGTCTCACATAACACACATTGCATAGAAGGTCCAGCTTTCCCTGCCAAGGAGAAACAGTAGCATTCCAAAAAACATGGCACGCAAACACTATAGTATGCCTGTGAGACCTCTCAAGGCTAATAATTACAAAACAAAGAGCACCAACAGTGCAAGAATGCTGGTATGTGTAGCTTGTCAGACAATAGGAAGGTATACGGAAGAGACCATTTGGCTTTGCAGGAGTGTGAGAAATGTCTCGACACATAAATTTGTTGCAGTCTGAGAGGCAGTCGATAGTAGTTAAGGGTTAAATGTGTTCCATCTCGAAACCATTAGGAACAGGGTGTATGTTCATATGAAATTTTTTCCTTCAAATGATCGTTCTTGTCATATCAGTAAACACTAACCATTCCTCCTGGGACACAATTAAGTAGATTAAGTATGTTTTTGTTTGACAGGTTTATGCCTTGTAGAAGTATGAACATTTTAGAAAGGATACAGAACAACATTGTTTAATGTTGTACGTGTATGAAAAGTATATGGAATTTTAATGTACCACAGGTGTATATCTTGATATTAATAGAATAAGTGTTACTCTGTGCTAATGATCCTAGCTCTTCCGAAGTGGACATTTGCACAAGAGAAAGTCCAATGATCGATTTTTTTTGGAACCAGTCTCACCAGTAATATTCAGATTATGAGTCACCTTGTGGTGACACAGAATAGCCATATGAATGAAGTCAATCTAATTGGTTTGATCACCTTCATTTGTGAGTTTATATTGTATTTATTCTTGATTAGTGAGATGTTCTTGTTATAAATACATTATTCAGCCTGGTAAAAGTATGAGTAGTTCCTTGTGAATAAATGTGATTTATGATGATGCTCTACCAGTGCTTTTCCTTCCTATGGAGAATATGTGCTCAATTATGGATATTGGCTATATATGTGACATACAGGATTATCACTGGAGCAGAGGTATACTGCTGATATTGAGAGATGAGTTAAGAACTTCTGTTGATTTAAGTTTTTCTTATATTAATGGTTCACTCAAGGGAGCTAAAAAGATGTATGATTCAAGGGACACTCTCCATCAACTGCTAAATTGCAGTGAGTTTTAGGCTCATAAGCATGTATGAAAGCAGTTAACTTCATCTAAATGGAGTAGGTCATGATGCAAGTTGCTTGATGGGGCAGGAACTTAAGTGGCAGTAATTCATTGACCCAAATTTAAAGCATAAGTGCTGGTGGATCTTGAGTTGAAAGTGTGCTGGTGTGCACACATGTCTTTAGCGTGGGGAAGGTGACTTGAATTCATATACACTACCATATAAGGTGCCAGGCATAACTGTAAATACGAGGGCAGTTCAATAAGTAATGCAACACATTTTTTCTCTGAAACAGGGGTTGTTTTATTCAGCATTGAAATACACCAGGTTATTCCCCAATCTTTAAGCTACACAACACTATTTTTCAATGTAATCTCCATTCAATGCTACGGCCTTATGCCACCTTGAAATGAGGGCCTGTATGCCTGCACGGTACCATTCCACTGGTCAATGTCGGAGCCAATGTCGTACTGCATCAATAACTTCTTCATCATCCGCGTAGTGCCTCCCACGGATTGCGCCCTTCATTGGGCCAAACATATGGAAATCCGACGGTGCGAGATCGGGGCTGTAGGGTGCATGAGGAAGAACAGTCCACTGAAGTTTTGTGAGCTCCTCTCGGGTGCGAATACTTGTGTGAGGTCTTGCGTTGTCATGAAGAAGGAGAAGTTCGTTCAGATTTTTGTTCTACGAACACGCTGAAGTCGTTTCTTCAATTTCTGAAGAGTAGCACAATACACTTCAGAGTTGGTCGTTTGACCATGGGGAAGGACATCAAACAGAATAACCCCTTCAGCGTCCCAGAAGACTGTAACCATGACTTTACCGGCTGAGGGTATGGCTTTAAACTTTTTCTTGGTAGGGGAGTGGGTGTGGCGCCACTCCATTGATTGCCGTTTTGTTTCAGGTTCAAAGTGATGAACCCATGTTTCATCGCCTGTAACAATCTTTGACAAGAAATTGTCACCCTTAGCCACATGACGAGCAAGCAATTCCGCACAGATGGTTCTCCTTTGCTCTTTATGGTGTTCGGTTAGACAACGAGGGACCCAGCGGGAACAAACCTTTGAATATCCCAACTGGTGAACAATTGTGACAGCACTACCAACAGAGACGTCAAGTTGAGCACTGAGTTGTTTGATGGTGATCCGTCGATCATCTCAAACGAGTGTGTTCGCACGCTATGCCATTGCAGGAGTCACAGCTGTGCACGGCCGGCCCGCATGTGGGAGATCAGACAGTCTTGCTTGACCTTGCGGCGATGATGACACACACTCTTTGCCCAACGACTCACCGTGCTTTTGTCCATTGCCAGATCACCGTAGACATTCTGCAAGCACCTATGAATATCTGAGATGCCCTGGTTTTCCGCCAAAAGAAACTCGATCACTGCCCGTTGTTTGCAACGCACATCCGTTACAGACGCCATTTGAACAGCTCCGTACAGCGCTGCCACCTGTCGGAAGTCAATGAAACTATACGAGACAAAGCGGGAATGTTTGAAAATATTCCACAAGAAATATCCGGTTTTTTCAACCAAAATTGGCCGAGAAAAAAAAATGTGTTGCATTACTTATTGAACTGCCCTCGTATTTATTGCCCACAAACTGAGGACATACTAAATACTGCTTACAGTAAGTTGTTACTTGACAAGTGCCACACATAGACAGTACTGTTGATGCAGTGGCAACAAGAGAACATTGCCAATTCAGGTTCACAGCATACAACTCTGTGTACTGCTCTGCATTAGGCAGTCTACAAGTGTGACTGGATGCATGAACAGGTTGTTTAAAAGAGAAGGGACAAGACTTGTGGTAGTATTTTATCAAAGTGCTATCTGATATGAAATAAATTTTGAACTCTCTCATGTCTTATTACTAATATACAGGGCTATTACAAATGACTGAAGTGATTTCATAAATTCACTGTAGCTCCATTCATTGACATATGGTCACGACACACTACAGATACGTAGAAAAACTCATAAAGTTTTGTTCGGCTGAAGCTGCACTTCAGGTTTCTGTTGCCAGAGCGCTCGAGAGCGCAGTGAGACAAAATGGCGACAGGAGCCGAGAAAGCGTATGTCGTGCTTGAAATGCACTCACATCAGTCAGTCATAACAGTGCAACGACACTTCAGGATGAAGTTCGACAAATATCCACCAACTGCTAACTCAATTTGGCGATGGTATGCGCAGTTTAAAGCTTCTGGGTGCCTCTGTAAGGGGAAATCAACGGGTCGGCCTGCAGTGAGCGAAGAAACGGTTGAACGCGTGCGGGCAAGTTTCACGCGTAGCCCGCAGAAGTCGACGAATAAAGCAAGCAGGGAGCTAAATGTACCACAGCCGACGGTTTGGAAAATCTTACGGAAAAGGCTAAAGCAGAAGCCTTACCGTTTACAATTGCTACAAGCCCTGACACCCGATGACAAAGTCAAACGCTTTGAATTTTCGGCGCGGTTGCAACAGCTCATGGAAGAGGATGCGTTCAGTGTGAAACTTGTTTTCAGTGATGAAGCAACATTTTTTGTTAATGGTGAAGTGAACAGACACAATGTGCCAGAACTGCGAGCTCGCATCAACGATGCTTTCGAACTCATTGATGGGGACATGCTGTGCCGAGTGTGGGAGGAACTTGATTATGAGCTTGATGTCCGCCGAATCACTAAAGGGGCACATATCGAACATTTGTGAATGCCTAAAAAAACTTTTTGAGTTTTTGTATGTGTGTGCAAAGCATTGTGAAAATATCTCAAATAATAAAGTTATTGTAGAGCTGTGAAATCGCTTCAATCTTTTGTAATAACCCTGTATATGTATCTTAAAATGATTGACTCCCAAATCTTTTACCTTTCAATATAAACTATGTTAATGCTCTTACAGAGAAGCCAAAGGCCTTGTGCAGTGGTAATATCAGTTCCCATCAGGTCACAGAAGTTAAGTGCTGTCGGGCTTGGCTAGCACTTGGCTGGGTCACCAGTCTGGGTCTGCTACATGCTCTTTGCACACAGGGTGCACTCAGCACTTGTGAGACCAATTGAGGAGCTACTTGATTGAGAAGTAGCGTCACTGGTTATGAAAACTGACAATGTCAGGGAGAGGGGTGTGCTGACAACATGCCCCTCTGTATCCACATCTGGTGACATCTAAGGGCTGAGTTGGGTGTGGCAGCCAGTTGGTACTATTGGGCCTTCTGTGCCTGTTTGGATGATATGTGTTTGTCTGTTTGTTTGTTTGTTCTTGCAATAGCCACCAGAAAGATCGCGGGAGGCGCACATCGGCACGGCGCATCACGGACAGTAGTTGCCGCAAGTAAAGTCCCGACCACCAGAGGGCACGCGAGAATTCGGCCGCGCCCTCTGCTGGCAGAACAACAACAACTCAGGCAGCATGGGTCATGCCCAGTCAGTTCACATCGGGCATGCCTAGCAGACAGTTCCCGGTCTACACTATGTGAAGTGCGATGGACAACGTGAATCGTGTTAATACACAATTGGCGACGAGTAGGGTCGTTCTTTCGCATGTTGCGTCATTATTGCGGTTTCGCTGCTTATCCACGGCATGGAGGATTTAGTGCAGGTTTAGGTTGAGCAGCAGACGGAGCTCATGGCTACCATGAAACAAGCCCTTCCGGCGTTGCTCTCCATGCAGTCTGCTCCAGCGCCATTCCCTCCTCCCTTTCCCCCGTATGACGAGACGGCGGAGGATTGGGACGCATATGAACATCACCTTCGGCAGCATTTCCAGGCATTTCATGTTGCCGATGTGGAGGTATGTCGTGCTCTTTTCTTGTCTTGGATATCTCCCTCACTGTATCAAGTTTTACGGCAGCTAGTGCCATTGCAGGAACCCTCATCCTTGTCTTTTGATGCAGTGTGTTCCTTGCTGTCTTCCTATTATCGCCGCCGCATGCATGTTGTGGCAGCTAGGATCGAATTCTATCAATGCAAGAAACAGCCCCATTGGTCTTACCGGGTGTGGGCCGCTACCCTGCACGGTCTTAGTCACAAGTGTCATTTTGTCACGGAGCAGTTGTGAGAGTCGGATGCCCACGTTATGGGTGCGAGACGTCATTGTTCGTTCGGCCTCTGATAGGGAGGTCTGGCAACAGGCCCTGCAGTTGGAAGACCCTTCCCTTGAGGAAGTTCTGTCCATTACTCAATCGTATAATGTCTCTCACACCGCAGGACAACAGTTGGAAGCGTGGTGCGACGTCGCGGCGGTTCAGGGCGGTGCGGCCATGTCCACTGCTTCCGGGGTGGACGAGTGCGAGCAGTACAATCCGGCCATTACGGCTGTGCATCATGCTATATACATCATGATCAGTCAGAGTGCCCCCAGCGTTGGGCTGTTTGTCGCAAATGTAATAAAAAAGGACAAATTGCTAAAGTTTGCCACTCAGCCTCAAAAGAATCGAAGGAAGCAAGTACAGAGGACATGGATGTTGACATTCAGGAAGTTTCATCGGGCCAGGCTCCTGACGCATCAGCACACAAACTCTTTATCGAGGTGTCGGTTCGGTCGTGCTGATTACTACTGCAAGTAGATACGGGCGCGGCAGTTTACTGGTTGAAAGCACAAACTTACTCTGACCTTGGGTTGCCCCTGTTGGCACCAGTTTACCGGCATCTCCGCGGTTATGGTAAACAGTTCATTCCCCTACTGGGTCAATTCACTACTGACGTTACTTACAAATCAGTCACTCGGCCTCTTACTTTTATTGTTGTCAGTGATGCAAGCTCCGCTAACCTTTTTGGCTTGGATGCCTTTCAAGCTTCGGTTTTTCTGTCGCAGACACCATACAGTTGGTCTCCAAAGACGTTCCCTATCAATCATTGGAATCTTTGACCTCTGACTTTAAGGATATCTTTGAGGAGGGCCTGGGGCGTATTTCCGACTTTGAAGCTCACTTAATGTTAAAGGTGTCGGCTCGCCCGCGTTTTCTACGCGTGAGGCAGATCCCGTTGCCTCTCCGCCCTCAGGTAAAAGCAGAGCTAGACTGGCTGACAGCCCTCAAGGTCGTTCTTCCCATTTCTCCTAGTGAGTGGGCTTTGCCCCTCGTTATTGTCAGGAAACCCTCGGGAAAATTACGTCTTTGTGGCGATTTCAAGGCCACCATTAATTCCCAATTGGTGGTGGACGCCTATCCCTTGCCTCATTCTGATGAATTGTTCTCCGACATGGTGGGAGTCCAATACTTTTCGAAAGTCGATCTTTCGGAGGCTTATCTTCAGATACCACTTGATGATGACTCCAAATGGCTGGCGGTTGTCAACACCCCGTTTGGCCTTTACCAATACCAGCGGTTGGCCTTCGGAATATCCAGTGCCCCGGCGATATTTCAGCGCTATCTTGAGCACATCACGTCGATAATCCCTCATTGTATTAATTACCTGGATGATGTAATTGTCACAGGCCACAGTACGAAGGAACACTTGCACAACCTTCGAACCCTCTTTCTCAAATTCAGGTCCGTAGGCCTGTGTTGCAACCTGCGTAAGTCGAACTTCTTCCAACCGTCCATTGAGTATGTGGGCTACACCATCTCTCGGCATGGCGTCAAGCTGCTAGGAAGTTTGGTCCAAGGTATAATTGACCTTCCACGGCCCGCTTCACTGAAGGAGTTACAAGCTTTTTTAGGCAAAATTGCCTATTACCACCGGTTCATTCCCAGGGCTTCCACCATAGCCCACCCCCTGTACTGCCTTCTGTGCAAGGGTGTTCCTTTTTGATTGGTCGCCTGCATGCGAGCGAGCGTTCACCTCATTGAAGGGCCTCCTCATGCCAGTGCCTTGTTTGGCTACTTTTGACCCCAATAAGCCGTTGGTCCTGGCTACAGATGCTTCGCAGTATGGGGTGGGGGCGGTCCTGGCCCGTTGCAATGTGGATGGCTCCGAGCAGCCACTGGTGTTTGCGTCTAAAACTCCCAGGTGGAAAAAAAGGCTTTGGCCATTGTCTACGCTGTTACCAAGTTTCACCCTTTCTTGTATGGCACAAAGTTTCAGTTAATCACTGACCATAAGCCATTAATATCGTTATTTGGCCCCGCCTCTCAGATTCCGGATAGGGCAGAGCACAGACTGCAGTGCTGGGCCTTCTTCCTCTCTAAGTACCATTATGACATTCATTTTTGCCCTACCAGACAGCATGCCAACGCCGACGCTCTTTTCCGTCTTCTGGTGGGCCCGGATCCTAAGTTCAATCAAGAGGAGATTATTTGTTTTCATTTGGATGTGCCATCCCGCCAAGCGGTTGATGGCTTCCCGATCACTAGTTCTAGTGTTGCCAGGGAAATGGCAGCTGACCCGGTTCTCTGGCAAGTAGTTCACTTCGTTCAGCAGGGATGGTCGTCCCAACCTCCGGGCTGGGCCTCGGACCCTCTTCATAATTATTTTGTTCTACAAGACTGCATCTCAGTCGTGGAAGGAGTTCTCCTTCTGGCTACTGATGATACAGCTCCTCGGGTGGTTGTTCCTACCAGTTTGCGAAGGGAGGTACTCAGGCTATTACATGAGGGGCACTGGGGTGTTTACCGTACTAAAACCTTGGCTTGCAGACATGTGTATTGGCCTGGTATTGACAGAGAAATTGAGCACTTGGTGGCCCCCTGTTCCCAGTATGTGAGCCAACAGGCGTCTCCCAGGTCAGCATTCTCTTCATGGTCACATGCAACCCAGGCATGGGAATGTGTTCACATAGATTTTTCGGGCCCATTTCTCAATGGCTTTTGGCTCTTTGTCATTGATGCTTATTCCCGATTGCCATATGTGGTTCGCTACTCCTCAACCACTTCAGAAGTTGCAATCCAGGCACTCTCAAAATCTTTTCTGTGGAAGGTCTGCCAGTCACCCTGGTATCAGACAATGGACCTCAGTTTATTTCGCAGTCCT
The DNA here is from genome assembly GCF_021461385.2 of Schistocerca piceifrons. Taxonomy (NCBI): domain Eukaryota; kingdom Metazoa; phylum Arthropoda; class Insecta; order Orthoptera; family Acrididae; genus Schistocerca; species Schistocerca piceifrons. The sequence goes on from NC_060143.1 coordinate 512,783,173, forward strand.
TCCAGGATTTTTCTAGGCGCTTCGGTATTTGGCACATTTGCTCTCCCCCCTTTCATCCACAATTGAATGGGGAAGCTGAGTGCATGGTGTGCACATTTAAGATGCAGATGTAAAAGTATGTGCACGAATTTCCTGCAGAGGAGGCGTTGACGTTTTTCCTGAAGGCATACCAGACCACACTGATGGGAGAACGCAGCCCCGCAGAGCTCCTCCATAGGCGCCAACCTAGGACTTTGCTGCACCTCCTCCGGCCTGGTCGCCAGTCTTCACAAAACGGGGTACCCAGCTTTCCACCGGGTATGTCGGTCTGGGCACATGGGTTTGGTCGCAATCCACGTTGGATACCGGCGGTGGTCCTGCGGCGCAATGGCCACTGGCTCTATACCTCGCAGGCGGGGGACCGGGAGGTACGTAGTCACCAAAATCAGCTACGTCCACGTTTGGGCATCCACCCTCCGACCCCTCAGGCACCGGCTTCCCCATTGCCAGCCACCGTGTTGTTTTCTCAGGGGATGCTACTGCCCCTCCCACCTGTGACTCCGCCACACTGCAATGATTCTCAGCCTTGGTGGCCTCCAGTAGTTCCAGCACCGGCATCGCCATCGTTAGAGATGCCCCAGCGAGCGGGCCCCCCTCGCAGGCCCGGTTTCTCAGGAGGCCGGTTCGCGTGTGGTCATGCCTTCCCCATCATCCCCGCCACTGGGTCTTGCCCCTCTAGAGGTGGAATGGGATCCGGAGTTCGACAGCTTGTCACCCGTTCTGTCCCGGGCTCTGGTGGAGGGACGACGGGGGCTTCTTCATGTGGGTCACTTCCAACCGTATTCAAAGGTTCCGGCTCGAGGGTTGGCAGATCCCCCCGACACCAGCATTCCAATGGACGTGGAGGTCATCGCTACTGCACAGCGCTCCGCCTTCCGACGCAATGGATCACAGTGGCTTCACCCTCCATAGGAGGAGGAGTGCAGTAGCCACCAGAAAGATTGCGGGAGGTGCACATCACCACGGCACGTCACGGACAGTAGTTGCCGCAAGTAAAGTCCTGTCCACCAGAGGGCACACGAAAATTTGGTGGCACCCTCTGCTGGTGGAAAAACAACAACTCAGGCAGTACGGGCTGTGCCCAGTCAGTTTACATCGGGCATACCTAGCAGATAGTTCCCAGTCTACACTATGTGAAGTGCAACGGACAACATGAACCGTGTTAATACAGTTCTTATATAGAATACCTCTGCTGCCATGTCAATCTGTCTGGTGTGTTTAGTTCATTCTTTTCAGGAAGTTTTGATTTTATTTTATTTTGCACTTACACTAGTTGGTTGAATGTTTCATTTTCACATGGCATCAATTGGTGGATGGCTCCTTTAATGTCCTGTTCTTCAACTATCCTGACAGTCCTTTCTGAATCCAAAGGTCACACACCTTGTATGATATCCACAAAGGGCTTCAGTGTTCATCCATTTGATTCATCACAACCATACCTTCCAACTTCCTTGCTGGTGTCATTGCAGTGTCTTGTATTCAAGCAGGCCATTGATAATGAGAATCAACTTTACCAAAAAAGATGTTATCCTTGGTAATTAAGGTAAATAGCAGTTTATACTCCTCCACTGATCAAGTATGACAGAATAATAGAAACAAAAACAAAATTTGTTATTCAATATGTACTATTATTCATAACATGAACTAGTGCATGAAATGTGACAATCATCAATTTCTTACCCTGAACATGTATTTAATCAGAGTTTGGCAGATTTAAATTATTCTATTAAAGAATGCATATGACAAACTCTTTGAGAGCAAGGAATTTGACTAGGATGAGCACAATGCAAAATGAAATGCTGGGGCAGAATTCATCTGGTAATGCAGATGAAATATAAAACCAGGATGGTGTTGTACAGATGTAAGTGGGGTCTTATTTGGTGGAAAGTGTGGGTAGTGAAGAGGCCATTAGGTGGGAGATGTATGAAGCTGCCCCCATTCAGTACATGTATAAGGCAGTGTGGGACCAGCACCAGCCATTAAGCCAGCCCTGCGAGAGACGGATGTCACAGAGACCCTGATGGTAGGTGCAATAACTTGCAAAATAGGGACTGCCATACTACCTACTTTTCATTACAACAATTATAGAGTCTGCTGTTGCAAATGTTTTCTGAACAGAAAACTAGTATTTGGAAAATTAATAAATAGAACAATAAATTAGATAGTAAATTTAATGAGCATAACATGAAATTAGATGCAAGTATTGCAATAAATAGGAGCACTGCTGAAGAAATTAGGAGAGTGGCAGCAGAAGTAAAAATAGCATTTAAATCTGCAAACTGGTGGTGGGAAGAGGTCAACAAAAGAGTGAAAGAGATATGCAAATTTCAAAGTTAGTCAAATGACTTGAAGACTGAATAATGACTCCAGAAATTGACTTAGAGCTGCAAACTGATGGATTACTAATTGACCCCATGAAAATGTAAGAAGTATTGAGTGAAGTGAACAAAAACTGAAATCTTGCCATGTGCGCACCAGCAAGTGTCACAGTATGATAAAATTTTGCAACAATGTAGGAAAGAAGTTTATAAAGTTTAGATTGATTAGAAGTATTAGCAGTCACACTTAAGGAATTGTTACTCTGAAATGAAGCCAAATCAGATTGCATACATCTAGCAGAGATTAGTGAAAGTGTGGAAGTACAGCCATTGCTATGGTTTGAACAAAATCAGGTGCAAATTAATCAAAGGAATTGTGAACCATTGCACCATCTTCAGCATACTGCTGTTCATGATGAATAAATGCAAGAGAGTGCAGGTGATATAAACAAATGTTCTGGTAATGGACAAAAGAGAAGATGAACTGAATCTGAGCAACTGTGGGGTTTACCCCAGTGTGCCTGAAAGCAGATGACTGTGAAGGGGTCAGTGGATGGTAGCAGGAGACAATTTGTGTCAGTATAAAAGTACAGGATTACAGGATTGGCCAGTTTGAAAACACCTTGCCGAAGTATGAAGCCCATTGCTAAAGAAGAATTTTCTGTGTGGCCATCTCAGAGAGGAAGCAGCAGGTCCAATGCATTTATGAAAGCATGAATGTAGGACCTATTTAGAATTCAGACATGCATTCTTGGGCATTTTTGGTACAAGAGCACCCAAGATCAAGTCAAATTAAGCAACTTTTTTGGGGAAGTGTGTAGTATTTCCAAATATAGGAACCCAATTATGTGTTTTAAGAAAATGGTGCAGTGTGTGATGTACCTTAAGAAATAGTAGGAATTTGCATGACAGAGATACCAAATCATCTGCAGAGGGAAATCGTGATCACGAGAAGCAACATTAATAATATCATAGCATTCCAATGTTTACCCCGAGAACTAGGCTGTGACTAAGATGTTGAAAGGTGTAGCAAACACGAAAGGTGAGAAGTAATTTTGCTCAAGAGCATTGTTTCTTGGAGCAAAGAGATTGGCAACATCATTAGCCCTCCCCCGCCCCCCCCCCCCTCCCCCCACAACAGATTAATTATCAGTGGAATGGCAATCTGCAGAGAGACTTTTACTCACCTTGTGACAGATACAGTGTCAGGTGTAACTTTGACTGAAGTGAAGGAATACCAAGTACCAAATGAACAGAGAGTATCACACAGATATGGACAGCTCATTCGAGGAACATTGATTACAATGGAAGTGAGAGTGAAGTTCTGCAAAACTGACTCTCAGAGGGTAGACCATACAATGCTACAGTTAGTGAAAGGAAGACTATGTCAATATATATAAATTTGGAAGAAATACAACATATTTTCTGAAAGATATAACCACCATTTGGCTGTACAACAGGTTTTATTTCACAATCTATATTTTGGCCTTAGGCCATTATCAAGTGTTACAAGTATTATAAATCATCAGACTTGAGTAGAACGCAAGCCATCATCAAAATATGTATTTTCGGTTACATAAATTGTTAATATAACTGAAGATACATGGTTTGATGATGACTAGGGTTCTCCTCAAGTCTAATGATTTATAATACTCGTAACACTTGATAATGGCCTTGGGCCAAAATCTAGATTGTGAAATAAAACCTGTGATATCATCAAATGATGGTTACATCTTTTAGAAACTTTTATATGACTGTGGCTCCATACAAAAGTAAAATACATCATACTCTCTTAGAGGAGGAAAGTGATGGCATTGCCGATGATCAGTAGGAAGATACGTTTAACAGTGAGTCAAAATCAGGATAGAGTGATCACAAAACATGTAATATCAAGAAGGTCCCATATTATTGCACACAGATTCAACAAAGTGGTGGATGCTCTATTAGAAGTGGCATGTGCTGATGATGATGATGACAAGGACAATCCATGGGAAAACATGTTTAGTGGGAAGTTGAGACTAAAAGAGTGCAGGAATGAAAATTTCACCATGATTAGTGAAGAAGAGCTGGCTTTATTGCTTATGAATAGGGAAGAAATAAAAGATGCTCCACCAGAGGAGGAAGATGACAATGACAGCAATGATGCTTGGGGAAACGTGTTCAGCAAAGAGCTGGGGTTAGGAGAGAAAGAGGTCAAGAGGTGTACCCTGGTTAATAGAGAAGAGCCTGCATTGTCGTGTATAAATATGGAAAGGGTAATAGATTCTTGAGTAGAGGAGGAAGATGGCAGTGACAGTGACAATTAGTGGGAAGACTGGTGGAGCTAACAGTCTGAATAAATCGACATTTTTGACCTGTGGTACTGGGAAGTCACAGTGACTGCCATAAAAAGCATATGTTCCTATGCAGTTAATTCTATTTTGTGAATTACTGTCCATTTTGTGTATGGAGGATCATTCATTCTAATGCTATGGAATTGGAATCACTGCAAACTAAACGCCACAGGGTGTGCAATATGTGGCAAACCTCAAAAAGTTGTGGCACTTCTCCCTGTCAGGAGGCGATTAGAGAATGAAACTATAACTGTCTACTTGCTCCCACACTCCTGTTATTAAGCTCTATAAGTTCTTGGCTCAGGTGTGAGCTTCCACAGTTAATGGCACTTCTCCATGTCAGGAGGTGACTAGAGAATGAAATTATAACTATTTTGTTGCTCCAACAGTCCTGATCCTAAGCCCTTCTGAACTATTAAGTCCTTGTCTCAGGTGAGAACTCCCACAGTAGGGTCCTAATATTAAATCTCCAAAGCCACATGTAACAGTTTATTAGACTGATTGACCTAAATAAAATGATCTGACTGCATTATAGTTAAAGTACCTCCCTACACGCAAAATCTTAAGTTCCATATCTCTCTGAGATCCTAGATTTTTGAAAGAGTAAATGTTCTGCACTATTTCATGAGGATGTTTTCACATCAGAACAAAATGAATTAGCATTAAGACTCACAGTTCCTGATTAACATACAAATATTCTTCAAACTACAAATAACAACCAATAAACTGCTGTAATGCACATTACATATATTCTCAATGTAAATATCACATGCTATGCACCATATATTCCCTCAATATCTATTAAATACTTCAAGTCAAATTCAGCATTAATGTGGTGTCACTGCCAGACACCACACTTGCTAGGTGGTAGCCTTTAAATCGGCCGTGGTCCGTTAGTATACGTCGGACCCGCGTGTCGCCACTATCAGTGATTGCAGACCGAGCGCCGCCACACGGCAGGTCTAGAGAGACTTCCTAGCACTCGCCCCAGTTGTACAGCCGACTTTGTTAGCGATGGTTCACTGACAAATTATGCTCTCATTTGCCGAGACGATAGTTAGCATAGCCTTCAGCTACGTCATTTGCTACGACCTAGCAAGGCGCCATTATCAGTTGCTATTGATGCTGTAAAACATGTACTGTCAAGAGCAATGTTCACCAATTATGGATTAAAGTTAAGTATTCCACAAGCTACATACTTTATTTGCTAGTCTCAATTACTTTACCTGTTTCAGACCTCACGCCAGCCTGCGTGAGCGTAAACACGTGCAAATCGGCTTCCTCATAGTGGCTTGGCTGTCTTGCCAAGCCACAACAATTAAACTGAACAAAATTTTGGCCTGGCACAATATGTTGTCAGTCAATCAGGAATGTTGCTCATGTAGTCTAGACTAGCTATTTTTCTATTCCCCAGCGCTTTTGAATACTTCGTGGTGTCATTACAAAATTTCTGTAAGAACATATTTTAATACACATCAGCACATGAAAAATCCCTTTCTTGTAGCTTCACCTGGCCACTCAGCAATATTCTTTAATGCATTGTCCCACCTTCATATGAGAAATATAATTAACGCTAAAGGTCATCGCAGACAGACTGTTAAAAGTTCATGGAGTAGTCTATAGCTGAACACCCAGAGAGTTGTTGACTACTCCTTCCCGAGTATTTATAGTTAATAATAATTAACCCCATACATTCATTGCCAGTGTGTATAAACAAATGTCATTTAGATGTAATAAGCTTTGTGTTGTTCAGTGGGAAAATAATTTGTGTATATCATCTTTACATAATATTTGGATCTTTGTATGGACACTTGAAACGCACTGTGCAGGATAGATTTTTCTTATGGTTTTTCTTTATTAGTGAGTCAAACTTATTGAGCCACATAAGAGAACATCTTATTGAAGTGACAAGAAGGAATAAAACATAAGAGAACATCTTATTGAAGTGACAAGAAGGAATAAAATCAAATCAATATGGAATGGGAAACAGAAAAAGTAACCACTGGGGAAGGTAGAATTACTATTAAAGAGAACAAGACCATCCTAACCAACAGTACACAAGTAGATAATGTACTTAACAACCATTTCTCAAGTGTAGGAGAAAAAATTGGTGAGAACAGTTCAAAGGAAAAAAGCCAGGCAGTACATGGAAGAGTCTGTTTTGAAAAAATTTAGTCAGATTAAGTTTCACCTAACAACCTCTTGTGAAATAAGTAAAATTATTAAATCTTTGAAAAATAAATGTTATGTTGGAGTAGTTGACATCTCTAATAAGATATTAAAACAATGTGGAGCAATTACAGTTGATGTTGTGAGTCACATACGTAACGCATCACTAACTGAAGGTATTTTCCTAGACAAGTTAAAATACGCCATTGTCAGGCCTCTCTACAAAAAGGGGGACACCATAGATGTCAATAATTATCAACCAGTATTCTTGCTTACAGCATTTTCAAAAATCTTCGAGAAAGTAATGTATTCAAGAGTGGTTAGCCATCTCAGCAGTAATGGGATACTTAGTAAATCACAGTTTGGCTTTCAGAAATGCTGTTCCGCTGAGAAAGCAATATACAATTTCACTGCCAACAAAATAGAGTCTTTAAATAATAAAATGTCAGCAATAGGAATTTTCTGTGACTTATCCAAAGCATTTGATTGTGTGAACCATGACATTATGTTACAGAAATTACAATTCTATGGTATAAATGGAATAGCATATGAGTGGTTTAAGTCATACCTACAGAACAGGAAGCAAAAAAGTTTCCTTATATGGGTCAAGTGATTTAAATAAGTTTGCCACTTCATCTAACTGGGGTGAAAGTGATACAAATAAGGTCTTTGGAAAAGTCATTAAGTGGCTGTCTGCAAATGGGCTTGCTCTAAACTTTGAAAAACACAGTACATTCACTTTTCTGCTGCAAAATGTACAGTTCCTTCAATAAATATAACACATCAACACAAGTCAGTAGACAGGGTAGAGCATACTAAGTTTTTGGGTGTACATATAGATGAGAATCTTAATTGGAAAATTCATATTTTGGATCTTCTAAAGCAACTAGGTTCAGCAAATTTTGCAGTCAGAATAATTGCCAATTCTGAGGATATAGAAATTAGTAAGCTAACGTACTTTCACTCTCTGATGTCATACAAAATAATATTTTGGGGTAACTCAACATTTAGACAAAAAGTATTCACTTCTCAAAAGAAAGTGGTTAGAATAATGTGTGGGGTTTCATAGTGACACATCTTGTAGGCATCTTTTTAAAAGATTGGGAATTATTACAACAGCCTCACAGTACATTTACTCACTAACAAAATTTGTTCTCAACAACATGGGCCAGTTTAAAAACAACAGTGACATTCATGATTATAATACCAGAAAAAAGAAAGACTTACACTATCCTTTACTCAACCTATCTTTGGCACAGAAAGGGGTAAAATATGCTGCTATAAAAATTTTTGACAAATTACCAGATGGAATAAAATGTCTGACAGACAGCAGTAATAGCTACAAAAATAAATTGAAATCATATCTCCTTGACAACTCCCTCTATACCGTAGATGAATTCTTGAATAGGAATAAATAAATCTATAAATATAGTATATTCATTTTGTGCCATATATACAGGGTGGTCTATTGATAGTGATCGGGCCAAATATCTCATGAAATAAGCATCAAACGAAAAAACTACAAAGAATGAAACTCGTCTAGCTTGAAGGGGGAAACCAGATGGCGCTATGGTTAGCCTTCTAGATGGCGCTGCCATAGGTCAAACAGGTATCAAATGCATTTTTTAAAATAGGAACCTCCATTTTTTATTACATATTCATGTAGTACGTAAAGAAATATGAATGTTTTAGTTGGACAACTTTTTTCGCTTCGTGATAGGTGGCACTGCGATAGTCACAAACGTATAAGTACATGGTATCACGTAAGATTCCACCAGTGCGGACGGTATTTGCTTTGTGATACATTACCAGTGTTAAAATGGACCATTTACCAATTGCAGAAAAGGTCAATATCGTGTTGATGTATGGCTATTGTGATCAAAATGCCCAACTGGCATGTGCTATGCTGCTCGGTATCCTGGACGACATCATCCAAGTGTCCGGACTGTTCGCTGGATAGTTACGTTATTTAAGAAAACAGGAAGTGTTCAGCCACATGTAAAACATCAACCACAACCTTCAACAAATGATGATGCCCAAGTAGGTGTTTTAGCTGCTGTCATGGCTAATCTGCACATCAGTAGCAAATTGCGCGAGAATCGGGAATCTCAAAAATGTCAGTGTTGAGAACGCTACATCAACATTTCTATGCACCACGAATTGCATGGCGACAACTTTGAATGTAATGTACAGTTCTGCCACTGGACACAAGAGAAATTACGGGATGATGACAGATTTTTTGCATGCATTCTATTTAGCGACGAAGCGTCATTCACCAACAGCAGTTACATAAACCGGCATAATATGCACTACTGGGCAACGGAAAATCCATGATGGCTTGGCTGGTTAAGGTATGGTGCAGCATTATGGGAGGAACGATAATTGGCCCCCATTTTATCGATGGCAATGTAAATGGTGCAATGTATGGTGATTTCCTACATAATGTTCAGCGATGTTACTACAAGATGTTTCACTGCATGACTGGATGGCAATGTACTTCCAACATGATGGATGTCCGGCACATAGCACATGTGCGGTTGAAGTGGTATTGAATAGCATATTTCATGGCAGGTGGATTGGTCGTCGAAGCACCATACATTCACCGGATCTAACATCCCTGGATTCCTTTCTGTGGGGAAAGTTGAAGGATATTTGCTATCATGATCCACCAACAACGCCTGACAACATGCGTCAGCACATTGTCAATGCATGTGCGAACATTACGGAAGGCGAACTACTCGCTGTTGAGAGGAATGTCATTATACGTATTGCCAAATGCATTTGAGGTTGATGGAAATCATTTTGAGGATTTATTACATTAATATGGTATTTACAGGTAATCCCGCTGTAACATCATGCTTTCTCAGAGATGATTAGTTCACAAAGGTACATATATCACATTGCAACAACCGAAATAAAATGTTCAAATGTACCTACGTTCTGTATTTTAATTTAAAAAAACCTACCTGTTACCAACTGTTCGTCTAAAATTGTGAGACATATGTTTATGACTAGGTACTACAGCGCCATCTATCACAAAGCAAAAAAAGTGACTTAACCAAAACATTCATATTTCTTTATTTACTACACGAATATGTAATAAAAAATAGGGGTTCCTATTTAAAAAAAACGCAGTTGATATCCATTTGACCTATGAGCAGCGCCATCTAGCAGGCCAACCAGATGATGTGACTTACCAAATGAAAGTGCTGGCAGGTCGACAGACACACAAACAAACACAAACATACACACAAAATTCAAGCTTTCGCAACAAACTGTTGCCTCATCAGGAAAGAAGGAAGGAGAGGGAAAGACAAAAGGATGTGGGTTTTAAGGGAGAGGGTAAGGAGTCATTCCAATCCCGGGAGCGGAAAGACTTACCTTAGGGGGAAAAAAGGACGGGTATACACTCGCACACACACACATATCCATCCACACATATACAGACACAGACCCGTCCTTTTTTCCCCCTAAGGTAAGTCTTTCCGCTCCCGGGATTGGAATGACTCCTTACCCTCTCCCTTAAAACCCACATCCTTTCGTGTTTCCCTCTCCTTCCCTCTTTCCTGATGAGGCAACAGTTTGTTGCGAAAGCTTGAATTTTGTGTGTATGTTTGTGTTTGTTTGTGTGTCTATCGACGTGCCGTGCTTTCGTTTGGTAAGTCACATCATCTTTGTTTTTAGGTGTGTTTTTCCCATGTGGATATATATATAATCCACATCTTAACGGCTACCGTACCATGTGACTGATCAGTGGAACATGCAACCAACTAATTAACTAATTCTGGTAGGTGCTTATGCATTAGGTTTACAATTGGGACAGAGTGCATTTTGAGAGCCAATAAGAGTTTTGAAGCCACAGATGATTCTGTTGAAGAGCTTTGAGGATTCAGTGGCTAGACACAAAGGAAGCATTGAGCCTATGGCCTGTTAAGTTATTAAGCTGAGCAGAGGTATGCTTGGGCAATAGGAGCTGTACAGTATGAACACTTGTGGCTATAATGGATCTTTTTGAGAAGTGAATTGGTTATTTAGCTGTTATGAAGACCTCATGGTGGTGTCCTCTAACTGCAGTGCATGACAATAAGAGGACCAGAGTATCCATAATATGAGGTAAGATGGAATTGTGAACCACACCCCATGCGTTTAATGAATGGCATAGATAAGAGAAGAGGGTCAAGTTATTTTATTATTTTTGTGTTTAATCATCTCTTGACCAACAGGTAAAAGAGAAGGGAGAGATGAAAAGATCAGATCACTCAGACCACCTCAGTTGATCTTGGGGTCATATGGTTCGGATAGAGGAGAAAGTACGACCGAAAAGTATGGAAGAGGTGATACAGTACGACCGAGAAGTATGGAAGAGGTGATACAGTCATGACTGACTCACTGGTGTGTATGTATGAGTATATCATGTTCCAGATGAACATGAATGGCAGATGATTACTGAATCACTGCCACATAGGCGAGGATGAAATGTCTTCTCATATTTGTGTAATTGGGTATGTAATAATTTGAAGTTTCTCAAATTTAGTCCAAGAGTGATGTCAATCACAAATGTGAGGACAATGTAGTGAAGATGTGCAGATGGTGTGATATCACTTGGACGGACTGACCTTATAGAGATGAGTGGAGTATTTGTATAAAATGGCATGCTAAATGTTCATGTAGTTTTTGTTAAGGAAATGGTGGATGTACACTAGACAGCATGCAGCAGGAGAGTATTGTCTGTAGTTGAAATAGTAGATTGTTAGGATGCATGATCCATAACTGTGTCTGCAGACACAGAAAAGAATTACTGGGATTAATAATGTAGTAGTTTTGGGAGCATGGATAATTGAGGCAATTTGTGGTGTAGTATGAGTTTCTGCTCTTTTTGCCCTGTGCAAGGCCTTATCCCTCTGTCCACCTCAATAACATAAATAGAAAAATAACTCAACGGATGCCAATAGAGATAAATGGTGTTATAATTAGTTTTTATCTGTTATTGTTGTTGTTGTGATCTTCAGTTCAAAGACTAGTTTGATGCAACACTCCATGCTACTGCATCCTGTGCAAGCCTCTTCATCTCTGAATAACTACTGCAACTTACTTTCTTCTGTGCACCCCCTTAGCTGTGTGGTGAGCATGTCTGTCTGCCAGTGGGCCAAGGTTCGATTTCTGGCCAGCTCAGAGATTTTTGCTTAGGGACTGGGTGGTGTGTTGTCCTCATCATCATCAACACACAAGTCATGCAACATGTCTTCAACTGAAAAGACTTGCAACTTGGTGGGCATAATTCCCCAGATGGGAACTCCTTACCATCAATGCCATACCATCATTTCATTTCAGTTCATCCTTCTGAATCTGCTTACTGTATCAATCTCTTGGTCTCCCTCTGCACTCTGCAGTTCCTAGTCCCCCCCACCCCCTCCCCTTAGCCCCACATACACACACACTTCCATCCAATACTTAATTGGGGATCCCTTGATGTCTCAAAATGTGTCCTATCAACTGATCCCTTTTCCTAGTCAGGTTGTGTGACAAATTTCTTTTCTGCTCAATTCTGTTCAGTACCTCCTCATTAGTTTTGTGATCTACCTATCTAATCTTCAGAATTCTTCTGTATCACCACATTTTAAAAGTTTCTATTCTCTTCTTGCCTAAACTATTTATCATCCATGTTTCACTTCCACACATGGCTGCAATCCATACAAATACTTTAAGAAATGAATTCCTAACAATTGAACCAATATTTAATGTTAACAAATTTCTCTTCTTTAGAGGAACTTTTCCTGCCATTGCCAGTCTACATTTTGTATCCTCTCTACTTTGGCCATCACCACTTATTTTGCTGACCATACACCAAAACTCACCTACTACTTTAAGAGTCTTTTTTTTCTGTTTAGGGTGCTCAACTACCAAGGTCATTAGCACCCAGTCACAAACGTTAGTGCACTAATAGCATAGAAAAACACAAGGGGCAACATCAGAAAGTACTTACAAAGATGCAGAGAAACAAAATGAAAGAGTTAGATCTTTTTGGACAGGTCCGTCGGTGTGACATAGGACAACACGAGAGTGAATAAAATGGGGACAGAACAATAAAACACGGCGCACCATCAATGGATGACCGCAGGGGCACTGCGGGGTGGGGTCACCAGACAACAGGTAGTGGTGGCTACATCGGCAATGCCCAATCTGCAACCTGGCCAAAATGACCTCCTCTCGCCGGGAAGGGCGTGAGGATGTCGTCCAAGCCATCTGGATCAGTTTGATGGCCCTAAGCTTATTTTCATGGAGGGAGGACCAAGCCTCATGCCACATTGATGCAACGCGCCGACAAAGAACCCCACTAACATCAGTTGATGGGACACAAAAGGAAGCTGAGCGAGGCAGGATGACAGCATCCTTGGCCGCAGCATCAGCAGCTTAGTTCCCAGGCACACCAACGTGGCCAGGAATCCACAAAAAAGGGACACAAGCACCGGTATCAGCTAACGATTGAAGGGACTGTTGAATTCGTTGCAGGAGAGGGTGGTCCGAATATAGTTTCCTAATCTAAATCCCTGAGCATCACCTGAATTAAATTGACTACATTCCATTATCTTCATTTTTGTTTTGTCGATACTCATCTTGTATCCACCTTTCAGGACACTGTTCATTCCATTCAACTGCTTTCCAAGTCCTTTTCTGACTCTGATAGAATTACAATGTCATTGGCAAACCTTAAAGGTTTTATTTCTTCTTCTTGAACTTTAATTTGTTTTTCTGAAGTGGAAGATGGGGCACAGTCTGTGGCTGAAGAATGACCTACATTTCCTTGGGCATTGTTCCATTGTCCTGTGAGGCTTAACTTAATGGGACACTCCCATCAGAGCCAGCGAGGTGCGAGATCTTGCCCAACTCCGTTTGTGTTCACCTCCAACCCTTTGCCATCAGCCAGACACCTAACTGCGTAAACAGTTGACGCCAGCTCCCTCCATAACTGCCCTGTGGCTTGTCAGAATTGGAGGTCACATCAGCTGATCACCCAGCAACTGAGATTTTCTGACATCAACCACGATGCTCTTACATGTGACCGGTGATGACTTCCGTCAAAGTGTCACTCGCAGTTGCATGTCTGTCCAACCCATTGTCTGAGGCTGTGTGCTTGGTCCGTGCATGAGTAAGACACAAAACTGGCTGATGACCCCTCATTGCAGCATTGTTGAGAATGGAGAAAACCACTTGGTATCATTGAGGTGAGATAAAGGGAACTTTATGTCACAAAGAGATGAGAGAACATTTGTTAGAAATGGATAATCATTACACAGTCATGAACTCTTTATGTTATTGGAAGCTATGAACTTGGCCAAGGTGTACTTCTATCAAAAGATGAAATTACATTGTCTGACTTCTCATGAACATTGTTTATAAATGGAACTATAGTCCGATCTATGATCGATGGTGGTTCGCACATGTTGAGGCACGGATGAGGACTGCATTGGTGACGATTACAGCGACAGTTGCGCGTGTTTTCCACTTCAGGAAAGCATTTATCCTGAAAATGATGTCTTTTGCTTGCTTATGTGGAATGTATCACTTATCACCACCATCAGCGATGACAACTCATAACAAATAGAATAAAAATTCACTATAGAACTTACTATACTCACATTTAATGCTCACATTAACTACAGCATTCAAAGCAGAGCGCTCATAATGCTTACTGGCTGTCGGAGAATGCTTGACATAGGTTTGCAGACCAAGCCTAGACTATCAGGCACTGGGGGTAGTCAATAAATGGAGTGGTGGAAGGCAGTGGAGAGAGAATATCCAGATATGTGGGAGTTTCTCTTGTTGGACTGATGTATATGTTCTTCAAGCAAGCCTCATCAACAAAACCTCCTTCCCCTCATGTCCATCATCTATGCTGGTTATAGAAGAAATGCCAATTTTTACAGTGGATCTTAGAGACAATCCCTCATTTTGCTCTTATGTGATTCGAGTGCAGTACAGTGAAAAAGCTTAATTGTAATGAGCCTTAACTATAGAGCAGTCTATGTTGTGTTTTTTCCTTTTTGTTGTTTTATCTTTTAATGTAGGCAGTAGATGGTTTATAACCTCATGTCGATTGTGTTTTATGTTATATGTGATGGAATTTGTGCTAAGGACTATCTTTTAGCCCCATGACCCTGCAGTGTACCAGTAGATTTGGTAATACCCATCTTAATTTCCTTTAGTTGTACCCACGTGTAGGTATGACAAATGATAACTTTTTTTCTTTTCCTTGGAAGCCTTAGTCCAGGCTAGTCCAGGCACCCACTTGCTGAAACTACTGTTTCGTCGTCTCCAATATGGTGTCAGTTGTGGATGTTTTGAATTTAGAGTTTCGTGAAAATAAATCTAAAACATCTGGTTCTCATGAAGCTGAAATAAATAATATTTGTGGTATTACATCAGCCAAAACAGATGACATTAAATTTCTTGTTGTTCACCCACACAAAAATCGCCACTGGATAGACACATTATTTCAGTATGTGAGAAAATCAGCAGTAGCTTATATCTGATAGATCAGCTGGCAAAAATAGTACCAAGTCAAATACTAAAAATTGTTTACTATGGAATAGTTAATCCACTTCTTAATTATGGTATTGTGCTGTGGGGTTGTGTGGCAGACCTGCACCTGAATGGAATATTATGTAAATGGATAGATAAAAAGATCTACTTGCCAAGCAACAGCAGGGGAACACACACACAAAAGCTTTTAACTTTTACAAGCTTTTGGAGCCACTGGCTCCTTCTTCTGGCAGAAGGGGAAGGAAGAGGAGTGAAGGAAAAGGACTGGATAGGTTTAGGGAAAGGGGTACCTTTTATAAAAGTTACCAAGAACCTCGGGTCAGGGGAGACTTATCGGATGGGATGAGAACAAAAGACCGATTGTTGGGGACTCATTACATTACATTTTATTATCAATAATTGATTATTTTTGTTGTTGTGAATAGAATATTAGTATTACAGAAAAGAGCCATTAGCTTAATGCACGGACTAAAGTCCTGTGAGTCCTGTCGTGAAACCTTTGTCCAACATAAATATTGAACAGTATATTCTTTGTATTTGTATAAACTTATTGTATTTTTTCTGAATAGTAGAAACAAAGCAAATCAAGTGCAGTGACAGTGATTCATATAATTATGATACAAGAAGAAAGGTTGGGTTGATTTGGTGGAGAAGACCAAACAGCGATGTCATTTGTATCATCGGATTAGGGAAGGATGGCGAAGGAAGCCGGTTGTGCCCTTCCAATGGAACCATTCCGGCATTTGCCTGAACACAGAAAATCTAAATCAAGATGGCCGGATGCGGGATTGACCTGTCGTCCTCCCGAATTTGAGTTCAGTGTGATAACCACTGTGCCACCTCACTCGGTCTACAAGTAAGGGTAGCTACTTCAGGCAGAGGACAAACTTCAAAAAAACTGACAATACTTCTGATATTAATGGGCAGGTATGCTTCAACAAGCTGCCTCATGGTTTGAAAATCTGTGAACCAAAACTGTTCTACAGGGATTTAAAAACGTTCTTAGAAAATAAATGTTTATATTCAATCAGTGAATTCTAATCTACTTGCTCTCTGTTGTAACATGTAATGTAATTAGAATATTAAGGAGGATGTATGTACCACTACTGTATGTATTATCTGTATTAATCTACGCAACCAATGTATGATGCTTGTAAAAGTTATCAGCTTGATGGCTTAGACGCAAGAAATGTAAATAATTAAATTGATGGACGGCATTCCAAAATGGTAATATATTGCCACAGCTGCATCCGACAATATTTTCACTTTGGTTTTCATGTGAAGGACAGTCTGAAAAATGCCAAAATTCACAAGAAATGGCACAATATAGTGCACGTAGAACCCCAAGGCCAGAAGGTGTGCAGTCAGCAAGGTACGTGTGGGGAGAACAGTGATGGCGGGTGTTGTGAGCAGGCACTGTAGGAGAAATGCCAAGTGTTGGAGGGGAAGTGCCATTTTAAACCGAAGCACACGCACTGTCACAGCTGCTTTGCTTAGCAAGAAGAATTCCGATGGAAATGTAACAAAAATAGCGATTTATTTTCGCGTAGCCTGTCAACCATTTGTAACTTAACAGAGCCACTTCAGTGGTGAATTTTGAGTAAAATCTACATTTCTCTTGTAGACACGTTAAAATTTTCTTCCTTTGCCAAAACACAGTGGAGTTTACACAATGTCACCTCACTAACATGTTGTACAGGTACAACTGCGGGAGAATTCTGAAACAGTGGTTCATTAATTTTATTGTGTGAGGAACTGACAAGGGAACCTCCCCATCGCACCCCCCTCAGATTTAGCTATAAGTTGGCACAGTGGATAGGCCTTGAAAAACTGAACACAGATCAGTCGAGAAAACAGGAAGAAGTTGTGTGGAACTATGAAAAAAATAAGCAAAATATAGAAACTGAGTAGTCCATGCGCAAGATAGGCAACATCAAGGAGTGTGAGAGCGCAGGAGCGCCCGTGGTCCCGTGGTTAGCGCGAGCAGCTGTGGCAGGAGAGGTCCTTGGTTCAAGTCTTCCCTGGAGTGAAAAGTTTAATTTTTTATTTTCAGACAATTATTATCTGTCCGTCCGTCCGTCTGATGCGAGGTAACTGCGCCGTAGTATGGGGACGCTACACCTAAACAAACATCGAAACACACGTCAGTCGACTACAGCGCACGGAAGAGAGAGTATTCCTGCTAATGAGGCTCCCTGGCTGGCAGTTGACTGTTCGCTACTTTGGACGAGAGTGCATTAAATACGTGAGATGTATTCCGTGGGCAATATGGATCCAGCAAATATAGCTCGCGACTTCAATAATTAGGTCCCGTGGGCAATATGGATCCAGCAAATATAGCTCGCGACTTCAATAATTAGGCCAATGAATGTTTTCCGAAATGTAAGAAATCTCACGGTTTTGCGGTGCGGTCGCAAAACACAGACACTAAACTAATTACAGTGAACAGAGACGTCAGTCAACGAACGGACGGATCATAACTTTCTGAAAATGAAAAAAAGTAAACTTTTCACTCGAGGGAAGACTTGAACCAAGGACCTCTCGTTCCGCAGCTGCTCACGCCAACCACGGCGCTCTTGAGCTCACATTGTCCTTGATGTTGCCATCTTGCGCATGGACTACTCAGTTTGTATATTTTGCTTATTTTTTTCATAGTTCCACACAACTTCTTCCTGTTTTCTCGATTGATCTGTGTTCAGTTTTTCAAGGCCTATCCACTGTGCCAACTTATAACTAAATCTGAGGGGGGTGCGATGGGGAGGTTCCCTTGTGAGGAAAAATAAGGTCAATATACTATGAAAAAGCAGACCCTCAGTAGGCCTACAAAAATAAATGTGTAAATCCTTCACTACTTACTCAAACACACACAAGATTTCTCGTTTCACCAGCTATTGATGGCCCTTATAAATTACATTCTTTAATCTAAAACGTCTGTAGTTTGTGGAATAACACGGTAGATAATGAACTTTCGCATAATAAACATATGACAAAATACCCTCTTCTCTTTGTGTGCTATCGTCTGCCAAAATATCTTTTCAATATCTCAAACCGTTTATGAAACATGAGGAATGTCTTGCATATTTCGTTCTGGCCTTATCGTTGGCGGGTGTGATCGTAAATGAGTGTGCGACAGAGGATGAATTTTCTTGAGACTGGTGACAGATAGGGATCTCCACCCAAGTTTAAAGAAAAATTCAGTGCGTTAGCTAAACTTCAAACAGAGCAACATATTGTGTAATATGCACCAAACGCAAAATTACACCGACTCCTACTTTTCATTGCAAAATTTTTCGAATTTCACTAAAGGGGGGATGTACCGGAAAATGTAAACATTTATTTAAAAAATCATTAGCGTACAGCCATATTTATTAATGTACAAATCTAAAATTTTGCATGTGTAAAGCAAAAGAGCTGTGTTTTAACGGCAAAATATAATCAAATATGCAGGTTTAATATTTTTCCAGAAATTTGAATTTTTAATTTTTTATTGTCTTTTTTATAAAAAGCCATAACTCAAATTCTAATCATGCAATTAATCTGAAAAGTTTATTGTAGTGTCCTGAGAAGGTTATAAGACCACCGAACTAAAGTTACTAATTTATGGTACAAACTGTACCGTATCATTAACAGGGTTTTTAATTTTGCGCATCCAAAATCAACTCTTTTTCTACATACAACCATATAACAGCAGAACGTAATTGCAGGATCTCGTAATTTTTAGTTCCAGGGAGACACCAACACGTTGCGAACAGTTCCTGAAAATTTCTAGGCATTAGCGCATATACTTTTTGAGAAATTGCTTCTAATAACGTAAAAAATGTAGAACAGAGAAAATGAGGTTCAAATATTTTCATCTCATACTTCTACATGTAATAAGCTTACCTCAGTTTTAAAATCTTCCATACTGCTACTCCTCATCCTCCAAGTTTCTCTTCTCTCCTCTTCGAATCTGCCTGGCCTGTATTTGCAGGTAAGACACTGATCTGTTAGCTTTCTTGACCCTGCTCTCGTCAATGGTATAAAATGCTTTTGTTGTAAACACACCAACTCTCTTCAGCACTTCGATTCTGCCATTATTTCAGTCACTGTAACATAAAACTGCATCGTAGACACCTGTTTTGAGTAATTCCAAGCCCGCAAAATGTCCTTTTTGAGAATCTAATCCAAATTAAATTACTGAGGCTTTCATTTGCATTTTGTGTCTTTCTGTGAAAACACTTCCTCAACAAATCAGGATTTGCGAGAAACCTGAATGTGGGCTTAATTCCATTCATAACAGGTTCTAGTAATGAGTGTTTAAGTTAATACGTCTCATTTCTGTAGTTGAGCATACACGAATTGTCTTTCGGACCCAGGTTGTGCATTGGTGTTTGGTCAGTGAATAGTTTGTGGAAAATAAATTATGTGTGTTTTTCCTGATAGCTCTCCCATAAAATAATTGAAGAGAATTAATTTCTTTCAAAGTAAGCCTGCCTTTTCCTCCTTGTGGTTTTCCATCCTCAAGTACTTCACCTTTCTTCTCTTTCAGCAAGCGACGAAACCTACCAGCAAGCCTCTTTTGGATGTGGCCAACACACTCTGGCTTTTCTATTGTTGTATTGTACGGATTTTTATCTGTTACAGCTTTGAACGAAGAAGAGTCCCCATCACCAAGGTATTTAGTATATCTAACACCATACTGGTCCTCAGATCTGGAGAAATCCTCACTACTGCAGCAGCCTCCATGCCCCCACACGAGTCACTATAATTTTTAGAGCATCCTACTACATGGTTCAAATGGTTCTAAGGACTATGGGACTTAACATCTGAGCTCATCAGTCCCCTAGAACTTAGAACTACTTAAACCTAACTAACCTAAGGACATCACATACATCCATGCCTGAGGCAGGATTCGAACCTGCGACCTTAGCAGTCGCGCAGTTCCAGAATGAAGCCCCTAGAACCACCTACTGCATGCTTTTCTTGCCACAGTTTCTCACTGCCTTGATTGTTGGACATTTTCCTTGTTGCACAGTGGTGGCAGTATTTAGACATAATTGTTAATCTTCAGTGGGGAGGCCAGAGGGCACATACAGATGCACATCACATCACTTGAGCACATTTTATTTTTACTGAACACACTACACATGTATGGACTGAATCCCACCAATATCAGTACATTACAAGGAAGTAAACATGTCAAAGAACATACAAGAGAAAGACAGTCCGTAGCCGATGAGTTTTCACATTGTTGACTGCCTTTGTCAAACAGTCAGCAACATTCTTCTCACTTGCGATGTATCCAGACTTACGTTGTTGGCTTCCACCTCCTCTTGCACAAAGAAGATCCTCAAACCCATATGTTTAGTCTTTTCAGAAGCCTCACGATTATCAGCGAGTTTCTTTGCACCTTGATTGTCGATGAAAATCTTCATGGGGTGGTACAGAAAACAATCTTCACCAATTTCACCAAAAAAGCTGTTCATCCACTTTGCTTCTCTTACAGTTTCACTCAGTGCAACAAACAGTTCACTGTTTCCTGCTACGCCAGCTTACAGTTGCATCCCCAAATACTGTCAAATATCCACTAAAGGATTTATGTTGGTTTGGATCAGCTCCTCAGTCTGCATCAATATACATCACAATTTTCTTACGAGTCTTATGGAATACGTCATTCGTTGTAACACAAATAGTGTAGTGTATGTTTGACAGTACGCCAGTTTTCCTCACTTGGATTGCTGCTGAACTGGCTCATGGCTCAAGTATGTCGCTAGGTATGCTAAATCTGACTTCGTAACGGTTGCCAAGTAAAGAAGTCTTCCAACTGCGATCCTGCATCTTGTTGCCTCATGTTCAGCGAGTTTGTCTTCATCTGTTGCATTTTGCAGCTTTAAATTGATGATGAGTGGAGTTTGCACCAGTTTACAGTTTTCCATTTGAAATTCCTGTAATATTTTTTTAGCATATGCTGACTGGTCTAAAACCAGGGTGCCATCTTCCCGCGTAATTCAAATTGACTTTACATGCCGTGAAATTTCAAGATCCGTTATTTCTAATTCAGCACTTAAGATATTTTTCACCTTTCCTATTCCAGTTTTGTCTCCGTACAATATTATATCATCTACACATGCAGTTAGCATGAGTTCACGTTGTATAGCACAGTAAACACATGTGTCAGCTACTGATAGCAGCATCCATTGCTTGTGCAGGAACTCGTCAAGTGATTTGTTCCATCGCCTGCCAGATTGATGCAACCCATAGATGTACTTTTCTAGTTTTCAGATCCACCCACCATTGTGCAGTTATTCTTGATCTGCTATACCACTGAATTTTCTTCTTAGTTTGTCAGTGGTATCTGTGAAACCCATGGGTAGTTCAACATAGACCTCATCTCTCATGTCAGTCATCAAATATGCTGCAACAGCATCTAAATTGTGAACTTCCCAATCTTGTTCAACTGCTATTACCATCAGTAGTCACATACTTTTCATTTTTACTACTGGACTGTAACTTTCGTCAAAATCTATGCCTGGTCTTTGATCATTTCCTAAAGCTACCACTCGTGCTCTGTGCCTAGCAATTCTTCCATTTTCATCATATTTCCGTTTGAAGACCCATTTTGTTCGTATTGTTTTTGTGTTATTGTTACGTGGTACAAATGTCTTGGTTTGGTTTCACAGTAGATTTTCCAATTCTTCTAAGATCGCTTCTTGCCATTTGTATCGATCTTCATCTGATATGGCTTCCCATACACTTTGTGGATCATTTTCTCTTGGTGTACTCTCATTCTCTATTGCATATACCTTCTTCATTTCTTTTGTCTCATAGTCTGTTAGCCATTTTAGTTTTCATTTATTTCAGATTCTTGAAGTTGACAGTCATTGTCCTCTGTTGTGGGGTAAACGCTTTCAGCACTTTCATCCTCATCAACACTCCCCCTCCCAATGTCAGTGTTTTCGGAAGGCACACATGTTTCCATAGCTTCACTTCGTTCAGTTTCATGCACTTCTACTGTGTCCATAATATCCACATTCTGTAGTGCCTCTTCATCATCTGTGATGTTTGTGGTCTTCAGGTCAATCACCTTTGCAACACTTTTGCTCAGTGTTGCAGGAAACAGTCTTTCATCAAATACAACATCTCTGGCAATAGTTATACGAGGTGTGGCTAGAAAAAAACCGGACTAGTACTGGTGAAACAATAAAACGAATGCAATAAGGCTGAAAGTCGCGTGGCCTGTCACGTGACTCTCGCTCCGCCTAGTGCTCGAGTTTCATCTGCTTCCTGCTCTCAGTCTGCCCGTGGCGTCTGTTTTAAGTAGTTGACGTTTTGTCTGTGCGTCGGAAAATGTTGAATGTACAGAAAGAACAGCGTGTTAACATCAAATTTTGTTTCAAACTAGGAAAATCTGCAAGTGAAACGTTTGTAATGTTACAACAAGTGTACGGCGATGATTGTTTATCGCGAACACAAGTGTTTGAGTGGTTTAAACGATTTAAAGATGGCCGCGAAGACACCAGTGATGACACTCGCGCTGGCAGACCATTGTCAGCAAAAACTGATGCAAACATTGAAAAAAACGGTGAACTTGTTCGACAAGTTTCCTTGTCAACTCCTGTTAACTCAGACACTGCTCTGATTGTTAAACGGCGATCTTGTCGATCAAGTTTACCGATTTTTTCAATGTTTGCATCAGTTTTTGCTGACAATGGTCTGCCAGTGCGAGTGTCATCACTGGTGTCTTCGCGGCCATCTTTAAAACGTTTAAACCACTCAAACACTTGTGTTCGCGATGAACAATCATCGCCGTACACTTGTTGTAACATTACAAACGTTTCACTTGCAGATTTTCCTAGTTTGAAACAAAATTTGATGTTAACACGCTGTTCTTTCTGTACACTCAACATTTTCCGACGCACAGACAAAACGTCAACTACTTAAAACAGTCGCCACGGGCAGACTGAGTGCAGGAGGCAGATGAAACTCGAGCAGTAGGCGGAGCGAGAGTCACGTGACAGGCCACGCGACTTTCAGCCTTATTGCATTCGTTTTATTGTTTCACCAGTACTAGTCCGGTTTTTTTCTAGCCACACCTCGTATTTCCTATCGTTGGATGCCACAGTCTGTAGGCCTTCATGGTTTCTGAGTTTCCAACCATTACACGAGGCTGTCCTTTTGATTCAAATTTTCCACGTGGTTTTTCGTTTTTGCCCATGCATGGCATCAAAATAATTGCAGACGATTAATTTTTGGTTCCCGTCCATGCCAATGTATGTAGGGACTTCCTCCATCGTTTGCTGTTGTTGGACATCTATTTCGCAAGTAATTTGCTGTAGCTATTGCTTCACTCCAGAAATTTTGTGGCAATCCACTCTCTAACAACATACAGCGTACAATATTTGAAAGAGTTTGGTTGAATCGTTCTGCCACATTGTTTTGTTGAGGTGTACCAGAGACAGTCAACTGCTTCCGAATACCTTCATTTAACAAGTATGTTTCGAATTCTTTACTCATATATCCGTCTCTATTGTCTGGACATAATGTTTGTATTCTTCTCTGTTGACAATTTTCTGCATATGCTTTATATTCTTTAAATGACTGAAACACTTCGCTTTTGGCTTTTAGGAAAAAATATATCACTGCATATCTGGAGTAATCAACAGTAAATATGACAACGTAATTTGCTCCACCAAGTGACTGTGCGCCACACACACACATTACATCACTGTGTATTAAACATAGTGGTTCATTTGTTCTGTTTACAATCAGTTTGGGGAAAGGCTTAGCTTTCATCTTGCCTTCAATGCACACACTACACATTTCATTTACCTGGTCATCAGATGCTTCGATAGTAATTCCACTGCATTTGATTTCTTTGTGCCTTTTAGACGTGAATGTGGCCTAGCCTACGGTGCCACAAATCGTTCCCGACTAGTGCTGAGATTTGCAGTGTGGTCACGTCCACTCACTGAAGGGCTGGAGCTGTCTTCACAAAAGTAATACAGATTGCCTTTTCTTGGTCCTTTCGCAATTATTTCCAAGCATTGTTTCATTATTCGAGCTTCATTTTTCATTAATGATGCCAACATTCCTTTATCGGAAGCCTGAGGGACTGATATCAAATTACACATGATGTCTGGGATGTACAAAGTGTTGTGAAAGTCGACAGTTCGTCCTTCACATTCTTCTGACACGTATCTGAGCACAATGCCAAAGCCAGAACTCAACAAATATGCACCACCAGCTACCTTTACTGATTCTTCACGTTCGGTGAAAGTGATGCATTTATCCCATTGGTAAGTCATTTGGTCTGTTGCTCCACTGTCCAGAATCCACACATCGTTTCTTTTGTTTTCACAGAACGTGGTGTACATCACATGTGAATACACAACAGCGTCCAACAAAGTCGCAATTAATTCCCTTGCAGCATGAATTTTGTGTTATTGTGTTTCACTGTCAGTAATGCACTTTTGCTAGTGGTTAACGCAACAGAATTTGAGGATGGTTTATCTGCTTCCTTTCTCTGGTTTACTTGTTTGTCATTTGAAACATTATAGCCAAATTGCGGACAGCCTCTTCCAATGTGTCCATACTCCTGACAATGAAAACATCATGGACCACGGTCACATGTTTTCTCATAACTGCTGTCATGCTGGTTGTTTCCGTGGCCTATTCCCCTTGAATACTTCCGCCACGCTTCGTTAATTGTGGTTGTGCTCTTCTGAACACTGAAACTTTTAATGCTCTCGCTTCACTTTCGCATTTCATGTTTGTAAGTCGTCTTTCTTCTTCTAAAAGATTGAACTTCTTAAATGAGAAATCCGACTCATCACATCGCATACTTCTTGCAAAAGTCTCGTACTCAGAAGGTACACCCATCAAGGTATGCACAGCTGCTTGCTTGTCTGATAATTCAAGACAGAACCGCGAACTTTTAACAGAAGTGCATTGTGTCTCTTAAGGTAATCTAACATTGACTCATCTGCTTTCTTTTTGATGTTCGCGTATTCCTTTAACGCAAGCATTCCATCCCCCAAATCAAAATGTGTATGGGACTCTTTCAGCGCATCCCATACCCCTTTTGGTGTTTTTCAGTCTTGTACATTGTCAAGTGAATTATCATCTACTGTTGTTAGTAGAATGCCCATCCCCCTTTCATTTGCTTTCGGTTCGTCCGCTGAGGGTGTATTTCCCATGCCAGGACCGATAACACACCAACACTGTTTGCTTATGAGAATCCCATTAATTCTTTGTGACCAGTGACGGTATTGTACGCGTAAACAAAGTTGACACTCGGAGCGGTGGGTGATGGTAGCGGCAGCAAAGGCATTTCCCATTTACAGCCGCTCCCATCAGCCAGAGCACCGAGTGTCAACTTTGCGCGTTTAATAATTATCTGCACTCACCAGTTCAGTTTTGCGCTTGTCCGCCCTGTTAGTGCTTTAAATATATCGTGCAGTAAAGAAAGACTTTCGGTTCGTAATTTTCCGCTTGTTTTCGAGGAATTCAGTTGCGCCTATCACTTTCACACTGATTTCGTAATTTCGCTTACAAATCCTCTTCGCAATCCACAAAAGGGAAAAGTTTTCAGTTTCTGAACAGTTCGAACATTTCTACAGCTTTTCTTTGTTGAGATGTCACTTTCACTCCCTGTCGCTGTAGATCGGCGATCCTGGGCCCATAACCTGTTAATCTTCTTTTGAGGAGGGTAGGGAGCACACAGAGATGCACATCACATCACTTGAGCACATTTTATTTTTACTGAATACACTACACATGTACGGACTGAAACCCGCCAATTTCAATACATTACAAGGAAGTTAACATGTCAAAGAACATACCAAGCGAGGTGGCGCAGTGGCTAGCACACTGGACTCGCATTCGGGAGGACGACGGTTCAATCCCGCGTCCGGCCATCCTGATTTAGGTTTTCCGTGATTTCCCTAAATCGCTCCAGGCAAATGCCGGAATGGTTCCTTTGGAAGGGTACGGCCGGCTTCCTTCCCTGTCCTTCCCTAATCCGTATGAGACCGATGACCTCGCTGTCTGGTCTCCTCCTCCAAAACCAACAAATCATGTCAAAGAACACACAAGAGGAAGACAGTCCACATCACTGACAATAATGTCTACATCTAAAACTTTACCTGAGTCAGTATCAATAACAAATGCAACTCCATACAGAAATGTGTGACCCCTTTTCATCCAGGTCCCATCTACAGACAGTTACAGGTCAGTAACATTTGTAGGAGATTTACTCTCATGAATATCTACCCCAGGATATATTTCTTTTTGGTTTATTTCCACCAATTCCTCCACTGCTTTCTTCATAGGAACTTTGACAGTATCGCATATAGCATCAGACATTTCTTTATTTATTTTTTCAAACCTTGCACAAGGTGGAGGCATGTTCAGAAAACAACACAATAAATTACCTTCTTCCCTGCCCTGTCCAAGGCATTCCAGAGCATACGCTAATGTAAAATTGCTTTCATTGGTACCAGTGTTAGCTTGTTTTGGAGGAGGAAAATGAAAATTTATAGCCACACGATTTACAAATTAACTTAAAATTACAGGCTATTCCCATTCTTCTTTCTTCAACAAGAATCACGCATTCCATATTTTTACAGCTAACACATGAACATGAAAACTTTATAGCCTGGCAGAGAAGCTCTAAATCAATAAGTCTGAATCCAGTGGAATCCATATCAACATCATTCACACACCTGTACAATTCTCCTGTCCCAAGTTTCGATGCTGAAGCTGAGAGCTTATGTTCTTCATTTTGCGCTTCCTCTTCTTTGTTCGTAAACCGATTTCCATGAAACCTCCGTTTCCGAAACACAGTTTTTCCACCACCCATTATGCATAGATCTTGACTTCCGTATCAAGATTTGCAAATTCAACCTTCCACATACTAATATGTGTTAGTATGTCAAAATGTAAATAAACCATATGCCAGAAAGTTTTCAGGTAAAGATTTAGATGCCAGCCAGAGATATAGATGTCAGCCAAAGATATCGAAAGAAAACAGCCTTCACACTGACTAAAATTCCTCTGAAGCTAGCAGTTTCCCAAATGTTGGGAAAGATGGGAGTGGCTGCTAGTGCAGAGTTAATCAGTTTAACGATTTGAAGGCATTTCTAAAGCTGCTATAACGATGAACGTCACACACAACATAGATTAAACTGTGGAGATCCAGAAAATAATATTTCTGAAAAATCGATTTTTTGGACTAAAATCCATTACATCCTCCCTTAATGTCTTACTTCAGTGGAAACATCACGATAGCTACAACCATTTGCGACATGATGGGCATCATGAAGCTGACATATAAAGCCATAAGCAACGCAAAAATGATTTTTGTTTTTTTACTAAAAGTTTTCTGTAAAATCGTGTGAGAAAGACTGCAGGGCATGCGTCTCGATTCTGTCATCGCAACGTGTCGCGAACTGGCCGAAAGTGGGTGTTGACCTCCTCTTCCAAACAAACAAATGAACTCGCCCAGCGCTTTGGACGAAAATTGGTCACTGCGCATCGGCCACCTAACCTAACCTAACCTAACCAAATTGCCTTTGCGGACTTCTACTTGCCTAACTGTTAGGACTGGTTTCAAGCCTTTCCCAGGTGCAAATGCATGCTTCTGATTGGCGTTCTGGCATCTAAATTGGTGGTGCAAGAGAGTGGGCCTGATTCCAGTCCCCTCGCTGGAGGGAAAATTAAGCCTTTTCAGTGGCTGGCCGAATAAAATGCCCCGAGCTGAGACACCGTGGCTTGAAGGAAAGCAGGAGGCGTTTCTATGTAGACTCATGGAGGCTTCGACCTGGGCGCTATGCTCAGGACTGCCGCGACTTTGATAAGCAGATCTGAATTTCGGTCTTACGCCTAGTTGCCAGAGTTATAATTTAACAGTTCACGGGAGTTGGATAAAATTCTCGAGATCGCGACTAAGAAGATGAGTGCCCTACGCCATCCAGCAGTAGCGCTCGCAGCGGCACAGCGTACGGTGACATCACACAGATTCACTGCAGACAAGGTTAAGTCCGCGCTGCAATGCGATTTCAGCTTTTTGAGGAGAGAGGGTTTCATTCACGTGCTTTACCTTCCGCTAATTTCTTACAGTATTATGCGCTTCACGCAAGTGTTTGCATACTTCTTTCTTTTTTATCATTTTAAATTCGGGGGAAAATTTTAACTAAGACCCACACATGTATCGCCTTTGAAATGATGAGTAATTTCTTTGAGATGATACTGATACGATGATATCCTTCTCCTCATGTGCATATAGATGTTGTGTACTCAGTTCACATTCGTGCCTGTTTTTTAATATCTTGAATGAAACCACGGTCGGACAGTAAATGCACTTTAATTCAGCTAGTACCGTCCAGCAATACGCTAATGGCGACCCTGTAGTCCGATCCACGAAAGATGACGGTTCTCGCGGGTAGGGGAACGGACGGGGATTGCATTCCGAGCGACGCTTGAGGTACGTGCATACATGTTCTTTACGCTTGATGTAAGTGTGTATCCCACAAATGATGTCTCTCACTTACTTGTGTACAATTTGTAGCTTACCACCACCATCAACCATGACAATTAGCAACAAATCTAATAAAAAAGTTACTAAATAACTCGCTACACTCAGGTTTAATTCTCGTACTGGGTACAACATCCACAGCAGAACGCTCATCGGCTGTCGGAGAAAGCGTGATGTAGGTGCACAGAAAGAAGCTAAAGTCAACTGCCATCATTTGTGACTCCAACTATAGTTTACCTTTCCGAATAATTTGATCGATGGTTTATGTTATAAAGTCACTGTATAAGAATGGCATTTCTTATCTGTGATTCATGCATAAATAAATATATACTATTAGCAGATTAAACTCTATGATTCAAGTATTGATCCAACTCTTATAATTAAATTTCAAAGGCCTCCAACCATAAACACTTAAGAGAGGCTCCCTGATGCAATCAGGATTTAAATTAACGTTTCCTACAAGTGCCACGATTATACTGACTATCACTCCTGGTGTTTCGTGGGGATATGCTACTGCTTTCTGTTCTGTGATGGTAGTACTAGCAACTGAATTTATTTGCCCATCCACGGAGACTCGTAGCAAGTTCCCAGTTGTTTTTCCGAATACAGCCGGTTTCTGGCATTAGTTTCTGTTTTCATATAATAAAAACAGCCCAAACATATATTTTTCCAAGCGACAGTGCGATGAATGCAGTCTGTGCTAGTCCCATTCCACATTTCTTTCAATCAGAATGTCTTCCTACGTTATTAACGAGGGTAATTCCAAAAGTAAGGTCTCCTATTTTTTTATAAGTACATAGACCTGTTTATTTCTGCAAAGGTTTAGATCAGTTTACAGCTTGAAATTTAGCTATTTTTCGACATAATCACCATTTATGTTGCTGAATTTTGTAGACCTTGTGGCAGTTTTTGTATGCCCATGTCATACCAGCTCGCCGCCATGCTGTTCAGAAAGTTGTGAACCTTTTCTTTCATCTCGTCGTTGGAGCTGAATCGCTATCTGGCCAAATGTTCTTTTAATCTAGGGAACAGGTGATAGTCACTGGGCGCCAACTCAGAACTATAGGGTGGGTGGGTGATTATGTTCCACTGAAACTGTTGCAGGAGAGCAAGGGTTTGCCGAGCGATGTGTGGGCTAGCGTTGTCATGGAGAATGTGTACGCCCTTGCTCAACATTCCTCTTCTCCGGTTATGAATTGCCCGTTTGAGTTTTTTCAGAGTCTGACAGTACCTGTCAGCGTAAATTGTGGCCCCAGCGATTCAGCTCCGACTATGTTACGTCACAAATATGTTTTTGCTTCGCATGTGCACCCCAGTTAGTTATGAAGAACAACGCTATTCACATGTGTTGCTCCAGGCACTGTGGCCTGGTCCGAACTGTTTTGTTATAACTGTTCGACGATACTAAGCTAACTTGATTTCTATCATATTACGATGCCAATTTGACTTAATTATATGAGGATAATTTAAGACTTCTTATGTTTAAGTCAGGTATGTTTCATCACATCATCATCATTTTCTGCATGGATGTAATTAGCATCTTTACATTATTTTATGATTCATCACTTACGATACTATACTGTCCAGCAGTTGTGTTTGGCTGCCCTTTTCCTGAGAGATCTGAAGATGGTAATAATGGACCGAAATCGATAGATTGACAATTTTTTTGCGATCATTGTCTGGGAATAAAGAAATAAATTATGTACTTCCTAGATCATTGTCTTTGTTCTCAACTATGTCGCAGGTTGTCAAACAAGAAAGAAATTGGCTGAAGTGATGTCTGTACCAGTTTCGCTGCTAGGCTCTGACACATGGGTGATGATAACAAAACACTTTAGCAAGAAATACATAAGAAATGTGATTTCAAAATGTGTGAAAGTCTGTGTGGACTGGATAGATGTAAAATAGTTTATGTGTGGTGAGTAAGGAGTATTTTCGAATAGGTGACAGAATAAAAAAAAATAAATATGGCCTTTGCACCTAGACAGAACGCAAGAAAGAATAATTTGAAACGAAATGGGATGGAAGACCATCGAAACGTTGGAGGCTATTTGAACAGTGTAAGACTCTCCACTCATAAAATAGTAATGAAATTCTAGCCTAGGTTTCTTGACGTTATATTTGATCCCAGAATGAGTTGCAAACCTCATATAAAAAGCGTCGCCAGTTGATACTAAAAAGCACTAAACCTTATCAGATCAGTGACAGGAGTATGGTGGGTAGCTCACCCAAATATTCTGCTTGCCTTATAGCGTACGTTTATACGCGTGGTCTACTTCAATAGAAAATACCTAGAACAGCTGGACAGACTGCAGCACTAAGGCCTACATAGCTACCTTTGAGCTAAGCTTTCTTCTACTACTAACGCCCTTCTACTGGAAGGAACAGAAATACCTTTATAAATATTCGCAGAACGGTGCTGTATGATCGTTACTTTTTACAAAGAATGACACATGCTAACCACCCACTGATGAAAAAGTGTGAAACGCTGTCTCATATAGGGAATTACAGACATACGAGGAAAAAGCAGCTTCATATCTACAAACCGTGCCACCACTGCAAATATCTGCAATATGAAATACACCGATGTGAAATCCTTCCAAAGTTCCTCTATGACTATCACAGCAACCATCAAAATATTCCTGTAACGTCTGTCGATTGTTTCCACAAAGTCAAAGAATATGGGTTGTTTTCACCTACATCGTACTTGGATGAAATGTGGGCAGGATATACTCAAATATAGATGGATCAAAAATGGATATGGAAAATCAAACAGGAAGCGCTTTCTTCTGTCCAGAGACTGCGGAAGACAGGGAATTTCAGCTAGCATGCGATACATCCATATTTGCAGCTGAAACATTCGCTTTATGCAGGCAGTGCCCGTTAAAATCTCCATAGAAGTAACAATCAACGACTCGCAAAGCGTTCTGAAATCAGGCAGTTGCAGAAACTGGAACAAAGAAACTAGTAAATACATCTTGGACAAAGTAGATCACTTTCATCAAAGACAACTGGTCAAATTTTAGAAATCGTTTGGATTAAATCTCACTCCGGAACTGAATATAATGACAAAATAAATCGACTAGCGAGAGTTTCAATTAGCACCGGAAAACAAATGGACAAAAACTCCCATAAACAGGTTACCTCCTGTAACCTGAACAAAAAGCGCTTATCTCGTGGCAGGACGAATGGAACGGAAGTTTTAAAAGCGACAGAAGGTAAAAGTTATGCAAGTACACAGCCATTCGTACGAAGCCAGCCATGGTTCGTGAAGCCCAAAGGATCAAGAAAAATAAGTGCGTCTCAATCATGGATCTTTCGCAACTCACTTACATTAAGTCGGCGTGTTGGAGACATCCTCGTGTCAATGTGATGTCCTATCAATTAGTGACGTATTATCCCAGCTCCTGCAGATACAACCAGGATTGTATGTGACACCATTGCTACGTTTATGGCACAAGAAGACATAAAAGTTAATTAAAGAACTGAATTAAATGTTTTAATCCAAACTAGTGTTTAGCTGCCAACACGTATCTAGTAGTAGCGTTGAATACGTATAACTATTTCAGTCTGGAGGCAAATTTAAGACCGTAAGCCTAAAATATACAGGGTGTTCGGAAATTCTCGTTACTAACTCTAGGACTTGTAGATGGGAGTGAGCACATGATTTTGAATAGGAATCCATATCTGGAAACGTACTGTTTCCGTTCTACAGAGATTTCGCTTCAGATGTTTAATTCATCCACTTCCGATTGAGGAACTGAATTAGGTGTGATGCAGTACAGCTATTCGAAAGGAAACTTAACGAAACATCAATTTATCACATAAGTACATTTGTCTGTGTTAACACTTAAACATCAAGTTCAGTACGTACAGTATGCTGGGTTCTTTTTTGTTTTGGAATAATGTGTAAATTTAAATACAAATAAATGTGCTTACTTGATAAATGGATGTTTCATTATGTTTCCTTTCGAAGTGTTACCTGACAAACGCATTGCACTATGCCCAACTCAGTTCCTCAAGCAGAAGTGGATAGCTATACATCTGAAATGCAACCGTCGTAGAACTGAAACGGTAGGTTTCCAGAAATGCGTTCGTATTCAAAATATTATGTATTCACTCCCCTCTACAAGACCTAGAAGTTTGTAACGGGTATTTCCGAACACCCTGTATTTACGAAGGTGATCAAATGTTACTTTGATATATTTGTAAATCCTTGTCATTTGTTATTACTAAAATGTATGTATGCTACATGTCAAATATAAATTTATATTAAAAACAGCCTTTTTTGCTGGCGGAACGAGCGAATAACCTACTCACTGAAAGCAGAATAAGACTGATCGCATCACCTGTCCAAATGGTTCATGCACACTCTTCCACCTGTCACGGAATTTTAAGAAATAAGAAGAGTAGCCATCAGCTTGCAAACAGGTTTGAAAACCGCAGTTGTTCACTACTCAGCGTTTTACAACATCTGTGACACAGTATTTGCTCCTAGGAGTTTGCAATGAAATGTTAAATATTAACCTCGGTGTATATTTGTTACCAAAGACGAAAAGTCATATTTTGACTTGGAATTACCAGCAGTAACTTGTGAACAGTTGAATCTCAAAAAGCCTGCCATATCTTTCTGAAACAGTAAATCTTTCAAAGAAAAAAAGAGCAATTTCCGTAATTGCGAGACACCGCTTAACAGAAGAAACATGCTCTTCTTAAATCGTGTCGTAGATCTCACACTGTAATAAATTGTGGCTCTACATCTACCACCTAATGCACGTTCGCCGCTATCTGAAATTAGATGATACGTAAAGACATGAATCTTTTGATGTATAGGTGAGCGAAGCAAAATATTGAGTGCCTGCTCATAAATTTGAAGACTTTCCTTCGCGTTTCCTTTTAGCGGAATTGCTTCGCCCTCACCACATAGATATATAGCGACAGATTATTCTTAAGCCGTTAATGCCCGTAAATCTTCAGGTAGCATAAATTTTCACCAATGACCATCTTACAAAATAATGATTTGACCAACTATATTTTTTGTGGTTGTAAGAACTTTTTCATTTTAGGTGCATGGCGTACAGTAATCAATAAGTGCTTGTGTTAAAAAGTGTCGGCGTTGTACCATACCTTGATCAGTCCTACACAATTACCGGGTCTGAGGACAGTTATTAATAACCAAAACCAGTAAGCCTCTATAAAAGTTAATGCGATCATTGCGGAAAAATAATGCGAAGATAATAAGTAGCACAACCTTCGACATCATCTATCGCTGCATGATGTCGCTTAGATATTTCCTCAGGTCTTAAGAAATATAATGGTTTTTACGTGACAACGTCGTCAAATCAAGCTGGGAAAATATTTCATTGTCGAAGGTAATTCCCTGGAACATAGTACAACAGAGAACGGAAAATGTGGATATTTGAGAGCACAGGGAGGGAGGTATACGAGAGATCACAGTTTTTTTTTTTTTTTTTTTTTTTTTTTGCGTATTCCATTACACTGCAACAGCACGTGATGTAGTCTTCTCTCTTCTCTGTTCTTTCTCAATAATATGGCATTTTAAGTGTTCTAGAAATTGTCTTAAATGATTAATTATGTCAATTTATGCTTCTAACAAGTTTTTTCTCTTGAATTTCAGTATTCTTTTATAAAAATGGAAATGAAATTCAAATAATTCCAATGCTCTCCAAAATTCTCCATTCGAGTCATGTGATGCCTCTGACGTCACTGACTAGTTCGCTGCTCCTACTGTCATAATGCTAATTCACAGTGATGTCTTGTTCTGGAATTTACGTTTCAGGAAATGGGCTATAAATGGTGTGTAGTACCGTGTTGCGTAAATAAATCTACAAAAAGCCCTGAAAAGTTGTTTTTGAGTCTTGCAGAGAATGAGAAGGTTCGTACAATGTGGCTGCACTATACTGGCAAATTTCCACCACGTCGACGCATAGTTTCGCATAACTTAATTAAAAATGTCTTGCACAGTGAGTTTAACTTATCTCCGAGGTACGCTCTCCCACTGTTACAACGAAGGATAGCGTCATTCAACGAAATTAAACTCCTAGCGAAAATGGTCGTTTCACTTGAGTACACCTCAGTTATTCGGTAGCTCAGTTGTTAGAACGGTAAACCGTCGAATTTTATGGGACACTGACCATAGAGCGCTGGTTCCAGTCTAAGGTGAAAGAACATTTTAACTTTAATGGACATGTCGGGAAGAACAGACACCACACGTTCACATATCTGATTTGCCTCAATGAGCAATGAATCCAGTGAGCATGGAGTACATGGACAGGGACTGCAGGGTTGTGGTCCTAGCTGGGAATGTGGGTCGACAGAGGCGTACCAAGATGGTCTGTACAGTTGCGATAAATACGAGATGCTATCCAAAATTTTCGGGACTGGTGCTGCCATCTGTTGAAAACCGTACCTTTGGACTAATGGTCACCATCACCCTGGAAGTAGTTCCCATCTGCATGTACACACCAGTCCCAGCGCTTCTGCCACTGGTCAAACGTTTTCTGGAAGTCCTGTTCTTTGAGGGTGTTTATCACTGCCAGCGATGCTTCTTGATCCTCTCTGGAGTGTCGAGCCGAGGGCATTTCAACTTGAGTTTCAGTTTTGGGGATAGCGCGAAGTCGCAAGGTGCCAAATCTGGCGAGGATGGTGGATGGGGTACAACCGCCATGTTGTTTTTTGCAAAAAGGTCCTGGTGAGCAAGGACGTGTGACAGGGAGTGTTGTCGTGATGCAGTAACCAGTTCCCTTGACGCCAAAGATCGGGCCGTCGTCGCCGCACTTTTTCATGGAGCCTTCGCAAAACGTCACAGTAGTATACGGAATTCACTGTTTGGTTGGGTGGGACGAATTCTTTGTGCACAATTCCGTTGGTATCAAAGAAAACGATGATCATGCTCTTCACTTTGCTATTCACTTGTCTCGCTTTTTTGGGTCTTAGAGAGCCCGGGCTCTTCCACTGGGACGATTGTTGCTTTGTCTCTGGGTCATAACAGTAAATCCAGCTCTCGTCGCCAGTGATAACCCGTGACAAGGAGGTTGGATCATCAGATGCAGTGTGACGAAGCTCCGTGCACACTTCAACACGCTGTGCCTTCAGATTGGCAGTCAGGATCCTTGACACAACTTTTGCGGCGACAAGATACATGCCCAATTCATCAGTCAACATTCGTTGACATGTCCCATAACCAGTACCCACCTAATCCGCAAGGTGTTGAATGGTTCGATGATGATTCGCACGAAACAATTGTTGAAGCTTGGCAACAATATTTGACGTTGTGCGGCTAGTGGGCTTCGACGTCTGTACGGCCGGCCCTGAACCGAGCATGCCACTCAAACACACGCGTATGGCTCATGCTCTGTCCCCCAGTCACTTGTTGAATCATTGCAAGGGTCTCCGTAGCACTTTTCCCGAGCTTCGCACAGAATTTGATACACAAGCGCTGTTCTGTTTGTGGATCTATCGCAAAATCACCACACACCAAACACAGAGTATTACAGACATCAGTGTTTAGTCCTATTTTCCAGATGGCAGCACCAGTCCCAAAAATTTTGGATTCCACCTCGCATTGAGCCCGGGAGGTGCAGTGGTTAACGCGACTGCCTAGTAAGCAGGAGACCCCAGGTTTGAATCCCTGTCCAGCACAGGTTTTCAGTCGCCGCTGCTGATGTCACACTAAGTCCTGATGCAGCTGATATTAACAGTCCCTCTCCTTTCCTTTCCTTTGTCCCCCTCTTCCTTCAGTTTGCATAACGCTGTAGCAGAGTCGTCGAAAGAACATCCGCGACATTGTAGTGGGCTTGAGGCGGCTGCTTCGCGCGTCTGCCTCAACCAATCACGTAAGGCAATTTTGTATGTCTCTATCGTGACTCCTCAATGTTGTCGCAGCTGCATAGAAGACTGATGCTTCGCCTGCAACCATTTACGCCTCACAATTAAAAGCTGGCAACAGTGCTGCCATTTGTAATGTAGTCATGTACCCCCCGCCCCCCTCTTCGGCACACACACACACACACACACACACACACACACACTCGCGCGCTACTAAAGCCAATAAGCACTATCTGTTGCAGCTTTTTTCAAAGTTATACTGATTGTTACGTTTGTCCTTATGGTGGAATAAGGTACAAGATCGGTTTGTGAAAATCATAATTTTTATTCCTAGGAGGCCGGGGAGCGAGGCAGGTCAATTACTGTTGCTTTTTATTGCTGAGGTGGTGTTTTCCTTTTCCTCTATTGCTGGTGATATAAGGGCAACATTTCTCGTTATCAACATCAATCTCAGACGAGCATTGTTCTCTAAGGAGTTTATTATGGGCAAACGAAGATGCATTTATGGTCAACCGACGATTCTATTAATGTCGGCTATGCCATTAAAAACGATGAAATGAAATGAACTGGCGCAGAATGTTCGACTGGTCACAATTATGTCATACGCTGATTCTTGGGGTGATTGGCGTGGCTGGTGATGGATTAAGTCCTTAAGAGGCTTCATCAAAGTCCTGAACATAAGGAATCTCATAGATGGTGCGGCTATTATAAGACGCCTACGAACCTACATTGAGAAAAATAAGAGTATATCGTGACTGGTGTTGTTCATTTTACAATTAATCTTCTTTAACATAAAGATATTATAATCCGCCAAATTTGTAGAGTAGTTAAAAGAACATCTCTTGGTCTAATATCTCTGGCAGACACACGTCCACGAAGCTCTCGCTAAGTTAAGTGATTGATATTGAAATAAGAGCTAATTTAGTTAATATTACATTTTAGACTACTGCACTTACTTCTCCGCTAGACGATCTATTGAAGGTTTCGGTTTTCTGAGCGTATTTGGATTGAAAAGAAAGTGTTTCGTAAAAACCGATAATCGTTAGTTTTGTTTACATTTTAGGCGTAAATTTCGGCCGAGTGTAGATCTTTATTTTTTGACTAGACTTAGCGTTTAATTAACTCGTGTCTGTCATACACAGTTTAGGTAGTTAATTAACACTTTCGCAAGTATTTAGTTAATATTAGTACAGGCTACGAAACTTCAGTGCTCTTCTGTCAACTTATTCTCTGCTTTTGTATAAATTTTTATATGAATTTTTCTATCAAACCATGTGTGGTGGTTGCCGTATAAATCTGAAGGAGGGGGTGTTCTGTGACGATTTAGGTTATGGTTTCATTGGGGCGAACGTAGCGGCGAGGAAACGCGGGTAAATAATGATGTTCTTCCATGGCAGTGTAGGTTATATAGAAAGGACAGAAAAATCGCTGAAGAGGAGGCAAAAATTTGTGCACTTAAGGATGAATTAGAAAACGCGAATTTGGAATTATGGTTAAAATATTCTCTATGAGAAAGTGGATACGACAGATGTCAGTAATTACCAGACATTATCCATGCTTGCAGCATTTTCAAAAATCTTCGAGAAAGTAATGTACTCAAGGGGGTTAGCCACCTCAACAGTAATGGGATACTTAGTAAATCACAGTTTGGCTTTCAAAAATGCTGTTCCACTGAGAAAGCAATATACAGTTTCACTGCCAACATACTAAAGTCTTTAAATAATAAAATGTCACCAATAGGAATTTTCTGTGTCTTATCCAAAGCATTTGCTTGTGTGAACCATGACATTATGTTACAGAAATTACAATTCTATGACATAAATGGAAGAGCATATGTGTGGTTTAAGTCATATCTACAGAACAGGAAGCAAAAAGTTTCTTTGTATGGTTGATGTAAGGAAGTTTTCTATTTCATCTAAATGGGGTGAAATTACAGTAGGTGCTCCACAAGGTTCGATCATGGTCCTCTTCTGTTCTTGATGTATGTGAATGACATCCCTTCTTATCTGAAACAATAAGCTAAACTGAAACTGTTTGCTGATGATACAAGCATCATTATTAATCCAGTAAAAGAAACTCCAATAGAAAATTATACAAATAATGTCTTTGGAAAAGTTATTGATTAGTTTTCTGCAAATGGGCTTTGCTCTGAACTTTCAAAGCCCCTGGCACATCCAATTTCCTACTGCAAGAAGTACAGTTCCTTCAATAAATATAACACATCAACAGAAGTCAGTAGCCAAAAATGGTTCAAATGGCCCTGAGCACTATGGGACTTAACTTCTGAGGTCATTAGTCCCCTAGAACATAGAACTACTTAAACCTAACTAACCTAAGGACATCACACACATCCATGCCCGAGGTAGGATTCGAACCTGCGACCGTAGCGGTCGCGCGGTTCCAGACTGTAGCGCCTAGAACCGCTCTGCCACACCGGCCGGCTCAGTAGCCAGGATAGGGCATACTAAGTTTTTGGGTGTACATGTAGATGAGAATCTTAATTGGAAAATTCTTGTTTTGGATCTCCTAAAGCGACTAGGTTCATCAACTTATGCAATTAAAATAATTGCTAGTTTTGGGGTTATAGAAATTAGCAATCTATCATACTTTGCTCGGTTTCACTCTGTGATGTCACACGGAATAATATTTTGGGGTAACTCAACACTTAGGCCAAAAGTATTCACTGCTCAAAAGAAAGTGTTTAGAATAATGTGTGGGGCTCATAGTCATGTATATTGTAGGCATCAGTTTAAAAGTTAGGAATTCTTACAGCAGCCTCACAGTACATTTACTCAGTAATGAAATTTGTTCTCAATAACGTGGACCAGTTTAAAAACAACATTGACATTCATGTTTATAATACCAGAAGAAAGAAAGACTTACACTATCCTCTACTTAACCTATCTTTTGCAGAGAAAGGGGTAAAATATGCTGCAGTAAAATTTTTCGATAAATTACCAGATGAAATAAAATGTCTGACAGACAGCAGTAAGTGTTTTAAAAATAAACTTAAATCATATATCTTTGACAACCCCTACCATAGATGGATTCTTGAATAAGAGTAAGTAAATCTCTAGGTATAATATATAAATTTTGTACCACTTCAGGGAACGGGGTAGACAATGAAAAGTGTAAGCTTTTTTCAACGTTGATTCATGTGTGCATTTCTTATGCACATGACACATTCCACATCGTAACAGTTACTGTGAGAGTGATCAATGGAACACGTAACTAACCAACTAACTGAACAACCCCAATAACAGAGACTGGCTAAAACAACGTTAAAAAAATCTGATATGAAATTGCTAAATCACATTCTTTGCTACAAGACTGCCTCGCATTTAATTTTTTTAATCCAGAATATACTGGCTTTAAATAGAATTCTCAGTCTGTTACTGGTCTCTAATTCTCCCGCTGTTCCCTTCCTTAATCAAGTCATTTACCTGGGGAAAAGAATTCCCTGTTGTAGGTAATGTAGTCTGATGTCTCACGGTCCAGGAAACTGAAGATTACCAAGGGAGGACATTGTTATATGCTGATAGGAGAAACGGTGACAGGCAGAATCTCTCATTTACCACTCGG
The DNA here is from genome assembly GCF_021461385.2 of Schistocerca piceifrons. NCBI lineage: Eukaryota > Metazoa > Arthropoda > Insecta > Orthoptera > Acrididae > Schistocerca > Schistocerca piceifrons. The sequence goes on from NC_060143.1 coordinate 512,823,516, forward strand.
TAAGCATCTACAGAGTTAACAGCAAAAGCACAAGTTAGCACTTGCACATGGTGTTCCTCCCCATCCCTCGCCGCCATTTCCCTAATGGGTACCACTATTATCAGTACGTTTGAAATAATAGACAAGAATAATATGCAGAAAAATAGAAAAAAATTGAGGAGCTGGTGGTTGACGATCAGTTTGACTTTTGGAAAGGTAAAAGCCCCAGAGAGGCTATACTGGAGTTGTGCTTGATAACAGAAGACTAGTCAAGAAAAATCAGTACAGCTTCATAGAAATTATCACGCTACAGAAAGATTTCGACAACGTATAATGACACAAAATAAAAGAAATTCTCAGAAGAGTAGGTGTAAGGTACAGGGAAAGAGGGGTAGTGTACAGCATGAGTAAAAAACCAACAGGGAACAATAAGAACGTGTAGCACTACTATCAATTATGAGTGGTCAGTACAGTGTAATAAAGTGTATATAACATCTACATCTACATCCATACTTCGCAAGCCACCTGACGGTTTATTCTTTACCTGTTAAGTTCCTTGAATTGTTGGAGGGAAACGGAAAATTGTGATGCATATTTTGTTTTAACTTAACAGTGTGCTAAAGTAATGAAACATTATTAGATATGTCTGTTCGTGAAAACAAAATTGTATGTAGAAAACTGGTTAATACTTAGAGATCTTGTATTGTGAAATAGAAAATACGTAGGGAACCCCCTCTATTACAGAAGGGGCTTGGAGCTCGAGAAAAGGTGGAAGTGGCGGTCAATCTGGGCGGCAAGAGAGAGAGCATGTCAGTCAGTCAGTGGCCAGCAGTTGTGTAGTCAACACCGCAGGTGCCAAGTGAGGCATTCAGAAACCGAATTTATGATGGATTGGCCTTTGATGTGGTTTTGGTGCTCTCGCATTTGGAATGGCTCAATAAATGATTAATACGTCGCCAAGAAGAATTAAATAGAGCATAAATCCGCCAGAGGTGAGATCAGATAGCCGCCACGTGCTTGCCATCACTATTGCGCCACTACTCCATCAACTTTAGAGATCAGATATGTATACCAGTATGAACCAGTATACTTGCGTGTGCTTTTGCAATAATGATTCAAGTGTTGCAAAATTCGTGTTTGAGCTTTGAAACTGTCCTCTTCATGATACCAAGCACGGTCCTATACTAAAAGTGCAAAAGACTGAGTATCCTGTTTATGAAGAAATAATAACTTGTTTTCATTTATATATGGCTAAATTTCAGTTTTAAAGAATATGAAAGTTGCTAGTTAAATCATTTGTTCACAGATAAAGAGAGAGGAACATTATTTTAAACTTGTTAAAAAGCTTTATTTTGCTTTGAATTGCTACTACTTTGATTGTGCCCAAGTTTAGTGCTAACGAGAATAAATGTTGATAGTTAAAAATCACTTGCTTCTAAAGTAATGAAAAAGGCACCTAATGCTAAACCTATTTCAAACTTTACTTTACCTTGAACTTATTTCTGAAGTTAATTAAGATTATTGTCAGTGTATATTGCTAAAAAGCATTGAAAGATAAATAATTCAAGGAGGGTTGGAAGTCAGCACTAATGTGATGAAAATTGTCTCTGAAAGGTGTGCATAGTTGCTTGTAAAGGAAGGGACAGCTTAAAGGTCCCAAATTTAATCTTTGCTAGTAGGAGAAAGTCAAATTGAATTTTACTTTTGCTAATGAAATGTGAAACTTTCCCGCAGTATAGTGAACTTGAAATGTTTAGTACAGTGTCATTTAACACTATTTATGTTATTTGGGCATTAGTTGAATTAGGACTATGTTTATGTTCAATTTATGTTTTGAAATGTCTTTGGTAACATCTGGGTACCAAATTGGTTAATGGTAGAAATAGTAATTACTGTTAACAGGAGTAAAGTATCATTTATGTTTCTGTGATTGCCAATCTATGCAGTTGATTACGACTTACATCCACTGTGCAGTTCGTCTGGTTGTTGTGAGTGTTCATTGCACTTTACTAGGAGAGAAAGAATCAAAATTCCTTTTGTAACATTATATTTAAATCCATTGAGAATAATATTTCCACATTATTATGCCTAATTAGGCTGGCGACCGTTTAGTATTTCATTTACGTGAACTTTATTGTTTTCTTTACTTAAAAAATTAAAGTCTTTCTGCTTTCTACTAATTGCCATAGTCACGAAATTCACGTTCGATACCTTCTGTCCATTAGGTAGCTCACGGTCAAACAATTCTAAATTACTCCCAGAGGGTAACACATACTGTATGTTAAAGCCATATTTGGCATTCAGTATTATGCGGTAGTGTTATAAACGGAAGTCCAAGGAGGAAATGCTCGGATTACCAAGGATGTAAGGCAAGGATGCAGCCTTTCTCTCACACTGTTCAGTCTGTACACAGAAGAAGCAATGACGCAAATAAAAGATAATTTCAGGAGTAGGATTAAAAATCAAGGTGAAGAATATCAACGATAAGATACGCTGATGACATTGCTATCCTCAGTGGAAACGAGGAATTATTGTAGGACATATTGAAGAAAATGAACAGTCTACTGAGCACGGAATGTGATTAAGAGTGAACTGAAAGACGAAAGGAGAGAGGAGTAGCGGAAGTGAAATTAGTGATGAAATTAGCATCAAAAGTGGGGACAACGAAACTAGACGGAAGGAAATCTGCCACCCTGGGAGCAGAATAACGTGTGACGGACAATGCAAGGAGGACATAAGACGTAGATTGGAAAATTTCCTATTGATAATCGAGGACCGCAACAAACCAATCACATGACTGATGACCAAGAAAAGGCTACAAATAAACCTGACCTCTTTGCGATGTCCACACTGAAACTGGTACGAAGGTTAACTAAAACAAAAAGAAGGACTTACACGTTCAGGAAACTAATAAAGGTGCAGTAGTATCGCGTTTAAGTAAGAAGCACGAAACATTTAGCTTGGAGAGTGTGTAGTACCTAACATCTAGTTCCCAGCATCATATCTTTTTATTTTCTCTCGTTATTAATTTGTATGAATGTTTTCTTTGCCTCATTAGTAATAATATATTTGTACATTGCCGCAGAAGACAGCAAAGATAGGCTTTTAAAATTATCTTTGTAACAGAAGAGCAATGTTCGTAGAATATTCAATTTTTTAACAACTTTTGTTTCAATCTCGCTTGAGAGTACTTACGTTTAAGAGTTCGCATAAAAAGGGACGTATAAGTTTTACTCGTGCACCAACAATGTGTGTAGTAAATGCTATGTGTGTATAAAAATGCAAGAAAATAGATAATTTAAAAGTCATCATAGCCGCAAGAATATTTCGTTCATAAGCATGACTTTTGCCTGCAGTCGTAAGAAGCAGTAATTTCTTCCGTTCTGCAAGACATCTTTAAATATATTTGTGTTAATCATCAAGATTTACTGGAGGGACTGTATGATCAGCAACGACATAAAATTAGAGGTAAATTAATGATATAGTGCAACCTAATACTGACTTCTATAAAATACATATGTGTAATAATCGAACAACTGACTTTTTGTTAAGCACCAAGTTTGTTGCAAAATCAGACGTTCTAAAAAATCTCCATGGACTGAGTAAGAAAAATTATCCTGTATACATTATTCATTTTTGTGACTTCAGTATTCGTACGTTGCATTGTATTTTTCTTACGCTACGAGGTAGACTGTTAATGACACCAATTTCGTTTCAACAAGAATCCATGCTTTAATTCCAGTACTGCAAGTAGTAATTATCTCTCATTAGGTACATTTCATGCCGATTCATGTTCTTTGTATTAGCTGTTGGGCTGCCTCCCAGCACAGTTATTCCAAAAACGATCAACAGACTAACACAAGAGGTGCATGTAGAAAAACTGTAGTCCAGGTTTAAAAGAATATCTGACCATGCACTTGATAGATATGTGTGTAATAGAACAGTTCGTGAAGGAAGGACACTCCACGGCATACAGCGACAATAAAGGAACTTCTAAGAATGAGAGACTGTTGCACGATAGATGTAAGAGCAACACACACTGGTGCAAATAGAAAGATGCTGGGTGAAATGCATTTGGTTGTCAAATCCAGGCGTATTACCACATTTAAATTCTCGTATTACTGTAAAGGTCAGTGATATAGATATTACTGTCACTGGTGTCGAGGAATCAAAATATTAAATTAAATAGGCAAATGAAAGAAAGCTTTATCCGTCCACCGTCTGCAGCTTTTATCGAAAAGTGATAAGTTGTTTAATACTACAAAAATCGCCAGTATTCTCGTACTGATTCTAATTTTTTGAAACTATACTCGCAGATAGTGTCGTAATCGGGGATCATACCACTATGTGGGCCTTACGAATAGACAGTGCTGAAGGGTGAAAACTGTTTTCGTGTTAATTTGTCCGTTTTGAAGGGCTACAAGCAGATAAAGGCTTATTATGTAGACACAAGCCGGAGATCAGCTTCTTTCTGTTTTTATCTCACACGATGAATGAATTGTTAAGTTTTTAATTTATTACTGCCTCTCATTATTTCGTAGGAGTGGTAGATAAGTGTTCAGTCTTTAAAAGCAACTGGAGCATTGTACTTCGTTGATACGTCACATCGTAAAAATATTCCCAGACTTGGGTTAGTGCCAATCTGCTATACAACGGATGTCCAGCGACGACAACGAGATAGTTGGAAGGTCTCTCTCACTGCAGATACACGCGTGCCTTAATCTTAGAACACAAACGTTCTTCAGTTATCTAATGTTACAAACGCTCGTAATTTTTACGACATAACAAAAAGTAAGCAAAATTTGGTAACACATATTATTACTTATTAATTATCACTAATAAACAATACATGTCACAGTGTATAATCACAGAAACACTAGTTTTTGACAACAACGAGAACATTTATTTCGAACAATTAGTGCATTATTATACCCTATGCTCTTTGCGAAATGCCTTACAACAAACAGCACAAAACGTTGTCATTCTTCTCTTTTTCGACGGACATATGTGGCTTTTAGTTCTCGGAGCAGATGATATTCCAGCATTTCCACCAATGTTCTCACGATGGGGTTCGATTCCATGGACAGACTGTATAGTGAGGCGCAGGTCATTTGATATGTAGCATGTTTTGTATCCATGCTGAGAGAAGCTCTTCACTCAATCGTATTAGGAAATGTTTCCTCTTTAGGACATTCTCCTTTTCACAGATGGTGTTGTGAACGTGGATTACACACATATTAACACACATAATGTTCAAAAATCCGTAAAAGACACACAAAGGCCAGCGCTTAGTTTTACGGCTGCAAGAAATGTTGCGAGACATCTGGTCTAATGAATCAAGGACACCTTTTGTGTCGTCTTAGGTTTCTTAGTTACTTCATCTATTTCAGCTTGGTCGTGCATCGTCGACAACAGGACTGTTTTATTTGCTTCAGGTTTATATGAGGCAAGGGTCATTTCCTTGTCAAAGAAGAACATGGATGTACCTATCTTTCTCTTCTTGGTTATAAGTAGTTCTGGAGGTATTTCTCGCTTATTGTGTCTCAAAGTACCGACGAGACTGAGATTCTCCTTTAGCAGATCCTCGGCTAACTTGATAGATGTGAACCAGTTATCAACTGTAACATTTCGGTTAGATCCTCTCATTGCTTTTGAGAGCTCCTTCACGTAGGATTCTCCAAGAGGCAGACCTTTAGTATCTGTGCCTTTGCCGAAATATGGGGAAGCATCAACCATGTATTTTGTTCCTGCGTCACACGCCATGACAATTTTAATCTCATATTTAGCGGGCTTGTTGGCTATGAACATACGAAACGGACATCTGTCACGAAAAGCAAGGAGTTGTTCGTCCACTGTAATGAATAAGTCTGGTCTGTGATAGTTACGGCAATTGATAAAAAATTCATCCCATAATTCCCTGATAGCTGCAAATGGATCGGACTGCTTTCGTTCCTGGCGAGTCAACTTACCTTCAAGCCTCAGACAAGAAATTAAAACTCAAATCGCTCGGAACTCATTGCTGCTTTTTATCTAGGGCTATATAAATTACTGTCAAATAATTCACGAGTTGATAAATCGTTATTCTTCAAAACTGTTGTCAAGGTCAGGTTACCAATTAAAGCTTTTAATTCTTCAGTGGAAGTTGTACTCTAAGTGTACTTTGGTATTTGATATTTTTCTCATTACCTCCTCGTTCGTGTGATTTACTGTTAATTGTAAAATGTTATCTGTGAAAAATAAGGAACACATTTCTAATGGCATAGCGGCATTTCTAGAGCTATTGATAGGGAACGGAATATAATGAATAATATTTCTTTGAGTTGTACGCGATGTCTTTTTTTTTAGGTGCTACAGAGTACCAGCGACGTCCCCCCCACCCCCACCCCACCCTGCAGAGATATCTTTCGAGACCGAATGATGTACTCCTTACCATCGAAAGATGAAGAAACACTTTTACCTGAATTTGAAATGATGAGTGACAGTGATGACGAGGAAGATGAAGAAACAATCCTGGGTCGCTTTATTTATCGCAACAGAGCATCGCTCCCTTTTTCGCCGGAATTTGGAGGGTTTGCACCAACGATTGTAATTTGGTGTTCTTCACTCTCACCATCTATAGGGTCAATATCATCCGCTTCAAAGTTATCGGGTTCATCTTCACTTATCGAGTCATAAATGTTGCAGTCATTCTCCTCTTGCTCCAGCTCATAAAGTAATTTCCTTATTTCATCTCCCAGTTTTGGGTCATTTGCCTTTATTAAATCTGAGATCTGAAATTAAATACGAGAGAGTAGTAGACGGAGTTTATAAATGCTCGTATTACTATCTCAGTAAACAAAGCTTGGATCACGCATAAAAGTAATCACAAACCCATTTTGTGAGCATAACTGACATTATAAGATGTAACCAAGTTACAAACGATCGTAAAAATGAAGTCTTTCAGAAAAGCTGCCACTGTTTTGTAAACAGTGCGTGGGGTTTCTTCGTGGCAGTCATAAGCACATCAATCAGTCGCTAAAGATAGGAAGGTACTGACGAGATGGAAGCGCTTGTGACCTTCCCGCGCTTTTCAAGCAACGATGAAGAGTTGGCAATCGTAATACTGTAATTACGAGCGTTTGAGTTCTAGGATTAAGCCACGAGACACAGCAACAAGTACATTAAGAGGTCTGTTCAGAAAATTCCGGAACTTTATCCGCAATTTCTTTCATGGCTTCCCTTTTACTTATTGTGCATGGTCTACTTTGACATACTCTCTTCCACAATTGATACACCGCTCCCAACGCTGTTTCCTCTTCCGGAACCAGTCTTGGTACACCTCTTGCTGGATCGCACGTGGATCCGTCTGCGAATTTTCTTTTCTCTCATCTATCGTTGCAAATCTTCGTCCTTCCAAATGGTTTGTCAAGTTTGGAAATAAAATGATTCAGTAGGAGCCAGGTCTGGAGAGTACGGAGGATGAGGCAGCACAGTGATTTCGTTTTTTGTGCAATAGTGACGCACCAAAAGGGATCAATCTGCGGTTGGGTTATCGTGATCCAAGAGCTATGAATTATCTCGTCGCATTTTAGGCCGCTTCCTTCTCAAATTTTCTCGCACGCGTCGCAGTACTTCCCGATAGTGCTATCGATTAACAATTTGTTCCCGTGGCACGAATTCATGATGAACGAATCCTTCAAAGTCAAAGAAAACTATCAGCATCACTTTGGCATTTGACCTGATCTGACGAGCCTTTTTTGGTCTCGGAGGACATTTCCCGACCCATTGTGAAAATTGAACCTTGGTCTCAATATAGTAACCGAAGACCCACGTCTCATCACCAGTTATAATGCTCGTAATGACCATCTCGTTCTCATTTGCGCGATCCAGAAGCTCTTCACAGATTGCGAGGCGAAGGTCTTTCTGGTCTTCACTCATGAGCAGTGGGACGAACTGGGCGGCAACATGATGCATTCCAAGATACTGTGTCAGGACTTCATTACATGATCCAACTGAAATGTTACACTCTTCAGCAACCTCTCGGACAGTCTGCCCTCGACTGGCACGCACAATTTCGTTGGCGTTCCTGACATGAACGTCACCACATACGTCGAAGCGCGTCCTGAACGAGGGCCATCTTTAACAACCGTCCGCCCATTTTTAAACTGAGAGAACCATTCGTAACACCGAGTACGGCTTACGCACTCATCACCGCAGGCTTACTGCATCATTTGGTGTGCCTGTGTAAAGGTTTTCTTGAGTTTCACGCAAAATTTTATGCAGAAGCGTTATTCCTCCAACTCTGCCGTCTCGAAATTCGCAATCTGTGTGGCACAACGTTCTACTTAATACAGCACTCAACAATAACTAACACTCATACAACAATGAAACTTCCAGCAGTTACGCATTACAGGTGTGTTGGGGGATGCCAACCGCATTTCGCTCCAGCGCACCATTGGTGCGAAATAACGAATTTTCGGAATGTTTTGAACCGACCTCGTATTCATGTGTGCATATAGGTGTGGAAAGTCGGCTGCTAAATAATCGTTGAAATTCCTGGTGAAAACCCTCAACTGTCTTCTATTTTGCACAGTGCTACTAGTTTCGGTCAAGCTTAGCAGACATAAAGGGCAGTAATGTTACACTATTAATACAAACGATTACAAACTGCTGTTTCAACCTAACCACAGTCAATAAAATTGTCAGCAATATAAAAATTGTAGAGAGCAATTGTCACCAGAAGGCTTATTCACATCGAAAATAAATAACAAATTCAATTGTCTCAGCAATGCTGTATCAATTCTTATGCCATGCGTTTATCGCTCGTTTCTGTCGGCATAGTTATTAAAATAGCACTGATTGCTTTTCCCATTTTCTATAATAACGCAATATTTGAAATCGTTACAAATTTTGCGAATGAAAATTACTCATTTTTTAAAAAAAGAAGGTTTATTTTAAGGCGAAAAGTCTTAGCACTGATGCTATGGATAATTGATATCTCGGATTCTTTACTCGGTTATCAGCAAAAAATAAAAAAACACATGTTGTTGTTGTTGTGGTCTTCAGTCCTGAGACTGGTTTGACGCAGCTCTCCATGCTACTCCATCCTGTGCAAGCTTATACATCTCCCAGTACTTACTGCAACCTACTTCCTTCTGAATCTGCTTAGAGTATTCATCTCTTGGTCTCCCTCTACGATTTTTAACCTCCACGCTGCCCTCCAATGCTAAATTTGTAATCCCTTGATGTCTCAGAACATGTCCTACCAACCGGTCCCTTCTTCTTGTCAAGTTGTGCCACAAACTCCTCTTCTCCCCAATTCTATTCAATACCTCCTCATTAGTTATGTGATCTACCCATGTAATCTTCAGCATTCTTCTGTAGCACCACATTTCGAAAGCTTCTATTCTCTTCTTGTCCAAACTATTTATCATTCATGTTTCACTTCCATACATGGCTACACTCCATACAAATACTTTCAGAAACGACTCCCTGACACTTAAATCTATACTCGATGTTAACAGATTTCTCTTCTTCAGAAACGCTTTCCTTGCCATTGCCAGTCTACATTTTATATCCTCATTTCCCAATCTAATTCCCTCAGCATCACCCGTCTTAATTCGACTACATTCCATTATCCTCGTTTTGCTTTTGTTGATGTTCATCTTATATCCTCCTTTCAAGACACTGTCCATTCCGTTCAACTGCTCTTCCAAGTCCTTTGCTGTCTCTGACAGAATTACAATGTCATCGGTGAACCTCAAAGTTTTTATTTCTTCTCCATGAATTTTAATACCTACTCCGAATTTTTCTTCTGTTTCCTTCACTGATTGCTCAATATACAGATTGAATAACATTGGGGAGAGGCTACAACCCTGTCTCACTCCCTTCCCAACCACTGCTTCCCTTTCATACCCCTCGACTCTTATAACTGCCATCTGGTTTCTATACAAATTGTAAATAGCCTTTCGGTCCCTGTATTTTACCCCTGCCACCTTTAGAATTTGAAATAGAGTATTCCAGTCAACATTGTCAAAAGTTTTCTCTAAGTCTACAAATGCTAGAAATGTAGATTTGCGTTTCCTTAATCTTTCTTCTAAGGTAAGTCGTAAGGTCAGTATTGCCTCACATACTGTAACCGAAACCAAACAAGTACCAAAAAATACGGGTAATTCAAAAGTAAAATACCAATATCGATTTTAACCGGTCAGTTCTTCCCATCACTAAGACTTTTTAGAGATAACTACATTATCTGTAAAGGAATACAGTTAGAAAAAAGCTGCACAAACATTCAGTCTGCTCTTGATTAGATTTCACAGTGGTGCAAAGATTGGCAACATGCTTTACATGTTGAGGAATGTAAAACGTGTACTTCACGAAACAAGAATTGCAGTGTCCTTTGACTATATTATTAATGTGTCACAATTTGAATCGGTCAAATACAAATACCTGAGTGTAGAAATTTATAGGGATATTAAATGGAGCTATCATGTAGGCTAGTCATAGGTAAAGCAGGTGGTAGTCTTCGGTTCATTAGTAGAATACTTGGGAAATGTAGTCAGTCTACAAAGGAGGCTGCATACAAAACACTCACGTGACCCATTCTAGAATATTGTCAAATGTGTGGGACCCATACCCAATAGGACTACCAGGTGATTTAGAACGTATACAGGAAAGTGCACTAACGAATGGTCATGGGTTTGTTTGACTCATGGGAGAGTGTCTGGGATATGACGAAGAAAATGAACTGGCGGAGCCCTGAAGATAAACGCAAACTACTTCGAGAAAACCCACCTAAAAAAATTGGTTCCAATGGCTCTGGGAACTATGGGACTTAACATCTGAGGTAATCAGTCCCCTAGAACTTAGAACTACTTAAACCTAACTACCCTAAGGACATCACACACATCCATGCCCGAGGCAGGATTCGAACCTGCGACCGTAGCGGTCGCGCGGTTCCAGACTGAAGCGCCTAGAACCGCTCGGTCAAACCGACCGGCCCACCTAAAAAGTTTCAAGAAACAACTTTAAGGGATGAATCTGCGGATGTGCTAGAACCCCCTAAGTACAATACTTAATAGAACAGGAACAAGTTATAAAAACTGGTGCAACGGAAAGCACTCTCTGCCATGCGCTTCACAGTGGTTTGCAGAGAATGGATGTAGATGTATTGATGAATAGAGGGTGAACTGGCGTGTACCGAAAATAACCAAAAAATACACTACTGGCCATTAAAATTGCTACACCACGAAGATGACGTGGTACAGACGCGAAATTTAACCTACAGGAAGAAGATGCTGTGATATGCAAATGATTAGCTTTTCAGAGCATTCACACAAGGTTGGCGCCGGTGGCGGCACCTAGAACGTGCTGACACGAGGAAAGTTTCCAACCGATTTCTCATACACAAACAGCAGTTGACCAGCGTTGCCTGGTGAAACGTTGTTGTCATGCCTCGTGTAAGAAGGAGAAATGCGTACCATCACGTTTCCGACTTTGATAAAGGTCGGATTGTAGCCTATCGCGATTGCGGTTTATCGTATCGCGACATTGCTGCTCGCGTTGATCGAGATTCAATGACTGTTAGCAGAATATGGAATCGGTGGTTGCAGGAGGGTAATACGGAACGCCGTGCTGGATCCCAACGGCCTCGTATCACTAGCAGTCGACATGACAGGCATTTTATCCGCATGGCTGTAACGGATCGTGCAGCCACGTCTCGATCTCTGAATCACCAGATGGGGACGTTTGCAAGACAACAACCATCTGCACGAACAGTTCGACGACGTTTGCAGCAGCATGGACTATCAGTTCGGCGACCATGGCTGCGGTTACCCTTGACGCTGCATCACAGACAGGAGCGCCTGCGATGGTGTACTCAACGACGAACCTGGGTGCACGAATGGAAAAACGTCATTTTTTCGGACGAATCCAGGTTCTGTTTACAGCATCATGATGGTGACATCCGTATTTGGTGACATCGCGGTGAACGCACATTGGAAGCGTGTATTCGTCATCGCCATACTGGCGTATCACCCGGCGTGCCATTGGTTACACGTCTCGGTCATCTCTTGTTCGCAATGACGGTACTTTGAACAGTGGACTTTACATTTCAGATGTGTTACGACCCGTGGCTCCACCCTTCATTCGATCCCTTCGAAACCCTACATTTCAGCAGGATAATGCACGACCGCATGTTGCAGGTCTTGTACGGGCCTTTCTGGATACAGAAAATGTTCGACTGCTGCCCTGGCCAACACATTCTCCAGATCTGTCACCAATTCTGACGTCTGGTCAATGGTGGCCGAGGAACTGTTTCAAATGGCTCTGAGCACTATGGGACTTAACATCTATGGTCATCAGTTCCCTAGAACTTAGAACTACTTAAACCTAACTCACCTAAGGACATCACGCAACACCCAGTCATCACGAGGCAGAGAAAATTCCTGACCCCGCCGGGAATCGAGCCTGCGAACCGGGCGCGGGAAGCGAGAACGCTACCACAAGACCACGAGCTGCGGACCGAGCAACTGGCTCGTCACAATACCCCAGTCACTACTCCTGATGAACTGTGGTATCGGGTTGAAGCTGCATGGGCAGCTGTACCTGTACATGCCATCCAAGCTCTGCTTGACTCAATGCCCAGGCGCATCATGGCCGTTATTACGGCCAGAGGTGGTTGTTACGGGTACTGATTTCTCAGGATCTATGCACCCAAATTGCGCGAAAATGTAATCACATGTAAGTTCTAGTATAATATATTTGTCCAATGAATACATGTTTATTATCTGCATTTCTTCTTGGTGTAGCAATTTTAATGGTCAGTAGTGTACATGAAATTATTCACAGAAAGTCCAGAAAGATGCACTAAAATTCCGAAGATATGCACTGTAATGTATAAGCATGAAGTACACCATTCCTTTTAGATACGTTGGACAGTTGTTGATACACAAACAATCTGGACCATTTCATTTGTAGAGGACTGGTAGCTGTTGACGAGTTTACGATGTTCCAGTATCCGAATCTTTGCGGGAATACTGTTAATAATAATAATAGAATAATAGATAGTGGGCATAAGTGGGCGCTAGTCTGTAGTCTGTGGAGATTTTGGACGGACAGAAGACGTGCTCGCATACTCAAACCGGTTGAGGTGATCGCTCGTGTAAAACAGGGAATCCAGGTTCGACTACCGTGTGGCATAAATTTTCATAATTCGCCACTGAGTTCGCTCAAGGCCCTATAGCAGCTAAACATCTGACATTTCTTTCGTCATTTCGTTCATGTTGTGGGGGCATGTCCAAACGCGAAGGCTCCTTCCTTCCATTGGATCACATCTCCATGTAGACCCATCTTACTACCTTAACTCCATACAACTGATGGACGGTTTCGCAGCGCTTCATTGCCATGAGCAGTGGAGGGTCACATGACCTCTTGGTACTTTCTGTATGTACAACGTTCCAAAGCGACACACTATTACTTCAATACATTTTCATAAATTTAAACGCAGTGTCGTCGAACTAGTAAGTTTTACTCGTGAGGTTTGTTTATTCATTTATTCATTGTAAGTCATGCAATGTGATGCAACATTTCTTACCACATGAAGAAACGCAGGGCGGTTTTGGGTGCAGTGCAAGCAAGATGTTAGCTTCTAGAACGCTCTTGCAGATGGATTCTATTGCCGAGACAAATGAAGTGAAATGATCATACGGTATTGTTGGTCGGTATATCCCATCTGGAGATGTTCAGCCGCGTAGCGCAAGTAATTTTATTTGACGCCACTCCAGCAACTTGCATATTGATGATGATGAAATGATGATAAAGACAATACAATACCCAGTTCCCGAGATAATAGAATCTCCACCCTGACCAGGAATCGAACCCGGGCCCTCTGCATGACAGTCAGTCGCGCTAAGCACTTTTTTAAATTATCAGATTAGCTTAGTACTTTCATGAACATTCAGACCACCAGATTCAAAATCATAGTGTAATATGGGCTGCAACTTGAGAAACAAATGATTAGTGTAACTAATGCAAGAGAAAATTATGCTGAACAATCAGGAAAGTACCTCACAATCTATTTTCTCTCTTTATAGATTTTTTTACATTTGTATAAGGAAGACAAGTGAACAAAAACAAGGCTTCACGTGATCTGGCAAAAGAAACAGGGAGGAATCAAAGACCATAGGACAACTTTTCCAACACCCTCTCGACTGAAGTTAAGAAAAATCATGTTTTCAAAAAGTGCTCGAAAACGTGGCGACTACGACCATTGCCAATGCGCGGTTGCAAGATATTGGTGAATGACATGGGGATCAGGGTCGTTCTGTCCTTCAACAACATAGTGAATGTAATGTCACAGGAGCTAGACACTTGTATTCGTTTGCGTCTGAAGAAAAAGGATACGTCCGAATGAATAAGAAATTCATTCAAAAAAGCCGATTAGACTCCTCGGGAAAGAAAAGCCAACTGTCTACGGATCCATAGCCAATGATCCAGTCACAAGAAACACGCCTGTGAAGTAAGGTATCAATATGATGAGAATCGTCACACTGATCTGTAGTACAATGGCGTATGTGGAAAAGACGGTCGCCAGTCGGGATCAAACGATGAATGAAACCACAACGAAGCGATCTCCATCGGTAATATAGGAAGCACCATCATTTCTGTTTTTGCCACATTTATTTCATATCTGTGTTCGACAAACCAGTCTTCTACATCGTTTACTGCTTCTTGTAACTTTGCAGTGTCCTTTGCGCCTATTACAATATCGTCTGCAGTTGCGTATGTCCGCCCCGGTAGCTGAGTGGTCAGCGTGACAGACTGTCAATCCTAAGGGCCCGGGTTCGATTCCCGGCTGGGTCGGAAATTTTCTCCGCTCAGGGACTGGGTGTTGTGTTGTCCTAATCATCATCATTTCATCCCCATCGACGCGCAGGTCGCCGAAGTGGCGTCAAATCGAAAGACCTGCACCAGGCGAACGGTCTACCCGATGGGAGGCCCTAGCCACACACAAAAAAAAAAAAAAAGTTGCGTATGAGATTACACCCTCCCTTTGGGACATTCTTACAATTTCTTCCGCTGTAAGGATAAATAGCAGAGGACTCATTGAGTCTCCCTGAAATACTCTGTTTGATTGGACTATCGGCCCTGATAGGGAGAGAATGTCCGAGATCCTCATTTCGTTCCAGCGCAGTACTGCACTTACGATTCGTGTCGGTATGTCGTTTTCACTTAGGGTTTCCTCTAGTTTTGTGGTCGCTAATTTTTGTTTATGAAGTCAAAGAATTTTGTGAAGCCTATAAATACTACTTAAAACTTTTATCTATCTTCAAGGGCTTCCCAGAGTGATCTTCCTTTCCTGAATCCCATTCGGTTTTCGGTGAGGTGTTCGTCGACTGTTTGCTTTATTATTTGTGTTATTATGTTTGTGAATACTTTGAAAGGTAAATTTTCTAGCGCTATACCTCTGTATTTGCTAGCATCCTTGGTGGTCTCCTTTCCCTTTACATAGCACTTTTACTATTGACTGTCTCCATTGTTCTGGAATGGAGGCTGTTTCTATGCGCTTACTGTAGAGTTTTGTCCACATTGGCGTTGGTATTTGGGCAGTGTCAAAAGTGTTCGCTGTAAAGTCTGTCAGGACCTGCAGGGTTTTTGTTCTTCGTGCTGTTGAGTTAGAACGGAATTTTTTTCACACTTTCGGACTTTTATGACATTATAAAATTTGCAATTTTCCGAATAAAATGATGTATATATCACTTTTAAGCTCACATGGGAAGTACTTTATTTTATTTTTTAATATAATCTACACCAGTTGAAAATGTTAAAATTTTTACGTGCATTACTTCAAGATCTAATAAAATCCGTAATTTTTTATATAGAAGGCTGTGGATTGCCATGTTATAAAGGTTAAATTACGTGTTTGTATTGGTAGCAATGTCAAAAACAGTATCGTATCGTTTCATAGTATAAACACGCGTTGTATCTCCGAACGTTTTTCCGAGTAAAAGTGACGAATATATAGGTAAATCTCTCAAAAAGTAAAGTGTCACACCAAAAACAAGTGTTTTAAGAAACGTGGGTTTCATGGTAATAGGTTTTTGAATAAAGGGAAACATTGTGTTCAACATGTGACGTGTGAAGTTACAGGCAATGAAATACAGGCAAACTCATCAGTATCTAGAGCAGGGCCACACGAGGTGCATGCACCGGTGCATCGCACAGTGCAGAGTGCAGAAGGCGGCTGCGCTATGTTGACGACGGTGCAGACCCCCCACTCCTCGGCTTTGCGCAACAGCGCTGCCTCTCACCTCCTTAGCTTGTGTCGCTTGCGCCGCCTGTCTCGACCTGTTTCAAAGCTTTTACCCTGTTGTCTTCGTCATTGCCAAATACTAATATACACTAGGTGGAGAGCTTAGTTTGGTGTACCGCTACAAAAGAGATTTATATAATAACTGTAATGGTAACAATTTTAAATTTGGTTTCAACACAAATGTATCTTCCTATGTGCTCTTTATTTTTTTTGCAATTATGCTACTAAGATCTTGAACAAGAGATTGGCTGACAGCAATTCTGAGAGAATTTTTTAAATTACAATTAGAAATACTCGCACGCAATCTAGTTTTTGTAAAGACAAAACAGAAAAAAACCTTTCACATACACAAGTGGAACCAAACATAGAAATAATCTTCGCTGCCTCTCTGTGTAACTTGGGAAATTCTTCCTTCGGCAAATTCTGGTAGAATTGGAGCAAACCTTTTGTGTTGTGAAACACATCCTTTCGGTGAACATCGCTTTGCAAATCAATTACTTCGAAATGTAAACCTGAAGTCGCACTTTCAATGTCCATCGAAATAGATTTCACAAAAACATCGAGAATTGGCGGCAGGTAGGTGATTTCCTGAAACAATAACAAAGCCAATGTTAATAAATGAAAGTAATGTAAGCCGTTGTTTCGAAGTACTAAAATGCGGTAGATTTTAATAAACATGTAATGTGTACTACTGGTTTTAATGTAATGTTACACTTGCATATGTAACGCAATCTCCTTTATTTAGCTGTATGTCATATACCGGCACATTACCTGGAATCGGTCGTTAAACGCATTTTCAAGGGATTGTAGCACCTCGACGTATTTTTCAAAGCGCGCTCCTTCCTGCACAGATGCTGTCAAACAAAAACATAGTACCGTTTTGATTAGAGCGGTTATAAAAATCGGGCTGTTTTAATAAAGGTACAATTTATATCTCGCTTACGTAGTACAGGAAAGTGTTGCATATTTTCTCTGAAAGGTTGTTTTTGAGGAGCTTCAGTTTATACTGGAAAGCGTTTATTTTGCTGATCACATCGTTCATGAGATTGTTTTCTTTTTTGAGTTTCAGACTTAAATCATTTAGGAGAGCCATAATGTCCGCTGAAAATCCTAAATCAGCTACCCATTCAGGGTCATGAAAAAGTGGCTCCGGACGTACTTTGCTCTCGAAAAACTGAGCCACAGTGTGGCGTAGTCGAAAAATTCGGGAAATCCCTTTCCCTTTGCTCAGCCAGCGCACCTCAGCGTGTTAGGAAATATCTGAATACTCCTCTTCAAAGGAAATCAAAAATTATTTGAATTGACGATGAGTGAGTCCATGAGAACGAATGTAGTTCACGATGCGCACCACTACCTTCATCACATCTTGAAGACCGATAACTTTCGCACAAAGAGCCTCTTGGTGTGCAAAACAATGAACGGAAGGTAAATTCGGCATGTTAAGTTTTTTCCGCAGTAGGCCAATAAACCCTTTTGCTTTACCGCACATTGGTGGTGCTCCGACTGTGGTTACGGAAAACAGCTTTTCCCAAGGGAGTCCTATCCCTTCAGCTGCCATTTCAACAGCTGCTAAAATATCCGCCCCTGTAACAGTGTCCTTCAACGAAATCATATCCAGGAGCTCTTCCGTTACATGTAGGTCGTCGTCCACGCCACGAAAAAATATTGCTAACTGAGCCGTTTCGTTAATATCCGTGGACTCAAGTGCGATGGAGTACGCTAGGAAGTTTTCAATTTTGGCTGCCAGTTGTTCATGCAAATTCTCAGCAATGTCATTGATTCTCCGATGTATAGTCATTCTGGAAAGTGGTATTCTGCTGTACGCGGGAGCTAATGTGGGATTCATTGTCTCTACTACGTCCAACATAATGTTTTTTTTATTAATGGTCCGTCCGTAAATGGCCTCCCAGCTCTTGCTAAACGTAGAGCAACTTTTTAACTAGCTCTGAGAGTCCCTTCGCAACACTCATCATCTTCTTCACCCTAAAGTAGAGAAAAAAGTGACCTTTGACCCCGCCGATAAGGCGGCTCAAGGCCATCTTGGCAGCGCGCCAGCCGCCGAAGACTCACAAACAGCGGACGGGCGTACATAGTAAGGCTAGTACGCCCGTCCGGGATAACTCGCGGCTGGCACTGTGAAATATTCTAAGTCCCTTATCTGGCGCCGCGCCAGAGCGCGGCTATAAAAGCGAGCGCAGCCCGCGGAGCGGATCATTCGCGCTGCTGCTGCTGCACAGGCAACTGCATTGAACGCTGCCAAGATGCCCTACAGAAGATATCGTCGTCGTGCAAGACAGACAATATATAAAACAATAGAAGACCTGGAAATGACAACATCTGCTGCTGACAAGAAGAAGAATACTGTAAAATCTGTCGCTGCACATTCACTACTAGATGGACCCGCTGTCTTCTGTGGATGTAGACTGAACTTCAGTATTGATCTGAATGATACATTTTCGCATGGTAATTTATGCGAAAACGAAAACTAAGGAATCTAAACAAATGTTATTTCGTTTCGCATGACTTTTAACCAAAATATACATGCTAAAGTACTTGCAACAAACCTCGTCTGTAGATACAGAATTCTCTTCTGCAAGAGTTTGCAACTTCCGTAATTCTTCCTCTCTGGCATCCCCTGTTATATCACTATACTTTTCTGAATGCAATTTGCTGTAGTGCCTTTCAATAGACGATTTTCTGACACACGTAATTAGTGTACCGCAGATTAGACATTTGGCTTTATCGTCACAAGTAGGAGGGTTCCCATTCCGGTTTATATTGACTTCCGGCAGTTTTTCCTTTTTCTGGAGCAGATGGTTCAATTATTCCGGTAATTGTCTTGCGCTTACGTATTCCAATGTTGACGAAGCCGTCTGGCAGCGCATTCGGCAGCGCACAGCGTCGGCCTCACCTAGCAAGCCGAGTTGAGGCGAAGTATGCCGAGTTGAACCGATGCACTGTGCAGGCACTCGCTGCACCTCGCTTTGCGCGTGTGCGGTTTTCCGTGTTTGTGCAGCCCTGATCTAGAGAAACACCCATTAGTGCTTCGAAGATTAAAATAAAGTTGTGATACACAGTTTTCTCAAAACTAAAGTGATGAAAATGGTAGGTTAGGTTATATTCTGATAGATTTACTCATCCTGACAAAGGTGTTAGGTGAACGTGTGTGTTGTAAAATATGTGGAGAGCCAGTTAGTTTACATGAAGACAGTGAGATATCAAATGGACTAGCCAGGAAACCTATCATTAATTGGGCCAGTTGTAAATATGCTCGTTTATTTTGGAATTCTGATAAGTGTAAAGATAATTATTTTGAAGTAAATGTTAGGTGGTTTTATGGATTGAGAGCTAATGGCAACGGACAAACTGCAACAGAAACAATATGTGCAGTGGTGAATATGCCACGCCCACCTCGTAAAATCGACAAGTCTCCAGAATTTATTACATTTGCTGCGGAATCCGTTGGGTGTGATTCAGTGAAGTGTGCGGCAAACGAAGCTGTTGAAATAAATCATGGTATGACTGACGTACCAGTAGCTTTTGATGGCACTTGGCAGAAGCGCGGTTTCAGTTCGAAGATTTATGTTGCTATGGTGACCAGTGTGGATACTGAAAAGGTAATAGATTATCAGATTTTAACCAAACATTGTTACAACTGTAAATCAGTGAATGAAGAAAGGCATATCTGTGACAGAAATTATGAAGGAACAAATGGTGGTATGGAGGCCTCTGCAGCTATTGAAACTTTTAGTTGATCTGTGAACGAAAGGGGAGTGTGCTACAGTAAGTTCTTAGGTGACGGAGACTCAGAAACGTATAACTGAGTAGTAGCCACTCAGCCTTATGGTGAGAAGATTGTCACAAAACTGGAATGTGTTGGTCATGTCCAGAAGAGGATGGGCAGAGGAAGTTGAAACAAAGTTTGAGAGACAAGAAACTTTCTGATGGTAAAACCATAAGAGGCAGGCTGAGCGACAAAATGATTGATGAACTACAGCTGTACTATGGGATGGCCATTAGAAATAACACTGAGATTTATTGAAAATGAAGCAGGTAGTATGGGCTACCACAGACTGTCAACTGATGAAAAACCAGTACACCACCTTTGCCCTCTTGGACCCGATTCATAGTGAATTACCTCAATGTCCAGTACTCAAACAGTTCATACAGCTATAAACATTCCATCCCAGCAGAGGTCATGGATATCATAGAACCTGTTTACAGAGCTCTGGAAAATCCTGAATTACTGAAGAAGTCTCTGCATGGTCAGACTCAAAATCCCAGTGAGTCGTTCAGTAATCTTATATGGACTCGCTTGTTCGAATGAAGACACTAAAGCGGGGGTCAGTGATGCTACAGCATATGGGAATTAATCCTGGAACAAACTGCATCAGAGGACTTGAATGGATGGACAAGGGTTGCATTGATAAGGCAGAGTATGCATCACAGTTGGCCACTGAGGAGTCCAGAAAGAAGAAAAAACTTGGATAAAGATCAAGAGGATGATACACACTACGGTGCAGGGTGCTTCTGAGTGACTAAAAGTAAAAAATTAAGCATATATTAAGTGAGTGAGTCTTTTGAAACTTTAGAAGCCGTTCCTGAAAATTTACATTTTCTGTTGCATTTTTCCCTAAATCTCATAAATCACTTCGAGTAGATTATTCAAATTTTCAGGGAGTAATAACATACATATCCTGAGTCTACTGAACTAAAAGAAGAACATACTGTTATGTATAATTAAAATTATTTAGGATAAAGCGCGAAAAAAGTACACAAAATTTTAACTGTGTAATTAAAAAATTGTATTTCCGATAGCAGTGGCTAACATGCAAATAATTGTAGTTCTGTAGACTCAGAGCATGCAGTTTAATGTCCTGTAAAAGTTTCATATCAATGGCTACAGTGGTTCCTGAAATACAAGGAAGCCAAGTCACTAAATTTAACATTGTCGGAGTAGGGCTTTCCAACTCCCTTTAATGGCATCTTTGACCTCCTGTCTGCCCTCTGCTCTGCCTTTTAGTCCTTACTTGTTCCCTATGTTGCCAAAGTGTGTCTGACATTCTTTCATATCGATGTAATGTGTTACAGCTCGTTTTCTGAGGGGTAGTGCAATATATGTGTCTGTTGTGGCTTCCTCCATTAGTTTCTTTCCTTCTCTTGCTCAGAATGTTCTCTTATTTTCTTTTAGAGTTTTCTGATTGATATATCGTTTTTCGGCGTAAGTCCTGAGGAGTGTAGGGCTCTCCCCGCACCGTTTTAGGTGATGTAAGCTTTCTAGTAAATATTTTCTTAGCCTGTAGCACTATGTGTCAAACTATTTTTTCGCTCTTCATTTGTACCTGGGATTGTCAGCCGGGGTGGCCGAGCGGTTCTAGGCGGTACAATCTGGAACCGCGCGATAGCTACGGTCGCAGGATCGAATCCTGCCTCGGGCATGGATGTGTGTGATGTCCTTAGGTTAGTTAGGTTTAAGTAGTTCTAAGTTCTAGGGGACTGATGACCTCAGAAGCTAAGTCCCATAGTGCTCAGAGCCATTTGTACCTGGGATTGGCAACTTGTCTTAGGAATTCTCCCCCCGCTTCTGTTGCTCCCTCTAGTCGCGAATTGTCTATTAGCATTTCAATTTGTGTTATGACGTCTGATTATGCTTCCACTTTTTCGATGTCTGTTGTTCTCGAAAGTGCTTCTTCCTCTTTTTCCTGCTCTTTTCGCCATTCACCTTGGATACTTATCTCCAGAGGGATATGTGTCCGAAGTGATGTGTGGTCAACAGTCCAGAGAGGCGTTGTATTGCCCCTGGTTAGTCCCTTTATGAAAGCAATGTCTATTGTGCTTTTACCATTGTGGGAAATGTGTGTAGGTATGTTGGGTTTGTTTAATAGGATAAAGTCTTCTTCTGCAACTTTTTCACTATTATTTTTACTTTGTAGTTTTGTGTATCGATTCTGCAATTCCTGCCTCTGGCAATAATTAGTGGTTTATTATGTTTACTATGAGTGATCAGCTGGCCTATTCCATCTATTATAAAAATGGCTGTTTTATTCGGCTGGAAGTATGCTGATATTACTGTAATGAGTTTCGTTTCTGCCAGGATAGTCATAGTTATTAGTGTTAATTCCGGTTTTATAAGGGCAGTTATTCCTCCACTGGGTCTCCCTCTATCGCCTTGTTTTGCATGGAGAGGAGTGCAGTAAAATTCTGGGTGTTGCCAGTTTTCCGTTAAAAATGTTACTACTAGGTTTGCTATGTCATACCCCTGTAGCAGTCTCATTGAGCCATGTTCATTGATCTTTTTAAACCTTATATATTCCATAGGAGGATCCTTAAGGTTGCTACTGCTGCTACTTCTTTGCATTTTTTTTGTTTGGGTGGTGTTCTTGTGCCTTATGGAAGAGACATTACTCCGATTTCTCGGGGGGAAAAAAAACCGGGGAAAACGAAAGCGTTGCCAGTGATTGCTGCTGGCCAGAATTCAGTTTTATCCGCCAATTCTAAGTTGTGAAAGGAGATGCCTATTTTAAAGGATTTCGTATTATTGTTGTTTGCCAGTTCTTCACATTTCAAGTTTCCTTTGATTCCTTTCTTATTGAGGAATTGTATTATTTAATCCGGTGTTGTCTCAGATTTGAGCCGTACTACATAGAGCCAGATCGTCTTGTCTGCAGCTTGTAGACTTGCATCTTGTGGTCCAACACCAGTCAGTGTCTCATGTTGCTTAGTTGGTCTCTTCTCACTTCTACGGGTAACTTTAGTCCAGTGTTCTTCGTTTACATTCGTTTCCGTTTCTTGAGCTGTCCCTTGTTGTAGGTGTTTCGCCTTCTTTCGTGTCAAACGCGTTATCTGTTTCCTTCTTCGTGGTGTTGGGTCTTTGCTATGGTTTTGGTGTCTTTTGTCTTGTACTCACAGTTTCTTCCATTATCAAAATCTTTACACTGTTGTGAAATGCTCCATCATGGGGCTTATCATTTGCGTACTGTAACTTTTTCTGTAATTTAACGCCGGCCGCGGTGGTCTAGCGGTTCTAGGCGCTCAGTCCGGAGCCGCGCGACTGCTACGGTCGCAGGTTCGAATCCTGCCTCGGGCATGGATGTGTGTGATGTCCTTAGGTTAGTTAAGTTTAAGTAGTTCTAAGTTCTAGGGGACTGATGACCATAGATGTTAAGTCCCATGGTGCTCAGAGCCATTGTAATTTAACGTTTGCTTATAATATCGTCATGGTTAAGAGGCTGGAAATCGTAGTTGGAAGTAGTCCCGCTAGGTGCCGGTGTGTGGTGGTTGCCGCTCTCGGTTTCTTCTGTTGGGTCAACAGATGGCACTACTTGTCCCACGGTGGAGCGATACTCTCTCTCTCTGTCTGGGTGTTACTAACCACACTTTCTAAAGATCGCTTTGTACGAGGGCTGTCCAGAAAGTAAGTTACGATTGATCGCGAAATGAAAATCACAGTGAAAATCAGAAATGTTTCATTTGTAACAGTTAGCTACACCTTTCAGCTACTTCTCTACGTAGTCTCCGTTCTGACTCAGACATTAGTCGTAGCGTTGTACCAACTTTCCAATACCCTCATCATAGAAGGCAGCCGCCAGTGCTTTCCGCCAATTCTATACGCTGGCCTAAAGCTCGTTGTCTGTGCCAAAATGTTGTCTTCATAGCCAGCGGTTCGTTTGAGCAGAGATGAAACTCAGTGGGAGACAATTACGGGCTGTATTGTGGATAACCAAACATTTCCAATTGAAACGATGCAGGAACATCTTCATTGACCCTGCAGAATGAGGCTGAGAATTGTCTTGAAGAAGAAACCGCACGACAGTTATGTAATGTCGGTTGCATAGCTTCAGGGGAAAATTCTCACCAGGCCCTCGTACTTGGCGGGAGACACTATTTTCTATAACATCTTTACGCGCTCACTAAGAGCTCAGGAATGAAAAGAGCGACATAATTCTACCTAGAGTCATACTAGAGACACTGCCCAACACATCTTTGCAAAACTTTATCGGATTTTCATAGTCGTTTCCATTTTGCGACCGATCGTAACTTACTTTCTGGACAGCCCTCGTATTTATTTTTAACGTTTTCCACGTTCACGTCCATTTTTATTACACTGAAACATTCACTAAAGGTGCTCACTGCCTTTAAGATATCACCTTTCATCTCTTTCTTGACGTACCCTCCAGTTTCCACCGTACTTATAAAACTTTGTAGAGCACATTCAACACGTTTCTCCATTATGTCCACCATTTTTTATTTATTGCAATCACTTCAACCTTTTTCCGCGCACTCCAGTTCACGTAAGAATGAGTTGTACATGCTACATTTAGCTCTATTTTAAACCGTCCTATCTCGACAAAGGATAAAAATTTTTAGATAAAAAAAATTCATTTTGGGTTTATCCATTTGTATATCTTAGTGCAGAGTTTGAACTGATTCGTACAAGTTCAAAGTAGAAAAGCGGCGGCGCGCTTCATAAACCTCCCAGAGGAACGTGTTTAGTGCACGTATTTGCACTGAATGGTATACATACGAATTGTGTTAGTAGCTGAGCATTAACATCTTTTCAAAAGGTATTAATCGATTCGCACAATGTCCTTAGGCGCCATCTGCGTTTCGTCGTTCCAACCTTGCTTAATATACTGTAACATAGTTACAGTAACACAAATGTCCGAATGTCTATACAAATGGTCGCTGTTCCGCGCTAAACCAAAAGCTTTTCACTCCATGTTCCTAGCTCAAACGGAGCCACTTTACTCTTACAAGACGATAAGATCGCTGACATATAACACACATTTAATTGCAGAAAGCAAAACAGTGAATGATATTACTCACTCCGTCATCAGGCCACAAGTGGCCCATCGGGACCATCCGACCGCCGTGTCATCCTCAGCTGAGGATGCGGATAGGAGGGGTGTGTGGTCAGCACACCGCTCTCCCGGTCGTTACAATGGTTTTCTTTGACCGGAGCGGCTACTATTCGATCGAGTAGCTCCTCAATTGGCATCACGAGACTGAGTGCACCCCGAAAAATGGCAACAGCGCAGGGTGGCTGGATGGTCACCCATCCAAGTGCCGGCCACGCCCGACAATGCTTGAAGTCGGTGATCTGACGGGAACCGGTGTATCCACTGCGGCAAGGCCGTTGCTTGAATTATATTATATGTACACAGATTTCTTGTTTTCGATGGCTTGCAAGAGAAGCCCATCACTTGCTACTACTAATCGCCTTAGTCAGTGTTCTGTTTGAGTTCCAGAAGTGTTATGAATTGTTTGCTGACCACTGCGGTACATTGATTAATTACTGAGAAAGAAAATGAAGACAAATCAAAAACGAACTGGTATTAGTACAAATGGTTAAGTAGGTGTGTGGACTTGGCATCCGACATTTGTTTTGTCTGAGGTGTATTTATGGACTGGGGCGTGACGCAGTTCTTTCTCTGCTTTTCGCTTGTGTTAACGTTTTGTATGTGTGCTCAGCAATATCACGCATTATGTATTGTCAATTTTGAATGAATTTTTCACTCTATAGCGGAGTGTGCGTTGGCATGAAACTTCCTGTAGAATAAAACCGAGACTCGACTCAGGACCTTTGCCTTTCGCGACTTCTGGCGACTGAGCTTCCCTACTTACGCGAATACCTCATCTCCTGCCTTCTAGAGTTCACAGAAGTTCTGTGAAACTTGCAGGACTGGAAATTTGGAAATTTGTGGTAAGTTCCTGTGGCACCAAACTGCTGAGGTTATCGGTCCCTAGGCTTACACACTAGTTAATCTAACTTAAACTAACTTACGCTAAGGGCAACACACACACCCATGCCAGAGGGAGGACTCAAACTTCTGACGGGGGGAGCGGCGCGAACCGTGGCAAGGCATCTAAGACCGCACCGCTACCCCGCGCAGCGGTTGCAGGACTGGCACTCCTGGAAGAAAGGATGTTGCGGAGACTTGGCTTAACCACTACCTTGGGGATTTCTACAGTCTTATTCAGCAATTAGCTTGGGTGTCATTCCCTGCACGTACTTACCCGACGTTCCGAAATTTCCACAATGCTGACCCATGACAACCACGCAAATACTATTCGGGAAAAGTCCGAGATACGCAACGGAGTGCTCGCAACGACAGACGCTTTTACAACGAGCAACGTTTCCTTCATCAATTTTACCAACTGTGGGTCTCCAAGTGTCTGTAACGGATGTGCACGGACAATGAACGTTGTGAAAACGGACGACTTTCTTCAAGTGTCAACAATAAGAAACATCTGCATAGACAATGTTCGGCAAAGTTTGATCTCAGTGACTTGAATGAACACGTTCATGATTCAGAACACGTTCTACAATTAGAGGACAGTGTTCACGTGGAAAGTTCTGTGTTTCTTGGAAATTGACACCTGTACAACACACTCCGCAACTTTTAACAGTCCATCCGTTTCGGGAGTACCTCAGCCGAAACCGTTAGTACGAGTACAAATATGAGTAGCTTAGCCGGCTGGGTTACGCAAGCAGGTTTCCATCCGGGATTCCTTCCGCGCTGATACGGGCGATAGAGTTTTATTCGCCAAAGCCGTCCAATCGATAGAACAAGTGCCAAACAGAAATGATTTTCAAGAAATAAACGAGAGACAGTTTTTTCATCCTAAACTGCCTCCTTGCCGGCCAGGCAGAGTGGACGATGATTGGAAGTTTTCCGCGCTGCACAACAATATCGGTGAAAACACGTATACTACTAGTGATCCGATACAGTCACCGGCTGCCACCGGCAAATCTAATTGTGCCAAAGCGACCTTACTACAACGATTAGCTCAGTCGCCAGAATAGCAGATTCAGCAAGTGATGTCGATGTCTACATCTACATCTACATGGTTACTCTGCAATTCACACTTAAGTGCCTGGCGGAGGGTTCATCGAACCATTTTCATACTACTTCTCTACCATTCCAGTCTCGAATGGCGCCTGGGAAAAAGGAACACCTAAATCATTTCTCCCTACGTAGGTGGGTGTCAACAAAATATTTACGCATTCGAAAGAGAAAGTTCGTGATTGAAATTTCGTAAATAGATCTTGCCGCAAAGAAAACCGCCTTTGTTTCAGTGACTGCCACCCCAACTCGCGTATCATATCAGTGACACTCTCACCCCTATTGCGTGATAACACGAAACGAGCCCCCCTTCTTTGCACTTTTTCGATGTCCTCCGTCAATCCTACCTGGTAAGGATCCCACACTAAGCAGCAATATTCCAGCAGGGGAGGGACAAGTGTAATGTAGGCTGTCTCTTTATCGGGTTTGTCACATCTTCTAAGTGTCCGCCAGAAAAGCGCAGTTCTTGTTTCGCCCTCCGCACAATATTATCTATGTGGTCTTTCCAATTTAAGTTGCTCGTAATTGTAATTCCTAGGTATTTAGTCGAATTTACAGCCCTTAGATTTGTGCGATTTATCGTATACCCAAAATGTATTGGATTTCTTTTAGTACCCATGTGGATGACCTCGCACTTTTCTTTGTTTAGTGCTAATTGCCACTCTTCGCACGCTACAGAATCTCTCTAGATCATTTTGCAATTGGAATTAATCGTCTGATGATTTTACTAGACGGTAAATTACAGCGTCATCTGCAATCAATCTAAGGGGGTTGCTCAGATTATCACCTAGATCATTTACCGGGTGATCAAAAAGTCAGTATAAATTTAAAAACTGAATAAATCACGGAATTATGTAGATAGAGAGGTACAAATTGACACACATGCTTGGAATGACATGGGGTTTTATTAGAACCAAAAAAAAGTTCAAAAATGTCCGACAGATGGATCTTCATCTGATCAGAATATCAATAATTAGCATAACAAAGTAAGACAAAGCAAAGATGATGTTCTTTACAGGAAATGCTCAATATGTCCACTATCATTCCTCAATAATAGCTGTAGTCGAGGAATAATGTTGTGAACAGCACTGTAAAGCATGTCCGAAGTTATGGTGAGGCACTGGCGTCGGATATTGTCTTTAAGCATCCCTAGAGATGTCGGTTGATCACGATACACTTGCGACTTCGGTAAACCCTAAGCCAATAATCGCACCGACTGAGGTCTGGGCACCTCGGAGGCCAAGAATGACGAAAGTAGCGGCTGAGCACACGATCATCACCAAACGAAGCGCGCAAGAGGTCTTTCACGTGTCTAGCAATATGGGGTGAAGGGCCATCCTGCATAAACATCGTACATTCCAGCAGGTGTTTATCAGCCAGGCTGGGGATGAAGCGATTCTGTAACATATCGGCGTACCTCTCACCCGTCATGGTAGCAATTACTGACGTTTTGCTGTCGAGCGCCATCTGTCGGACATTTTGTGAACTTTTTTTCTGTTCTAATAAAACCCCATGTCATTCCAAGCATGTGTGTTTATACTGACTTTTTGATCACCCGGTATATAAATCAGGAACAGCAGAGGGCCTACGACACTATTTTGCGGAACGCCAGATATCACTTTGTTCTACTCGATGATTTACCGTATATCACTACGAACTATGACCTCTCTGAGAGGAAATCACGAATCCAGTCACACAACTGAGACGACTCTCCATATGCGCGCAATTTGATCAATAGTCACTTGTGAGGAACGGTATCAAAAGCCTTCTGGAAATCTAGGAATATGGAATGAGATCCCTTGTCGACAGCACTCATTACTACGCAGAAAATTTATGCAGCAGAACGCCGTTCCACTTTTGGAGACGCTTACATGAACTGAGATCCCAAGAAACATGCCATCCGACACACTCTGCACACTTTTGTTAACTATGTGATTATTGTACCGTACATGAAAATGACATGCAGGAATCCAAATTACAATTTTTTGTGAATTCCATAACAATGACAATACTGTAACTGAAGGAGCAACGGGGAACGAAGGACAACGTGGCAAATAGTTGCTGAAAGGTACTCAGCACTAACGAAAGTACACGACAGTGACGTCGCAAGTAAAGGCCAGCCTGCAGCGACTAATTGTAGAAGTAATAATAGTAGTAGTAGTAGTAGAAGAGATGGGCTCCTGAACTGATTCAGAGAGCCAGAGCCTTCTAAGGTTCAAAAAATGGCTCTGAGCACTATGGGACTTAACATCTATGGGCATCAGTCCCCTAGAACGTAGAACTACTTAAACCTAACTAACCTAAGGACAGCACACAACACCTAGTCATCACGAGGCAGAGAAAATCCCTGACCCCGCCGGGAATCGAACCCGGGAACACGGGCGTGTTTCTAAGGAGTGAGCGATTTTTTATGTGTGTGTGTGTGTGTGTGTGTGTGTGTGTGTGTGTGTGTGTGTGTGTGTGTGTATGTGAATGTATGGATCTTCATATTGTATTAGTGTGTACAGCTGTTCTCAACCATGAAAAGGATAGAAAGTGAAGAAATGTAAGTTCTTCAGAAAACTGTGTTAATGAAGAAAAAGCTTTATGCCTTATATTGGGTGTAAACGATAACTGTTTACAATGAATCACAGTGGTGTAGAGGAAGTCGAGAAGAAACAATTTGATATAGGCCAGCTGTCATCTATCAAGTCGTTGAAGGACCTCAAACAGGCTACAAAAACCACTTAAGCTGCAAAGCATGTGTGTCACGTGGGATTTTCAATGTTCTATTGCTCTGTTCATGAAAACTATTAGTCCTAGAGAACAAATAAAAAGGATCTTTTTTGTAGAAAATTTAATGTGATTTAATTTTGTACTGGGTTAATTGAGTTAACAATGAAATCCTTTTGTTTGTCTGGCCTTCTTAATGCGAAACTACGGTGCTTGTAAGAGTTAAGTTTGGACTGAACTGTAAATGCAGTTAGTTTCTGCATGATATTTACAAAAATTCTTTTCTGTCATTACTCTCACAGAAGAGTTTACATTAATGTGAACAAAACAGCCAAATAAGCCTATGGTGTAATAGCCCAGTCAACAAAGACCAAAACTGATAAAATATGGAAAGTAATTCGTATAGTTGCATATTTTTGTACAGTGATAGGTCGGAGTGCCAGGAACAACATAGGCCTACTAGCAATCCTGACTGGTGAGAGTGTGGGGCTTGGTTTGAAGGTCACTCTTGTAAGTTTTTCTAATAACTCGAAGATGCAGCCTATAGTGGAAATGTATTCCAGTACAAAAGTACACTACATTAATTTTCCTACAAATATGGTCCTATTCACTTTTAGTCTAGGACTAATAGTCTGCACAAAGTGAGTGAGAGAACACTGAAAATCTGACCCACCGTATCTTAGGTATCTTTTTGGCAATTTGAGGTAGTTCCCCAGCTTGACAGATCACAAGTGTCGTACATTAAATCGTTTGTCCCCACTTCCTCTACACTACTGTTCTATGCAGTAAACAGTAGTCGTTTACACACTATATTTCAGCTCTTGATTTGAAAAGAAAATTTCAAATTTCAGAAGCCTAATAAGAGTTTACATACTACTGAATTACTTGTTACTTCTTACCCTCTGACATAGCATCGCACCCTGAATATGTTGATACTGATCATGTGAGTAGCACTAGCAGCAGTTTTCAGCCACTACTAGTAAGGAGCAGATCACAAAGCTCTATGGCTCGAATCCTCTGCCTTGACAGCTGTTCCCAATCGCCAGCCGATCCCGATCGCCACCCATTGACATGGAATAGATTACAAAGCAATCCTGGAGTCACCCTGCTATGTGCTCTTTGCTCACTCTCTGATTAAGCTTGTATCTCGCTTCCTTGACTCAGTGCCTCTGTATTCATGTTTGGCTTTATTGGATAGTGTGATTTATCATAATAAATGGCTCTGGGCACTATGCGACTTAACTTCTGAGGTAATCAGTCGCCTAGAACTTAGTACTAATTAAACCTAACTAACCTAAGGACATCACACACACCCATGCCCGAGGCAGGATTCGAACCTGCGACCGTAGCGGTCGCTCGGCTCCAGACTGCAGCACCTAGAACCGCACGGCCACTCCGGCCGGCTATCATAATAACGGTACGTATTTACATAATTATTTTTAATGCATGTTAGTGCTTGCATATATTGTTTTCACTTTTTATTTGTTTATTTATTTAATCTGATCAGATTAATACCTTCAGGACACCCCTCACATCAAACCAGTGTTTTATATCATAATTTCAAAGCTTATTACATCACAATTACTTAAAAAATCATAATATTTTTAATATGA
The DNA here is from genome assembly GCF_021461385.2 of Schistocerca piceifrons. Taxonomy (NCBI): domain Eukaryota; kingdom Metazoa; phylum Arthropoda; class Insecta; order Orthoptera; family Acrididae; genus Schistocerca; species Schistocerca piceifrons. The sequence goes on from NC_060143.1 coordinate 512,854,958, forward strand.
GATGTCTTCTTCTTTTATCTGCATGCATTAGAAGACTGTGTGTTACACCCTACTGGTTGAAATTAAGGAGATTTACACCTTTTTCTCAGTCTTCCTAAAGACCTTACATCCACTGCCTAATAATTCATCATTTATTCAAGTATTCTGTCATCTTCCTTTCTCAAGACATAGTCCATTATGATATTCCTGTATTCCTAAACCAGCTCATTTAAGCTTTCCACTTCCTGGTGCTTTCTAATGCCAGCATTAATCTCCGGTCAGATAATGTGTAAACAGCTACTCTTATTAGGTATCACATTCCAATGCTTGCATTCTTTGTTCATTTCTTTTCGTTATAGTCCACGTTCACTTCCAGCTGTCATAGTTGTATCTGACATCGTTCTGTAGAATTTACGTAGAGTTTCCTTTCTTACTTACTACTTCTGAAGGTTCTATATACTGTTCCATTAATGTAATTAAGCCTTTCTACCTTCTTTTGTACATCCATTCTGCCATGAATGAGTCAGTAGTGCCTAAGAAATTGAACGAATTTACTGTTTCTATTTTTTGATCATTTATTATTATTTTGCTGGGGATTGGCTCCTGGTCCCTGAAAGCCATAACTTCTGTTTATGTTAAACATACAAGAAGATTATATCACTTAGAGGCTGTGGATAAAATATTGACAGCTGTCTGGAGTATATTCTTAACTCCGAGGAAGTCATGCAGCGATTGATGAACTTGACAGGTATTTATCTGAAGCACATCTGCCTAGAAACAGCGATCCCTTAAGCTGGTAGGAAACCAGAGAAAATTACTGTACTAACCGATGTACCAATTGGTTTTGAAAACGTTATGTATCCCAGTATGTTACTGCACTATGAGTCTATCTGTTCAAAAGCAGGACAAATATATGCCGAGAAAAGAAACTACTCACTTTTAGTAAAATAGATCAAATTTTATTTAAAAATCATAATCATGTTGTCTTGCTTGTTTTGCGAGATGCCAGTGGTTCTTCACATCACAAAAACTTGAATAATGTTATTAAAAAAAGTGCTGCTTGCTGAAATCTATGACCTGTGTGTCGAAGAACGTGAAGAATGGCTTGAGAAACAACAAAGCCGATCAAAGATAATTTAGAATAAAGCGTAATGCGTTTGATCTTAATTAGAGTTTATTACAGTCACAAAAAACGATATAAACCATGTACAACTTATATAAATCATAAAATCAATTTTTCCTTCTTGGGTACATATTTCGTCATACTGATTGTAAATGATGAGTGTAGATACTTAAGTTAATTATAGTTATATTACTCTGAGGCGCCAAAGAAACTGGTATAGGCATGCGTATTCAAATACAGAGATACGTAAACAGGTGGAATACGGCGCTGCGATCGGCAACGCCTATATAAGACAACAATTGTCTGGTACAGTTATTAGATTGGTTACTACTGGTACAGTAGCAGGTTATCAAGATTTAAGTAAGTCTGTACGTGCTGTTATAGCTGGCGCACGAGCGATGGGACACAGCATCTTCAAGGTAACAATGAAGTGGGGATTTTCCCCAACGACCATTTCACGAGTGTACCATTATTCAGGAATCCGGTAAAACATCAAATCTTCGACATCGCTGCTGCCAGTAAAAGACCCTGCAAGAACGGGACCAACGACGACTGAAGGGAATCGTTAAGCGTGACAGAAGTGAAACCCTTCCGTAAATTGCTGCAAATTTCAGAGCTGGTCCATCAACAAGTGTTAGGGGGCGAGCCATTCAACGAAACATCATCGATATTGGCTTTCTGAGCCAAAGGCCCACTCATGTACCCTTGATGACAGCACGACACAAAGCTTTGTGCCTCGCCTGGGCCCGTCAACATCGAAATTGGACTGTTGATGACTGAAAACATGTTGCTTGGTCGAACAAGTCTCGTTTTAAACTGTTTCAAGCGGATGGACGTGTACGGGTATGGAGACAACCTCAAGAATCCAAGGGCCCTGCAAGCCATCCGGGGATTGTTCAAGCTCTGTAATGTTGTGGGGCGTGTGGAGTTGGAGTGATATGGGACCCCTGATACGTTTAGGTACGACTCTGAGAGGTGACACGTATGTAAGCATCCTCTCTGATTACCTGCACCCATTCCTGTCCGTTGTGAATTCAGACGGACTTGGGCAATTCCAACAGGACAATGCGACACCCCACATGTCTAGAATTGCTACATAGTGGCTCTAGGAGCCCTGTTCTGAGATTAAACACTTCCGCTGGCCACCAAACTCCCCATTCACGAACATTATTTAGCATATCTGGGACGCTTTGCTAGGTGCTGTTCAGAAGAGATCACCACCCCCTCATACGGATTTGTGGACAACCCTACAGGATTCATGGTGGCAGTTCCCCCCAGCACTACTTCAGACATTAGTCGAGTCCATGCCACGTGGTGTTGCGGCACTTTTGCGAGCTCGCGGTGGCCCTACACGATATTAGGCAGGTGTACCAGTTTCTTTGGCTCTTCAGTGTATATTTCTTATATTGGAGTTTTTCTCCTATAAAAGTATGAAAACATAACAAGAATTAGTCCTACTTTTGAAGTTTTCCCACTTAATAAAAAATGTTTAGAAATTTGTGGTAACATAGCTAATTTTTTCAGCAGAAGAAATGCATGACATTCAAATTTCGAAACCACTAGGAGAATAACGGAAACATATTACTTCTCTTCCTATGATTTTTTTCAAAATGGGACTAAATCAGACAGTAATACAGGGAAGGTTATTTTCTTTTATTTATTTTTTGAGTGAATGGTGAGTGATGAGTCATGAAAAAGAGCTATTTCATTCCCGTGAGTGAGCAGCTCTGATCCAGTATGTGAAAAGAACGGTTTTGCTCATTTCTTATGATAATGCCAGGCGCCAGCTGTTTGCACAACGACCCCCCAACTTCACGAAGCCAGGAACTGTGGCTATGAGAAAGGACAGACAACTTCGTTTCACTCTGCATTTTGGGAATCGTGCACACAAACGTTGTGTGCCATGCAGTCACCCAGACACCAAGAGCAACACTGAAATAGGCACCCAGAGTCACTGTACGTCAAGTGGGTTGGCCAAATAAGTTTAGTGCAACCTACACAGGACAGTTACAGAATGTATGTCCTAGACAAGACGTCAAAGCAGTATTTTGTGACTGATACTGGCTCGGAGTTGAGTACCATTCTCAAAGCAGCGTCTCAAATAGAAATTTCTCCAGCTGTGTGCTGCCAACGACACGCATGAAAGAGGTACACACACAGTGGTCCTCAGACTGTATGAAACTTTCACTTGGCGTTTCGCAGTTGCAGACGTAAATGAAAGTTTGTTGGTTGTAGATTTTATAAGACAGTTTCGCCTCTCCTGATTTAGCGGATGGCGCACTTCGTACACGAGCAGTGGAGCAACAGTGATAGGCGCCATCGGCAGACTGCCTGCACAGATATACATGTCATCTAAAGATTACAAAACAATGATTGGTAACCATCTAAAGAATACTTTCCGTTCTTTGAAGCTGGATCTAGAAGCTATGTACAAGAAATACGAAGATCAGCTATATATACAGGGTGTCCATTGTGGTGTCACCGCCAGACACCACACTTGCTAGGTGGTAGCCTTTAAATCGGCCGCGGTTCGTTAGTATACGCCGGACCCGCGTGTCGCCACTGTCAGTGATTGCAGAACGAGCGCCGCCACACGGCAGGTCTAGAGAGACTTCCTAGCACTCGCCCCAGTTGTACAGCCGACTTTGCTAGCGATGGTTCACTGATAAATTACGCTCTCATTTGCCGAGACGATAGTTAGCATAGCCTTCAGCTACGTCATTAGCTACGACCTAGCAAGGCGCCATTATCATTTGCTATTTATCTTGTGATGCATGTACCGTCAAGAGCTATGTTCACCTCTTATGGATTAAAGTTAAGTATTCCAGCAGTTTCGTACTTTATTTGCTAGTCTCAATTACTTTACCTGTTCCAGACCTTACGCCAGCCTGCGTGAGCTTAAACGCGTGCCTTTCGGCTACCTCCTAGTGGCTTGGCTGTCTTGCCAAGTCACAACATCCATAAAGTCCCTTTACAACTTAAAATTTTTTTTACAATGGTAGTTGTTGAAATATTTTAACAACATTTCTTTTATTGCAATCACTGTTTATAAAAGTTTTTTTGACAGTGTTTGATAGACTTCTATAAGGGCGCCTTTATTTGCGCGAAGCACATCAATACGTTACTCGATTTCTTGCCATTTTCGCTGTAGCACAGCGTCATCAATAGTGGCAATGGCATTACGAATCCTTTGCTTCAAGTCGGCAATGTCCCGTATCTGTGTTTGATACACGATATCTTTTACATACCCCCATAAAAAAAAGTCCAAGGGATTAATATCTGGCGAACGCGGTGGCCACGGTCTTGGCCCATCCCTCCCAATCTATGTGCCTGGAAATGTTTCATTGAGGTACCGTTGAACATGCAAGCCCCAATGTGGTGCTGCACCATCTTTCTGGAAAATGATAGTTGGTTGTAAGTCAATCAGTTGTAGTGCAGCATATTTGGTCAGAAGGTCGAGGTAAACATCTGCAGTAATTGTTGATATGTTGAAGAAAAATGGACCAATTATTCGGTTGCACATGATTCCACACCACACATTCACTTTTGGACTATCCCGGTGAAGTTCCCTAGTCACTTGGGGGTGTTCAGATCCCCAGAGTCTCACATTGTGTCTGTCTAATGTCCCAGAAACATGAAAAGTTGCCTCGTCACTAGAACAAACTCGATTGAGGAATGCTTCATCCTCCGAAAAGCGTTCCAGCATGTTGCGTGCAAACTCTGTCCCTTTTGGCTTGTCATTTGGCTCAAGTGTCTGTAACAGTTACACTTTGTAAGCGTGCAACCGTAAGTTCTTGTGGAGGACCTTATGCACAGTTGAACGTGGTAGTTTCAACTGTCTGACAGCAGTGCGGATGGACTTCATAAGTGAACGAGTGAAAACGCTTAAAACGCGATCGATGTTTTCCTCGAATGTTCGTGGTCGCCCGCTTCTCCCTTTATCCAACACTGTCCCTGTGTCCATAAATTTTTGTGCCATGCACGGATTGAAGGGCGCGATGGTGGATCTCTTCCATACTTCGTTATGAAGTTTCGTTGAGCCTGAACATCCGATTTTGTCTCAGTAAACCAGGACACACATTGTGCCTTCTCTTGAGGAGTTGCCATTTTATGGAGGTTCAGTTCCCTCCATCAACAGAGTATGTGAAACAAAAAATTTTATATATATAAAAACTTGAGTAAACAGTGATTATAATAAAATAAATTTTGTTAAAATATTTCAACAACTGCCGTTGTAGTAAAATTTTGAAGTTGTAAAGGGACTTTATGGATACCCTGCATATATATATATATATATATATATATATATATATATATATATATATATATATATAGAGAGAGAGAGAGAGAGAGAGAGAGAGGGAGAGAGAGAGAGAGATGAGGAAAACGATCATTTATGATCAGAACTGTAGAACAAGACAGAGGAATTGGAAATAATGAATTGTGAACTTCATGTATGAAAGAGCTCATCCCAGAAAATCATGCCAAGTGAAGTTGTAACAACAGTGAGTGTCACATGTGAACAACTAGTGGAGCAGTCATCAGGTGAAATTACATTCAAGGAGGAGAAACATAGTTCATCCCAGCACAATACACAAGTAACCTGCGAGGAAGCTTACGCCATCATGTTAATCAGTACCGGAAATGCAAATAACAGTGCACATGCTACCATCCCCAACGTTAACAGTGTTGCAAGTGTTGCAAGTATTTCTAGGGTAAAGAGAGGCATTAAACATGCTACAGTCCACAGGAAAAGCAATAAACCAAGGCCAACAATTTTTCATATGGCTCGTCGGCTACCTCTGGATAAGTTATGAGCTGCTAAGGCTGTCATTGATGATATTACTACAAGCAAGGTTAGTACACCCTTCAGACATCCCATGAGCATTCTCCTTACATTTAGTGCCAAAAAAAAAAAAAAAAAAAGAAGACAGTTCGTACCGCCTGTGTGGTGATTATCGTGCTCTTAATTCCTGTACAGTAACTGATCGATACCAGACACCCAAAATACAAGAATTTGCGCACGTGTTAGCAGGTGCCTTCAAATTCAGACTCCCAGAAAGCATATTTGCAAATTCCACACCAAAAACTGCAATAGTTATGCCGTTTCGACTAAATAAGTTTCTTTGTATGTTATTTAGATTAAAGAACGCCACTGAGACATGGTATTGTTTTATAGATCAAGCCATCCACAAATTCTCCTTTAGTTACTGTTACCTGGATGACATCTTAGTGTTTTTGATTTCCCCATAAGCCTAATTCTGTGACACAGACGGATGTTAGACGCACACAGCAGTGCACAGACCATATCTATCAGCTATCTAGGCCAAGCAACTTTCATGAATTGAGACGCTTTCTCGGCATGATAAATTTCTTCCACTTTAATATACCTCAGGCTGCTGAAATCCAAGGGCTATTGACTGATCTATTGGCTACACAGAACGGTCGTTATTAACAAACACTACAATAGACCAATAAGATGCAATATGTGGCCTGCAGTCCCTCACCAACGCAGCAGTGGCAGCCCTCGACCAACTGGGGCTGCGGGTGAACCCGCGGAAGTGTCTCACCCTCGCACTCGTGGCGTCCGGCCGCGAGAAGAAAGTGAAGGTTGACGCTAGCGTCACCTTCACTGCCGGCGACACCACCATGCCGGCGCTAGGAGTGGGCGAGACCTTCCGCTACCTCGGACTGCAGTTTTCCTCCTCCGGGCGGTGCCTCTTCCATCCGAGGCGCCACATAGAGGAGCAGCTGTCGATCATCACGCGGGCGCCGCTGAAGCCGCAGCAGCGGCTGTACGCGCTTCGTGAAGTACGAGGGCAGCAATGCAACACATTTTTTTTTCTGAAACAGGGGTTGTTTTATTCAGCATTGAAATACACCAGGTTATTCCCCAGTCTTTTAGCTACACAACACTATTTTTCAACGTAATCTCCATTCAATTCTACGGCTTTACGCCACCTTGAAATGAGGGCCTGTATGCCTGCACGGTACCATTCCACTGGTCGATGTCGGAGCCAACGTCGTACTGCATCAATAACTTCTTCATCATCCGCGTAGTGCCTCCCACGGATTGCGTCCTTCATTGGGCCAAACATATGGAAATCCGACGGTGCGAGATAGGGGCTGTAGGGTGCATGAGGAAGAACAGTCCACTGAAGTTTTGTGAGCTCCTCTCGGGTGCGAAGACTTGTGTGAGGTCTTGCGTTGTCATGAAGAAGGAGAAGTTCGTTCAGATTTTTGTGCCTACGAACACGCTGAAGTCGTTTCTTCAATTTCTGAAGAGTAGCACAATACACTTCAGAGTTGATCGTTTGACCATGGGGAAGGACATCGAACAGAATAACCCCTTCAGCGTCCCAGAAGACTGTAACCATGACTTTACCAGCTGAGGGTATGGCTTTAAACTTTTTCTTGGTAGGGAAGTGGGTGTGGCGCCACTCCATTGATTGCCGTTTTGTTTCAGGTTCGAAGTGATGAACCCATGTTTCATCGCCTGTAACAATCTTTGACAAGAAATTGTCACCCTCAGCCACATGACGAGCAAGCAATTCCGCACAGATGGTTCTCCTTTGCTCTTTATGGTGTTCGGTTAGACAACGAGGGACCCAGCGGGAACAAACCTTTGAATATCCCAACTGGTGAACAATTGTGACAGCACTACCATCAGAGATGTCAAGTTGAGCACTGAGTTGTTTGATGGTGATCCGTCGATCATCTCGAACGAGTGTGTTCGCACGCTCCGCCATTGCAGGAGTCACAGCTGTGCACGGCCGGCCCGCACGCGGGAGATCAGACAGTCTTGCTTGACCTTGCGGCGATGATGACACACGCTTTGCCCAACGACTCACCGTGCTTTTGTCCACTGCCAGATCACCGTAGACATTCTGCAAGCGCCTATGAATATCTGAGATGCCCTGGTTTTCCGCCAAAAGAAACTCGATCACTGCCCGTTGTTTGCAACGCACATCCGTTACAGACGCCATTTTAACAGCTCCGTACAGCGCTGCCACCTGTCGGAAGTCAATGAAACTATACGAGACGAAGCGGGAATGTTTGAAAATATTCCACAAGAAATTTCCGGTTTTTTCAACCAAAATTGGCCGAGAAAAAAAATGTGTTGCATTACTTATTGAACTGCCCTCGTACTTCTCCCGGGCCTGTACCATGGCCTAGCCCTGAGCCGCACCCGCATCGGTGCGCTCAAGGCCATGGACAACCGCGTTCGTGCTGCGGTGAGGAGATGGTTCCGCCTCCCAGCAGACACTCCCTTGGGCTACTTTCATGCTCCAATAGCCCATGGGGGCCTCGGCATTCCATCTGCCCGCTGGATGGGGCCAACCCTGAGGCGGGGCAGGCTCCTCACCCCGTTGCAGCTCGAAAACTCCACCACCGACGCGGACCTGGGGGAGGCGCGACACGAAGTGGCAGTGCTGGAACGACACCGCACGAGGGAGGGCCACCTGCTGCAGTGGCTGCGAAGGTTGGAGAGATGTGGGCGGCGCGCCTGCACGTTACCTTCGACGGGGCAGCCCTTTCGTCGTCAGCCAGAACATCAGGACAACACAGCTGGGTTGAGGACACCAGTCGTTTCCTGTCAGGCCGCGACTATGTGGCGTGCATCCGCACGCGGATCAACGCGCTACCATCTAAAGCGCGCAGGAGTCGTGGCCGAGACAAGGAGAAGATGGGTCGTGCGAGGTGCAACGCCGTCGAGACCGCGAACCACGTCGTCCTGGGTTGCGGGCTCACCAGCCGAGCCCGGGTGCGGCGTCACGACGCGGTAGTGAAATACGTCGCGCGCGGGCTGGCTCAACGAGGGTTCGACGTGTCTGTCGAGCCACACCTCCGAACGCCAGAGGGAGTCCGCAAGCCCGACATCGTAGCGTCGAAGGACGGTGTGGCGCATGTCATCGAGGCGCAAATCGTCGGCGACCACCTCGACACCGACTGGTGTCACCGGCAGAAGGCGGCGATATATGATGTCCCGTTGGTGCGGCGTGCTATCGGGGCTCTCCGACCTGCAGCCGGCAGCATGCAGTTCAAGACGGTGACGTTGAATTGGAGGGGCACCTGGGCACCTACATCTGCCCGCCAGCTCCTACAACTGGGCTTCCGCAGGCGGGAGCTAAGCATCATAGGCACGCGGGTGCCAGGGGGAACTGCATGGGTCTTCGGCTTATTCGAAAAAATGACGTCTGTTAGGCCGAAGTACAGGGAGGGCGTGGGCTAGTGAGTCGGATTTCCTAGGTTAGTTTGCCCTGACTCCTGGGGCTTCAATATCGGGAGCAATACCGTCTTTTATTCTGTAATTTGTTATTTATATTTGTTTGTACATTGTGTAATAATTAAGGTATTAGCGGCTACACGACCACCGATAACCGGCGCCCCTGTGAGCT